>NC_082651.1:92060724-93323581 GCF_028023285.1 Balaenoptera ricei
GCCGTGATGCTGTATGAGCTGTATTAGCTCCAGTCCTCACAGCTCTTCAGGTGCTCGGCTGAGGGACCTGGGCGAGTTTCCTGGAGGGCGTGTGAATGACACTAGGCCATGTTTCCCATCCCTCCCTTCCACTCATGAACCGATGACATTGTGGCACAGGGGGCTGTGAAACGCCCTTTGAGTCTTTCACCTGCCCACTGACGTCCCAGCCTTCTGAAAGGTGGGGCGCCCTTCACCTCTCTGCTCAAGAGCCCTAATCCTGAGACGTACAGACTCCCCCGCTTCTCCCAGAAGACCCCGGGGCCTTCGTTCAAACCTTCCCTAGTGTTCCAGATTTCCCAGAAGGTGCAGTAGGTTTGACCACCATTTATTAACATTCTCTGTAGACAGTTACCATGGCCTCATGCAGCTTAACTACAACGAGGACGTGTAAAGTGTTAACACCTACGTTGAAGGTCTTCGGGCCAGTGGGTAACAATCAGGGCTGCACCTTAGAATCACCCGAGGAGAATTTAAACCAGACTGATGCCGAATCCCCAACCCAACCCTGACCAATTAAATTAGAACATGTAGGGGTGAGGCCCACGTGATGTTAAATCGCAGCCAGTTGAGGGAGCAGGATTTATGTCTTTGGCTTCTTGTCTCTCTTGGCCATGTCTCTGGCCCCTTTCTCCAGGCCAGTCCCGCTCCAGAAGGCTTGGCTGGTCAAGGAGGAGGCCGGTGGTCTCCGGCTGGGGGTGGCCTGTCAAGGCCGGTTCTCTTCCTGCTTCTCCCCCAGCGCTCACCTGCAGGTGAGCAGGGGCCAGCTTTAAAAGGAAGGGAGCAATTTAAAGAGAAGTGAAAAGGCCCATCACTTATTTAACCTGCAGCTAAATTTAGGCTTGGAGTTGAGGTGGGTCCCTGTGTCTCTTCCATTTCCCCCTCACCTTGAATACTGGGTCTTATCTTTTTGGAAAGAAAACTCATTACCATCAGTGTAGCAGGAGAGCATTCAAACGCAGTTTTGCCCTATTCTTTGGAGAGAGGCTGCCTTTTTCTCCAGTTAACTGTACACGCAGCCGCTCTCTCCTCTCATTTATCTCCTACAGCTGGGGATTTAGTAGCTCTTCTTTTTTTTTTATAAATTTATTTATTTATTTATGGCTGCATTGGGTCTTTTTTTTTTTTAGTTTATTTTTGGCTGCATTGGGTCTTGGTTGCTGTGCGCAGGCTTCTCTAGTTGCGGCGAGCAGGGGCTGCTCTTCATTGCGGTGCGCGGGCTTCTCATTGCGGTGGCTTCTCGTTGTGGAGCATGGGCTCTAGGCGCGTGGGCTCAGAAGTTGTGGTTCGTGGGCTCTAGAGCGCAGGCTCAGTAGCTGTGGCGCACGGGCTTAATTGCTCCAGGGCATGTGGGATCTTCCCGGACCAGGGCTCGAACCCGTGTCCCCTGCACTGGCAGGCGGATTCTTAACCACTGCACCACCAGGGAAACCCAGTATCTCTTCTTAATAACTCCAAACTCATAAACTGAAGATGGCTTCGAAAACAGGAGAATAGGAAAATAGAGTACTGGGCGCTCACGGGCTTAAGAGGAAGAAAAGGAGGCTTCCTGTTTGAGGATCCATCCTTGGGATTTTCTCTTCACC
This sequence comes from Balaenoptera ricei, assembly GCF_028023285.1. Taxonomy (NCBI): domain Eukaryota; kingdom Metazoa; phylum Chordata; class Mammalia; order Artiodactyla; family Balaenopteridae; genus Balaenoptera; species Balaenoptera ricei. The sequence goes on from NC_082651.1 coordinate 92,062,350, forward strand.
GCCAGAGGGAGCCATGAGAAGCGGGGCTTGGTTTCCTATTGTTCTAATGAATCCAGAGTCCTGACTCAGAGACTCAGCTGCAAACTTGGAGAACAACCGCTCACAGCTGAGAGCTGGGGAATGAGGCGCATCAAACTGTTAGGAGTGAAATGAAGAACAGCTTGGATTCTGATGCTGGAGGTAAATCCCTGGAGGTGGGGTCTCCTCCCCAGTGGTTGTCGGAGTTCTGGACGGGTGCCTCAGGCTCAAGAAACGTGTTTCAGAAACCAAAGCCCTGGAAAAAGGTCAGGGGGTGAGAGAAGCTGAAGGGTGTGAGATTCACCAGCCCTGGAGGGGCTCTGGGGGTGGGGGGATCCTGATGCGTAACTAACCAAGCCCGGGAGGTGGGTTTCACTCTCCGACAGGGACCCCTCAGCCTGGCTAATGAAACTGTGTTGTCTGGGCCAGCAACCTGCTTGTTGCCGAGGCAGCGAGGTTTATGAGAACGCGCTGGATGGGGTCAGGGATCTGGGTTTGAGAGCCTACCTTGGCTGATTTATGACCCTGGCAGCGTCACTCCTTGCCTTTCTCTGTATCTGTTTCCTGTCTACACCTCTCCGCTGCTGTGAGGCTCAGATTCACTGGGGAGCTCTTCCTCCGGGGCCTGGGGGCTGGGGAGGGGGGTCAGGATGAGGCGCCTGGCTGGAGCCTGTGAAAGCTGTGCAGAAGGTCCACCTCTAGACGGGTGCATCTGCACAGGTGCGGCCAGGGAGCAGCCTCTGAGAGCCGCAGGTGCCATCCCTAATCTCCCTCTGGTGCTCTCTTTGGCACTTGAATAGTCAAGGGCTCCCCACTGCGCCTGAGTTGGGCTGAGGATTTAAATGGGCATTCGACTGCCTGAGGATGGCGGCCCCAGCTCCTGCCCCTTCAAGTTGCCCGTCCTGTGGCAGTTGCCCGTCCTGTGGCAGAGATGCAGGCCCGTGGCTGAATGGCCCAGGCTCAGGAGCCAAAGCCACCCTGTTCCTGGGAAAGAAGTGCCACCCAAACCCTGCCCGTTTCTCTCTTAGGAAAGAGATTGACTTTCTTATCTCGATACTTGAAGTTCACATCAACACCACCAGCTACATCTCAGTGTTCTCCATGCCGTGCCTCCGTCCTTCATCTCCCTGTGTCCAAGTTAGTCCTATTTGCAACTTATTTCTTCCCAGGAGATGGGAGAAGGCCTCCTCCTGTCATGTGGTCGATTTGCTTGTAGCCCATTTTTTGAAAACAATTTTATTGGCGTATAGTAGATTTACAATGTTGTGTTAGTTTCAGGTGTACAGCAAAGTGAATCAGTTGTACATATAGGCACTCTTTTTATTTTTTTTTAGATTCTTTTCCCATACAGGCCATTACAGAGTATTGAGTAGAGTTCCCTGTGCTATACAGTAGGTTCTTATTAGTTATCTATTTTATATACAGTAGTGTGTATATGTCAATCCCAATGTCACAATTTATCCCCCCCATCCCCTGGTTTGTAGCCCATTTCTAACAACTCCTTTGTTGTAAATGGAAGAAGACGTTTTGCTCTTCACTAGTACTAGCAATAAAAATAATAGAAGGTACTATTTATTGAGCACTTATATGTGTGCAATTTCTCGTAGATACATTAACAGTTATCCACAAACCACTCCAGTGAGGAAAGTGATATTATTCTCCATTTATATATGAGAAAACCAACTCGGAGGGGTGAATTGACTTGCCTAAGTTCTCCCTACGAGGGAGGGTCAGGATTTGAACTCACGTCAACCTGATTCCAAAGCTCAACTTTTGCACGACACCGTACTTCTTGAGAATTCTGGCTCTCTGGGCCCGGCTAATAGTCTCAACAGACGTGCACTTTGATAAAAGGGGTCGACCACGGCCAGAGGGTCAGGAACCAATTGTCTCCTCGTGTAAAGAGATGATCTAAAATGTATCCGGGCTCTGTTAGGCAAAAGAGAAATTCTCTGAACCCTTTCATGTTAACTTCCTACTAAAGCAAAAGTTTTTATCATCCTGCCCTAGAGAAGGGATGTTCCCATTTAGAAAAAAAAAAGACCTTCTAATTCCAGGTAACCCCGCAGACTTGGGAGAAAGCCCAGCTTTCCCACACTTAACTTCGGTCAGAGCTCCATCCGTGTGCCACCCTTTATCTTTCAGACTCTCTCTGGATAGTAGGTGGGAAGAGACTGGCCCCTTTGTGAGGGAGCAGGAAATCAGGGACGTGGACGGGAGGGACCCTTGGCGGTAGGGCGCCTGGTCCCGCTTCCCACCCACCCTGCTGGGACCCCCTGCTCCAGTGCGTCTGGCAGGTCCTGCAGCCTCTGCCTGAAGGTTGTCGCACAGAGCAGCTTGTCCCCGGGGCGGCAGCGTTAGCTGTTCGGAAGTTCCGTCTTTTGTGAGCTGCGATACCTCCTCCCAGCCGTAGGGAGCCGCTGCGGTCCACGGGCTGCCCGGGCGTTTCCGGTTTGTGGGGGACGCCTGCAGTCATGCTCACTTGAACACCACCGAGCCCACCCTTTCTCTCATCACCTTCACCCACACCGTGTTGGGCCAAGTCCCTGAATGTTCTTGAAGCTGCCTCTCTACTACAGCAGACACAGAGACCCCCCCCATCTTCACCTGGTTCCCACCCTGTTCTGCCTGGTCTCCTTCCCTGCAGTCTCTCTACTCCAGGGCCCCTCCCTGCAAGCACCAGAACCATCTTCCTAAACTTATCGGGTCTTGTCCTCCCCCAGCTGAAAGCCCTCCAGTGGCTCTCCTGGTCTACAAGAGAAGCTCCTTAGCGATATAATCAAAGGCTTTATGTCATGTTTGGATTAGTGGCTATATTTTATGTAACTTTTAACATCCTTTATAGGTATATCTTCACAATAACCTCATTGCTGGATATTATTATTTTTAATGCATTTTACAGGGCACAGTGAGGCTCACAGGTTAAACAGTATCTGCAAATCACATAGTCAGGAGGTGGGAGATCTGAGATCTGAACGTTGTGGTCTCGGAGGCTCAAACTTCTATTCCGTGTCCCAAGCAGTGTGTGTGTGTGTGTGTGTGTGTGTTTTAATTGTGGTAAAAAAAATACCATAAAATTTACCATTTAACAGTTTCTACGAGTACAGTTCAGTAGTGTTAAGTATATTCACATTGTTGTGCAACTAATCTCCAGACCTTTTCTATCTCGCAGAACTGAAATTCTACACCCATTAAACAACTCCCCATGTCCCCTCTCCCCAGCCCCTGGCAACCAGCATTCTGCTTTCTGTCGCTATAGCTGTGACTGTTCTAGGAACCTCATGAGTGGAATCACACACTATTTGGCTTATTTTGCTCAAGGTTCATCCAGGTTGTAACATATTTCAGAATTTCCCTCCTTTTTAAAGGCTGAATAATATTCCATTGTATGTATATACATACGATGGGCAAGTGTGTTTTTGTTTTTTTGAAGAGTGGTCAGCCTCATAGTATCTTGTTCACCATCTTCATTTATTCCAAAGCATAGGACTGTTCATGACAAGCTCTGCACGGGAAAGCATTCTGGGCTCTGGATGGCAGATGCCCCAGTGAAGCCAAGGTTAAACCCAAGAGAGAGGCTGAGCTGGCGCGCTCGCATGGCCCTGCCCCGGAAGTTCCCACCATGAATGGAGTCTGGGAGTCCAACCTATGGAGCGGCAGCTGCCCCAGTTTAAGCATCCTTAGCAGACAGGTGGACCGTGCCCTTCCCTGGTTTGAGTCCTGGGGGAGGATCCCCTGCTTTGTAATTCCTGGTTTATTAGCGTAAATCCCGGGGGTGGGGTGGGGCTTAGGCATCTTTGCTCATCCTGCCGAAACCATCTTCCCTGGGACCACGCATCATCTCCTTTCATGCTGACAACTCTGAGGTGGGTCATATCAGCCCCCAACTTGCCACTGAGGAAACTGAGGCACAGAGACGTTAAGTCACCCAGCTTGTGAGTGGTAGAGCTCTCCCACCCAAATCTAACTCCTAGTTCCCTGGGGGCCGGGATGTCGCCGGTGTTCCCTTAGGTGAATGTGGCCTGCTAGGTGTTTCAGGGATGTGGACGGACATACCCCACCCCACCCCCATGCCCCATTTCTTCCCTCCTGTTCCTGATGCCTCTTCCAAGGGGTGGAGGCATTCAGGTCCCAGGAGCAGTGACGGAAGATACCCTGAGAGAAGGGCACAGTGATTGCTGCCGCACCAAACTAGGGTCTCCACAGCCTCAGACAGCATGGGAGGTGGGGGACCTGTGGGTGCTATTGACAGAGGACAGCTCAGAGGGGGAAGGGGAATTGCCCACTCTCATAACCAAACTCAGAAAGGGCAGGGTCAGAGGGCCTCCGGGAACCCCGGATCTAGGGACTCAGATGCCTGCACGAGTCCCTCTCTCATTTCTTACCAACAGTCGCTGAGTCCTCTGCCTGCCGGTTTCACTTCCAGGTCCCACAGATGGGCCTTCTCCACGTGGCAGGGTTCATGGGCTTAATGTCTGGGCCACCCAAGAGGAAAGGGAGCCTTCCCTGCCCCTCCCACCAGCAGGTGGACCCCGGGGACGGGCTCTGGGTGGGTCGGCGCTGCAGGGAGCAGGCCCTGTTACCAGCAGAAGCAGGAGAGGCGTTGGGGACCTGGGGTCTGGCAGCCGCCCTCGTTCAGGTCTCTAGAGGCGACAGGGCACAGGTATCTGGGCGCCTCGAGAGGGGGACTGGGAGGTCTGTGCAGCAGAGACACAATTCCTTCCAGTTGGGATGTTCACTGAGTGGCAGCCTGGTGCAGAGGGAAGGACAGATCGGGGAGCAGCTACGAGGTGGGTCACCCCAGGCAGGAGCCTTCGTGTGTGTCTGTTGCTGGCATTAGGTGGCCTCTCTCACCCCGTGACCTCTCTCACTTTTAGACTTGCTGAAAGGGAGAGAGAAGCAACCCCACTCCCTTGGCCTTGTCATTCCTCTCAGGAGCACCTGCGGGAGTTGCCATGGCGACGGGATCCCGCAGCCCTGCTCTTCTGGGCCCCGGGATTATTAGCTCCTCGCCGTCTCTTAACCGCAAGTTCTGGGGCCCAGAGAGTTTGTCAGAAAAGGGTAATTGCTGCCGAAGTTCAGGACTCCTGGTCCCAGAGGTGGCCTGATGCTGGCCCGTCCCAGGGGATGGAGGTTACCGGGATCAGTGCCATTGCTCAGGCCCTCAGCTCACGGCATCACCTTGCAGGGCGGGTGCAGCAAGGGCCTGACAGGCTCCCGGCTTCCCGCGGGCGCTGTTCCCGCCGCCCGGGCGTGCGGAGTCGGGGGGGCTGTGCACCAGGAGTGGGATCGTTCCTATTCTTCTTCCTCAGAGCTTACGCGGCACATCCCCAGCCTTGGATTCTCAAAACAGCAGTGCGAGGTAAATACTGTTATCCTCATTTTACAGGTGAGGAAACAGGTGAAGACAGGTTTAAGTGACATACCCAAGGTCGCCCTGCATGTGAGCAGCAGAGGTGAGAATGGGACCTCTGGGTATTTTCCATCCAGATCCACCCCTCTTTCCATTATGTTCCTCTGTCCTCGTCCTCCCCCAATCCTCACGACCGCACTTGGGCTTATCTAAGTGACACTTGCAGACCAGGTCTTACCTCAAGGAGCAAAAATGGGCTTTCGATGCAGCTTTCTATGAAATATTTAGATATTTTGCTTCTGATGGGAAGAAAGGACAGCTATGTTTCTTGGTGCTTAGTCAGTATCATCAGACCTGTGGGAGGGGAATTCTGGGGGGAATTCTGGGTGGTGATGAAGTGGTCCAGGAAGCAGAGGTAGGTGACGGGGTTGTGCTATGAAGATGCTCAGAACAGGTGCTGGGAGCTGCAGGGGGCTTGGAGCTGGTGCGGGGGGGGGGGGGGGGGGGGGCGCCCGGATCCGTGTGGGGTTGTTTGTCTGGTTTAGAAGGTCAAGGCTGAGGCTTCCGCCTAAGGTGTATTATAATTCTACACTCTACGTAGTGGGTAGAATCTTTTTTCAGTTAATAGGTTAAGCAGAGTCACCTGTTGGGTCTTGGGGCTGTGCTGATTTGGACCTGGAATTGATCTCTTATTATCACCTGGTCCTGGGTTAATGTCTGTGGGAAATACGGAGCTGAACATGATGTGACTTTGGCCTCAGACAGCTTACACTCGAGGAGGAGAGGTGCCTTAGGAAGTGATTTCCTGGGGTGGGCACACATTAGAACAAAGGTCTTAACTTGGAGATCTGCTGATCCCTGGGGTTGCATGGCTGGGCTTCAGGGGGCGGTCCAAGAAATCCCTGAAGTTGCATGCAAAATTGTGCAGTGTGTATGAGAGAGAGAGAGAGAGAGAGAGAGTGTGTGTGTGGGGGGGGGGGGGCGGGGGGGAGGATGCCCGTGGCTTTCTCTGGATTCTCAAAAATCCAGAAAGGTTAAGAGACACTGAATAAGAACCTTTTTGAGGGTGACATAAGTGGCTGGATTCAAGATGCAAAGCTCATTATAAATTATGTTCTGTAGAGTCTGTGCACAGCGCTGAGACTGTGCGAAGAAAGACAGCCGCAGCAGTCAGTGGACTTGAACTCAATTCCACAGGCCAGGTTAGCGTCACACACAGACAACCACACACCTGTGCCCGGTGACCTGTCCCCCTGCCCGGTCGGAGAGACCCCATCCCCCCACCTACTGTGGGAAGAGGTCTGGGAAGCGGGTGCAGGCCCGCGCACAAGTATTGTTCTGGTTACAGCGCAAGCAGCGCCATCTTTCTCAGCACCGCTGCCCTCCCACAGAGAACAGCCTTCCCTTGCCTCAGCTGGCTCAGCTCAAGGAAACAAAAAGAACTCAGAAGGCAACAGATTTGGGGCCGGAAACGGTTGTTTTTTATGCTTGTTAAGCGTCTAATGAGATTCAGAATAAAACCCACCACTGTGAAAGAAACTATGAAGTAAAAGGAGCTTTTATTACCCTGGGTTCTGCCTTGTTCGAGACACTTACCTTTCCATTGTGAACCATAAACCTCCTGCGTGCCGTGGCACCGGGAAACGCCCGGCAATGAGTTGTTGTTGATTTCTCCTCCTGGACCATCTGGGCCGCCAAGCCAGGACCTGTAGGAATGTTTACGTGGTGGAAAGGGAACAGAGGAACGGGCTGAAACTTTTTCAACAGTTTTATGCATGTATGGCAATTACTTCTGCAGGAAGAAGGAAGATTCACTATGTCTAGAAATGCAGAGCCTTGCGAATACCGTGCCGTAAAGCCCAGCGTCCAGAGCGCGGCCCGGCTTGAGGCGGGTAACTCTGCTTTCCAGAGCCCTGGCACGCCATCTGCTACCAGATTCGGAAAAGGGGGTCCACATCCCCTGGAAGCCGTGGGGCATGGCACCGGGTCCCTGGGAAAATGGGACAGCGTGTGGGGAGGGAGGGAGGCGTCCTCAGTTGCCAGGGTGCTGGTCTTGGGAACTTCCCACCGCAGTGGATTAGATGGGAACCAGCCTCTCTCTCACTGAAGTCCTGGTCGCACGCCCCCTTTCCCAGTACGTGACCTGTCAGGCCTTCTGGCAGGTGAGTCCTTACTGCCTTGAAGGAAAAGAGAAGCTCTTGTCGGAGACATAGGGGAAAGGGACTGACAAACATTTATTGAGCCCCTACTATGTGCCAGTCAAGCTTTTAGGCACTTGACATAAGAACTTAAATTCCTCTGGGAGGTGGAGATTTTCATCCTTATTTATAGATGGAAAATGGAGTATCAGCAAGACTGAGGGCTTCTCCAAAGACGTTCAGGTCGTTAAATGACAGAGCCCAAAAGCTAACTTTTTTTTGCTATATGGTGTTCTAATATTTTGGAAATTTAACTACTCTGCAGCTGCAAATTTGTAATCACTTCAGGCACTGGAAAGGGTCTGAGGGATCACCCAATTCAACCATCTTCTTAGCGTGGGGATCCCTTAGAGTTACCGGAGCAGCCTCTGCTGACGTGTTTCCCCGGCTCCATCACTGGTTAGACTGGGTCACTGGAAAATTCACTAGGTCTGCTACCCTACCTTCAGTCCATGGCTGAAGTGCTAGAACCCGAGGGAACCGGCGGTAATAAATGCAAGGTCAGCTCGGTGACTCGGCTCTGGGGGCTTTTAGGTCAAGAGGATCCTGTGTTGGGACAGAGCTGGGCCCGGGTCTCATTCACAGGAGAGACGGAAGTTTGCTGAGTAGAGTAGCTGCTCAACAAATCCTCCCTGATGGAATCATACGAGGAAGTGGAAGACACACAGCAAGTGAGAATGAAATGCAGTCACGCTCCCCAGACCCCAGAAACAAGCTTTCCAGCAGGAGCTGTCTGCAGAACTCTGCGGCGAGCTGCCAGAAGTCCCAGCTGAGAAGCAGCCCCCAAACCACTGTGTCTCTGAGGCCCTTCTTAGGGGAAAAGGAGGAAAGCAACCCTGTCTAGCTGCAACGTCTTTCTCCCCACGGAGGCCCTGTGATCAGCCCGGCGATCTTGCTCCAAGCCCAGCAGTGAGCTGGGGCTATAATGTCGTGAAACTCGTTTCCATCTGTCAACTTCTTTAATTAGGTGGGGAGTTTCATCAACAGTCTGTGGACCTAGAGAGTACCCAATCCATCATGTTTCAAACTTGGAGTAAACCAAAATAAAAATATGCCAACTTGCAAGCTGATAGACCAACCCAGCCTGGATGCTTAAAAATCATTGCGACTGAACGAGGATTCTGAGTAATAACCTGTGCACCGCGTGCCAGAGCTGGTGTGATGTGCTCACGGCACTTTATTTCTATCCAGGCTTCGAAGGGCCAGCGTCAAATCCTGCCGTCTGCACGAAATGCTACCAGCCTCAAGAGTCCTTTATTTCCAAACTCCTAAAATGCTAACACACATTAGTAGAGCAATTTTTAGTTTATAAAATGCTTTTATGGACATCCTCTTGTTTAATTTATGACTTACAACCTCTCTGTAACTCGTAACCTCTCTATAAAAATTATCCTCACTTTATGTAGAGGGCGGGCAAGAGTTAGAGAGGTAAAATGCATTTCCCAAGGTCACACAGGTGGTAATTGGCCAATAAATCCTTGCGTTTGGGTCTTCTCACTTTAGATCCTAACACTATACCTCTAGAGCAATGCTGGCCGGTGTTATCGTGAATGTTAGTTGAATACCTCTAGTGATGGGGAGCTCACTCTCAGAGAATCTCATTGCGCTGTTGAACAGCTCTGATTGAAAGTGGAGGCAAATCTGTCTCCATACAAAACCCACTCATGGGACCTGCAGGAGCAACGCAGGGCTTGTCTGCTCTCCCACAGACAGCCTTACAGCCTCACCGTGAATGGCACCTCAGACTACAGCATGTGGCTCATCCTTCCTCGTCTTGCTAGAAAAAAGAAAGGATTTTATCAAGGGTTTTGCTCAAACAAGCTAAACTCTGTCCATAACACATTTCTAAGGTGAGCTGGGCAACATGGGCATCACTGATCAAACCCACACACCATCTGCCTGATCCCCATTGATAAATTTCTGCCAGCAATTGACGTCGAGCTAACGGGGCTGCAGTTTCTGAATTTTTGCCTGCCCGCACTTTTGGAAGTTATTCTCCATTCTTTTCTTACCTCAGGTGGCTCTGAAAGCCCTGGCAATTTCCTTCAGCCTTTTGGAGTGTAACCTGCGTGAGCCTAGAAACCGCCCTTGAACCATCTGGCTCTCATGTATTCTCTCCTGTCTTGCCGTGGATCTCGACCCCGCCTTCTGTCTGTCTACCTTTGCTGCTGTAGAGACGGTTCTCACTGGAGAAGTTGTAAACTGGAAAAGTTAGACCTTGAACCCAGACCTCTCTGACTTGGGTTCCATTGTTCTTGCCCTGTACCATGTGCATGCCCTCTGAGCTCCCACTTCCCTGCTCAGCTACCCACCCCTGGGTGAAGAAAGCCCCACCTTCATTTTATAGACAGTTGACAGTGAGTCCCACACGGGGCCATGAGCATTGAACTTGGTGGGCTTTGCTCTAAGAAAATCTGTGCCCCAGGCACCCCCTCCAGCGATGCCTGAATGAATAGGCTTGCAAACTTAGGGTTAAAGTTTGTGACTCTAACCTTATGGTTAGCCCTAAAGGACCTGAGGCTTGGTAAGTCAGGAAGGCTTCCTGGAGCAGGTGATGTTTGAGGCAAATTGTAACTTGCTGATCAGGATCCATCCAGGCTAATGGCCACCCAGCTACAAACCTTAATGCCAGGTACATCATCCGTGCTCAAAAAACTGGATTGATGGGCAGCAAAGATTTGGGTCTAAGATGGTTTTCTCTTTCTTAAAATGGGAGAATAAACAATGGAATCTCCCTTAGTCATTGTATCTGGTTGCTGTGAATTTAGGTAAAGAAATAAATCTCTAAGCTGTGAATTTAGATAAATACATCTCAAATGTCTAGGCTACAGGTTCTATTTTGTAAAATTCCATCTTTTCTATATATTTGTCACCACTTGTGATGAAGCCAGGATTTCATACTTCTTTTGATCAAGTCAATGCTGGAGTCAGGCCTGAGCTGAGACCTCAACCACTGCCCTGTGTGGAACTGCAGGGGCTGGGCTTAGCTTTCAAGTAGGCAACTTGCTGGAGAGGAATTCCTTCCATTTATGATGCCAGGCTCGGGGGCCTGGGATAATCCTGTCTAGCTTTCAAGACCCAGGTCGGGTCCCCTCGTCCAATAAGCCCCCAGCGATCGCTGGAGCCGCCCTCAGTCCTGTGCCACACGGGCGCTGCCCTCGGCCTGCAGTGGCCTCCCCTCGCCTCTTTGTCTTGTTCTCCAGAACTGAGGTCATGCATTACATCCTCCTGGGAGCTTTTATGGACACCCACCCCCGCCGACTGGCTTTAGGGCCCTGCTCCTCACCTTTGTCCAACTTGTTTTTGTTGCAGGGACCCTGGTTATCAACTGTCTGTCCCCCACTAACTGGGGCCTCCTCAGCAGCAGGACGTGGGCCTGACTGTCCCTGGGCCTCCAGCACACGGCATCGCGTGGGAACGGCTGCTGTGCCTCGAGGTCTCTGGCTGTGCTCAGGTCAGTGGTCAGCTGCTTTCTGGCTGTCCCATGTGTCGGTCTCCACCCACAGCTGGATCCCAGGGCCTCAGAGACCAGTCGGAGGGCTCTCAGCATCCCTCCTGCCCTCGGCCCAGAGCTGGGTACCGGGAGGAGCTCATTTCTTAGACTGAATATTTCGAGTCTGGAAACATATACCTTCACCTCTGCCTTTTTTCATTCTTTTTCAAAATCGGTATTTAGACTAGCTTCGGGCCCCAGGTAAAACCTGCCAGGTTTCTCCTGATCTGAGCCTGCTGTCTTATGTTTAAACTCAACAGGAGAGCCGGGCAATGAATTGGTTGCTCCTAATTCACTCACGAAGTGATGCGATAATTATGTCTCTCAAGGTCCCCAGCAACCTCGGCACGTCTGGGGGCTGCGGGAACAGGGGTCGGTGAGCGCAGGTGGGCTCAGAGCTGCCTCTGCTGAGCGGTAAGGGGGCAAATATCTTAAATACGTTCTGTCCGAGGATTTGATCAGTCACGGGCTAGGGTTGGAAGGGGCCTTTGTCATCCAGCATTCTCTCTCCAAGCAGATTTCCTGAAAAACAGTGTGGTCAGCCCCAGGGGAACATATGTGCAGGGGCCGGGCCGCAAAGCCTTCATTCTGAGCAACGCCTCCCTTTTCTGGAGCGCACGCCTGTCTCCCAGTGACTTCTCCTCGCCTGCCAGCTCTGCCCTCCAGGGTGACACAGGGCAGGTGGTTTCCTTGTGCTCGGAGGACTGGTCTTTAGATGCTTGGACACATTTCCCTGGGAACCTTCTTGGCTCCTAACGCGTAGAACAAGGGATGGTCCTGAGAGCCTCGGCAGGTCAGGCGCTGGAGGGACAGATAGACGCCCCCTGGCCTAGAAGAGCCGCGGGGGCAGGCAGCCAGCTGAACTGCACGTCGGGGGAAGCAGGTTCCTCAGTGGAGGGGACGCTGAGCCGCGTTCCCTCCGCTGCGGCCCCACAGTCCTGCTGTCCCCCTGAGCACTGTGTAGGAGGCACCCTTACCCTCGCCCCGCCCTCTCGTCTCAGGGGTTCCGACACCACGTGGGGCTGCCTGCTGGGCCTGGACCACGGGGAGGGGGCAGCCCTGTCCGTCTGCTCTGCCGCAGGGCTCTGTGCTCTGTGACGTGCTCCCCGCTGTCCCCGCTGCCTGGGCTCTCGCTGCGTCCCAGGCTCCGGTCGGCTTGCTGGGCGCGTTCTCACTGAGAGGGCGGGGTCGTCACTCACCTGCCCTTTGGTCCCCACCGCCACTTCTCAGGCCCTTGTAGGGAGCAGCTCCAAGACCGTATCCACCATCCATTTCTGACTGCGGATGCTGGGCTTTTATTTAGTTATCTTTTTAAACGACCCGTATCAGGATTCTGCCTTCCGCCCTACGTCATCACAAAGGTCTCCCCGGTCTTACAGAAGACGTGCATCACACTTTATTCTGAAATTAACATGACCTCTCTTATTATACTTGAATAGATGTTATATTTAACACTTTAAGTGCTTCCTATGTTTTAGGCAGGGTTTTAAATACCCATTTAACTCTCACCACAACTCTGTGACACAGGTGCCGTTATTATTCCATTGCACTGATGGAGAGGTTGAGGCACAGGGCCTTTAAGTAACGTGCCTCAGGTCACACAGCTAGGGAGTGGTGAAACTGAGATCCAGACCGGGCAGGCTGGTTCCTGAGTTTGAGAGCCTAGCCTTTACTTTCTAGCCATCCAAGGCAGCAAGGATGTTTGTCTGTTTTATCCATTCCAGTACCTAAAACAGTATCTAGTTCATCATAGATATTCAATGAATATTTGTTGAATGGGCAACTAGATGACTGAATAAATAAACAATTGGTGTCTCCAACGTGGGGACTTTCACAGGAAGTGTTCAGCTTCTGTTTAGATCATTGGTTCTCGAACTTCAGGTGCATCAGAATCCCCTGGAGGGCCTGGTGAAAGCCAGAAGGCCGCCCCACTCCTCAGAACCTCGATCCAGTAGGTCAACCCTGAGATTTGCATTTCTGAAAGTTGCCAGGTACTGCTGATGCTACACGTGGGGGGACCCCACTTTGAGAAGCACTGGCCTAGAGTAAAATCCCATCACACTTTTGCAGCAGCAATGGTGCTGACAGGAGCTGGAGCTTCGGTAAGAAGGCAGGAGCCAGTTACCCAGGGCCCTCTGGTCGCCCACACTCAGGATGGAGGCTCACCCCAGACTCAGACTTTCCTGTTTGTGCAGCATGAGGCTGGCCGCAGGCCTGCCTCTTTCCAGCAGCCTCAGCTGGTCTGAGTTGTTGCAGCACCAAGTCTCAACTGGGACACCAGATGCAGAGCGGAGATTAATTTATAACAGTAGCTGCCATTTACAAATCACCTGCTATACGCTAGGCATGGACACACACATACACTCATATACATACTCATACGCACACACATACACACATATGTCTGCATTTTTGCTATGACAGCATATAAGTGGCTCTAAAAATCCTTGGGTTCTTCAAAATTGCATAATAAAGATTATCAGCCTTATGGGAAAATAAGCTTAAAGGCAGAGTACTCAAAACCTACAGTGACCGAAAAACTGAAGAAACCATAAGAATTAGTAATCAAAGCACCAGCAGAGTATTTAGCTAGAACTTCACTGGTATTTGCACCCAGCAACAGAAGCAACCTGTTCTTTGCAGCCTTAAACTTGGGGCATGTGCATTCTCCATCGAGACTAGGTTCTGGAGACCCTTTTTTATCAAAAATAAAACATCTACTCCAGGTGTAGCTTTCTTTTCTTTCTCCACTGTTTTTTTTTTTTTTTAATTAATTAATTAATTTATTTTTGGCTGTGTTGGGTCTTCGTTTCTGTGCGAGGGCTTTCTCCAGTTGTGGTGTGTGGGGGCCACTCTTCATCGCGGTGCGCGGGCCTCTCACTATCGCAGGCTCTCCTGTTGCGGAGCACAGGCTGCAGACGCGCAGGCTCAGTAGTTGTGGCTCACGGGCCCAGTTGCTCCGCAGCATGTGGGATCTTCCCAGACCAGGGCTCGAACCCGTGTCCCCTGCATTGGCAGGCAGACTCTCAACCACTGCGCCACCAGGGAAGCCCCAATCCACTGTTTTAATAGAGGGATTTGGCTCCGCTCACAGCCTCACCAGATAGCTTAACCTCTTGGAAAGCTTAGCTGTTCTAGTAGCTTCTAGGCCAACCACTTTGCGGTAAAGAAAGGCACTTCTGCAAATTGTCGGCTTTCATCCGCCGGCCTGCTTGTGTTGCTGTGGCCTTCTCTTTAACTGTGAGAAAGTTCGCCCGCGTCGCTTCAACACTGTGATGCACCGAAAACAAATCTCACGAAGCAACACGACCTCCTGCGTTGTAACAGTGGGGACGGGTTCCTGGCAGAATCGGATCTGAACCCAGAGCTGGCTGACTGCAAAGTCTGCACTCTCTCTGTTCTGCTGCCTTTATTGATGCTGATGCAAAGGCAAGGCCAGCGCGCGCTGCTGTGGCAGCAGGACCGCGCCTCTGCCTTGAGGGCTCTTGAGGGCCCGGCTTGTGTGCTGCCCTCAGGGCCCCGCCCAGCGCGGTGCTCAGTCTGGCTTTTATGAAGGGAATCATATTGGGGTCGGTAGTAGCAAAAAGAGTCCAACGTGGAAGAGACTCCTCTGGTGAACAAATGTCATGTTTTCTTTACCTAGGTTGGCAGGTTGAGGGGGTTTAGGGGAGAGACATGTTTGACACTGTGTCTGTGGCAGTGGGGAGAGTTCTGGAAATGGCCTTGGTGTTCACGGCCCAGGACAGTTTGCCAAGGGGACCAGCACCCAGGTGGTGAGGAGCTGGGGCAGAGGCACTTCCTGGGCTGTGGCCACGCTGCACGATTAGTGGAAGGCGTGTCGTCTTGTGACACGGCGTGTGCACGTGTGTAGGAGAGTGACCGTGAGGGCCCTGGGACCAGGCCACGGTGGAGACGACGGTCTGACCAAGGGTGGCTGGAGGCAGGTCACCACCACGGCCACACCTCTGAGGGCTGCAGAAGGGGCAGCTGTGGCCCATGTGGCCCCAAGGGCAGGATGCCGGCCCTGCCCGGGGTGGGGGGGGGGAGCATCGATGACGTGACCTGAGCGCCCAGTCTGGCCCTTGTTCTGAAGTTGTTTGGGAATTTCACTCCATTAATCAGTGTCATGTCTTCTTTGCCCTGTGATCTGAAGCAGTCAGTGGTTGAGAGTCAGACAGAGTCCAGCTCACAGCCCCACAGACGCTCATTTGCTGCATGACCCTGGGCTCCCCGGGCCTCGGATCTCCCGTTTGTAAAATGAGGGTAGTAATTGACTTAGCGGGGTCCTTGGAGCCTCAAATGAGGTAAGGAATTCTAAAAGGTTGCTGAGCACGTGTTCCAACCTCGTGGGAGGCATAAAGGGGTAGATCACAACATCGGGCTCCCGGAAGCTTCTATCTGAGGTGCAGGAGACACTCTGAAAGCAGAAAATCATCCCGCACACATTTCGTTGGTTTGTCTCTTTCCTGGAATTCATGCTCAACAACTGCTTGTTTTTGGTGGGATGGTCGGGCAGGATGAATGTTTGGGTGTCCTCCTCTCAACCTCTAGACATGAAACCTGTTACAAAAATGGAGGAATGATTCTGCTCAAGTTTCAGCCTTTTCTTTATTCTCATCTGTGTGCCAGATGTAGGTTCAAAAAGTAAAACCAAGATGCTCTCCAGGTATCTGGACAGTGGGTGTTTATTTTAGCCCACGCTCCCCCTTCCTCATCCTCTTCAGATGGATGAAGTTGGAGAGGAAAAAGACAGGAAGCTTTTCCAGCTGGCAACCTGGGACGAGCTCCCCCAGAGAATGGGATGCATTTAGAGTTTTGAGCAAGGCTGGGCGGGATTCCTGACAGGAAGGGTGCCCATCTGCAGAGCTGGCAGGTGTCTCTTCAGAATGGACGGCGGCCAATGACACGCCTCTCAAACGCTTGCCTGCCAGCCCTGCCGAGGTGAGCATCTTTAGCTCCTGGATGAATCGCCGCCTCACTGTGGCAGTACCAGCCAAGCACACCCGACGTCATTGACGGGAGCCGTATTTGGCTTTAATGGCGATGGATTTCTGGCTGAGAAAGGCACACGCCTGTCCCAGGATGTGACATTCATTTTGCTGCATGCAGCCCACACACCTGTGCCTGCAGACAGAGCCCAGCAGGCCGCCCAGGTAGAGGTTGACAAGCAGTGAGGCTGGGTCCCTCTGGTTTGTCCTGTTCTCTCCTCCCTGCTGCTGGGTCTCTGTCCCCCCCACCCCGATTTTTGGTGCATCTGCAAGTGTCTAAAGGCTCGGTTGCTGAGGGGGTCACCCCCAGCCAGCACTTCCGGAACATTATCATTGCTGAAGCCGCTGGGCCCCAACACAGGGCCAGAGACACCTGCTTGTTCTGTCTTCAGTGACTGGAGGTGATTCCGGATTTATTCTCTGACATGAATTTAGTGATTGTAAATGTCACAGCCTCACACTGTTTTTAAATATGTTCATGACGTCAGAGTCAATGGGAATTTGAATTTCAAGAGCTTGTTATTTCTCTTCCTGTTATTTCCAGGAAGAGAAAAAAAAACCATACAGATGTGATAACATCTGGGTTTCCATGGTGCCCGAATCAGTCATGCTGGGCGAGAACTCTTCTCTAGCACCCACTCCCCTTTCCTGTTGAGGGGCAGGTTTTATCTGGTAAAGGGGACACAAGTTTTGAGTTCTTGCCTCTCCATTTGGCCTAAGTATAGAGATCGTCCCTTATAAAAAAAGATCGTCCGTTATAAAAAAAACAAGCTTTGCTGATAATCGATTCTGTTAACATCATACATAAAATATCTTGGTTCTTCATCCAAATGAGTCTAGCCTTCATGAAACCAACTTGCAAACACCTTCCCCCACTGCAGTTGGAGGCATTAGATGAAGTTATTTAAAACAGAATGACATCATCCCAAGCCTCTAGAATATGGTTCAGAAGTAGATCAAGGGATAAGCGCCCTCCACCTACTTGGAGTGGAGCAGAAAGAACAGTGGAGTCGGAGGCCTGGGCTTCAATCCTAGTTCTACCACTGATGGTAAATCCTGAATCTCCCTGAGCCTCACTGTTCTCATCTGTAAAATGGGAGCAATGGTCGCTACCTCATGAGTCACCAGGATTCAACGAACCAGCGTGTGTCAAAGTGCTGAGCTCAGGGAAAACACTCCACACACAGGTGCTGAGTCTGAAGAGGGAAAAGGTCACAGTAGAGGGTTGTGCCAGCTCAAAACTCAAAATTGTGGAAACTTACAGAGGGAGAGGATGGGAAAGGAGAGAGGGAAGAGGAGGGAGAGTACAGGGAGAGGGGAGGATGGAAGAGAGAGACAGAGAGAGACAGAGACAGAGAGAGAGCCGATTTATCCAGAAAAAATCCTGAGAGGCATTTCCTCCAAAAGAAATATTTTTCACAGAAATAAGACCATTTCAAACTGCACCAAAAGTAATAGTTTACATTTATTGACCACTTCCTAAATCCCAGATCCTGCACATCTTTCCTGGTGAAGATTCCGTCTGGTCTCCTACCTGGGGTAGGTATAAACCTGGCTGTGGGTTAAGACTCCAGAGCTTTCCTAAGAAATGTTTTATTTTCAACCTTAATGTGAATGTGTTATACAATTTAATGCCCTGAGCAACCCTATTTAGTAGGACTGTAAAATGAAATGCATTTCATATACATTTTCACCTTATTTCTGGATTCTCATGACTACCTTTTAGGTCACAGTTGAAGTTGAGAGGCATCTGCCCCAAGGACCCCACCCAGCATCATCACCTAGGATCATGCAGGATTCCTGCTGAATTTGCCATTGGATCACTGCAGATCTTCCTGAAATGGAAAAATAGTAATCCTTCCTATTTGAATAGTGTTTCCTTATATTTGTCAGATGTTTTCTACACAGAATTTTATATAACCCTGAACAAGGCCCTGTAAGATAGATATCAACATCATTGCCATTTACAAAAGGAGCCTGAGTCCCATAGAGGTTAAATGACTTGTTTGAGGTCACTAAATGGTAACACTCTATAATCCCAGGAAATTTGGTGTTCCCTTCCCCTTCGCTGTGTCCCAGTTGCTAATGTTGCATTACAAACCACCCCAAACAAAGCTGTCAGACAACCACCCATGTATTATGTTCACAGATTCCCCAGGGTCAGGAATTTGGAAAGGTCACAGTGGGAAGGACTGTTTCTGCTCCATGCTGTCTGAGGCCCCTGCTGGGAAGACTGGAAGGTCGGGGTGACTTGACAGCTAGAAACTAGAATTATCTGAAAGCTCACTGCTCACTTTTCCTCATAGTTGAGGCTGGCTGTTGGCTGGAACAGCCAGTGAGGGCTATTGGCCACAGCACTGACACATGGCCTCTCCATGTGGCTGCCTTTCAAGAGCAAGTGTCCCAAAACGAGCTGAGCAGACAGAGGTCATATCACCTTTATGACCTGGTCTTGGAAGTCACATAGCATCACTCCCACCATAGCCACACACCTGCCCAGATTCATGGAGAGGGAAAATAGAGCTCAGTCTGTGGGAAGAATGTCAAAGTCACATCGGGATGACTTTGGGAAGCAGGCTTGTTGATGTCAGGAGGGCTTTGGGAGAGGTTCTCTGGGAGAAAAAAATGCAACCCCTCTCCTTGGTGCCTCCCCCATACCTTCTGTTCTTAGATGAAGGACTGTTTGGAGAGGTGAGGACCCTTGCTCCGTTTGCCAGGACATGGTCTCTTATATGTGATTCATGAATGGGGCTAAAACATAGTGATTGCAGCAGGCAGCCGGAATTTCCGGTTTCTAAAATATCTTATTCCTGCCCAATTCCACAGAGGATCTGAGGTGGTTTTCCATATAGTGCATGCACACAAACACACACACGCCAGACACACACATACACACGTCACAGAAGATCAAAAAGTAAAAAAAAAAAATCAGAAAGTAAAAAACTAACCCACATCAAAATCACATTTACTGTCTTAAAATCATCTTTAAACAGTGACTGAACACTGAGTCAAGCTCTGAGCTTCCTCAACTCAAGGCAGAAGGACCAGGAATGTTTGTGAAATTAGAGGTCCTTAGTGCTCCCCACTCTTCCGCCTTCCCCATTGCTTTTCCCAAGATTGCAGGCAGCTGTCTACCCCAGGCTCTCTGGTAGTTTTAAAAACTTTTTTTATTTTTAAAAAAGATGATAATGGCCTGTGTTCTTGACATTTCAGAGGAAAAAGTCAATTGGAGAGGAACAGCTGGGTCATTGTCAGGCCGTGGTCGAAGCCTCGCATGAGAGGCAGAACATCCCTCCTTGTCTTGTGTCTCACACTGGCCTTTTCCCCGAAATCCATGCCAGGGCACTTGAGCAGAATCAGTACCCACCTCCTACCCTCCACGAACTAACAAAAACTCAGCAGAAAAATTAAGATGTGAAAAATAAGTTTGACATCTCAAAGGGAAACGGGAGAAAACTAAAACCTGCCTTCTCTTTCTCTTTTTCCTTTAAGGAAAAGGTGAATTCTTTGAGTGACTTCTTTGTTTCACGCTGAGCTAAGTAATGTGGCTTAATTATCCCGCTCTTTCTTCTTCACAGCTTCTAAATGCTCTTTATTATTTGATTGAGTCTATTTCAGCGACTGCACAAAAGTGATACATTCTGAGTCTGGAGAAATTAGCCATGAAATGAGCATCCCCTGAATATTGGTATTGTCTTTTCTGTTTCTTGGTGTATGTATTTATTTAATATTGTTTTGAAGACACAAAAGGTCTGAGGGTTCAGTTCTGAGGTCTCAGCTCAAAGGAGAACCAGGAGCCTGGGGTTCCCTCGCAGGTGTGTGGCCTGGGAATCTGCTTCTAGATCCCTCTCTCTGTTATTACACCAGGCTGTTCCCAAGGATGAATGGGGTAGTATTTGGAAAGCACAGAGCCCAGGTCCTGGTGCAGAGTAACATGCTTCATGAGTTCTAATCATTACTCTTGCCAGAGGCAAATCAAATCGGATTACATCCCCCTTCTACCTAAAATGCTTCATGGATCCCCTTCCAAACGTCATACCTCGACCTTCCCCACCTTCCATGATCTGGACCCTCCTTACCTCTCCAGAACCATCCTTGGGCTCCTCCCTTAAGCCTCACTGAAACTCTTTCAGATTCTAGAAAGCTCTGGACTCTTTTTCTCCGAGGGGAGGAACAGCACTTGCTGTTTCCTCTGCCTGAAATTTTCGTTCCTTCTCTTGTCCTCCACCTGACTAACTGCCACCCACCCTCCAATCTCTGCTCAGGTGTGACCTCCTCCATTCCCAAATCTGGGTCAGGTCTCTAGCCCGTGCTCTGCCCCAGGGCCCTGCCCTTCCCTGTACTTGCACTTGTCATACAAGGCTCTGATGCTGGGTTATCATGTGTCGGGGGCAGTGTTGGTGGTGGTGGTGGCAGGCTTATTCTGGGTCCTAAGACTTATTCTGGAATCTTGGTGAGTAGCTGTGAGCACGTTTCTCCTCTCGGGGGTAGTAAAGTGAATTTCCCTGGCCAAAGATGATGCTTTCCTTCCAAAGAAAAATCTCCAGAGAGACTTGTTAGTTACATAAAGGCCCTCCTCCCATTGTTCTTGGAGAAAACTAAAGGAGCCATGAACCTGGATGCAGATGTTTTATTCAGAAAAGTTTTTCTGCTTGGAATTGTAAATTGCAGGAATTGTAAATTACAGGAATTGTAAATTGCAGGGTATTGCTGAGCCAGAGCTATGTTCTAAGAAGCTCCTGCATTTTTGTCTCCCAACTCTTGGCTCTGCTGGATATGGGATGGACTTTGGTGCAAGAGTTTCTTGGCCTGGGGGAGGTGAAGTTTCTTATTCACAGTATTTTTTAGCCGATAATCAGGACTAAGGTCTTGAGTGGCACCGAAAGACAAGCAGGTGTATCCCATCCTATAAGCAACTTTTAAGTCTGAAAGATGAGTTTCTCCCTGCTTGGAGTGAGAGCAGAAATCAGGGACTCCACTACCCAGGGTCACAGTGCTTCGATACTTTCTGGATAATTACAGTCTTCCTGTTGCCGAAATCCGGCCTCTGTACATTGGTGCTGGATTAAATCTCGGTGAGAGTTTGGGGTGAAGTAGAAAGAAAGAGCTTTATTGCTTTGCCAGGCGAAGGGGGCCACATGGGCTCATGCCCTCAAGACTATGTGTCCTGCCCTAGAGGGGAGTACTGAGGAGTCTACAGTGTTCAAAGATCAGGGCGTGATCAGCTCGTGGACATTCTTCTGATTGGTTGGTGGTGAGGTCATCAGGGGTCAACATCATTAACCTTCTGGTTCCAGCTGGTCTGGGGTCTGCGTGCCTGTGGGCAGCAGACAGTTAACTTCTCCCACCTGGTGGGGCTTTCAGCATCTGCAAAACAGCTCAAAGGACACGGCTCAGAATATTATCTGTAGCCCTTGAGGAGGAACGAAAAGTCCTTGACTTTGTTTAATGGCTAAAGTATTATTATTTTGTCTTGCTTGACTCTTTTCCTTTCTTTCTGCATTTTCTCACTTTTCTGATTAAAGTGATTCTTTGACTAAAGTTTTTCTGCAGACAAAAGGCAGGCAGAGGACACGGGTGGGGTTCTGTTCTGGGAAGACCTCATAGGGTCCTGATCGGTTACATTCCCCGTACTGCCCCCGCGCCCGGAATGCTCACCTCTTCACACCCTCCCCCCCAACTGCTCCCCCTACTTCTTGCCTCTCTGTATACCCGTAAAGAAGGGCCACAAGGGCCACTACAACTTTGGCTCCCCCGAGACCCCTAGGATGGATGCTCCGTCACTGCTGAAGGGCCAGGTGCCACCAAGGACCCACCTCATCTCCAAGACAGTGTCACAACAGCAGCTGGCTCGCCTGCCTGGGACACTGTCAGGTTCAAGAAGGAGTAGCAATTATTATTAATGTCAAACTCACTGCCTCCCGAGGAATAGATAAGCAAGCATCTATTGCTTATGCAATAGATAAGCATCCAAGTCTCATGCCAGACTGTCTGAGACCACCTGAGGAGCAAACCTCACTGCCCCTCCTGAACTTGAGAATATCGCCTTGAGATCTTGATGGCGTAAGAGCTCCTGAAGGAGAAATCTTTCATGATGATGCTTTATGCTGACAACAGCTCTAAATTAGAGGGTGCAGCTGACTGAAATGAGCTTAATTTTCCATACAAATGTGGGCTCTTGGAAAGAAATCACATTTTTCAGGTCGAAAATCTATTTTATCTCCCCTAATTAGGAGAATATGTAAAGCAAGAGAGGGGAATGGTGTTCAATTTGCCATAAAAAGCAAACCCAGTAGTTTATAAGATCACGCTTTCCAAACAAGCTCTGGCCCATTAGAGGGGATCATACATAATTCAGGACCCACTTGTTACTGCGTGTATCATGCAAATTCTCTCAAATTACATATCGAAAAAAATGAGGTTCATCTTCCAGCTTTAAATAGACTATTAGAAAAAGGGGTAGATAGAAAAGCCATAAGGAAGCAAATGATTTAAGTGGCATCAGTGTGAATTTAGGATGCGGAGGCTTGAAGGAAAGAGGGAAAAGGCCTCGGCTCTGAGCCCCACTTTAAGATCATTAAGATCGAGCCCAGCAGGTAACATTGTTTACACCTCTGTCTGCTTAGCAAAGATGTCTCTCCCATCCGAAGTGGGGACCCTTCCTTTCTGGGTGCTTCTTGTTTCTGAGATCATCTGAATATTGACCTTCCAGGAAGTTCTCTTCTTGGACCTTAGAGGCGTGTGTGTGTGTGTGTGTGTGTGTGTGTGTGTGAGTGATGGGTGAGACCGAGAGAGAGACAGACAGACAGACTTGGGCAGTTGGAGCTTCTGTAACAAAGTACGATACTGGGCGGCTTATAAACAACAGACATTTATTTCTCACGGTTCTGGAGGCTGGAAGTCTGCAATCAGCGTAGCAGCATGGCTGGGTTCTGGTGAGAGCCCTCTTCCAGGCTGTAGACCGCTGACATCTTGTTGTATGTTCACATGGCAGAAAGAGGAGTGAAGAGCTGAGGTCCCTTTTCTAAGGACACTGATCTCATTCCTGAGGGCTCCACCCTCATGACCTAAATTACATCCCAAAACCCCTACCTCCAAATACCAACAGATTGGTGATCAGGGTTTACACATGGATTTGGGGTTGAGGGCACACAAACATTCAGTCCATAACAAGAGCTCAGAGGAGGCAGGGTCAGTTTGCCTGGTGAAATTGGCCCAACCAATTGTCCAGGTGCTGAGCAAGGCCCTGGGATCGTCAAGGTGAGAGGAAGGAGTCTGGGCAGGAAAGGTGCTTCCGAGAAGGCAGGGCTTGAGCGAGGCTCTGGAAGGGGGGACGGATTGAGATGCGCACAGGGTAGGCAGCGCACTGAGGAGGGGGGAGTACTGCCCGAGACAGAAAGACAGACAGACGGACACAGAGAGAACCTTGTGTCTGGCCAGCGGGAGAGGATGAAAATGCCTTCCGTGGGCAGCTGGCACTGCCAGAGATGCTCCCAGATACGGGAGGTGGAGGCCTTTGATGACAAGATGTGGCCGCCTCCTCTCCTAACAGGCGACTCTTCTGCGCCCCGTTCTCCGCTGCGACGCCACCTGGACAGGCGAAGGAGCAGCGCAGTGGCCCTTGGAATTGGCTCCTGAAGTTTCCTCTGAGCTGCTCCAGCCTTCGGCTCTGGGGGAGAAGCACGGGGGGCGCTGGGTGACCAGTAAGCCCGACGAGGCCGTGTGCAACCCGGGAGTTTAAGGGCGCAGTTAAACTTCTCCGGCAAGCACTTGGACGGAGAGTAATTGAGATTTAAATAACGAAGCCTCCCTGGGTAAGTTAGACGCGAAATACAATTGAAGAAGAGCTTCGCTGAGGCCGGGCCGGGCCGGGGAGACACAGCGCGTGCGCCAGTGGTGATGCGAAGCCGGGAAGAGGCAGGGCGCCCCTTGCGCTTTGGACCCCCAGCTCCTCCTGCTCCAATGGCCGGCTCCTGGGTCCTGGGAACCGGGTTCCCCTCGTTTCCCTGACCCGTTTCCTTCTACCTTCAAGTCTCATTTCAATCATAGCTCCTCCCGACTGCACCTGCCACGGCCTTAATCATCTTCCCGCTGGGTTCCTGCAGGCGTCTCCCGGCCAGTCACCCACTCTGGGCTCTTTCCGGCTTTGCCAGAATTTAACTTCTCGAAAACAGCCCCAGAAGCGTCACCGAGCTTTGCCTCAGTGTGGGCTCAAGGCCTTCCCCGCTGTGACTTTTCCAACCTTATTTCCTACTCTCCCTCCGGCCTTTGGCTCCTGTAGAAGCGAGCTCCCTGAGCCCACATTTCCCCTACAGCATGCTGCCTCTGTGCCTTTGCACACCCGGGAATGGCTTTCCCTCCCCAGGCCATCTTCTAGGCCGGTTATACCTCCTCCACGAAGCACCCCTTGGGCTCCCCCAACCAGAATGACTGTGTCCTACTGTGTAGGCTGGTTATGTGTGGGTGCATGTTGGAGGAGGTCCCGGAGACGGTGGGACTGATCACCAGTTGACCTGTGAGCTGGACCTGGGCTCCTCACCCCCTCCCTGTCCTTGGAATGTAGTTCTGCCCACGGGTCCCACAGTGGGAGCCATCTGCAAGGACGCACGCAGCCCTGAGAGAGCCGGGTGTTGCTGAGGCCACCTGGGCTGAATATGTGACTAAATCCAGTCAAGGCCTCTCTACAAACTGTGAAGATTCTGGCATCAGCTGCAGAGATCTACTCGATTTGCGGCACCCGAAACAGGCCTGGTATGTAAATCCTCTTACTTACTAAACCTGCCGCCCAACAATCTGGGGTGGTCTGACTCTTTCTTCGGCTTCTCCTTGCCGAGGGGCCGGTTTGGGACTTCACCCTGGGACTCCCTGGGTTTCGAACCAACAGTGTGTCTCACCCCTTCTCAGGTTCCCAGCTTCTTGGACTAGGGACTGCCTGATTCGATGCCCTAAACTGCAAGTGTCCAGTGACTGCAGTGTTTGGGGTGGGAAGTGGTACGATCCCTTAGCCAAAACCCCAGGGAACAAACGTGCTGTGGAATTTAGAATTTTTCAGATTTTGGAAGGAGTACAGTGCATTTATTCTACATCGTGTAACAGCTACAGTAGGTCTGCGGTAGTTCCCTGTAGTCAAGTATGTTCATGTTTCTGTGGTGAAAGTGGGCCTATTCGTATTAAAAGGGATAAAGACAGTATTCAGCTTCAGTTAAGTGCGGGTCAGGTTTTGACCAAATAATTTGAGAAAAAAGTTTTCTGAGCTTTGTTAATACCGGAACTGAGGTTAAGGGATTGCGGACCTGTTTTCCCCGAGGAATTCCCTTAGGTGCTCTCCAGGGATGCTGCTGGAGAGGAAAAAGGAGCTTTGTTTATGCACTTTCCCAGGCTGACTGGAGAGTAATTCAAACTTAGCTTGTATCACATAGATCCGTCTGTAAGTAGAGAAGGTTTAGCCGAACGGGGACTTGCAACTGTAAAGGTGTATACGGAGCATTGGTGGCCTCAAGAAATCCTTCTGGAATCACGTGCACGTTGGTGGGTGGGGTTGGAGAGGTGTGTCCAGGTGCCACGGGGTGATGGCCGCACCCCCAGCATGTGACTTGGGGGACCACATCGCCAGGCTTTGGGACGGTTCCCCTCTGACACCACATCTACCATCACCTTTGTATGATAATTCAGTCATTGCACTTTAAAAACCAAAGCTGTCTGGAAAGGTTAGATAAAAAGGTAGGTACAGGTGATTAGGAGAAAAAATGTAAGTCCCTGGGTGAGACGGTAGAGATGTCGAGGTGGGTCTTAAAAGAAAAAGAACCTTAATATCGAGGAATCCTTGCTGGGCCCAGGTAACCTAGATACCACCTCTCAAAGAAAATACAGATCTGTTTCCTCGCTGGGCCTCCGTGGCTTTCAAGTCACAGCTTCTAGGATTTATTACAGGTCATTAACTGCTGTGCTCTGACACAAGGAAGAAGTGAGAAGATTAAAGTAACAGCTGGGGCTGTTGAGAAATAATTTGGCCTGTCTTTGTTGCTGCGAGTGTGCTGTTAAACCATTATCACCTGTTAATTCTCGCTGTAACTTTGGGGAGGAAGATTATTATCCAAGTGGCAGGAATTTCTCAATGGATTCTGTATAGTCAGATTTTGAGTGACTAAGAGTTTGAGATGCATTTCTTAGGTAAATTAGAACTTAGGTAGGCAAGGCCCTGAGTCAGCACCTGCTATATAATTTGTCCTCCAATGCAAAATGGAAATACAGGGCCAGTTGTTCAAAAGTTACTAAGTTTCAAGATAGTGAAATCGCAAAGCTTTCAAACAAGCTTGGGGCCCTTTTGAAGCCGGGATCCGGGGTGAACACGTGGGTCACATGCCCATGACGCTGGCCTTGCGCCAGGGCCTTCTGAAACTTTAGAGGAGGTACGGTTTAGTAGTAGAAAAATCAAGGCGCTGTATTCAAGCCAGACAAGCCTGCGATCAATTCTCAGTTTTGCATTTTATTGGTTTGACCTCGGGCAACGGGGCGGGGCCTCTATTTCTTCCTTTGTAAAGTGGAGCTAGCCAAACTAGTTGCGCAGTGATCCTGGAATGATGACAAGAAAGAAAGTTTGTGGAGTGTTTAGCGTGTGGTACCTAACAAGAACTCAACAAATCTTAGTTCTGCAGCACTGGTGCTGGTGCCCTGCGGCATCCTCTCACCCGTCCCTCTTCAGTACCTAGCCGCTGACTTCCCAAACGCCAGCACCTGCGTTTCTAGCCTGGTGGATTCTCTCTTGCTGCTGCCAGAGAATTAATCACCGCCACCACCCTTTGTCATCCCTCAAGCAGGCACTGAGGAAATATGGTGGATCAATGCCCCAGCATCCCTACCTGCTTAGGTGGGATGGCTCTGACTTGTGTGTCTTTCACGGGCTCCCAGAGTTCCCCCAGGGGGACTAAGCTGGCTCGATTACACGGTCCTGTTTGGCCACCTTCCCTTCCCTGTTGTCCTCCCCACTCCTCCGCCCTGCACCTGGTCTCAGGGTCTGCTTCTACGGGAGCCCGTTCTTTGACGAGGTCCCACTCCTTCTCCTTCCCTTAGTGAGAGGGATGGAGAAGATGTAGAAAGCAGGGAGTACGGGTGTCGGCCCCACTGGCTCCCGCAGCTGAGTCAGTATTGAAAGGCTATGTCTAACCTGATGTAATAACCACAGGGGAAATTGAGAGGGCATGGACTGGGTCCGACAGCCGCCATGACTCAGAGCCCTCTGGGCTGGCACTGCGTCCTGATGCCCCCCAGGCTGCCTCAGTGGGGTGCCAGCTCTGGGCCATTCCTGGGGGTGGGGATGGTCACTGAGTGGTTCCACTTCTGCCATGAAAGTGCTGGGCTGGAGCCCAGGAGTGATCCAGGGTTCCAGCACCCAGAGTCCATCCTCCACTGCTTTTGGCCAGACAGGGCACTTGGGTCCTGTCATTCCACAGTAGGAGCCAATGAAAACCCCAGAACTTTCCTCGTTCTGGCCTTGGCCTCGGCAGGTTGTGGCTGAGGCTGCTGTTCTGTAGAGTCTCTGGGTCAGAAGCAGGGCCACTCGGATCCTTGGTGGCGGGCCATTCTTCAAGCTTGTCCGTGTTTATCTTACAGTGGATATTTGCGTATAGAGGGTTTCAAGATTTGTTTTCAGATTCTTTTTTTAAAATCTCTGCTTCACTCAGTTTTATGTGTCGTGTTCTTGGAATGGTTTTGGAAAGCTCTGTTTCTTCTTTCTTTGTTGGTTCACTGCGTTCCTCTGGTAACATTTCCAGTCCTAATACTCTCTTCCT
This sequence comes from Balaenoptera ricei, assembly GCF_028023285.1. NCBI lineage: Eukaryota > Metazoa > Chordata > Mammalia > Artiodactyla > Balaenopteridae > Balaenoptera > Balaenoptera ricei. The sequence goes on from NC_082651.1 coordinate 92,090,189, forward strand.
CCTCCTCATCCTTTCTTCCTTCTTCTTTCTCCACTTCCTGTTGGGGAGGGGGTATAAGTGCCTCAGTCTTCCCTTAGAGCAGCAGATCTTAACCACTGTTATGCCATGGGTCCCTTTAGTGGTCTGATGATGCCTAGGGACCCCTTCTCAAAGTAATGATTCTTAATGCACAAAATGAAACACGTAGGATAACAAAATGTAAAACATAAATATTGTTTTATTATACTTATATATTATATCTATGTACCTATATGATACATCTATATATGTAGATATATATAACAATATATTTAACTTTTAAACCCCCCATTTGTGATCTAATACAACATGTGCTTTCTTTTAATGAATTTAATAGCCCAATCTAGTATGGATATAATATCTTCCATAAGTTTGAAGTAGCAGCGGGTGTACACAATGTTTTGATATATCTGCAACAACTGTAGTATAATATAAAAATATCTGCATGTCTACGGTGACAAAGCTGCATTACTATTTATACCACTCTGGTTTATTGCTTACTTTCATAACTGAAAGGAATGTTAAATTTCAGTTAGAAATGAATGAAAATGAAGGTATAATTTTTTTTCCCCCATTCATGTTCTTAGAATGCCTTCATTCAATCCATGGACCCTTGTAAAAAGCAGTTGTCCTAGAGTCTGAAGTGTACCCCCAAACATTTCCCTGCTAACCGTGATGAGAGGAATCATCTCTCTGCTTCCTTCCTCCAAGGCAGAACTGGGGCTGATGTGAGTGTGTCGCAGGGCTGTTCCCCTTCTGTCAGCTGAGTACAAACCAGTATCATTCTTGGTCACGGCAGCCGTGGTGGGCCTCAGACTTTAGCTACGGAGAGGATTTAAGGATTTTGGCTAAAATGCACTGAGAGAGAAAAGATGTATTATGCTTGTTCTTTAGGATGGTAAACCAGGTCACGGTCCCAGAAGGCAATTCCGCTAGGAACAAAGATTGCCCATGAGGAGAACTCACCTCTCACAGTGGGAGACATATGGGCTGGCTGGAAATCAACAGATAATTGTATCTCATCCCCATTTGGCTTTCTTTCAAGACAGAAGATGAATTAGTGAGCAAAATTTTTGGCTGAATGAAACATAGATGTTTTTGAAGTCAAAAAAGAATAAAAGAGGTGGAGAGATGCTGTGAATAGGCCATTAGAGAGTGACAAAAGGTGTCCTATTGGGGGAAGGATCACATGCAGAAAGAAACACTCAGTCCCAGAGATACCACGTGTGGGAAAAAACAAAGCTCCAGGCATTCGTGGTGGAGAGGAAGGAAGCTGTGGGCTGCCAGGGTCCCTCGCCCACATGTTTTTTGTTTTTTTAAATAAATTTATTTATTTTTGGCTGTGTGGGGTCTTCGTTGCTGCGCATGGGCTTTCTCTAGTTGTGGCGAGCGGGGGCTACTCTTCATTGCGGTGTGTGGGCTTCTCATGGCAGTGGCTTCTCTTGTTGCAGAGCACGGGCTCTAGGCATGCGGCCTTCAGTAGTTGTGGCTCGTGGGCTCAGTAGTTGTGGCACATGGGTTCAGTAGTTGTGGCTCGCGGGCTCTAGAGCGCAGGCTCAGTAGTTGTGGCTCACGGGCTTAGTTGCTCCGCGGCATGTGGGATCTTCCCGGACCAGGGCTCGAACCCGTGTCCCCTGCATTGGCAGGCGGTTTCTTAACCACTGCGCCGTGAGGGAAGTCCCCCATATGTTTTTTTAAAAATTGAAGTATACTTGATATATAATATCATATTAGTTTCAGGTGTACAACATAGTGATTCAATATTTTTATAGTTTATTCTCCACTTAAGTGGATTATTCTCCACTTATTCTCCACTTATTACAACATACCAGCCATATTCCCTGTGCTGTACAATATATCCTGCTAGCTTATTTACTTTACACATAATAGTTTGCACCTCTTAATCCCATATCCCTATCTTGCCCCTCCCCACTTACCTCTCCCCACTGGTAACCAATGTTTTTTTCTCTTTATCTGTATTTTCTGTTTTATTTATTCATTTGTTTTATTTTTAGATTCCACATATAAATGATAACAGAGTACTGGGCTTTGACTTATTTCACTAAGTATAATTCCTTCGAGGTCCATCCTTGTTGTTGCAAACGGCAGAGTTTCATTCTTTTTTATGACTAATATTCCATCATGTATGTATGCCACGTCTTCTTTATCCATTCATCTGTTGATGGGATGGGTACTTAGGCTGCTTCCATATCTCGGCTATTGTAAATAGTGCTGCTATGAACATCAGGGTACATGCATCTTTTTGAATTAACATTTTGTTTTCTTTGGATATATACCCAGCTGTGGAATTGCTGGATCATATGGTAGTTGTATTTTCCTATGTCAGCCACATTGACGTGTAGAATGCCAAAGTAGAGTATGCCAGGATCCCTGCTCTTAAAGGGGAAAATGCAAAGGAAACGTTTTGGGTTTAAATCCTAAAACCTTCACTTCACATCTGGGAACTTTCAAGGAGCCATAAACCTCACTGAGCCTCACTTTCCTTACCTGAAAAATAAGAATAAGATGGCTTTATACTTCCGAGAGTTGTGAGGATGAACCCATCCCTTCTTACCCCTTGACACACCTGGAGTGGAAAGAACACAGGTGTGGGGTGGGACAGGTGTAGGTACACTAATTATCTCTCTGAACATCAGTCTCTTTGGCTGTAAAATGGGGATAAAAACAATATCCACGTTGTAGTTGTGTTGTGGGTATTAAATGTGATAAAGAATGTTTACTAACCAATACCCTGGCATGGAACAGGCACTGAATAATTAAAATGAAAGAAGGAATGTGTTCATTGTTAACGTCTGCTAAGCTGGTTTGATTTCCCTAGTGTAACCGGCACATTCAGATTCTAAGAGGTCAGTCGGCTGACACCCTGTCCTCTCCCACTTCCCCCTTGAAGGCCCTACGCTCGGCTTTAAACATTTTTGGTCATCAGAACCTCTAGGAACAGGTGCGGCCGCCCACCTCTCTCCACGGGTAACGACGGTGGGATTGGGAGTCAGGCGTCCTGCATTGCTGTCCCAGCTGCCACTTCCTGGCTGGTGAACTTTTGTTAGTTTTCTCGTCTGTCAAAGGGCAGCGATTTCTATTTGCAGAGGTGTGGGGATGGATGGTGTAAGGTGATAAAGCATCAGGGACCCAGCAGGGGCTCAGTTCTGCAACGAGCCTCTGGGGGGACAGCCTACACTTGTGACCAAGGTCCTTTGTTTCCTGCGTCCCAGCCCTGACCACAGCCAAGTGAACTATCAGTGAGTGACCAGCAGCACTGCCAAACCACGTGGAAATGGATTCTCAAAAACCCAGTGGTTTTTAGTGTTGACTTGAGTGTTATCTTTATTGCCAGTAATAATGTAACAGTGGGTGAGAGTACCAACCTCAAAGTGGATTTGAGCAACAGCTCTGAGGTTAGCTTCAGGATCTTGGGCCAGTTATTTCTCCTAAGTTTTAGGTTCCTCATCTGTAAAATATAGATATAACAGCCTCTACCCGGCAGGATTATTGTGGGGAAGAAAAGTGAGAAAGCTCATGAAACAGTTTAACAGAATCACTCGTATTCAGTGCTTAATACACGTTCGCTATCTCATGCTCGTTGTATTCTTGTGGATCTAAGACTTTAGAGAAGCCAACCACAGTATGTAGCATTATTTTTGTGATGAAAATGGCATCGATGAAAATGCCTTCTAGCTACCCCACCTTCCACAGAAAGTGGGGCTGGGGGCTTGTCCTGGGCTCTCAAACCTCATTCGCAGGAAGGGCCACCAGGCCCCAACTGCACAGGTGCTCCCAGTGGCTGATGGCACCGCCCACGTTACATTAACAAGCAGGACCGGGCTGAGCCCCACGGAGCAGGGTTCCTCTTGCTTGCAGCTCCTTTTTCCCGTGAGCCCTTTCCCTGGAGTTGGGACACCCCACACACCGTGCAGGAACCCAGGGGACCCCCAAGGGGAGAATAATTTTAGGGAAACCTCACCACACCTTTTTCATACTCCCTATAGGGGTCCCTGCCTCACCCTGATAAAGAGCAAATGCCCCAAGGAGGGCTGGGGTCCTGCAGAAAGATGACACACCTGGAGGCAGGTAGGCTATAGCAGCCACCTAGGAAGCTCTCAGGTGTTACCTGCTTAACAAATACAAAACATTGACTATGCCCAGGCACTGCTCTGAGTATTTTACAAAAATTAACTCAATTCATCCTGGAAACCACATTATGAGGTAAAGGCTATCATCATCCCCATTGAGGAGGAAACAAAAGCCCAGGCAGGTCAGATAAGTGGTCCAAGGTTCAGCATGGGTCAGGGGTGAGCTGGGAGTCAGGTCCACGCCGCCTGTGGTAGCTACTTTAAAGAAAGGGAGGCTGCGTTTCCCATCGGACCCTTGGGCAGAAGCACCCTCACCCACATCCAGGGGAAGAAGTGATGAATAGTGATGACAGCTTATCTCCAACTCCCGGGGATGACGGGGCCATGCCACACGGCGCCACCCAGGACCCCAGCCGGATTTCCTGACCAGACCTCTGCCCTCTACTGCACCCCAGCCTGTCACTTAATAGCCGAGCCTCCGTGTCTTGAGCCGTAAAATGGGGCGATGGTGTTGCCCACCACACAGACCTGGGGTGAGGGTCAGTGGTGCTGGCGCGTATGTGAGAGCCTTTGGTCCCCGAGACCCTGCGCACGGTGGTGACCATGTTCATTGATGGCAGGGGGTCCCTGCCAGGCGATCCCGCCTCCGCCGTGACTCCCCGCTCTCAGCCCGTCTGCGGCTGAACCGGAGACCCTGCCCTCCCTCCTCTTCCTGCTCGGCCCCCCAGGCTTGGCCAGAGCACAGAGGACCCCTCTTTGCTGAGTCTGAACCCCCTCTGTGATGAGAGGTACCCTCCGGGTCCGTTGCTGATTCTTCATCCCTCCTTCCCTCTCTGACCTCACACTCCGCACGCCCCGTGCTGTGCCTCTGTTTTTCTGGAACCCTGACTCCAAACCATGGGTCCCCCACTTCTTCTCTGTTTTAGTTATGCATTGCTGCTTAACAGCCTACCCCAGAAGGTCATGGCTGAAAACAACCAGGTTTATGATTTCTCAGGATTCTGTGGGTCAGGAACTCAGGCAGGGTGGGGTGGGGACGGCTCACCTCTGTCCCCTGTGATGTCTGCCAGGATCGGGACAAAGCAGCCAGCTTCTTTGCTTGTTTGGCCCCTTGGCCAGGAAGGCTGGGCTCGGCCGGGCTGCTGCGTGTCTGTGTCATCTCCGTGGCCACTCCGCGTGGCCTCTCCATGGCAGCCCTCCAGCAGGGCAGCCAGACTTTGTACGCGGACCCGGAGCCTCAGGGTCCCCACTTCACAGAGCAGGGCTGTCAGGTCTCCCTGAGACCTAGGCCTGGAGCTGGCAGAGTGTCTGTCCCGCCACCTTCCATTGGTTAAACTGAGTCCCGCTCAGCCCAGATACGAGGAGATGGGGCGCGGTGTAAGCCAGGTGGCGAGTGTGGGCAGAGGTGGCTCAGCAGGTGACATTGGAGCCCGGCCACCCCCTCTCTGTGTCCTTTAATGCTGACGATGGTTGAGAATACACCTGGATGCTTGTTTCTAACCTACGCAGAAACTTGCCCAAGACTTTCCACAGTGAACTTCACTGATAAACTCACGCTCGCCCCAGCCACCCCTGAAATTCCTGATTAATGACCGTCACCGGCCAGGAACCAGGGGTAACAGGAGGCTTGGTGATCAGTAGTCTCGGGCTCGGCTCAGGCTCTGGAAGCCACCTCTGCTCAGCTGACAGAGTCAGATAGGCTTTCTGAGAGCCAGCGCCCGAGCAGTGAAGGACTTGGGCGAGTCCATAACAAATCGTTTCTTTTTTCTTGTTAATAAAGCCTGTCCTGATGAACCCAGGGGACAGTCTGCTAGCAGAGCGCTGCTGTCTTGCTCGTCTTCCTGCACAGCCCAATCCCAGCTGCTGGAAGGGCTTCCTGGGTGCAGAGCAGGGTATCAAGACCCAGCAAGTGCAAGGCCTGTGCACCTGAGCACACTCTGTCCTTTCGAGAGGACGGGGGCTGGGGCAGATCTGGACAGGCCAGGGGCGGCACCCGCAGGGCAGGGGAGCGGAGGAGGGGACGCATAGTCCGTGCTCCCAGGGCAGCGTTTCCCAGACTGTGCTCCTAGTGACGCCAGCCCTGAGGATGAGAAGGGGGGCTACTCCCCAAAAGGGGTCCCCAGCCATGAGTCTAGGAAAAGCACACCTTCTAATGGTTTTCTTAGAGTGAATCGGCACATCAGCATACCAAAGGCTCTGAGAAGGCCTGCAGTTAGGGAACATGTCCAAATCTGCTTGAAAAACATACTCCCAGATTGTGTCAGAGATTCTCCTTCTCAGGATAAGTTTCAAGACTAGCCTTCTGGAGAGCGCGTTTTGCAAGGGCTTCCTCCGGGAAACCGGGGAGGCCCAGCCCAGCCCTCAGATGCAGAAGGAAGAGCTGGGCCCTGAGCGGGAGAAAAGGCGAGGGTCCCTGCAAGGTAGGGCCTGGAGCTGATGAGTCTGGGCAAGAGGTGGAGCGGATTCCAGAAACTGATCTGAAGTGCCCAGGCTTCATTTCCTGTCTGCCAGGGAGGCCAGCCTGGCTTCAAGTGCAGAGACCTTTTGAGCGGGCTCCGTTGCCCCCGTGAGTATGATCCTGGAGGGAGTTGGGCATCTTCTTCACCCAGACCTCTAAGCCCCAAGTGGCTGTGTGTGACCCCACCCTGCACAGCCCCAGATGACCACGTTTGCCCTGCGAGGTCTGATACAAATTGCAGGGGGGCATGACACCCGTACTGCGTCCAACTGACGGAGCATAGCATTGAAAATGGAGACGCCTTAGCATTGGATGGGGAAGAGAGAAAAAAGAAAGCAAGAGAGAGAGAGAGAAATAATTATTCAACTTTTCCAAATCTCCTTCGCTAGAATGGGAAAATGAGTTTCACATACATATTTAATGTGATTTTTTTCTTTTTTTTATAAAGAAATCCAACCTATATATGTATGAAATTAAAAGTTCCTGAAAGGTAGCTGGTTTAATTGCATCTTTAAAGAATCCTGAGAGTTTTTCATCAGCCAGTGTGATGTAATAAACCTTTTACTCCTTACCTTCTTCTGAGAGGTTCGAAAATAAATAGGGTGTGAGAGTATTTTGTAAACCATAAAATGCTGCACGCGTGTCGGTTAGCAATATCCTATTGCTACTACTGATGCCTTTTGTCATGGACCGAATGTTTGTGTCACCCCAGAATTCATATTATTGATAGAAACCCTAATCCCCAATGTGAATATATTTGGAGATAGGGCCTTTGAGGAGGTGATAAAGGTTAAACGATGTCGTAAAAGTGGGGCCCTAATCTGATAGGGCTGGTACCTTTATAAGGAGAGGAAGAAACACAAGAGATCTCTCTCTGTGCACACTCAGAGGAAAAGCCATGTGAGGATGCAGTGAGAAGGTGGCTGTCTGCACGCCTGGAAGAGAGCCCTCACCAGGAACTGAACTGGCCAGCACTTCTATCTTGGACTTTTTTTTTTTTCCTTTCCTTCTTCCAACATTATATGACCTTTAAGCTTTTTATTTTGGTCCCCATCCTTCATGCTAGAGGCTTTCCTCAAATTTCTGCTTATCTCTGGTTGTCTGCTAATATTTAAGAGTGGACTTCAAAGTGAAATGGAGTTTTCTCTGTGGATTTGTGTTGGGGAGAGGGCTTGTCAACAAGTGGAACTGGTGCAAACTCACCTTATCATTGGGGTACCCTGGCTGTCATATGATTAGGTCTCTTCTTTTGAGTTGATCCCATTCCCCAGAGAAGTGCCCTCTAATCTCCTGCATGGGAGGTATTTTGCTGGACAGAGAAAGGGGTCAGAGGGTTCCCGTGTTTGGTATGTAGACTCTAAGTAGTACCCCTGCTGACAGCCTGTGTCCTTTATGCTGGCAAACAGGCTGTAACTTCACTGGTTCAATTTCTGTTGAACTATCTTTGTCTCCGTTCTTGTCCATCTTTGTGCATTTATACAGGAGTACTTTACATGTACTACTCCCCATCAGCATATGTATTAAATGTTAGTACGGCTTGTTTTTATTTATTTTTTTAAGAAAATTATAAATAGAAGTTCTAATATTTCCTTCCCATACCCAAATAAATCATCTTGTATACCACTTCCCTGGGGTTTGTGCATCTGATCCAGAGATTGACTATGCCTTCATTGGACCTGGTACCTTCTCATCCTGGACTCCCATAAATATTCATCTCTACAGTTCTTGGGTACAGCTACCCTTAAGCCTCTCCTCCAGCTTCAGAAATTAATTGACTTCTCTTATTTCGGTTGGTACCCTTTACTAGTCCCTTTGACCCTGTGGATTCATACTTTAAGAATTCTTTAATTGTCATTTCAATGACCTTTTGAGGGGGAAAGGGATTAACACATGTATTCCATTTGCCAGAAGTACATTTTAGCAATTAACAATGTAAACAGAAAAGCATAAACATTTAAACCACTTAAGTATTTTAAAAACCTCACATCACTGAAAGATCTCTTATTTCCAAAGCACCTTAGGACATATTTCTTCATGACAGCATCTTACGGGATAAGTAGCAGAGAGATTATTATCCTCGTTATGGGGGCAAGGCTGAGACCTAGAGTAGTTATGTGATACAGCAGTGGGATGGGGTCAGACAGAAACGTATGACTCCTAGTTGTTGCTGTTGTTTTAATCCCACACACTGGCCATGAACTCAAGGAATATTCTGCATTTTTCCAAGAATGGCAATTCTGTGGGATTCAAGCACGTTATTGCTTATTGATGGACACTAAAGGCTATGATATACAGAGGGCACCCCATTTTGTATGAGCAGAGGCTTTTAGTTGACTATAGAAATGTAAACATGACCCTTCTAATGCATTTTTAATAGTCTCTATTTCTGGACATTAGCCAAAGTTTGCATCTTTAGCAGTGACAGATTTGCCGTACAGGCCAATTCCTCCTTTAAGAATTCTTCTAAAGATTTGAACTTGACCCCAACCGTTTCCTTTATTTCCTTATTCCAGTGAATTGATTCTCCAGTAGGTGAGTTCTGAGGTCTGTGTGGAGGGGTATTTACTTCGCTTTAATTGATCGGATTACCTTGGTCAGCATACAGGTTGATATTATGCTCTACCTTAACCTCAACCTCACTTGGCTGCTTGGATGTTGAGTTAAAAACCCTTTCTCACACACAGACTGAAAAAAACTGACTGCTTCCTTCATGCTCATTATTCATAGGTAGTATTTCAGCCTGACAGGCCGTAGACAATCAATTATAAATTTCAAAAACATGAACTCCACGCTGGTAGGTATATTAGTTGTGGTAAGTAGTAATATCGTTGTGCTTGTCCCAGGTCAGGTCCAGCCAGGGTTTCTGCCTCTGTAACCATCTTTCCCCCTCTCCCTGGAGTTCCTTTACTCCAATATGGTCACTCAGCCTTTCCTGAACAAGACACTTTTAGATATTAGAAGGATGTAAGTAACTCTTTATCTATTTTTTTGGGGGGGAGGGGGGTTCAACACCCAGTCCTCTTTGCTGAGTCAATAAATAAAAGCAAGATGGTGTCATGAAAAAAAATGCAAAATTTTTTGGGCTAGATAAAACTTGGGCATGTATTCCATATCTGTCCTTACAAGCTATAGGAGCTTAGGTGAATCATTCACCTTCTATGAGCCTCAGTGTACTTACTCAAAGAGAGAGAATGATTATACCCTTATTGATGGGTGGTCAAAAAATTAAATGAGGTAAATTAAAAATACCTAGCATACACTTACATATAAAGTTAAACATATACTTACCATATGACCCAACAATTCAATTCCTTGGAAGCTACCCAAGAGTAAAAGAACAAGTGTTTACATAAAGACTTATACACAAATATTGATAAGAGTTTTATTAATAATAACTTCAAGTGGAAATAACCCAAAAGTCCATCAATGGGCCAGTGAATAAGCAAATTATGAGATATTCCTACAGCGGAATTCTAGTCAGCAATAAAAAGAATGAACTGTTGATATATGCTACATTATTCTTAAAATAATGATGATTTTTGAAAACATTATGCTGAGAAAAAGGAGCCAGACACAAAAGACTGCGTACAGTGTGATTCTGTTTGTAACTCTTGGAGAGAAAAATCTAATCAGTAGTGACTGAAGTCAAATCAGTGGTAACCTGGGGCCAGGGTGGGGGTGGGGATTGACTCGAGAGAGGAATCTTTGGGTGATAGAAATGTTTCCATATCTTGATTTTGTGGGGTAGTTACTTGGGTATACACATTTGTCAAATTTACCAAACTGTATGCTGAAAATGTGTGCATTTTACTGTATGTAAATGATGCCTTAATAAAATAAATTTTTAAAAATGTCTGGCACAGTGCCTGACATGTAGTAAGTACTCAGTAAGTGTTGCTTCTCTTCTGTCTTTGGTTGGTGCTCAGGGAAAACGGCACTGCATGTCCCTGCCTTGGGCTCCGTCTTGTGAGAGGCACAGAAACAGATGTGTTCATTGCCCCTCCTGGGTTCCTCTGACCTCTCTGTGCACTACAGCTATCTTAGTCTGTTTGCTCTGCTATAACAGAATACCATAGCTAGGTGGCTTAAACCACAGAAATTTATTTTCTCACAGTTCTGGAAGGTAGGAAGTTCAAGATCAAGGTTCCTGCCAATTTATTTTCTGGTGAGAGCTCTCTTCCTGGCTTACAGATGGCTGCCTCTTTCTGTGCCCTCACATGGCCTTTCCTTGTTGTGTGCACATGGAGACAGAGATCTCTCTCTTCCCCCCCTTTTAAGGCCACTAATCCTATTGGACTAGGACCCCACCCTTCTGACCTTGATTAACCTTAATTACCTCTTAAAAACTCCATCTCCAAATACAGTCAAATTAGGGGTTAGAGCTTCAACCTATGAATTTGAAGAGGACACATAGCATACCCTGTGTCTGAAGTTTCTCCCCCTGGGATTACAGAAGGATACTCTCTCCCTGCTACTGGCAGTCTGGACATGCTGGGGAGCAGCCTTTGGGAGTAGCCCTCAAATATGTATTTCTGGAAGTTGGTGTATAAATACCCCAGCTCTCACACCCCTCAGGTGGACTCTTAGGGGCGTGTTTTATACCATTTCCCAGAGTTTTCCCTTGGGATGAAGAACCAGTCACCTCCTGGTAACTGGCTTAACACAATACTTTTTATTGACTGCCTCACTTTCCTGTACCACTAGCCCACTCCCATTCCAGTGTTCCCTCTACCTGCCAAATAAACCATTTAAACTTGAATCCTTATCTCAGGATCAAAATCTGGGAGAATCTAAAAAAAAGACAGTGACACACATTTGTACAGGTAACTGTAATTTGAGTCAGGCTGGAAAAAATGTCCAACAAATGTTCATATCTCAAGCCATGGGCAGAGGGATTAATTGTGAAAGAGAGAGTTATTCTGACATAGGGATCAGAGACAGTTCTTGGAAGAGGTGGGGTGAACTGGGCCTTGAAAGATGCTTGTGACTTTGACAGGGAACTCTTACAGGACCCAGAGAGAGAAAGGAGGAAGGGAGGGAGGGAGAAAGAGAAAGAGATATTGAGATAATGAGATAATGACAGAGAGAGAGAGAGAGAGAGAGAGAGAGAGAGAATATCATGGGAAGGAGATTGAACATAACATTTGGTGAGCACCTATGCTGTGGCAGACACTGGCTAAGAGCTGGGTATACAGAGCTGGGTGACACCCAGTGCCTATGCTCAAGGATGTCATGTCTAGTGGGGGAGTGAGGTGATTAATAGATAATGAACTTGTCACATTGCCCTGTGATTTGACGCATCATTTCCTAAGTGTTGTGGGTTCCCAGAGGTTTTCCAATGTCAGGCATCCCGAGAGAGCCCTCAATGTGTAGCTCCCTCACACCAAGGTTCCAACAAGAGGGTAAACTCAGCTTTTGAAAAAACTCTCCACGGGCACAACTCCAAAATTCAGTACAGAGTCCATAGTCTTGTTTTAATGGCTTTGGCTAAATTCATGTTCAGCATTTGATTTAGAGCTTGCAGTGTTAATATTTTGTGCATAGGGCCAATTCTCTGGTGATTTTAATATTTCATTTATCGACTGATTTAACTTTTAATAGTATCCAAAGCCATCTCATTAGATGACAGTGCTGAAAGAGTGCTGCTGTAATAGCTGTCCTGTTGTTGGAATAAATTCAATTTGGACAGATGTAGCCCAAGGCAAAAGGCAATCATGATCTCTGAAATATTTTGTCATCCTCTATTACAAACAAATCTTAGCCTTCCCTGTGTGTGTGACTTGGACATGAAAGACATGAAAGACAATTCTCCAAAGATCTTGGGGGACCAAGGGAGAAATGTGACCTGGACATGGCCAATGGTCATTGTCACGTTAAATGGTACATGTGTGCTGTGTCCCTGTCACAACCATAGTTGGGCAGTTCTTAGAGGATTGTGGTTGTACCTGATTAATCTCCAAATCCCCAGTATCTTGCAAAATTTTTGATACAAGGTGGAGATTTATTAAATGTTTGAATTCAGTGGGACCTGAATTTTTCTTTCCAGGCACCAGAGACTTCTGTCCTTGCTCCTGAACTGTTTACCAGTTTTTAAACAATGTCTTTGATGACATTTTCTGATCCTTTTATGGTAGTAAGCTGGGATGGGCCACAGAAACATTGGGTGAAAAAATCAGTACACTATCAAAAAGATTTTTCTATGCTGAGACATCCTCAATCTAATAAAAAAAATGTAGCAGATAAATGATCTTGTAACATTGTTTGCTCCTGGAAAGCAAAGACTGTGTTTTATTTCTGTATCTCCAGAGTGCAGAAGAATGTTGAGTACAGGTTAGACGGACAATTAATGATTCTTGAAAGAATGCCTAATTACAAGTCCTACATTCCATCCGAAAGTCAGTTTCTCACAAGTACACAATGGGGGAGATAGGAAAGGCATGAGTTAGCTGCTGCATGAAAGAAAAATATCTAAGCTCTTTAGTTGCTAATCGGCTCAGTAATCGTAGACTTATACTGATACTTACATGGTCCTCAAAACAGCTAACTTTTCATTTGGCCGCGTGATGTAAGGAAGTTGTTCAGACCATGGAGGTGACAGTCCAGCTCTGATCAGACCATATTTGCACCTCTTCCTTTGGTTCTGGGACCTGTTCCAGGCTCTCTCTATTAAATTCTTGGAAGAAAACTCTCAGATGAAAAAAATATAGCTTCTCTGGGGATATAGAAATATAAGTTTGCTTATTCATTTAATCTGAAAATATTTATTGAGCAGCTTCTCTGTGCCAGGGGTCTCAGTGATACAGAGGAAGGTAAGGCACTGTCCTTCATCCCAAGGAATTTACAATATAATAGTGGGGTCAGATAGAGGACTATTACACAAAGTGAAGACCTTTAGGAAAAACCTAGGACAGTGTAGGGCAAAGAGTAAGAGCCTACTGTATGCACTTTGAATGAGCAGAATAAAACTTCCCAAACTTTAATGTGTGTGAGAATCACCTGCCAGAGAATCAGTAGGTTTGGGAATTCAGAGTTTAAGATGTTCCTCAGGTGATAATGATGATGTTGAATACAGACCTCACTTTTAGGGTGAGGCATCAGTAAAGTTTTTCAGTAAGAAACTTGACATGAGTATGAGGGTTCTCCAGAGAAACAGAACCAATAGGATATATAAACATATATTTATTATGAGGAATAGACTCATGAGACTATGAAGGCTTAGAAGTCCCACCATCAGCTACTGGAGACCCAGGGAAGCCAACAGTGTAATTCTAGTTCAAAGGCCTGGAACCAGGGGATCCGATGGCATAAATCCCAGTCCAAGGGCAGGAGAAGACCTGTGTTCTAGCTCAAGCAGACGGACAGGGAAGGAATGAATCCTCCCTTCCTCCTATTTTTGTTCTATTCAGGCCCTCAGTAGATTGGACGGTGCCCACCCACATGGGGGAGGGTGATCTACTTTACTGCATCCATTGATTCAAATGCTCATCTCATCCAGAAACATCCTCATAGACACACCCAGAAATAACGTCTAATCTGGGAAGGCTGTGATGTAGTCAAGCTGACACATAAAATAACCTTCACAATATGTGGAGGGGGAGTGGGGGGGTGGGTAGGGAAGACTGAAAGTTCAGAGGGAAGGTTAAAACTAGGGCTGTGTTGGGAGCAGTCACATGTGAGACTGATTTGCTTCCTCCTCACTTATGATCAGGGTGATTCTGTTGGCTGGTTGGCCAGCTGGGCAAGCCATTCCTCCCTCCCTTCTGTCCTTTCCCCTCCCCTCCCCTCCTTCCCTCCCTCCCTTCCCCCTCCTCCCTTCCCCCTCCTCCCTTCCTTCCTTCTCCCTCCCTCCCTCCTTCCCTCCCTCCTCAGTGCTCCACATACAACCCTCCAAAAGCTGTAAACCCTGACAAATAAGACCTTGGATATTGGATAGATTGATTTTTGGTTCAAGGCCCATGAATTCCCTGGCTAGAGCAGAGGGCCAGATAATGGTAGATGCAAGGAGGACACTTCGGAGCTTGTCACGGCGTATTCTTTTGCTCTTTCCAACCGTTCCAAATTAGTCTGATGTGAAGACAAACATTAGTCATGCGGGGATGGGGAGAGGGAGCAAAAAGCTGTCTTTGGATAGTTTCAACCCATAATCAAGCCAACTCCTTCTTGAATGCTGGAAAGAGCTTGTGGTAAGAGTAGTGGACGATCACTTCAAGTCCCTTGGGTTCACAAGGGACTCACAGATCCTCTCTCTCTTCATCAGACCTGTGGGAACCTATATTCTAGACACCATGGAGCTGCAAGTGTGAGCTAGAGGTCTGCCCTGTTGGAACTCACTGTTGGGTAGGGGAATTTAGATAAGAGTGGAAATAACTGTATTATCAGGTAGGAAGAACCCAGCATGGCTCAGCACCTGACCCTTCTTGAATATTGTTGAGTGAATGTATATATGAATACCACTTGGTTCCCCTATCCCTCAAGCACTGAGTAATAGGGATGGGATGCACTGGTGGGTGGAGAGGGTCTTCTATTCATGGATGCTGGCCTGACCTACTTGCCTGGACCAGCTCCTCCCACCTCACCCCCTCCTTGTAGTTGTCCCAGCCACTCACCTCACCACTTGTTCTCCCATCTCCCCACACACTGGGTGCTCATTATTGCCTTCTTGATTTTGAACTTGAGTCTTCTGTCATGTTGCTGGGCTTTTACTGCCTGTCCCACCTTGGGTGATAGCCCTCCTGACACCTAGGACCCTCCTCCGTCAGAATTGCCCCAACACATTGTGTGGACCCAGGTAGTTGAAGGGAAGTAGAACCCACCTCCAACCAAGGGCTTAGAGAAAGCATTGTGGAAGGGACCTTTGGACTGGGTCTTAAAGGGCAGGTCACTTCACCTTGTAAGAGCAAGAGAAATGGCCCATAAAGTCACGCCGAGGCATCCCTGCCCTGATGATCCCCACCCTCAGAAATGGATTGTACACTCAGTACCCCTCGAATTAGTTACTGAAGAGTGAGATTCACTCTCTTGGAACCCAGCTCTCCTTCTACCCTCTCTCATCTTGCAGGAAAATGAGTTTCTACAGGATCCTGCTATAGAAAGGGCAACATCCTCTCCTTTGCTCTAGGCCCACCCCCATCTGATTCTGAAGGAATATTAAGATTGGTTAAAGAAATTTGTGTTTCTCCATCCAGGATTTAGTTGCAATCATGATTTAGGTGCTACTCTTGCTTGAAAGCTCACCCCTTCAATAAACCCATACCTGCCCCTCCCCTACTGCACATTCAGATGGGATGAAAATCCTAACTTTTTTCTATGTGTTCATTTATTTATAATTCATATATGTATTACTATACTGTATATGTATTATTAACTTATATGTACTTATAAATATACTACTATACTATACCTTATATATGTCATATTATATATAATATAAACATATAAGTAATTTATATATGTATTGTCTTATGTAATAGACACAAAAATAGAAAATTTAAAAGTGTGATATCAATATGACATAGATAATAATCTAAATTATATTACAAAAAGCCTTTTTTGCTGCCACGGGAATTAGTAATAATATTTTAAAGTAAGTATTAAGATTGGATATGCTTCATTATTTCTGAAATTTTAACACTAGATGATAGAGCAAGGTATTGAAGTTTGAAGCTCAGTCTAAAAAAAATGCTTAATTTTACTGGCTGCCAGAGTTGTAAAGGAATCCTCACAAATAGGTGTCGATCCAAATGGAAGAGGGCATTTGTGGCTGTGTTTACTTAATTATGATTCTCATTTGTCAATGCCATTCATCAATTATGCAAAGGTTTTTATTGAAATTGGGCTAGTAAATTTCCATCTTCCTGGTGTCAGGCATTTCTTCTTGCAAACTAATTGGAAGGTATTTCATTTTTACTTTTTTAAACAAGTGGGTCCCAAACCCATTGAAACTTCATTTGGAAGATTTTTAAGCAGGCTAGAGACTTCTGTTTTAAGTGTGCATATGTAAACGTTATTATAGTTGATAACCAAGTGTATTGGCAAGAAAACACATCGTGATGGAACGCTTTCAAAAATGCTCTTCTGCACCTGAATTTCTTTGGAAAAGAGTTACTTCATCACTCACTCTTGACCTTGAAGGGTCAAATTAAATGTGTTTATTTTTTAAAAAATATCTACCTGTGGCACACTGCTGAGAGCCACTTATCATCACAGGAAAGGTCATACCCTGTCTCTTTGTAAAGGAAAGCTGCCTCACGCATTTTCTAGTTCATTCAATAACTATTTCAAGTACATTGGGTGCTCCAAAGGAAGGTCACGGTCATACCTTATATTATCATGAAGTTTTGTGAAAATCCTACTATTCAAATACCCTTTTCCTTTTATATTTAAAAGGAATAAAATATATTTTATTCCTTTTAAATATAAGCTAGAGGTGTGTGCACCTCTAGCTTATATTTCTTTGCTGTGATAACCTGAATGATGCCGTGAATGCATTTCATGTGTGACACTAGCTCTGTAACCCCACTCTGGAATCTCTTTTCAATTTTAGTGTTCAATTTACAGTGTTCCTGTAAAACACAGTTACTGTTACAGATTTAATTGTTGAGACTGTATCTTCTTCAATAAATTTCACGGTTCATATAAAGTAGTTCTTCACGTGTCATTCCAGGTCACTACATCAGGGCCCCCAGAAAGGACACTGCACAATGTTAGGGGCACACATCACATAGACTACAATGTGTGTGATGTCTTCTGGAGTGTGCAGTGCCCAACCTGGACAACTGTATGAGTCATTAGAATAAAATAACTTCAAATCTAAATCCATGAAATGGGACATGTCAGAAACATCTGCACTTTAATTCAATGGCCTGGCAAAACATTGATATTACATAAATAATCATTTTCCCCAAATTTTCCCACATAAAAATTTTTGGGTGTCTTCCAAATGTATTTCTGACAAAGAATGCAATTTAATTTATCGCCATATTGCCATATTGTAGCTCTGTGTAATTTCACCCCTGTTGTTGCAGCAGGAAAAATGAGAAATTCTTAAAAATCCCATATTCTGGATGCTTTACACTTTAAAAGCCAAGCCTATGTGTGTTTAGGGTGTATGGGTTATCTTTATAATAGTGGCTGGAAAGTCACATTTCAAACAGAACCTTGTAATTTAAATGGTTTTTGGGGGGCTGACTTCCTCTGTAATTTGATTAGAATGTCATCATTGTAGAGTATCATCATACCACCTTGCACTGTGGATGAAAAAAATTCATACTCAGAAGTACCAACTTTTCCTTTTCTCTATTTGTGCCTGTATTACTATATTATCTTCACCTGGATATTTCTTTCTTTTTAAAATTTATTTATTTATTTTTGGCTGCATTGGGTCTTTGTTGCTGCGTGTGGGCTTTCTCTAGTTGTGGCGAGCAGGGGCTACTCTTCGTTGAGGTGCGCAGGCTTCTCCTTGCGTTGGCTTGTCTTGTTGTGGAGCACGGGCTCTAGGCACGCGGGCTTCAGTAGTTGTGGCACGTGGGCTTAGTTGCTCCACGGCATGTGGGATCTTCCAGGACCAGGGCTTGAACCCGTGTCCCCTGCATTGGCAGGCGGACTCTTAACCACTGTGCCACCAGGGAAGCCCCACCTGGATATTTCTTTGCAGAAAATTTTTTAAACCATTTGTCCATTTTCAAATAAACACTAGATAATACAACCTATAACTTAACTGGGTACACACAAAATGCAATAGATGGCAAAATAATTTACAATACAGTGAAATTATCAACAAAGCACGGACATCACCGTCAAGCCATCTTGTTGGGGAATTCTGTTTCCCAACAGGATTCCATGTGTCCTAGACACATGGTCATATGACATATGAATTGAATAGGGTGCCAGGGTCATTCGGAGCATTGACTTAGTACAATGTAAATTCTTTCTTATTTTTTAAGATAAGTAAATAAAAACAGAAGTTTTATACTCTCCTCTGTCAACATTACAGGATGGCTATATCCCATCTCAGAAATCACTGAGATTAAATAACTTCTTCCTCTGTGGTCCCACTTGTACCTATAGTTAAAAAAATAAGTTAAACTTTTCTTTATAGTAAAGTTACATGTGCCCATTGTAGGATATTTGGAAACTAGAGAAAAGTATAAAAATAAAAATAATCTACGCTAATACCCCCTCAGAAAGGATCACCTAAAATCTTGGTATATACCCCTCCAAGCTCTTCTTGGATATTTAAAAAAATAGAGTTAGTATTATACTGTTTATATAATATCGTATCTCAAATTTTCACTTAACAGTAAGTTTCTGTATTTTTAGCAACTCCCTGTAAATATTTTGGTAATATTTGGTAAATATTTTGTAGATATTTTGCTAGTGTAGGAAACTAACACAGGCTTGGGGCCAGCTTGTCCTGGGTGAGGGTCCTGGCTTTTCCCACTAATCAGCCAGGTATCACTGGATGAGTGACCCAGCCTGAGTCCCAGCTCACTCTTTTATGAAATAAGAGAAATAATACCTAACATTAGAGATTAAGTCAGATAATAGATATAATACAGGGTATGTCCAATAGATGGTTATTATTATTTAGCAGAGGCTGGCCAAATCTGGCCTGCCACCTGTTTTTGTCAATAAAGTTTTATTGGAACACAGCCTTACTCATTCCTTTATGCATTATTTATGGCTGCTTTTGCTCTATAAAAACAGAGTTATGTAGTTGTGACAGAGACCCTGTGATCTACAGAGACTAAAATATTTACTAGTTTATACACTTTACAGAAAAAGTTTGACAACCCTTGTTATATAATATTATCACCATTTACTCTTCATAATGCTATAAACTTGAACAGAACTCCCTCTCAGTCTCCACTATGGCCTGGGGGCTCTGTGGCCTCAGGGGCCTGACCAGGGTCGCTCTTTGACTTCCCTACCCAGCAGCCATCCCTCTGATAAGAGCATTTTCAGGGCAGGCAGGAAGTGCCAGAGAGTTCACAAGCCCACCCAGTAGCCCTCAACCAGTGATGGACAGGAGGTGCTATATAAATACCCCAGCTGCAACCCCAACTCGGGTGGGCTAACTCTGTCCCAGCCCCCAGAGCTGCCCAGGGGATTAAACTGTAATGGCTTGGTTTGGCAACTTACTTCCGTCTCTTTCCTGTCTTCCCTGTGGTGTTTCCTGGGATCACCTCCCAGTCAATTCCTTGCTCCAAATCCTTGTCTCAGGCTCTGCTTTGAGACGCTCCTGATTTCTTCCTTCCATAGCCCATCTCCCATGTCTCTCTCTCAAAAGATAACTTTGTTGATTTCCACCATGTTGGGATGGTAGTAAACAGATAAGAGGCAGGTCATAAAAAAGTTTTTATTGTGGATGAAGTGGCTGATCACCTACAAGAACCAGGGTGGATTGCTCAGGGGACAAACCCTCAGATTGACCCACTGCCCCTTCTCTGCACCTTCTCTGCCCTGTTGACTGCTCTGAGTGTCTCGGGCACTTGGTGGCATGGCATCTTCCTGTCTGTGGGTGGTGACAGTCCTTGGAACTGGACACTGGAGATTGCATGGGGAGAGTTAGAGGATGCTCCTGAAACACGTGAAGATATAGGAGGAGGACTTACGTAATGAAGGACTGTTTCTGAGCATCCAGCAACACCAAAGTTCATGCTGTGTTTTCTCATTTCTTATTTGTTTTGCAGAGAGTTTTTCTGCAGCCCACAGAATGGCTTCAATGAGGGCCAGTAAGGATGGCATCCTGAGCCCAAGGGACTGGGTCTGAGCTTCAGCTGTGGGCTTGACTCAACAGCAGGAAGGACCGTTAATTACCTAATCTGTCTTTGTCTCTATTAGACCAGCTGGTAAATTGGGGCGCAACAGTGCATCTTGTTTTAAAGGGCCAGTTGGCCTTGAAAAAGCAAAGTAATGAAGGTGGGGCTTGGAAAACCTTTGGGTTAAGGGCAACTGTTCAGCCGTGTGTGTGTGTGAGCTGAGCTGCTGTTTTTTTCAACCAAAGCTCTCAGGAAAGGTAGGGTTGACAGAACCCACAGATCTAAAGACTAGGTTACAAGCTCTGTGTCTTGACATAGACCACTTGACTCCTGGCCTGGTGCCTCAGGCCAGATCTGAGACGCCTCCAGGGGTAGACACTCGTGGGGCTCCCCATCCAGCGTCAGAGCGCATGTGCCCGCATGGGGCCTGGGTGGCCCCGGGGCCAGGAAGCCTGGGCAGTCCTTCCCTGCTCTTCCTCCAGGACGGGTGCGAGCAGCCTCCTGCAGTGTCTCCGAGACATGGTCAGACGCTGTGATCTTCCTGCCCTCTGATGCGGGGAAGTGTGAAGAATGGCAGTCAGCGTGGTGATGTCAGCTTTCAGGGGAAGGTTATGTTCCCATGCCAGGGCCTGGCCACTGCCTAGACAAACGGCCATGGTCATCAAAGGAGTAAGAGGGGTTTTAATGCTTAGAGGGAAGGTTCTCCTCACTCCCCACCTCTGGGTAACGGGGGGTTGGCGGTGGGAAAGAGGCCCGGGCAAGGTAGGGGACAGGGCAGAGGCTCCTTCGAGCTGGGGAAGCAGGTGGGCAGGGGCTGTGTGCCTGGTTCCCAGTCAGACTCGAGCCAGGAGATGACAGCTTTAAAAAGTAAACGCTGAAAATACGCTCATCATTGAAAATTATGAACATATGGAAAAATTAAAAGAAGAAAAAAAAAATCATTCTATTCCCAAACCAAAGACAACTATTAATATTTTAACATTGTCTTAGTGGTCTTAAAAAAAAAAAATCTCATTTTGAAAACATAGTTGAAATAATATCATAGGCAGTTCTGCATTTTGCTATTCTTTTCATATTATAGCATAAACGTTTCTTCACTACACTAAAACATTTATAAAACAATTTTAATGGTCTTATAATATCCTGATAAAATGGAAGTACTGTGTATCAGTGAGGGTCCAGTGGAAAAAAGAGACACTCTAAGTATCTTAATAGAAAGAGTTGCCAGCAGGGAATTGGTTCCATGGGTGAAGAAAGAGCCAGGGAGGCAAAGCCAAGCAGGGGATGGAGGGGGCAGCCCAGAGATGAAGAGCAGCAGAATCTGCTTCCAGCCCGAGGGCCGGACGGACAAGGGAAGGGAATGCTGTTACCTCTAGAAGCGGGGACCGTAGGGCGGGAGCTAGAGCACTTCTAGAGACTGCAGAGGAGATGCGGTCACACCAGAGATGCTACAGGAAGCAGAGATAGAGGGGGAGATGCCCAGGTGCCTCCTCCTTCCCGCCTTCCACCTTGCAGCAGTGTCTCTCATGGGCTAAACCTGACAGTGGCCCCTTCCTTGCTCTAGACCTTCACTGGCTCCCATTACCCACAGTATAAAAAGTAAACTCCTTGCTCTGCTATAAAGGCCCTTCCCAGTCTGACTCCAGCTTAAATGTCCATCCCGCCGTCTCCTGTCTCTGCCCCCTACTCCCCATGAAAAGTCCCAGTTCTAAGCCCACCAGACTTTTCATTGCTTCCTTTAATGCCTCTGTGCCTTCGTACAAGCTGTTCCTGCATCCTGGAATGCCCTCCTTACCCTTGTCCGCCTGATGAGATCCATTCACCCTTCTAGACACAGCTCAACCGTTACTTTGTCTGTGAAGCCCTCCCTCACCCCTTCTCTGGGGCAGATGTAGTGGGATCTTCAGCGACACCGGTGTCCCACCTCGTCTGGGGCATTCCCGGCGGTATGTGTCTGTCTGTCCCCCCACTAGACTGTGCGCTCCTTCGTGGTCGGGGCCCCATTGAGTTCCTTTCGGCAGCTTTTACCCCCGTGTGCCCTGGTACAGGGTGAGTGCTCAGGGGAGAACAGCTGAATGTTTGAAAATGCTGTTTTCCTAGATCTATAGCTATTGACCCGGAGGGCTGTTAAGTGAGAAAAACAAATCGCAGAGTAATACATGTGAAATGCCCTGATTTTAATAAAAACAAACAATGACACCGCCTATATACGTTTTGTGAGCATGGAGGAAATTGTGGAAAGATCCATGCCAGGCTGACTCCCGTTGGCTACCTTACAAGGGGTGAGCTACCACGGCTGTAGGGAAGATTAGTTTTTACTGTACCTTTTAGTAGTGTTTTGAAAATTATGGGGCACTCATGTTACCTTTTTAATTTTTGAGAAGGAATTCATATTAAAAGTTTAGATAATATGAAAAGAAAATTATGGTTTCCTCCTTAGAATTTGGCTGGGTCCACATTACCTCATTCCCCTCTTTCTGGAAACTTCCTGGACCCTGGATTCTGTGATGGGGATCCATCGGCTCTCAGTTCCATCCCTCTGCTTAGACTGGGGTCCACTCTGGAGGAGAGCTCTGCAGAGGGGGCTGAGGGGGGGAAGGCTGAGGAGGAAATCTTCACACAGTCTTTGGACCCCATCAGTCCCCAAACTCTAAGCTCAAAAAATTCAGTCCTTGACTCCCAGGCTGAACTTAAAGTGAGAGGCTGGGCTTAGCTTCCGTTACAAATGTCCTGAGCCACGCAGGCTCTTAAGAAAATTGATTCAGCCCCAGGCTTAATCCCTGAGGTGCATTTTTTTCCCCAAGACATCAAGTTCATGGCTCTGCAATATCTGATTTAGATGTTTGGAAAATGTATTCTTTGACAAGGCTTAATTAAAGTGGATTGCACCTATATGGGAACATTTTACAATTTCCATAACAAACACTATTATTACCAGGAGCAATGTATTTTTTTGTTCTATCGATGTCTTTTATAGTGATGTCATAAAAAGAAGATTATGACTTCTCATTATGAGACAGATGGAGGAGAAGACGCATTTTGATTACCAGAGAGGGGAGAATGTCCTTTCCAAACAGTTACCTTAATAGCCAGCGAGGGCTGCCCTGGACGTGAATAGGAGGTCCAGGCAAATGGCTTTTTTATGGGCCTTGCTTTATTGCAGCTTCCTTTTGTACATTTTAAAACGAGATCCATCAAATGTGAAGCTGAGTTTTCAGTTCGGCTAGAAACGAAGGTTCCACAGATTGTTATGTCTTTCTGAAACTATTATTAAAAATTAACGAAATTCACTTTCTGCCTCTCAATTTAGCAACAAGAAGCTGGCTTTCCTTTAAAAATCCGTTATAATTAAATAACACTTTACATTTATAAAGTATTGTGAGAATCATCCATTTTTTTCTTTTTCAAAATATTTTGTATTATAAGAGTCATACATTTTCATGGTAATAAATTGGGAAAACAGTCATTCTCTATATTTAAAAAAAATAGCCAGTTTTACCTACTCATAGGATGCGTATTTTTGCCGTATCTTTAAATAATTGTTTTAAACACCCTTTTATTTATTTTCTTCAGCTTTATGGCAGTATAACTGACAAGTAAAAATATGTATATTTAAGGCATACGACACGATGTTTTGACATATTGCAAAATGATTATCACAATCAAGTTATTAACATTTTTATGACCTCATAGTGTTACCATTAGTGTGCGTGTGCGTGTTTAGAAGATTCGATTTAAGATCTATCCTTTTAGAAAATTTCAAGAATAGTACAATATTGTCCACTATCATCATCACCATGCTGTACGTTAGATCTCCAGAACTTATTCATCCTGCATAACTGAAACTCTGTACACTTTAATCAACATCTCCCAATTTCTCCATCCCCCCAGTCCCTGGTAAACACCATTTTTCATGGCTTCATGATATTTAACCTTGGATTTTAATTATAATTTATTTAACCGATTCTCTAACGGTGGACATGGATTCTTTTCAAGTTGTTCGTCTGTGTAAATAACACCGTGATAAACTTCCTTATAGAAAATCTTTGTCCGTCTTGCAGATTAGTCTAGAGTTAACTCTGGAAGTGAAATTACTGGGTCCGAGTGTTTAAACATACTGCCAACTGGCTTTCCAGAAAGTCTGTACCAATTTATACTTCATATAAGAACACATAATGTGTATCTTGAACATGTTTATTAACCTTCGCCAGGCAGAAATACATTCTTATTTTAGGCTCTTTTCCTTGATTACAGCAGTAATTGGGGCGGTGGAGGTGTCTGGGCCAGCTCATGGGGGGCCTCGAACGTCCTTGGTGCCAGGGATCAACACTTCTCTCTGTTTGAGGGACATTTTAGAAGAATTCCATTGAAATTCTGTGCTTTGGGTCAAAATACAGTGATGTGTTTATGGAGTTTGTCTTGCTCCCTCCTCGCCATCAGAATTACCAGTGATGATCTGCACACCTAAAAGGGGATTAGACCTCCTGTGATTTCCATTTGACTTAAGAAATAATCATGTCATCTACAAATCCGTGAAGCCCAGGGTAGACATTATTTTTTAAGCTGACTTCATATAGAGTCAATTACCCTGAGCAGATTATGTTTTTAGTTCAGGCTAATTATCCGTGAATTAGGCACCCTGGAGGATGTGCTGGCCACATCCATAGTCAGGGAGCATCGAGCCGGGCGAGGGAAGCACATCCCTGAAGAAACAGGGAACTTCAGAGGCATGGCTGAAAGGCCAGAGGGAAAACTCTGGCTCGTAACATATTTGTGGAACTAAATGGGGGGACAAAAAGCGGAAGCAATTAATTCATTTTTCTGGGAGCTAATTGACGAACCTTTCCCTGAACTTTCCAAATCTCTTCCTTTGTTTCAAGTCCAATGCTCATTGTGTTTTGCATACCTAACTAATTAGAACATGCATTTCCTTACTTTGCCAAGGGTACATAATTGATCATGCTGGGCTCCTGAAACCATCTTAGGTAAGTTTTTTGAAATACATGCAAATTGACTTGCCACCAGTGATGCAGTTCAACAATGGAATCCAGGAGTCCTAGGAAAAGGTTTGGAAGTGTACTTTCCTTTACTTGGTGATTATTAAAGTCACCAAGGGGTTAGGTGCTCATTTTACTGATAGACAGTTGAAATAATGAAGCAGTATGCGGTATATTTGAAATTTCTGGGATCAAGTTCACACCTTGCTACAGGTGTGGGTCATTGAACTAGATGGCGTCCGCAGAAGTGCTCACGTGTCCCTGTCACAAGGCAGCCCGGGCAACTCACTCTCCTCACCGAGGCCCTGTCTCAGCAAGGCTGGTGCTCTATTGCCCAACAGACAGCCCGGACCCAGGCTTGGGACACCTGAAACAGGGCACCACAAAAATGAAGAAAGTTTCAATTTCATGGACTTATCCAGAATTTTTCAACCTTAGATATCTAGGAAAAGCTATTTTGACTTTCTCATAGCATAAGTTTTGTTTGTGTTAGGATTTAGAGTGTGTTTTGAATAACAGACATGGGTAAGGATGGGGAGCAGGGTACCATAATTTTTTCAGAGCTTAGGGTCACTAAATGATTTAGCTGGACGCAGTGTCAGCTAGAGGATTCTGTGCAGGATGAGATGACCAAAAAGGTTATCTCTCCAGAATCTCGCAGTGTAGGCTATACAAAGCTGGAGTGTGAAAACCATTTGAAATGCCTTTTATCCAATGCTACAGAGCTCCCAAATGAAGCCTTTTTGCTTCCTGTGGCTTTTCCAAATAAGGAGTGAGATTTTATTAGTATAAACGTCAATGTAAATATGCATCTGGGTGTCAGGCCTGTTAGCTACTTACCCAGAGGGATTTTACAGCCTCAGGTGGGTTCTCTCCGGTGCTGGAAACAGAATGAGATGAGACCAGGCTTTCCTATTTTAATTACTTTTCTATTTGGAGCAATTTCAAAGATGTCTTGTTAATTTTCAACAGCAGGGTTTGAGGGTAAATGTGAAGGGATGCTCTTTTCATTTCTCTTTGGGTTTTCTAGCTTGCTCGAGCCAGATGGCTATCCTGCAGCTGTTCCATGGAAAACACTGTGCCCATACAGAGCTACCAGATTATTAATGCTGGGATCAGCCGGTCACATTCTGTTTTGGTCCATATGCACATGTCTTATGTCAAGGTAATCTAATACTTTACACTGATGGAAACCAAGGCTGAGCTGGGGAAATCTTTATGGAGCCCAAGTGATTCACCCACAGAGGTCAGAATTACCTGCATATATAGGTGATTCGACGTGATGCAAGAGAGCTGAAAGTAGAGACTCAGCTCTGTAAGTTCCCGGATGACTAAAAAGATGCGTTGTCACACTCAGACAGGCATAAAGAGACAGACGCACAGGGAGAAAAGGCAGTGAGAGGAGGGGCCTATGCTGGGCTCCATGTGCTTAGCCCCCATCCTCTGGGCCAGAGGTCACAGGTCGGAGGCCCACCTGCCACCTTCTGCCCACAGACACATGTTTCTGGCAGAAAGTTTAAAAATCTTGACTCAGTTCTCAACCTTTTTTAAAAGGTAGTGATTTCATATAAAATTCTGACTTCCAGGGTTTTTTTTGAAAAATTCCTGGTAACATAGCCTATCTGTGCCCATAGCAACCATTTCTGGAACTGCGTGGGGACCACTCTCGGTGTACCCACCAGAGCCCTTTTCACTCTGTATCGTGCCCCCTCCCCTTCCTGCACCCAGCCTTGCTTACTCCATTACCTGCCTGACCTCTGCGTGTCTGAGCTGTGACCTTGGCTCTAAAGAGATGCTGTAAACACCAGTCTGGGCAAATCTCACGTCTTTTGTCCTGCCCAGGCCTCAGTTTTCCCACATGTACAAAGAAGAATTGGATGAGAGAGGGTCCAGAGTCTGTCCCAACTCTCCAATTTTGTGATTCTGGAATGATTAGGAATTTAAAAATAATTATTTTGGGTATATATTAAAAGCCAATTCCATTTCTTTGGCTTGCAGAGTTCTGAAATTCATGAAACACAAAGCCGTTTGTAATTTGATCTCGTGACACCAAGGCTTCCAGTAGCTTGGAACATTCTGGCGAGAATGGGAGGGGTAGTTTTGCGGTCGGATTAGTCTCGCATTTTAAACCAGCCAGGAGGCTGCAGGGACGGGCTATGGGCAGGTAGGCACCCTTGCTCTGTGCTTGTCTGGTGCCGTTTGTGTGAATTCCAGCATGGGTCTATTGAGCCCTGTCGGTTTTACAGGCCTGTCTCTTGGCCTGAATCTGGGTATATTCTCTTCCATCACAATCCATTTCTGGGATGAGGGAACACTGGACCAGGACTTAGCCCATCTGGATCCTTGTCTTGAATCTGTCGTGGACTCGTTGCTTCATCCCGCTCACATCCCTTTCCATTTCCACCTCTGAGACTGGAAGAAATTTCTTCAAGCTCTGACATTCTGTGGTCCTAAAGTTCATCCTGTGCTTCCATGGGGGGCACCAAGGGAAAGCCCCCAGAAGTTGCTAGGCCCGCTTGCAGACAGCATGTCGGGAACAGGCCACAGAGCAGCAGGGGGTCCTGAGTGAGCTGTGGCCACTGGTGTCAAGAAACTTTTTATCTAGTGGGAAAGATAAAGCATATACTTAAGACTCTACCATAGGAGAAGAAATAAGTGTCTTTCGTCTCCTTTTTCTCCACTTTTAAAGGTCTTTCATGTTCAACATCTAGGCCTTTGCAGTGAAACAGAAAGAAATAAATTAAAAGAAATCCAGAAAAATAGGAAATTGGGTTAAATTTCCCCTGTCAAATTTATTTTTCTGAAATATAGGTCCTATGACATACTCAAAAATTCTCTGTCCCTGGGGTGGGTTTGCATCGAGTTCAAATTCTTCGGCTGGCCCTGTCCCCTTTGGCATGACGGCCTTCTGCATCCTCACCAGGGAGAGGAATCCTGCCTCTTGGCCCTGACCTCCCCTCCGCCTCCCTATTCCTGCTGGACCTGCCCCACGACCCTCCGTCTGCGCAGACCCAGGCCTGTTCCTGGGCGCAGGTTGCTTCTCCTCAAGGCTTGCCCGCTCTGTGTTTTGTCCCTCAGGCTCTAGTACAGACTATTTAACCCCAGAGTTAATACTTTGAGCCCCTGCCACTGGAGCTTTGGACCTCGGGCACTCAGTAAATATTTGTTGTGTGAATAAATGAAGGAGTGAATAAATGAAAGGCAAGCTAAAGGGAATAAATGTTCCCCAGGCCAGGGTGGACCAGCTCTCATACAGCGTGACATCTCTCCTGCTTTCACCAACTTCTCCCCAGCTGGCTGGCATACCCTCTGTCCTGTTATCAGGACGGCCAGCGAGCAGTCCCTAATCCAACGCATGCAGGACTGGCCAGTGTCTCTTCCGGGCTGAAAGAGACCTGATGTTCAAGTTTGTCTTTTTGTGATGCCTTAGAAGGTGAGTTCTCTGAGGACATTTGCTGTTTTCCTTCCTCTAGGGGTACTGCTGTAGGGGAGAGCCAGGCCTGTCACTTTGTCTTCCTTAACTGTAATAACGGCAGCCAAACATCATTCGTCTGACTGGTTAGGGATGAAGGGTAGACTAAAGAAGGAGAAAGGCTGGCCATGCACATCACATTGGGGAAACCCACAGTTTATCTGCTCTAACTACTCCTTACTGTGTGACCAATATTGCCTAGAAGTTACTCAAATTCCTGTTTTAATGAATAGACAAGAACAGTCTTTAGTAACTGTATGCGACAGAATTCTCCACAGAAACAGAACCCATAGGAGAGCTGGTGGTTTAGATCCAGTATAAGACCCGCAGGCTTGAGACCTAGAAAGAGCTGAGTTTTTAGTTCAATTTGAGTCCAAAGGCAGGAGAAAAAAAATGAATCCCAGTTCAAAGGCCACCAGGTGGGAGTTTCCTCTTACTCAGCCTTTTTGTTCTATTCAAGCCTTCAAATGAAGCCCACCCACAGTAGGGAGGACAATCTACTTTATTCATCTTCCGAATTAAATGTTAATCTCATCCCAAAACACCCTTCCAGAAACAGAATAAGGCCTGATCCAGTATCAGGGCACCCTGTAGCCAGTCTTATTGACATGTAAAAGTCACCTTCACAGGAAGCAAATCAATAGATTTTTGTATAATGAATAATTTTTAAGTGGTTTACAGAGCTTGAGCCTATTTTGTTCTGTTTTACATTGTCTAAATGTTCTGCAATTTCATCTTCATCATGAATGAACCTACTTCTCAGACCATTGAAAAGGGGGAGAGAAAGGGAGGGAAGGGTGAGTAGCGAGTGGTGAGGGGCACACATGCCTCTGTAAGGGATCCCCCCTTGTTTGCATGAGAATGTGAGTCAGCTTTTCCTGAGACCAGCTTGGCAGATGGAGGGTACCTGGCTTTCATGAGATTTGGAGGCTGTGTTTCGTCTTCAGCAACCAGAATTGAGAAAGCGTGGGGGGACTTCCAGGAGATAATTGAGAGGCAGCAAAACAGATTTTATCTCCGACACTCTGGGCTATTTCTAATACTGGTTTTACTGAGAACAAGCCACTTGAATAATGGATTAATTAATTACTGATAGGTATATTTATTTGACTGATCGTTGCTTCTGTGATAAAATAAAGTGCTCACCATGTATTATTTATTATACTAGATATTTTATATGTTTTCTTATTTGATCCAACCAGCCAACCTACTGTCTGCATTTTTGTCTCCATTTTACAGATGTTAAAACTGAGGTTCAGGGACACTAAGCCACTTGTGCCAGGTTGCAGAGCTGGTACACGTGGAGCTGAAACTGACATGTTGATCATTCTGACCCCAAAGCCCATGCTCCCCAACCTCCGTGGTTCTCACCTTTGTGAGAACATGCTGGTTTTTATACAGGCTGAGCAGTCATTCCCAGGGGCCTCTTAATGGAGTCCCTCCCCTCCCCCGATATACCTACACAAATTTGGAAGGACTATGCTTTTGTTGTGTTGGATGAAAATGGTTTGATGATTCTGTGTGTTATGTTGGTAAAAGCAGGCTCTACCTGTATCAAACATCCATTCTTTCCTCATCACAGCATTATTCTGAGATAGAATAAAATTGCAGGAGAGGGCAGACAATTTTAGCTCACAACAATTTTCAATTTTAGAACACTTCTACAAATAGTGCTGAAGGAGGTACATGTTCCACGTGGAATAGAAGAGGACATTTTGTTCCATCCAAACAAACCTGGGGAAAAAAAAAAAAAAAGAAGAACAAAACCCCAGCTTTTATTTAAAAAGTTTAAAAGGCTGCTGCTGTGGACTTAGCCATCAGATTTGGGTATCCACGCTGTGTCCTGCGCGGGACTACACAACAGGGAGTTAAGAGAGGAAAGGAAGGCAGGCACTGCCCTAGTGAGTGATGGACTTAAAGGGCTCGTTTGCAGGAAACAGAAACCAGCTCAAATGCCCCAGGATAGCGGGGTCTTGGAAAGAAAGAGTTCAGCCAGGTCCCGTGGGTGGGCGGGGAACGTTGGGAAAGTGCTGGTTGCTCCACCTCAAGTGTTTTCCACGACCTCCCTCTGCTCTACCCCGCACACCTGCTCCATTCTTGACAGGGATGCTTTCCTACTAACTAGTCGCCATGTCCACCACAGGGAGACGCATGTAAATGAAAATGCTCCAAAGGATGAATAAGTCCTTGGAAGTGGGGGAAACGTCCATTAACTTTCTGTGTAGCTTGTCCAATCTCTCATCTTCAATTCTTACACGACCTGGGCTTGAATGCCGCCTCCTATGTATGAGCTGACTTGGGCAAGTTCTCGTCCCCCTTCTAAGTCTCAAGTCCCCGTAGTTGTAAAGTGGAGATGAAGGCTTCTAGCACATATACTTGCTGGGAGGAGTAAATGAAAGCACCCTTGCAAAGAGCTTAGGAGATACCTAATAAATAATAGCTCTTATGCCTTTAATAGCTCTTATGCCTTTTATAGCTCTCTCTAAGTTTGGGGAAGTGAGCTCTTGGGTCCAGGGTACTGGCTGGGTGGGCTGATGCAAACCCTGGTCCCCAGAGGCCTGGGCTTGTTTGGGTGGGGTCTCCACTCGGGGAAGCTTGGAGAGAAGGGGGCAAGAGAGAGAATGTGAGAGCATAGCTGAGAAGGGGTGCCGGGAGCCAAACTGGGTCAGGAACTGCAGATGCCAAAAGCAGAGTGGACCTGAATTAAAGGCCCAGAAAGAATGGAAGTGACCTTCCAGATGTGAGATTTGTGAGTCAAGGTCGTCAGCTATCACCTGATTCAGAACAGGAAATGAGCTAGTGGTGTTGGAAGATCTATTAGGACCATGACCAAATCTCTGCTGTATCTCTAGCCCCTAGGTCAATGCTCAGCTTGTAATAGTGACTCCACAAACATATGTTAAATGAATGAATTAATGAGTGAATGGCAGAGAGGGTAAAGACTGGCATACAGATCATTGTCAGAGCAAGTAGAACAGATGAGGGCCTAAGGAACTGTGTGATATGGTCATGGGTGGTGCTAGACCGAGGACATAACTGAGGGCTCAGGGGCAGAACCAGGTAAGGAACTATGTGATGTGGTCATGGGTGGTGCTAGACCCAGGACATAGCTGAGGGCTCAGGGGCAGAACCAGGTAAGTTGGTGCAATAATAACACCATTACCGCCACCCTCATCTTATTAATAGCTACCATTTTTGAGTACTTTTTGGGGGACCAGATTCTATATTCAATTGGCTTGTTTATTTAGTTATTGCAATCCCCCTGTGAGATGGATAGCATTATCTTCATCTCATAGATGTGGAAACCGAGGCTGAGAGGTTAAAAAGCCTTTCTGCAGATTACACATCTAGTGCGTAGACAAGCTGTGATTCAAGCCCACATGCCCCCGACTCCCAGCTATGCCCTTAGTCGCGTTGTTGTGCCGTCTGCCAAAACGCAACCTCCCAGAGTGGACAGAAATGGCCATGCTTCCAGGTGGCAGCCCAAGTCTCAAACAGTTTGGGCTCCATGACCCATCTGGTCAGAGCCGACCTGTGTTGATGCAGGGAACTGAGGGCAGTTGTCTAACGGGCTGAGTGGGACAGTTTGGGCTCTGGGTTCATGAAGAAAGGGCCCATGACCATAACTGTACAGGATGGGGGAGAGGCCCCGGCCCACTGAGCACCTCTCTCTAGTGAGGAAGCCCCGAGAAGGATGTGGCTGCATTGTGAGCAGCTCTCTCCAGGATGGGATTTTGGGTAGCAAGTTTGGATGAAGAGGTCACGGGACAGAAGAGCGCATGGGTGTCAGGAAAGCCAGTGGACTGTTGACTGTGCTGGAGTCAGAGGCCTTGGCTGGGTGTACTGGCCAGTTCTTGTCACATCATAGTAAGTAAATAAATAAATATGGCCTGTGAGCTAGCTCCCTATCTATCTATCCATTTATCTATCTGTATATCTATCTATATATCTATCTATATATCTATCTATATATCTATGATCTATCTATTCATCTAGTTATCATCTATCTATCTCTATCTCTCTCTTTGTCATCTACCTATCATTTATCTATCTTTTATCTATCTACCCATCCATCTATTTATTACCTATCTATCTATCTACCTATCTATCTATCTCTCTATCTATATATCATCTATCTATTCATCTAGTTATCATCTAGCTACCCGTCTGTCTGTCTCTATCTCTGTTGTCTATCTATCTTTTATCTATTATCTATCTATCCATCCATTTATTATCTATCTATCTATCATTTATCTATTATCTGTCTATCTCTACCTATCCCTATGTGTCATCTATCTATCTATCCATTTATCACCTATTTATTATCTATCTATCTATCTATCTATCTATCTATCTATCTATCTATCTATCCTGAGGATCTCAGTGAAGAGCGAGGGGGTCTGTGAACAACTTGAGAGGACTTAATTCCAAGTGAACAGTCTTCAACACACTTCCCCTGGAGATATCCCCCTGGAACCCCCAGAAGTAACTTGGGGAAACTTAAGAGTAAAAGGTAAAGATTCAGCCATTGTACAGGTAGGGGTGGCATGCTAGTCAAAATCCTAAATTAAAGTTTCCATGACCCCATTGCTAGTCACAGGCCAGTGAGACCCAGGGATGTCTGAGTTCACAGGGAAAATGGTTTTGGCTTTGCTTGGCTGAGCTAGGGACTGTGGGTATTGATGTGGAAACATCACTGAGAGACAGCGATAATTCCAGGGGAAAACGTCAGCCACCCTAGCATGACAGTCCTTTTCTATCTGAAGGATTAAAGGTGCCTGTGAATACGCAAATCAATCAACATGATACACCAGATTAACAAATTGAAGGAGAAAAACCATATGATAATCTCAATAGATGCAGAAAAAGCTTCTGACAAAATTCAACACCCATTTATGATAAAAACTCTCCAGACATAGAGGGAACGTACCTCAACATAATAAAAGCCATATATGACAAACCCACAGCCAACATCGTTCTCAATGGTGAAAAACTGAAACCATTTCCACTAAGATCAGGCACAAGACAAGGTTGCCCACTCTCACCGCTATTATTCAACATAGTTTTGGAAGTTTTAGCCACAGCAGTCGGAGAAGAAAAAGAAATAAAAGGAATCCAAATCAGAAAAGAAGAAGTAAAACTGTCACTGTTTGCAGATGACATGATACTATACATAGAGAATCTTAAAGATGCTACCAGAAAACCACTAGAGCTAATCAATGAATTTGGTAAAGTAGCAGGATACAAAATTAGTGCACAGAAATCTCTTGCATTCCTATACACTAATGATGAAAAATCTGAAAGAGAAATTAAGGAAACACTCCCATTTACCATTGCAACAAACAGAATAAAATACCTAGGAATAAACCTACCTAGGGAGACAAAAGACCTGTATGCAGAAAACTATAAGACACTGATGAAAGAAATTAAAGATGATATAAACAGATGGAGAGATATACCATGTTCTTGGATTGGAAGAATCAACATTGTGAAAATGACTATACTACCCAAAGCAATCTACAGATTCAATGCAATCCCTATCAAACTACCAATGGCATTTTTCACAGAACTAGAACAAAAAATTTCACAATTTGTATGGAAACACAAAAGTCCCCAAATAGCCAAAGCAATCTTGAGAAAGAAAAATGGAGCTGGAGGAACCAGACTCCCTGACCTCAGACTATACTACAAAGCTACAGCAATCAAGACAGTATGGTACTGGCACAAAAACAGAAATATAGATCAATGGAACAGGATAGAAAGCCCAGAGATAAACCCACACACATATGGTCATCTTATCTTCAATAAAGGAGACAAGAATATACAATGGAGAAAAGACAGCCTCTTCAATAAGTGGTGCTGGGAAAACTGGACAGCTACATGTAAAAGAATGAAATTACAACACTCCCTAACACCATACACAAAAATAAACTCAAAATGGATTAAAGACCTAAATGTAAGGCCAGACACTATCAAACTCTTAGAGGAAAACATAGGCAGAACACTCGATGACATAAATCACAGGAAGGTTCTTTTTGACCCACCTCCTAGAGAAATGGAAATAAAAACAAAAATAAATAAATGGGACCCAGTGAAACTTAAAAGCGTTTGCACAGCAAAGGGAACCATAAACAAGACGAAAATACAACCCTCAGAATGGGAGAAAATATTTGCCAATGAAGCAATTGACAAAGGATTAATCTCCAAAATATACAAGCAGCTCATGCAGCTCAATATCAAAAAAACAAACAACCCAATCCAGAAATGGGCAGAAGACCTAAACAGACATTTCTCCAAAGAAGATATACAGATTGCCAACAAACACATGAAAGGATGCTCAATATCACTAATCATTAGAGAAATGCAAATCAAAACTACAACGAGGTATCACCTCACACTGGTCAGAATGGCCATCATCAAAGAAGCTACAAACAATAAATGCTGGAGAGGGTGTCAAGAAAAGGGGACCCTTTTGCACTGTTGGTGGGAATGTAAATTGATACAGCCACTATGGAGAACCGTATGGAGGTTCCTTAAAAAACTAAAACTAGAACTACCATATGAGCCAGCAATCCCACTACTGGGCATATACCCTGAGAAAACCATAATTCAAAGTCATGTACCACAATGTTCATTGCAGCTCTATTTACAATAGCCAGGACATGGAAGCAACCTAAGTGGCCACTGACAGATGAATGGATAAAGAAGATGTGGCACATATATACAATGGAATATTACTCAGCCATAAAAAGAAACGAAATGGAGTTATTTGTAGTGAGGTGGAGGGACCTAGATTCTGTCATACAGAGTGAAGTAAGTCAGAAAGAGAAAAACAAATACCGCATGCTAACGCATATATATGGAATCTAAAAAAAAAGTTCCGAAGAACCTAGGGGCAGGACAGGAATAAAGATGCAGACATAGAGAATGGACTTGAGGACATGGGGAGGGGGAAGGGTAAGCTGGGACGAAGTGAGAGAGCGGCATGGACATATATACACTACCAAATGTAAAATAGATAGCTAGTGGGAAGCAGCCGCATAGCACAGGGAGATCAGCTCGGTGCTTTGTGACCACCTAGAGGGGTGGGATAGGAAGGGTGGGAGGGAGACGCAAGAGGGAGGGGATATGGGGATATATGTATACGTATAGCTGATTCACTTTGTTATAAAGCAGAAACTAACACACCATTGTAAAGCAATTATACTCCAATAAAGATGTTAAAAAAAAGAAACCTAAAAAATATTTTAAAAAATAAAGTAAAGGTGCCTGTGAATTCTTTGGCAGCCCTCCCACCAAAAGGTGGGGTTTATATCTCCACCTTTTGCATCTGAGTGGGCTTTGTGACCAATAGAATAGGGTAGAAATGGTGTTACTGAGGAATCAGAGGCTTATGCTTCCTGGCTCTTTGAACCCTCTGAGAACTTCGAGCCATCACAGAAAGTGTCTGACCACCCTGAGACCATCGTGCTGGAAAGGTCACGTGATGCGTCTTCAGGCTAGCTGTGCCCAGCCTTCCAGCCAACCCCCCTGCGCACCAGACATGGGAGTGAAGCCATCTGGTCCTCCTGACCAGCCCTTCCGCCCACCGAATTCCACTGAATGATTTCAGTTGACGCCATATGGAGCAGAAGATGTATCCAGCTGAGCTTCGCCCAAGTTCTTGACCCATAAAATCATGAGCTATAATAAAATGCTTGCCTTTTTTTTTCTTTAAGCCACTGAGTTATGGAATAATCGGAATAACTTGTTAATGAGGTCATAGATAACTAGAGCAGTCATCCTGCAGATCTCTTTTTTGCCCCAGTTGGCGAGGGCTTCAAGTGTGGGTCATGAGTACCACGTTTCTAGAGAGGAGAGGAGGTGTCATTGGCACATGAGAGCATTTAGGGATGGTGTTGCTCTGAAGTTGAATCTTTGTGGATGAGGCCGTATTCTCATCAGCTCGGTTCTGATAAATTATGTTGAGATGCACGTGGGCCCTTTGGGCTTAAAAAGACTGGGTTGACCGTGATGGTTCAGGACTTCTGGAGGAGAAAGGGCCACCTCTTCCAGCTGAGTGCCTGCCAAGTCCACTAGTGCTGAAAGAGAAGGCCAGTTTGCCTGCGTGGCTGGGGCATTG
Organism: Balaenoptera ricei; assembly: GCF_028023285.1. Taxonomy (NCBI): domain Eukaryota; kingdom Metazoa; phylum Chordata; class Mammalia; order Artiodactyla; family Balaenopteridae; genus Balaenoptera; species Balaenoptera ricei. The sequence continues at coordinate 92,127,107 of NC_082651.1, forward strand.
CCAGGGTGTCCTGGTGGATAGGAGTGGCTTCTGGGGCAGAGGGCCTGGCTTGCTCTCTTTGGCCCCTTCATCTTCTATGAACCTCTAGGGTGGCATTGAGGTGTTCTGTTCTTTATTTTTTATCAGAGTCAGACAATGGAAAGAAAAGAACTGCTGCTTTGCCAATATTATAGCGGTAGAAAACCATGCCATGTAGTTTGAATTATTGTATACATCACTCTTTCCATAAGTGTTTATTGGCTCTGTTCTCTCTGCTTGGCCATTGGAGCTAGGGAGTAGTTGTACAGAGATGACCAAGATGCAGTTCTGCCCTCAAAGAGCTCCTGTCTGCTAGAGGGCTAAGCCAAGCAAGAGAATTGCATCGCAGGGCATGAGTGCCACCTGGAGGACCGGGCCAAGGGTGGCAGAAGCCCAGGGAGTATGGTGACATCCTCTGAGAACTGGGAATGGATTGGACACACCAGAGACAATAGGAACCGGAGCTCTTTCAAAATGAAAAGAGCTTCAGGAGTTGAGTGGCACTTTAGAGGTCACGGCAGGGGTGATGGTGAGAGGTTCAGGTTAGTAACGGATGCAGAGAAGGTCCCGTGTCCTTGGGAATTTGTGTGGAAAGGAGTGAAGGTGGGAGATCCTGACAGATCCCTCCAGGGGCCTCAGAAGTGAGCGATGACTTCTACTTGATTTCTTAGGGACCTGAAAGTGAGAGTGATGATGGTGAGGTATCTTTATGGAGTGCTTACTGCATGCTTCAACCTCTTTTAAATTCCCAAACATTTATGACGGTGGACATATCATTCCCATTTTACAGATGAGGAAACTGAGGTTTAGAGAAATTGAATGTTTTGATTAAGGCCACCCAACTAGTTAGTGGCTGGACTAGGTTTCCACCCCAATCTGTTTCAGAATTTCACATTTCCTCTTTTCAGAAGAATCAAACTTGGAATTAAAGCCTCTGAGATTAATCTGGTCCTTTGTCATTTTATAGTTTCAGAGTCAGATTAACCAGGCTTTGGAGGGGATTGTGAGGTTGCCTACACAGTCCAACTATAACTTAAAACTTCATTGCACTTTTCCTGCTTGAGAGGAGTTTAGAACAGAGGTTGTAGAAATGACCTTCACTTCTATGCAGTTTTCTGTCTCACAGATCTTGATCACTGTAACAAATTGCAGTACATTTTCCTTTTTTTACTCCTTATATGATGCCCATTTTCTCAAGTCTCCCTCCACCTTCAGTAGGATTGAAAGTTATTGGGACACAAAATTATATATTCTCTCTCATCCTGATTTTATTGTGTGGCCAAGAAGACCAGAAGGAAATACATCCAAATGTTAAAAGTCATCATCTCTGGGTTATGGAATAACTACTGATTTGTATGCCTGTGTTTATTCTTTTTTCTGTACGGTCCGAGCTTTTTCCAATGAAAAGCCCATTATTTGGAAAAGTCTCAGTACAGGCTGGCAGTCGGCAATTCAGATCAAGAGCCCTTAAATCCTGTCTCCACCCTGAAGATCCAGGGCCAGGGTCCTCTTCCCCTGGGGAGAGCTGGGGAATGGGTGAAGTTGACGGAGATCAAAGCCCTCCTTTTGCGCAATTCACATGCACGTCTTTGTGAGCGCTGAATGGAGGTGTTGTCTCCTCACCCTGTCCTCAGAGATGTTGGAAAAGATTAAAGAGGCAAAGTTCACAAGCTTCTTTGAGCTTTCTAGAAGGAAGAACTGATGTAGGACAAAGCATTATTTCTTCTATCAGTAAAAGAGGGTGCCCTTAAGGAGAATGCGTTATGCCAGCTTTATTGATATTATATTGTTCATAATAATAATACTGTGATGCCCCCACTAGGCTAATTCCCATCGCAGCACCCACAGTGAAACTGCCATCTGACCGTGTTACTCCCCTGTCAGGGCTTACTTTTGCCTGCAGAGTAAAATTCAATTCTGTGTTAAAGGAATATAGATTATCTCCTGACACTCTCTGCTCTCAGCACTCAGCCCCAGCAAGTCCAACTATATCTTGGGGCCTTTGTAGATGCCTGGACCTATGTCCAAAATGTCTTTTCTCCTCTCATATGCCTTGAAAACTCCTATGCAACCTTCAAAACCATGATCCAGAGACCTCCTCTATGAAGCCTTCCCAGCTCTCTTCCCCTCTGGAATGCATCACACACTTCAGTGCTACATCAGTACCTCCCACTATTACATGAAACACAATGGGCTGCTTTTACTTAACTCACTTTTCTGTATTCCCAACTGGGCTGCGAACCCTTTGAGGGAAGGGGTGCTGTCTTATCACTGCCTCCCAGTTTCCGGCAAATGACTGGCACAGAGGATTCAAACCAAAGAAGTCTGTTGAACTGAATGCTGCATGGTTGGCTGTATGTGATAGAAACATCAGGGTCCTAGCAGTGTAAGCCTTCAAACAACCCATAGAGGAAGGAGAAATCTTGACATAAAAATAGACATTTCTCTGCGTAATTTATAACTTGATTGCATAGCATAAATAAGGTGGTTTTGTTTTATCCTTGCTTGTTGGAATTGCGATGCAACAATCCTAGCGCTTTCTATGAAGAGCTCTGAGCCGTTGTGAAATATTTCTCCATCCCTCGATGAAACAGTGACTGAAAAGAAATGAAGTCACAGGTGAGATGACCAGAGGTACAACTGCGTGCACAGTCAATGGCCTTGGAAGTCAGAACCGATGGGCAGCCAGAAATGTTCTGCCAGGCTGCTGTAGGATAAGGGGCATTTTGAAGGAAGCCACTGGGGACAACTCAATTGTGGACTTGGTCAACAGTGACAAAGGGATCTGAGAACCTGATGCTACAGTGAAATGGAGACCATCTCAGATATGCAAGCCACTTCAGACGGGACTTGGGCTTAGTGGACAACCGAGAATTGGCCTCTAAGGTTATTGGAAAGCAACCTGTGTTTCTGTCACCAGGTCCCATCCCCTCTCTCCCTTGTCAAATATCCCATGCCAGGTCCCAGTCCAAGTCTGATGCTGGGAGAGACATTTTATAAAGAGATTTTAGATAATCTCATCTTCCTGGTACCGGCTAAATTTCAGCCTCCTCCAAATTAGCATGGCTGAGAGGGCACATCTTCAGGAGAAAGAAGGCACATTGACCTGCATCGTTCTTCCTTGATTCTGAGAAATTCTAGATTCTCTTTTGCTCAACAGACTTCTTTTTTTTTGATGTTTTAAATATTCCCTGACCGGATTCCTGGGTATTCCATGCCAATCCTCAAAACTTTTGTATCAGATAAGATGAAGCAAACACACTCACGTTTTCAACGTTTGCTGTTGGTGTGGAATGGAGGGGAGAGACTGTCCCAGGCTTTTAGCTCCAAGGACCCCCATGTCTAATCGGGGCGGTTATTAGAATAGAGGTTTAGGATAGAGGTGCTCTTTATGAAGAGATCTGACCACTCAAAGGCACCTCAAAGAACTGATCAGAGGCTTAAAGACAGAGGGCACAGTGGCAGATTTGTAATTCTCTATCTTTAAAGATCTCTGTTTTAAAAGTAATAAATGCTGGTTTTGCTTGGGAAAAACCTCAATTAGCACAAATTTATACAAAGGAAAATGTAAAACACTCATTGTTCCCAATTTTTACCAGGCAACTCCATTCCCCAGAGGTAATCACGGGCAACAGTTTTCTGTGGATCCTTCCTGGCATTTTTTATGCGTGTGTGTGTGTGTGTGTGTGTGTGTGTGTGTGTGTGTATGACAATGGTTTTGGTCCATAAATGGCATCATAGTATACACAGTATATCAGAATCCCACTAGGAAACAAATGACACACTCTACTGAGGGTAATTTCCAGAAAGTTTAGTTAGTTGCAAAGGGGTTAGTTACAAAGAGATGGGTGATACTTTGGAGAACCACACAAGACAGAGCAGGAAATGGGAGCCAATGGTAACAGAGGTGGCCCCAGCTTAGGGCTGAAGGAATGAGGGGAAGGAATAGTTACTGAAATGAGAAGGAGAAAGTTGAGTGAACACTGCTTTTTGGCTGGGGGTGCATGGCCAGCCTGAGGCATCCTTGCCATGAGGGAGCCAGGGGGATACATCCTTGGACCTCTCTCTCCTCTACTACCTCTGGTCTGCTATTGGGGCTGCCCCGTGGCAGATGCCAGCAGGAAGCCAGAGGGCAGGTCTGCTGATGTGGTCCATACAAGCTGTCTCCAAGGGCAAAGGGCAGGATGCAGGAGAGTGGAGAGTGCATCTCTCTCTAGCACACATGCTGTTCTGCAACTTGCTTTTTCATTAGGTAACAACTTTCCATTGCTATATTGTCATTTAAAATACGACCCCATAGTATTCAACTGTATAGGTCTGCCATGAATTATTTATCTAGTTTCCTACCAAAAACCATTCAGGTTATATCAGGTTGTTTTCTATTACTGACAATGGCCCAGTGGACATTTTTGTAGATTAATTTTTGTGTAGTTGTACCAGTTTATCAACAAAATTAATCCCTTGAAGTAGAATTATTGGTTTGAAGAGTATGTGTATTTTAAATGTATAGAGATTCTATCAAATTACCCAGACTTATGTTCCGCCATCAGCTTTTTGCTACACCCTTGCTAACACTGGGTATCGTCCATCCTTTAAATCCTCGCCATTCTCATAGGAAAACAGGGTATATGGGATTTCTTTCACTTTGAGTTCAGTTGACCATTTTTATATGTTCTCTTACAACTTTAGTGTGTGTGTGTGTGTGTGTGTGTGTGTGTGTGTGTGTGTGTGAGCACGCTGCTTGAAATCTGTTACTTGTCTATTTGTTGTGGGTTTAAGGTTTTCTATATTAGGTTGTAAGAGATCTTTGTCTATTAAGGAAATTCACCCTGTATCTGTCATATGAATTGCAAACCTGTCCCCACACATACCTTTGTTTGACTTTTGACTTTATGTCCCCTCCCCTTCCCGCCCCCCGCCATGGCTATCTTAAAGATATTTATTTTTACCATATCTAATTTGTTGATATTTTTCTTTATGACTTCTTGTTTTCATAGCTTGCTTGAAAAGATTTCCTTCATTATGAGATTATAAATATATTGTTTTCTTTCCTCTATGTTTCTTTTTTTTCCTTCCTTCCTTTCCTTCCTTCCTTCCTTCCTTCCTCCCTCCCTCTCTCCTTTCTTTCTCTCTCTCTCTTTCTTTCTTTCTTTCTCTTCAATCCAATTGGAATTAATTTCTATATAGGAATCCAGCCTAGTTTTATGAACTAACTGGCCACTTGTCCCCCCACACTGTTGATTAAATCAGCTTTTTTTTTTTTAAATCATTGGTTTGAAATACTTCCTTTAACATTGCACAAGTTTTCTTAAGGACTTGGGTTTATTTCTGAGCTCTTTGAGCATTCTGTTCTCTCTATTCCTGAACCAACACTAAAATGTTTTGATTACTATAGTTTTATAAAATATTTTAATATCTGGTGTTATCTTCCTTATTCTTCACCAGAGATTTTTCTGATTTTCCCTGAGTTTTTCAAGTGTTTTCTTCCCAAAGAACTATAAAATCACTGTCTAGTTCTAAAAATATCCTGTTGAAATTGTGATGAACACTAGCAAATTATTTTAGTGATATAGGTACAGAGATATTAACAGCAGCTGTGTGTGAAGGGAAAAAGAATTGGGAGGCTGAATGCCTATTAACAAGTTGATACATTCAAACACATAAAACGCATCAGTGAAAAATAGGTATTGGTGTTATCTGCATCCATATGAATGAGTCTCCCAAGCATAATAGTAAGTAAAAAAGAGCAAGTCACAGAGGAAAAGGAAAACAGTGTTATACAATACATGTATGTCTCCATGTGCGTGTGTGCCTGCATGCATGTGTGTGTGTGTGTGTATAACATGAAAAAGTATATTTTGCTTAATAATACTTATTTAAACAGTACAAAGTGAAAAAATGCATGGAAATTATAAACGCAAATTCAGGGTCATGACTACTCACAGTGGGGCAGGGAGGGGATACAGCCCAGGGGTAGGCTCAGGTGTCTTCATCAACGTTGATATTGTTTTATCTCCTGCTAATGCAAAGATACAGGAGAGTGTATTATATTCTTCTTTATACTGTTTTTTGTGTCTTAGCTGTCAATAATTCTTTTTTAATTAAAAAGGTCTACTGAGTACATAAGATAAGTCATAAATAAAATGGGAGGCTACACTTGTTCTCAGATGAGAAATGTCAATGTCAGAGTCTTTTCCTTTCCCTGTGACTCTTAGTTAGGTGGTATATTTATCATTTCCCTTACTGCTTTGTATGAAGACTATTTAAATATTTATGTAATTATATGTTTATAAGACTATAAATACAAAACCAAGGTTGAAATAGGAATATTTACCTGATTCTTTAAAGAGGAACTCCCACTCTATAGAAGAAATCCTAAAGAATCAAATGGGTTTGACTAGATAAAAAAATTTAAGCATCTTCCATGTAACCAAAACATTATAAAAAATTCAAAAGACAAATGAGAAATTAGCAAAATATTTATAGTAATATGGGAAAGGATTCATACACTTGATATATAAAAATGTTCACACTAATCAATAAGAAAACCCTAAAACTCTAGTGAACGCAGTGAGAAATTCACTGAAGAATAAATACAAATGGCCAATTAACAAATAAAGCAAGCTAGCCATACTAAAGTTAATTAAAACAACAAGGTAAGTATTTGTTTAACCTCTTAAATAAACAAAGATTAAAGATAAAAATATTAGCCAGAGCTATGAGGCAGGTACTCTCATACACTGCTAGTGGGAGTTTTATCAGGTAAAACTTTTGGAAAGTAATGAGAAAATATCTCCAGAGCCTCAAGACAAATACCTCTGAAACAGTAATCCCTTCTAGACATCCATCCTGAGAAAGTAGGCAGAAAACTTCAAATATTCATTTGCATGGACATCCATCCTCGTTTGCATGTCTATTAACTCTACAAGCTCTTCAAGGACAAAGATTCAGTCACTTCACTTTTTCCTGGATAAAGTTTTCATTACACCTTGTGGCTCTCAGCCCCACCTCCAGCTGAGAAAGACTGTGTACAGAGGGAGTAGTGTTCTTACCTTCAGAAGCAAAAGGGTGCTAGATGCTTATTTCTTGTTTGGGAGGAAATGAGTCCCCTTAAACTCATGAAACATGGATTTCTCCTTAAACTCAGGAGAAATCCATGTCCTCCCTCTGGTGTAACCTGAAGGCATGTGGTATCCTGTTTCTGCTTGGTGGTTTTCTGAGAAGCTCACCCAGCATCTGCTATGGTTTGAAGCAGGGTTTCTCCACCTCAGCACCACTGATGTTTGGGGCTGGGTAATTCTTAGTTGTGGGGGCTGTCTTGTGAATTGCGGGGTACACAGCATCCCTGGCCTCTACCCACTAGATACCGATGGATGACAAAGAGTCATGACAAACAAAAATGCCTCTGGACGGTTCTGAATGTTCCCTGGCGGTTGAGAACCCCTGGTTTAAAGAGTTCTTCCTGGGGGAGTAGGTCTCTTCTTCCTCTGGGCTGGGGACAGAAACCCTTCTTCTGGGTGGAGGAGTGTTGATCTGACATCCTAAGAAGAGCATGTGGGGTGGAATTCCATTGGCGGGACCAACTTGGGGAAACGCTACCTGCCATGCCCACTTTGGTACTAACCTGCTGTGTTCCCCCTTTCTTCCTCCCACCCCCAGCTGTGTGTTCTTGAATCACAGCTGCCAAAATGAAGAATCTGAGCTAGAATCCCTCTATCTTCTCCCAAAAAAGCTTCACTTTGATCTGTTTTACATTTTGGTCTTTCAAATAACAACGTAATCGGGTGTAGGTATGACGAACTGGTGCCCTGAGAAATGATGCCTGTTCTGGGATGGCTGTGTGGGCCCTTAGGATAAGGGCTCACCCCAGTGTGAAGGAGGCTGGAGTTTTCCATGGCAGCGACTTGGTGGTCCTAGTGGAGAGCCGTTAGCCCCAGGGCAGGAAACTTGATTGACCTTTGGCCTGGCCCACACTGAAGGGCCTAGACAGGGAGGACCAGGGGAACCATAGAATGTGCTCTGCTCGTGTGGGTGAGCTGGCATGGAGCCAACGGTGCCCAGATGACTTTGATTTTCACTTTGATTTTCAGGGGCAGCAAACTATGGAGTCCTCTAGCCTAAACGCAGATGTATTTGAGTTTAATTCTCACTGCAAGATGGGCCAGGATAGACCCCAGGTCACAGAAAGAGCTGATCAAGGCCCATTAGGGGCCTCAGGGCCATCACCCATCCAACGGAGGAACTGGGCCTGCTGGGAGCTAGAGTGGAGGGACCAGAGAGACTTAGTTTAGAGCCATCCTTTTGGTGCCTCGGTTTCCCCAGGATGAGAAATTTACAGACATAACTAAGAAACAGCATCACAAGTAGGCCCATGGGGGAGAGCAAGTCAGGAGACAGCTGGGTTCCACTTTTAAAAATGAATTAGTTTTTAAAATAAAGGATATTTCCAGGGGACACTGCAGCTCTGAGATCCTCATGGTGGAGGTCTTCACAAAAGGTAGGACACCTGGATCAGGAGACCGTTCCTCATGGACTTGATAAAAGGGGTCCCAGTTTCCTCCAATTCATCTATGCATGACTGGCTTCCCTAGTGTAATGATAGTGCTAATCTACCGTTCATTTTACAAGCACTCACAAACAAGGCCAAACATTGGTCTGTCTTTCCTCTTTCATGCATGTTTTATGTAGATGTTGTCACAGAGGAAAAACATCCTTGAAAAGTTATTTTGTTTTCCTCCCTCAACATGATGGAAGATTTTACAGAGATGAGGTGAGCAATACCTCCTGTCTTTTAATCCTTTGAAATTTGAAAAGTAGTTTGCGTAGTGTCATTTGCCATCTTTGCTCTTTTCCAGATCTGTTTTTTTTTTTTTTTTCTCTTTTTGAGCCTAACTGAAACCATGATAAGATGTGCAGTTCCCACAGTGAGTATGACTTCAGAGCTCATTGGTCTGAAAGATGGAGCTCTTTCAGTAAACGCACTCATTAGCGTGAGTTCTGAAGGTAATCATTTCAAGATGGAGTGTTGAGAGCCACTCTGGGTTTTTGTCATGACGGAGGGAATCTCTTCTCCGGGCAACTTGACAATTTCCAAAGCAGCTTCACCGCTGGGCAGGGTAATCAGGAGCTATTTTAGGGAGTCCTGAGCTTCCTGCTGCAAGAGTTTTGACAAATTGGACAAAAAGAGCCTAAATGCACGTGTCCTCATATTCTTTTGTCAATTGTAGATAAGGGGATGTGTCCAGAATTTACAAGATCCAGGAACAGGCACTCCTTCTCAGGTGTGGTCTCTGGATGGGGTTGCCGGCAATTCAGCTTGTTGTTTAGAAAAGCAAGTCCAAACCATTTTTTTTTTAGATTCCATATATATGTGTTAGCATACGGTATTTGTTTTTCTCTTTCTGACTTACATCACTCTGTATGACAGACTCTAGGTCCATCCACCTCACTACACTATGAAATGTAAAATAGATAGCTAGTGGGAAGGAGCTGCATAGCACAGGGAGATCAGCTGGGTGCTTTGTGACCACCTAGAGGGGTGGGATAGGGAGGGTGGGAGGGAGACGCAAGAGGGAGGGCATATGGGGATATATGTATACTTATAGCTGATTCACTTTGTTATACAGCAGAAACTAACACACCATTGTAAAGCAATTATACTCCAATAAAGATGTTAAAAAAAAACTAATCATAACAAAAAAAAAGCAAGTCAAATCTACTATACTTCAACTGAAAATAAAGTAAATTAAAACATTTAAAAAAACACCTTCACAGCAAAAGAAAGAAAGAAAGAAAGGAAGGAAGAAAGGGAAAGAAAGAAAGAAAAGCAAGTCAGAGTAGGAATTACTCCTGTTCCTCCTACTCCCACCAGCTACTTCCATGACCTGAATACAGTTTATCAGAACTGCCATGTAATAGACACTGGGGTTCAAGAGATGAATATATTATATCTTGCCCAGGAAAAGAGACTGGATTCAAGCCCACATGGTGAGTTTGGACTGTTAAAAAAATATTATTCTCACCCCGGTTAAAGATGGTCAGAAAGACTTCATTCAAGGAACCACTGCAATGGGGTTCTGCAGTAGGGGAGAGAAGCTGGGCTCAACTCTAGATCAAAGTAGGGGTTTATAGCCAAGGAGTGGGTTGGGTGGTCAGTGGATGGAAAATTACCAAGAGGGTAGGGGGATTCTTGCTAAACTGACCTAGGATTCTTGCTGAGGGCAGGCCAGGATGACCAGATGTCACTTAGGAAGATACAGGGGGATTAGGAATTTGATCAAATATTGAGAGTGATGAGATATTACAGGGATATTACTCTCACTAAACTGACGTAGCAGGTTTCTTGCTCTTGAGGACAAGGCCCAAGGATGTGGCCCAGTGGAGGAAGGGCTTACAGGAGCCTGCCTAAAGTTGGGTTAAGGAGAGTCTTTGTCAGGACTCACCACTTCCGCCACTCATCCAGATGTGGGAGAAGACCCTCACTAGAGATTTAGGCCCAGAACCTTCCAAGGAAGCATATGCTGAGTACATACGTTCCTCCATTTCTCCAGAAGTGTCTTTCTTCCTGCTTTGAATGCTCCTTAATTGTGCTGCCCTGTAATTCAGCATCTGTGAATGTGCCAGTCATTATAGGTATTTCACCCACATTAACGCATTAATGTTTACGGCAGTGTAGGCTAAGACTAGGCAGAAGTAGACATTTCAAATGTGAAAAAAACTATAAGAAAACTAAGGTCCAGAGAGTTTAAGTGACACACAGCTGGTAAATGTCAGATCTACTCTTCCAATCCAGGACTCTCTTACTTCCAAAGTCCATAACTTTAGATCATTCTGCCTCATTCTAAATCTGTGTTCACAATTAACGTACACATATCCTTGATTCTAGGATTAATTCTCGTGATTATCAATGTGCTCAAATTCAGGAACTTGGAGGCTGAAGTCATCCCCTCTTTCTACTCTATCTCCCTGCTTCCCCTTCTACTGCTTAGAGGAGAAAGGACAAATAAAAGATAGTTTCATGTTATATACACCTTATGTATTAGTCTGCTCGAGCTGCCGTAACAAAATACTACAGACGGGGAGGCTTAAACAACAGAAATGTATTTTCTCACAGTTCTGGAGGCTGGAAGTTCAAGATCAAGGTGTTGGCAGGTTGATTTCTTCCAAGGTCTCTTTCCTTGGCTTGTAGATGGCTGTCTCCTCGTTGTGTTTTCACACGGCCTTTCCTCTGTGTGCTCACTCCTGGTGTCTCTCCCTCTTCTTATAAGGACAGCAGTCCTATCGGATTAGGGCCCCACCCATATGACCTCATTTAACCTTAATTACCTCTTCAAAGAGCAGACTGTATCTCCAAATATATATTCTCAGAGGTACAGGGTGTGCATCTTCAACGTTTGAATTTTGCAGGGACACAGTTCAGTCCATAACACCTTATCTACTTAAAAAATCAGTTGTGAAAGATGCAAAGATGAAAAAGACCTTCTCTTCATCCTCCAGGAGCTTACAGTCTAGATGCCGATACCTAAAGAAATATAGGAACCACTGAGTGATTTTTGTAGCGCAAATGAGGGTCAGGCTACTGTGGGCTATAGCAGTTAAGGAAGGCTTCTGGGAGGAGGCAACATGCAGGGGACCTTGAAAGATGCATACACATTTCTAGAAACCCAAAGAAGAGTCTAAAAATTAGATAGATGTGAGAAGTCAGCCCTCAATCTAATGTAATTCTGGAAGCAATTCCTGGGCACCTACTCTTCTGCATGCATTGAACTGAAGGTTGGGAATATAAAAACTAGGATTTGCCCTTGAGTTGCCCACACTCCAGAAGAAGGGTGATTTTAGAGCAATTCTAGGGTTGATAATATGCGAGACAGGGAAGTCTGCAGCCCAGCCCAGCCATTTGAAGTTGGCTTGTGGGAACAGCTGGGGAGTTGTGTCACTTATGGACCCACTGTTGGGTACAGGTGGCACTGTTTGTGCTTATCACCTCAGCTCCATTCTGGTTTGCCTGAAGTGTCCTTCCTTGCCTAAGCCTAGCACCCCTTCCCTGTCCACATTGTTTTGATTGAATACTTCTGTCTTCTGTTTAGTTTACATATTGTTCAGATTTTGAGTTCCATGTGGCAGGACTTTGTCTTTTTATGTTTTGCTGTTTGCAGAGTTCACTCTGCATGTGTGATGCCCCTTCGAAGACACGAATGTTAATCAGAGTTTGGGTTCCAGCCACAACAGGTTTTGACCTGACAGTGTCTAAATCCTGAAAATATTTGAAACCAGAATGTAAACCCATTGTCCTCACTTCTCTAATTTCCATTAATTGCTCTAATATGCTGGTTCCTCTTTTTGACCGCATGCCCTTTAGAAGAAAATCATTGACACATTAATTACAGCTTTCATCCGGAGGTTCGAGCATTTCTAAACATTTATTTGAATTTCAGGCCAAACGGGGGGATAATTGCCTATAAAAGGATCGTGCTGGGTTAGATACTGAGACGGGGTTTTCAGATATCCTTCCTCCCATACAAAGAGCCCAGCTGGAAGCCCAGGCATCTCATCACTCTGAGCAGCTTGACCAAGTCCCTTTTCTCTGTGTGGTGATAACACAGGATAATAGATGATACATTGAGGGGTAACCTTCAAGCTCAATGGCTAAGACATCCTTTCTGGTCCAAAGTTGTGGCAGGTGAGATTGCAAAGCCTGGGTCGTGGAGAAATGCTAAAGGATGCCAGCAACTGGGGCAGCAGTAACTCAGCTTTATTCTCCTACAGTGAATCCCAGAAGGACCTATTCTGTCGATACGGGGTGACAGCAGTGTTAACTAGAACTGTGGATGGCCCAACTTAATTCCAGCCGTTGGAGCCTGGCTGGGGCTGCCCTCCTTTTAAAGGCCTAGAGAGTGCTTTCGGGGTCTCGGCTGTCCATCTTAGAGGGAGGGGCTGATGGTCACTGTCTCACTTCATGTTGGGCCCCTGGCTTTCTTTCTCCCTGCCAGGCCCTCCTGACTTGTGTACATTTTTGCAGGTTTCATCATGTAACACTTTTCTTTAAAATTTCTTTAATGTTTACTTATTTTCCCCTGTGAAACCACAGATGGGGAATTACAAACTGAGGGTTTTAGCGATGTACGCAAAAAGGAATTTTGCAAACAAATGGTTTCCATAAACAAACATTGAGATTGTTTCTTCCTGGGCTGTCACCACCCACATAACCGGGAGGGAGTTGGGAGACAGACTTCCAGCCTTCCAGAGCACTCTGATGGAGCTCCTGTCTGGATCAGGATTCTCCACTTGGTGAATTTCTCTTGGGGGCCATACTCACCACTACACAGGTGAATGGAGCACAGGACTGGGAGCAAGAACTGTGTGTTCTCACCCCATCCACTGTGTCCTACGTGACCTTGGGGATGTCAGCCCACGTGGGCCTCATCTCCACCAACACCCACTACATTCTAATGCAATCACATACATTCATATAGGTAATGGCTACCACTCTAAACTACCATATATCAAATACTTACAATGTGCTAAACAGTAGGTTAACCAATTTAGGTATATGATTTAATCTTCACAGCAACTTTGAAAATTAGTTATGCTGATAGGAGAAGTAGCTTGCCCAAACTCAAGAAGCTAGTAAGAAAAACCACAGACCCAGAATGTCATTTGGACTCCAAAGCTTTTGCTCTTTTCTCCATACTAAGCTGCCTCTCAGTGATCATCTTAGACCCAGTTGGGTTCAAACGTGTGTGCGCTTGTATGTGGGTGTGTGCACACAAACATGCCTGTACGCACGTGTGTGTATGTAGTGTTTGCCACGGGGGGAGCCAGTTTTGTGTCTCTGGTCCCAAATCCCCCAGGACACAGTTTTATCATTTTATCCTAAGCCCTGGACCATCCTTTATAGCCTCTCTCAGAAGCGAGTCTTCATGGTTTTACTGTTTTAATTTTCTGTATCGATGAGAGTATTGTGATTTTTTTGCACTGTTTTATATTTTATATGGAATTGAGCCCGATTTACAGATCATAAATTATATAGCTGATTTCTTATACTTTTGAGAGCCCTGTACCGTGTGTGAAAGTTATACTATTTTTGTTTTCTGGGCAGTAAGGGGAGTGGGCGTGTGCTTCTCTTATCTGTCGCCGAAGCTCTGCCCAGCAATATCTCATTTAATCCTCCCTGCAAGCTCTGAGATCAGAATTAAGATAATCGCTCCAATTTTACAGCTGAAAACACTAAGGCTCAGAGAGGTTACAGGGCTGAACTCAAATTACCCATCAGGAAAGGTGAAGACCTGGGATTCCCTCGGCTTGAAGTCCTGTCCTCCTCCTGCTGCCCCAGCCGGCTGGTCATGCTTCCCCTTCCAAGGCTGGGAGGACGGCAGGGCTCCTCGAGAGGGAAAGACGTGGTCCGCCCCATGAGTGCCAGGATCAAGGGAGGAGCACACAGGGGCTCAGCAGTACCTGTGATGTGTCCTCCCCTCGTTTCAATAGAATATGGTCTTCACGCAGACAGCCCGATGTAGTCCGCTGAGTTCATTACATCAAGAGCTCTCTCTGTGCTGCTCTCACTGAAAGAAAATGTCACAGATGCACAGATGGCGGCCCTGAGACTCGAGCTGCATGGGGACACTGGTGAAGAAGAACTGCCAGGAGATGGGGGATGTTTCCTGAGAACATCACAGGGGTGGGGGGCAGAGTACAACCCAAATCCACATCCTTTACATTGCACTTCACGCTTGCTTTTCAAAGCAAGCTCACTGATCTTCATTTTGATGCTTTATGGTATGGGGTACGGTTTTCCTCCTTTTATAGATGACGGAACAGAGGCCCAGTGAGGTTCGGTGACTCATTCAGCATCACCCAGCAAGTGTGGGATGCGGGGAGCTTACTCTTGATTAGGCGATTGTGTGACGCATGAAATGACCAGCCTTCTCCACGGAGCTGCTGTTGTGTAGTAGACACGCTGCCACCCTTCCCATCAGAGCTCATGATTAAAACATCCTAGTTCGTGATGAAAAATACACACTTTCCCATGGCTCAGCCTTTTTGCCATGGTCTGGCTATGATGACTGGGATGATCTCCGTTAGGTTGAACTGAAATCCCCCCTTTCATCCTAATTCAGGCCCCCAGAGCTTCACAGAATAAGTTTTCAGTGAACTTCCTCTCTTCTCCAGGGCCAACATCTCTGATTTCTTCAGTCTGTTCTTACAGCAAGAATCTCAATCCCGATTGCCTTCTCTGGATGATTTCTGGATGCGCGTATCGTGACGAGCCTTCAGTTCCCTGGGTCATGTCTAATCGGGCCAGTGCCCAGGGAGAACTCTGCGGCTGTGTCAGACCCCCTGGTGCTCTAGGTGAGACAGTCTCTGAAGAGGACACGCCCCTCCATCCCACACAGGCCGGGGCTCTCTGCTGGTCCTGGAGGCATCTGTCTTCCTCACTACAGGTGAGCTCTGCGAGGACGGGCCTCCCCGCCCACCCCACACACCTGTGAGCTCCATCCACAATAGGAGGGATTACTGAACGTGGGCTATGCGCCAGTTGTCGTCCGGGTTCTAAGGCGGCGAGACACAGTGAGATGTTGTCTTAACAACCGTTTTCCTCCATCTGTGGAGCACATTCGAGTTTACAGATTGTTTCCACATCCATCTTCTCACAATGACCCACGTCTCCCAGCCCGATTTAGTGGTGAAATCAATGTTGACCCCTGGTGATAGGTTTTGCCAAAGTCAGGGATGAGAAAAATCGGGGGATGCTCAAAACAGGGGCCAAAGAAAAAGCGATTGGGGTGTGGCGGTTCCGAGGCTGGTGGGGACGACACCGTTGCTCACACACGGGCAGGTGTTGGAAGCAAGGGCTTTGGGAAGAGGAGTCCTGAAGACAAGAGCCAAGGAATCCTGAGGGATCCCGGCGCTGCTTAAAACAGGCTGGCCTTCCCGGTCTGCTTTTGTGTGTTCCCTGCTTGCGGCATGTGGGTCAACATATTACCGAACGCAAGTCCATGTGCCCGACTCACAGGGAGGCCAAACAAACTGAAACGTCAGAGTTTGGATCAGAGAAAAGATTATTGCGAGGCCACGCCAGGAGAATGGGTGGCTCCTGCTCAGAAAACCCCAGACTTCCCCAACGGGTTTCAGCAAAGCATTATTAAAGGTCAAGTGACGGAGGGGGGAGTCCCAGGGTGTGTGATTAGCTCACGCGCAATTCTCTGATTGGTTGATGTTGAGGTATCAGGGGGTTAACATTATCAATCCTTAGGCGCCAGTAGGTCTGGGGGCTATGTGCTCAGGATCATCAAGTAGTTAATTTCTTCCATTTGGTGGTGGTTTTTAGCATCTGAAAAACGCAGGAAATATTCATGAGATTATCTGGGTAATTCAGAGGGGAGCTGCAGCAGAGGAAATGGGGGAGGGGGTCTGTCCCCGGAAGGCGCCATAGGGTCAGGGGTGCAATGTATGACAATGCGAGGGTATTAACCACCTTTTACAGATGAGGAAAGGTGGAGATTCCTGGCCAGTTGTGAAAGTAGTAGTCGATAGAACCAAAATTGAATTCTGGCCTCAGACCCCCTAATCCCAGCCACTTTCTATTACCCTGGAGCCATTTCTACAAGGACTTCATCTTTCTTCCCAACCACAGTGACCTAGATTACAATAAACTGCCTGTGCATTAAATGCTCTGTACTGTCGTGCTGGGCTTGAGAATTAGGAACTTAAACCCTTTCTCCTTTATATATTTAGCCTGTTAAAATGTCAACAGCTGCTCACTTAATGATCTGTGGTTTTTTTTTTTTTTTGGATTCAAAGCAGAAGCCAAATATTTTTTTAAAATTTGTGTGTATTTCTTGTTAGATAATAAATTCTAGGGTTTCTCAGCCTTCACACTGTTGACACTTTGCTGTTGACACTTCGGACTGGATAATTCTTTGTCGTGGAGGGTGTCCTGTGCCTTGTGGGATGTTTAGCCATACCTCTGGCTTCTACCCACTGAAGGCCAGCATGTTCTCTCTACCCCGCCCCTCCGCCCCGCAGCTGTGACAATCAAAATGAATTCAGACATCACCAAACATTCTCTAGGGGGCAAAATTGCCTCCTACGTTGAGAATCACGGATCTATTCACATGATTGCCGATGTAAAAGATACTGCAGGGTTAGTCTCTCTTCCTCTTCTGCCCAACCACTGAGCTCCTCACCAACGTTTTTTGTTTTACACTTGGTGTTTTGGGTTTTTACAAGAAGCCATGCTGGTCACTGCTGAGTGCACACAGGCCTTGTGTAAGGAAAGCTGAAGGGAAGGATAGACACAGAGAAGGTGAGGACACAGAGAAGCTGAAGCTGGCCTCAGCTGCCTGGGGCTGAGGCCAGCTGCTCTCGACTGGGTTTGCAAACTTTGGCAAATGTCCGCAAAAGGGAAAATGAGAGCAGGATCCAATTCTGTGCAATTTACCCTGTCTTGAAAAACAAAAGGAAACAAACAACAATAAACTGGTTCACTGTTTCTCAGAAGTGAGATGTTTCTTCTTGCCCTTGGCTCACCCAGCCGTCCCCTGTGGCTTAGCCGAACGCCACTGTCTCTCCAGCTGCTCTGTAGCTAGTATCTTAGGTCTGCAAAGGGTCTTCCTGGCTAACCAAGAAAAATGCGTGCACGTTATTATTCTCTCAACAAGCTTCCCCAAGCACGAGCAATTCCACTGGGCAGATGAAGAAATGGAGTCTCTTAAGAGTCCATATTTCCTTTTTATTTTAATGAAAAAAACCTTTCACTCAGTCTTGACTATACAGAAAAGTTATGAGTGCAGTACAAGACACTTCTGTTTCCCCAAACCACTTGAGAGCATGTTGCTGACCTGCTGCCCCATCACATCGGATTGCTTTCGTGTGCGTTTCCTACAGACAAGGACAGTCTTCCACATGAACAAAATCATAAAATGAACATCGATGCTTTGTGCTCTTGTCAATCCACAATCCCATTTGAGTTTTGCCACTTGCCCCAGCGACGTCTTTTAGGGCAAATGCATTTAGTTTAGAGTCACTTGGTGTGCCTACTTGGCCGGTCTCCTTCGTCTCCTTGGGTCTGGAACCATTCCTCCATTTCTCTTGACTCTAATGACCTTGACACTTTTGAAGATTTCAGGCCTGTTACTTTGTTGACTGTCCATCAGTTTAGGTTTGTCTAATGTTTCCTCGTGAGTAGATTCAGGTTATGCATCTTTGGCAGGAATATGACAGAGGCAATGCTCTGTCTTGAGGCCAGTTTCTTCAAGCATCTTATGTTTCCAAAGTGTTCCTTTTAAAGGAGAATGGTATTTGCAAGCCGGATTTTGGGTGCTAGTGGTGCTTATTGCTGCTATGTAGAACATTTATAGTTACAGATAAAAAATAAATAGTTAACCTGCTGTATAAAAAATAAATAAAATAAAAGTCAAACATTAAAAAATAGTTAACCTGATGTATAAAAAATAAATAAAATAAAATTCAAAAATTAGAAAAAAAAAAAGTTATACCTTTGTGTAGTATATGAGTTACACAAACGTACACGCATTCCCTAGCTATGTCCATTAAGAGGATCTAGGAAGACTGTCACCCTAACAGCGTAATTTTAGCAATTTTTTAAACTTTAATAATGTCAGAAGCAAAAATACCGTAAAGTTACAAAAATCATTATTTGAAAGTTTATTTAAATCTCTTTTACTCTTATTTCGTTTAGAAAGTTTTGAATAATAAGTTTTTAAATTTTTTGGCCAATGTTTTCCATCTTCAGAAGGACTGAGCAAATGAAAACTCGGCAGTTCAAACTTCACAAAGTAAACACCTGTAAAAGACATGTAAATAATTAATTTTTCAAATGATGTGTTTCGGAAGTTTGCAGTGTTTATACTCGGAAGTTATTAAAGCTTAAAACGACAACCTACATTCTGGGACCTGCGGGATGTTGAAAACCATAAATTCACACAATAGGTATAATTCCAAGCTAACAGAAAACATTCTTTCTAGATTTCTCCCTTCCCATGTTTGTAACTCCCTTCTCTAAAAGTGAGAAATCTCCCATAATGGTAATATGTGTTGTTGTTGTTTTTTTAACATCTTAATTGGAGTACAATTGCTTTACAATGGTGTGTTAGTTTCTGCTTTATAACAAAGTGAATCAGTTATACATATACATATGTTCCCATATTTCTTCCCTCTTGCATCTCCCTCCCTCCCACCCTCCCTCTCCCACCCGTCTAGGTGGTCACAAAGCACAGAGCTGATCTCCCTGTGCTATGCGGTTGCTTCCCACTAGCTATCTATTTTATGTTTGGTAGTGTATATATGTCCATGCCACTCTCTCACTTTGTCACATCTTACCTTTCCCCCTCCCCATATCCTCAAGTCCATTCTCTAGTAGGTCTGTGTCTTTATTCCCGTCTTGGCACTAGGTTCTTCATGACCTTTTCTTTTTTTTTCCCCTTAGATTCCATATATATGTGTTAGCATACTGTATTTGTTTTTCTCTTTCTGACTTACTTCACTCTGTATGACAGACTCTAACTCCATCCACCTCACTACAACTAACTCAATTTCGTTTCTTTTTATGGTTGAGTAATATTCCATTGTATATGTGTTTTTATTTGGTCAACCCCTGTAGGTAACCAACCTCCCACACTTGCCGTCTCTCGCCCGCAGGGGCTCCCTGCCCTCCCGGGCTCCAGCTCCCCCACGCTGGGCTGCGCTGCTGCCCCAGGCTCAGACTCGGACTTGCTGCCCTTGGCCCTCCCTCACCATCCCGAAGGGATGCTTTCCTCGCCCTTCTCTGGCCCCCATGCCCCTCAAGGGGGCGCTGCCTGTCCTCCCCCCCTCACCCTGCACCTTGCTCAGCCCCACCCAATGGCTTTAGGACCGAATTGTTCAGGAAGAGAAGGATGAAGATGAACAGGAGGAAGAGGAAGGGCTCTTGAGGTGACATTTCCCCCACTGCGCTGCACCACTCTCTCCGAGAAGCCACTGCTTCTTCCTGGTGTAAGAGCACCACTGGTGTTCTTACCTGGGTCTCACTCTTCTCCATCCTTCAGCAGTGGATAACCCTCCTGATCATGTCTTCTTTCTGTTTTTTTTTTTTTTTAGTAAATTTATTTATTTTATTTATTTATTTTTGGCTGCGTGGGGTCTTCGTTGCTGTGCACGGGCTTTCTCTAGTTGCGGTGAGTGGGGGCTACTTTTTGTTGAGGTGCGCGGGCTTCTCATTGCGGTGGCTTCTCTTGTTGTGGCGTACAGGCTCAAGGCATGTGGGCTTCAGTCATTGTGGTGCACGGGCTCAGTAGTTGCGGCTCGCGGGCTCTAGAGCGCAGGCTCAGTAGTTGCGACACGTGGGCTTAGTTGCTCCACGGCATGTGGGATCTTCCTGGACCAGGGCTTGAACCCACGTCCCCTGCATTGGCAGGCGGACTCTTAACCATTCATTCCCAAGACAGGGAAACCCATGTCTTCTTTCTTGAAACTCTCTCCTCCTTTGGCTTCAAAATCTCCACTCTCTTTCGGTATTTCTTCCATCGTATCTCCACTGGATTCTTCTTAAACTTTTGACTGTTCTTTTCCTCCACTCACCCCAGAAGTGTTGGCGCTTGCTCATGAGTCATCCTTGCTTTCCTTTTCTTCTCATTAGACACAATTTCAAGTGATCTCATCGCCAGGTCACACAGAGAGCAGTGGATGAATATCATTTACCCAGTGCCAGATGTAATGAGTCCCCAAATCGGAAGCTGTGTCTTAGTTAAACGGTTAACTCCCTTTGCTACAGAGCTTTCAGAAGCCTCTTAACATCCTAATGAACATCTGAATCTTCAAGAGTGATCATCTAAGTTCCAAACGTATTTGGCCTCCAAAATTTTTCTTTTGTTTTTGCTTTTGGGGTTTCTGTTAACACTTTGTAAAAACGTGGGTGTTCAGTGGAGCACAGTGTAGAAAGTACTGCTTTAAAGTGTTGTTTAAAGGGTGCTCCGGAGGACATTACCAGGAACGCACATTGCGTGGCAACCTCAGCTGGACCAATCTGAATCTACTCTCATGACCTGATCACCGACCAAAGGCCCCACCTCCTAATACCATCACACTGGGGAGTAGGTTTCAATATATGAATTTTGGGAGGGACACACTCAGTTCTCTAGCAGTTAGTATTTTACTTATTTCACCTTTGCTTTCTCAAATTTCACAGGTCATTCGTTTATTAGAGAGAAACGTGGCATACCCCTAAAGTAATTTTAAAATCAGTGTACATATCTAAACATTTTAATCATACTTATAAAGAGATGCAAATGACATAATTTCTGGCTTCCTGTAAAATATTGACATTTTATAATGAAAACATTCCATCCCTTCTTTTAATGTATTTAATGGAATGTAAAAACCATAGTGACTTTATACTTAACCATCATTCATTAAAAAAAAATACAATACATGAATTATTTTTTAACAGTTGCAAATTTACATTGTTCCTTCTTCTTGACATTGTATTTCCATTTCTCTTCCTCTTCAGAATTTTAAATTAACATAATATAGTTTTACACTTAGAAGTTTCTTATTAATCATCCCATCATATGTCCCTGCAACAAAAATATGTACATAATTTGCAGTATAATTTGTACATTCCCTTAATTATTAAACTCTGAAGCATTAACATTTTTTTCTATATTGGATTACTGTTATAATTATTCTTAGTATGCAATTTATCAGTATATACACATATGTATATGTATATATGCATAGCAAATTTGTCTACTTATTAACTAAATGTGAAAAGTAAATTTTACTGGGAGTTGTGTTTGTGAGATGGACCGGAATGGTTCATAGCGCCATGATTCTAGGGGGCAATTAAGTGTTGCAATATCTCTTTGTTTTGTGCTCCAGAGGCAGCTTAGCATGGGGAGATTTCAGCTGGGCAAGAGGCACATCCTTGTTTTGTATGATGGGAGAAGGACGGATGTGAAGGGGGGGGTGGGAGATGAGAGCCACCACGATGCCAGCCTCTACTGTGGCGTGTCTAGGACCTCCCGAGGCATCACACTTCAGCCTGAAAGCACACAGGTATGACTAGGTACATAAATGTCCCCCTGGAAAGAGAGGTGCTGTATTTATTGCTTGCTTTTGCATCTCATTACCTAGTAGGCTTCTTTTTCCTCACCACTTTGTCTGATGGGATCGCTTAGTGGCTGCGGGTATTTTAAGTACCACTCTCTGTACCGAGCATTAGAGGGACAAAGGTGAATCAAACCTGGCCCCTGCTGACCAGATATTCACAATCAAGAAGGGAGATGTGAGAAGTCCACTGTCACTGTAGTACAGTGATGGGAGCTTATAGGAGGACAGGAGAGCATTTATGGCTGGGGGACAAAAAAGAAAGTTTTCATGGGAAAGACCTCCTTTTAATTGGCCCTTGCAAAAGTGGGTAGGGTTTGAACATTCTGAGAGGGTAGAAAAGAACACTTCTAGAAAAGTCAAGGAGGACAAAATAAATCTGGGTCACTCCTTAATTGGTGTCTGCCATCCATCAATCACTGACTTGATCAAAGTCCCACAGTAACAATCAGGATGGCATCAAGTGATATGTGATAAAATGCCTGAGACAAATATAGGTGCTTTAATTGCAATACACATTAAAGCAATTAACCTAATCATGGTGATGGTGGGAGACTGCATCTCTCTCTAAAGTGCAGTCATCTGCAGTGTAAAATAATAACATCTCTTTCTGGCTTCTTATTTTTGTGCTTTTGACATGAACAACAACTCGGGAAGCAGGTTTTATTATTATTTTCATTAAAAAGGAAACCAAGGCCTTTGGAGGGTGAGGTCTTTTGCCTCAGGAGCACAGCTGGGAAATGACCAAGCTAGAATTCACAACCAGGTGTGTCTGACTCCGAGTCCTGTGCTCCGGCCAGCAATTTGTTACTGGCCTCTTTCTCTTGTACCTCCGTGAAATCCCAGCGCAGCTATAAATTCTGTGCACAATTCACCTGGCAGGTTCCCTTCACACAATTCTGTTTGGGTCGCTGACTGATGCATGGCTGGTTCTGCAGCTGTTATCTCGGTGGTTGTGACTGGCCGAGGGTGGCTGCTTGGACAGCAGACAGCCGGGGAAGAAGCCACTGTCTCGGGGACACACCTCAGAGGATGTGTTCATTGTGCAGCCATCAAGTGACTGTTGAGTGCATCCTTAGTAATTCTATCATTCCCTTAGTCATTCAACAAGCATTTATTGAGATCCATGATTTGCAAGACTCTCCGCTAGGTACTGGAAACATAAAAAGAAAATGCTCAATACAGGGGCTTAGCAGGGAGGGGGGAATTCAGACCAGGAGACCCTGAACACGACAGTGTGGAGGAAAACCAGGGCTGGGCAGATCCAGAATGCCCTGACCCCACTTCCCTAGATTTCTATCACCCCCTACCTCCTTCCTTCCTCCCTGGTCTCATTTTCTTTTCATGAGCCTGTGCTCAGTATTATGATCTCTGTTTATGGACATGAGAACTGAGGCTCAGGTTAGAGAACTTGCCCAGGTACAGATAGATAGATGGTCAAGGTGGAAACCCAAATGAACTCAGATTCGAGACGTCTGTCTGGGCTGGGGTCTATCCAGCAGCTACATTTGCACAAACCCTTCTCACCCTGATTTTGTTTGTTTCTGAGCTGAGCTGAGTTATGTTTACCCCATTTTCTGTGCATAGCTATATGCATATGCTTTGCTGCAGAACTGCCACTGTTTGATGGTGGGGTGCTTGGGTGTTGCCTGAGACCCAGCTGGGTGTTACATGATAGACATTATGTGCCCTCCATCCCTTTCTAAAATAGGAAAACTTGTAATTTTGCAGGCCCAAAGGTTTTGGATCAAAGATTGTGGACCTCTTGCAGATAACCTAGTTTTTTAAAAAAAGTGGGTTTTTTTGTTGTTGTTGTTGTTTGTTTTTTTTTTTTATTTTTAAAGAAGTATATATAAAATGTAGTGGGAATTAGAAAAGGGAGGCTGCTTTCTGTTTTGAGGTTGTGTTGGGGATGGTGTCTAGGGCTGCACTACTGGAGTGCAGTGGCTTGAATGAGATGGGAAGCAAGTCACAGAGACCCCACGTGTGGAAGAAAATTGGAGTTTTGGATAATTCAGATGATGCAACAGAGGTGCAGAGGAGAGGGAACTGGCCCGAGGCCACACGTCGATTAGAACTGCAGGTGGGACTAGAATCTAGGTCTAGGGGCTCCAGGCCAGGACGCCTAAGGCCTCCAGCTCCGTGGCCCAGGGCTGGGCCAGGCGGGCTGCCAGCAGCAGACAGCCCACATCCCCAGCGCCTCGGGCTTGACACGTGCGCATGGCAGCTCTCGTCTTTTGTCAGTTCCCTAGGCGTCGGACTGGTGGCCCCGGGCCTGTCACCGGCTTGTTTACAAGCGCCCCACTGCTCAGCGCGTGGCCTGCCTTGTGGTCCCTCCAGGGCTCTCTTCAGGTTCTCCACCAGCCGCTGCCCCCTCGGTTGGGAATTCAGCACCATTTCAGAGAGAAAATTGCCTCGGGTGTTGTTGTAGATTCACAGGCCCAGGCGCTGCCGACACGCTGGGAGGAGGGTCGTTTCCAGGACCCTTGGAAGCCCCCATGGCCCGCAAACCCCCTTCCCTGGACTGAGCTCAGGGGGGCCACGCCCACGAGGTTTGATTGGTTGAGCGTTGTCTGAGCAGCAGGGATGCTCGCGCCGCAGGAGATGGGAGGGGGCCGCAACGCAAGGCCCAGAGAGGACGACGGGAAAGGAGGGGAGACGAGGCGGCCTGCGCAGTGGGGGCCTGGAGGAGGTCTGGCGGGAGGGAGCGGTGGGGCCCTTCGGGGGCCTGTAACGTGGCACCGGGGAGGCTGAGCGCAGGTGGCACCTGAGCTCTCGGCAGGCAGGTGACTGGCGTCTGGGAGCCGCGGTGCAGGTGACAGGGCTGCAGCTGCAGGCGGGCAGTCCTGGCCAGAGCTGGCACGTGAGGCAGCCGCGCAGGTTTGGACACAGGCTCAGGCGTTCGGAGCAGTTTACAGTTCCTTAAACAGCACGTGCGCTCTTCGCTTCAGGCTTCTTTCCGGCCTGCACAGCCGGTCACCTGACCAGCTCCTACCTTTCCGCAGGGATTCAGCTAGGACGTCGCCTCCCTGAAGACGGCTCCTCGGCCTGCTCCTGGCTGCTCCTCCTCTGTGGCCCCCAGAGCCCCCTTCTCTCTGCCACGCGCTCAACACAGGGCCTTCTAATCGCCCGTAATTGCTCAGGCAGAGCTCGCTGAGGGAGGGACCTTGTCTGGTGCGATTCAGCCCTAATGTGCGGACAGCACCTCAGTGTGCGACTCGGGATGCATGTGTTGATCAAAGAGGACAGGGACCAGG
Source organism: Balaenoptera ricei (assembly GCF_028023285.1). Lineage (NCBI taxonomy): Eukaryota > Metazoa > Chordata > Mammalia > Artiodactyla > Balaenopteridae > Balaenoptera > Balaenoptera ricei. The sequence goes on from NC_082651.1 coordinate 92,152,486, forward strand.
GCGGGACCGGCTGTGGTCTCAGGAACGAGGAAGGAGCCACGTTGTTGAGGCCAGTCCCAGGTCAGGGGGACCAAAGCCCGGTGACTGGGAGGTGGTCTCTGGTTCCTGAGCCGGGTTGCCTTCAGGCTGACCTGGGATGGGACAGGAGTCAGCGCTTGCTGTGGGACCGAGGCCGCCGGTGGTCCTCAGGGGGAGGGAGGAGGGAGCCAGAGTCGGTTCCGGGCAGAGCCTCAAGCCACCTGCTTCCTCACGTTAGAAACTCTGTGGCTGCTGTTTGGTGCTTTTGGCTTTGAGAGAACATGGGGGCTGAGCTGATGGAAGGTGGGTGCGCTGTGAGGTCGATGGAGAGAAAAGGTGGGGCTGCTTCTCACGTGGGCGCGGGCATGTGCCTTGCACTTTGAGGGATTTGAGGGCAGGGAGAGAGCCTCAGGCTCGGATGGACGTGGGACGGAAGTGTGTGGCAGTCGTGCTTTGCCCTCTCCCCTCCTCAGCCCTCCCCTCCCCGCTGCAGGGGGCACTTCACTCTGGGTACCAGCTCAGTCCTTCCCTGGCTCTAGGGCCCATTTACTACCCCTAGTTCTTGGTACTTTCGGGCTCCAAAAGGGCAGGGACAATGTCTGTCTTTCTGCCTGCACTGTCCTTACTGCTGAGCAGAGTCCTTGGCACAGAGAAGATTCCAGTAGCCATTTGCTGGATACAAGATTAAAGAATGATAGGCAGCTACTGACTGCCTCCTGTGAGCCAGGAACCGTGCTAAGCATCTTATGTAAGTTTTCTAATGTAAACTGTGCGAAAGGCTTTGAGGTCAGTATCCCTGTGTTACAGCTAGGAATCTAGGCCAGAAACGTTAGGTAACTTGACCGATGTCACACAGCCAGGAAGTCACGGAGCTGCGATGGCAGCCAGGTCTGCTCTACTTGTTCCCGCTGCCTGGTCCGCTGCACCTGCCTCTGCTAAGGCGGGACTGAGGCTTAGAACCTGAACCATCCTTGTCTCCTTTCTCTTTGTTCACTATTTTCAGGCGATAAAACAATCCTTTCTATTCTGCCTTCATCATGTCCCTCAACTCTTTCTGTCTTAATCATACTGCAGCACCCCGGGGAGACCCTGAGTGCTTTGCCTCTGGACTCCATGGCCCCCATGTGAGCCCCTACCTCAGTCCATCCTGCTGGAGAAATTCACCTCCTTAGAGCATCTCCCCTGCTCAGAAACCAGGAGTGCAAGCTCCCCCAGCTCCCAGCCAGCAGTCAGAACTTCCGCCAGCAGACGCCCAGCTTTCTCCTCCTGCTCAACCCATACCCCGTGACCAGTCCATAGGTCTTTCTGGAGTCTCTTTATGGACTTGCTTCCTTCCTTTCCATCACCTCTCAGAACCAGGCCCTTCAAGGCCCAGTAACCTCCTTGGTGACCTTTACTAACACTCCTAGTGTAGAGTTTGTCATTAGTTAAATCCATCTCCGCTCAGCACTTTCCAGATTATCATTACTGTAGAGTTGCCTATAAGAACTCTTTTCCCCTGCCATGGACTGACTCTGACTCTCTTCTTCTGCACTACTAATTAAAAATGAACTCAAAATAAAATGACTGTCAGTATTAAAGTGGCAAAAAGTAAAATAAATAAAGTGAAAATGTAATGTCTTCTCCATTTCCACGCAGTAGCAGCAGCTTCTTGTTATTCCAGAAGGGAAGCTTTCTGTCTGCCTTCAAATTATTCTCATTTTTAATTGCCTGTGGAGTCTAAAAAACCAGGAAGGTTAGAAGTTTGTGTTTGTTGGGTCTAAGTGATAAGTGCCCCCAAATTCTATAATTATGTGCGTACTGTGGTTAAAAGAGATTTCTCCGAGTTAGATTTATGATGATCGTTTTTAAGTTTTTTTTTTTTTTTTAAAGTTTTAAGATCTACGTGAATTGGAATAAGACATTCCCATTAAGCTAACTTTTTAGCTTATTCAAATTAAGCCTTAAGAACTAAAATAAAAATTAGCCATACAAAGATATGAATCCAGCTTCCACCCCAGGACACAGAGGGCTGAAAGGAGTACTACTAACCACCAATGCAATGAAAAAGAGTGGGCCTATTTCAAGTTCATGACTGTTTTTGAGACTATCAGAGAGCTGAGGGCATAGAGGTAACACCCTGTAGGAAATCTAAGGAGAGACCGTGCCCTCAGGGAGAGAAGATGTGAACACGTACTCACCTGGGAGAGACACAACATGAGTAAGAGGATGTCTGCTAGAAGAGCTGACAGATTGGTGAAGGCTGGCTGTGGGCTGGTGGGACAGAGGGAAACCTCTGCAGCTGCTGAAACTGGGGGCCTGTCTCCTCTTAGAGACGTTTCCCGCAAGGCCTATGAACCCCATCTATTTCATAGATCTGAGTGAGGGAAACTGCAGCCATGTGGGAGAGATGAGAAACTCTGCCCCAGCCTCTCTCCACCTGCGCTACAGAACAAGAGCCCTAATCTGGGGCCCTGGGGAAGGGCCACTATGCTGTCCATGGTCACTGGGGAAAACTCAGGAGAGTGGCTGAAGAAAGGGAGTGGGGAGGACCACTCCTCCTTGGGGAAGGGAAGGATCAGGTGCTGAGCCCACAACTGCAGAATAGAGGAAGCAGGAACACTTAGAAGGCCACACTCCAGGAACCCAGGGATGAGGTACAGGCCTGAGGTTAATTCCTAATGAGAATTACAGAGATGGCCCCTTCCCACCCCTATCCCCACCACCACCCTAAGGAGATTTCAGTGACAAATAGAGCAGAATACTGTTGGAAAAGGGATAGGAGAGGACAAGAATATGGAAGGAGACCATTTCTGAGTCACAGCACAAAAGGAAGAGCAAACTCAGAATCAAACAGACATTGCCCTGGTAAACCCTAGACACAAGCTGTCTCTGTAGGAATTCTGAGGACTGTGATATGCTGAAGGTAACTATAGCAACAATAAATCTCAGCCCAGCCCCTGACACTAGAGACCTAGCCAAAGGAAAGGCATACCCATTTCTAGACATAGAAGCTATTTACCTCAGTCTCTCCTGTCCTACACATTCATGTCTTGCTTTCAACAAAAAAATCACAAGGTGTTTGAAAAGGCAAGAAAAAGCAACACCTCCACCCCCCCCAAAAAAAAAATCCCAAACAGCAATCATCAGAACCCAACACAGGTATGACACAGATGTAGGGACTATCTGACAGGGAATTTAAATAGCTATGATTAATATGCTGGAGGCCCAGACGGTTTCATGGTGAATAACACCAAACATTTAAGGAAGAGATAATATCAATTCTACACACATTCTTCCAGAAAATAGAAAAGGGAACACTTCTAAACTGACTTTATAAGGTTAGCATCACCCTAGAATCCCATGAACATAGAGGCAACAATCCTCAAGAAAATACTAGTAAGTCAAAGTGTTCAATACATAAAAGGGTAATACATCATGACCGAGTGGGACTCATCTCCAGAATGCAATATTGGTTTAACATTTGGAGTTCAAACAATGTAATTCACTTATTAAGATGCTAAAGAATACAAACTCTATATGATCATCTCAATAGAGACATGAAGAGCATTTGGCAAAATTAAACACCTATTCATGATATAAACTTAGGCAATTTAGGAATAGAAGGGAACTTCCTTCACCTAATAAAGAGTGGCAGGGGATTCCAGGATCAAATGCAGTCTGTAATGAATGAATCTAACTGTATACAATTATATGACACAACCTCAGTGGAGGTGGTGGGGAATAAGGACCTAAGAAACTTTGGAAAATAGTGGTTTGCCTGGATGTTATAAGGTTAAAGGCAGAAAAGAACTACTGATCAACACTGTACTCTGATTGGTAAGTTTGTTTCTCACAGGGTATAGGTTAGCAATTCTGAAACTACATGTCTGCTAAGTTTTAACAGATAAGTACATAAACTGTGGCTAATGAGAGCAGAGTTTCTCACTCTCAGAGAAAGAAAATACAAATAAGCAAGAGGCACTGAAGATTAGAATGAACCATGAGTTGCTGGATTAGATTCAGAGATATCAATATGAACTCATGTTTATTTTGATGTGTCAGTGTGTGTACAGCTAGATAGTTACAGAAATAATTACAGGTGTGTATATATTGTTACAGAAAAAATTATTCTAAAGCTGATTAAAAATGGTAAGGAAGACTTTATTAGGACTATTGCAATAGGGGTAGTTCAATAGAGGAGAGAGATTGGGCTCAACTCTGAATACAGCAAAGACAGCTGGAGACATATAGCCAACAGAGCGAGGGGGTCAGTGGATGGAAAATTACTAAGAGGATATATCGAGGGTAGAGGATTCTTGCTAAACTGACCCAACAGGATTCTTGCTAAAGGCATGTCAAGAATATCAAACGTGGAGGGTAAGCAACTTGACCAGATATCAAGGGTGATTAGATATCAAGAAACCTTGCAGGGTTCTTTGCTAAGACTGGGCTGGGTAGGCCAAAGGTCAGGATGGGGATAAGGTCAAGATCTAGTCAAGAAGAGGGCCCAGAGGAGCCCAACAAGAGTTTGGTCGAGGAGAGTTTTGTCAGCATACGTGAACTACTATATGTGAACTACTATACATACAACTATTTCCTAGCTCTGTCTGCTGAGAAAGCCTACAAGCAGGGACACCTCAGTAGCAATGAGCACACCCAGCTCCCAGATACTGCTTGCTAAATACTACTCTCCAGCAAAAGGAACCAGGGCTCCTTGGAGAAACGGCTGAATCTAGGGCTGGGACAGGGAGAGAAAAGGAAACTAATACACTGATTTGACTGAGTAAATAGGGGAGAAGGGGCAAATCTTCCTTATAGAAGAGTTCTAATTAATAAATGTATAAGGAATAAAAAAATAAAAAAGTTGCTATTAGAACAATGCAGTTATGATAGCTACAGTCAGGATCAATTGATACATTCTAAAATTCATCAGTGAAACTTTAAGGAGAAACAGGACATTTGCATAGGCACAAAGTATCTCTTCACATATTTACTAATTACTGTGGTGTTTTTTACATATGACTACAAATTCTTTGATGCTTCTCTCCAGAAAGCAGAGCTTAATACCTATTTCCTTGAGTGTGAGCTGGACTTAGTGACTAGCTTTTAGCAAATAGAGAACAGTAAGGGAAAGTCAGACAGCACCTTCATCAAGTGACTAAGGTTACACTCAGCAGTCATAAGTCATGTTGATCACATGTCCCTAATATGATGATGTGATAAGGACATCCCATCTTGTGGTATTCTCTCCCCAAATCCAGAACTTCAGTCTAATCAACAACATCCCACAGATGCAACATCATATCTTGGATTGGATTCTGGAACAGAAAAAAGGGCATTCCTGGAAAAACAGAAAATTCTATAAAATCTGTGGTTTAATATCAATTTAATTTCTTAGTTTTGATAAATGGACCAAAGTTTTGTAACATTAGAGGAAGCTGGTTGAAAGGTATAGGGAAAACTCTGGACTATCTTTCATATCTTCAGTATATAGAAAATTATTTCCAAATGAAAAGTGTCAAAAAAGATATTGGCTTCTTATAGGGAAAATATAGTGGACATTATAGATAAAGGATATGGCCAACAGGCCAAAGATGTTTCTGGATCAGAGCACACATTTCAGAACCAGAACACATGTATTCAAGCCCTTCCCTTACACTCATTATTGTTTTCTTTTCCTGGGAAGGTCACTCAATACCTCTGAGCCTCAATTTGCTCATTTATAAAATGTGAAATAATAATGCTGTAGGGCAAACAGGGGATTAGATCTAAGTGCTGGATTAGGTTCAAGGATTAGATTCAAATGAGAGAGGCCAAGATGGTAGTAAGTATAACTGTCATGCAATTATCTACCCATGTTCAAGTTCTGAATCTTTCCAGAGGAACCTGCTGACCACAGCATACGGTGGGCCGGGTGGTATCATTGTCTCTTGCACAGTGAACAATGACACCTAGTAAGTTAGCATCAACTTGTTTAATGAATGGATATACTTTCATCCCTGTAGTAATTATATTAATTTATTATTTTCTGCCTTGTGTTGAAAGTAATTTGACGAGGAGAACCCCCATCTCACAGGTAAGGATAAAGACTTGTGCAAAGTCCTTTACGAAGGTGGAGGCAAAGCTCAGCCCCAGATTCTTGAGAATTCTCCAGAATTCTTTGGAATTAGCATTTTCTGTCTTGGTAACCAAGACCGTTCCTCTGACCTCAAGTTCCTTATTGTAAGATGGGGGCTTGGCAGACACAGCTCTGGTATAGTTAAGAATAATCACAACGAGGAGATCTGGGTAGCCCTGAAGCCTCTGGTGAGCCAGTGCATTTTCAGGGCAGTGATAATAAAGCACTACTGCCCCGTGAATGTCCACTACGTGCCTGGAGCGTCGCCCTGTAAGGTTGTGATAACTCCTGGTGGGAACTCTGCAGTAATCGGTGTCTGTTCCATTCTCTGTCTCTACCCTAACCCCCTCCCAGGGTGTTGTCATCTCAGACCCAAGAACTCCTTTCTCTTTATTTTCATCAGTACCTCCATTGCCCCAGGACCTCAGACTCAGCTGCCCGCGTTACTGAGGCTGGGGTCCTAGAAACCATTCTAGATGGTTCATACCATGCCGAGAAGGGCTGGATGCTTGAGCTGATGCAGCATTTGAGAAGACTCAGGCTTTGGAGTGGAGGATCCAGGGTTTGCTGGCTGTGCCACGCTGGAAAATCCACTTAACCATTCTGAGCTTCAGTGACCTCCTCTGTAACTGGATTAATAGAACCCAAGTCATCGAAGTGCAGTGAGGATTAACTGAGATAATTCGCGTGAAATGATCTTGAAACAGTCCTTTCTTCCCCAGCCCAGAGTAGCAGGGATTTGGAAGAAAAACTAGAAACAGGAATATCTTTATCTGAAACCCACTACATGTGGGTTTCTGGCGGTTGCCAGATGTTGGGAAAGGCATTTTTGAGTGGCGGTGTGAGAAGCACTTTTCCATCCTCTCAGATCACAGAATGAAACACAATGCAGGACCATTTCGACCCGTGTTACAGGGGGTTGGGGAAATGGCCACACACATGCAGAGAATGGTTCCCCTCTCTGTGCCTCCTCAGCATTTTGTTCAGACCGTACCGTCCCGTCCTCCCACACTGTTCTGGAATCCTTTATTTTCCCCCATGTTTCCCTGTTAGACTGTGAGCTCAGGATTGGGTCGTATTGTATTTTCAGCTCCCAGCACAGGGCCTGACCCAGTGTTGGTGGTCAATTAGTGCCCCCTGGATTGATTCATCTAAGTGGAATGCCCCAGGAAAGTTGGAAAATACATGATTGAGATTTTGATATTTATTTTGGGAGAAGATCATGTTTAGAAATTGATCAGTCTTTGCTAATTGGGCAGAATGGGCTCTTTCCTTTGAAATCTGATTTCGATACCTCATCTCTTGGGGAGCTCCTATTAGCATGTGACATTTCATTATTGTGTGCTAGCCTTTATTATGTTAATTGTGTTTTGGTGCTAGCCAGTGCATTTTTGTTTCATTTCCAACAGAAGGCTAAATGTTGAAAGCAACACATGGGTCACATTTATCTTATATGGGAAGCATCTTGCTGCCCTTCGGTGAAAATAATTGCTAGATTAAATAGAAGCATGGACAATAGAGTAACCTTCTGCCTCTTTATAGTTATTTACAGTTTAGAAAATGAGGTCATCTCAGTAAAACCTCACAACCACTCTGTGAGGTAGGCAGGCCTTGATTATCACCCCCATTGTTCAGATGAGGAAATTGAGTCTTAGGTAAGTAAAGTGAGTTGCTGAACATCTGAGTCAGGACAGAAGGTCTGGTGTTCCAACTCAGAGGGTAATCTTTTTCTCTACATTCTCCCTGGTCACCCTAAAGACGAACTCTGCCTTTCTAGCTATTCTGTGAAATCTTAATTCCATACTCCACTGAGCCCCTTGTTAGTACGTTTTGCTGCAGATTGCATTTATTTTTCTGTTTTATGGAAATCCTCATTAATACAGTTTTGCTGTTCATTCTTCTGTATGTGTAACGTCAATTGGCTTGAATATAGCTGAAATAATTGGACTGTGGGGCTTCTGAGCTGGGAGTTTATTGTCAAGTCAGCTGTCACGGATGCCTCCGCAATGTGGGGAACTCAACCACGCAAAGACCTTTTTACCTGCAAATCCTGCAGCATCAGCATATTAACAGGTAGCCTTACAGAATGCTAATTTTGTCATTTGGAATCTAAAAAATCAGAAACACAACTAGAGAACTGTCTAAATGTTACGTAGAAGCAAAGGAAAATTTAAAAATGTTCTCTCTATTCAGCCTAACCCTTTATGAGAAAGTCAGAGTGAGAACTTCTCCGTTCCCTCATCTGTGAGCTTTGTTCACTGATTTTATCATTTATCCGTACACTCAGTCACCATTCACTGTTCGTCTGCTCCGTACCAGGCACTCAGGCACGTGCTGGGAATAGAAAGTTTAACAAGAGTATCTCTGTCCAGGTGCCTCATGTTCTCAGACTGTGGGCACAGGGAAGCTTTACAGTGGGGGGCTTTTTATCACCACAGAGGTATGAACAGGAGCCCTGGTGGCCCAGCGTGGGATGAGGTCAGGGGCATCCTCTTCTGGGGGAGACACTGAGCTGAGTGCCAAAGGGCAGGCTGGCCTGTAGAGGGCCACCAGTCCCCCTGGAGGAACTAGACTTAGAACCCAGCTTTTCTAACTCTTGGGGAATTTTTAAGTCCTTTGTACCACCATGGTCTCCCTAACAAAGACATCCCGGGATAAGGGGTGGAGGGAGGGGATGGGCTTTTGTGCATAAGAAGCAGTACGTATAAAGGCACAGGGGCCTGACACAGGGTGATGACTTGTGGGCACATCATGCCCTTTGAAATTGCTGAGGTTTAGGAGACCTCAGCGAGGGATGAGGATGGAGAGCTATAGGCAGAGGCCGGGGCTAGGAAAGCCTCGTGGCCTGAGTCAAGAAGGTCACGTAGGTCTTGCTTAATCTGTGGATCATGGGGAGATACCGAAGGGCTTTTAGCAGGAGTTGACATCTGACTCTGAGAAAGCTCGTTCAGGCAGAGAGATGGAGGGAGGGAGAAGAGGCCTCACAAGAAAGACAGAGCAGGCCAGGACAGACACAGCACTCGTGCAGGTGCACTGCTCAGCCAGAGGTCCTCGGAAGGCAGAGCCACAGGACTTGGAGCTGGACCAGATTGTGGCGGCCCAAGACATGCATGGAGGCAACAGCCCAGTTTTGCTGCCTGCAGACTGTGTGACCTTGTGCATTGTGCCTGTTTTCTGTGAACCCCCAACTCCTCGTCCGTTGGATGAGTCTAGCCATCCCTACTCTGCCTCCTTGAGGATTCCTGAGGTGAGCCAGTGAAGAAGCAAGCCAGGGTGCCATCTAAATGGTCAAGTGCTGTCAAATAGAATTTGCTATGGTCACTGAATTCAGGGGGTGGCAAAATCTGTCTCGATGCCTGTTTTTGTAAATAAAGTTTTATTGGAACACAGATGCATGCATTTGTTGATGTATTGTCTTGGCTGCTTTCACACTAGGATGGCAGAGTTGAGTAGTTGAGACAGAAACGGCATGGCCCTAAAATATTTATTATCTGGCCCTTTACTGAAAATGTTTGCTGGCTTCTGGTTTAAGTCATGGGTTATCGGTCCTGCCAAATTTAATTAGTAATTGACATGGGGAAATCCCAGAATCTCTTCCATTTATTGATTTGACTGTGGTTGCTCAGGAGGCTGGGGTTCCTGTGGTCATCTGGCTTCCTGGACCTGGCTTGCAATGATTTCTTGTAAGGAAGGGGGTATACTCAACTTTGCAGCCTTTGCCAAGCTCCTCTCTTGTAGAAAACACACGTGGCGTTTGCTAGTGTCATTTAGTTGGTTTCATGTTGGGTCAACCCCTTAGAAGAAATGCAGAGCAGACCAGTGCCAACAGGCTTCCTGTGAATCCCACGTAAAACATTTGCATTTCTTTTCTCTTCCATTCTTTCCTGGTAGTTATTTTAGCCTGATTGTTTTTCATTTCACTTCTTCCCTGATTTCCTGGAGTAATTCTGTCTCTTTACTTCCCTCTCCCAGTAATTTTCTTTCTTTGATTCCAATTAACAACGTGTATAGTAATAAGTAGAAACCTAACCAAATTATGGTCATTATTGCTGCATGACTCAGCTCCAGCCAGCACGTGACATTGTCACTTCTTTGGTTCAAGCTATTCTTGACACTCCTTTGCCTTTTCTTGTGCAGAGGATGGCAATTATACATTTATAGACGGATCGGAACTGAGGAAAAAGGCCACCAGCTTTCAGGTGTGGCCCCCTGCTTCTTATTCTCTTTCTTACAAAAGAAACCAATTTGGACTAAGTTTCTATGTTAGGCTGCCAGCAATTCTCGGCTCTGGAAATATCAGGAGGATTTAGAAGCTGCACGTGCTACTAAATATTGTCTGTGTTTAAAGCAAATAGAGAAACACGTGAAGCACAAACACAAATCACCTTCATTTCTCACTTCACTTTCACTCGCTAAAAGACAGTCTCTTCCGAAGCCAGCTTCAGAATGTGTGCTCTCAACTGTGAAAATGGGCCCACCTTCCCAGACCTTATTTCCATTTAGTATCCAAGAGAAAAAAAAAAAAGGAAAAAATAGAACATCGGTGCTGGCAGAGCCCTTGGAAGCAGCACAGCCAAGGCTTCTCACTGTGCAGATGGTATAGGGGCCCAGATGCGCTGTGCTCATTTATTTATTTATTTGGAACATCCAGCGGGCAGCTGCTGGGCGGCAGAGATTTCTTCATTTGTTTCTCTGTCTGATGTACAGTCGAAGATGACTTCCTGCCACTGTCCTGAGCTGGTTACCCGCCCTGGATGCCCGTCCCACGTCCCAGCCACCAGGCACGTTCTCCGTCCCAGGCTCACTTCTCCTGGTCCAGCCCAGAAGGGTTTATTCCCCTTTCAACAGCTGCTGTCTCCCTCAGGGATTTCTCCACCTCTTACAAGTGGGATCCTGCCACCTCAGCCCTCTGGCCCTCCTGCCCTAGAGCTGCTTTTGTCGTAAGGGTTTTTATGGAAGAAGGCACAGATGTAGGGAACAGATGTGGGAGAGCAAAAGTGCTCCTGAATCTCAGAATTTGTCCAGTTGTTTGCTCTGGTCTGTGACTCCTGATTTCCCCTGGAGATGGACCCAGATTTCTGCATGGATAGCTGCCTGTTTTCTTTGATTCCCAGGGAGGTCCTTGAACCTGCCATTGTGGAGGCTCAGCTCTGCCTTCCTCCAGAAAGTCCTCTCTATTCTCATCCAGGTCTGGAGACCATCACGGTGAGGTGTGGACCAGTATTCCTAACAGAAGTGAGATATGCCCTCTGGTCAGGGAACACGAGGTGGTTCCGTTTGACTTGAGTAAAGAGTGATGTGAATATTGGAATAAGGGGCTTGACTTTATTCGAAGGGGGACACCTATGGAAGGATTTGGGGTAGGGGCTGACATGATCAAAGCTAAACTTTGGTAAATTTCATCTGCCAGTGATGTGTAAATTAGATTACAGGGGATTAAGCCTGGGGGATTAAGCCTGGAGAGGGAAACTTAATTAGGCAGTAGTTCAAGGAAAACTAACTGATAAAAGAGAAACAAAGAGTTTGAGACCTGTGAGAGTTAAACTGAATTTATCCCCAGGCAAGGCAGGGACACCCTCACCATCAGAGGGAATAGCCAGCAAGGGATGGAGGCCTTCAGTTTCGCCGTCGGAGGATGATGCAGGGGCGGCTCCGAGCCCTGGGGTTTCTCAGAGAGAAGGGAGTCTGAGGGAGAGCAGCCCTTGTGAAGAATCTCCTAGACCAAAGGCGAGGCTAGGGCTCATAAAGGCAAAAACTCAAGTGTGACAAGGAAGCCTGGGTGGTGGGTTTAAAGAAGCCCACATGAAGTCAGTTCAGGATCGGCTGTTGTCGTGAGCCGGGTGCCCGTTGCTGAGCCCCACGTCTGTTTGCTGAGTCTGGATGGCACAAGTTCACCATCAGGCTGCCGGTCCTGACCAGTTTTCTCGGAAGCCTTTGCTCTGATTCCTTCTTTGGAGCCCTGATTGCCAGCTGTTTTACCCTCTGAGGGTTCAAGGTCATACTGGGCAAGTCTGTATGCACATGCTCAAGACTCAGCAAAGATTTGCTTTATCAGAACAAACCATCAGAAACCTTGGACTAATCAGAGATTCCTAGACGGCTGTGATTTGGGCTCTGTGTGACCCTGGGCAAGTCACCATAACCTCTTTTTAAGCATCAGTTCCCACCCCCACCGTAATAAAACTTATTTTGCTGGGGTCCGGTGAGGATTAAATGAGATAAAAAATGTATTGAATGTGTGTCAATACCTGACACACAGCAGGCATGCGGTAGGCACATAGTAAATGCTGACAAGGAGTATGATTGTGCAATGGGGGAAAGCACTCCAAGACGATCGAGACCTCCTTGTTGGAATCCTGCTTCTTGCAGGTACTCCAAGCTCCAGGAAAGCACCTTTCACAGGCCTTGAGCTGGGTCAGCCTGCAGGGGGCAGCACAGAGTGATTCCCTTCCTAATTCCATGCTCACCACTCTTCTCTCTCTGCCCATCGGCCCTTCTCCCCAGAGACGGAGGAGGTGGATCAATCACCTTCTTGAACAGGCAGTGCTCACCTCACCCCCTGCCTGGCCCGTTACAAGATTTAAGCTGTCATTTAATTTGTTCCCCATTAAGTGCAGACACCTTTAGCAGAGCTTGGAGGAGGGGCTGGGAAGGAAGATACAAAGTCAGGAGGGGACTGGCTTCCAGAGCAGCCTTTTCTGAGTTCTCCTGGCCCTCAGATGCTGCAGGGAGGAATTGGTTTCCAGCAGCGACAAGGGCATCTGAGCCAGGGATGGGACCTGGCCACAGGCTCAGGGAGGGGGCTAATTGAGTGCGAAGGCTATGAGCAGGGCTCTGCTGCATTGGATTTGTTTTAAAGTCACAGCTTTCTGGAAACCCTTCACCTTATGTTAGCTTCCCCTGAAATGCTTATCTTAAAAGTTCTGGCTTGTGCACAAAATATTGAGCTGTGCTGTATCCCTCTTGACTCCTGGGATGGGATTTGAAGTAATCAGCCTTTGAATTTCCAGGAGCCCTTAATCTTCTTTGACCCACATGGAGCCACAGATTAGCCTGTGAAAAATCATATGTAACTATTTCTTTAAATTCTTCCCTGGTTTATGTCTATGGGAACTTCGAATCATAGAATGTTTCTGAGCTGAAGGCACCTAAGGGGTTGTTAGCACAGGAAGATGAGACCCACCTTCCAATTGTCTCCATTTTCAACCAATTTGTTCAGTGTGCAACTGCAGCAACAGTGCTAGTGTGCCCACTGTGTGCTCGGCACTTTCTTTACATTTAATCCTCCACGTGGCTTCCTGAGACTGGTATTAATGTTTCCATTTTACAGATTAGGAAACTAAGTTCAGTGAAGATAAGTCACTTGTCCAAAGCCACCAACTAATCAGATTTGGGGTCTGTATTCAAATTTAGTTCCTCTGCTTCTGCTATTCCAATTTTCGCAAAAGGTTAGTCAGTGCTACAAATGTGGATTCATAGTGTCTTCTGTGGAAACAGGAGCCAGAGCAGAGGTGGATCTATCCTAAGGCCAATGAAGATAAAGCTTTAGGGCCCCTCATATCATGTTCACGTGATCAGGTCTTTTTGTAAAATCTACAAAAGTAAGAGATTGTATCCGCCATTGGTTAAGAACATTGTCTCTTTTCACTCTGATTTCCACCCTGTTTTCTACTCCATCTTATGCCCCCCTTGGGTCACGCAGCATGGAACGGCTGTGGGCCTTTCTGGGATAAGCTAAAGGAGACTTGATTTGGGGGATACATTTGTTTGGGCTCAGTGGGATATATTCACTTGGTCCCAGTCACTCTCGGGGATAAATTACTGCTGCTTGTCTTGGGGGATGTCACTGTGCTGACTCACCTGGTATTAGGACACAAAGGTGTAGGGGCAGAGGCCATATGAACATGTCCCATGGCACCAGCCATCAGACCTGGTTGGGTGATGCAGGAGAAACACCATATGAAATGCACAGAACTAGGAGCTCGTCTGTGGGAAATTCTTCCAACCTTGAGATGTGTAAACCTCCAAGTGGGAGGTTTGGTACTGATCTAATGGTCAAATGGAAGTTCTCTCCTATTGAGAATATAGTCTATAATGTATACAATTATAAATTCACTATAGTCCCGTTATTTGATGGGAATCATGTAAAATGGAATTTCTCAGAATACCTGTATTTGTAGAGTACAAACCCACAGAAGTATCACAATCAGCAACTCTGTCTGTGTGTAAAGTCACATGTTTCATGCATCCCAACTACTACTAATAAAAAAGAAGTTTTAATCAATCATACTGGAGGAAAGATGGAATTAATTTTTTAATTGTCTTATGTAAATATGTTTAGCAAATTATTGTCATATGAAAAGAGTATCAAAGAGGGTGCAGCCCCAAAATGTAGAACAAAAGATTGTAGAGGTGTATCAGGCAGATGATTAGAGATAAGAGAACTATGTTGTTTTCTAGATTTCGTGATATTTATCCTATTTGTCCACTTTCTAAAATTTGCAATTTGGAATCATTTATTTCCAATTCCAAATAATTATTCATTTTAACTTCATTTTGATTTATTATTTTGTATTATTTTTCGAATAGAGGACCCCTCACATTGTAAAAGTTCCAGATTTCAGATAAAGAACATCCACTCCTGGCTACAGAGCAATTTTGTAAACTGTGAAATGCTGTGAATGTGTTGGTAGCAGTAGTGCTAGGACTCGGAGGTGGAGACAGGGTGGGATGGGACAGGGAGATACGGAGAAGAGTAGGATTTGGTCTCTACTCCCAAAAAAGTTAGAAATGGGGTGACTGGCCAAAGTGGGAGAGACCATTAGGAGACTCTAACTGGTCCCATCACAGAAGGAAACACGAGGTTGTGTGGGACCAGAGACTGTGCAACATACCTCAGGTCCCCTCTTGCCCTCTTGGAGCCCAAATGCCAGCCTTTATAAATGAAGGGTCCTGAGGGCAAGATCTCAGTTGGGGTCCAGAGGCTTTAGTGGTGGAGGAAGGAGAGTGATTACAACTCTCACCACGGAGAAGAACAAAGCACCTGCAGGAATCTGAACTCCAGAAAAATACTGATAACTTCTGTCCCTTTGGTGTTGACATTTGGAGGATCAGATTGATTCTTTGTGTTCCCTCTCACCCCAGAAACCTTCCCATATTCTAGGCTCCTGTCAAGGTCTGCTCTTCCAGGGCCTTCCTTGTTTGCTCAGCCTCCACAGACCTCCCGCAGGTACTCCAGTTGTCTTTCCTACTTGGGTTCCTCCTCGGGTACTCAGTCTCTCCTACCACTTGTCAGCTGGGTGCTCTTGGACAACTCACAACCTCTCTGAGACTCAGGTTTCACATCTGCAAGATATGGATGGACAGGCTTCAAATAGGCCCTGCCCTCTCTTCCTAAAGACTTGAAGTGCGTACCGAATGTGCGGTGGGAAGAAAGCATTTGGTGAGCGGTAAGTGGTAAAGCTCACTGTGTGTGATTCTCTGTATTTATATCAAAGTATGTCAAATCCTCCCAGTTGTGCCTGGAATGGGCACAGCATTCATGATCGTAAGCCCCCTGCAGCTCTTGCCCAGAGTAGGTACTCACCCAAGATTTGGGGGGTGACCAGGTGGAACGTGACTCAGTTTCTGGAGTCAGACCTGAGCTGGAAGTTGTATTGTCTTATTATCCTTGTGACCTTGAGGAATGTACTTGATCTTGCAGGGCTTCCATTTCTTTTTTATCAAATGGGAAGGAAAAATAATTACCTTAGAGAACAGTTGAGGGAATTAATGAGGAAATGTGTATAAAGTGCCTTGTATACCTCCTGGCACATCACCTAGTAAATTTTGCTTTTGCTGTTGTATTTGGAAAATCTTATAAAAATACTTACTAGTATTTATTTCATACAGTGACTCTGCTAGGCACCAAACATGCATAGGACTCAAGGCCAATGATCATCAGGAATGTACAAATTATAAAACAAAAATGGGGTAACATTGAAAAAATACAACATATTGGAAAAATCTAAAATATTGGGACTATCAAGTGTTAGAAAGGGCAAAGAGAAACAACTCCTCTCATTTATTGCTGGTGGCAGTAGAAACTGAATTCTCGGAGAGCAATTTCACAGTTTCTACTTACACTGAAAATATGCATACACTTTTAATTCAGTAATCCAGCCTCTCAGTGTTTACCCTAAGGAAACATTTACATATGTAAATTATGAAAGATTTACAAGAGTTTTCATGGCAGCATTTTTTATAAGAGTGAAAAATTGGTCCAGCTTTTCCTCTCATCCATCATCCAACTCCGGGGATAGGCCAGATGTGGGTAGTTTGCCAAGAGTCTTCTACCTCATTGTGCACGAGGACTTGGCATTCACTGTCTTGGTGCTTCAGCCAAGGCTCAGATCGAAGGACCTCCATGCAGGATCCACTAAGAACATAGCACAGCCCAACTGAGACGTGGATCCCAGACTGTAGAGCCTTTGAGCTTATTTATGGTCCTTAAATACTTGTCTTCAAAAATGAGACCACTGAGGCCCAGAGATGCTAAACAACTTGTCCAAGTTCACACAGCTCTTTAGTGACAGAGCTGGCAGATAATTATACGAGGTCGTTGGTTGGTAACAACGCTTGTAACTTTCAATCTCATGTCAATTATAATAAATTCTAAGCATGAGCTTCTGTATACTTTTTGATTGATAGTGATTGATATATTGGTATAGAATCTATACATGATATGAAAACATTTGAGAATATACCTTCTCCTTCTATACTTGTAATCAAATGATGGCGTGTAGGCTTAGTGGCAGATCTGAGACTCAGAACTAGGTTTCTGAGGCAGGTGAGCAGCAAAGAACAAGCATGGTCTGTATTCTCAGGGACCTGAAGTCACGCCTGAAAAGCCAGTGTGACACACACAATCTCCAGCTATGGTTCCCAACTCGGGGGCATCGGCACTGTCTGGAGACACTTTGGGTTGTTATAACTGGGAGGGGAAGGGGTGCTACTGGCATCTAGTGGGTAGAGGCCAAGGATACTGCTAAGCATCCTACATGCTCCCAACAAAGAGTCATTTGACCCAAAATGCCAACAGTGCCAGGGCTGAGAAGTGCTTCTAAGCGCATGAAATGCTAAAGGCTGTATGAATGACTGTACACCAGAAATTCAGAGGTGGAAACGGTCAGGGCGTGAGCAGGAATCCTATCTGTAAACCTCACCCCCTGCCACACACACACACACACACACACACACACACACACACACACACGGAGCATTGCCTCTCTTGTCTTTCCTTCCGTCCTGGCAGAGACAGGGGTTCCCACATCTACTCTATCCTCCTTCTTGGAGTGGCATCTGGAAAGGAAACCACCACCAAGGCCAGGATGGGGTTAAGGAGCTCCTGGGTCAATTCATCAGTGTTCAGGGGATGTTGTACAGGGCGCTTCAGAAAATTCCTGATTTGGATTTTCCTTCCTCAAAGCTCTGCTGGTCATTCCTCTGCTTTAAAAACCCCAATGCTTCCAACTCATGCATGACTGTGGCCCACAGAGTTCTGACTCTGACCCTCTCTCCCCTTCCCCCACTCTTGCTGTCTCCTGACTGTTGTTCCCCTTGTGCCACCACTCTGAACCAGCTGTTGGGGAACCTGGCCCACTCTTTTTCACTGCTAAGACCTTTCATGTGATTATTATGCTTAAAATATCAAAGAAATATATATATTTATAATATCAAATAAATATTTGATATTTATAATATTTATAATAAATATATTTATAACACAAAGAATCAATTTGATCCTCCAAATTATAATATTTATATTTATAATATTTATAATATCAAATAAAAATATATTTTTATTAAAATATCAATATCAAATATCAAAAATTATGCTTAAAAATATCAACTTCCCCTTTTCCCAGAAGATGATTTTCTGAAGGTAACAGACAGATGCTTAAATTAATTAAGAGCAGAAACAGCATGATGAAGAGTTTCCTCCCTGGTGACCTGTGGAGGCTGTGAGCCTGAATTTTTTTTTTTTTTTATGTTAAAAAGGTTACCTTTCAAAAGACAAATTACTAGCATTTTTTGAAGAATGGATCCTTTTGAATACCATTCTTCCTGAATTCCCAGCTCTCATTTGTGAGAATACTGCAAATATTGGACTTGAGAGTCTGAGTTGGAAGCATCTAGTGCCTCCCCCTCCCTTCCTGTTTCCCTCCCCCTGTTGCCCCCTCCCCTTTATTTGACAGGTAATGCTGGGAAGGGCCCTGACCAAAACTCTCAGGCAGTCAATGGCAGAGGCGGGCAGCAAGACAGGTCTGCACTCTGCCTGTTTCCTCTCCACCCTTAGCTCTTTGGTCTTGGTGGAATCATTGACCATCTCTGATCTTCTTCCTCTGATATCTGCAAAACTCAGGGTGGAAATAGATGCAAGCTCACTCCTTTCACTCAGTGTGGCATTTGTTCCTGAGTGGTCTCCATGAATACCAAGGCCTGCTCCCTCCATTCTTCTTTTATTCTTTTCTTTTTTTAAATAAAAATGTGGATTAACATATACACACTATTGGGACTTCCCTAGCGATCCAGTGGTTAAGACTCTGCTTCCAATGCAAGGGGGCGCATGTTTGATCCCTGGTTGGGGAACTAGATCCCACATGCTGTGCGGCGCGGCCAAAAATATATACACACGCTACTGTATATAAAATAGGTAAACAACAAGGACGTACTATATAGCACAGAGAATTATACTCAATATCTTGTAATAACCTGTCATGGAAGAGAATGTAAAAAAAGAATATATATATAAGAAAAAAATATATATATGTATACATATATATATATGTGAATCACTTTGTTGTACATTTGAAACTAACACGACATTGTAAATTAACTACATTTCGATTAAAAAAATTTTTTTAAATGTGTATATTTAAGGTATACAACATGATGATTTGATATACGTATACACAGTAGAATGATTACTGCAGTCAAGCTAATGAACATATCATCTCCTCCTATAGTTACCTTTTTTTGGTGATGAAAACACTTGAAATCTAATCTCTTGGCAAACTTCCAATGTTTAGTGCAGTACCATTAGCTAGAGTCATCATCTTCTTTTCTCTTTGACTCTGCTTCCCCACCTCCCATCCCGCTCTGTGCTACGTCACTTGATGAAACCTTACTAGGACACACACAAGAACACTAACACACACCAGAATATTTTGACCAGACACCATCAGCCCTTCTTGTGTATTTCTCATTGCAAAACACGCAGGAGTGTACTTCCAAGGCCTGGTAATAGTTTTCTTCAAATTCCTTTATCTCTCCCAAAAGTTTGCTGAAATTACTCTAGTTAGACTTCTGTATTTTACCTCATTTCCCCCTCTTTCTAATGCCAAGGTCCCTCTTTTCTTTTGTTACTATCAAGCTTCATCTATAGAGTGAGGATAATGATGGTGAAACAGCCTGAAGGCAGAGAGTCTGTACCAGACAATCATTTTCAGCTTATTTTGGTAAGATTTATAATTCAATCATGGTTCTAAGGGTAGTCACACCTTTGGGAAAAGGCACTTTGGTGAGAATTTGTAGCTGGACCCTCCTAGTGGGACCTTCTTCCTCAGGCCAGTCTCACCGCCTGTTTCTTAGAAAGTCTTTAAGTTCTCTATAAGGTTTAAAAGCAGTATTTTACAATCAACCACCCTTTGTTATGAATCCTTTCAGAGTTGAGTAAAGATCAACAAGCATTCATTTTCTCACTCAGCAAACGTTTCCTGAGCATCTGTGTCATAGTAGGCTCTGAGGCTACAGATATGAACCAGAAAGAATTGTATCTTTCTGAAGCCTATGGACTAATAAGGGAATAAATACATTGACTCAGTGCATCAAGTGTTATTCTAGGTGTTGGAAATTTAGTGCTAAATAAGATGCATGAGCTCCTTGCTGATATGGAGGTTGCATTTTAGGAGAGAGAACGAGGGAAGGAAAAAGAGAGAGAGAGAGAATATTAACAAATGAGCAGATATATAAAAAAGCATCAGGTAGTGTAGTGACAAGGAGGTATTTTAAGACTCCAGTAGGGAAAGACTTGCTTGTCCTTAGGCTGATACTGGACTGTCAAGGAGAGGTGAGCATGTCAACATCTGGAGGAAGGAAGTTTCCAGTTGGAGGAAACTATGAAGGTCACAAAGTAGACTGAGTTTGTTGAGATTGAGGACAGAAGAGCTGTGGTTCAGAGAGCAAGAAGATGTCAAAGGAATATGGTGGCATGCCAAATGCTTCAGGGCATCATAGGCTAGAGTATAGAATTTGGATTTTATTCCAGTACAATGGAAAACAATTCAATAGTTTTAAGCAGGAGATTGACACAATCTGATTTCTGTTTTAAAAAGATAAAAAGACGCTAGGTTTATCAGATTTTGGTATTAAAGTTTTTTTTTGTCTTCATAAAATGAATTGGGAGCTTTTGGAATAGTTTAGAACAGTAGTTCGCAGATTTTGGTATGTGTCAGAATCCCCTGGATAGCTAATACAGAATATAGAAATCTAGATTTGTTGAAGTCTGTCAAGGACTGAGCCTCCGTTTTTTTTTTCCCCCCAACAAGTTTCCTAGGTGATTTGTATTCATACCAAAGTTTGGAAATCACTAGATTAGAAAACAATGCAATTATCTGTTATTTGGGAGGGAAATGCAAGAGGGAGGGGATATAGGGATATATGTATGCATATAGCTGATTCACTTTGTTATACAACAGAAACAAACACAACACTGTAAAGCAATTATACTCCAATACAGATGTTAAAAAAAAAAGTGCAAGTGTGAGCTCATAAGTTCCTGATGAGTTTTTCAATGGTAGTCCTTTTAATCATAGTTCAGGTTTATTCTGTGGTCATTGATCTATCCAACAGAACTATAAAACAACTGCACTCATGAATATAAAAGCAAATGTTCGAAATATTAGTCAATAGATTCCAGCAATGTATCAAAAGAATAAGATGCAATGATGAGGCAGAGTTGTTTTCTAATCAACTAGGGTTCAACATCAAGGAAACATGTAACATTACCCATTATATCAACAAACGGAAGGAGAAAACCTTCATCTTCATAATAATAAATGCTGAGAAGGCAATTGTTAAATTCAGCAGCAGTTCCTGATAACAACTCAAAAAGTGGGAACCAAGTAAAACTACTTAAATATGATAAAGGCTAAAGACAATAAACATGACAATACCAATGGCTAAAAACTGGTAGTAAACATTATTCTAAATGGAAAAAATTGCTTCAATTAAAATCAGGAACTGTATAGCTTGGCTGCCGTTCCCTTCATTATTTAATGTTCAGAGAGGTTTCTGTGAATGCAAAAATATAAGAAGATAAAATAACTGCTACAAACATTTGGAAAGAAGAAATAAAGCTATATCTTTGAGCTTATGATCTATTTTATGTTTGAAAACCCAAGAGACTCTAGTAAGATTATTACAGTTATTAAGAGAATATGGTTAGGTGGCTGGATATAGGAGCTATCTACAAAATTATGAATGACTTTTCCCTCATCTGACACGGAGAAGAACTCATTTATGATAGTGAAAAATCTGAAGTACTTGAGTCAATAAAACAAGAAACACAGTAAATCAATATGAAGAAAACTATAATGCATGCATACCTCAGAGATATTGTGGTTTAGGTTCCACACAAGTGCAATAAAGTGAATATTGCAATAAAGTGAGCACTTGAATTTTTTTGGTATCCCATTGCATATAAAATTATGCTTACATTATATGGTAGTGTATACTGTGCAATAGCATTGTGTCTAAAAATCAATGAGCACACATTAATTTAAAAATACTTTAGTGTAAAAAATGCTAACCGTCATCTGAACGTTCAGTGAGTCATAATCTTTTTGCTGGTGGAGGGTTCAAAATATTGGGAAAACTGCCAAAATGTGACACAGAGATGCAAAGTGAGCAAATGCTGTTGGAATAATAGCTCTGATAGACTTGCTTGATACAGAGTTGCCCAAACCTTCCGTTTGTAAAAAACAATACCTGTGAAGCACAATAAAAAGTACAGTAAAATGAGGTATGTCTGTAAAATTAATCTAAACCGAAAAGTATATGTTATACTTGGATAGGAAGACTTCCTAACACAAACTTGTTAATTACCCTAAATTAGTATTACATTTTAATGCCATGCCAATGAGAGTCCCCAGTTTGGGAGGGTACTGAGAAAATTATCACATGGTTTATATGTAAGAATAAGTCTGAAAAAAAATATGAGAGAAGTATGAGAAAGAACAGGAAGTGGAGATTTGCCTTGCTAGATATCATTATACCATAAAGCCACTGTAATCAACTCAGTATGGTGTTAGTTTATGAACAGAGAAATAGATTAATGGGACACAAAATAAAGAACACATAAATATATCCCAATTACATGTGAGACTTTAATATTTAATAAATGGTGCTGACCCAACCGGATATTCATCTGAAAGAAGACACCCATCTTAAGCCATATTTAATCCTATGTCATATAGAAAAATACATTCCAGGTGAATTAAAGAGTTAAATGTAGACAAATCTAAAAAACTACATGTACAATATAGGAGTTAGGAATACCTTTTAAATTAAAACTTCAAACCCCAAAACTATGTAAGAATGTGAAGGCATATTTGAATATATGAAAATTAAAATTTTTGTGTATACAAAAAACTCCACAAATAAAGTCAATTATCAAAGGTAATGGTTTGATAATATTTTTATTGCAGATAATGAACAAAACATGAATATTTTAAATATCCAAAGTTTTCTTACAAGTTGACAAGAAGGAAAACAACCGTTAAGAAAATGAACAAAAGGCATAAATTGTTAATTCAGAGAAAAGCAAATACCAGTGGCCAGTCAGCACTAAATGATGTTTAACTTAACTCTCAGTTTAGGAAGTGGAAATTAAAATCATGAGATATAACTTTATACCCATTGGCAAAAATTAAAGGGAAATATGAAACCGATGGTTGTCAAGCATGAGAGGAAAATAATAGTACTTTTCAGTTTTAACTTAGAAATTTGAAAAGTTACAGCTTTTTTTTATTAAGCAATGGACAACACCTATAAAATTTAAACTACCTATATCCTTTGACCCACTCTTGGTGACCTTTCTCACAGAGATTATATTCCCAAGATGTAAGGACTCACGAATAAGAATGATCCATGTGACGTTATTCCTAGTGGCAAAACAAAACAAAATAAAAGAAAACTGGAAACAAATTGGTGAATATTCACCAATAAGGGAATAGCCATAAAATATGGTACATGCATACCATGGTATGCTATACAGTCCTTAAAAGAATGAATTAGCTATTAAGTTGATTTGAAGGAACTCCCACTAGGTATTGTACTGAAATAAGTATATTAGGGTTCCATTTTGTAAATCAAAGTGACACAAATGCCTTCTATATGCATTAACTCAGTCAAAAACACATAGCAATGCAGATCCCACTACAGGCAGGCCCTGGAGTGATGTACTATTACCTGCTCCTCTCTGTTCATTTTCCTTTGTGTTGCCTCTTCTAGAGCACTCATCACCGGTGATAATTATGTAAACCTTGGTCTTTCCCACTGGACTCTGTGCTCCTCCAGAGTCACCCTCTTACCTACTGCTGTATTGTGAGCTTTTTGTATAGTGTCTGGCACAGAATAAGCACCGGGTAAGTGATGGTTGATTTTTAATCTATTAATGACTTTAAACTCATCTTTCTGCTTTAGACTTCCACAGTTTCAGAATCTAATGCTAGCAGCATTATCATGCTCTTTCCCCCACCCATGTCAACAAGTTTTGTTTCAGATGTCTCAAAATAAGAGACACCATGTAGTAGCATCATTTTACCCATAAAAGCCCTTTCTCATATCTTAGCTCTGAGGACTCTAAGATGAACAATGTGTATATTCTCTTTTTGTTTACAATCTACCCCTTCACTCTTCCACCTCAGGGATGGAGTTCTGTCTCTGTTTTTCCCTCCATCTCAAATTCCCTCTGTGCTTTAATTAACTTTGTTTTTCTGCCCAGCGTCTCTTATCTTCAGGGCCAGCCTCTCCACCAGAGCCTTTGCCCTTCTGCTGGAATCCTGTTTCATCTACCGTCTCTGCTCTTGCTTTCATCTTCAATCCCTCCTTCAGCCTTCACTCTCCCATCCTGAAGCAAGCTTCTTTCAACCCATCTACCCTCTCCACCTCCCACTGCATCTTTCTCACCACCCACCACCCCTTCTTGAAAGAATAGCTTGAGAGTTTGCTTCCATTTATTCCTTACATCACCCTTTGCAATGTGTTTTCCTCAGTCACAAACTCTATGTACCAGCTCTTAAAAATATCATTGAGAAAGTCATAACTTTCAAATCAAGTCTTGCCCTCATTATCTTTAACTACTTTGGGACACTTAAAACTGTTGACCCTCTCTCCCTTTGGAAACGCTTCCCATAGAGAAATCTCCAGTTGTGTGGTCGAGTGAAAAAGTGTGAAATCAGCCAGGCAGAGAAAGACAAATATCATATGATATCACTTATATGTGGAATCTAAAAAAAATGATACAGATGAACTTATTTACAGAACAGAAATAGACCCACAGACATTGAAAACGAACTTATTGTTACCAAGGGGTGGGAAGGGGGAGGGAGGGATAAATTAGGAGTTTGGGATTAACATATACACACTGCTATATATAAAATAGATAATCAACAAGGACTTACCATATAGCACAGGGAATTCTACTCGATATTTTGTAATAACCTATCAGGGAAAAGAACCTGAAAAAAGAATATGTATATATACATAGATAGATATAGATATAGATATAGATACATACATAAAACTGAATCACTTTGCTGTACACCTGAAACTAACACAACATTGTAAATCAACTATTCTTCAATAAAAAATAAGTAAAATAAAATAATACATAATAAAAAAAGAGTGTGGACGTGCGAGTTAAGTACAAGGAAGTTCACTTTCTAGTTCAATAAGAGTAGCTGTTTGGCCTTGGACAGCTTCCTTAAACTCTCTAAGCCTTGACTTCCTTATCTGTAAAATGGGGAGATACTTGTGAAGACAACACAGAGTGGTCATGACATTATAATAAGGTGATATATTTATGGCTGGCCTGGCCCAGAGGCTCTCAGAGCATATCATTGCCTTATCAATCTCTCTTGATCATGTCTCTGCACAATCTTTGTTCTCTTTCTCTCTTTCTAACTGTAGCTCCTTTTCCTCTGCCCATGCTGTAACAAAGCTGTCCCCAAGGGACAATGAATGAAGGGTTATAAAGGGAGGAATCTGACTTTGTAACAAGGATCAGATAAAAAGTTATGAATATGAAACTTTTGAGGAATAAGTCCTTGAATTTTGGCTTAATCATTCACCTCATGCATAATTATAACCAGGAAAACTTTTTCTGCCATTTCAACATTATACTTCAATTCATGTTCCTTTACAATAATCTCTAATGATATTGCAATAACGTCTGTATCAGGACTCTGGTGGTAGAGAACGCATTTAATCTATTGTCAATTGGACTATTTATTTATTGTGTGTTCGGAGTGAATGCAAATTGTCTTATGTTCCTTGATAGGAATTAGACATGGCTTGATATATGAATGAAATCATTACCATTTCATTAAACTGTGTGTTTTGAACCAGTCTATCCTGTGGCTTATTGACATGCAGAAAGTGCATTCTTTTTTGTACATAATCACAGTTGACAGACAAATGTACAGCGCTCAAAAGCTGCAGCTTCTTGCATGAAATACTTTCCTGTACATGCATGAAATTTTGCACAAAATGACAGTCAGATGCATTTTAAATAAAAAAAAGAACTATGCAAAACAATTGCAAAATGACTTTTTATTTCAGAAAAAAGAAGAGTTTTTATTTGATTCTCAGAAACTAAGGTTGACTTATTGGGGTATGTGTACAAATTATTATGTGTAGAAATAATTTTCAACCTTGCATACTCAGGAACAAAGTTTAGGAATATTCCTGCATAGCAACTAACATTATGAATTAATTAATTCCTTGATTAAGAAAGAAAGATAAAATAACTCAATCCTTTTATGCATATGTCAAGGTGAATTTTTCAAGCTTCACAATACCAAAACTATAGTATAATTTAAAAAAAATATTTAAAACAATAGCAACAACAATAATAAAGCAAGCCAATGCTCTGGGAAATAATCATATTTGTCATTTAATGTTTTGAAGGACCCAAGAAGGAGCCAAAATTATTTATTAGATTTTAGGTTCTCATGGTTTGTATCAGTCTAGCACAGGTATGCGGACACAGTGTTGTATCAGTGTCAGATCACAGAATCTGCACACAGGAAATGGGTTTACATTCTGTTTCTGCCATTCACCAACCATGTGTGATCTTTTTGGTTATTTTTTCCTTTGGGGCTATATTTTACATTCGTCCAGAAAGTAGGGATATTTATGGCTCCTGCTATGAGTGCGACAGGATTGAGCATCAAATTAGATGGTGGATATGAAAGTTTCTTGTAAAATCGCGACACCATAAAACACTGGGGGTTAGCATTATTACTGGGAAATCAGGCTGAGCTAGGCCAGTGCTCAAAGGTGGGTTCCAGTTAGAGAACAGCTGTGGCATTTCAGCTCTCAGGCCAGGCAAAGGGCATCCCTGAGATGTAGCGGTTGTAAGTAGAAGTTCTCCACTGCCTCACTTTTCTTTCCTGGAGTTGCCATGGAAATGTGAGGGTCTCAGTAGCTCACATGGAGGGAGAAGCCCTCTAAGTCAGAAGATCCCCAAATCAAGGACCCGTTTTTTTTTTTTAGTTTTTAGGCTGGAGAGATGTGTGCACATCATGTCATATGCTTGTTGGGTTTGGAATCCCTTGCTAGGCTACTTAGTGTTGGAACACAACCCTCCCTGGATTTCCTGGTGTTCCTGCATGTTTCAAGCCTTCTCTGAATTAGAAATTGACCAACTATAAAGCGAGAGAATGAATGCCTCTTCTCCTCTGCCATTTGCCCCCATTCTAAGGGTAATAATAATAATAACATCTTTTCATCTCCCCCAGAGACTATTGTTTATATTCCAGATTAGAGACCTTCACCTCTTCCCTCATGATACTGCATTCCAGAGTAAATTATAAGCTCTCTCTCTCTCTCTCAGCAGTGAGGCTGGGAAAATATGTCATATCTTTCTATGTTCCTGTATAAACTCCGAGTTTCATAATTTTGGGGTTCTTCTCCTGTAGAACAAACTGCTGCACATGCAGGGGCATCTGACCCTCACCCAGGTGAGGGAACATCTTACATCCCTCACAGTCTGGGCATTCACAATGACTTCCTGCATTATTTATTGAGCCTACAGAGTAACAACCACATATACCTTTAGCTTGGGCTCTAGAATGATTATTGTGGTAGATTTATTCTTCATAGTTCAAGTTTAGGAATCTTTGGCTGAGGGCTGGAGACTTTTTTTTAGTAGCTTTTAAAAAGAAACAGGCAAATCGTTTTCTAATGGGTGTCTACTACATCAAGAGAGTAATTTGCACTTATTTGTTAGCCTGTGAGTCTCTGACATTGCCATTGTAGAATTTCCTGGGAGCTAGATTACCATGTGTGTTTGGGTTGGCTGGATACTGGTTAAGAGGGTGGTTATTCATAGTTTCTTGCCTGTGTCCACAAACCTATGGGAAACAAGGGACAAGATTTTTACTTGCTGGCATTTATGACATTTGTCACTAACCAAAGGTCATACTTGATGTAGTTTAACATTCCCACAGCTATTGATACATTGGGGTGAGCACTGGACGAAAAGCCAAGCTTGCATCAGGGCTGGTTGCTAGTTCTGATTGCCACTAATTAGATGGCCTTGGGAAAGTCATTTCAATTTGCTAATCCTCAGTTTCTTCACTTAAATTAAATTAGGATGATGAACTGTTTAGCAGGAATTTTATGAAGATCAAATGGGCCAATGGGTGAGATATATTTTTTAAGCTATGAGGTTGCAATAGCTAGACCCATGTGAAGGTTTTTTAAAATTTTAGTTAATTAATTAATTGGGCTATTGTAATACTTCAAATAGCTGGACTGCCAATGTACTCCTTCTTGCTATACTTCAGGGCAAAGAGTGGAAAATAACACAATATGTGCCTGATTTCACCGATTTTCTATTCTCTTTATAAGTTTCAGGGAAGCATTTAAATATTATGATAGAAAGTGAAATCATATCTACAGGTAAGTGAGCAGCTCCAATTAAGAAGGTATTTATACCTTGGGACGCCATGAGCATCCAGACTGATTTCTGAGGCACAATTTCTTTTCCTTTTTTTAAAAAATATATTTATTTATTTCCATTTATTTATTTTTGGCTGCATTGGGTCTTCGTTGCTGCACGCAGGCTTTCTCTAGTTACGGCGAACAGGGGCTACTCTTTGTTGCAGTGCGGGCTTCTCATTGAGGTGGCTTCTCTTGTTGTGGAGCATGGGGTTCTAGGCACACGGGCTTCAGTAGTTGTGGCTCGCAGGCTCAGTAGTTGTGGCGCATGGGCTCAGTTGCTCCGCGGC
Organism: Balaenoptera ricei; assembly: GCF_028023285.1. NCBI lineage: Eukaryota > Metazoa > Chordata > Mammalia > Artiodactyla > Balaenopteridae > Balaenoptera > Balaenoptera ricei. Next base: position 92,181,163 of record NC_082651.1, read on the forward strand.
AGGCATGTGGGATCTTCCCGGACTAGGGATTGAACACGTGTCCCCTGCATTGGCAGACGGATTCTTAACCACTGCGCCACCAGGGAAGTCCTTGAGGCACAATTTCTATCAGTGAGATGGTGCCCTGGTGGAAGGGACATGAGAATAGTGATTTTAGGCTCTGGTCAAGCCTCTGAGTATCTAAATGCACTGGACACCGAGGGCCCTTCCAGGAGGAGTGAATGGACCTGGGAGAGGCCATTTGGAGAGGGAGTCATGGACTTGGGTTGGCATCAGGCAGCCGTGGGAGAGAAGGGGAGATGCATCAAGCTCTCAAGGAGCTTACTGTCTAGCGGAATGTTATGGACACATAAAAAGTCTATTTCAATACAGTTTAAGAGGGGAAATCAGAGAGAGTAACCAAGGTGGGCTCAGATCTCCTGGGTGGTCACGTAGCACGGTAATGAAGAGCACAGTGTCTGCACTTGACTGCTTGGGTCTGAATCCTGATTCCACCACTTATCGCTGTCTGACCTTGAAAATGTTATTAAGGTCTCTGTGCCTCAGTTTCCTCATTAGTAAAAGGATGATACTAAACAACCTCAGAGAATTGTAGGACTACATGAGCCAATGCTTGTAAAGCATTTAACACAATGTCTGGAACACAGAATAAACACTCAAAAGTGTGAGAGGAAAAAAAAAAGATTTCCCTGGTGAATTAGCTCCGAAAGGAATGGGTCTTTGGTAAAATCCTGTAGCATGGGACAGTGGCAAGCTCTGCCCTCTAGAACGACAGAACTGAGGAAGTCACCCTGAGCAAGGAACCCAGGAGGAAGAGATGGTGAGGCACCATGGAGACCCTTCAGTGGCAAAAGTTGTTTGGAGTTGCCACTGCTGCGGGCTATTCCTGGGTGACCACCTCTGCTGTTGTCATTGCTTTTTGAGAGCAGCCCTTGGGAGTCCTAATTATTAGAAGTATTGCCACAACTAATAGGGAAAGTGTCAACAGGAGGGTTGATGTTGGGACATCTGTTACACAGGGATATCTTACTAAGCCGGAGAGACCAAATAATGCCATTTTAAACTTCCTATTATATTTCTGGGACTTTGTAAACATTACTTTGTGAATCCTCATGATAGCTCTGTAATTCAGGTATTATTATCTGCATTTGACAAAGGCGGGAACTGATACTTGGAAAGGCTAAGCAACTTGACTGAAGTCATGCATATAATAAATTGTGGCGCTCATATTTGAGCTTAAGTAGAATACAAAACCCAAGCTGTTTTCATTTTCAATACATTTTGTTGCTTAATATTCTTCAGCCTTTATTAGTATCCCAGTGAGAGGCATGTTTGAGACCTGGACTTGGGTAGAGACATTTTTTGTCTTCAATGCACTCTTTACCGAAGAGGAAGAATCACAAATTCCCACCAGAAAATCTGATGAGATTGGAAGCTCAGAAACTCTGAGTTAGGGTCCCAGCTAATAACAGGGACCCTTTACACTTGCTATTACTGTTCTGGGGCAAAATATATAGTTCACAGGAAAAAAAATTTATAAGAAAAAAAGACTTCAACGAGAGAAAACCCTCTCCACCTCCTTCAAATAAACAGCCTAAGTTTAAAAATCAGGATGGCAAAAGATGGGAAATTATATACAATGTACTTGGATATGAAAATCATGACTAAACGGACAAATATGAAAGAGAGCAAATCAAAAACACTGATAGAATTGGCTTCCTACCTATCAAACAGCATGTGACTGAATGAATCTCAGCATCCACTGCTGGCTTCTAAGTGGAATTACCCATTATGTGGGGGAAAAAAGATCATGGCAGCACTCCGTGGCTGGCCTTAGATAATTGGCTCACCTAGGGTCTCCTGATAATTTAGTGTTAAAATTAGTTCAAATTGTATGACGATGAACATCAGCGCATGTATTGCAAATGCCCTTGGAAGAAAGCAAAATGAAATGATAAATGGTCCTGTGTCCTTGCTTGGCATCGTGTCCAAGGTCCCCCTAGGGTGGCTGAGAATTCCTGACTGGCTTAATGTCTGCCTTCATAATGACAAAGAAGGACTGAATAGTGTTTAATGATGTTTTAAGTAGATCCTAAGTAGTGGCTCATGACCAAAATTGAGGAGTAGAGAAAATACAAATGAATGTCTGAAACACAGCAACAACCACAATCTCCTCCTGCTGCAGCTGGGATGAACAACACTCAGAAAGATCATGAGACTGGCCAGCAAGTGCAAGCCTGGCAGTGTTTGCTGGCCTTTCCCAGGTACTGTCATTGGCTCGATATGCATTAACCAGGTGCCTTCTTTGGACACCTGAGTTTGCAAAGAAGATGCTTGGAAAGCTGAAAAAGACATTTAAGAGATTGTATTTTTAATTATAAATAAATAGATATTTATTAAAGGATGTTTGTGTTTTCATAGGAACAGAGAAAGAAGAAGAATTGGCTTTAGTCACATCACCAAACGAAAACCACCTTTAACCTTGTTACTGGATCAAGTCTAGCGCTCGCCGCTCAAAAATCAATACTTGAGAGAGAGACAAATGTTGGTAGAAAGGAAAGTTGCTTTTTATCAGAATGCCGGCAATCTGGGGAGACGGTGGACTCAGTATCCCCCCAAAACCATCCGAAGATTGTGCTTGTTTTTAAAAAAGTTTTTAAAGGGAAAAAGGGAAGTAATTTCAGTTAATCATTGAGATGGGGGGTCAGAGTCCTCGCCATCCCCCACTGTGTGCGGACTTGTGGACTTCTTGTGATTCTTCTTTAGATGCTGTCTTGTTCACACAGTTTGCGAGAGTACTGAAGGGGAAGCTAGGGAAGGGATCTGGTCATGGGTTAATTACTTAGTTTTCATTTCTACTTCTTTGATGTATGGAAAGACCTAACAAGTTAGGCAAGGTATTGTGTGATCAAAAGATTTAAAAAGTGTGCTAGGGCCGGAGATGGGTAGAACATGGGGGAGACTGGTTTAAGTTTAGTGACAAGACAAAGGGGCCTCCTGCAGAACCCTTTCCAGCCAAAAGCTGCTTACAGCCTTATCATTTGAATCCTTCCTATCTACCCCAGTGTAGATTTTATTTTTTTCAAGCATAGTTGTAATCATATTGTGAATACAATTTATATTACATTTTCAGTTATTATTATTTAGCAAGCATTTTCTTTTTTAAAACTGTCTTCGTAATTATATATTTGAATATCTTTACAATAACTTCTTGAACAAATGTACCATAGTAAATCAAGTCTGCATTATTATCTAACTTTTTTTGTTTCAATTTTTCACTGTCATAAAAAATGTCACGATAAATGTCTCTGTGCATAAAACTTATTTCTAGGCTTCCAAATGATCCCTTTGAACTAATTTCCAAAGACAGAATTTCTGGATCAAAGAATCTGATAAGCTTTTGATACATGCTGACAATTTGTTTCCCGAAAGGACTGTGTGATTTTGTCGGTCATAACATATGCTCATTAGCACTAGGTATTCTTATTTTTTGTTAAGTATATATTTGTTTCATTTAAACTTATTGGATTGCTATTAAAATATTTTCCCAAATTGGTTGCCAAATGTGTTTCTTGATGTTATTTGCTTTTTTAAAAATGTTCTTTGTGCATTTATCTTGAACTGGCTTTAAACTGGTTTCCCTGACCCCAGTCTAACCTTCCTCCCTTCCATCCTCTACATGTGGCTAGAATTATTCCTAAAATCAATACCCTCATCACGTCACCACTTCCTCAAATCTTTCAAAGGCTCCCCATGTCTTCTCAAGGAGAGTAAACCCTTTACCCTGCATGGAAAGCCACCACAGTATGGTCCAAGCTGCCACACTGCCTGGTCCTGGGCAACTGCTTTGGTAAATATGGAATTTAATATTAAGATACATCTCCTGAGAGCTGTGCAGTGAGAGACTCAGCGAGGGTCACACATTGTCTTAAATTCTAGCAGGTAGGCAGGCTAAGAGCATCTGGATGAAAGAAACCACAGGGGGCTTCCCGGGGGCTTCCCGGGGGCTTCCCGGGGGCTTCCCTGGTGGCGCAGTGGTTGAGAGTCTGCCTGCCAGTGCAGGGGACACGGGTTCGAGCCCTGGTCTGGGAAGATCCCACATGCGGCGGAGCAACAAAGCCCGGGAGCCACACCTACTGAGCCTGCGCGTCTGGAGCCTGTGCTCCCCAACAAGAGAGGCCGCGATAGTGAGAGGCCCGCGCACCGCGATGAAGAGTGGCCCCCGCTCGCCGTAACTAGAGAAAGCCCTTGCACAGAAACGAAGACCCAACACAGCCAAAAATAAATAAATAAAATTAATTAATTAAAAAAAAAAAGAATCAGATTTATATTAAAAAAAAAAAAGAAAGAAACCACAGGGACAGTCCCTGTCTCACCTTCATATTCTTAACGGGAAAGCAAGCAATTCCTGGGCTCGAATCCTGCCTCTGTCACTCATTTGGCTATGCCCTGGGGCAGTCATTTAACCTCCATGGCAATAATGCCCACCTCTCAGAGTTGTTTGGGGATAAAATGAAATGATAAAATACATTGTGCACCCTAGGATGTCAGGAAATGATAACTCTTCTAAATCAAGGACAACGCCTTTCAAGTGTGAAATACTATCTAAAATAGCCAAATCCACAGAAGTAGAGAATAGAATGGTGGTTGCCAGGCCCTGGGGGGAGGGGGAAAGATCTAAAGTTTCATTTATGCCAGATGAATAAACTCTAGGGCTCTGTTGTACAATGCTGTGTCTATAGGTAACCATACTGTATTGTACACTTAAAAATCTGTTAAGAGAGTAGCTCTCATGTTGAGTGTTCTTACCACAGTAAAATAAAATTGGAAAGAATTTAACTCTCGGGATTTTATTTGTATAAGCACAAGAAACTTAGACTTGCCAAAGTTCACAGCACGGGCTGTAGCAAGTCTGAGCAAAACAATGTTGGATTGTTGTCACTCCTGGTATTAAGGTCACTGCCTGAACTTGAACTGGCAGGCAGTTCTCCCATCTCTTCCAGGAGAGCCAGATCCCAGCGTCTGATTAGCTTCATTTTAGTGTTGAAAATATAAACTTCATCATACAATAAAGGCTGATATTTGTCGCTCAGTGTTTGATCCCTAAAAAACATTTTTTTTAACGTAATACAAATAATGAAAATAACAGTGTCTCCTCACTCAGTTTGGCAAGTGACACATTACCAAATGCCAGTTTTGGGAAAGTCTCAAGGATTCTTGTTTAAAATTTGAAAGCAATGAAATATCAGGAAAATCTAGTGACAGAAATATTGAAAAGATTATTTGTGAGTAAAACTTCGGTCTCATCTCTAAGTGAATATTATTTAAAAAAACTCTCAGAAACTGTAAATTGTTTGTATATGTTTGCAGATCCAGAAATCACTTATTTTGAAAATTTGGCATCAAATCAGAAAATACAAATAAAAAATAGTACAAAAGCCAGTGCTGTGCTAAATGAACTGTATAGTAAAGAAACTATTTTCTACTTCGAAGGAGACCAAGTTTATTAGTGACTGGAGGCCAGGAATCCAATTTGTGAAGATGTCTCAAGATTGTACATATGAATCCTTGGCTCTGAAATGCTCTCCTAAATGTTAGAGATTCCAGTGGCCTAAAAATAATTTAATGTATATCCCAATTTTTTATGGCATTAAAAAAATAGATGACTGGAAATGTCTCAAGTTGATTTATCTTTCATGAGTCACAGGAGTAAAGCTGATTTTCTGGTACTGTGTCCTGCATTTTATCTTTCAGGAGCGGGAGAGCATTCTAATTAAAATGAATCCAGTCACGAACTTGAAATATCAGGTACTTGAATGTGATTTGCTTCTTAACGGCCTAGACTATCTTGCCATAAATATTTTGCCCCTGGTTGGCTAGAATCTAATTCAAAAAAATGACAAAGTGGTAATGACATCTGGGAAGCTGGAGTCTCTTGTTCTATCCAAAGAGCTTGGAGATTTCTTGGTGGGACTCAGGCTTGGAGAGTGAGGCATGGGGGTCTCTGTTCCCTCACTCAAGAAACCAGGGCTGTGGGTGATCAGTCCGTAAGGTCTACACGAGTGTCTCTTCTTTAGAGAGGGAAAGACCTTCCCCAGCCCATCCATGTAGAATAGCACAGCTTACCCTTTCCCTCTTGATTCTTCTTCATAGCACTGATAACAGGGTGACACACAAAGAACTTATTTCTTATATGTTGTCCCTGCATTAGAAAGTAAGCTTTGCGAGTACAAGAAATTGTTGGTTTTGTCTGCTGCTATATTCAGAGTATCTAAAACTGTACCTGCACACACTAAACCATCCTGAGTATGGGTTGCAATAATTGGAGAGTAAATGAACACAATAAGACAAACCACTCCCAACCATCCTCTAGGCTTTCTTTGATCGTTCAAAAGGCACTGAATACAGAATCAGCTGTATTCCCTGGACTCTCCTCCCTCCTTCCCTTTGCCAATATTCACATCCTAAAAGCCCAGTTAAAGACCTACATCCCCTAAGTGCCTATCTTGACCTCTGCTCTGGAAATGAATTTCTCCCTGTTCTGAACAGCTTGAATATTTTCTAATACTTTATACTACACTGGGCTATATATATTACATAACAACTGTAATTTGAGTTAACGTTGTATTATGTTGTATAATTGTTACTGAGTCCAAGCTCATACTGCTCGCCGAACGACTGGTCAATAAATCAAGAGACGAGTTGCTGGGGCAAAGGGATAGAGACTTTATTCAGGAAGCCAGCAGTCTGAGAAGATGGTGGACCCGTGCCCCAAAGAACCATCTTGCCTGAGTCAGAATTCAGGCTTCTTTTATATTAAAAGGGGAGGGAGTAAAATCAAACATTTCCTGGTTCCCGTCAGCCTCTGGAGGGGATGTGTTCATTTCTTCCTCCCTACAGTCATTCACAGGTGGACCTGATCAGGTGTTCCCTGGGAGCTAAACAAAGGTATTTTATTTTTTTTATTTTTTTTTCAAAGGTATTTTAGCTTAATGCTCATTACCTGGGAGGCAGGGTTCCCAGAGATGGGCCATCATGTATAACTTAGGTTTATAGGCAACATCCCTTTAGTGGTTAACTTGTAATAGAATACAAAAAGTTCTTCCCTATTACATAATTATACCTTATATTGTAATATAACTATATTTGTAACAAAATGATGTAGAGTTTTCTCCTGTTAGACTCTGAACTCCATGAGATTAAGAATTGAATTGTAACCATCTTTTTCATCTCCTAAAATGTCCAATATCTTGCATCATCTATAGTAGATATTCCATAAATGATGTTGGACTAAGAAGCCAATGATGATAGAATATATATGAAAATCCTGTAAAAAAGATTTGGAGAGTGGAGAGTTCAATAGCAGAGAGATTACTCAAGGATTCTTCCATCAACCTTGTACTCCTCGTAAAGATATTGATTCACAATATGTTATACAGGATTTTTTTATCTGAGCAGTTTTGAGACAGTGACCTCTAAGATGCTCTTTTCTCCCCAGCCCCACCCAACTGGGAAGGATGCTATGCTTTGATGGCGTCAGGCACACTTGTGCTCCAAAGTTGTTCTCATCCTTTGCCAGCTGTGAGGTGTGTCATTCAACCTCTCCGAACCTTAGTTACTCCGTCTGTAAAATGGGGAGAGGAATTCTTACCTCACTAGGTCCTTTTGATGGTGAAATGAGAAAATGATAGTGCCCAGATATGCCTGGCACATAGCGGGCTCTGAGCAAGCAACTGCCCTGATCACTTTTGTCATTAGAATTGGGGCTATTCCAACTCTAATGACAATGAGCTACTGCTCTTCTTGTCTTCATAGAACATTTTCGTCTGAAAGGAAATTAGAAATGTGGTTTATTTATCATGCTTCACCACTGTTTATTTAATATTTGTCGCCAGCTCCCTCATAGTTTCTTCATAACATTCATTAGAGTCATATTACCTGTGAGTTGCTCAGCCCCAAGGTGGCAGACAGGCCATAAACACTGGAAAAGGATCTGTTTTGGTTTACGGTTTGGTTATAATGGTTGCAGTAATCTCTACTAGACTCTTAGGCTCTATACCAGGGGGTTTATGTACATTCTCTCTCATTACAAAACCTGTGCTCCTGCCCTCTCGGAATTGGCATCTCCCATCTCCTTTAAGATGTTGGCCCATTTTGTGCCAGCTTCCAGGGGTGGGTTCGGTAGCAGAAAGAGTGGTTTTATGTATTGAACACTGGCTAGTCTAGAATGACCCAGGAGTAAGTACATCCCGGGATTGTCAGCTTTTGGTTTTCTAATTCAGCCTAAGCGCTTTACTTTCAGATACGGACAATACTGGGTTAAAGCTGACAGCTATTATTGGGCAGACATCCTGCTTTAATGAATTGATAAGAAGGGTTTGATCCCAGCCTAGTTTAAGCCAGCATGGTCCCTACTCTCATGTCAGTTTCACTGCCCGTGTATAAATGCGCCCTGAGATTAGTCACTCACCATTTGATCCCTTAAAAACATTTTTTAAAGTCATCAAAATTATAAAAAGAATAAAAAGAACTGTGATCCCTCACTTCCACTTTGGCAAGCAAGTTGTACACAACCGTTGCCTTATAGGCAATGAGAACTAAAATAAAACCAACGAACATGCACATTTGCAATTTGCAAAGCTCGCATAGTTCTTATTTGTCATTTGCTTTGCTATCTGGTTTATACCCTATGCATGATTAGCCCTGTTTTCCACATGAGAAATTTGTGCCTCCAGGAATTGAAGTCATTTGCTGGAACACACAGGCAGTAGATGTTGGAAATGAGGTAGGAACCTAGGTATTCTGGCTTCCAACCCAATGATTTAATGAATAGATAAAAATGATTTTAAATGATCACATCTGCACATCAGCCCAAGCAGTCCTTGTAACGGCTTACTTGGCAATTACCAGGTAAGTTTGTAAATAGACTCCTCTGAAGCGCTTCAAAATAGTTGTCTGTCTTATGCTAATGGCTCCTCGGCAATTGTATTTACAAGAATCATTTGCGAGCCTCATTCTCCATGGAGAGCAGGAAGGTAAACTGGAGTGGAGTCCTCTGAGAATCGGGACAGAGACGGAATTCCTGCAGCGCTGAATTAATGGGCGTTCACCGCCTCCTTCTTCCTTGTGACCACAGATGGCTGGTAGGGCCTTGGGAAGGTTACGTGACTCTAAGAGGGCCACTGAGTGGACACCTGGAGGTGTGGTCCCAAAGGCCCTTCCCACCCCTCCCTCACCAGGTCTAGTGCCTGAGCTCCTGCGCTTGCCTGAACGTTAATTAGGACGGGTCCATCGATTGCCAGCGTGCTGTGACTCTCTGGAAAGATGATCAGATTTGGAGAAATTCAGCCTGCTCGTTGGAAGTGGACCCCGTCACAGTACCTTCTTCTCACTGTCCTCTTGTGAAGGAAAGTGTATGCCGCTTCAGGAGGATGCGAGGGCGAAATTTTAATTGAATAGAAGACAGGAGATGCTCAGGGATGGTTCCCATAGCAACTGCAGTGTGCGTGTGCGTGTATTTAATATAGGCATTAGAAGAGAAAAAGCAGCTCACCTTCGTGTGTAAGTCTAGAATATGAAACTGGAGAGGAAGGATATCCAAGGCTCCCGCAGTAGCCTCATGCTGGATTTACTGCTTTCCTTGGCTTGGCTGTTTTCTCTTCGACATGGCAACAACCAACTACACTCCCCTCTTTCTTTTCTTTCCTTGGCTTCACGGAGGCCAGGTGCCACCTTGCACAAGGACACTGTGAGGACGGAGCCACTGGCTTGTAAGAGGCAAGGTCCAGTTATAGGTTTGCTGCACGCAGGCCTTTGCTTCTCGAGATGGTTCCACCACCTGATCCGTGAGAGCGGTGGGCCCAGGAGCTTTGTTGGCAGACAGCCCTGCTTTCACTTATCAGCTCTGTAAACGTGGATACACCCTTTAACTAGCCAGAGCCTTCTTTTTTTTTATTTGTTTGTCTTGTTTGTTTTTAAAACTCATCAAAGTGAGAATAAAGCAACTTGTCCAGTGTAGATCACATCTGGGAGAAAGTTAGAAGACAAGGAGTAGGATCCGTGCTTTCTTTCTTTCCCAGGGACTCACAGGAAAGTAGGAAATCCACGTGGTTGGGGTTATGATGTTTAATTGGACGTCACCATGACCTGGAAGCTTGCAATCTTTGCTGGTTACAGGTAACATGTAAAGAATATCCCATCAATCAGAGAGGAGGCTTGCTGGAAGGGAGCCATGAGGAGAAAGGAACAGGGGACAAATGCAAGATGAATTAGGGTCGCTCCTCTGTGTATCTCACACGTGTCTCTTCTGTGGGCACCTCGAGGCCAGCAACCTCGGACTTATTTCACGGACCCAAGACCAAGCTCAGCATCAGGCACTTGGTCCGTGCTGGGCAAAGGCTGAGCTGAACTGAATCTGACCTAGTTCATCTGGCAGAGGAGCAAGTTCATGTGCCAGACCAGAGGGAGAAGAGAAGCAACTTATTATTTATTCAAGTATTTGGCATTCCATTATTTTTATAAACGAATGCACGAAATCGCTGTGATAGGGTCAGACACTTGGACTTGGGATAGTCAAGTCGAGGCTTTTAAAAAAAAATCTGTGCTGTTATTTTTCTTGTTGTTGTTTGGATAAGAATCTTTCTGAAAATTCCAGTGAGTCTCCGCTGGGTGACTTGGGATGAAGAGGAGGGATCTTTGCACACAGCTTTGCTGGAGAGAAAATTGAGAGGGTGATGGCAGCTTTTTTCTTCTGAGCCCTTGAAACAGTTTGTACTTGGTTTAGCTAAGGAGTGGTTTTCTTATAATATCAGCATCTGCTTCTCTGCCCTTTGGAAGGCAGAAGGAGCTCTGAGGTCCCTGGCAGACTGCTCCTTCCCACAGTATTACATCCAGCCTTGTCAATTCAAGGTTGGGAACATTGTTCCCAGCACCCGAGGGTGTCTGTCATCTTGAAGAAGCAACAAAATCTTCTCACAGCCCAGAGCAATTATTTTGGAAGTATTTCCCTCTGGGCTGTGACAAGAGCAGTGGACAAGGCAAGAGCAGATGTCCCCTCTCTTGGAGGGGGCCTTTGACCTTGGAGGACAGTACTGCCGTGTGGTGATGCATGCAGTTTGGCGTTGGGACTATCCGTGTTGAAATCTGGACTCCACCATGCATTTGCTCTGTGACCCTGGATAAGTTGCTTCACCTCTCTGGGCCTCCCTGTCTCCACTTGTAAATTGAAAACTCAATAGTACTTAGCTGAGAGAGTCATTAGGATTAAACAAGCTAATACATATAAAAGTCTTAAAACGTTGATGCCTGGCACATAGTACATAGACATAAACATTAGCAGCTATTATCACTCTCAGTGTCCCGATGACTCTAGCCATCACGGCGACCCAGTGGGGTCTCTTCTGTGTCCTCTAGATGCAGATTCACATGACACTTATTGGGGATCTACTGTGTGCCAAGCACAATGACAGTGACTTACGCATATTTTTTTTCAACGTCAGAAGAGGACAGCAGAGAATGTCACTGCCTGATGGGTCTGAGTTGACTTCTGGAAGGACCTGGGCTGGGGGTGCAGGCTGGAGATAATGCTAGACATGAACTTGGGTGGGAGAGGCGTGGGGAAGGGGAGCGGGATGTAGTGGGCCTGGGGCTGCCAGGCATGAGGAGATAAAAGGGGAGTGCCAGGGGGGCACAGCTCAGCCCTGAGGGGCTGAAGAACGGCAGAAGGCCGGGGAATGACGTGCCCGGGCTGATGTTAGGTCAGGCTGAGGCCCCAGTTCTGTATTTGCTGAGCGATGAGGCCAGGGGGCCGGGCAGGGTAAGGGGGCCCCTTCAGCCTGTTGCTGTAGGATGCTGGGCTCTCACAAGGGGGTGGAGGTGTTTCTGATCCAGCCGAAGGGCTAAAAGAGACGCAGCAGCCATGGCAAGAATGGTGGGTTCCCAACCCGGCTGCTTCTCAGAGTCTCTCGGGAGCTTATTAAAAATGCAGATTTCTCTACCATCCATTTGCCTAATTAATCAGATTCTCCGGGGGTAGGACCTGGAACCACACAGTCTTGGCAAACTCCTGGGGTATTCTGCAGTGAGCTGGCCCTGGGCTCCAAGGATGGGGGTTTAGTTGTCACTGGTGTAGCCCATCAGGGAATGGGCTAGGGAGGGAGCAGACCCCCGATGAGAGGTTACCGGATGCTGAGATAACGCCAGGCTCTTCGGACTGAAGGGGCTGCAGCCCGTGCGGGGGGCTGGTCAAGGGAGACAAGGAAGAAAGCCTTGTTTCAGGCAGAGCCCTGCATCCAGGTGCGGCCGGCAGCAGGATCAGGTGGGGAAGACAAGACAGGACAAGGAGTAGCCAGCAGCCTCAGGACCACAGATGCCGAGGGCACGGGCATGCCTGGCAGGTAGACCTCCCCGGAGGGCAAGCGGCAGTTCGGTTCCTCCCAGGCTGTGACTCTCCCGGAACCCTACTGGAAGGGAATTGAGGCGCGTCACCCACGTCCAAGGCCTCATGCTGGGGGCAGCCGGAGCCCTTATGTCCTCCACCCCGCTCTCCCCGCACTCCCTCCTGGCATCTGCCAGGTGGCCTCTCTGGACCGTGAGATGCTACAGGCCGAAGCTGCGGCTGGGCCTTGAGGATGTCAGGGAATTTCAGCAGGTCTGAACCCTAGCAATGAATATACTCCACCTCATCTTTTATCTCTCTAACCCCCCTACTGGGAATAATCCCTCCACCATCACCCCGTAGTTGGAACCCTCACTTTCCCTCAAGTTTACTTAAAATGGTGATCTTTCATAGGTTGCCAATTTTCCAATTTTTTTTAAAATTGCCATCAATTTCAAGTTTAAGGCAATTCAATCCAGTGAAACACATACTTACTGAGTACACATTATGAACCAATCCCTGAATGTGGTCCTGGACTGTACAAGAAAAATTAGGTCATGTTTCCAGTTCTTAGGGAACTCAGTGCAGGAAAAGAAAAATGCAGGTCAACAAATGTCATTTAGTGTGCCAGGCACTACACGCTAAGGGTAAATTCCAGTTTTCAGAAAGGGCTGTATAATAGTTGTTTCTGTGCACGTTTTATCTCCTCCACCTGACTCATTTTTGTAGAGGGCTAGGGACATGTCACACTCATTTTTGTAATTTCCTCCCTCTGAAACGGTGGATGGAACGTGGCTGGTATTCAATTGATCTTTGCTGGTCTGGTTTCAATTGAATTCTACTTGGCACTATGTTTTTTTAATAAATATTATTATTTGATTTAAAAAATGTTTAGGAATATAAAATGTCAGGCTATACGTAAGACAGATTTAGGAAGGTTAGAGTTGGATTTTTTATTTCTGGCAGTGATGGGGTTTTTTAATAGACCCTGACTGCAAGCAGTCAAGGTAAGATATTGTTTGAATATTTTTAGACAACTCTGAATTAGAAGAATTTGCCAGCACTTTGAAAGGGCAAATTGTGACACGGAATTATTTGGACCAATTAGAGGATTGATAAAATTGAATGGGATGATTTTCACTAGGGCAATGTGTCATTCTAGAAAGGAGTACTGTCTCCAAATGCTGAGTGAGAGAGACATGGCCAGGGATTGTCCTAGAAATCAGCAGAGATTTGGAGAGCGGGACAACAGAAATGAAAATACCAAAAAACTAAGTAAATATTCAGATTTTGCTCTTCTGTTCCCTACTGATGGAGTAATTTGTCTTCAAAGTGGTATAAATGAAAAAGCAGGGGAAATATCTGAGTTAAAATAGCGGGTCACAGGACACTAAAAATTGTGACCTTTGGCAACGTAACCCCTCCCAGTGTCAGCTTTCTCATGTATAAAATGGCCAGCGTGGTACAGTATTTCCAGGGTTGCTGTGAGTGACAATCCCAGGAGATAAGAAATGTAAAGCGCCCTGCAAGGTCCCTTGCCTGTACTATGTACTTAATAAACAGCCACTCCCTTTCAGATCCCTTCCCTGAGAAAACTGTGGGGCGCTTAGTGGCGGTTCAGAAATCAGGAATGGGTTCTCACAAATATTTTACAATTGTTCTTTTTGATGACTCCATGAGCAATGTCATTGGCTTCCTCGGAAGCTGAGCCTGGAGACATGAAGATGGAACTGGTCATGTGCGCATGCGGGCAGCTGGTGAAGGGGACCGAAATGCTGGGTTCAGGTTGAGGCTTGTCTGGATGGATGGTGCATTATTCTGGTTTGCATCTTCCCCTCTCTCACCTGGAGAGCACCCCTGGCCAGTGATTGGTGGGGTCCTTTGCCACCTGCAGATCGCTCACCTGGAAGCCTTTTCAGCTCTTCCCTCAAACCAGTTGGGTTACGGACACTGGTGTGGGATGTGCATAATATCTGGGGCTCCTGGGACTGTTCTGAACAAAGGAAATACCTGGAATCAGAGCTGACTCCACAGAGGCCTGGGTGCTGTCCCTGCTGGCGGCAGCCCTGGACCATTTATTGAAAAATGGAGAAATACCTATTTATTTGAAGCACCACTGGGTCCAACACAGGATGGCCATATATTTTAATTGTCCAGAGCAGGATACTTTTGAGAATGAGTGAAGGCATCATAAAAATCATGCTGGGATGACAGGCATAACTAAGACTGTCCTGGGCAAAGCAGGATATATGGTCACCCTTGTCAGATAGCCTGGGCAGAGGGGTTTGTATTAGATCGTTCTGTCTGGAATTATTTTCGTTGTCCTTGCAAGGACTTCAACTCATAGCTGAATATTCATCTTGATTTGGTGATTTCCTTTAGCTACAATTAAGAGTTTAATATTCTGAAGACTCAATTATGAGAAAGACCCACTAGGATTTGTGGGGAATAATTTAAATACTTCCATTTGCATAATGATTTACAGTTTGCAGAGCATTTTCACACACATTATGTCACCAACCTGGACCTCCTCCCTAAATTTCAAACCTCCAAATTGCAAACCCGCTGCCTCTGAAATGTAATATTGTCTACACCGAGCTCTGTGGTGTCTGTCTGTTCCATGCCTACTTCTCTTCTTCCAGGAAGCCTTCCCTGATCTCAACTCACCATCCCCACCCTCAAAAAAAGTTGCCCCTCCTCAGTAACCCATGTGCTTGCCTACCTTGCTTACTAGAGAGCATGTCTTTGAGGAAGGAGTAGGACTAATTTTCTGCTGTATTCCGAGGTCCAACTCAGAGTAGGAACTCAGAGAATATTTGCTGAATAAATGAATCTGACTTGAATGGTGCTTCTCAAACTTTCATGTACACCAATTACCTGGAGAGCTTCTTAAAAGGAAGATTCTCACATAGCAGCCCTGGGTGGGGCTGGAGATTCTGCATATCCACCAAGCACCCAGGTGATGTCGATGTTGTAGGTCCTTGGACCATACTTTGGGTCGAGGACTCAAGCACTAATATTTAAACTTGGCTGCTCATTGGAATCACCTGGGGAAGTTTTAGATCGCTCCATGCCTGGAGCACACCTCTGGAGTTTCTGATTTAATGGATAAGGGTGCAGCTGGGTATCAAGAGTTTTCAAAGTTCCCCAGATGTTTCTAGTATACAGCAGAATTTGAGAACCATGATGCTGCAGGGAAATTTGACATGACTGTGCATATTTCAAAGTGGAAGGCGTGGTTCCCTATAAACCTAGAAAGAAGTGTGTTAATTCTTACAATTTTAGAATTCACAAAGGACTTTAAGCTCGTATCCATTATTTCAATAGTTCCTTACAACCTGTGAAGAAGGCTTTTTTCACATGGGAAGCAGACTCAGCAAGGAGATCCTGATACAGCAGAGATATGAATCAAGCTTTTTTTTAAATTTCAAATTTAATATATTTTTTCTGAAATCAATGGAGAGAGCTGAGGTTTGTTGGTCAAGTCCCAGCCCTGACAGTTGAGCTGGGTATCACTTGACTTTGGACCTCACGTTTCTTCTCTGTCCCCACCCCTCCCCCATGCATATGGCACTCAGGCAGCCCTCCTTAGGCAGTCTGTCCTGCTAGCTCCTCTGTGTCACATCTAGGTCCTTGGGTGAACACCTCTTCTCTCCCCTTCTCCAGCTGTCAAACTCCCACTCCCACTTCAAGACCAGGCTCAGATGTCCTTGCTTCCCTTGGGCAAGTTTAACCCTCCCATGTGTACCTCTTTAGTGATCACCACTGTCTGTTTCTTCATTTGCTTCTTCTAGACTGTGAGCTCTTCAAACTCATGAGCCACGTCTTATTTTCTTGTATTCCCTACACACATTCCAGGGTCCGATAGTGATGTGCTCGGTGAATACATTAAATAAAAAGGGGTGATTAAATTAATTTGCTTTAGAGAGATGTTTTAAGATGATAAGGACTTGGAAGACTAACAAAAAACTACTTTGGAAAGTTAAAAACATGATACTCAGTGTAAGATATTATTATTACTATGATTATTCATAGTAATATTGTTGTTTATTAATTTTATTTTAGCCTTCCAAGATGCAAACCTGCTTGTGCACTTTGTGCCTGAAATTTTCAGTTGACTAAACAAGACTTCTTGCTGTTTAAACAATTGAAGAATTACAATGAGAAAAAGGGTCATTTAAAATTAATCGGAAGATGTGGAATAAAAGGAAAAAAGTTACCCATCATCTCACCACCGAAGTATACACTGGTAAATTTTTGATATATTTCTTTCCTGTCTGTTTTTTGCACACAGTGTTTTCTAAAACGGAGTTGTAGTGATGCTGTTTGTGTACCATTTTATGTCTTTCTTTTTCGCTTAAAATTATAGCCTACTCATTCCCTCCTATTATTGCTACTTTTACAGGCATCTTTTTTAGTGGCTGTGTACTATTGTTTCAAGTGTATATACCACAGTTTACATAGGGATTACCCAGCTATTGGACATTGAGATTGTATTTTTGTTTTCATCCATGTTGAATGATGCTGCAGTGATGCCGTGATAAAAACCCGTTTTTCTGAATTTAGGCTTATCTTTTTAGGGGTCAATGTCCAGAGGAGTAATCCCCCGAACTTATGCTATTCTTTCTACCAGCAGCAATGTATGAAAGCGATCATTTCATTATCTTGCTTCCAGAACTGGTTATTATAAAATTTTAAGTTGTGTTTAATTTGATAGGTGAAAAATGTTCTTTCATATTAATTTGCATTTCTTTTCATTAGTAGGGAGTTTGAATAAAAATATCAAATGTTTAGCATGGGTTTACAGGTTCTTCTGAGCTTTAAAAGGATCTCTTAATATATAAACTTCCTAGGCAACTATTATATGCCTCTTTCTGCTCTAAGAATCTAAGGTTCTCTAATATATAAATGCCAATGTCTTATTTAACAGACCTTCAGTGAGAACCATCTCTGCTGAATGCATGTGAAAGATGGTGTCTACTCTTTCCATAGATGTTCAAAAATTTTTCCTACCATTTATTTAAAAAATTGTTTTCTTTTAAAAATGATGTAAATATTACAATTAATTTGGTAAACAGAAAAATGGCTACAGAATCATATTTTGCTTGGTGGATTCCTGTTACACACATAATTTTGTCTGTTTCTAAATTACATATTACTTGCGGGTATTGCCAATGATTATTTCAAGGGATGCAGACTGTTCCATTGAACTGATGTGCAATGGTTTAGGGTTAGGGTTTATTTTATTGCTGGCGTATATACTGATTTTGATCTTATTTGCTTGTTTTGGGGAATATGGCTTTATTCCATTTTTGAGGTTATTTTCTTAAACTCACAGAGGTGAGGTTACTGGATCAAATAGGCAAAACATTTGTATGTCACATGCCTAACATTTTTCCTAAAGAGACTTGAATATTTGCTATTTCACCAGTAATAGGAGCTTACTAGTTTGAGCAGTTTCATGGAAATTGTGAGCTTTAAAAACTTGTTACAAATTTAATAGGCAGAAACCTCTTAACATATTTTAATTTGTACTTATTTTATATAACCAGGTAGGCTGAACATTTAAAAAAATATTTATCAATTTTATTTCTCCTTTCGTGAATTAGCTTTTCAGCTTTGTTTTGCTTGTTAACCTAATTACTATCTTAAATCCTCTGCTATGTTTTTTTCTTTTTTCTTTTTTTAATGCCTGAAACATTTATATTAACATATTTCCATACAAATAACCCAATGAAAGTTTAGTATTAGTTGTTTTGTTTGTTTGTTTTTTTATAATGCAGGTTCTTATTAGTCATCAATTTTATACACATCAGTGTATACACGTCAATCCCAATCGCCCAATTCAGCACACCACCATCCCCACCTCACCACAGTTTTCCCCCCTTGGTGTCCATATGTCTGTTCTCTACATCTGTGTCTCAACTTCTGCCCTGTAAACCGGCTCATCTGTACCATTTTTCTAGGTTCCACATACATGCGTTAATATACGATATTTGTTTTTCTCTTAATTCCTCTGCTATGTTTTTTTCTTAAAACAATACAAAACAAAACAAAAAAACACCTTCACCCATCTCTCCCACACCCTCACCCTGTGCCTCAGACAACCACCAATCTGTTCTCTGTATTTATGAGATTTTTGTTTGTTTGTTTGTTTTTTAGATTCCACACCAAAGTGAGACCATACAGTGTTTGACTTTCTCTTATTTCACTTAGCATTATGTCCTCAATGTTCATCCATGTTGTGGCACATGGCAGGGTTTGCTTCTTTTTTATGGCTGAATAGTATTCCACTGTATGTATACACTACATCTTCTTTATCCATTCATCTATGGATGGACACTTAGGTTGTGTCCATGTCTTGGCTATTGTAAATAATGCTGCAATGAACATAAGACTATAGACATCTTTTCAAGACAGTGATTTCATTTCCTTTGGATAAATACCCAGAAGTGGAATTGCTGGATCATGTGGTAGTTTTTGTTTCATTTTTTGAGAAGCCTCCTTACTGTTTTCCCTATTGGCTGCACCAATTTACATTCCCACCCACAGTACACAGGGGTTCTCTTCTCTCCACATCCTCACCAGCATTTTTTTATCTGTTGTCTTCTTGATAATAGCCATTCTAAAGATGTGAAGTGATATCTTTTTGTGGTTTTGATTTGCATTTCTCTGATGATCAGTGATGTTGAGCATATTTTCACGACCTGTTGGCTATTTGTATGTCTTCTTTGGAAAAATGCCTATTCATATCCTTTGCCCATTTTAAAAATCAGACTTTTTTTTATTGATTCATATGAGTTCTTTATATATTTTAGATATTAAGCCCTTATCAGATATATGATTTACAAATATTTCCTCCCATTCTGTAGGTTGCCTTTTCATTTTGTTGATGGTTGAGGTACAGAAGCTTTTCAGTTTGATGTAGTCCCACTTGTTTATTTTTGCTTTTGTTGCTTTTGCTTTTGGTATCAAATCCAAAAAAATCATTGCTGAGACCAGTGTTAAGGAGCTTACTGCCTATGTCTTTTTTCTAAAGAGTTTTATGGTTTCAGGTCTTAGGTTCAAGTCTTTAATCCATTTTGAGTTTATTTTTGCATATGATGTAAGATAGTAGTCCAGTTTTGTTCTTTTGCATGCAGCTGTCCAGTTTCCCTGATGCCATTTATAGAAGAAGCTATCCATCTCCCCTGCTATTTTTGTCATTTCCTTCTGTTAACATTCTTATTGACCACTGGAAACAATAAGGGGGGGATTCAAAGTGATTAAAAAAAATTTTTTTAAACAGATCCTCCTTGAAGCAAAAGGGAAATATCATTGAGTCATCTTGAAAAGTAAGTGTTTCACTTAAGACAAAACTCTCTCCCATTTACTAGTGTACATTGCCCTGGAACTTTTGGTAGATGGGTCCGTTTGAATTATGTTATGTCTTACATTTCAAAATGGACTTATATGGATGAGCACCTGTGTTCCCTCCAATTAAGAGTAGTCTTTCCTTATGAATGAACATAAGCCTCAGTGATACCACCACGTTGAATATGATAGGGATAAAATCAAGGAAAGAGTTGATGAAATCTCTGGGGTAAAGTTTCTTGTCTTTTGCCTCATTATGTAGGGAGGGGAGATGTCTTATTTGTTTCCTTACCGATGTTTTCAGGGTGATGGTGTGCACCGACGTCTCTGGCCCAAACCTTTCTTCAGAGCAATGGTAGATACATCTGGACAAATACAAATATTTTCCCCTGTAGATTGACCAATTACATTCTAATTTAGAATTAGAATTGGGAATTGAGAATGAGAGGGAGGCTGGTGGGAGAGGAAGTTAGGAAACCAACCTCAAAATTCATCAGAATTTGAATGCTGGGGTAAGATTATCAACTAAGTAAGAAATGCATAGAAAATGAAGCAAAAGAAAACATACCAAAATGTATTTAAACATTTCCCTACTGTTGGGTATTTGGGTGAATACTATTCTGTGGATATAGGTGCTGTTACTTGAAAGCCATGCTTTAAATGATCTTAACATTTTTCAGACATTTTTTAGGCAGGCACATAATTAATATTTGTTAAGTAAATTTGTTCTAAATACAGAATCCAAATATTCTTTTGTTTGTAACATTTTTGATTCATTTAAATGCATGTGCACATTTCAAAGAGATAACATTTCATGGACCAGGTTATTATTCTTATTCTTTAACCTCAATTTGCTTGGATTGAAAAATAACTGACTGATTATCTGAAATCAGGCCATACCTAATTTTAGATCTACATTTATAGAATAATTAGGACACTGACTTGCCAGGAGATAAGGACATGAATTAATGAACTTCTAAAAGTCTTTTCTGTGTTTATTTTAGGTATTTCAAAATTTAGAATTAAAAAAAATAGAAATATATCACCTAAAACCTATGAAATTATATCCTATGGACTTTGAGGGCTCCTCTATTGATTAAATGATGTTATTTCTAGAGTACATTTGAGTGTGTGTGTGTGTGTGTGTGTGTGTGTGTGTGTGTGTATAAATGGAAAATTCTCACTTTATTAACTGAGTTTAATATTTGATTTTCCTAATGCTTGGAAAGGTGCTAAAATAACCACCTTTCCCATAGATCTGCTCTAGAGGAAGAATTCTTGATTGTTTAAGCACTCAAGTTATTGCCAAGTTGAAGAAAATAAACTTCAAGTTACAAGCTATGGCGTATTTTTCTGCAAATGAAGCAGGTTATTATCAATTTCTTCAAAAGTGCATGAAAGCTGTTACTGTGAAATATAAGAAAAATCTTGGTATGCAATACTTTTGTTAGAGTCCTTTTAAAAAATCAGGAAATAATGGGGAATTGAAGAGACGAATGGAATGTGTTATGTATAAAAACCACTTTTCCTTTCCATGAGTTGAAGGTATTATATTACAAGGCAGAGTTTATACAGTGCATCCTCAAGGGGAGGAGGACTCAATGTGTTGGATTAATTTTTTAACAACATTCTACTCAGTAGTGTTAAATGTATTCTCTCTCTGAACAGTTGTGAATTTAATGGGCCATTCTATATGTTGGCAGGAGATATGAGAATGGGAATTATAATGGAACATTTCAATTCATATCTTTTTAGTTAGAGAGTTGAAAATAGCTTTCTCCCCCCACCCCCGCCGCCCCCAGTTATGCTGCCCCAATATATACCTGTGAGAAATTTAAACCTCTGAAAATGAGCAATTTTATTCTGCTCTGGGATATTTGGAAGATGACTCCTAGCTGAAACACACACTCAAAATAGAATCTTGTTCATAAAATGATTCACATCCACAATTTACATGTGAATTCTACCCACATGTATGGTGTTTGAAAGGATCTTTAATTATGTCAACTAAAGTGGCTGTGGCCCTTGTTTCACTTGCATCTACCCAGAGAACATCATAGAAGATTGTGTGACCAATGTCAGAAACTGGTTTTAGATCATCAGTAGACTTGAGATTTCTAAGTGTGCCCTGCTCTATAGTATGTGAACACACTAATTTCCACACAATATTTCAGAATTAGTAATACAATTCTTAACTGCGTTTGATTTTTTTTTTTTTGTATTCAAGTGGTCTCAATTTAAAGTATTAAAGGGATTCAGACATTCAAACTGGCAGCCATTCATAGAATATTTATTCATGTAACAAAACATCCTTTGAACGCCTTTTTTTTTAGGTATGCAACTAGCCTCTAGACATCTAAACCAACAATTATAGTTCCAAGTCTTCTAAGACAAAGACTCCTGTCCTCAATAGATTTCTGATTGAAGCTGTAGTTGTTTCCACAGTCCAAGCTCTTGGGGGCTCAGAGAGAAACAATTCATCCTTGTTATGCACCCTTCTCCAAGTTCTTGCCTTACCTCAGCCTTTTAGTTGTACAGACTTTGTATATCTTATTCTTTAATGCTAGTTAGAAGCTTTCCTTTTTATCACCTTTATTTTTGCAGCGGTGGGATATGTTTCTAGTACTCCATTTCTCTCTTATTAACCTACTTTTTTTCAGGCTGTGCCGAATAAGTTAAAAAATTTCTACCTCCTCCTGTAGTTGTCCTCATTTTCCCTTTATCAAGTCTGGGAACGATAGTGTTTTCTGGGTGAGAGTGTCTCATCTTTCCTTTGTCTTTCTTTTCCTCTTTTGATTATAGAACCAAAGTCTGTTTTCAAAACCAGATCTATTTCTTCTGTTTTTTAAATTTTTTAATTAATTAATTAATTAATGGCTGTGTTGTGTCTTTGTTTCTGTGCGACAGCTTTCTCTAGTTGCGGCAAGCGGGGGCCACTCTTCATCGCGGTGCGCGGGCCTCTCACTATCGCGGCCTCTCTTGTTGCGGAGCACAGGCTCCAGACGCACAGGCTCAGTAGTTGTGGCTCACGGGCCCAGCCGCTCCACGGCATGTGGGATCTTCCCAGACCAGGGCTTGAACCCGCGTCCCCTGCATCGGCAGGCAGATTCTCAACCACTGCGCCACCAGGGAAGCCCTCTTCTGTTTTTTTATGTTCTTTTCCCAAATAAGAAATTTGGTTTTTTGTTGTTATTTTTTGTTTTTTATTTTTTGCAAATATACCAATTCTGAAGGCTTCCCAGCCTCTCACTATAGTTTTACATCTGCCTCTGACAAAGCTGATTCTTTGAATCATAACATTCCAGACCATAGATAGGGCTTTTAGATTTCACTCTTATACCTTAATTTATAATAATTTGATGAAGTTTTCCCACCATCCTAAATCCCCAAAGATGATCTATCCCTAATATTACAGGGATCCCGCTCATTTATTATCTGTTTGTTCATAAAGTCTACACATTACAGAGACTCACTGGGGTCTCTCACTCATTCAGCCACTGGAAAGAGGTGAGGAAACTCCATATCAATGCACGTGAGCTTTAGCATGGCGTCCATGACTAATCAGTGTTCTGGATGGAAACTGACCAATTTGGTGATCAAGTCAGCTCCCCTAGGAAAAAGGGATGGAGATGGGATGGGAGAAAAATATAGGGAGAGAGACGGGATTTGTGCTGGCCTAGAAATAGAATTCTAACTTCTAATTCAGTGTTCCATTAACTGTACCTGGAGATGCACTTTATCTCTAAAAAGGTTTACTCATAGGGACTTTCAGCACTTTATCTCTAAAAAGGTTTACTTATAGGGACTTTCAAATTCTACTTCAGCTCACTTATTTCCCAAGTAAGTCAGTGGTCTCCAGAAAACCCACACCCTTTAATGTATTCATTTGTTTTATTACTGACTTGAAAATTCATTTTATTTTACCTTCTGATGATCTAGTCTATTGGCTGAAGTGCAAAGGCCTCACCTTGAAGGAGTAGTAAGCTATGGAGAGCTAAGTCTAGGAAGAACAGGAGGCAGGGGTCAATGTCAGGGTATTGAGTTAAGGGGTCAAACTGGAGAGAAGTTGAGGAGTGAAAGAAAACCAGGCACATGCTGGGGGTGCTTAGGCAGAGGGTGCTGAGTGGCTGACAAGACTGTTAGTTTCTTGGGCATGAAGTGTCTGCGAGTCTGCCTCATTAGAGAACCAGGGGTGGCACACACCCTTTGAAGCACCACATCTTTTGCAAAATGTTGAAGTTCAGTGAATTATATAGATTCTGATGCCAGAAGATGTCCTTTCCATGAGCACTGAAAAGTCATCCCAAACCATGGGACTGAATTCTGCTTTTAAAACTTCCAAAGAAGGGACTTTCAATGCCTCCTTCAATGTTTAATGTCCCTTCCAAGAGTAAAGTCTTCCTTATTGTAAACCTACAATGGTTTCTTGTGTCCCCTTCCCCAAAGGTGGAGAAGGTTGAGCACCATCCTCTGTCTAGAGAATTTAACAGCCATTAATTTTCTCCCTCAAACTTTTGTTTTCTCTGCAAAAAATCCTAGTGCTCTTAACCTTTCTTCATTAATTATATATAATATATATAATTATATATATATATAATCAGATGGTCTGTAATTTGGGTAATGGAGTGGGGACTTATACTTCTTGAACCTGTATGACGTGCATGGTGTTGTTTTAGTCACTTCACACGTGTCAGTGAATTTGATTCTCCTTGCTGCTCTGTGAGACAGGTTATTTTATAAATGAAGAAATTGGATAAACCCTTTTCTATGGACCAAGATGCACAGTCTAGAATGTGAGAGACATTGGCAAGCAGAAAATCATTAATCTCTAGATTTATTTTAGAATTTTAAAATTAATTTTTGTTTTTATCAAAGTAATTCTTGCACATGGATTAAAATCCAATGGGGCTAAAAGGCTTGACATAATGATAGCCAATGCTTGTATGGCAGGTACTTACATCTAAATGCTTTTTACATATTAGCTCACTTAATAATCCTCACAACTGAATATTATTATCTCCATCTTACAGATGGAACACTGAAGTACAAAGAGGTTTATTTAGTTGCCTGAGGTCATAGGGCTTCTAAGTGGCGGAGCTGAGATCTAAATGCTATGGATTGAATGTGTCCTCTCCCCCTACAGCTCCCTCCAAATTCATATGCTGAAACCTAATGCCCAAAAGTGATAGTATTTGGAGGTTGGACTTTGGTGATTAGGTCATGAGGGCATATTGTATTAGTTCCCTTATAAAAGAGATTCCAGAGCTCCCTTCTCCCTTCAGCCACTTGAGGACAAATAAAAAGACAGTTGACCTTCTATGAACTAGGGAGTAGGCTCTCACCAGACACCGAATGTGCCAGTGCCTCCATCGTGGACTTTCCAGCCTACAGAACTATGAGAAGTAAATTTCTGTTGTTTATAAACCACCCAATCTGTGGTACTGTGTAATAGCAGCCCAAACAGACTAAGACAGAAATCATAGGTAGTCTGGCACATTTTATGCCCCTGCTGTTCTGCTTACAAAGGAAGCTGCAGCCCCTGCTTGACTCCTCCCACACCTGGTTCCTCTTCCCAGAGACAACTACTCTTAACTCTTTTTTGATATTTACCTGATAGTCCTTCTAAATAATGTACTTATGCTGCCACTTATTTATGATCAGTTTTAGACATTACCTTTTCAGTTCCTCTATGTAAGATAAGGAATTGGCTCTTATACATCCCTTTCCTTCTTATTTCCTACCCCCATCTTACTAATCTTGTTTTCTCTCAATTTCTAATTCGTCAGCATTTACCGTATGTAAATGCTTATGCAAATTTTGATTATTTATGAACCAAGTTGTTTATAATTATCACATTTTCTTTCTCATTTAATTTTTATTTTCCTTGAACAAGCAATTGCCTCATTTTTCATTTGCTTGGTTATCTCTGTATCTCTCCTTATTTTTTCCCCCTATGCCACCTGTATTTTTTCCAAATGTTAAAATATATCAGGAAACTCATCAAATCTGTTTTTCCTCAAGCTCTCTCTCCTGAAATCCCCATTCTCCCATTCCAGAAGGGACCAGTTGTTGCTAGCTCTGCTTCTCAGCTCTCATCGTGGGATAGTTGAGAGCGCTTGTTCTTACTTCCTGGACCCCATGTCTCCCTCTTCTTGATTTACTCCCTTGTATTATATAAGTGTTCTATCTATCTATTCCTGCATAATAAACCACCTCAAAACTCACTGGCTTCAAACAGTGTATTATCACCACCATTCAGTGTTGTTAACGGGATCTTCTGCTACACATGGTAGTGACGGAGGAGCTGGGGTGTCTGTAGTCATCCTAGGGCTTGATTGTTCTGCAGAGTGAAGACGGCTCATGCACACAGTTGGCAGTCTATGCTGCCTGTTGGCTGGGGGCTCAGCTTGAGCAGTCAACCAGAGCAGCTATGCATGTCCCCTCCGTGTGGCTTGGGCTTTTCACAGCATAGCAGCTGGGTTCTATGAGGGAGCATCTCAAGAATGAGCTTCTCAAGATGCGCAGAGAGAATCTGCAAGTCTTCTTATTATCTCGCTTTGGAAGTCCTAGAACATCACCTCTGCTGAGCTGTATTGTTCAAAGAAGTCACTAAGGCAAGCACAGATGCCAGGGAGAGGAATTAGACATCCTCTCTTGATGTGAGGAGCAGCATATGTGTAGAGACGGGGAGGGACCAGTTGGCAGCCATCTTTGAGGCTAGCTACCCTGGTAGGATAACACTGCTGTCATAAATAAACCCCAGTATTTCAGTAACTTAAATCAATGCCATCTTATTTCCCACTCACACATCTCTTCTCTTCCCTTCCATCTATGGCTCCACATTCCCCTGGAGCATTAGAGTCCTTTGCTATAATTTAACACGTTTTTTTCATTCATTGTGCTGGGCATGTGGTAGAGACATATGTGCTTCATCTACAGAAAAATTTCCTGCATTATTTCTTTGATAACTTTTTCTCTTCTGCTTTTTTCTGTTTTTCCTTATTGTTTCCTTTCTCTTTCATTCCAATTAGGTATTGGATATCTTGAATTGATTATCAAATTTTCTTATCTTCCTTTCTTCTGTTTATTTGATATCTATTTTCTGGGGGATTTCCCCAACTTTATCTCTGAACACTTCTAGTAAATTAAAAATTTTGGGCTATCAAGTTTCAAAAATAATTTTTCTTGTTTTTTTGGATTTTACCTTTCTACGGCATCCTGTTCTTGTCCACAGGATGTGTTATCTTCTCTTATCTTTCTGATGATATTGATCATGTGTTTTTAAAATATTTTTAAATTCCTTGCTTCTTCTATGTCTTTAAGATTCCTACTATCTTTTCTTAGGTCTCAATCTTCCACATCAGAGGCCATTTTCACATATTTAGTGATTTCCCCCTCTGCTTATTCACATTAAGAATCAAAAAATTAAAAATTGAATGATGAAAAGCCTAATCTGGACCTCTGAGTAGGCAAAACTCTCTCTGATAAGCTTCCCTATGAGATGGTTTGGCAGCAAGCGGTCCCTTCTGGCCCAAAGTCAGTACTTGGAAGCCTTTGTTCAGGGCGCATTCAGTCTCCTCCCGCAATAATCTCTTTGCCTGGGGGTGTGCATATGCCAGGCTGCTGGTGGTTTAAGAGCAAGGGCAGGACAAGGGGGCTGAGGTGGCGGCTGTCCCTTATTGCTTCTATTTTCAGCCCTTGCGCTTCATTCTTGTCTTAACTCTGTTGTCTCCGAATACAGAGTTTTCATGGTTTAATTTCCTCAGAAGATAAATTTCAAACCTCCTCATGGGGGTTGTGTGTGGGAGGTTGGCCATTGCCTGGATGCTCAGAGCTGAGAAGAGGAACTTGGGACTTGACCGGGGGTCTTGCAGCTGGTCTCCATGATTACTTCTGGGTGCTTCACCCTGGCCTACGGCAGTACCCGTTCTTTCAATGCTCTTGTTAGCATTTTTTCTGCAGCGTTAGCTACTTCCTTTGCTCTGCGAAGGCAGTTACCACTCCTCCACCTGCTTTGTGCCTCCCAATTCTTTGAAATATTTTATATGTTGATATCTCCTTTCCTATTCACTTTGCCTTATAGGTTTGTGGTTTTTTCGTGCCTTTACTTTTATTTAGCAGGGTTCTGAGAGGGACAAGGGGAAGAGTGATCCCATTGCCTGCAGGGTTTTATATTAACAAGGGAGACCCACACTCAGCTCCTAAGGTTGTCTCTTTGCATTAAAATTATAGACCTAGCCTTTTTGCCAAAGCATGTAAGCCTAGGCTAGGAGTGCCTTCCAACACATCTATACCATGTACTGGGAGAAACCTTCTCCCATTTGTATTAAATTTTAAACTTTTTTTTTTTCCTAAAAACAATGAAGAGTTGCCAGATGTTTTCAAGGATAGGAATGGGGAGTCAGCTGATGAACAGTAGGGATCTCTGTGACTTGGTCTTATATAGACTAGTAACGGAGGAAGCAAAAGCTTTTGGAGTCATAAGACTCTGGTTGTAAATCCCAGCTTTGCCAGTATTGCTGTGTGACTTGAGGAAATTTGCTCAACCTCTCTGAACCTCATGTTCCTTATCTATAAAGTATTAATAACACTTACTCTGCAAAAATATATTGAGAATTCAAGGTAATGATGGTAGAAAGTAGGCTTGTGACGATGCTTAATAAATTGTAGCTGTTTTTACTCCTACTGAAGTATTTCCCTGACTCCCAATAAATAGACAAGTTTCTAGAGCTACTGACAAATATTCTTTCTCAGTCCCAAGCAACAGGACACTAGCAGACAATGACTATTTAAAGAAAAATCTCATTTAAATACTTGAGAAAAGCTATCTCCTTATCTCCCCATAAATCTTCTTCTTCGCTTCTCATAATACAGAAATGAGTTCCAGGCCTGGAGATAGCAGTAGCAGGGCAATATTTTATACTGTTATTGCACTTTGGATCCAAACATGCCCCGAGGATTTTATAAGCAAAAATGAAATTTGTCCCCATGCCTGTGGCATAAGCATTTCATTACTAAATTTATAGACAGATAAACAGTGACTCACAAAAATGAAAACTTTCTCCCCAACCTTGGCTATGACTAATGGAATCTGGCAGAAAATAGCTCTCTGTGTACCCCCATGCACCTCGTATTCAAATTCTGCAATGTGAACCCCCCACCTGGTACCCTGAGAATTGTGTGGAAAGTGAGATTAAAGAGGAGTCTTCTCATTAAGATAACAGATGTTCTGTTGGGACTGGAGTCTGGGGGAGGGGAGCCAGGGGCTGGAGGGAGTGTCACTGAAACGCGATATTGCAAAGATTGGGTTTTACTGGAGTACAAAGGAAAAAGTATGAATGGGAGGGAGTGTATCTCATAGAAAGAGAGGACATCCAGAGACTTGATTCTTCTGATTACTTGCCGTGGTCCAGTCATGACATTCAATTTAACACGTGTTAATTGTCTACCTACTCTGTGCCAGCTACACTCAAAGGCAGCACTGTATTGATTTTTTTCTCTCTACCCAGAAAAGCAATCCCAGTTCTTTTAACATTTCTTGATAGTTTTACTATGTAAATAGATAAAACTCTTTGAGATGAGTTAGTCTCTGCTAATGAAAAATTTGGTTGAATTCAATAAATATTGATTAATCATTATATGTGCAAAGCTTCACATAGGATCAGTGAGGGTTTCAAAGATGAATAAAGACCCAATTTGTTCTCTCCTCTCTCCCTCCCCAAAGCCCACACTCCAAGTGAGAAGGTAGACATCAACAGAATGAGCTTGAATACAAGTCATGGGATGATGTGTGCTCTCCAAGAGGTTTATAAAATTCTAGAGTAAAGAGATGAAGAAGAGCTTTGGAAGGGCCAGGGAAGGTTTCACAGAGATGATCTTTAGACTGAACATTAAAGGAATAGATAGAATTTTGATAAGAGGGAAGAGAAGGAAAGATGTTCTAGGTGGAGAAATTAGCTTAAGCAAAGGCACAGTGGCATGGCAGGATATGGGCATTTGGGGAAATAATGCAGGGGAGTATAATGTGTCTGGCAGGAGAATAACAGGAGACAATTGGAGAGAACCACTTATTCTTTGAATGTTTTACTATCTCCAGCTGCAAAAAGAGGGAAAATAAAAACATTTACACCAAGATCTCTTCAAACGCTACAGCTTCATGTTTTTGATACCTAGAAGTAGGTCAACTTAAAAACTGTCTATTGAAGAATTGGAATAAAGCCAATCAGATACCCTGAGAGAAGACCATCACTTAATTAGATATAGAGGAATCTCTGACTGAGGGAAACTTGACTCTATTTTCTTATTCTATTTAAAAATTCAGAGGGAAGGACACATTGTCCCAGCTTGTGTCAGGTGTCACTGTTCTCTAGACCATGGATTGTGGCATGGAGTACGGAATTTCTAAGAAGATGGTTGCTTTCATTTGAGCCCTTGTTCATGGTGTGGACAAAAAGCAAACGCAGGAGAAAGGGGTGGAAAAGTAGGTTGCTTTTCAGGTCAGAAAAAACATATATTATGTGTTACGGTAACTTGCCCCAAATTCCATGGCTAGAGTTTGAATGCCAAGCCTTGTGATAGTTGCATTGTGTCATGTTACTTCTTAAATGAGATAATGTATATAAAGTTCAGGAATTTATAAAACTTTTTTCAGATGTTGTATTTTTTATTTATAGAATTTGCATTGGGTTCTCTTTTGTTTCCCTTCTGAGATTCTTTGTTCAATCATGGTGTGTATCTTTTTCTTTACTTAAATATATTTAAAATGGCTGTTTTGAAATTTTATCTGTAAAGTCCAACATGTCTTTCATCTCTAGATCTTTCTTTCTTTCCCTCTCTTTCTCTCTCTTCTTTCTTTCTTTCTTTCTTTTTTTCTTTCTCCTTCCTTCTTTTCTTTCTTTCTTTCTTCCTCTCTCTCTTCCTTCCTTCCTTTCTTTCTTTTTTCTTTCTCCTTCCTTCCTTTCTTTCTCTTTCTTTCTTTCTCTCCCTCTTTCTTTCTTTCTTTCTTCCTTCCTTCCTCTCTCTTTCTTCCTTTTTTCTTTCTTTCTTTCTTTCTTTCTCTTTCTTTTTCTTTCTTTCTTTCTTTCTTCCTTCCTTCCTTCCTTCCTTCCTTCCTTCCTTCCTTCCTTTCCTTCCTTCCTTCCTTCCTTCCTCTTTCTTTCTTTCTTTCTTTCTTTCTTTCTTTCTTTCTTTCTTTCTCTCTCTCTCTCTCTCTCTCTCTCTCTCTTTCTCTTTTTCTTGTCCTTCACTTCATCTCCCCTCGTTTCTTCTCCTCCAACACCTTGTCCTTCTTCTTTTGGTTATGGGTGTCACATTTTCTTGCTCCTTTGCATGTCTCTTTATTTTTTATTCTATTCTGGACAATAGTGAATGCTACATGGTTGAAAGTCTGGATATTATTATCTTCTTTTAAAGATTTTGAATTTCAGGTGGTATATTTACTAGTGGGTCAAGCTGAGCCCTAGAGTTTTCAAAAACATTTTGTTATTTGGCTTTCAGTTTTGTTAGGGTGGTATATTAGTTTCCTAGGGCTACCTTAACACAAAATGGCAAACTCTGTGAATGAAAACAACAGAAATTTATTCTCTCACAATTCTGGAAGCCAGAAGCCTGAAATTAAGCTGTTGGCAGGACTGCACTCCCTTGGAAAACTCTAGGGGAGAATACTCCCCTGCCTCTTACAACTTTTGGTGGCTCCAGGCATTCCTTGGCTTAGCATGCATAGCTCCAACCTCCATCTTCATCTTCTCTTGGCCTTCTACTCTGTTTCTCCTCTTCTGTCTCTTATAAGAATCCTTGTCATTGGATTTAGAGCTCACCCAGATATTCCAGGATGATCTCATTTCAAAATCTTGAATATAATTACATCTGAAAAAAACCTCTTTTTCTAAATAAGATCACATTCACTGGTTCTGATGGTTAAAACATAGACCTATCTTTTGCGCGACCACCATTCAACCCACTACAGTTGAGTCTAGAATAGATCTAGCTCCAGAGATAGAGTAGTACTATTCCCAAGGTATAGACTTTCTGAGATCTCAGTTGAATGCCTGGAATTTTCAACAAGCTTTATTCACTCTGATCAGTACGAGGTCCTATGTCTGTTAGAACTATTCTTGTGGAGTCTTGCCCTTGTACATGTACAGCTTAATATTCAGCCAATTACTTAAGGGGGCCCCAAATGCAGATTTAAAGAGCTCGTTCTCTGTGCAACTCCCTCCTCTATGGTACCCTGGCCTGCAAATTCTGGCCAGCTCATCCCTCCCCAAATCTGATCTCTGCCTCCTCAGCTCAGCCAGACTATATGCTCTTCTTGGGCTCCATCTTTCCACACCACAGTCTGAGAAGTTGCCTCCAGGCAGAAAATTAGGGCAATCAGGAGGCTCAGCCTGTGCTTCAGTTATCAGTTATTGCTTCTCAGCTCCAAATCTGCTCCCTTCATTGCTAGAGCCCTCACTGGTACATCTGTATTTCCTCCTCTCAAGGATCACAGTCTTTTCATGTCTGAAAAGAGTCACATAATATATTTCTTCCAGTTTTATAGTTGTTTGCAGTGGGAGGACTAGTTCAGTACCAGTTTCTCCATCCTTGTCAGAAGGGATGTTCCTTCATAAACTTCATGCACCGTACATGCATTTAGGTGGCTGCCAAGTAGAAACCTGGAATTGAAAAATCAGACCTTCTCCTGGACCAGTTTTTTTTCTTCCAGTTATGATGAAACAACGGCTGACCCCGAGATATCCGGGCAGTTTCTCTCTGGAAGCTAAAAGGTAATCCATCTCCTCCTTAACTAAGGTACCAATTATCCATGTACCTAAGACTTAGGCTTCAAGCTAGAGAAAGTTGGTGGGGCTGGCCTAAGACATTCAGAGATGGTGTAGTGCCAGCAAGGGGTGCATTGATACAGTATCCTTTATTAGTGCCTCACTTTATTAGTCACCTGGATAAACGAGGCCATACTCATAGGATGGTGAATAGGATGGCAAAAGCATTCAAAGCCGCACAATATAAAGAAAGCTTTAAGGGACTAAAGATGTGACATGAGAAACATCTTTAATTTTTGAAAGGCTGTCACATAGAAGAAAGATTGAATTCGCTCTAAGGGAGCCAAGTGATAGGAGCAGGATCAGTGGGTGTTATAGGAAGAAATAATTTGTTGAATTGAAAAAAAGAACTTTCTGCTGACCAGGGTTCTCCAAAGATAGAAGAGGCTGCTACTGGAGAGAGCGGAAACCTGCTGCCAGTGGAAGTGTGTTAGTTTTCTTCTGCTGCCAAACACCCACAAATTACCACGACTTTAGCAGTTTAAAATGATACCCATTTTTTTTTCTTTTTTTTTTTTTAGAAATTCACGTTCTTTTATTTATTTATTTATTTATTTATTTATTTATGACTGTGTTGAGTCTTCGTTTCTGTGCGAGGGCTTTCTCTAGTTGCGGCAAATGGGGACCACTCTTCATCGCGGTGCGCGGGCCTCTCACCATCGCGGCCTCTCTTGTTGCAGAGCACAGGCTCCAGACGCGCAGGCTCAGTAATTGTGGCTCACGGGCCCAGTTGCTCCGTGGCATGTGGGATCTTCCCAGACCAGGGCTTGAACCCGTGTCCCCTGCATTGGCAGGCAGATTCTCAACCACTGCGCCACCAGGGAAGCCCAATACCCATTTTTATCTCAGTTATGTTGGTCAAAATTCCAGGCAGGCTTAGCAGGATACTCTGCTTAGAGTCTCACAAGGCTGGAAATCAAGAGGTAGACTAGGCTGGGAGAGAATCTGCTTTAGGTTCATCCAGGTTGTTGGCGGAATCGAGTTCTGTGAGGTTGTAGGACTGAGGTTCTCATTCCTTGCTGACTCTCAGCC
The DNA here is from genome assembly GCF_028023285.1 of Balaenoptera ricei. Lineage (NCBI taxonomy): Eukaryota > Metazoa > Chordata > Mammalia > Artiodactyla > Balaenopteridae > Balaenoptera > Balaenoptera ricei. Next base: position 92,214,745 of record NC_082651.1, read on the forward strand.
AGGGGTCATTCTTAGCTTCCGGAAGCCACCTGCATTCCTTGGCTTTTTGTCCTCTGCATCTTCAAAGCCAACAATGGAGTAGTGAGTCCTTCTTGTACTTCAAATCCCTCTGACTCTTCCTTCTGCTACCAGCTGGAGAAAGTTCTCTGCTTTTAAAGGCACATGTGATTGGATTGGATCCCTTCAGACAACCTCCCCTTTTTAAAGTCAACTGTGTCTTATGACACAATCAAGGGGGTAATATCGCCTCACATTTACAGGGTTCAGAGATGAAGGGCTGTGGAATCTTGGAGGTTATTTTTTAGAATTCTGCCTACCATAGGAGATATCCCTGCAGAGAATGGATGACCACTCAATGGGGATGTTGTCCAAGCTTCTCAAACATGGAATGGGTCCCTAGACTACATGAACTTTAAGGTCCTTTTCAGTCCTGAGATTTTATGAGGATTTTATTTAAACAGGCTGCATAAGAAAATATTTACTGAAAACAGGGAATGCAGGTAGGGGACATGTTGGGAGAAACTATTGACCCAGAGTAGAAAATTTAATTCATTGCTGTTCTAACATTGACTCATCAACTTGCACTGTGGCAGGTATTCCTGGTTGCAATGCTAAGTCCACAATATCTCGCTTGTTCCCCCACCAGCAAAGTCATTTCCTCTGGCCACACCCCCTGACTTCTCCTTCTCCTCTACACCAAAGAATTCCGCTGTACACCTGTTCTACCTTTCTATGCATCAAGGATGCTTATAGGCACTACAACTTTCATTCATTCACTGATTTTTGTGTGTGTGTGTGTGATTTCCTTCTATGTGACAAGTTCTTTCCTAAATAATTCAAGGGTTTCAGAGATATGGAAGGTATGATGTCTGCTCTTAAGGAGCAAACTGCATTAGGGGCAATAATTGTGCACAAATAACTGTTATTTAAGACTAAATGTGGCATTTTTATAAATTGGTTGTGGGCATGTATGGATAAAATGATGTGGAAATTAAAAGGAGGGAGGAGATCATCCTTATGTCCTGGGGGAGACTGAGAAATATTCTGGGGAAGAGTTGGCTTTTGTTCTGGGTCTGGAAATATGGGAAGGATTTGGGTACATAGAGGGGGGGAGTGGCATTTCAGACAGAGGGAGTTGTGGGGACAAAGCTGAAGAAATAGACTGGAGTCACTTGGTAAGGTCTTGAATGTGGAGTTTAGCTTGATTCAATAGACCACAGGGAACATTCTGCTAAATGTGTATAATAATGCCATTGCCTCCTCCCAACAAACTTTCTGAAACAAAGCAATTCAAATATTCACAAAGAACTCATGCCCAGGATTATAATGACATGCAGTAAACTTTAACAAGAAGCAATAAACTAAAAATATTCCTGGGGAAGAAAGAACACCTCGCTTTATCCTGTTTGTTCATTTTCCTTTGCCTTTGATTCTCATTGTTCTTATTTTGTAGTTTGAAGCTTCTTTTTGTGTTTGTCAATGACACTTGTACGATGCTTTGAAAGCCCTGGATATGCTTTAAATTCTACTTTTTTTTCCTTCAGTTGCTTTAACCTAAGTCTGTCAAAAGCATATTATGGTTCAGATGAATGCACATATTCAAAGCCATTTTAAAAATTCCTTTTTAAAATCAAATCAAATCAATTTTACTTCTTAAGGTATTCCCAGGTTGTCTTTCCTTTTATTGTAGAGGCTTATTTTATACATCATAATTCAAAAGCAGTTGCACAGATTTCAGGTTTGTTTGATGCAGCAGGGCTTATACCTTCTGAGGACTAGGTGTCTACCAATAGGTGGCCATTTCATGACCCCTAGAAAGGTTCCAGCTCATCCCCTATCTTCACATGCAGACTCTAGGTCTACTGATGTTCTGAAGTTCTCACATCAGGGCTTCAGGGGCATTACAGTTAAAACCTTTATATTGGTATTAGCTACTGACAACTCAGAGTGGCCAGAATACCCGAGAAGGGGTTTAAGAAAGAGTGTCATGAGAATACCAAAAGGGTAGAGTGAGCTCCATCAAAGGATGTGGGGAGAGGCACCATCATAGGGAAAGGCCCTTTCCTCATCGCACATTCATTGGTTGTAGCCAAGAGTTATTTACAATGATCATTTGTCCAATACCACTTCTAATTTCAAAAACACTTGCTAACTCAGCATATGCCAGCTCTGGAGACAGCCAAGGTCTTACACGACAGTGTGGGCTTTTACTTGGGCCTCTAATCACCTTGGGTTACTAGATGTATCATCCCCCTCAGCCATCCAGCCTCCACTTCCTTTCTCTCTCTTCTTTGAGGGTTCTTTCCAGATGGTTTCTTTGAGAGGCAACCCTGCCTTCAGAATTATAGAGACCTGGATTTACATCTGGTTCCCAGCTCACAGCTGTGTGACCTTAGGAAACCACCTAACTTTTTTGTTTGTTTTAATTGAAGTATGGTTGATTTACAATGTTGGGTTAGTTTCTGGTGTTCAGCAAAGTGATGTGTATATATACGTATACACACACACACATATATATATATATATATATATATATATATATATATATACACACACACACACACACACACACACATATGTGTATATATATGTGTGTATATATGTATATATATTCCTTTTCATATTCTTCTCCATTGTGGTTTATAACAGGATATTGGATATAGTTCCCTGAGCTACACAGTAGGACATTGTTGTTTATCCATTCTAGACATAGTAGTTTGCACCTGCTAATCCCAAACTCCCAGTCCAACCCTCCCCTGCCCCTCCTCCCTCTTGGCAACCACAAATCCTTTCCCTATGTCTACCATCTAACTTCTTTTAGCCTACAAGTATACATTAGATATCACATGTTTAAATGTTTGGTCCATATTAGATATCCACTACTGTTTGGATTAATTTCATTAGAATGGTGAATGAATTTTAATTTTAGAAACGTTTGTTTTTTATCTGCCTTTTTTAACAGAGCATACCACTTGACAAACATTGATTGACCTTTTTTTCTATGTACAGATCCCTGTGTTAGATGTTGTGAGAACTGTAGAGTCAAAATAGAAATGTCCCTGTGTTTCTTTAAATACTCCATCACATGCATCGTTATGAGCACTGGTGATTGACATGTCTGGGTGATGGAGATGCAAGAGCCATAGGGGTGGACACTTAGCTTGTCACAGTGAGATTTTCTTCACTAGAGTCTTAGTATTTGAGGATTTAGTATTCATGGTTTTAATGACTCATGACACACATAAATCCCATGACCTGCATGTAGTCATTTATAGTCTAGCTGAGCACAAATATGAATTTCATGAATCCATGGAGTGGCGAGTAACCTTGGCTGGCTGTTTAGCATTCACATCTCAGTGTCGCCTTGCTGTTTCTTACCCACTGTTGGTAAGCAGTCAAATTTGTGATGGGGTGAGATGTTCTCTGTGGCACGGTCCAGGAAGAAGGCCAACGGGTGGATGGTGGAGGTGGAAGCAAAGGGAAAATGAAGGGATTTTAGAAAGTGACGGCTCTTTGGCAGTGTTAGATCAATAAAACAATCCAATAATGAATTTGGTGATAGTTTCAATCTATTAAATTTGGTGATAGTTTCGATCTATTAAATCTATTACTGAGTCTAACCAAATTTTATGTAGAATTAAGAAAACAATTCAAGACATTGGTTCAGCAAGAGCCAAAATTTGTAGTTGTGAGAGAAGCAAATAAAATTTAAACCCACATTGTTGGCAATGAAGAGAGAATAGGAAACGGCTAGTTGATCTTCCTGCTGTGATTCTTCCTAGAGATTCACTATTTCTTGGAATTTTGTACCGGTTACTGTCACCACCCTGCTGGCCTCCAGGAACCATTGTTCTCTCTTAAATGATGATACTGAACAGGGGACCACAGATCCTTGCTTTAATACCCCGTGGCACAGCTAGGTAGGAGCTGCATACAGTTTTATTGAGGGTTTGACGGTAATGAACTGGAAATGAGTGAAGCCTGCCTCTGTATTTTGTCTCACAAGGCATAGATGACTTGACTTCAAGTCTGAGGCCTCCTGGCAGAGGTCTTCTTATCTGGCTCCCAGGCCACCTTCGTTTGGCCCAGTTCATCTTTCCACATCCACTTGGAATACTCCCAAGAGTGTTAGATTCCTCAAATCCAGGCATAAGAGACTAAACCAGGAATACCTTTTCCCTTTAGGGGAGAGACTTACCTCTTCCTCCAGGAATAAGGCCTTATCGCTGGGACAACTTTCATTACAAAGTTATCATATTAACATAGAGAGATTTTAAAAAAAATAGTAGCAGACTTATTTCATTATTTTTATTATGCCCCAGTGCCACCTGTCACCTACTCCTTGGAGCTGCTGTTTCGCACTGTCAAGCCCATCATCGCGGCCCCTCTTTCACATTTCCTTTAAAGATTAGATGTTCAGAAAAATCTTAATGATCAACTTAGAGTTTTAATGGGCAAGACAGAGGAGTGAGTTTAAGTCATAATTCCCCAGTAAAATGTAAAACTACTCACTAGACATTTCTGTTTCTCAGAGACCCGTCTTGGATGGACTCTTCTATGGGGGTGAAGAAAATGGGGAGTAGGATCTCCTTTGCCCCCCTTTTCAGCCAGGTTCAGCCTGACGCCTCTCCTCCCAATTTCTCACCCCTTTATTATGAAGGATTTAGCATTAGCACCCCCAGCCTGATCAAAGGGATTTGCAAACTAATGGGGGCTCCACCATTCTTAGGAGGCTGTGGGCAGTTAAAACATAGAATTTGGTGGGAGGGTTTTGTTATTATGTGATAATGATAAGAGCTCTAGTTTATGGGAAGTTTACTATGTCTTAGGCACTTTGTTAAATGCTTTTCTTGGAGACGTTTTTCAATTCCTTGCTCACAAACACGTTAGATGCTTTTATTATTCCCATGTTGTTAATGAAGGTAGACTATTTAACTTCCATTGGTGGAGTGTGGGTGTAAATTCCAACTGTCCAGCTGTAAAGCCTGGATTCTGAAACCCTATGTTGTGTAGCCCTTCGTATACAAATGAGTTTAATACTGTACATTGGAATCATTACAGACCCAAATAGGTCATTTAAATTTTTTTACTATATTTTATACTCATTTACAAGCAAAAATATGTACATCAGGGCAGTATTTTCTAAACTTCCTTCAATGATAAGGCTTACATGGGATGTGTATTAAGTTAGAGTTGACCAAATTTCTCCCACAGAGAATCTGATTCAATAGGAGCCTGAGTTACTGATGTTTAAAAAGATTATTTTAAGGGGTCACTCCAGATGATTCTTGTCTTTGAGCAAGTTTCAGAAATTCTACTGATGGGCGTCCTTAGTTCTTATTGTATTTGGAGCCCTTCTGAGGCCTTTATCATCTCAACAGCTGTCGACTCCCCCCGCAAACTTGACTTTTCTTTTTTCCTGAGCCTTTACTGCTGGGACCCATTTTGAGTTAATTTTTGTATAGGGTATAAATTTCATTATTTTGCTTATGGATATCTAATTTTTCCAGCACCATTTGATGATAAGACTATCCTTTCTTCACTGAATTGCTTTTTATTTTTAAAAACTATTTATTGAGATATAATTTACATATATACTATACAGTTCAGCCATTTAAAGTATATCTAATGGTTTTTGCATATTCACAGCTTTCCAACTATCATCACACCCAAATTTAGAACATTTTTCTTATCCCCCATAGAAGCCCCCTACCCATTAAATGGTCACACCTCAGTACCCACTCCCCTGAGCCCTAGACAAACACTACTTTCTTCTCTATAGATTTGCCTATTCTATACATTTCATGTAAACAGAGTCAGACTTTGTGACTGGTTTCTTTTTGCATAATGTTTTCAAGGTTCATGCATGTAGTACCATGTATCAGTATATTTTATTTATCCATTTATAAACTAATGGGCATTTGAGTTTCCACTTTTTTGGCTATTTTGAATAATGCTCCTATAAACATTGTTGTACAAGTTTTTGTGTTGATGGACACTTACATTGCTTCCATGTCTTGGCTATTGTAAACAGTGCTGCTATGAACATTGGAGTACATGTGCCTTTTTGAATTATGCTTTCTCAGGGTATATGCCCAGGAGTGGGATTGCAGGATCATATGGTAGCTCTATTTTTAGTTTTTTAAGGAACCTCCATAGTGTCCTCCATAGTGGCTGTACCAGTCTACATTCCCACCAACAATGTAGAGGGTTCCTTTTTCTCCACACTCTCTCCAGCATCTATTTTTTGTAGACTTTTTGATAATGGCCATTCTGACTGGTGTGAGGTGATACCTCGTTGTAGTTTTGATTAGTGTTTCTCTACTAATTAACAATGCTGAGCAGCTTTTCATGTGACTTTTGGCCATCTGTAAAGGAAATTATTTACATAACAGAAATAGACTCACAGACATAGAAAATAAACTTATGGCTACCAAAGAGGAAATGGTGGGGGAAGGATAAATTAGGAGTTTGGGATTAAAATATACACACTACTATACATAAAATAGGTAACAAACAAGAATCTACTCTGTAGCACAGGGAACCATACTCAATATTTTGTAATAACCTATAATGGAAGAGAATATTAAAAAAAGTGTATATTTTTGTATATATGTATAACTGAATCAATTTGCTGTATACCTGAAACAAACATGACATTGTAAATCAACTATATTTCAATAAAAATTTTTTAAAAAATGAAAAAAAAGGGGAGTCACTCTTCTTAACCTTGTGGATACAAGTCCCTTATCAGATATATAAATCATATAATAAATTTTCTCCCATTCTGTGTGTTGTCTTTTTTACTTTCTTGATGGTGTCATTTGCAGCAGAAAAGCTTTTAATTTTGAAGAAGTCCAATTTATCTTTTGTTCTTTTGTCATTTGTGCTTTTGATGTTGTCTCTAAGAAAGCATTGCCTAACCTAAGGTCATAAAGATTTATTCCTTTTTCTTTTTTTTTTTCTGGGAAATTTATAGTTTTAGCCTTTACCTTTAGGTGTATGATCTGTTTTAAATTATTTTTTGCATGTGGATATTCTTCACTGAGATGATATTGAAACTTTGTCAAAATTTGTTGTTCATATATATACATATATGTTCTTTTTCTGAATTTTCGATTCTATTTCCTTGATCTATTTGTCACTATCACCTTATTTTAGTTCCCATAGCTTTATAAAAAGTCTTGAAATCAGGTAGTATCAGTCGTACAACTTTGTTCTTTTTCAAAGTTGTTTTCTCTATTTCATGTCCTTAGCATTTCCATGTAAATTTTGAAATTGGCTTGTCAATTTCTGCAAAAATATATTGTTGGTAGTTTGATTGAAATTATATGAGTCTACAGATCAATTTGGGGGAGAACTGACACCTTAACAGTGTTCCAACCCATGTACACAGTATACTTCTCCTTTAATTAGCTCTTTAAAAATTTATCTCAGCAGTGTTTTATAGTTTTCCTTGTATAGGTCTTGCTCATTTTTGGTAGATGTAACACTAAGTCGTTAATATTTTTTATGCCATTGTAAATGGTAATTTTTGTTTTAATTTCTGATTGCTTGTTGATAGTATATAGAAATACAGTTGATTTTTGTATATTGATTTTGTATCCCATAAACCTTGCTAAATTCACTTATTGGTTTTAGTAGCTTTGTTGTAGATTCCATCAGATTGTATCTGCATAGATGATCATGTTATTTGTGAGCAAAGACAGTTTTACTACTTTCTTTCCAATGCGGATGGCTTTTATTTCTTTTTCTTAACATATTGCACTGAGTAGGTCTTCTAATATGATGTTGAATAGAAATGCTGAGAGAGGACATCACTATCTTGCTACTGATCTTAGGGAGAAAATCTTCAGTCTTTCATCATTATGTATGGTATTAGTTGTAGGTTTTTAAAATGAAGTTGAAGACATGCCCTTCTATTCCTACTTTGCTGAGAGTTTTTATCAAGAATAGACATAGAATTTTGTCAATTGCTTTCTCTGCATCTATTGAGATGATCGTTTTTTAGTGTATTAATATGGTAGATTATATTAATTGATTTTTAATATTAACTTACATTTGCATTCATGGGATAAATCCCTCTTTGTCATTGTACTAAGTTTTTAGGGCTGTTATAATAAAGTGCCACAAACTAAGTGACTTGAAATAGAAATTTGTTCTCTCACAGTCCTAGAGGCTAGGAGTGTAAAATCAAGGTGTCCAAGAGCCATGCTCTCTCTGAAGCCTCTAGAGAGTATCTTTTCTTGCCTCCTACTAGATTCTTGTGGTTGCTGGCAATCCTTGGCATTCTTTGGCTTGTTGATGCATTGCTCCAGTCTTTGCTACAAATTCAGTTGTTTTATAGATATTGAGCCATTTAGTTTATGTATTTCTTCTTGATTAGACTTTGGTTGTTTGTGCCTTTCAAGGACTTTGTCCATTTCATCTTAATCGTTGAATTTATTGGCATAAAAATAGTTTCACATTTTCTTATCATCCTTTTAATATCTATAGAATTTATAGTAATTATTGATATTGGTAATTTATATCTTTTTTTTTTTAACTGACTAGTCTGGGTAAGGGTATCAATTTTAGTTATCAATTAGTTTTCTTAAGGGACTAGATTTTGGTTACATTGATTGGCTCTATTTTTCTCTTTTCAGTTTCATTGGTTCCATTCTGATTGTTATTGTTTCATTTCCTCTGCTTTCTTTGTGTTTACTTTGTTTATTTTTTTAGTTTCATAAGATGAAAGCTGAGGTCATTGATGTGAGACCTTATTCTTTTCTGATACATGTGTTTAGTGCTATAAATTTTCCCCTAAGTACTGCTTTATCAGCATACCATACATACATACCATACATTTTGATATTTTGTGTTTCTATTTTTATTCCATTCAAAATACTTCCTAATTTTCCTTTTGATTTATTCTTTGATGCATAGAGTATTTAGAAGTATGTTGTATTGTTTCCAAATATTTGTTGATTTTTAAAGAGATCTGTCAGTTTTTTATTTCTAATTTAATTTCACTTGTTATGAGGACAGCCTTTGTATGACTTGAATCTTTTAAACTATTGAAATGTTTTATTGCTCAGAATGTGGTCTGTCCTGATCAGTGTTTCATGTGCACTTGAAAAGTATGTGTATTGCACTATTGTGTGGCACGTTCCACAAATGTTAATTAGGTCAAGTTATTTGGAATTATTTTCAAGTCATCTATATTTTTCCTGATTTTTTATTTTTTAAATCAATCATCAACATACAAGTATTAAAACATCCAACTATAAATGTGGATTTGTCTATTTGTCCTTATAGTTTTACCAGTTTTTCCTTCATGTATTTTTAAAAAATTTTTGTTGGAGTATAGTTGCTTTACAATGTTGTGTTAGTTTCTACTGTACAGCAAAGTGAATCAGCTATACATATACATATATCCCCTCTTTTTTGGATTTCCTTCCCATTTAGATCACCACAGAGCATTGAGTAGAGAGAGTTTCCTGTGCTATACAGTAGGTTCTCATTAGTTATCTATTTTATACATAGTATCAATAGTGTGCATATGTCAATGCCAATCTCCCAGTTCACCTCCCCCCCTTACCCCTTGTTATCCATACGTTTGTTCTCTGCATCTGTGGCTCTATTTCTGCTTTGTAAATAAGATCATTTATACCAATTTTTTTCAGATTCCACATATATGTGTTAATATATGATATTTGTTTTTCTCTTTCTGACTCACTTCACTCTGTATGACAGTCTCTAGGTCCATCCATGTCTCTACAAATGACCCAGTTTTGTTCCTTTTTAGTGGCTGAGTAATATTCCGTTGTATATATGTATCACATCTTCTTTATCCATTCCTCTGTTGATGGGCGTTTAGGTTGTTTCTATGTCCTTGCTATTGTAAATAGTGCTGCAATGAACATTGGGGTGCATGTGCCTTTTTGAATTATGGTTTTCTCAGGGTATATGCCCAATAGTGGGATTGCTGGGTCACATGGTAGTTCTATTTTTAGTTTTTAAGGAACCTCCATACTGTTCTCCATAGTGGCTGTATCAATTTACATTCCCACCAACAGTGCAAGAGGGTTCCCTTTTCTCCACACCCTCTCCAACATTTACTGTTGGTAGATTTCTTGATGATGGCCATTCTGACCAGTGTGAAGTGATATCTCATTGCAGTTTTGATTTGCATTTTTCTAATAATTAGTGATGTTGCATATCTTTTCATGTGTTTATTGGCCATCTATATGTCTTCTTTGGTGAAATGTCTATTTAGGTCTTCTGCCCATTTTTTGACTGGGTTGTTTGTGTTTTTGATATTGAGCTGCATGAGCTGTTTGTATATTTTGGAGATTAATCCTTTGTCAGTTGCTTCATTTGCAAATATTTTCTCCCATTCTGAGAGACGTCTTTTTGTCTTGTTTATGTTTTCCTTTGCTGTGCAAAAGCTTTTAAGTTTCATTAGGTCCCATTGGTTTATTTTTGTTTTTATTCTCATTACTCTAGCAGGTGGGTCAAAAAAGATCTTACTGCAATTTATGTCAAAGAGTGTTCTGCCTATGTGCAAATGTGGATTTGTCTATTTGTCTTTATAGTTTCATCCATTTTTCCTTCATGTGTTTTGAATCTCTGCTATCAAGTATCTAAATATTTAGTATTGTTAGGTACTCTTGATGAATTGATCCTCTTTTTCCTGTTTTATTTTGGATAGTTACTGCTGCTATGTCATTGTAGTTTCTTCCGTAATGTCTAAGCTTCCATTCAATGCATTTTTTTAAATCTCAGATATCGTTTTCATTTCTAGAAGTTTGATTTGAATATTATTAATATTTACCTGTTTATACTTAACTTTTTGGATGTATGGAATACAGTGATAATAATAATTACCCTAATGTCCTTGTCTGCTAATTCTAACATGTGTCAGTTATGGATGGTTTCAATTCATTGGTCTGTTTTATCTTATGGGTCCTAGTTTCCTGCTTCTTCGCATGGATGCCAGTCATCATAAAGTTTACCTTTTTGGGTGTTAGATAGTGTATACTTATAAATATTTTTGAGTTTTTACTGTGGGAATCACCTAAGTTACAGGGAAACAGTTGAATTTTTCAGGTCTTGCTTTTAAGATTTTTTGGTAGGATAGAGCAGTGTTTAGTCTAGGGCTAATTATTCTCCAATACTGAATCAAGATTCTTCTGAGTACTCTAACCAACATTCCATGAATTATGAAGTGTTCCAATCTGGCTGGTGGGAATGGGCATTATTTTTGTCCCTTGTGAGCACTGAGTACTGTTTCCTCTATCCTTTCTGAGAGTTCATTCCTTGAGGCAATTTCCTCATACAGATGCACTGATCTGCTGAACACTTGGGAAAGACTTCTGCAAATTTCCAGATATTATTGTGCAGTTCTCTCCTCTCTGGAATTCTTTTCTGTGAATGCTAGCCACTCATATCTACCTGGATTCTCAGCTCCAGCTCCTTAACTCAAGGGATCAGTGAGGCTCTGCCTGAGTTGTCCCTTTCTGCCCTACACCTAGAAATTTTCTCAAGGTAGCAAACTGGGGCAATCATAGGGCTCATCTCATTTGTTTCCTGTCTCTCATGGACAATGAGTTTGTTGTTTTGTATATACTTTGTGTTTTTCTGTTGTTTTTGTCATTAGGGTAAATCTGGTCCCTGTTATTCCATTTTGACTGGAAGCAGAAGTCCCCATATCCAAGATTTTGTAGGTGTATGCATATGTGCAATATATCTTGTGAGAGCTTCCATAGCTTCCATCAGATTCACTAAAGAGTATGTAACCCTCTTTAAGAGCAAGAACCTCTGTTTTATAGTAATCATCATATAGTCTTAAATTTTATTTATTTCCCTAAATTTTAGAAATCAATATGTATATTCCTTCACATAGTTCTAAATTTTCTATAAATTTAAATTTTCACTAAATTATAAATACTGATATTAAAAAAAATATTTTACGTCACTCTTTTTAAATGTATCCAATTGATTCTAAATATCATAGTGTTTGGTACCCAGAATTCTCCATTTAAAAAATGGTGAGCAAGATTTTGTTCAACTGTTGAAAAATGTTACCCTCCTCCTTTTGCTCTTTGAATTCACCTTTCCATTCCACTTCTCTCATGAAATGTTGTCTTCATGTAATACATTTTATGCTTAAAGTCTTTTTATTGCCCTACTGCATCCAAGGTCACCAAGACAGCCCCCAAGTTTGATGCTTCGCTAAGAAAACTCACAGGACTCACCATGTTGTCATTTTTACACTTAGGATTTGTTACAGTGAAAACATTCAAAGCAAAATCTGCAAAGGGAAAAAAAAAACCACATGTGGTGAAGTCCAGAGGAAACTGAGCTCAAGCTTCCAAGAGTCCTTGCTCAGTGGAATCACAATGGACTTGCTTAATTCTTTCATCAACGAGTGTGACAACACATGTGAAATGTTGTCAACAGGGAAGCTCATTAGTGACTCAGTGCCTATGGTTTTAATTTTGGGCTGGTCATGTAGGCACCCTTCTTTAGAACATACCAAAATTCCAGATTCCCAGAAGGAAAACAGATATTTAGTATAAACCATCATTTTTGTCCTCCTTTTTTTGTTTTTTTTTGAAAGCACTTTCTGTGCTCACACACCCATTGAAAATTCTTCCATCACTCTAGGGTTACTTTAGTTTGAATCCCTGCAGATTTAAAGAACATTCCTTCTGCTTCCCAGCAATTCAACCAATTACAGCACTCACGTGTAACCCTCTCTCCTCAATGTTGCATGGTGGTGGCTATTGTACAGTAAGTCCCCTACATACGAACCTTCAAGTTGCGAACTTTCGAAGATGCGAATGTGTGGTTCATCAACGTCCGGCATGTACTACAGCCTCCTCTTCACTCTAATTCAACCCACACATGGAACTTAGCGCTGATATTCACATTCAACAAAAATATCCAGACTCATACTCACCTATAATTTTGAAAGATTTTGGTAAAATTTTGGGAAAATTGAGGAATTCAGAGGGAAAGGAAATCACACATACTTCTGCTAACTTAACTATTCAGTTTCCTCAACTGTAAAATGGGAATAATAATAGTACCTACATCAGAGGGCTGTTAGGAGAACTAAATCATAATTTTTATTATTATCCTGGTTCTCTTCTTTCCTCTCCCACCTTCCCTCCTCACCCCCATTCCTCCAAGATTGCTTTCTTGGAGACAGCAAGTTTTTATTCTCCTCTTCAGCTCTCCTTTATGGAAATTATGAGGGCAGCCGACACTCATACCACAAGGTCTCAGCTCTTCCAACAAAAACTGCATTCCTAAGAGGAATTCTGGACCAGCTGTTGGGAGAATAACGTCTTGTCCATCTTGTTGCCCTGAGCATCGATGGCCTCCTTTTGTGGGTCTTTAAAGCCACTTCTTTAGGTCTGCCACTGTGAAGATGGCCTGGCTCTGGGAGGTTGGCCTCTGGATGACAACTTCCGTCTATCTCAAAAACAGGCAGTATGATCGGGAAATGTTACTTTTGGTGATGGATTTGAAGGAAGGCCAGATTTTGTTCATTTTTTCAGAAACAATGTTGACTCATCTTGGTTCCCCAAGAAATCAGGACAAATATTTGGCACAAAGCAATCATTCAGTGAACAGTGAATGAAACTGCTCAGCATTTAGACCAACCTGTCTTGTTCCCTTCTCAAAACTGATAAAAGGCTAAAGAGCTCCATTAGAATGGAACTCATAAATGGTTTGTTTATTCCACATGAGAGGCAGTGAAGTGTCGTGATGGGGGTGTGGCTCTCTTGGCAGAGTGTTGAAGTTCTAAATCAGGCTTCTATGCATACTCTGGGCCTCTGTTTTGTCATCTTTAAAATGGGGATAATTATAATGCTTATCTCATAGGCTTATTTTGAGAATTAAATGAGTTACTACACAGAAGGTGTTTAGGACAGTGCCTGCCTGGCACATAGTAAACCCTCCATATATGTTAGCTATTGTTACTCATGCAAAGAACATTTCTCAATTGAATACCAACTGTCTCTCATACACTAGGCTGGCTGCTGAGGAACATGGAAGTGGATACATCGTCCCAGGCTGTAGAGCATCTGGGCCTTCTCTGGGAGGCTGAGAAGTAGGTAGCAATGAGAAGTAGTGGGACAAAGCCTCAGCTAGAGCTTTGCATAGAGTATCATGAGGGCACAGAGGGAATTTGCAATTAGATACTGACTCTCCATAATTAACAAAAGCAGGTGAATTGCCCCCCTCCCCATCCCCTGCCAAATCTCTTACATTTACAGAAATATTCCATACAGCAGAGGATGACCCCAAAATCATATTCATTTCCCCCAAGTTCACTTAGTCTTAGCAAATAGTGTAAAATAAATTTAAAAAACCCCATTATTGGGCTTCCCTGGTGGCGCAGTGGTTGAGAATCCACCTGCCAATGCAGGGGACATGGGTTCGAGCCCTCGTCTGGGAAGATCCCACATGCCACGGAGCAACTAGGCCCGTGAGCCAAAACTGCTGAGCCTGCGTGTCTGGAGCCTGTGCTCTGCAACAAGAGAGGCCGCGATAGTGAGAGGCCCGCGCACCGCGATGAAGAGTGGCCCCCGCTTGCCACAACTAGAGAAAGCCCTCTCACAGAAACGAAGACCCAACACAGCCAAAAATAAAATAATTATTAAAAAAAAAAAAACCCACTATTTCCAAAACACTGACCTTGGAGCTGTCAATAATGTAGAATTTTCAGGGCTACAAAGGAAAATTTTCAGGGCTATCAAACTCAATAAGCAGTTTATAGAACATTTTTTTCCTAAGGGAAATGGTAGAAATTCCAGTGTGAACAAATAAATGTTTGGGTTAAAAATCAAAGATAACAGCAATATTAACAGCCTGGGGGAGTTGGAGAAACCTTCTCAGGGAAGATTGTATTTGAAGTCGGTCTTGAAGGATAGGTTGGAACATGTCAGTTAGGAAGGCCACTCCAGGAAAAGGAATGAGCGCGTAGTACAGCCTGGAATCATGGGAGATCAAGGTGTCTTGAGGGAATTCCAAGTAGCTCAACTTGGCTGCAGTATAAGGATTGTGACACCAAGTGGTCAGCAACGTTTGGAGATGGAGTATTGAAGACAGGTTGTGAAGGTTGTAGGCATTCTTAAGGAGCTTGAAATGTAATCTAGAAATGATGGGAAGGGTTATAAGAAAGAGAGACACTTGACCACACTTGCAATTTGGAAACATTGCTCTGGTTGATGATGGATTGAAATGGCAAAATGGAAGGTAGTTGCAATGGTCAAAGTGAAGATCATGAGATCTAGAGCAGGGCAGGTGCTGTGCAGACTGGAAAACTGTTGAGCCTGATGCCACCAGAGGGTGAAAAGGATGATTCTCTATTGCTGTAAGATGCTGTGGATTGGTACAGGGCATCTTAGTTTCCTAGCGCATTACAGACCTTGCCTGCTGCTGGTGGAGCTTGGTTAGAGCAGATAAATATTATGACTCAATTTTCAGATGAAGAAGCAGTTTCTTTAAGGTGAAGTGACTTGTTCAAGGTCACAGAGCCAATCGGTAGTGGAGCAAGGACAAGAGCAGTTACCTGGAGCCTGATTGCCATGCTTGATGCCATATGTTCATAGAGAGTTCATCACTGTTCTTTCCTTCTTCATCATCCTGAAAGCTGTGAACCTGAAATC
This sequence comes from Balaenoptera ricei, assembly GCF_028023285.1. Taxonomy (NCBI): domain Eukaryota; kingdom Metazoa; phylum Chordata; class Mammalia; order Artiodactyla; family Balaenopteridae; genus Balaenoptera; species Balaenoptera ricei. The sequence goes on from NC_082651.1 coordinate 92,230,413, forward strand.
CTAAACTTGGACCACCCAACCACTTTAACGTCACTTCACCTTTCTTCCATGCCCCCTGCCATCCCGTCTTTCTTCGTTCCTGATCCTTTTTGTAAACCTTGGAACTTACTTTTCAGTTTCTAATGTTCTAGGTCCTCTAGTTTGTGATCACAGAGCCCCTCTACTTTCTGACCTAGTAAGATCCCATAATATCCTTGATACAGGGTCCTGTCTTCATTTTAAGGACCAGGCATGCAGCCTGTGTATTCCTTTGATTACTTTTCAAAGTCATTCTCTATGTATCATCGATCCCTTTCCATAACTGTCCACTTTCTCAAAAACCAAGCCCTATAAAAGTATTAAATTAATGACCACCTTTAAGAGTAATTAAAGGTGGAAGATTTGTAACAGGTATCCATATTCCATTGCTCCTAAAAGAGTCTTTCCTCTTTCAGGTCTCCGCCCTTCATTTTTCATTCCTCTAAAATAAATCTCAGGAATCGAGTGATAAATTTTCTCCATTATTGCCACTTGGGCCCCCTTGTCTCCTTCCTTCCTGTTGTTAAACTACTCAGCTGGTTCCTCAGAGCCTCCCTGTCTGTAAGCAGATTAGCTCTGATGCCCCTTAGAGTTTACTCTGAAAGGTTCTGCTCATTTAGCCTCAAATGCCAAAAGGAAAGTTAGCTATCATTAAATCCAACCCTTTACAGATGAGAAAATAGACTCCAAGGGTGAAAGGGACCCTCCAAAGACACGGGAGGTTTGGTTGTTGGAAAGTGCTGGAACCCAGGCTTGCTGCTCTCAGTCTGGGCTTTTCCCACTGTTGGACCCTGGCTTCTGTCTCTACAGAGAAAATATTAATTTAAATTAAATGTGACTCTTGGGCAATCATAAGATGTGGAAGGTACAGTTCCTGACTTCACAGGCTGGCTTAGTGACAAGTTTAAAACACATGGCAAGTTAAAGGATGAGGCGAATTTGTCACATGTGAGAACCTGTTGGAGAGTCAGGAATAGACTTAAGTGTGGAAGGTTAGATGACCTTGGAGGAGACTGATTGCAGACCCCAGAATCAGCATGACATGGGTTTGGATCCAAATCTGCTACTTACCAAATGAGTGAACTTGGTATGTCCTCTAATATCGGTGACCTTCAAGTTGCTCATAGTGTTGAAGAAGTGAAGTAACAGATATTCTGGTACTTAGTCGGTGCTCAATCAATGGCAGCTGGGAAGGCTTCCTTAGTGGGAAGGATAGAACAGGTGTAAGGTCTGAGTTGTGTTCGCTTGTATTCTGTTGAGAGACAGAATCAGCAGGTAGGGCTAAGGGCTGGAATCAGTGGGGCTGAGAAGACATGGGCATAAGGAGGAACCAGGAAGGAGCCCAGCCTGGTTGAAGAAGAGCTTTTGGAAGGGGAATCATGGAGTGTGGCTAGAAAGATGGGTACAGGTGGGATTAGGGAAGGATTGGAAACTTCCCCCAGAAGAGCTTGAACTTCCATCCATCAATTCATATAACTTTCGAACTGGAGGAGCCCAAGAGACAACCTAGTCCCCAGACTGAGCAGGGATTGTGGTCCCATTTTATTGCTGGGAGCTCTGAGTTTCAGGGAAGTAAAATATTCTGCCTAGTGTCCATGCCTGTCCCATCCATGGCACCACAATGCTTTCCAGGAAGCATCGCTTCCCATGGTTATATCTTCTGAAGCATCTGCTTTTTAATAATTTTCATCCCTCTGTCTTCTACACCCTCCTCTGCCTGCCGCCACCATCTCCATCAAGACCCGTTCCTCCTCCCATCTCAGTTGCTCACAGCACAATCCATGCTGGGAGTCATTCCAGTGCTATTTTTCCCTTCCCTTATTCCCTGTGGGACTTGATTCTAGACAGGTCTAAAGCACAGACATGCTGGGGGATGGAGCCCTCTGGAAACTGATCTTGGCAATGGGCAGCGGTTCTTACTGGTTCTCTGCACCTGGGGAGAGAACCAGTTAGGGGTAGCCAGAGTCTTTAGGAAAATTGGGGTTGGCCAAAAACGTACACTCCACCCACCACTCCATGGGACTAAGGGGTTCTCATCTAGATCAGACAATCCCATTGTCAGCAGATCCCACAGTTGGGATCTGAAAGCCCGAGGGGGTGTTTGCCCCTTCATTGTGGACACTCCTGCTGGGGTGCTTGCTCTGTTCAATGTTCTTACGGTCGGTCGTTCTTGTATCCTTTACTGAAATGAATGTGGATCCTTTCCCTGTGTCGTCTATTGGTGTCTTTCTGATGGTCCCCTCTGATGCTTTCTTTCCATCTCCACTCTAACTGCCTTAGTCCTGACTTTCATCTTCTTCCCTCCATCAAATTTGCCTTGCTCTGCTCCAAATGGCCTCCCTGTCTCTGTGCTTGTTCCCTCCAGCTTTTTGTCCCCCTTGCAGCCATTGCAGTTAAGTTGAATAAATGTGTCCTGTCCTGTCCATTGTCTCAGCTTCACCTCACAACTCTGGCCACACTAACCAGGGCCAGACTCTCACTCAGACACTCTCTCCTGCCTTCAGGCATTTGTTTATGCCACTTCTTCTGCCTAGAACATTCTTCCCTGCTCATTCCCCCCCACTTTTGCCCCATTTTTCTGGTTAACTGCTACTTCTCCATCATGATACAGCTTAAATATCGTGTCTGGGCAGCCGGGCTTACACTCTCCAGATAGGGTGAGTTGCTTCTCCTAAGTGCCGACCTCTCTCTGCATTTAATATCCTGTTGACTTGACTGTTTCACTTTCTCTGGGTGGGGACTTCACTGCTGCACATTATGTGCCCAGAGCTGGCATATCATAGGAACTCCATCAGCGGTACTGGAATCGGTGAACTTCCTATCAGGTTCTCTGCTGGGCGCTGGGTGTTTCTGACCTTGAAAATGCTCACTGCCAGAAAGCTTATCCTAAAGCACAACTGACCAGGTTGCTTCTCAGCTTAAAAGCTTGCATTGCTGGCATCGTGGAGACCAGGGGGGCATGTGAAACGCCCCTAACCCAGCAGGCTGAATGATCCTGCCCCTCCTCTGTGTACTCAGAGCACTTTATACAGGCCTTCACCACAGCGCTCATCCCATTAGCCTTGGACTTTCTGGTTTATATTCTTTCTCTGACCAGACCCTGAATTTTCTCTAGGTTCCTCTTGCTTAGCACAGGGCTTAGAACTGAGTGGGTGCGAAACAAATGTTTGCGTGATTAAATTTTCAAAGAGCCAGAGGGAGAGGAAGGGGAAAAAACATCTACGTACTCCTGTTATGGACTGAATGTTTATGTCCTCCCCAAATTTATGTATTGAAACCCTACCCACCCCCGTGGATGGTATTAGGTGGTGGGACCTTTGGGAGGTGATGAGGATTAGATGAGGTTATGAGGGTGAAGATCCCACAATGGGATTAGCGCCCTGATAAATATTACACAGGGGGCTTGCGTCCTCTTTCCGTTCTCTGCCACATAAGGACACAATGAGAAGTGGACAGTCTGTTGGCAGAGGCCTGAGATCCTCTGGTTCTAACAAGCTCCCAGGGGATGCTGCTGTTACTGGTCCACGGAACAGACTTTGAGTAGCAAAGCATGGGAAGGCGATGGGAAGCGCTGACAAATGTGAAGAAGGAGAGTGACTTGTGACTGACCCCCTAGCAGGTGTTCAGTAAATGTTAAATGAATAGGAATGTTAAAGTACATGAACAATGCTTAATTAAAGTTGACTTTATTTCACACACAAAAACAAAGTGGGCAGTCCGTGACCTGAAAGAGGGTTCTCACCAGAGCCTGACCATGATGGCACCCTGATCTCAGATTCTAGACTCCAGAACTATGAGAAATGAATTCCTGTTGTTTATAAGCCGCCCAGGCTATGGTGTCTTTTTGTTATAGCACCTGAGCTGATGAAAACACCACCTCTCAAATCTGTCACCTGAAAGAGGAAGAGATGAGGAAGATGGTGGCCTTGGGGCTCTTGTCAAACCTCTCTGCTGACTTCATGTTATATTCCACGCTGTGAGCACCCGGGGGTGGGAGCACCACTTCACGGGCTTTTCATGGAGGAATGTTCTGGAACTCTGCTAAGGTGCTGCTGCTGTTGGGGTGCCAGTTTCCTGGAACAAGGCAGGAAGCCGGTGGGATGCCCTGGGCTAAGCTTAGGGGGGATGCCTTAGGGAGGAAGGGTCCTTCCTGAGGGGCAGAGAGGGTGAAAAGGAGTTGTTCTACCACCTGCAGTTAAAGAAGACCAGAGAATAAAAATGTTTAATTAGTAATTTCACGTCTGCCACCAGTGCAATGAAGATGCTCTTCTCCCAACTGGCTTCCGTGGACATCTAAGATGTGTGGGAATTCAGGCAGACAGCAAGATTGTTTAAAAAAAAAAAAAAGAGCAAGGGTTTCACTGTCGGACAATCTAGGTTCAAAAGCATCCTTGAGAGGAGTTTAACGCAAATGCAACTCTCTACCTGCCTCAAGGTCCGTTACCTAATGACTTAACGTCATCTGTAAAATGGGACTAATGATACCTACCTCCTAGGGTGGCTCTGAGGATTAAATATAATGAACAATGTCAAAACTTACTATAGTGTCTATCATAGAGGAAGTGTTCGATAAAAGGAAGATTCATCCTGTCTAATGAGGATATCAGAGTTCTTATATTAAACAAATAAACATCAGTCTTTGGGACAATGTAAATCCCTAGTTTAATGAGCTGGATAGACTAAAAGATCAGGGTTCCTTGCACTTGGCTGATGTGATCCCTCAGTGTGTAACACTTGGAAGTTCGTGCTGATCTCAAGCTTAGATTTGCATTACTGGTATAATTTAGACATGGGAGAACAAATCCGTCATGCCTTTCCAAGGTACGTCCAGGAGATAAATCACTCCAACTGCAAAGTCCATGGGGGTTGACGATGGGGGGAGGGTGGGGAGTAGTAGAACACGCTTTGGCTGTACCAAGAGGCTTTAAGGCAGGAAAGGACTAGAGAAAGTGGTGTGGCTTGTGCCATCTCTGGCTCACTCCCGGCCGCATCTGCTCTACTCTGTGGCCAAATGGGAAACATTTTCCTACCTATTTCCTTTCCTCTCTTCTCCGCCAGTAGGCAAACTGGGGAATAAAACTCAAATTTGCTGATGGATACAAAATGGTACAAATCTGTCTGACATAGAATTGAACTCAAGATCGTGACCTGCAGACTGTAGGTGGAGCATTCTTTCTTAGCTAGGTTGAAGCTGAGTCCTTCCCGGTACATAGACAACAGTCAAAAATAAACTTTCTTTCTGCAAGGTCCTCAGGGACCTTAGGCAGGAAGAAGAGGAGTTGCTTCTTCAAGTACTATAGAAACAAAGCTTCTAAAATTCTCCCTGCTTGATAAAGTTAATGACAACTCAAAGACATTGTATTCTAGAACTGCGTTTGGATATTCACCAGGACAGTAATTAAAGCAGCAATATCTTTTCTCTTCCTTTTTTTTCCATGTAGGAAACCCAAGTCAGGTGTCACCCTCCTAGGAATACCTTCCCTGATCCTGCACCCCCTCACCCTCCACCACCCAGCCTCGGCCTGCAAGTCACACCCTGCTCTGTCTTACCTCCATCTTAGAGCCTACCATGCGGTGCTGTAATCACCTGTTACCTGCCATATTCTCTGCTAGAGTAAGAGTCCTCCCAGGCAGGGCAAGGTTTCACTCTTCTTCCATAACTTCATAGAAGGTGAACTCGTATCTCCGAAAGTCACCCAGACCTGGGTTCAAGTCCTAGCTCTGTCAGTGACTAGCTGTGTGATCTTGTGCTTGGAGCCCAGTTTTGTCAATGGTGCAATGGAGAGAATGATACTGAGTTTGCAGAGTTGCGGTGAGAATTAAATGAGATACTGTATCTGAAGCACTTGCACTCTATGTGATTTATAGTAGGGGATTAGAAGCTTTTTTTAGTTGAATGAATCGATAATTCACCCTCACCGCTGCCTGGAGAAATAGGAGGAGATTTGTAGAGCAGCAAGGCTCCCCCCCTTGGGACTTGGTAAAATGGCTTCTACAGCCTGTTTGCTGTGCTTGCAAAGGAGCACACACGGTGCTTCCTCAAACTGTATTTGAAAATAGTTTACATCCAGTTATAAAACAGGTAAGGTCTGGAATGTCACCTCATAGTGACTATAGTTAATAACACAGTACTGTATACTTGAAAGTTGAGTAGATCTTAAAATTTCTTACCATATACATAAAAAAGGGTGCCATGTGAGGTAATGGATGTGTTAACTAACCTTATTGTGATAATCATTTTGTAATATACACACGTATCAAGACATCATGTTGAACATCTTGTGTCTATTACATAATGTTGCATGTTAATTGTATCTGAATAAAGCTGGAAAAAAATAAGAAAAAAGAAAATAGCTTACTTTGATGCTACTCTTGGGATATTTGAAATATTAATTTAAAAAAATAGAAGGGATTATATGAGAGACATAGTGAGTAAGAAAAGTAAATTCCTAAGAATCTGAACACCTAGGTTTAAATTCCGACTTTGACATTTTGCGAGTTTGGGGAAATCACACCCCATATTGGAGGCGCAGTTTCCACAGATGTTAAATGGAGTTGAGGATCACTAATTAATTAACTAATTAATGAATGAATAATTACATGAAGATATCTTGAGCATTTACTATGTGTAAGGAACCACACTGATTACTGGGGGATAGGGGGATGCATTAATAAATCTAGATTACCCTGAATATTTTCTTCCAAATAATTAGATTCTGTAATTCTATGACTTCTCTAGGTTGACATTGCAGTGGAATTCTGTAGCTCTTAGCAACAGTAGCTAATTTTATAGCAGACACACTCATTATTTGCCACTGAAGAATGTCTCTAGCCTCTGGGATAAAATTAGACTCTAACGTGAAAATATACATTAAATTGCTAAGAAATTATATTGTTAGTAGCTCTTTCAGCTCTCCTCATGTGTGGAATTAAGGAAATAAAGTGTCTCTTAGATACAAGTATAGTAAGGCTTGTTACAAGCGTATCTGGAGGCCCTTCGTTCTGAAGGTTTTGGTGAGCCATTGAGAGTCTGGTTAGGACCATGGAAGCTCTGCTGTAGAGTAATTCATTTGATAACTTATGCATTCGCTCCCAAGTTTGGAGGGTGAGAGCCTGGTGAATATGCTAATAGCCTTATGCCAAGGATGAGTCAGGAGGAAACTCAGTGTGCATCAACCATCATAAAACCGATAAGGAGACCCACCTTTGAGTTCCTTTTGCTGAGCTTGGTGTATCCAGAGAAGAGGGCAGCTTTGCTCTGAGGTCCCCGGCTCTGTGTTTTCACAGTAGTAGAAGCTAGGTCTTTACCATTCATTACTGGGCTTGAGATTCCAAAGAAAAGGACCATATCTCTAACCACACTTTCAGCATAAATGGAAATCATTTCCCCCTTTAGATTCAGACTCAGCCGCCATGAGTTGAGCCCCTGCTCTGTGCTTGGGCAGGGCCTGACCAGACTGTGTCATCCCTTCCATTCTCTGGTTCTCAGTTTCGCTGTGTGTCAGTAGAAGGTTTGGACTCCAGCTCTGACATTCCACATTTCCTCATGGGAACTGGGACTCAGGGTCCCTTAGGGACAGCTGGCTATTTCCAAACAACGGGAAAAAAAAACAGTTCTAGGTGGGGCAGCAAAGTCATCTTGGTTTTAGCTTCAATTCTCTGAGAAACTTTTGGAAAAATCACCTCCTCTTTCTGGGCCTCAGTTTCTATATGGTAAAGTAAGGGGTTTGGAAGACAATTTGATATTCAGTGGTTTAGGGTCTGGACTATCTGAGAAGCTGCTGGAAAGGTTTCCAACTAGTCTGAGAGAAATAGCAATCTCGCCAACTGCAATGGCCATTGCAACCCATCTTCAAACCGGTAGAGGGTCTTTCCTCTTTTCTCTGTGGATATTATGTTTGCATACTGAAGGTTAAGTAGAGAAAGCAGAGGCCAGAATAAGCAAGAATGCGAAGGCGGCTGGAGATGCTAGATCCACAGTCTGATAACAATCTGTGACTGAAAATAGGAGACCAGGCCCTAAGACAAAATCATCAGAAAATCTCCACCGTCAGATAATCTGTCATTATGACAATTGAGTTTAAAGTCTCTCAATTGAGCGCAGTCATCTGTGGGAGTGGGGTGAACAGCAATCACGCTGCTTTCTGGGCTTCTGGGAAGTATTTTGAGCCCGTCAGCCAACCGTCCATCTGCTCTGCCTTCCTCATTCCTGAAAAGCGCATCTGCAAGAAAGCCCAGGGCTGAAGGCCAGGAGAGATGTGTTCGAAGCTTCCAGGTTCCTTTGCCCACTTAGGTGAGGATCAGCAATTCCTATAAAGAGCTCCCCGTTCTTTCTGGGAGTAGCCATGCTTGAAGGAGCAAATGCTCTTTGAAGCTTGCAGAGGACACATGTAAATGTCCTGCTGAAACTGACCTGCTGTGCACCCTCTCTGCATTGCTCTGGGGGAAAGGATGCTTGTTGCTCTCCAAGAGCCCTCTCAGGCCTTCAGGCAAACACAGGCCATTCGGAATTTCCACAGATGCGTGGATTGTCGTGGAGAATGTAGCCAGCTGCTAAGTGGGGTATGAGTCTTCCCTGCCTTTCACTTGGCCATTTACTCCGTTCATGAATGTTTTATTGGACGCTTACTATGTGACAAATACTGCCCTTCTCCACTCCTTCCCCATCCCTTTTAGACTGTAAGTTCCAGGAGAGCAAAGATTTTGTCAGTCTTGTTCGTGGGTGAGTATCCAGTGTCTATACAAATGCCTGGCACATAGGAGACTGTTATACATATTTAGACGGACTGGGCTGGGGGCTGGAGATATTGAAATCAATCGAGGATTTATCCCTCTCTTGATGAGCTTGCCATAGGGTGAGGGAGTCAATACAGGCAGATATTTATTGCAAGGCGGTAAGTTGTGGCATGGAGGTATGTGTGTGGGAAGGGTGAGAATTCTAGTCCTTCCAGGGGTTTTTAGACTTTCCCCAAGTACTGTGTTCAGTTCTGGGCATGCTTCATCAGGAGCAGCCCTGACCATTCAGAGCAGGTTCCGAGACAGTGCCCTGTCTCTGGAGAGCTGCAGAAGGCACTGTGTTGAAGGCAGAGAAGGGAAACCCAGGTAGAAGTGAGCCCTGCCTCAAACCTGACCAGCTGGTGAGCAGAGCAGGGCTGATAATTCTGTCCAGCAGATAGAACCAGGGACGATTGCTGGCAGCATCAGGGAAGCACATCTTTTTTCAGTATAAGCGAGATCTTTCTAGCAATCAGATCTCTAAGGCAGCAACTTACCTTTTACTGGAGTTTTGAGCAGCAGCTGGAGGTGTGGAAGGAGGGATTCATGCCCTCCAGAGGATGGAGGTTGATCAGAGATTGCAGACTCAGTTCCCTGCACACGCGTTCCGTGGGGCGACGCCCTGTTACTGCAGAGGGACCAGAGGCTGAAGGGCAGGCCCACCCTCCAGCGTGTATTAGACTAAGATTTCATTTGAGCCAAAGAGTCTTCTGATTTTTTTTCTTTTTAATTACTAAGCCAGATATCTGCCAGTGTCCTTCCCAATCCTATGATGCACAATAAAGCTAACTTTAATCTAGACCATGTTAGCATTTTACATTGGCTTATAGAATGTTGACATAATCTTTGAAAGTGATTCTTAACCTTGTGGGCATCTTTGACCTACTTTAAATGTCACAGAAACCGTTTCCCAGGAAAATTCACATATATCCTTACAACAGAATGCTGTCTGTGGGAAGGCACTGAGGACCGTTTTCCATGAAGCCCATTGAAGAATCTTTCTTCAGCCTCTGGACCTCAGGTTAAGATTCCCTGGTTTAGTCTCATCCTAAACCTTGCAGATGGAGAGATGGAAACCAGGAGGCAGCATTGAGGGGTGGGGGGAGGAAAGTCCACAGAACCTGGAGTCAAAGTTTTTAATTCAGGTCCTGGTTCTGCTTTTCAGAGATGTGCTCTTGGGTGCTTTGGAAGACTGAAGAAAAGTTGTACACAGCAGGCAATGAGAGAATGATTAAAATATTTAAAGAATGACTTTTTGAGTCTTTCTGAAATAGAGAGAGGAAAAGATGAGTGATAAAACAGACAACAGAAGCAGAGATGTAGAAACTGGATGGATGAGAAGTCAGAAAGGGGAGCAGACGCCACATGTACAAAACAGAAACCCAACTGTCAGGGTCCAGCAGCTCGTATGGGAACTACCAGCTCATGGCCAAGCCAGGGCAGCGTGGAAGGTCCATGGCAGGGTCCTGGTCCTCAGGGCACCCAACAGTTACACCCAATCCTTGCAGGACTCCTAGACTTTTCCCCTCACATTATTATGGGATGCTCTGTTCCTACAGTGAGGAAGAGAAACTGTCTACTTAATAGGGGCTAGAGGTGTTAGGGCAATGGTGAGCCCAGTGGGGTAGGTGTCACGATACCTGCCATTGACAGTGGAAGGCGAGACCTGGAAGGTTTGTCTAGAGGCTGCTCTCCTTTCTTGGTTATGCCGAGCTGAGAAGCTTCCACTGAACAACAATTTCTTAATCTCTACTTCACTCCAATGGCTTGAGAAGTGATGATTGCCTGGAAAAGGGTCTCAGAGTTAGTAGGGCAGCACATTTAAATGCTATGGACCTTAATTTCTTTGTTCATGTAATGCAGATAAAATCACCATTGCATTGCTTACAGTTGTATTGAAAGGTTAAAGATGGTTATTTGGGTGCAATTACTTTGTAATCTGAGTGTTAAGTGTGGGGATCGTCCTGTCTTGTGTGGGTTGTGTGGCCAGGCGGTGGCCAGGGCAGCAGCATAGAGTCTGGTGTTCTTAATACTTTCCATGTAAATCACAGTGGAGCTTCTAGAGAAGTATCTTGCCATTCTTTCTCTGCATACTATTTATGTCGGATGTTGCATGGAGAATGCGAGATCTCATTTTGAATGAAACTGATCAGGTTTCAGATTTCTGACACCCATTAGCAGACCAACTGTTGTGAAGTCATTTAATTTCTTTCAACCACAGTTTCCTCCTGGGCATAAGATTCCCAGCTTCAAAGAGAAATGTCCCCCCCTCCCTGCCCCACGTATACCACGTGACCCCCCAGAGAAGGGGGCTTGCTCAGCCACCACCTCCATGCCTGTTTTTTTTTTTTTTAATAAATTTATTTATTTATTTTTGGCTGCATTGGGTCTTCGTTGCTGCACATGGGCTTTCTCTAGTTGTGGCAAGCGGGGGCTACTCTTCATTTTGGTGCGGGGGCTTCTCATAGCGGTGGCTTCTCTGGTTGCGGACCACGGGCTCTAGGCGCACGGGCTCAGTAGTTGTGGCGCACGGGCTCAGTAGTTGTGGCTCGCGGGCTCTAGAGTGCAGGCTCAGCAGCTGTGGCACACAGACTTAGTTGCTCTGTCGCATGTGGGATTTTCCCGGACCAGGGCTCGAACCCGTGTCCCCGCGTTGGCAGGCGGATTCTTAACCACTGTGCCACCAGGGAAGTCCCCTGCCTGTTGTTTTGTTACCTTTTCTGTCCTTTCTTTTTCTTTTTTTCTTTTTTTTAGCGCTAGGCCTGCTCTGTATTAGGGTTTGTCTATTGCTAGTAGCTTTTTCTCAGAGGTTAGTTTATGTGTTTCATAATACTTAATTATGGTTCTTTGCCCATAGCATTAAGACTTATTTGCCGATAGCCTCTTGGAATTGCATTCCTAGTTTCTCTGGAAGGTATTCTCCCCAGCAGAACTCTCCTTCCTCATCTGCAGGGCTGCCCACACTCCTTGGACACTGGTTACGGCCCTGGCCTGTCAGAGCCCTGGGAGTCCATTTCTCATCAAAGATCAGCTCTTTCGTAGCAGGTTTCACTCAGGTACTGTCTTTTCTTCTTTCCTTGTCTCTCTCCAGCATGTCTCTCCCCGCCCCCCCACTGCCCCAATCACAACTTTGCATCTGCCCCAAAGGTCTTGGTAAAGATGAGAGCAAAGAAAGAACGTGGACGCATTGGCCTTATCAGGTTGATGGCCAGTATCGCTGAGTCCTGGTGTGGTCTCAGGTGGCTTTAAGACGAGGTGAGCTGCTGTCTCCATATTCCTTCTCCCTCATGTTTTGTGCAGAATGGACCGATATTTCGCCTGAGGCAGAGTCCTTCTTTGTCCTGCCCCACATTGGCCCTTATAGGTAAGGTAGAGAAAACTGGCTTAGATATGAAGATACTCTAATCTCCAGTTCACTGATAAATCCAACTGTAATTGCAATTTCTATGTCTTTACTTCTCCATTCTCATTCCCCCAAAACTCAAGGATAAAAATATCCAAGTAAGATTTCGGTTGGCATTGGGTCAATTTGTACCAGTGGAATGTTATTTATCTTTACAGGAAGAGTACAGAAAGCCTTCAGCCTCTCACCTGAAAGATTCCATAATTCTGCTGTGGTTTTTCCTGCTCAGTGTTTATCTTGGTGAGGGTGTCTCACATTTATTTTTGGTGTAGTTTTGTATGTGCTGACTTACACATTATACATAGATTTTTAAAAATTTATTTTATTGAAGTATAGTTGATTTACAATGTTGTGTTAGTTTTTGCTGTACAGCAAAGTGATCCACCTATACACATACATATATATTCTTTTTCATATTTTTTTCCATTATGGTTTATCACAGGATATTGAATAGAGTTCTCTGTGCTATACAGTAGGACCTTGCTGTTTATCCATTCCCTATATAATAGTTTGTATCTGCTAATCCCAAACTCCCATCCCTCCCTCCTCCACATCCCCTCCCCCTTGTCAACCACAAGTCTGTTTTAATTCTTCTGATTGTTTTAGTAGAAACAACCTGGATATATTTCCAGGCTGGCATTATCTGGAGGTGGCTTGGGAGATTAGATAGATGCTGCAGCCACACATTCATTTGTACTTTTATGTTATGACGAGGTTGAAATGGCCAATGGTTTACTGGGAACACACTCCCACTTGGTGCCCTGCTCCAGATGGGGACCCAAGGCAGGGGAAGAGAGAATTCTAGCAGCAGAAGCAGAAGCATGTGGGCATGACGAGGAGCCTGGAGCAGACAGACCAGAAAGATCTGTGCCTGGACACATGCAAGAGTCTCTGCAGAAAGCTCTGAAATAGCCAGGAGACACATTGCCAGCAAGTAGGATGGTGGGGCTTAAGTTGTTATAATGGGCATTTAAACACGGTACTGCTCAAAGGGGGAGGATTACTGGCATAAAAGATGTATACAGCTGCCCAGGAAAACTATAACAGTACACACAATGAGCCCATATTATCTTTCACTCATAAGTATAATTGGAAAACTAAGGACCATCAGATTTGAGGCAAACCCAACAGCATGAAAAAAGACCAAGATGAACAACAGAGCAAATTCAGGATGCACAAGACACTTAAAAACACTTAAAACACTATTTATTATTTTAAAATTTGAGAGCATATTGTATCAATATAATCCCAAAAGGTCAATATAAAAAAGTGAGCAGTCAGCAAATAAAAACTAGACATGGGAAATTAAAAAATATGATGCTGAATTCAAAATGTCAATGGGTGGCTTAAATAATAACATCAGCACAACTAACTGATCGCAAAGATAAAGTCTAGGATGTTGAGTAAACAGACAGAGGTGGAAAACAGGAGAAGCAAATAAAGAAACATGAAGGATAAGTCCAGGGGTTCAACATCCATCCAACTGCAATTCTAGAAGGGGAAAACAAAAATAATGCAGGAAATGAAGCAATCAAAGAAAAAATAGGAAGATCATTTTCTGAGTTGAGAAGTTGAATCTTCACCTGGAACAGTGCACTGAGAGCCGAGCTGGATGAATCGAAAAAGATAAATCCTGGATTAATGAAAAATATATATTTCACAAATCCTAGGCTAGAAAGAGAATCTTTTGGGCTCTAAGAGAGAAAAACACGTGTTATCAACAAAGAAACATAGATTGTTTTCATTAGCAGCTTTAGAGGCAATAGATACAGAGCATTGTTTTTAAAATTCTGAGAGAAGATGGTTTGAATCTAAAATTCTATCTAGATGAAACATTAATCAGGTTACAGCCAAAATAAAACACTTCTAGACATATATCAGAGTTTACTTCTCACATATTCTACACAGAAAAAAAATTGCTTTAGTAGATATTTTAGCAGAATAAAAAAGGAATCCATGAAAGAGGATGATATAGGATATAAAAAAGAGGGCATTAGGGCACAGCCTGAGTGAATGAAAAAAGTCACAAAGAAATGAAAAGAGGTTTCATTAGACTTCATTGCTTGGAAAATTCTCTTTTGTACAACACAAGACTTTTTTTTCTCTATAGGTCTAATTGTATTACTTTGTTCTTTCTATTTTTGAATTAACCTATAGACTCAGTACGTAAGACTTACAGAAGTTAGAGGAGGGTTTACGTATCAAAAACCTTGGCCAAGTATAGATAACACTTAGCTAGTGTTAAAGTCTTTAAACAGGGGGCCCTTAGGCGGGGGCGGGTCTAATGCCTTGTAGCTTACAGAGCGAATCAAAACTCAATCCAGAGTCCACGCACTCGAATCTGAGGAAGTGAAACTGAAGGACAGCCAATCACAAACAGCCAAGGAGGCTCTCCTAAATAAGCAACTGAGTGAGCTGTAGCCAATCAAATAATTTCCTTTGCTTTGCTTCCGTGTCTCCTCTATAAACATCTCTTCCCCAGCTCCTGTCAGTGGGGTACTCCTAATCACTTTTGGTTTGGTGCTGCCCTATTTGGACGGATGTTTGCTCAAACTCTCCAACATTTTAATGTGCCTCAGTTTACCTTTTAACACTAATAAAAGCAAAGAGGAAAGGGGGGATGTCGAAGTTTGTATAAATGTGCTAATTTCTTTATGTGCTGTTCGTAGTGGCTGCCGATGAGGCGTGGGACTAGGTATTAGGAAAGTGGGGTCAATTTCACTTTCTCATATCCCTCTGATAACATAAACATTATTTTAAAACAAAACCATCCAGCCTTTCCTTTTGTAAAATCCCAGGCTGGTGAAGTCTGCTAGATCCCGGGCTTTAAGTTTCCCCAGCTACCTCATTATTTATAATCAAAGCACTTTATATGTCTCTCCCATATTTGTACCCCTCAGAAACCAGCCTGGTTTTGTTTTGTTTTTCCCAGCAAAGAGAAAAACTCACAAGTCAGATCTCGCCTTGGAATGATTTTCCTTCCCCATGGATACATTCACGGCTTTTTAAAAGTGAAATACTTTTATTTCTAGTAGCTAAAATTCAAGATGAAAGGCCAGTTATAGGATTTCTGATATTGGGATGAAAATAATTGCAAAGCAACCCTGTGTAATTAAGGAGATTATCATAAACATGGCAGTGTTGGGAAAACAACTCGTGTATCAAGGTTACTTCTGACTGAATTCTCATCAACTCTTCTCACCTTGGACAACCTTCAGGAAATAATGCTCACCCCAGTTTTGCTGGGGCCCTCCCACACAAGCAAGATCACTCATTTTTTTTAAAAAAGAGGGTCATTTATTCAGGATGCCAGAACAAAAAGAGGAATTAGCAAACTAATGAGTTATCTGTGTACTTTGCATACAGACTGGAAGATTAATCTTTGTTAACTTCTTGTATAATGTTACAGTTAATAATTAGTTACCTTATCGCCCTGGACCATCCATCATTTTATTGAACTGTGGGGTTTATGTTTTGTGCTTTTTCCTCCACTTTTAAAGGTGGTTGCTTATCTTTGTTTAAGGTTGATTTTGGATAAAAGAAGCCTAGATGGTTATTGAGAAAACTGTTGATGTTTGAGGGATAAATTTCCACACAAAATATTTTTGTTCCTTATGGTTTCAATAAAGGCATCTGTTTTTAAAAAAATTTTTATTGAAATACAGTTTTGCGTCTTTTTAACATCTTTATTGGAGTATAATTGCTTTACAATGGTGTGTTAGTTTCTGCTGTATAACAAAGTGAATCAGCTATATGTATACATATATCCCCATATCCCCTCCCTCTTGTGTCTCCCTCCCACCCTCCCTATCCCACCCCTCTAGGTGGTCACAAAGCACCGAGCTGATCTCCCTGTGCTATGCAGCTGCTTCCCACTAGCTATCTATTTTACATTTGGTAGTGTGTATATGTCAATGCTACTCTGTCACTTCGTCCCAGTTTACCCTTCCCCCTCCCCATGTCCTCAAGTCCATTCTCTACGTCTGCGTCTTTATTCCTGTTGATTTACAATGTTGTGTTAGTTTCAGATGTACAGCAAAGTGATTCAGTTATACATAATATAAATACATATATTCCTTTTTTACGTTCTCTTCCATTATAGGTTATTACAAGATATTGAATATAGTTCCTTGTGCTATACAGTAGGTCCTTGTTATCTATTTTATATATGGTAGTGTGTGTATTTTAATCCCAAACTCCTAATTTATCCCTCCCCCTCTTCCCCCTTGGTAACATAAGTTTGTTTTCTCGAACTTATTTACAAAGCAGAAATAGACTCACATAGAAAGGCATCTGTTGATTAAGGGGAGAAAGGTGGAGCGAAAGAGCGTTGGTTTGGAAATCAGACGTGAGCCTCAGCCTTGCCCGTTAGCACCGAGGGTTAGGGTGGAAGTAATTTAACCTCTTTGGGCCTCAGTTTCCTCCTGTGTAAAATGAGGGAATTGTAGTCGAAGGCCTCAAAAAACTGCTCCAGCTTTCACATTTTTATAATTGTATATGATCAGCCAGGGATAAAGCTCTTTTATAGAAACATGTTTCTTTTGACCAAAAAGAAAAAAAAAAAGAAAAAAATAGCTTGCAGGTAGCTACCTGCCTTAACAATCTTCAGTGGAATATTAGTTCGATGTCTACAATATCTCCAATCTCAACTAAACATGCCTTTTCTCACGATCAGAAGTCACTATAGAAACCGCATTGACAGGGCCTATTGTAAGGAGCCTTGAACATTCTGAGGGCTTTGGAAGACACTGACAAAAACGGGGGTGGAGGAGTAAACAGTGGCTTCGGTTGTAACTGCCTTCCCTTTCAGCAGGCTGGCCACAGCCTCAGCGTCATTTAAAAGTACCAAGGCTTCCTGCGGTTTCTTTCCCATGGATTAGGGATTCTGTTCAGGAAATAGCATTCAGGAACTAGTTGATGCTCTGGTCATGTTGATGCCTTTAATAGTATGCAAACTTGGGTGAGTCATATGAATGCTCTGCTTCGGTTTGGTCTTTGAAAATAAAGGCAAAGAGAAACAAACCAGGCAAAGCAGGAGCTGGAATACTGGGGTTTTTCTACCTCCCCAGCTCAGTCGTCAACCAGCCAGCTGGGTGTCTCAATGTCCTCATCTGTACAACAGGTTAGATGCCATCAGAGCAATCATTTAAAAAAAAATGTACCAAAACCCACTGTCTGGGGAGCCCTGATACAAGAAGCAGAGGAAAGTGGAGCTCCCGTAGGTGACCCTGCACTTCTGCCTGTCATTCTTGTTCCTTTTTTGGTCCCTAGGAGGCACTCTTGAGGCCTTTTGGAGGAGCTAGGAGCACGGTTTGACATCTCAGTCTGGAAAGCTCTTCCAGGCCAGCCCCAGAAAAGGCATTGATAGGGAGGGGGTAAAACAGTTAGGATGAAAGGCCGGGTTCCTGGGTGGTTTTACCCAGTAAGCCCTGAGATGCAACTGGGGTGGCCTCAGGGACCCTGGCTCTTCAGCTGTTCCTCTGCCGGGCTCCTGCAGGCAGGAAGCCAAAGCAATTCTGCTGTAAGGGGATACGTGTAATCCTAAAACACCTCCCGTTCTGCGAAACTGCGCTGCACAGCACGGGCAAGTCACTCAGCCTTGTTACCTACCATACCACCAGGAAAAACCGTAAGCATCATGATAAAGAGACTGGCACATTAAAACACAAGAACAAAAACCAGGTTTAATTTCTAATAAATAAGGAAATACTACAGTAAAGGCAGAACTGTACTCTAAAAAAAAGGTGGAAGTGCCTCATGGAAGGGGTATTAGGAAGGGGCAGGGCTGCCTCTTTCAGGAGACAAGAACATAGTACGCTTAGATCAGGCAGAATCGTGCAGGGAGCGATTGCACTACAGGCCACGTGGTGAAGCTGCACTTAGTGGAGAAGGTGGGTGTGGGCGTAGTGTCGAGTACTGGATTTTTCTACGGCTCTCTGCACACAGCTGTGCCGTGTATTTTCTGTTCAAAAGCTGTTTTTTCTTTTTTTGTAGCACAAGATATTGCCATGCTGGGAAAAAATTGCTGTGAATTGTGATTTCTGCACTATCTTGCTATCATTCCCAATTTACCAATTGCATATGAGCAAATTTGTGTTACACAGTTGTGTGCTGTAGCAGAAAACCCAGGACTGTGGTGTCCATCTGTCTCCATTAGGCCCGCCCCAGAATCGATGATGGATGAGAGACAAGAGGGCTGCCTGTCTACTTCTGGTCCTTTAAGCCCAGCAAACCCACCCACACATCCTTCCCTTGCACTTGTGAAAAAGAAACTGCAAACTTCAAGAGTTTCTTGGACAATCAATTGCTCAAGACCACCAAGCCAGTTCCCCTGGCATCTCCCTGGATCCAGGCTCCTGACTCTTTTTCCTACTTCAGTTTCATCTCTGGTTACCTTGGATTTATCAACTCTCCCGGTCTGGTGTTGGGGACCCTAGTTCCCTAATATTCTTGTTAGTGTTCATTCATTCATTCATTCATTCATTTATTCTTCTGGTCTATTGGCCTCAGCATCTCAAGCATCATTGCCATGGATTAAGAACTCCTTGCACCAGCCACTGATTTCACAGAAACCCCGTTCCAGGACTGAGGCAACTTTCTTCTTGGTCTCTGTTGGAAAGGCGTAAATATTCAGTTAGCAGTGGAGCTCATGAGACTTGAGAGAACAGTGTTTACCTTCCTCTCCCTACTCCTTGTCCTGGTTTCTCCAGGTGCTATTTTGAGATTTAAAAAAAACTGTGATGTCTACTATGAAGGGTCAGGATTAGAAAAGCAATATTTCTGCAGGTGAGTGGTCAGTAATGTGATCCATTGCTCTTTGAAATGTGATGTTAGGTGTCCAAGGTCAGAGCCTGGCCAGATGTCCTATGCTGACAACATATAAACTATTCAGGTTTACTGTCCATTCAGGCATTGTTGGCAAGAACCACACATGGGCTTCTGGTGACAGCAGGGTTTTAACTGGTTTATTGAACAGGTGAGACTCAAGAGGGTGCAAGCAGGAAACTACTTATTTTGTCACTCAGTCCTAGTCTATTGGTCATCACTTCCCGGGCCTTGGATGATCTCACTGTCACAGCCCACAGCTTTCTCAGTCATTCTCAGGTAGAGGAGCCCAATCTAAATCAGAACACACATTGCTGATCCTATTCCGTGCTTTACTTTCGTAGCTCAGGCTAACTGTAATATTTCACAGCAGATGTGGGTGGGCACAGTGTGGTCTATTTCTCACTCTTTCTCCATCTTCCTCTCCTGACCCTCCATCGTCATTTCTGTGCTGCTTCTATGCTTTTCAGGATTAGAGTGGAGAATAGCAATAGGAGGAAAAGGGGTAAGTCCAGTATGACTGGTGGTATTGAAATTGGGAATCAAGTCTGCTGTAGGACCCTCTCTACAGCAGGTTCCCAGATGCTGTCTCCCATGGGGATATTCAGCTATCCACCCCATCCTCCCTCACGGCTATTCCCCCATCCAGGCAATGTGCTCACAGGCAGACTTCTTACATTTCCCCACAGCTGCTTCTCCAGAGGTTTACCCACAAAGCCTTTGTCTTCTGGGGGCTCCTGGCTCTTCCAGGAAGTCCTCTTGGTGAGGTCTTTTCAAGATGGTGCAACTTGGGCATTGGAAGATCTGTCCCCTTACCCCTCCTCCAGTGAAAGTGCCGATTGTTCTCACTGAAGACATTCTCTCTCCAATCTCTGTCTGCAGGGCAGCTCCAGTCAACCTCTCACCTCCAGAATTTTCTAGGAGAGACTCAGGCACCAGACTCTGTACTCCACCTAGCTTCAGGGGTTGGAAGCCCAAGAATGCTTTTTACCAAGTTCCTCTCCAATAGTAGCTCAGGATGAAGCTGTAAATTTCTGCAGCTCAGCAAACATCCAACTCTGGGGTGACCCTAATGTCAAAAAGTAAATCCACTGAAGCTTTGCCTCTTTCAGCTTCAGACAGGGGTGGGGAGAAACTCCCCCATGGGAAGGAAAGGCATAATGCCACAGTGTTCTAGGTTGACAATTCTCTTCAAAGAAACTTTGTCTTAGATCAACCTCCTTTGAATTTCTCATCTTTTTTTTTTTTTTTTTTTTTTTTTCGTATAAGGTAGAAGTGCAAGACAAGGAGACAAGGTGAGGGGTATAGAACTGATTTTGCTGTCTCTTGGCAAGACCTACAAGGATAGCCCAAGTCTTTTCTTTAAAACGTGTGGGTGTTTTTCATCTATTTTTTTTTTTTTTCCAACATTGGAACTTCAGCAGAAACTCAAAACCAAAGAAAAGTCCCATTTAATATCTGCTCTACAAATAACTGGACAATCAAAATTTCACTTTAACTTTAAATCTCTGTCATCATAGGGAAAACTGCTGACCTTGGGAATGTCTGTGAATACATTAGTGTGTAATTCTGACTTGTATAATATTAACAGATCTAGATCTAGACCGGTCATTCTCAAGTCTTAGAGGATGTAAGAATCCCTGCAGGAGCCGGTTACAGTGGATCCTCTTTGGAGTCATACTCAGATATTCCGATGCAGTAGGTCTGGGGCAGGACCTAGGAATCTGCATTTTAAATTAACATCCCCTCCCCTCCTGGATTCTGGAGTAGCTAGTCCCTGGACCACAACTTGGAAAAACAGCACTCCAGGTAACTCAGGAGCTCTCGAGTCCATGCTGGAGGTGGAGGGCAGATTAGTCTAGTCCCAGATTGATGACAAAGGGCAGACCAGGCGAAAAGCCTGACCCTTATAAAGTTCTCTTCCCAGGGCAGGCTCTTCCAGGTCTCTACTGTGCTCCAGAGCCTTTAAGGTCACCTAGAGCTTGGTTACAAATGAGTGCCCAAGTTCTGTCCAGAGCATGGGAGCTGTGGGCTGCTCCCACCCTTACCTTGGGCTGAATCTCTGCCCTCTGAGAGGACAGTAGTTGTGTGAGGAGGGCATGGTGCACCTACCATGACTGAGATTCCAGCCCTGGCTCTTCCCCATCCAAGATCCCTCTCATTTCTGGCAGAGGCTGTGGTTTCCCTTTGCTCCTTACCAACTCCAAGAGGATTTCTGAAATTTCCTGCTTTGGGTTGCAGCAGTTAATGTCATGGTGAAATACATGGCCTTTAAAAAACCAACCTGGCTAACTCCTTAATCTACACTGGGTTTCCGCTCAGGTAAAAATCAATAAAGAAATATTTGAGTGCCAAAAATACTATTCATAAAAATGATTGCTTATTATATATACTAGAATGAGGAGCATACTAATATTTCATTTAAACTATATATTTATTTTATTATATTACATAACTATATCTTATATGAAAAAGCATTATTATTTTTTCTCCTTTCTACCCAAACCTCTCCCCAAGTGTGACATACGCTTCTAACAAGTAAAAGTATATTTAACTCCTATATATTTTTTTTACCGTGAAGAGCTTTTTGCTTGCCTCCTATGTGCTATGAGAGGTGATACGCTTAGAAATGAGTCATCATCCTGAGATTCCAGTCATATATTCATAAGACTTGCATTTGAAATCAAAGGCAGAGGGTTGTGCCATTAGGTCTTCATGACAAACACTAGGGAGATTCTCAAATCAGAATAAGAAAATAGAAGAGGTTATTCAGAGAAAAAAAGAACCCACTCATTTGTATGTTTCTGATATAGCAAAATATTATTAGGAAGGTGTTAATCACCTACAGAACTAGCATGTAGCAAGCTAACAAATCTTGACAAATTAACAAGACAAAGGGAAAAATGAAGTGGGAAATAGTAAAAATGAAAAGATAAAGAAAGGAATAATTCTTAGACAAAATACCATGTGGAATAAATCCATAATATCTTTTACTAATAATAACGTTTTCTCTGTAATTCCTTCAAATCAAAACCAACAACAACAAAAAACCTAATGAAAAATGGGCAAAGGACTTGAAGAGACATTTCCCCAAAAGATATACAAATGGCCAATAAGCACATGAAAAGATGCTCAATATTACCATTCACTGGGGAAATGCAAATCAAAATCATAATGGATGAAGGAATGGGCAGTTAATGTTTAATGGGTACAGAGTTTCACATGGGAAGGATAAAAAGTTCTGGAGATGGATAGTGCTGCTTGTTGCATAACAATGTGACTGTACTTAATTAATGCCATAGACCTGTGCATTTAAAATGGATTAAAATGGCAAATTTTATATTACGTGTATTTTACCACAGTAAGAAAAAAAGAATAATAAGCTCTCTCTTATTGAGCACTTATTATACGCCAGGAACTATTATATGCATTTTCTCTTATCTACACAACTACCACCTGGAATGTATCCCCAAATTTCATCCTCCAGGACAGAGCCAACGTCAATAGCCAGTCATTAGTGGAGCCTATATTGGAACCAAAGTCATTCTCCCTTCAATCAAAGCTCTTTTTAGTTGATCTCCCCTCTTCGCTGTTTGAAAAGTCTTGCAGGGTGCAGCACTTTCTAGGGAGGCCTAGAGCATGGCGGGTGCTGGCTGGGTGAGGAGCTGTGGAGGGTACGGGCCTCTGGAGCCTCCATGGGAGGAGGTGTGAGATCTCTCTTCATCTGACCAGGACTCCATTTTCCCAAGTGCGACGCTATGACTTCTGGTACCAGGACTACTAAGGAGTTAATTAAAAATGCAGAATTCTCTCTCCATCACACTCTTCCTAGAAATATGAATTTAATACTCCTGGGAGATGTTTAAGCAGACTGAAGTTTCAGACTCATGGCATTAGAGGCAATT
Organism: Balaenoptera ricei; assembly: GCF_028023285.1. NCBI lineage: Eukaryota > Metazoa > Chordata > Mammalia > Artiodactyla > Balaenopteridae > Balaenoptera > Balaenoptera ricei. The sequence goes on from NC_082651.1 coordinate 92,253,339, forward strand.
CAGGCTTTCCAGGACAGATGTGACAAGGAGAAGCAGCCATTAAACACGCAAAGGATGAGTGGACTCTTCCAAGTGAAGAACATACTAGGGGTATGTTCCCATGGAAAAAATGATCCAAAGGGTGAGTTGAAAATTTTAGTGAATAAATTTCATTCCCTTCCACTGTACTTAATTTAGCTTAATTTAACTCTTCTAAATATGACAAGGTGGAATAAGACACAGTTCTTGCCCTCTTGTGGTTCACAGTCTATTAAGAAGATAAGGACATGTACAAGTAGCTATGTGATAACTGTAGCAAGAATAAAGTTACATGGGGATCACCAAGCAGGAAGTGATTAAAGCATATGGGTGGGGATGCAGAAAGCATTTCATTGAAACAGTGACTTTGAAGATGAGTATAATTTTGTCACATGGGAAAGGGGAAGATTCCATTCCAGAAAGAGGGAGATGCGTGAGCCAAAAGGCACAATGTGCTTTTGGGCATGTTCTAAACTTTTAAATAATCATAATCTACAGTTATGAGCATATTTTATAGTTTAAAAAAATAAGGCTAAATTAGATGATTTTATTAATAATTGGCAAAGCAGGAGTTGGTAGCCTCGTTTTGTCATGGCAAATACCAAGATGAAGAACTGAGTTCTAGGGTTTGTGAATCTTTTTAGTTGAGAAGTTTCTACAATAATATCTCTCTAACGTGGGGAAAAGACTGGGGGACAGTGGCAAGAGTTCTCTTTGGAGAAGTGTTCATGAGATGGTCTTTGTGAGAACTCTGTATATTGCAAAGCAGAGTAAAAATAGGAGTGATTATTATCAGTACATAATTACTATAAACTTTGTGAGTACCATAGCAATGTTTCCTGACCTGCCTGACCCCATGCACCAGGCTCTGAGTTTGAAAGTTGATCTTTGTAAAAATTCTTTTAGGAACATACCTTTCATTTCATGAAGCCATGGCAAAGTGTGAGTCACTGTAGAAATTCTCTTACTCATATGAATGTCACACTTGTCTCTCCAATTTAAACTGTCAGTCTCTGAGTAGGCAACTTTCAGGTAAGTGGTAGAGAATTCTAGATTAAAATAATTCAGATTAAGGTGGGAAGCGCTGAAAAGACCTAACTCTCTTGTAGGATGTATTTACATTGTGGAAGTATTACACATGAATCAAATCAAAATGCACCTTTCATTGGAGAAATAATTACATGTGGGGGAGGTGGGGATTTTGAGAAAAGATATCCCTCAAGTTCTCTGAACTAGGTACAGAAAAATGAAGTGAGGACTTCAGTGCCTTTGCCTAAAAGGTCCCATCACTGCTGGAGTTACTCTGTCTTTATATAAGAAATGAAAACTGAAGTTCACAGATGGTCATTTTTCTGGTTAAAAGGAAACCTCTGGGACTGGCCTTTTCAGATAACTAGGGGACATTATGATATGTGAAAAACAAGGAACCTGAGGGGATACCGCCGGAGCATCTCAGCTCCACTGGGAACAGCATTTTGGATTTACCTTAAATTTGCTCAGTTTTCAATGTCAACGTCTGATAAATTAATGCGCGCTGGGAAGGCTTTTGCATATATCCGGAGAGGAGATTTAGCAGGCAGGCCTGTGGCTCCGCAGATTCCATTATGAGGCATTTGCACTAAAAGGAATATAAAACAACTTCTTTCTGGCGATTTATTCCGAAGCAGAATTTCAAATGAACACCAAGTAGTCCATTACATATTCCCGAATATATTTTGAGAGATGTTAAAATCTCTTACATCTTCTCAATGGCAATAATCTGCATTTAGTGTTGTCTGAAAGTTCCAAAGAAGACCCCTGGAAAAAGTTTATTTGATTGTGTTCTTTCTTGGATTGATTTTAGTTTGTATCATTCAAAATCTCTTTGCCCTTAAATTTCAAAATTGTTACACCCTCCACATTTCTATGCAGAATTTTAGGATGATGGGAAGGGAGGTGTGTCATTGCCATGGCAGATGCATTATGGGTGACGTCCTTTAGAGAGAGCTGTCTGAATGTGGCATGTCGAAATGATCGCATATGCAAGGAAAAGGTCCAGGCAAGGGAGGTAAAGTAGAATAAAAAGGATCTAGTAGCGTCTTTCTCCCAACATCCACCTTCTTAAATTACTGTAAAACTTCTCTGCTCCCAGTTTTCTTTTTCCCCAAACTAGTCTCCACACAGTTGCAGGAAAGAGTTTTCCAAAACACGTAAATCTACTTAGGCCTCCCCATTTGTCCCCCTTCTCAGCGCAGGTGGACCATGGGGCAGAAGGGCACCTACCCCCTCCCTAAGCTTTGCTTCCTCTCACTCCTCAGAATGCTGCTTTGCTGGGGGACGGGGGAGCAGGTCCCTTGCTGGTTTCTAAGCCCCCCCATCTCTTTCAAACCACAAGCCTTGGCCTTTGCTGTTTCCTCTGTGCTGGAATGTCTTTCTTGTCCTTGTTCAATAGATAAATCTCTACCTTTTCCATCAGGCTCTGATGTAAGGTTTCCCACGGCAGAGTATGGACCTTGTTTATCTGGTTCACCATAGGAGTGCTGAGGGCAGGACTGGTACCTCTTCTAGAGCAAAGACTAGAGGAAGATGAGTTGGATGAATGAAGAGTCACCTCTGCTGATAGCCCCGCCTGCCACATGAGACCTCTTTGTTTCCCCTGCACTTTGTACAAACGCCATTAGCACTCACAACCCACTACTGCCGTGATCTGTTCACGGCTCCGCTCTCAATAGACTACGAGTTATTAAAAGGAAGGACCAGTAATATGTATCTATTTCCAGTGCCTGGCATAGACTTTGGCCCAGGATTGGCTTCCAGTGATGAATGAATGCACGAATAAATGAACTAACGCTTTTACCAAAGATGATTAGTAGATAAAACAGTGAGGACAGTTATAATTGATCTTTTTCAACTTCCTTTGAGTAACTAGCTCCTTTGCCAACCATTTTTCCAAAAACTTGCTATCTCCCCAACAGGGTTTCCTCTGCACTCTGGACTTTTCCTGATTCCTCTATTTTACCTTTGTCAAAACGAAAATGATCTCAGATCTAGTCCTACTACCTTATTTTACAGATAGTAAAACCAGTACCAAGCAGAGGCAAGTGATCTACTCAGTTACACAGGGTAAATAAGAGGACCCAGAGCAGACCCTAATTCCCCCTCCCATAGCCTGGGCCCTTCTTCAACACCTTCCTTGTAGTCTTTGCTTTCCAGTAACTGAGGTCCTGCAGGGGTCAGACTCCCCAGATTGGTAAAATACCCAGAGGTGCCTTTAGTTGAATATGCTCCATCTCCAAGGTAACATCTTCATTTTAATAGGGACCTTCCATTTTTTAAACACACAGTTGCCTACCTGGGTTCCTGGCATGTAGCAGATGGTCAATAAATGTTCTTTGAATATGAATAATGGCGGGCTAGAAGGTTGAGATTTGAAAAAGGTCGTGGGGGCAGATTTTGGTGAGGAAGCAACCACACTTGTCATCAAAGCAAAGATGAGATACACAAAATGTACAATAGCAATTCTATTTTGTAGTTTTGTGTGTGAACTGTCCCAGGATCCCAGCCAAGTACGATGATTGGGAAGGAAGAATTCTGAAGCTTACAAATCACACACACACGCGCGCACACGCACACACACCCATTCACGACACGCAACAGTGAAGATAGTCCCTTAAAGTTGGGTTATCCCTTCCTCTAAGTCTGAACTTGACAGGCACCTCATGCTTCAGGAGCAACTTCATCCTCCTAGTGGTTTGGAAATGACATCACACCTGCTAGGCTGACAAGTGAGTGAGAGAAACATCATGTCCATTTGCTGAGATAGTGAAGAGCCAAAATTCAAACATTCATTTTTGTCACTTTTAAGTTCATTAACTAAGAATCCACAAGCTTTTGGGTGGGCAGGACTAACACCATCCTCTCTTGGGGAGAAGATGATGATTTTAAGGAAGTTGTGAAGACCTCCACCCTGCGCTCCAGACTCGTGCATACACCTGTCCTCTGTTCATCTCGGCTGGAATGAGCCACGGGAATATTACGCTCCACGTGGACAAAATTAACCTCAGCATCTTTCTGTTCAAAGCTGCTTCAGGTTCTATACTAATGATTCTGGAGACTGGTGCTACCATCTACCCAGCTGCTCTCTGCACTCTCCCTCCTTCTAAATGGTTCTGGGATTTTGGCGGTAATTCCTTTTCTTGCTGCCTCTGTACCATCCCTATTCCTCCTGCCCCGATTCAGGCGAACTTCTCATCAGTCACCACCCTGCCAACTCTGCCCCTTGACATCTCTCCCATCCGTACCTTTCCTCTGTCCCCACTGGATCACTGAGGAAGCTCACTCCTGGTCCATAGTTTGATCTTGACTCCCTCTAATCCTGGCTCCCACTGAGGCCATAGTGAGCTCTCTAAACAGCCATTCTTCTCATGCCCCTGGTCTCTGTCAGAGCTCTTCAGGGATATCTCATTGCCCTCAGGGTCAAGTGCAGACTTGTTAATACAGCCCAGGAGGCCCTCAGGGATGGAGCTGCAGACTCCTGGTGGCATCAGGCTCTTTGCATCTGTCTTCAAGGTCTGGTCACTGAGATGACCCTCTTTGCCTTTTTCTGATCCCCTCTGGCCTGCACTAATTTTCAGTTAACACCTACCTAATTATCTTTTAAAGACGTGGCTCAAACAAAACATCTCTTCCTCTCTGAAACTTTTGCTGACATCACCCCTTCATGTCCTGACCCTGGCAGGTCAGAATGAGATTATGCACAGAGAACACTTCGCTGCATTGATTTTTCACATCTTCCTTCTCCAGGGCAAGAATCTTGTTTACATCCTCATATCACTGCCTCATACAGGGCCTGGCACAGAGTAGGTGCTCGACAATCTCTTACCGAATGAATAAAGCACAAGGAACTAGGGTATGAGGGGTGGCTGTAACGTTGGTAAGATAATCCCAGGGTAGAGTGCAGTTGGCAATCTAAGACCCACCTTTCAGAGAGGGCAGCCTGCATCCCTTTACTCTGTGGCTGGTTTTGAGGCTGAGTAAGATCACAAAGACTGTGCCACTGTCTCCCTCCCCAGAAGGAAAAGGCTGGAACTTGGGTGCAGAAAGCTGTAAAATAGGGTCTCATTTGGAAACCTGGGCTGTTTTTGGCCCACATATCTGAGATGTTTGGAAGATACTGTGACGGGTCACTGGGGAGGTAGGGTGTGGAGGTGGAAGGAAGAATCTGAGTGCCTTCACCTGGAGCATGAACTTTCAAGTTTATCGTATGCTCTCCCTCTTCTACTTATGGAGCTGCCCATCTCCCCAGGTCATATGCGTTTTTGACTGATGACTACTTTTAATACACGTAGTGCTTTTGTGTAAAACAGCTTAGATAAATTGCAAAAGGGAATTCCTTTTCTGGGGTAACCACAGTGCTGCTTCAGGGCATGTGGCTGGGGGAGCAGAGCGACGTCCGGGCCCCACTGTCCCCACTGCTTAAACATGCCTGGCATCCCAGCTTTGACTTTCATTGTGGCAGGCAGACTCTAAGATGGCCCTTAATGATCTCTGCCTCCTGGTATTCACACCTTGTGAAATTCCCTCTCCTTGACTTGCTTCTAACTAGCAGAGTATGGCAAAGGTGATGGGATGGCACTTCTGTGACTAGGTTAGAGAAGGTGATAGCTTCCATCATGCTTGTAGACTCTCTCCCTTCTGGCTTGGAGGAAGCAACCTGCCATGTTGGTGAGGCCCACCTGGTGAGGAAATGAGGGTGGCACTCTGGCCAGCAGCCAGTAAGAAATCAAGGCCCTCGGTCCAAAAACCCTCAAGGGACTGAATCCTACCAACAGTCTTGTGAGCAAGCTTGGCAGTAGACTCTTCCCCAGTCGAGCCTTCAGATAAGACCCCGGCCAGGACCAACACTGTGATTGCAACCTCATGAGAAGTTGTAAAGCAGAGGAGCCAGCTAAGTTATGCCCAATTTATGACCCACAGCAACTGTGAAATAATAAATGTGTGTTGTTTTAAGCTGGTAAATCTGAGGTAGTTTGTTATGCAGCAATATATAACTAGTATATTCATTTTACATTTTCCGACCTTTTCTCTGTAGATCATCCAAGGGCCTTCTTGCCCTTGGTCCAGCCATCACTTGACTTATTTCCAATAGGAACGTGAACAAGCACATGTGTTGTTTCTGGTTCCTAATATTATTCATGATTGACAAAGAAGGAAGATGTTACAATCTGGCCTACTTTATAGACGGGGAGGTGAGAACAGGGCTGGGAACAGAACCATAAACATTGTGCATGTGAGGCACTGTCTGCTTTGCTGGGACAACTGGGAAGAAAATAACCTCAGAATCCAAGACTGTAGGCTTGGCCATATCTGAATACATGAGGCATCTGTTAAGACAGCAAGGAAGAGCCAATAAATTATCAAAAGGGCTTAGCAGCTAACCATCACACAGTGGTCCATTTGCTAGGCAAGATTGCTGTGTCACGTTACAGTAGTCACAGTGAGAAAAATCACTCTTTGGAGTTGATAAATACTATCCTTACTATGTGTATTTTTTTTTTTTTTTTTACTGAAAGCAATCGAGGCATGATATTTAGCCATGCTACAAAACAGACTGTCAGGGGGATATAACTTAGATGCGATATGCTTTATCTTGGTATTGACAAGTGGCTCTCTGATATTTTTTAAAGGGGAAAAAATCAGGAAAACAATGAAAATTTCCTGTACAGCTGCAGTACAGTTATTTAAATGCCTTTAAAAATTAACTGAATGTTTTTACCTTATAAGTTTTGAATCCTAAAGGGTATTTTCCCTATACTTTGCTTTCATAGAATATTAGTGATATAATAGGACTTAGAGATCCTCTGATGAAACTTCTCATTTTATAGATAAAGAACCAAGGTCAGAGAGGGGAGCCTGGCTTTTCTTCATATCATAAACTAGGTTAATTCAGAGAAGAGACAAATAACAAGCCAGGCATAAAGTCAAGCATTTTGATTTCATCCTTATGACAACCTAATAGGTACTATCATGATCCCCATTTTACTGATGAAAAAAGGCAAATCTCAGAGAGGTTAAGTAACTGATGCCATGTCACATAGCTTATAAGAGAGGAACAGAGCCTAGATTCAAATGCAACTCTTCCTGACCCCAGAGCCTCAGCCTTTAAACAATTCTAAAAGCCATACTACCTTCCTGCACAGAGCTCCTAACTTTTGTTAAATATGCCTTTCAAAAGACCCAGTTGATAGAAAGACAATAAATTTTTTTCCCACCAGAAACCTTTGTTAATAAGCTGGCTGTCTAGAAATATAGGAAGGAAGGAAATTAAATTCATCTTCTGCACCTGCTTTGTTTCCTTTATTTCCCCCCCCAGGGCTAGTCCTCTCATTCACTGGAAACTTCGGCTCTCATCTCACTTTCCAATCTGCATGTATCAGTTAGCTTTTGCTGCATAGAGAAATACCCCACAACTTCGTGGCTTAAAACAAAGATCATTGACCAAGGAGTGTGTAAAGGGAAAGAATCCCAGAAGGTGGAGAGTGAAACTTCCCTGACCTTCCATCTCCAATGTAACCCACAGACTTTTCATAATCTATCTCTTCAACTCAACATGCCCAAAGTGAACACATGATGATCTCTTTAAAATATGCACCTTCTGAATCCTTTATCTCAGGGAAGTGTACCATCACCTATCCATTCTCCAAAATCAGAAATCCCAGAGGCATCTGGTCTCCTGTCTCAGCTTCATCTCTCTGTCCTTTCAGAAACAGGCTATGATGTAAAACCTAAAATTCAGACTCACTGTTATGTGCTGCCTTGAGTTCTGGTAAAATCAGGAGGACCTCGAACGGCTTAACCACAAGTTTCCCTCCCTATCCTGTTCTTGCAGAAAAGGTCCCCCAGTAAACAATGCTTCTTATCAAGGGACCAGCCACAGTTCCTCCTTATCCCTGAGTAGCAGGTTTTATCTCCTTGTTAGCCAGCACAATTAGTCAAACAAGCCAATCACATTCCTTTTCAGGAATAGGGGGCAACTCACCCTATGGGTACTATAAAATCTGTCTCCCACAGCTCCTGCTGATGCGATCTGTTCCCAATGGTAACCTCCTTAGTGTGTGGTTCCCTCCTCCCCTGGGTTGTGAACATATGTGACATAAACTGCTGTCCAGCTCACTTGTCCAGTGTCTGGTGTTGTCTGTTGGCTTATCCCTATGATTCTAGGGCAGAAATCCCTCCTTCACTGACGGGCCGAGTAGGAGGTGAGAAAACACAGGTCTCTGTAGTCTTTTTTCCCTAAATCCCTCTCATATGCCTGCCCTCTTTTCTGGCTCTCATCACTTTTCATTGAATCATTATAGTAGTTTTCCTAACTGGTCCCCTTTCCTCTGCCTGATGCTTTCACTCCACCATCTATACTGCTGCCAGCGTATGTTTCTAAAATACAAAAATGGACACATTATTTCTTTGCTTTAAGTCCATTAGTGGCTTCCTACAGCTCTCAGGGTAGAAATAAAATCCCTTAGTTGAGCTTCCGTAGCTTTTCCTGGTCTGGTCTTGCCTTTCTCTCTGGCCTCATCTCTTAGCACTCCACAACCTTCATGCTTTACTTGTGTTTTCTTTCCTAATCTTTGGGCCTCTTGGATTTCAGGTCAAGGTTCTTTCCTTCTCTACCAGACTCTTATGGGTCCTTGATGACTCACCTCTTGACATGCTCCTCCAGGAAGCCTTCCTTGATCATCTCTCAGTGATTAACAGCACTCTGAAGTCTAACCATACCCCATGCTTACCCCGACCACAGCACATACCTATATTCTACTTATCTCTTTGCTTGTCCTTCTTTCCCATTGATAAACTCAAAAGCTGATGGTAGCCTCTGGAATATAGAAGGCATTCAATACATATTTGTAAATCAATGATAAATGAAAGTTTAAGAACTGCCAGTGCCAATGAGTAGTTTGTTTTCTTTCTCGTGACTGAAGTGCAGCCTCTTACGAATGGATTTTGTAAAAGGTTTAATGTTCTTTTATTTTTCAAGTTTTTTTTGCCCCATCCGTTCATGTTCATGTTAACCTGATTTCAGAAGAAACTGTTTAGCACAATTCTATTTTAAGAACATAAATTCATAGGGGCAGGAAATGAGAAATTGCTCGTTGAAATGCTCTTGGGAAATTTCAGTCTATGCCTTGTGTTGTTTAAAATAAAATAGCTCCAAACCAGGATATAGAAGAAGAGGCAAAATGAAACCTTGGCCTAGGACCTCCCTGGTAGCGCAGTGGTTAAGAACACGCCTGCCAATGCAGGGCACATGGGTTCGAGCCCTGGTCCAGGGAGATCCCACATGCCGCGGAGCAACTAAGCCAGTGCGCCACAACTACTGAGCCTGCGCTCTAGAGCCCACAAGCCACAACTACTGAGCCCACGTGCCTCAACTACTGAAGCCTGCGCCCCTAGAGCCCGTGCTCTGCAACAAGAGAAGCCACCGCAATGAGAAGCCCACACACCGCAGTGAAGAGTAGCCCCGCTCGCCGCAACTAGAGAAAGCCCACATGCAGCAACGAAGACCCAACACAGCCAATAAATAAATAAAAATAAAATGAAAAAAAAAATAAAAAAAAATCTTGGCCTATAACATTATTTCAGATAAAAATCCCCTTGTAACAAAGGAACACCATAGGAAATTGACTTGTTAAAGGGGTTTCTTTTTTTAAAATAAATACAGGGTGAGAAATTTCATAAGTTACCTAGAGAAACTTGGGATGGCAGAGGATGCAGTCCCAGTTTCTGCAGTGACTAAGCACATGAAGGAAAAGATCTAAACTAGAAAAGCAAGAAGAGGGTTGTTATGCACATCTGTGCCCATCCTTTCTCTACCTTTCTGAGCCACTGGGTCATTTGACATGGGGACGGGCTGTTTTCTTTCTGTCTTTGTTCTGTTTTGTAGATGTGGATGTGGAATGCAGATTTCCCTGATTGGAGGAGTTAGTCCCTTTGAGGTCAGATGATGATGGGTTAAGAGTAAGCGTTATCCTTCCTATGATTAATTCTATTTACTAGTACAGTTTAAGTAAAGAAGAGATTTGAGTTAATTCTTGTTAAAATGGCTTGATAAGTAGCACTTACCATGGACAGGCCCCTTTCTAAAAACTTTTGAAATAACTGACTCATTTAATTCACATGCCAACCCTATGTACTGGGTCCTATCATTTTCCCTATTTTGCAGATGGGTAAGTTGAGACTCAGAAAAGTTAAGTAACTTGTCTAAGACCGCACAGCTAAGAAGCTGCCTAGCCAGGATTTGAGCCAGATCGTCTGGCTATAGAATTGGCATCTTTAAACACTGCAACTAGGGAAGGAAACTTGATTGAATTCTTACTCAGTGCTAGCTATTGGGATTTAAATCATTTTCTTTAATCTTGACAACAAATAACGGATACTTTACTCTTATAAGAGAAATCAGGGGTCACAGATCATAAGGGAGAGTTGTCAGAGGCAGACCTGGGCTATGATCCCTGGGTAACACACTAACTTAAGACGGTTTTCATCCTGCTGCATGCTGTGTGGGTAAATTAGGAAGGAGTATTGGAATTCTTATCTTCTGATTGTTTACTATCCCCAATACAATTTTGAAGGCTCTTATAATTTTGAAATCCTGCCTTCTCAAATGGCAATAAACAGGCCCATTGAAGACAAATCCAATTAAATTGGCTTGAGAGCCGTAAATTAAAAAGTAGGGGGTAAAATCAGATGTTAAATCCTTGGGCAAAGATCCTAGCCACTATAAATCAGGTCTTGGATTCATTTTGACATCCCAATCATCCACTCCAAATGTCAGCCTCAAATCTTCCCAACCACGAAGCTCAAAATCAAATTAAAGCTCGGTGCTGTTGGTCTGCTGTTTGGGCCAATTTCTCTCTCTCTCTCTCTCTCTCTCTCTCTCTCTCTCTCTCTCTCTCTCTCTCTCTCTCTCGGTGTTGTCGTTCAACCACCCCTTCTCTCCTGGGCTCAGAGTCCGAAAACCCAGGCTGAGACCTGCTGAGGGATCTTTGTTCTGAGATGGCAAAACAGGTTTAGATGGAAGGAAACACACTATTCTTTGTGTTCTGGATTCAGAGGCAAGAAGGAAGCTAAGTGAATGCAAACTCCTCATTTTATGAAAGAGTTTGAAGTTCAGAGAAGAAAAAAAGCAGCATGGTAGAAGGACCAAAGCACAGGGGAGCTAGATTTGAATTATGCCTCATCCTTACCCAGTGGAGTAACTGAGCAATGGGTCAGTTATATATATATATATATTTTTTTTTTACTGTTCAAGGTCAGATAGTGAGATTGTGGCGGTCTTGGAACAGGGATTCTGAGCTACTCTCAGTCCTGTTCATTCTTTGCTACTTTTTGCCTTTGCCGCAGCCTGTTTAAACAACCCATTTTCTCTCTTGGAGAACAGATAAGCACCTATCATTTTTCCATTCTTTTTATGAACCTCAGGTGAAACCCAAATTCTCATATGCAAATGCAGCTAGAACTCTCCCCCTAAAGTGACTGCCTGTGGAGACTGTAGTCTCCAGAGCAACCAGGCCTAAGAAAGGCTCCCAGCACAATTCTCAGGCAAGTGCACCTGTTTTTAATTAGCACGAACAAAAACAATCCTGCCAGCAACAGGCAAAGCCAGAGAGCCTCCGTTTTGGAATAAGTTAACCCTTCCGCGCCTCGCTCCAAAAGGCTGGGAAGAAGCCAGTTCAGTGGGGGCATCTCAACCACCTTCCTTCCCAGCACCTCCTCCCCTTACTCTGTGGGTAATCTCACCACCAGCCCCCCACTGGAAAAGTGGAAACTTCCTGTATTCCCTCCAACTTAATCCCCTCCCTGGAACTTCATCACCACCATACGCTGGCCTGGTACATCATTTACAAGCATACTTGGCGTCATTATCTCATTTCTTCTCACCACTGCATGTAAGAAGACAGAACTATCCTGTTTCTTACAGCCAAGGAAACCCAGCTCACAAGGGTCATGGGATTCGGGTAGTGCAGAGAGCCAGGAAATGGCAGAGCCAGGATTTGAGCTGCGGAATGAATTCTAATTCCAAGTCCAGTCCTGGTCCACAGTCCTGCTCTCTGAGGCTCTGGTGCCGCCTCCATCATTTTACAGCAGGGGTCAATGGTTGATATGCATAAAGATAAGTTGGTTTTGTTCCAGTGCTTTTTGAGGAACACTCCTCCAGGCTCAGTGGTTCTCAGTTCTAGCTGTGCCTTAGAATCTTGGGGAACTTATAAAAATAGATGGGTCAGACCCCAACCGAGACCAATTATGTAGGAGTCTCTGGGAGTGGGCTCTGCCTTTCATACTTTCTAAAATTCCCTAGGTGGTCCTAATACATAGCCAGGGCTCAGATGAACTCTGATGACCCCTCCAACTCTGCAAAGCTCTGATTTTGGGGGGAGGGACAGAGGTCTGGGGCTAATTTCGTCTTCAGAGCAGTTGGCAGCCTTGTATAAATACTGTTCCCTTTTGGACTCCGCGTTGGCATATTGCCCTGGTCCCTGAGCTTGTTGTTTATCTAATCAGTCAGCATGGAAATTAAGCAGGGTTTATGTTAATTGTCACATACTCTTTTTCTTTCTAATAAGACTCATGACATTTTATATCAAGAAGGAACAGCAGGGCAAAGCTTATCTGGGGTGTCTGACTCTTTTTAAGGTCGTGAAACCTTTGCGAATACAATGAAAGTTAAGCAGACTCTCTAGGAAAAGGACATACAAGTGTGTACACACACACACACACACACACAATAGAGTTTGCATGTAGCTTAGGGTGTTCTCAGAAGCTCTGAGGACAGTGGTTCTCCAGCTTCAACAAGCGGGTATCAGACTCACCTGGAGGGTCAGAAAAACACAGATTGCCAGGCCCCGCCCCCAGACTTTCTGCCTCAGTAGGTATAAGTGGGACCTGAAGTTTTGCATTCCTAACAAGCTTGCAGGCGATGCTGGTGCTGCTGACTTGGGGAGGACACTTTGAGAACCGAATGCCTGCAGACAAAAGCCTCTTTCTTACTCTTCTGTATTGTAGGAATGTGAGTTTCCGTACTGAGAGGAGCCACGCAGCAAGCTCAGGGCAGAGCAGGTAATGTCAAGTTCCATCCATTTCAAGGCAACCCAATTCCATTCACCTGACATAATCCAGGGGATTAAGACAAGCTCCCTGCCACTGACTTAAAGATCAGTGAATAATAATCAAGAAAGCCAGAATGTGATCATGGTCAAAAGACATGATGAGTGTCGAGGAAACATCTTCATAATTTGGGATCAGGTGGAAGCAGGCACTCAGGAAGGGCTGGGGGGAAGGATTGCATTTGAGTTACGTCTGGAAGGAAGCTGGGAAGGTGGGAGAAGAACAACTGGCCACGGAAGGTCAGTATGTCCACACAGGGCTCACTGCTTTATGTGTTTTTTGCTGTTTATCCCTATCGACATCTCACAACAGCGGGGTGATGTCATACCAAATTTACACAAGAGGAAATGAGATACTGTGTTCTTTCTGGTATCGTACTGTGTATGGGAAAAATCCTTTATTACTTTGTTCTGGCTTTGAGTTTTTGTGAAAATGGGCCTCATTCATAGAGCCTGTGAAGGACTTTAGTAGGTGCATTACCAGAGCTCTGATCTTCCAAACAGAAGGCACCGTTCATTAGGTGTGCTGTAGGATGGGATGAACAAATCACGCGGGGACAGCGGGGGACGGAGACTGCAGCGGGCTGGTCCACCCGGAGACCCCTCCCTCTCGCTAGATGCCAGGAGAGGGAATACATCCTCTCTACCCCACAGCAGCCAGGGTGCTAGAGGGCCAGAGACCGTAGAAAAGAGACACAGGAAGCAAATGCCTTTGGCACACTGCTGAGATTTTAATTTCACCAAACAGGAAGTCGAGGCAGGCGTGGAAACCCACCTCTCAGGAGGTATAACAAGAAGCCTCTACCTGTGGGATTCAAGTCGACATCACTGGCAGTAGGTTTGGGGGAGAGAGAGGACAGAAGGCAGAACGGAGAAGGGGAACTAGGCCAAGCTCATGACATCTTCCTCTTATCATCAGGACTGAATAATGGGAGTCCTGGGCTTTGTCATCTTGGCTTTGGCAGAAGGAAATGATTCTGTGCCTTTGCTTGGGTGTTTTCTCCTTGTGTCGAGGTCTGAGCCTGGCATCTCAACATAGGAAAAATTGAGGAATGATAGAGAAAGTGCCTGAGCCCTGAGAGCCTGGACACCAGGCTGCTTGCTCTGTTCTGCCCCAGATTCGACTAGTGACTTAGGCCCTGTCACCTCCGGGGCTTCAGTCCCTTGGAGCTTATATCTGAGCTCCTAGTAACTCCCAAATGCCACAATTCTCTGGGGCAGAGCAAGTTGGCTGGTGTAGGAGTGACAGAGAGTGAAAGTGGGTCTCCAGGCACAGCGTGTGCTTTTGAACTCAGGCTAACCTTGTGGGGTGACCTCCAGTAGCTGAGTCAGTGGATTCACTCAATCAGAAAGAGAACAGACCCTGGTGTCAGCGAGATGTGAGTGTGAATCCTGGCTCTGCCAGCCATCAGCAAGTGATTTGATCTCACGTATCTATTTTTCTCCGCTGTAAGAGGAAAAGCTCGTAAAATGGAGAAAATCAGCACCTAGTGTTTAGAGGTGCTTTTAGGATTAGGTGAACTCGGGAGACTCCCGTTGTGCACAGAGCCTGACAGAGTGTCAGGTGCTCAACGAAGGTGGGTGACGGCCACCGCTCTGCTTCAGATGAGGATGCCATTCCTGCTGCTCTTAAAACTCCTGCTTCCAAGACTACTGGAGTGTCCAGTATGTTCTAGAAATCAAATTAGGGAGCATGAATAAAAGGATGAGTTAGGGGCTTCCCTGGTGGCGCAGTGGTTAAGAATCCGCATGCCAATGCAGAGGACACGGGTTCGAGCCCTGGTCCGGGAAGATCCCACAAGTCGCAGAACAACTAAGCCCGTGCGCCACAACTGCTGAGCCTGTGCTCTAGAGCCCGCTAGCCACAACTACTGGCCCTGCGTGCCTAGAGCCCGTGCTCCGCAACAAGAGAAGCCACCGCAATGAGAAGCCCGCGCACCACAAAGAAGAGTAGCCCCCGCTTGCCACAACTAGAGAAAGCCTGTGCATAGCAATGAAGTCCTAATGCAGCCAAATATAAATAAATAAAAATAAATTTATTAAAAAAAAAGGATGAGTTAGTTATCCCCTGCCTGCAGGAAGCTCACAATCCGACATCATTATGCACACACGCATACCTGTCAGTGGATACAGGCAACTGTGACAAAGGCTATAAATAGAAAGAGCAAGAAGGTGCCCTGGGAGTTTAGAGACAGAAAGTGCTTCTTGCTGGAGCATCAGACAAGCTTCCTTGGGGACCTTGCCTTTGGGCCCATTGGATTTGGACTTGAGTGACAAAAGCATTCCCGGGAGGGGACTGAATTTCTGCTCATCAATCGCCATCTATTCGCACCTGAACACACCTGAGTTATGTGTAATCTGCATTGCTTTCATTATGGTGAATCTCATCTGAATCTTCCCAGATTTCAAACACTTGGGCCAGGTCACTTTTCCCACAGGGCATTCAATTCACGACACATAAAGGAAGCAGATAAATAGGTGAGTGGCATTCTATAGATCCTGTTTATTTCTTTTCTGTCTAGGCACTTTGGTGAGTTAATTATTTCCTGAGGAGGAGCCCGCAGAGAGCAAGGCAGGGTCACCCAAGAGTTGGGTCTTTGGTCCAGCTCTCCTGAAGCCCCTCGGTGAGCCAGGTGGGTGCTGGGCGGCCTGGGAGCAACGTGTGTCTTCCTGGTTACAGATTCTCTGCTCTGGTTGCTTTGGTTTCATAGTTACAGCTCTGCAGCCTTCGCCAATGTATTTTGGGGTCTTCGCTTAGTTCATCTGTCCATTGTTCATTCAACAATCATTTATTGAGAACCCACTAGAGTCACACCATTTAATGGGATGCAGCCCTTGACCTCACAAAGCTCACAGTCTAGAGGAAAAGGAGAAAAACACAAATAATTATAAAACAAGGTGAAAGCAGAGATTGAGCAGTGCCTACATTTCTCTGAGTGTCCAGAATGGGGTGCCTAACCCAGCCTAATGAGGCAGTGGATGCTGGGAGGTTCAGAGGAGGCTCCTGGCAGGTGATAACTTCACCTGGATCGCCTCTTGCCACTGTTACCTCTCACTGCTTTACTGGGCACCCCTGCTCCAGGCCCCTAGGTTAGGCTATTCTACGTCTAGCATGCCCCCAGATGTGACTGTGTCATCGTGAGACAGTCCTACCTCTTCTCTGAACCTTGATTTTCTCAGCTGTAAAAAGTCAACGGTGAGCTCCACTGTTGACCACCCTCACCCTGATTTCTTTGAAACCATCATTTTGATCATTATTTTGATCTTATGAAAATAGCTGCATGATTTCTGTACAAATGTGGCAATTTTTTCCCTCTCAAAATGTCTCTTTTCCATCCTAGTGAGATACTGACCCAGGGGGTGTTGATATCGACAGTGCAGTTATAAGATTCCTGCTCCCCCTATATTTTTTTCTCTTCTGAATTTCCACTAAATACCAATAATGTGTCCTCCTTCAAAGTGGGAAAGGTTCATTTTCTCACCTGGGGCTTGTCTTCTGCACACACTTGGCTCTTATCAACATTTTGGGAGAATACTTTGCATATATTTTCCATTTGTCTTTTCTTTACCAATTTCTGACTTTTATTCCCAATATGTTTTTATGAGACTCATTTCAGAAGTCAGAAAGGAGTCTGGCTGTAGGATTTTGAGATTCTGTGACATATTCTGAACATGCCTATCATCTGCAGGTAGAATTGCTTGTACCATCATCGAAAGGCTTGACCGTCACTAGAAAAGGGCTCACAGAGTATTGTGATGGGCCCTTATCTTCTAGAACACCAAGGATACTGACACACATGGTTTCACTGGGATTGATCTTTGCCATTGGTTCAAACTGTGGCTTCCCTGCCTTTCTTCTTTTTACTCAGCTTTTATCACAGTGTCTTGACCATGTGACTGCCTATTCCTTTGGTTCTCTGACATAACATCCTTACCTTATTTATTTATTTCCTCCAGAAGAGCTAATTTTCTCCAATAAGAATTCTGTTTGTTGGTTTTGTTGGGCCTCCTTCCCCTCAGATTTTCTGCTTTGACATCATGCTTATTTGATTAATTACCTACCAATTCCAACCTGGATTACCCTCCTTATAACCTCCTGGTTCTCTTTCTCCTATATTCCGCCCCTTTCCCCAAGTTTCCAGGAGCCTCAGTTTTCTTGTGTTGGTAGTCGTCATTGTAGTTAGTGAGTCAGGCCTCACTGATGGGTGAGATAAAATTCTCAGGTTGACAGGCCAGTAAACAATGCTTCAGGACATTTCCCAAGGTTTGCATAGATATTATCCCACTAATGGGTCTACAGGTACATAGTTTCTCTCTCCCTCTCCCTCCTCCTCCCTCTCCCTCTCTCTCCTTTTCCTCTTACTCCCTCTTACAGAAAATATCACATAGAAAATGTGAGAAATGTGAGGGCTAGAAGAAGAAAAGAAATTATTGCTGCATCAATCAAGTGCTCCCAATCTACAGCAGGAAGAAAAACACCTGAGATTCAGAAAGATTGGGGAAACAGCCTCACAGTTGAGAGTTTGAGTGAATCAAGAGCTTAGCAGTGCTCTTACTGGGGGGAGGGAGTCATCATGAGAATATAGTCATCTCCCCACTCTGGTATTTCCCCCACATGCCCCTGCAGTTCCCAGCATCCCCTTTCCTTGGCAGTGTCCCAAGGGCCACAACCACATGTGGACCCTCTTGCAGCACATTTAGTCTTCTAAGGGTAGATGTCTTCAGAAGACATACTGAGGAAGGAGAGAACTAACTCTGGTCTGATTCTTGGTGGACACACAACTTGTGAGGGCTCTGAGCTGTCTATTTTAAAATGATGAATTAACTTTAATGAATATTTCCTCACTAGATTTCTATCCCTATTAAGTATTTTGCAAGATTTTTATTACTTGTTCAGGATCTAAGTTATTTCCTCTCATTTTTCTTGCAAAGGATGAGTTCAGTATTTCAGCTGTTCTCATTTATTGTTAATTCTCTTTTCCTACTCATTTATTAGAAGACCCATTCTTCTCTGTGGTTTATCTATTTCTTCCCTAAAGTGTTTGTAAAACCCTCTCTAGCTCTTCTACCACTTAAAATATTACCCATCCTTTTTTTACTACCTGAATCTTTCTGGTTTGGCCTTTAGCTGAGGAATAATCAGAGTCTCCCTTTTATTCTGATACTTTTTCACTACTAAACTTCTTTAAACTCATAATTTTCCAGCTCTCTCTGCTGAAGCTCTAATGAGAGTTTCCGTTTTCACTCAGGCTGGTTGGGATGGAGCTGCAATTCCGTTTAATTCAATGGCACAAACTTTTATTGAGTGCCTACTAACTAATGCATGCAAAGTGACTGGCACAGTGTCAGGCACACAGAAAACTGTCAATATATGCCTGTATGGTTATTTTTATTTCCAGGCACTGTGCTTGTTGACCCTAGGTTACCAAGATGGACAAGAAATGATCAATGTTTCTGCTTAAAACCTGTCAATGACTTTCTATCAGTCACCTCCATGAGAAGTTCAAGTCCTTCAGATGGAACCCAAGGCTGTCACTACTTTGATCCCTATCTTTCTCTTGACCTCTAGCATCAGTTACAACCTCCACTGCCAAATGTAATTGCAAACTTGACATGGAGATTGAGATCTTTAAGACTTTGCCAGTGGTTAGTATTGAGTGTGGAATGCCTTCTTTCCATATCCACAATCCTACACTACTTCCTCTCAAAGTGTTCTTCTGATGTTTGCTTTTTCTCCAAAGTTCTTTTCTTTTTCTGTGCTGCTTTCTAAACCTTATGTATACTTTTGTTATTATTATACTATTTTATGACTGTTTAAAAATTTCTCTATCTACTAGATTTCGTGCTCCTTGAGAATAGCACTTTACCTTATTCAGATCTATATCCCCCAGTTCCTAATTTCCCATTCAGAAAATTTTGTCAGATTAATGATAATACTGGGCATAATTCGAGTTATTATTTTAGAAGTAATGATGAACCTAGAAGAGAAGGGATTATTTATAGATGCAGAGATTTGGGATGATTTCCTGAAAGACATGGGATTTATTACCAAACTATAAAGTACAAATATAATTTCAGTGGTGAAATTTCATGGGATACAGCATACCAGATGGAGGGACCACCTGTAAAAAAAGAGGCAAAAGTGGTAATTTTTTTGTGGGGAGGGGGGAAGGACCATAGTAAGCCTTTTAGTGTGGCCAAATCAGACATGTTTAGTGGGAAAGGGATGGTATCATTCCCACCTTTATTCCTTCCACAAATATTTGTTGGGTCTCCTATGTATCTTGAAACAGAAGGGTGGAAAAGTAGGATGGATCATGGAGGGCCTCTTGAGTATTAGGCTGAAAAGTCCCAAGGACTGGGGAAAGAAGAAACTGAGAAAATGGGTGGGAGGTTTTCTTTTCTGAAGAATTGGCTGGGTCAGTTTATAGAGTCAACATTTCCTTATTAACTTGAGCTTGAGGCAGGCTCAGCTTTTGGGGAAGAGGGGGAGGATATAACTGAAATATTGCCTCAAGACCCTCATTTCCATGCTCCCTCTCTACATTTTAGGGTGCCCTTTTATTCTGGTGTTATCTCTCCCTCGCCTTTTATAACCTGATCTCCTGGAACATTTAGCAGTAGTCACTGATATCTTGGTGAGGATTCTACCCACCCTCTCCTTTTAAACCAGTTCCTTACTTTATAGAAGCAAACACTTTGCTCCCAGGAAGCAGTCAGCAGGTGAGAGAGACACAGATTTGTGGGTGTGTTCCTTTTTCCAGGCTCCTGAAGTTACGGGCTCTAGGTGGCCTCTTTCCCAGAGCAACATTTACCTGATACCTGGGGCTGCAAAAACAAAAAACAAAAAACAAAAAAACTGATGTGATCTTGCTTCTTAAAGGGCCTGGAAGAATGAGCAGATGTATTTTGAAAACAGCAATCACGCATACAATTCCAAGTTAAATTGGTTATGATCACATAAATGCAGATTCACTTTTAAAATACTGGGTGGTAAATTCAGCAGTATTTCCATTGAAAGCTCCTTAATGGACCATCAACTCAGTTGCTAGTTAAAGGGGCGTGGAAAAGAATCTACCTGAAGAGACTATGGGGTGCTGAGCCTGACAACATTCTAAATGGCAGTGACTGCAAGTATGCCAGCCACAAATTTAACTCTTCTTGATTTTATTTAATCAAGATCTGAGACGTTAATCTGGACTAAGGAGAATTATGTATTTATTCAGTCAGTTGACATTTATTTAATGAATCTGTTGTGTATGTATGACTCTGAGCTACTGTTATTCAGGGCCATCAGCCATCTAGACTTTGCAGAGGACCCAAGGCCTGTCTGGATAAATCTCTGGTTCCCACCTCTTGAATGTACGCTGGGCCTGGGACTGGTTTACCACAGAATGTGGAGGAAGAAACGTTCTCAGCCTTTGAGTCCAGGCATTAAGAAGGTCTGAAGAGCTTCTGTTTCCTCCCTCTTGGAATATATACTTTTTGGAAGCACTGAGCTGCCAGGTGAGAAGTCCACCTACCCTGCTAGAGAGACCACATGGGCAGGAGAGGCACCAAGACCACCTGAACAGGGAGAGAGGCCCACTTGTCCCAGTTTCCCAGGTAACTCCCCATTAGCCACCATGTGGCTGAAGGCACGTGACACCCTAAGCAAGACCCACAGGACTTCCAAGTTGAGTACAAACTACAGAACCATGAGATAAATAATACAGTTGATGCTCTCAATTGCTAACTTTTACAGTGGTTTATTATGCAGTAATAGAAAAGCAGAACAGCCCTTCTAGTCTGGACCCCTTTTTCTCTGCTTTCTGCTACTTAATGGTTTTACTGGCATAATTTCTTAAATGGATCTATTTCGTAATGACCATCCATGGGAGACTGATTTCTTAGCACCTCTTGAGTCTTACTGGGAATAACTACCCAGTGTCTCTCTAGAAACAGTAACACTGTTTTTCTGTTTGTTTGTTTTTTCTTTTACCTTTTCTTATCAAGGGAAAAAAGACTTTACATTTCTCGAGGATCTGTAGGCATATGTTGGCATTTAATGTGAATTATCTGTTTGAATTCTCACAACATCAATAAAAGTGTTGTCCTTATTTATCAATAGTTTACAAATGGGAGAACTGAGGAGAAGTTAATTAAATGTTCACTGACTCAGTAGGCAATGGAGTGGCCTTTTAGACTAGGTAATTCTGATTCTAAATCCAGAACATATTTCATCAGATCAAAACTGATATGGGACCTTTGCAAAGATACCTGGGACCTTCCCTCAGCACTGTTCCCCATCCCAATCTGGTGCAAGCAGGGAAGTGTCCAATATGGAGCGTTGGGATGTGCTATGAAAGGCATATAACCCCCAGTCTTGTCCAGGAGCTGAACTTTCACCCGTACAAAGGCGCCTCAAATGATTCCTCCTCACTCTCAAAGCTCAAAATCTGATTTTTATTATTTCTCAATTTATTTTGATTTATTTTATTATAGTTGATTTACAATATTATATTAGTTTCAAGTGTACAACATAGTGATTCAATATTTTTATAGATTACATACCATACAAAGTTAATAAAAATATTATTGACTATATTCCCTGTGCTGTGAGTTATTTTATAACTAGCAGTTTGTACCTCTTAATCCACTTTACCTGTTTCACCCACACTCCCACCCGCCTCCCCTCTGGCAACCACTAGTTTGTTCACTGTATCTGTGAGGCTTTTTTCTGTTTTGTTATATTTGTTTATTTGTTTTTTTAGATTCCACACATACATGATAGTATTTGTCTTTGACTAATTTCACTTTACATAATACCCTCTAGGTCCATCCATGTTGTCACTAATGGCAAGATTTCATTCTTTTATGTGGCTGAGTAATATTCCATTGCATTTATATACCTCGTCTTCTTTATTCACTCATCTGTTGATAGACACTTGGGTTGCCTCCATACCTTGGCTATTGCAAATAATGTTGCAGTGAACACCGGGGTGAATATATCCTTTTGAATTAGTGTTCTTGTTTTCTTAAGATAAATACCCAGATGTGGAATTGCTGGATCATATGGTACTTATATTTTTAATTTCTTGAGGGACCGCCATAATATTTTCTATAATAGCTGTACCTATTTATATTCCCACCAACAGTGTAGTGGGGTTCCCTTTTCTCTCTGTTTGGCTTCATCTTGTTGGTGACTTCCTGTGTTTTCTGGGCCTGGATGCTGTTTCATTCCCCAGATTGTGGATGTTTTCAGTCATTATTTCATCAAATATGTTTTCTGCCCTTTTTTCTTTCTCTTCACCTTCTGACCCCTTATCGTGTGAATATGGTATGCTTGATATTGTCTCAGAGGTGCCTTAAACTATCCTCATTTTAAAAAATTCTTGTTTTCTTTTTGCTGTTCTGATTGGGTGATTTCCACTATTCTGTCTTCCATGTCACTTATGCCTTTTTCTGTGTCACCTAATCTGCTGTTGATTCCCTCTACTGTATTCTTCATTTCAGTTATTGTTTTCTTCAGCTCTGATTGGTTCTTTTTAATATTTTCTCATTCTTTGTTGAAGTCTCACTGTGTTCCTCTATTCTTCTCCTGAGTTCAGTGAGCAGTTTTATGACTGTTGCTTCTAACTCTATCAGGTAAAATACCGATCTCTGTTTCATTAGGGTTTTTTCCCTTGGGCTTTATCTTGTTCTTTCATTTGGAACATTTTCCTCTGTCTTCTCATTTTGTTTGATTTTCTGTGTTTGTTTTTGAATTAGGTGAAACAGTTACCTCTCCTGGTCTTGAAGGAGTGTCCTTGTGTAGGAGCATTCCTATGCATAATGCGTGAGTCTGGTGGCTTTGGTGGGAGGGCTAGAGCTAAAGCAGGTGTGGACCAGAGCTTTTCCTGGAGTGTTCTGGGGAAAACTCCACTTTTTAACCATCACTATCTTATTGATTCTATCATCTCTTGGAGATTGAAAGATCCCTTCTGAATCCAGTAATTCAAAGTTCTTGCTGTTAATGAGATGTGATGTCCCAGTAGGAGACATTCCAAATAGTTAATGTGCTGAAATGCTGGTGCACAGTCCCTGGTCAATGTAATATTCTGTCTTTTAAAAAAAAAAGCAGAAACAGATTTCTGAATTAGTGCTTCCTCAACAAAAATTATTCTGGAGTCGTAGGGTCATTAGAATAGGAATAGGGTGGAGATGGGAGTGAGGGCAATCAATATTTCATTATAATACCTCCAGAGGTTTCCAAAGCAATGCATATGGGAGAAGGGAAGCTTTTAAGAAGGAAAATGATGCATATAAATGGCTCAGTAAAATAAGTGTTTTCACATTTTACTTAGAGAAAAACATGGTATACATTTTAGCAGAGAAAAGTGGATATTTAAATAATTTATCAAACTTCTCTCCTTAGGGAAAATGCAGAGTAGTAGCATCTCCACAACTCTCTAGAAATGGATACATTTTTAGTTTCTATATGTGGAAAAGTACCTAAAATAAGAAAGGCAGCAAAAGACAGTGGCAAAACATTAAACCGGGAATGCACAGACCTGAATTTGGTTCAAGCTTTGCCAGCTGCTAGTTGTGTGACGTTGGGTGACTTTTTTTCCTTCCTGGGGGGCCATGATTTTCATGTGTGAAAGGATGAATAAAAAAGGAAGAGTGCAGGCTTTGAAGGGCTCTGTAGTCACATAGCCCCCCCACTGCTTGCTGCCCCTGACCGCCGTGGATGCCCCTGACTTATTTCCCTGCAACTCTAGGGTCCTCAAACTGAGGCCTGTAAATCTCTGAACTAGGGGTCTTTCCTTTCTTTCACAGTATGTGATCAAACTTTACGTGAATTTTTATGAAAAATTAGGATATTTCTATTAAGAAGCTTATAAATTATCAACAGACTTGTCCTGGTAAATAAACTATAGTTGTTTATTGTGATCCATATCCCCGGTATTATCAACTTCATCTTCTTAATGGTCTGTAGACTTCCATTGTAATGGTCTGCAGGCTTGAGCTTCCTGTCTCTTGTATGTTTAAGAAGGTCCTGCGTAGTCTGAAAAGAAGCTTCAACAGCTGCAGTGCTCATACACAGTCAGTGTTCCCTGTTTTGCTGAACTATTATTAAAACACAAAATTTAAGTCAAAATAAATGGCAAGAGAACTCTGCAGTGTTTTTCTTAGCAGCTAATTGTTTTGTTGTGCTGAGGATGGGCTTCCAGATATATGCTATAAAACCATCTCCCCCCATAACACTGAAGGAAGATTTGTTAAGTGTGAGAGTGTAGGATGGAGAATGACTAAGGGAAAAATTAAACTGCTATGAAAAAACAGTAAAACTGCTCTTAAGTTTCAAGCAGTAAATTATCAAATTTGAAACATTTAATAATACATATATGAGTTTGGTATTTAGGTATAATGAATGTTGATATTATGAATATAAAACAGTGTTTCTTCGCCGAACTGAAGCCAGGTCTCTAATATTTTTGAGGAGCAGAGTTGGGCTACACTCCTTCCCCACATTTCCTAAAGAGCCTCCCAGGAAATCCTGAATCAATGGACTGCTGAGGTTTAGACATAGGAGACGATTAATGTAATTCATACTGTGGTGTTAATGGCTTCACTTTTCCCCAAATAATTTTTTTCCTCGTTGCGTGTATGAGGGATACCTGAGGTTTTAGATTCCTTATTTTTCTATTTTAATCTTTTAACTTATCAATATAACATAGCTTACATGGTTTAAAAAGTCATACCATGGCTATATTAATGTAGTTACATAGTTTAAAATGTCAGATGAATAAGAAGGCTTATAACAGCAACCACAACACACAACACACTCCTTTTGCCCCTCTCATCTACACTCCGGAGTCCTGCTTCTCAGGACTAACCTCTTTCAACTTTATAAGCTACTCTTGGTATTTACCTCCAGATTCCTAAATAATATGCTTATTATGCCATTTTTTAAATGATCAATTTATGTATTGTGAGTTGACATTCTATTGTGTAACTAAGGATTTAGTGCCCTTATAATTTCTTGCTATGCTTATACCTACCTTCTTCCTTCCCTCCCAGCATGGCGATATTCAAGCTTCTGGTTAAATCAGTATTCAGTGTTTATATTTCTATGGTCATATAAACATTGTTCACAGATGAGCCATGTAGTATTGTCTGATATTTCCTTTTTCATACAATTTTTCACTTTTCCTTGAATGATGAGTTACTTCTTTCATTTGCTTAGTTATCTAGGTACTTATCACTAATTTTTTCTAAGCTCTGCAAATTACCTATAAATCTTACCTCAGTGCAGTCAAACATATAAGACATCAGTTCTAAATTTCCATATTTTGTTATTAGAAACATCTTTTTGGTGGCCTCAATATTCCTGCTCCATTCTGGATTGCATCGCTGGCATCTGAGGACTTCCATCCATATCACTGGGAAATCTCTTAGTCTCCTGCCTGTTAGATCCTGTTTTCTGGATCCCATAAATTCTTTCTTGGTTAACTTTCTTATCTTGATAGAGCATATTCTCTAGTAACTTATTAAGTAGACATGCATGAGACCTCTACTTTTTTTGAGTCTCTATAGTTCTAACAATAGTTAAAGAAAAGATGATAAACTTAGAGCCTCAACTTTTGCAAATTGAGAAATACCTTCCTAAGTAATATCTGGATACTGGATAAAAGAAAAAAAATCAATTTTGAATTAATAAACTGTTTAGAGAGCAGTGAATATTTTGTACTAGTCAGAGTCTTAGCAGGAAACAGAACTGCATTCTGATGGTTCAACTGTAGAGATTTTTAGTGCAGTGATTATTTAAAAGCTTTCAGTAAAGTTAAGAGAATCAAGAATGTTGGGGCACCCAAAAATGAGTGACAGTGGGAGGCTGTTCTCTGTTTTGAAGAGACAAAATGAAGAAATAATGTTAGAGGACTACAGTGTGAACTAAAGCTGCTAGGATGGAACAGGAGGGAGTAGGGCAGAACTCCTCTTTCCTCCATCCTGTTGATACCTCCCAGGGGCCAAACCCAACTGAAATCTAACCAGCAGGAGAACCTGGGTGATACAACCCATTAGGGTAGAGTTACAGAAGCATAGAGTAGAGCAGAGAAAGGTGGAGAATGAAACTGCTGAGTAAAAATGGAGAACAACATACGCTTCCTGACAAAATTATGAGACAGAGTTAAGGCTGACCTCAAAGGCAAATTTATAGCCTCAAACATGTTTGTTTTAAAGAAGAAAGACAAACATACAGGAATTATTTCCCATCTTAAAACATTAGAAAATATAACAAAAGAGACTAGGAAGAAGGAAATATTAAAGATAAAAGTTAGAATAAATGATATAAAAAGCAAAGCAATAGCAAAAATGATGTGTAAATCTAAAAGCCACTTTCTTGCAAAAGGCCAAATAAATGGATAAAGGCCTTAGGAAGCTAATGAAGGAAAAGAGAATAAAAATACTTAAAATTAGAAATGAAAAGGTAATAGCCACATGAATGGAAGAAAGAGGGACTATTACAGTCAACTGTTTCCTTACACATGTAACTTTATTATCGTATAAAATTCAAATTACCAAAACCAATCCAAGAAGAAGTAGAAAACTTGAAAAATCCAACTACTGTTAACAAAAAAAGACATTAGAAAGATCAGTGATCAAAAATTTTTTTAAAAACTTCATGAGCGGCTACCATTTTTTTTTAACCTAACCTTTAGAGGATGGAAGATCCTAATGTTAATTAAATTATCCCAGGCTTTAGAAAAAGATCTCTCCAATTCATTTAAAGAAGTGACCACAGTCTCAGCACTTAATTCTGATAAGGAAGGACAAAAAACAAGAAAAAGGCAAACATTAGACAAGTGTCAGGAATAATGTTGCTAGAAGTCTAAATAAAGTGATACAAATAGAATCTAAACAGACTATTGAAAGAATAATATACTATGGTAAGCAGGGTTTACCCCCCAAACACAAAGACAAGATGGTTTGATGCCAGCCAAAACACAATTTATTACATACACAAAATAAAAGAGAAAAAAGATGATATTGTCAAATCAATTGTTGCTGAGAAGACATTTCTAAAGCTAAGCAGAACTTCCTAATTAAAACAAAGTGAACTAGGACTAAAGAAGTCTACATAAATACAATAATCATAAAGACAGTTTAGTCCAAACACTTCATTTGTATAGAAGAAGAAATGAACTCCCAAGGAAGAGAAGAGATTTAAAAGTAGGCAGTGATATAGGAGCAGAGCGGGGAGGAGAAATCAGATGTTCTACATATTCTTGAGCTGTTTCCCCTGGACAATCTACTTTGCAACAATTGTAGGGAATCATTTTGTGTATGTTTTAGCCTGAGATTGCAACATTTTCTTGGTGTGACCTTGAGGTGTTTTTATTTGTTTCTTTCTTTCTTTTCACCATCAGAGGAGATGGAAAGTCTGTGATTCCCTCTGGGTGAGTAAAGTGATTATTGCTGCCTCCTGTTCACTCTTCTGTCTTTCCTATTCCCTCTGTATCTTCATGTGACCATTCTATATGCTGAAGGCTTTATTATGGAAAAGGTTTACTTTCAACAAAGTCATTGACTCATGCGTGAGGAATGACTGCCAATTCTGAGTTCATTTTCTTTAAAAATGCTTTAGCTGAGCATCTCCTGGGTTCTGTGTGGTGTGTCAGGTAATTATAGCACAGAGTGATTAATAGGTTTGTCTCACAATGATACTGGGAGAAAGTGTCAGTCCCGTTTTACAGAAGAGGAAACTGAGGCTTGATGAAATGATGGGGAAACAATTTTGGCCCGTGAATAATCATCAGAGCTGTGAGCTGAATCTACATTACTTGATTCCAAACGCACTGCTGTTCACATTACACCACAGCTGCCTCTTGCCTCCTTGAGAATTACAGAAAACTGTAGAACGTGGTGATGGCAGACTAGGTAAAGCCCCAGGTTCTCTTGGTTGAAGACATGTGCTGTGAGGGCCCGACCCCTCTTCCTGAGCTGGATTCTGGGAAAGAATCAAGGCTGTCCTGAGTGAAGGGAAAGGCATAGCTTTGGGATCACGGAGTTCTAGTTTCTGCTATTTACTAGATAAGAATGTTTGGATTACTTCCTCTGCTCAATTTCCTTACTTCTTAAATGGGGATGGCAGTATAAATTTCACAGGTAGTTCTGAGGATTAAGATCCTATAGGTAAATTCTCTGGCAAAATGCCTGCAGTTAGTGAATGTCTTCAACAATTGTGTGTTCTCTTTCTTCTAACTAGGATGATCCACTCTTCCTACAAATATTTATTAGGGGCTTTTCTGTGTCAGATGTAGGTATCTGTACATGGAGCGGAATTTTAGGTATTACGTATTTTAGGAAAGTGGTATTGTCTTTTTCCTTCTCTCGTCCAGTGGCCATGGAGAATTAACCAAAAATTTAGATGTGGTACATTTATGCTAATACAGCAGTTTCAGAATCCTTCTTTCCTTTCAGCTTCAAATCTCTCAGGGAATAACTTGGCAAGAAAAAAGGTGGTAACTTTTACAGAAATTAGTCACTCTAATCCTTTTATTCTAAAAAAGATTTGCTACTAATAATCTTTCATTTACAAAGGGGTATTTTTGAAGCTGAAGTCTAAGGCATTTTATACTTTGATTTTAGTGCCTGCTATTCTAAGAGAACATGATTACCAAACACCATTAATATGTTTTAACTTTGTAACTTTCAGCAAAATAATTTTCAAGTTCTTATAGATAATACATAGGTAATACCCTTATCAGTAAAAAGTGCTTAGGAGTACTAAAAAAAAAAAAGTTAAAAATTGTGAAATATGCCATATGCTAAGCATTATGTTTTTTTCTAAGGCCATTTGCCGGTTTTAAGATAGGGTTTTTTTGTGTGTGGAAGATACGGAAATTTATATCTTACCTCATGGTACATTCTACTTCCTTGGCTAAAAGTCTTTCATTATCTCTTTTGTAAAATGAATCTTTGGGCTCTAGAGAACAAAATCCTTAGGAATTAGGAACAAAGGGTAAAGTTTTCTTTTCATAGTCTCCCCAGATGAGGGGGAAATGATTAAGGACAGATAGGTATTAACATTTGCAAGGAGCAGGTCTGTATTTTCTTTGGAAGACTACACTGTCAGGAGCTTGTACATTATTACATTTTAAGTAACTTGCTTAGTTAATTACTTCAGAACACATATTCTGGAATGATTTTAGTTTATTTAGAGCCCATACTCACACATAAGTACATACACATATAATGTGAACATCTTACAATTTTAAAATATTCTTTCAATTAACTGTTGTATATGGTTTCCTTGTAGTGAAATGACTCATGAATTTTTTGACCATCTACTTTGTCCAGGTGATTTCAAGTAATGTGTTTTGCTTACAACTTAGCCTGTAAGGTAATTTTCATGATCACCATTTACAGACTTAGAACCTCAGAAGGGCTCTGTAACATAGTCAAATTCACACATCTAGCAATGGGAGGAATTGCATTTCTAATCTCACACCAGATTCCACTGCCCTTTCTCTGACAGGCTTGGAAATTAAATCTGGAAAGGCCTTTTCTCCCAGGCCAATGCATCTGTTCTTTAATGTTCCACGCCTGGTCAGACTGTACGGAGTCTGGATCTCTTTCTTGGATTTCTGGAAACCACAGGAATATGTTCTGTGCGTCAGTTATGAGGACTCATTTTGGTGTCAAGGAATTCTTTTCATTCTCATGCTTCCACAAGAGGCGGCCCACCCTGGATTTGGAGACTTTCAGCTTGGATTTTTATGCTCAAAGAAGTGTGGAGTCAGTTGGTGCAGACAAATGTTTCCATTCAGAGTACTCAGGGAACACGTTAGCAAAACCTGCTCTTTTCTTGATGGTGCTGTGTCAGTCTAAGTGGTGGATGAAGGAAGCATTTGCTGAGCAGCTACAGTGCATAAAGTAGTAAGTAGGGGTTGTATGGATACAAAACTGGATGCCAGAGTTCTTACCCACTAGATAGTCAAGCTAAAATAAATCACTATCAAATGAGCCATGAGAAAGGCACAGAAAATGCCCTAGGAATCAAAGGGTGACGGATGCACCTCTGTTAAAGGGGATAAGAAAATACCTCCTTCAGTAGAGATATGTGATGATCCTTGACGGTGTGGGTAAGGTTTCACAGCTGGTGATGGAGGTCAACAAGGAAGTCTGGTCTGAGGATGTTGCCCAAGCACAGGCACATAGGGAAGAAAGTGTCGGAACATTCAGCAAAGAGCAAGCCCCTACCCCTCATGTGATTCTTGGACTCTGTTCAGAGCTACTCACTTTGACTAACCTCACACTCTACTTCCAAATCTTTCCTAGTTTTCCTGGCATCTGACTTTATAACTGGTTTTCTCACTCATGACTTCATCCTACTCTTTGGACCTCACACTCAGCTAACATTTGTCTGGCTTTTTGTTTTGTTTTGTTTTGTTTTTAAAGAATGAAACATCCTTCTCAATCACTCACATTTCAGACTTTCTCTGGTACTCATACACTCAGCATCCAGGGAAGGTAGCTCATCTGGTCGAGCTCAGTCCCCAGAATCTTACCTCTCAGTACAAGTCTTCTTGATGTTGCTCTCACTGACTTCCCTCCAGTCCTGTTAGAGAGAACACGGGGAGTATGTAAAGAGACAGCATCCTGAGACAGAAATGGCTAATTTAATACGTTTCCATTGTACAGTTCTTTGAGAAAAGGAATAGTTAGCAATAAGGCAGGCCAGGTTGTTGAAGGCTTTACTAGAAGATGAGCAGCTTGGTTTTGATTTTGAAGGTAAGAGAAGGCAATGAAGAATTGTGAGCAGAGGAAAACATGATCGGTAAGGAGATGGTGTGATGAATTAGGGACCATGCAGCAGGCTAGACAGGGATTAGCCGGAGTTTGTATTTGTGGAGAGCGGGGTAGAGAGGATGTGATGGATTCTAGAGATGCGAATCTAAAACGGAGAAGATCTAGTGATCAGTCAGATGTTGGGGATGAGGCAGAGGGAAGATGGCAAGGTTCTCTGTCTCCCAGTGGACAATGTTGTGCCATGAACAGGCAAAAGAGATGCTACTTCCCAGCGGACCACCATGCATCTTAGCCCTCCCTGCCCGGTGCTTCTCATAAGCTTCTCACATACCATCTTCAGAAGCAGGGGACATTCTAGAACATCTGTCATTTAAAAAAAGATGTCAATCCAGACATACTCAAAAGGGTTATGCAATTTCATGGGGTTTCTAAGTCTGGCTATGACAAATTTGTTTTCCTGTCAATCAGTTAAAGAAGGTTAAATTTCCTTTGGGATCATGTTTATCTACCTGGATTTCAATTCAAATAAAACAAGGACCCTGTCCTTAATTTCTTTATACTTTGCAGAACTCTGCAGTTTTACAGGAAATATTGACCTCCTGATGATCTGAACTTGTCTGAAACAGGCCCTCAGGCTCCAGAAATTAAAAATAGTTAATACACATTTATGGCCTTGGGATTCTACTAAGCTTTCATCACTTTCTTTCTCCTTGTTTAACATACTTTTCCCATTTTATTCATCTTGGGCACTGTCTTTGAAGAAGGTGGGGAGGAAAAGGAACGGCGTTTAAGTTTGGATAAGCCAGTGCAGATTCTGGCTCTAGGTGTGATAGGGGTGGTGTGGAACAAATTGCCTGAAATTATTTTTATAATATCAGTAGGTACAGTTATTCATGTCACATATACTTACAAGCTATAGGCCTATGCTAGGTACAAGTTGTAGAGAAGGGAAAAAGACACAGTCCTTGTCTTCAGGAAATGTGTAGTCAATGAACAGCCCATGAACAGATCATTATAAAGTCTCTGATGGAGAATTGCTCAAGGCAGATGAGGAGAGCCAGCTGCAGGTTTGCTGGAAGGCTTCATGTGTGAGGTAGTCTGAAATGAACCTCAGTTATTGTGGAATTAGGAAGGGAAAATGCATTTCTGGTGGAAGTAGCAGCAGGTATGACAGCATAAAGGGTTGAAAGAGAATGAATCGATAGGAGACTGGTGACTATCATGGTAGGAATGTACCATAGATTGTTGGGAGAGACAGAAAGACAGGCAGAAGACAAGAAGAGGGGCAGAAATGAAGGTGGAATCATTCTTTGAGGCCTGGCTGTCAAGTTCATTACTGCCAGCCCAGTGGGGTCTGGAGCTTATCTTGAGGAGAGTGAGAGCCATGGAGTGTGACAAACCAGGGATGACATGCTCTGTATTTTAGAAGTCTGATTTGGGTTGGGTCGCTTGATCTCACACCCACATCCTACTGTCCCATTCCTTGCTCTTCTATATGACAAACTTCTCAAAGAAGTTGCTGTTTCTCTTTATTTCTTTACTGTCCATTCCATTGTTTTCCATTCCAATCTAGTTTCTGTTCCCATTTCAGTGAAATGTTTTGTTAGGATTACCAAGTGTCATTCTAACGGACTCTCCTTTGTTTTCATTTTCTTAGACTTTGTAGCAATATTCCACGTAGTTTTTATCTCCCTTCCCGATAATACTTCCTTGCCTACTCTGACCGCGTGTTCTTCCCCTCCTACCGCACAGGCTTTTGCTTCTCTAATTTCTTTGCCTGTTTTTCTTCTCCCTGACTTCTGAATGGAAGAGGGCTCCAACGCTCAGTCTTGGACACCCTTCTGTCATACTGAAAATACTTCTCTAGGAGATTTCATAAGCAACCTGGATTTTAAATTCCATTTGTATATTGATGAATCCCAAATTTATGTCTCCAGTCCTTACACATACGTTGAATTCCAAACTTGTCCATCCCACTGCCTTTTGAACATCTTCCTGTGGATGCGTAACAGACATCAAAACAGGGTTCTTGATTCTATTTCCTTCTCATTCATACCGCTAGTATTCTGGTATTCTGTATGTCAGAAAAGAACATTATTACCTACCTGATTATTCAATCCCCAAACCTAAGTGTTGGTATAATCCTTGATTTTCTTCTCTTCTCTCACTCTTTGTATCCTTTCCATTAGCAAATCTATTCATTCTACTTTGATTAAAAAGCATTTTCAGAGAACAGTTTTTGGTTCACAGCAAAATTAAGAGGAAGGTACAGAGATTTCCTATATACTCTCTGCTCACCAACATGCATAGCCTCTCCCATTATTAACATCCACCTCTAGAGTGGATCATTACAGCTGATGAATCTGCATTGATTTATCATGATCACCGAAAGTTCGTAGTTTACATTAGGGTTCACACTCATGGTGTTGTACATTCTACGGGTTTGGACAAATAGCTAATGACATGTATCCATCACTATAGTATCATATGGAATATTTCCACTGCCCTAAAAATCCTCTGTGTTCTGCCTATTTATCCCTACCTGCCACTCCCCTCCCCCACAAACCCTTGGCAACTACTGATCTTTTTTACTGTCTCCATAGTTTTGCTCTTTCCAGAGTCTCATATAATTGCAATCATACTGTATGTAGCCTTTTCAGATTGGCTTCCTTCACTGAGTATAATATGCCTTTAAGGTTCCTCAATATCTTTTCATGACTTGATAGCTCATTTCTTTTTAGCACTGAGTACTGTTCCATTGTCTGGATGTATCACAGTTTATTAGTTCATTAACCTGCTGAAGGACATCTTGGTCGCTTCCAAATTTTGGCAATTATGAATAAAGCTGCTATAAACATCTGTGT
Source organism: Balaenoptera ricei (assembly GCF_028023285.1). NCBI lineage: Eukaryota > Metazoa > Chordata > Mammalia > Artiodactyla > Balaenopteridae > Balaenoptera > Balaenoptera ricei. Next base: position 92,287,141 of record NC_082651.1, read on the forward strand.
GCAGGTTTTTGTGTGGATATGTTTTCAGCTCCTTTGGATACATACCAAGGTGCATGATTTCTGGATCATATGGTAAGAGTATATTTAGTTTTGTGAGAAACCCTGTCTTCTAAAGTAGCTGAACCATTCTGCATTCCCACCAGCAAAAGATGAGAATTCCTGTTGCTCCACATTCTCACCAGCATTTGGTGTTGTCAGTGTTCTGGATTTTGGCCATTCTAATAGGTGTGTAATTGTATTTCATTGTTGTTTTGATTTGCATTTCCCCCATGACATATAATGTAGAGCATCTTTTTACGTCATCTTTGATGAGGTGTTGATTAAGGTCTTTGGCCCATTTTTTTAAAAAATTGGGTTGTTAGTTTCCTTATTGTTGAGTTTTAAGAATTCTTTCTATATTTTGGATAACAATTCTTTATCAACTATGTCTTTTGTAAATGTTTTCTGCAAGTCTGCGGCTTGTCTTCTCTTTCTCTCGACATTGACATTGTCTTTCACAGAAAAGAAGTTTTTAATTTTAATGAAGTCCAGTTTATCAATGATTTAGTTCATGATTGTGCCTTCAGTGTTTTATCTAAAAAGTCATTCCCATACCCAAGGTCATCTAGGTTTTCTCCTGTGTTATAGGAGTTTTATAATTTTATGTTTTACATTTAGGTCTGTGACCCATCTTGAGTTAATTTTTGTGAAGTATGTAAGGTCTGTGTCTAGATTCATTCCTTTGCACATTGATGTCAAGTTGTTCCATCATCATTTGTGAAAAGAGTATCTTTGGTCCATTGTATTGCCTTTGCTCCTTTGTCAAAGATTAGTTGACTCTATTTATGTGGGACTATTTCTGTCATCTCTATTACATCCCATTGATCTATTTGTCTATTCTTTTGCCTATATCACATTGTCTTCATTATTGTATCTTCATAGTAAGTCTTAAAGTTGGGTAGTATTAGTCCAATTTTGTTCTTCTCCAATATTTTGTTGGCTATTTTGGGTCTTTTTTGCCTTTCATATAAATTTTAGAATTAGTTTGTTGATATACTCAAAATAACTTGCTGGGATTTTGATTGGGATTGCACTGAACCTATTAATCAAGTTGGAAAGAACTGACATCTTGGCAATATTGAGTCTTCTTATCCATGAACATGGAATAGCTTTTTACTTATTTAGTTCTTCTTTGATTTTGTTCATTAGAGTTTTGTAGTTTTCCTCATATAGATCTTGTACGTACTTTGTTAGATCTATACAAAAGTATTTCATTTTCTTGGGGGCTAATGCAAATGGTATTTAAATTTCAAATTCCACTTGTTCATTGCTGGTATATAGAAAACTGATTGATTTCTGTATATTAACCTTGTATCTTATAATCACTTATTAGTTCCAGGAGGTTTTTTTGGTTAAATCGTTCAGATTTTCTACATAGATGTTCATGACATCTGTGAACAAAGACAATTTCTTCCTTCCCAATCTGTATAACTTTCATTTCCTTTTCTTGTCTTACTGTATTAGTTAGTACTTCCAGTAGATTACTGAAAAAGAGTGGTGAGAAAGGACATCTTTGCCTTGTTCCAGATCTTTGTAGGAAGGCTTCAAGTTTCTTATCATTCTACTTTTAAAAATATATCTCAAATATTTCCATTTCTTTCCATCTCTACTACCAGCACTTTAGTCCAAGCTACTATTATCTATTGCCTAAACAACTGATTTTTCTGAGCTTCCAGGCTTGTTACCAGCCCAATTCCATTCTCCACACAGCAGTAAGACTAATAATTTCATACAGAAATCACATTATGTAATTTTCCTCTTTAAAAGTAGTCTGTCACTTCTCACTGAACTTGGACTAGAACCCCAAATCCCAGACATGCTTTCAAGGCCCTGTATAACTTAGACTTAGCCTTCTCTCTGACTTTATGTCCTCCCCCTCTCTCTTCTTCTCATACTCACCATCCACTGAGGCCTTTCTTCTTCCTCTCACCTCAGGGCCTTTGCACTTACTGTTACATCTGTCTGGAACTATCTTTACTCTTATTTCTACATGACTGAATTCTATTACCATTCAGCTCAAATGACATTTCTTCTGAGACACCTTGCCCAATCACACTACTAAAAGTGATCTTCCACCTACTTTCCATTTGTCACCCTCTTTATTTCCCTCATAGCACTTGTTAGATTTACAGTTTTACTTATTGTTGTATTGCATGCCTTCTCCCACTGGAGTGTAAGCTCCTGAGAAAGAGCTCTGGGCTGTCTTGCTCACCACAATATCCTTAGTGCTAGACCAGGGCATGCACATGACAGGTGCTTGATCAATTTTTGTTGACATAAATACAAAATGATGTTACATCAATCAACTCCGTATGGCACATTTTTAAGATAAACATTGACACAGAATGGTGTTTCTATTCTTTCCCCTATCCCTCATCCTATCCCGTCCCTATCCTGTTCCTCGGGTGAGTGACCACAGTTCTGATGCGCTCAGATTCTGGGACTCATTTCTAGTGACTGTGCTTGTGAAAGGTCACGTACACAGGAGCGGCTTTTCTTTCTACTGCAGACTGAACCTCTCCATCTCTCTCCATATCTGCTACATTGTTCCAACCTCAGGGTCAGATGCTGATGCTGGTTTGAGTTAGGTTTAGGGTGAGGGAGTGGTTCCCAGAGTCCTTTAGGGCCCCTTATACTCTGGCTTTGTTTGTAACACAGTTCTGCACTGAAGTTTGAGCACAAGCCAAATTCTTTATAAAAACTGGTACTTTGATTCATCTTTGAATAAAGCCTGCAATTATGGGGAGAATGCCTGGCAAGGTCAAGGCAGGTGTGGGCATCCTGGGCCCTGAGGGTCTCTGTGTTCTCTGCCAGCAAGAGTCCTCCCATGTACCTCTGGGTGGATAGCCAATGTTCCACTCTCTTGTTGTATTTAAATTCCTTCACGTTCTAATATCTAGCTTTTTAGGGGGAGGCCAGAGACCTCCTGAGAGGTTGATCTATTCATCCACAGATACGTTTCCTGTAGTGGTAGAGTTGGTGTAGGAATTCTTGCTTCTTGGCTCTGAATCTTAGTGACATTTTGCCCCAACATTCTGCCCATGGACATTGCCTGTATGTCAGGAATCACTTCCTAGGCTTTTTCCATAGGGATTAGCACTGTTTTAATTTCTAAGTGCAGAGCAACTTTGACTTAAGTATCTATGTTGATGAATTTTCTTGTATGTCTTACATGTTCAAAGGAGGCAAGAGAAATTGCAAACATAAAGCATTTAAACATTTGAAATATATTGTTCAGAGTAAGTGAACAAAATATAAACTGCAACACTAATACTAACTTTGTGATGCGTATATTTAATATCATCCTACCCTTGCTCTATTAGTTAGAAATATAATGAAGATGCTTTCTGGAGAAAACATGGACACATTTGCAAAGGAAAAGAAAATGCATATCAAGAAGAGATGTGTATACACCTTGTAGCTTCTTTTCATTTCCTTTATCTGGACTAAGCATAAAAATTACCGTGTCTTTCAATAGAATCTTTAATATGTAAATGTGAAATTAGGCAGATGCTTAAGTTGACATACTTCACACACATTTTACCATTGTATACGTTGTCACTGCTGTGCTTATGCTTCCTATCTCCCCTTGTGAAATCTAATTTTAGATTGTATGTAGGCAAGTATTATTACTAGGAGAGGCAAAGTGGTTCACGTGAATGATAAAATAACAAGAGTGTGGATAGGCAGCTGAAGAAAAACAGATGATACGGATATGGCTGTCTCTGGACAGAGGATGAGAGCATATTGCTGCATTTTTTAACACTATAATTAACAAAAATTTATCAAACTCCTACTATAAGCATGTCATTTGTTAATGGCCTATTTTTAGTCTGGGAAAGGCATCACTCTCTCCCATAACCTTCTGAGGGGAAATTAAAGACAAAAAATAGGCCTCTGGAATATGTATTCAGGCTGTGAGGACCCGGGGTAGGCCACCCACAATGTGCCTCATGGCATATATTGATTACTTTGAGTTAAAGTTACTTAAGAAATGGCCAACTCAAGAGGGACACTTTGACTCTCCTTTCTTTTTCTCCCTGAAAACAAGAAATATATCTCTTACATGACAAGGGCACTCCCTGAACCTGGAGGTAGAAGGACACCCTTAATGCCAGAGACAGGGATTTTGGGCCTGGAAGCCTGTGTAAACAAACCTTGTTACTTCTTTAATTTACTACCCGAAGGCCAAAATCTGTTTAGATTCTTCACTAATTGAGCACCCCAAACCTAAATTTCTTTGTCTTGTCAATTCCTCCCAAACTTATTGTTCCTTTGTTTAAAAAGCATAAAAGCTGCCTGTTTTGGCCACTTCTTAGGTCCTGTTTCTATGAGATCTCCATGCACATGAATTGAAATCTGTTTCTTTTTCTCCTGTTAATCTGTCTTGTGTCAGTTTTATTATTAGTCCAGCCACAAGAACTCAAGAGGGGTAGAGGGGGAAAAATTCCCCTCCCAGACAAGGCCATAATGCTAGATGCTGAATCATTTGGTGGGAAAAGTGATTAAAGGTCTGTCTTATGCAGAAGAATCCAGTTTGGATGGTTTTGTTCCTTGGTCTTTTCTCTTTGAGGATTACATCATCTTCTCTTTCTTTCCATGTGGTGGGCAGCATAGACACGTCCTATTGGAGAGGACCTTTCCAGTTTGCAGTGCTACGTATGGAACCCTGGAAAAGGAGGCAGGAAAAACTTAGGCAAGTTTTCTCTATGCTTTGGGGAAAAATCCTGTCTTTTCCCAGGTTCATCTCTCCATGCCTCGTCTTATCATTATAATGGTAAAAACTGCAAGGATGAGGATCGGATCTCTCTCCATCCTCTAGTCTCTCCTATAAGGCAAAGCATACTTATAACTGTAGACTTACCAAGAACCAAATAGGACCAAATAGAGGTGGTGAGGAATATTTTTCCGAAGGAAGGAAGATGGAGAGTGGTTTAATCTGGCATCGGTGCCTTCCTGATGCCAGACCCAGATGCCAGCCTTGGGTCTCAGGGGACACTTTCATGACATCTTCACAAGCACACCTCTGATGTGGCAAAGTTGCTGGCTTGGGCATTGTGCCCTCTGCCTGACCTTTCAGAGTTCACTCCCCTCAGCATCTTTGACCCTTTTATGAACTGACATGAGTAATTTCCAGGATGAAAGAAAGCAAAGTGTAAAAAGTGTCCATAGTATGCTACCTTGTAGGGAAACATAAGAAACTACACATGTATCTGCTCATCAGTGCCTGTGAGCCATAGTGGAGCGTAGGCAAAAGGTAAACTAGACACCCTTGGCTCTAATAGAAGCAAACTCATGAATAATATCTTCAAAATCTATTTCTCTGCTTATGTTGTTTTCAGTTGAGAGAATTCCCATGTCTGATCATTTCTTTTGACCAACTGGTGATCTTAAACTTTTTTAAAAAAATAAATTTATTTTATTTATTTATTTTTTGGCTGCATTGGGTCTTTGTTGCTGCGTGCGGGCTTTCTCTAGTTGCGGCGAGTGGGGGCTACTCTTCGTTGCGGTGCGCAGGCTTCTCATTGCGGTGGCTTCTCTTGTTGCAGAGCACGGGCTCTAGGGGCGCGGGCTTCAGTAGTTGTGGCACGTGGGCTCAGTAGTTGTGGCTCACGGGCTCTAGAGAGCAGGCTCAGTAGTTGTGGTGCACGGGCTTAGTTGCTCCGCGGCATGTGGGATCTTCCTGAACCAGGGCTCGAACCTGTGTCCCCTGCATTGGCAGGTGGATTCTTAACCACTGTGCCACCAGGGAAGCCCTTAAACATTTTTCAAAATAACTTAAGCTGAAGTAAAATTATAATAAAGTCTGAATATAAATACAATATTTATTACTCACAGTATTATTTTAAATTTAATTTACTACTTTCGAATTTTTCAATATTTTTTTAACTGCCTTAATGTTCTGGGGAAAAATCAGCCATTAAACACTACAGGCATAAGTCAAATTATTGCACTTTGCTTTCCTGCACGTTGCAGATATTGTGTTTTTCACAGATAGAAGGTTTGTGGCAACCCTGTGCTGAGCAAGACTATCAGCTCCATTTTCCCGGCAGAATTAGCTCACTTTGTGTCTCTGTGTCACACGTTGGTAATTCTCGTGATATTTCAAACATTTTCATTATTATTATATTTGTTATGGTGATTCGTGATCAGTGATCTTTGATGTTACTACTGCGACACACTGAAGGCTCAGACGAGGGTTAGCATTTTTCAGTAATAAAGTGTTTTGTAATTAAGGTATGCACATTGTTTTTTAGACATAATGCTATTGCACACTTAATAGACATATTATAGTGTAAACATAACTTTTATATGCACTGGGAAACCAGAAAATTTGTGTGACTCGATTTATTGTGATATTCACTTTAACTGGAACTGAACTTGCAATATGTCCGAGGTATGCCTTACTTAAAAAACATGCACACAGGAGTGTACATTTTTCGTTTGCCTCAGGTTCTAATATGGCTCAGTTCAGCAGTGATATTTATCTAAAAATTTGAAAGAAAAAAAGATGGAAAAGCACGAGACAAAGCTGTAGAGCTCAATTACACAAGACAGTTTAGGAGCGAAGCCCCTGGTACTTTATTGGTTAGACTAAGCTCAAAGAGAGGGAGAGAACACAACTTTCCAATCCCTGAAGAAACCACAGAGGGCTCCTGAGGCCTGGGCTGTTAACTCGCCAAGAAAACACTGTCCATACCTACAGCCTCAGCTGCAGAAAAATGAGAAAAGTCTCAGGACGGCAACTTCGGTGAGAAAGGATTTTCAAGTACCACACACGAGTTATATGAATATACTTTTGTACTTTTCTATGGGATTTTATTTTCAAGTCATTGTTAGTAATTTACATGGGGGTCTTCTCATAGTGAAACTTCAGTCATTTTCAACAAATCCTCTTACTGTCCTCTTAAAATCCAAAATTAAAATAGCTACTTCAAACATTAAAAAGATAAAATAAATACCTGATCAATGTGCCCTGAAGCAACAAATGCCGTCGTTCATCTGGATCCCTGACTGTATGGACAAGATGGGATGCATGGAGTGGTAGATCAAAAGCTTTGGAACCAGATCCATGTGGAGTTCACTTCCAGCTTTGCCATTTATAAGCAGTAACATTAGGCAAGTTGCTTAACCTCTCTGACCTCCCATTTTCTTAATTGTAAAATAAAGCTAATAATTGAGATACTCTATGTAAAACACACAGCAACGCCAGGTGTGTAGTAGGTGCCCCATCAAAGGTACCCGTCCTCAAGGTCTAGAAATGAACAACGTGGAGTGAGAAGTCTCCAGTTTGAATCCCACCTCCCCTGGTTGATCATAGACACGCTCTTTTCTCTTTCTGTGCCTCTGCATGGCTGTCATGATGATTAGAAAAGAGAACCATAATCCCAAGAACATAGTAAGCAGTCAAATTGGCAATTTCCTCTCTATGTTTGAAAAATCTGTGCAAACACATTTAAGGAAAATGTGTAAACCAAAAAGGTAGAAACATGGTCCTTTCTTTATAATAGCAAAACAAAACTCTCAGAAGATAGAGAGGGACAGTAATCTATTATTTTTAAAACTCAATCATATGCGTGATCTTGAAAGTGTGCTAATTAATGATAATGACTGTTCCTTACTTTCACCCACTTTGCAGTTTACAAAGCGCTTTCACATGCATGCCCGTGCTCATAGATGCTCACTGAACCGTTAAATGGAGGTGCCCGGCAGGCATCTGAAAACATCATAGTCAAAATACAGACCCTGCCAAATGAAGATGTTTGCCCTTGGCTGGGTCTTGAGGTAGAACATTTATGTATTTATTCTTCTAGGCTAGTTGCTCCGGTGTTCCCCAAGAGACACCTGACTCCATGCTTCCTTCGACTTTTCACGCTGTGTGCAAACATCATATAATTAATCTACTAATCTGCAGCCCCTCAACTCTCTCGAGCCATTGTGTAGAGACAAAGCTGTCAAGAAATGTTTGGGACTGCCTTCCCTTCCGAAAGCTGCTATGGCTCAGTGCAGATTCTTATTGATTCCTGGAGCGTGGCCAGGAAGGCTGGCTTCCTGACCCAGCCACAGACAAGTCTGTAAACTCCACTTAATGATACATCAACTTGTTTCATTTACCTGATAGAAGGTTTTATTTGCCACTCTTAAGCTCTTACAGTTTATCCTGTTTGCTTTTCCTTTCTCTGCATAGCTTAGAAACCATTCAGGGATCTTTTGGGCATAAAATTCTATAGTGTTTCTAGGACTAAAATGGTCAAGTATATATCATTATTATTGTTCATAGTGTCACAGTTATATCTGTGACTTGCTTTTAGTCTCTTAGCATCGGAGTTCTCCAGGGCCATTTCTGAATCGTGTGGACATCATTGAAATGCTAAGCCAAGGCCCATCTCAGATAATCTATTTTTTGTGGTTCAAATGAATATTGACTCTGGTTGTTGGTCGTCACTAAATCTGCTTAGCAGGACTTTTCAGAAAGATCCTGTTATCTCAAGAGGAAGTCCTGACCCCCTCAGTGGTCAATTTTCAGCCACATAACCTCATTTGACCGTATGTTTTAATCAGTATATGATTAAGTGGAATGAGTGAGAATAATATTTGACTAGGCACTTGGAAACACAGATCCCACTTACACTCTTGCCACTTCAGAGATAAGAGCTCTTTGGTAAGTCATTTAATACCTCTGGAATTTGTTCCTGCATTTAAAAATGAATAGGGGGCTTCCCCGGTGGCACAGTGGTTGGGAATCCGCCTGCCAATGCAGGGAACATGGGTTCAAGCCCTGGTCCAGGAGGATCCTACATGCCGCAGAGCAACTAAGCCCGTGCGCCACAACTACTGAGACTGCATGCCACAACTACTGAAGCCCACGTGCCTAGAGCCCATGCTCTGCAACAAGAGAAGTCACCGCAATGAGAAGCCCGCTGACTGCAACAAAGAGTAGCCCCTACTTGCTGCAACTAGAGAAAGCCTGCGCACAGCAACCAAGACCCAACGCAGCCAAATATAAAAACAAATAAGTAAATAAATTTATTTAAAAAAATGAATAGGGAAATTTCTAGATGAATACACATAGGTATAATATTATTGCTATTCCTATTGTAGGCTTATTTGCATTAGTAATGTACAACAAACCAGTAAGCAAACATGTTCCGCCCCACAGCAGTAGGAATCCATTGAGGAAACAGACAAAGGAGACTGACAGCTGGAGATAAAATTGTTACTAGTATCACAAGGTTGAGGACATGGGGTGATCTATCGCCAGAGCCGGTGTTCCTATTATTACCCGCTTGGCTAAAGCACCCTACACAGCTTGCCACCCACTGCAGGGGCAGAGCCTGTACTGTTCAGCTGCCCCACAGATTCCTCCTGCCCTCCTACTTCTTTCCCTCCAGACCCACCTGCACCATCGCTTACATTAACATGTGAGTCACTAGGAACAGGCAAAAGCGCTATCCACCCAAAGATGTATAATGTTAGTGTCACAGAAAGCGAGGGGGGGAGGCAGCTAGAATTATTATTGTTCTCCACCCTCCCCTCCCCTCCCACCACTTTACAGATGGGGAAGCTGAAGCCCAGAGAGGATGGAGTGAATTATCTAAGCTCTAGTCTAGTTAAGAGGCAGCAAAACAGAGGGAGGTGTTTTCTGTTTACTTTGAACACAGAAATCTTTGTTGGAGGAAGTCCATCTACAGAGGACAAGGAGTAATAAAGATAAAAGCAGAGCTGCTCTGATTGAGGAGGGATGGGTGACCAAGAGCCACATGTTACGTGCTTCCCTCCCAGGGCAGGTCCTTGAGGAGGTCTTCCGAGTAGAGGGGGCTCCTTAGAGCAGTAACATAGGTGACTACCACATTTCCAGTTGTACACTATATCTAATAATCTAATAATATCTAATAAGAGCTAACACTTTTTGAGTCCTTACTACATGCTAGGCACTGTTCTAGGTGTTTTATCTGTATTAACTTATTTAGTCCTCCCATCAAGCCTAGCCTATGGATGCTCTTTTTATCCCCATTGTTGAAATGCTTTGACTGAGTCAAGGAAATGTTGACTATATTGCTGAGAGTCACACAGAGAGAAAGTAACAGCTCGAGCAGCCAGAACGGTACAACTCCCCAGCTCTCGTTCTTCCCCACATGCTTGGAGTCTATACACTGCTGGGTACTGTTGCCTGCTTTACAGTATGGAATTTCATTTGACTTCTCACCATAACCTCACAATGAAGGTCTCTTTTCCCAGTGAGTAGAAAAGGGATCTGACTTGCAGAAAGGTTAAGGAACTGACCAAGACTCAAACTCTGTTAGAAATGGGAGAATGGGATTTGCAGGTAGGCTGTTTGTGTACCTGTGCTACTATCTGAGCTTACCTCTTGAAGCCTGTGGAACAGTATCAACCGTCTGAGAGTAAGGGAGACCTGAATTTAAGTCTTGGCTTTATCTTTTGGTCGCTAAATGATCTCAGCTAAGGCACCCTGTTGGAGTGCCAGCTTCCTAATTTGTAAAAAATTGGCCTTTATCCTCAAATGCCACTCCTCACCGGAAGGAGTAGAGCCTGGAAACTGAGGAGACCAAGGACGTACCTCAGATTCTCCACTCACTGTTTGCCATCAGGTGGCCTCCAGGAAGGTAGTCAACTTTTTAAATGTCAGTTTTCTTTGTCTACAAAAATAGGTATTAGAAGTGTTGGGAAACAATTCTTGAATCTTTCAGCTTTCTACACATCCAGGTACTAATGGCCAAATTATTTCAGACTGTCTTTTCTAGAATGTTTATATAAGCAAATGGCACTGGAAAGGTACGGTGACTCTTTCCACAGCAGATTTCATCACATTTGGGTGATAAAGATAGAAATGATTCCCTTTCCTCCCCAGAGCAGATTTGCTCACATTTGAGAGTAATGAGGATAATGGGTCTCCAGAGGGGAAGATGGGCATCTTTGCCAGAATCCCTATATAAGAACAGAGTCTCCTATCTCAGGGTTCCTGAAACACGCCACTTATGCATCACTTCTGGGTCAAAATGTGTAAGGAGTGGGTGTGACTTCTCCAGAGTCTCCCTTCACCCTCACTGACTGAAGGGGGGGGGGCACTGGTAACTTAGGACAGGGGGCTCCACAAGATGAAGAAACCTGAGTCCCCGAATACATGGTAGAAGGCTGCCCATCCACAAATGCCCACACGGGACGGTGATGTAACTGAGCAAAGAATTTTTATTGCGTTACGCCACTTGAAATTCAAGTTTCCCCACTCTAGCATCTAATATTACTTTTTTTTTAAAAAATTGAAGAATAGTTGATTTACAATGTTGTGTTAATTTCTGCTGTACAGCAAAGTGATTCAGTTATACATATATATACATTCTTGTTCATATTCTTTTCTATTATGGTTTACCACAGGATATTGAATAAAGTTCCCTGTGCTCTACTGTAGGACCTTGTTGTTTATTAATATTACCTTAATTAATGCAAGTTGTAGTGTGGAAATAGCATTTATTAATTGCCTTTTATATGCCCAGTGTTGTGATGGGAAATTTCACATGCACTATCTCATTTAACTATGGATACAACCTTGAGATTTAGTTATTTTTAATTTTTACAGGTGAAGAACCTGAAAATCAGATAAATTACATTTTTTTTTTTTTTTTTTTTTTTACAAGATCACACAGCTAGTAAGAGACCAAGGTGGGACTGAAACCCAGCCTCTCTGGCTTTAGAAGTCATGCTGTCCCTCCGTCAAAAGTTAATTATTTTATGATAGATTCTTTCAATAAATCTGGCTCGCAATGCCAGGAGCAGTTAAGGACCAAAGCCAGTGATCTCCAGTATTCGCTGGATTTCCTTCCTGAATTGTGTCTTGATCTGTGTCTCCTTGTTTTATGAATTCCACCATTCTTTGCTCATTGACCCTTCATTCCAGATTCTGGCCCTAATCCCCACCGGGGACATTGTTGCTTTCCTGATGGGTTAGATGTGTTCTTCTGAATCTGCTCTGCGGTCCTGGCCTTCCGGTTATAGGCACAGAGAGCAATGAGTGTGAGAAGCCCCATATTCTACTGCGGTTTTCTAGGACCTATACTTGTCAAGACAACCCTGCTTCACCTCCCTTCCCACCAGGGAATGAGAGCGATGCTGATATTATGAAAGTGTTTCCAAGGTGTTTCACATTGCCTATTTTGCAGTACTTTGCCAGGCTCTTAAAGAATGCAATATAAAATTTTAAGCCCAGTAGTCAGGTAAAAGTTACTACATAATAGAACACTTAAATTATTGAGGGGACAACATCATCCTGAGATTTCTCAGAGGAGTACTTGTTGAAGAGCTAGGCCTGCTCAGTGCAAGCATTGAAAGCAAGGATGCAATCTAAAGTCCGTGTTTTTCAAGAACTAGAAAGGAAAATGTTTTGTTTTTCTAAACTGGCGTGGATTTTTGCCTCCTCTACCAGATTGGAAGCTCCTCAGACAGGTCACCAAGGCTTCCTCTTCCTTGGTTTTGTCTCACACCCAGACGGCTGATGTACCTGTACTAAATGCTCATAAATTCTTGTTGCTCTTATGAGTCCTTGGAGAATATACTAACCTTTCCCATACCAATGTCAATGAGATAAATAAAGGCCATAAAACAGAATACATACATAATATGTTGGGATTAAGTATTCAGAATGACTCCCAAATGAATAATGTAGTTATTTCAATTAGATTCATTGTGCATCTGCAACGTGCAAGGTTCCAAGATGTGTATTGGAGACACAGTTCTGGCCTTCAAGAAGATTATATACTAGCACGGGAAGTAATCCTTCAGAGAAGCAAAATTTAGCTGTAATGAGGTACAAAATTGTATAAGGTCTGTAGCTATTAATGATATAGGTCCATAAGTACAAACTTTCCCACCAAGAAAACTCCAGGATCATGTGGTTTCTCCAGCAAATTCTACAAAACATTTAAGAAAGAAATCTTCCATAAAATCCTCCAGAGAAAAGAAAGAGAAACAATATTTCCTATTAGTTCCATGAGTCTAGCATAACTTGAATAGCAAAATCTGAAAAGAATATGACTAAAAAGAAACATGAAAGGTCAATCTGACTCAAGAACTTGCATTTCTGAAATATCCAATTTGGGCATGATGTATTACCCTTTTGATATATTACAGAGTTCTGTTTATTCATATTTTGTTAAGGATTTTATATATGTATTCATGACAAAGATTTTCCATTTGAGACTGGGAACAAGAAGAATATGTGCTCTCACCACTTTAACTTAACCCTGAGAGGTTCAGCCACTGCAGTTAGGCAAGAAGAACAAATAAAAGTTATAAGAATGGAAATCAGGAAATAAAACTGTTATTATTTGCTAGTGATATGATTTTATTTTAGTAGTTCTAAGAGGATATACAATGAAATTTGTAAAATTAAACATGGAAAATAAAGTTTAAAAAGTTGCTGCTTACAATTAGAAAATAAACTTCTAGGAATAGATCTCAAAGATGTGCGAGTCCTCTATACAGAAAATTTGGGAGACATTAATGAAAACTGAAGTAAATGGATCAGTATTCCATGTCCACAGATTGGAAGACTCAATATAATAAAGCTATCAATTCTTCCTAAATGTCTCTATAGATTCAGTGTGCTCTGCATTGAAATCCAATGGTTTATGTGGCTGTGTGAAGAATTTTTTGATTTATATGGGATAGAAAGGGCCCAAATTAGCCAATACATTATTGAAAAAGAGAACTTACTCTACTTAATATAAAGATTTGTTTTAAAGCTACAGTAATTAAGATAGCAAGGTTGTAATTAAAGGATAGACAAATAGTCATTTGAACAGACTAGAGATCCCCTAACCCCGCCCCCCCACACACACGCACACGAGCACTTGATTTCTGGTGCTGCAATAATTGGGTATCTATTTGGAAAAAAAGAAACTTGATACCAACCTCAAGCCATATGCAAAATCAATTCCAGATAAATTGAAGTTCTAAATGTGAAAAACAAAACAATCAAATGGCTTGAGGAAAATTTAAAACTTCTGTTCAACAATAATCTCCATTTATAGAATAAAAAAGAAATCCAGAGTCAGAACACGTTTTCAATACATGTAACTAACAAAGGTCTTTTATCTAGAAAATATAAACATTTCCTATAAATCAATAACAGAAATACATACAACCAGTAGAAAAAAAAAACAGGCAAGATATTGGAACAGACATTCCACAAAAGAGGATATTTAAATGATTAATAAATAGATGATGGAAATGAATACACAGGCACTCAACTTTATTAGTTATCAGCGAAATGTCACATGGGATACCCCTACATACTCACCAGAATGGCTGAAATTAAAAAGGCAACCATTATCAAGTGTTGGTGAGGTTGTGTGATTTTATGTATTTGCTGCTGATGGTTGTGTAAATTGGTACAGTTACTAAGAACACAGTTTGATGTCTTCTGCTAAAGTTGAGGATACTATGCAATCTTTTGACCTATCAATTCCATTCCAAGTTATTCACCCAACAGAAATGTCTACCAGGTGATAAGGATAACTGTGATCATAACAGCTTTATTCATAACAGCAAAAACTACTCAAAGATACACCAGCAAAAAATAAAAGTGAAGACTATGTTCTCGTGAAAACAAGTGAACCACAGCAACACACAGCACGCATCATGGATATATTTTGCAAATATGTTGGAGACGAGACACTAGACATAAAAAAAAAAAAAAAAAATGCATTCCATGTCATTATAAAGGTCAAAATAGGTACAATTAAGCGGGAGTGGTTAAGAATGTATAATTAGGTGTTAAAAATAGCAAATAAAACAGGGAAGTGATTACCGTAAAATCAAGATAGTGGTTCTGTTAGGAGGGAGGGCCATGGCTGTGATTAGGAGAAGGTATTCAAGTGGCTTCAGAAATGGAAGTGGTCTATTTCTTGACCTGGGTGGGAGTAGCATGGATGTTTAATTTATATTTTATTAAGCTGTACGTTTATTTTTATCTGCTTTTCTGGACGTATGTTATATTTCATAGTAAAACAGTTAAAGAATCTGTGTCTTTAGCTCATATCACTTTTCTGAGCTTCTGATTTTATGTATTTAAATGCCTAATGGACATCTCCACTGACATGTTCCATTGGCACTTCAAGCTCAAAACACCTCAAATTCAATTCATCCTACCTCCAAATCTGCTCTGCCTGTTGAATTCCTCAAGTAGGTGAAAACCTCCATCATTCATTCCATATTCCAAGCCAGGAATCAAGATATCATCATGGATTCCTGCCTTTCCTTTAATCAGCACATTCAATAAAGTTCTGTTGATTTTACCTCTTAATACCTTTTAAACTTAACCTTCCTGTTGACTTAACTACTGCCTTTGTGCTCACCACCATGTTATCTGATCTGTATCACTTCAACAGCCTCCTGACTGTCCCTCTTTTCTCCTGTCTCTGTTCTATCTTGCATGCTGTTGTCAGAGAGTTCTCTTATAAAATACTAATCTGATCATGTCCACCCCCTCATGAAACTTGCACTGGTTCATGCCACCTTACACAAATCATCCTTCACCTTTCTCTACAGGCTTATGAATTATGCTCTCTTACAGTTCATGCTTCTGAAGCAGTGTCTCATTTACTAAAGCTGTGGTGATTAAAGAACAAAGCAGTGGCATCAGCTGTCCCTCTCTCCTACATATCACCCTTCTCTTGTACCATTTCCGTAATTTACTCAAGTAACCTCACCTTAGTCTTGCAGTGCATAGATGCTCTTATAGCACCTTGTATATACGTCTGTGTGGTTCAGTAATAATGTCCTCTGCTCTGAGCTCCAGGGAATATGACAAAGTACTCAATCCATGTGTTTAGACTGAACATTTTTGACTGAAAGAATTCAGAGGCAGTAAGTGTCACCTCTTGTGAGAAGATTCGAGAGACCTCATTGTCCGTCTGCAGTAGGCTTTGAAAGTTGATAGAATATTCAAAATGGAGAGAATGCCAAAACACAGGAGCAGAGACGGAAATTCAAGTGGTTCCACAGGAAAGAGTATTGCTGAGTATTTATAAGTTTAGGCCTTGTGTTGGAAGATTGATTTAAAGAAAATCTGCTGTGTCTGCAGTTAGGCTATCCAGTTTGACTGGAGCTTGATGAGAGGCATTATTTTCCATTGATTATTTTTATTCAATACACGACAGAAAGACTACATTCCCGAACTGGCTGCAAAATCATAAATATTTAAATCCAAGTTATTTGCCATGCATAGAAATAATCAAGTCATGAGAGCTAACTTATATGTTTGGTGACTTGGTTATTGATTTTTACAGCTCTAATCTAAATTCTATAGCAATTCACTGAAATGGCTTAGAGGGGATTGTTTTAATACTGCAGCAGTTGGTAATCTCATATACACAAGTTCAAAGAACAAAAGATCTAGAAAAGAACAGTAGATGGTCATCTTATATACATAGGTTCAAAGAACAAGAGATCAGAAAATTTCTCAGCCATCATGTATCTCAATCTTCTAAATATCAGACAATGAAACAGTCTCAGGGGTCAAATGATATATTCACAGTCACATAGCTAATTAGGGTCAGGACTGGAATCCAGTCTCCTGACTCCCAGACCAAAGCTCTTCTCCTTTGAAGAATGTAATACACACGTCAGCTATTCATATAGGGAAGGAGGGGACGGCGTCCTGCTGTTCTTTGATTTATCTGGTACAGATATGCAAACTGTTTACCCAAGTGGGTAGAGATAACAATGACAGCAAGAGTTTCTACTTATCGACCACCTATGTCCCAGGCCTGCCACACAGCTGGTGTGATCTCTCTCGTCTCTGTCAGTAGTTTCAAAATAACCTCAGGCCACTTGGGCCCCTCCAAATGAGATTCCATTGTACGTTGGTATGAACAGGGCTGATTATCACCTCTTCAGTCTCAGTGGTTCTTGTTACTTAGTATGAGATTTCTGCTTCTTTATACTTTGATGGAGAACTAGAATCAAGAGTATTACAATGTGAGAATCATGTAGTTTTTTCATTTATCAATTAATGTAACAAATGTTTACGAAATGCCTACCATCTTAAAGATTCTGAGCTAGACTTTGAAGTCCCTTGATGAGAGGCAGAATGGTAAAGAAAACACATGCCTCAGACAAGGCGAACTATTCACTGGTCCTGGGACCTTGGACAACCTACTGAATACCTGTATTTCAGTGTCGTCTTCTGTGCCATGGGGATTGTAGCACTGACATGAGGTTATTGTGTAGAATACTAGTTCCCTGCCCCCCACCCAGGGGTGATTTTGCTCCCCAGGGGACATCTGGCAATGTCTGGAGACATTTTTGGTTGTTACGAGTAGGGGCCAGGTGCTACCACAGTGCATAGGATCGCTCCAAATAACAATGAATTGCCTGTCAAAATGTCAGTTGTGCTGAGGTTGAGAAACCCTGATATAGAATCCGTGCCCTAATGCATATGTCATAGGGGTGATGTGTTTACCACAGCCATGACTCATAGGGGACTTCCAACTGATCCCAGCCAGTGCCTCTATGGAAGGGGTTATCCCCGCAGAAGCTGCCCATCAGCCTTCCCTCTGGAAGCTTACCCTAGGGGCCAGATCATTAAAAGGGCATTGTCCATAGATGATGGAGAGGTGGTGGGAGTGGGCAGAAGTGGTCCTTAGTTGGTGAAGCACAGTCATAAGTCTGCTTGCTCTCAGCTCCCTGGTCCTCATAATGGAAGATTCTTCTTCCCCCCACTGTTGAACCAAAGGTTCTCATACTCTCCTGTCCAAGTTTATCTTCCACTTCTTCCCACTCCTTGCCTAGCTGGTCTACCTGATCTCTGCAAGAAAAAAGATCAAATAAACAAAAAACACTCCTACTAACAAAGGGCACTGCATTTTATAAACATACATAGCAATCCATCTGTTCGCCATTTGGGCCAGTGGCTTCTTCTCTCTTTAAGTGCTAATGGGCGACTAATACACAGTAAGAGGTGGGGGTAGAGGAGATAAAAACCCTCTGAGAACTAGAAAGGGTGAGCAGGGACGGGGAAGAAATATACAGTCACACAGTCATGACTGTGAGATACAGAAAGAACACATGAGTTATAATACTTTGTTGTGGGTCTGACAGACTACTTGCTCAATCACTGTCACTTCCTGGTTTCCTTCCCTCTGAGAAGAAGATGAACTCTGAGAGGTGCTTAGTGTGGCTACCATGATGGTTGGTTGGTTGGATGGAAGTCCACAGGGTAGAGGTCACCAGATCTGCCCCTGTGACTGAGCGCCCCGTGGCTAATGTCTCTGGAGTATGTACTGTGTGCAGGGTGTGGTGCTGAGCGCAGGCATGAATTATTTCATCTACACCTCTTTTAAGCCCTATAATACAGGTGCTGTTACTACCTTTATGTTACCCATGAGGATACTGGAGTTACGAGAGGTTAAGTGACTGGACCAGAATTATACCACTCGCAGAACTGAGGCTTCATCCAAGACAGCTTGACATAAGAGATGATACTTTTCACAATAGGCTATACCAGCTTCCTGAATTTTGGTCCCCATGCCAACATGAAAAGAAGGCGCATATCTACATTTATATAAAGCAAGATTTAAAGTAAGCATTTGAGGCAAAGGAAAAATTGCATGACTATGTAATAGATTGTTTAAGGTTCCTCTATATTATTAGGTAGCATCAGGGATAGGATTTTTCTACAATAAATTTTGTGCTTTCCACAAAATTCAAAGACATAATCATTTTCTTTGACATTATTTATAAAAGTGATTCATTTTTTACTTAGCCTTTTATGAATTCTGCTTCTTTATATCAGATTGTCTTTCTCACTAATGAGTCATAAATTATACTCTTGATCATTGTGTTTCTTAAAATATATGAAGTTTCTGTTCATTATTAATTTCCAAGTGGAGTACCATTTCAGGTAGGGTGGAGGTTCTGAAACAATGATTTTTAAAATGCAGTTACCAGGGTTTGTATTTAGAACTAGGAACTCACTATTTTTATAAACTCTTGCCAGTTTTATATAGCTTTATTCTGGTAGCTTCTCCCTGCATGGAGCAAAGTGTGCTTACAGGCAGGTGTTGCATTTGGCCGTGCAGGTTGTGTTCTTTACGTGGGTGTGTCCACGGCCAAGGTGTGCTGATGCTGACACAACCTCTTCTGAGCACTGATCATGAACATCACTTCCCAAATCCATGTTCAGTGACATTACATCAGTAGCTTAAACTTGGCCATGGTGGGCATAGGTACACTATAGAAACTGGCCACCTCTACAAATCAGAGAGCTGGTTGTTAAACGTTGACCAGCACACCACCGGGTACAGTGAGGGGAGAGGAATTGGGGGGTTGATATTTAGCCCTTGTTCTGCTCTCTGACGTGGAGATGAGTAGGAAGGGGCTACTTTTTCTCCCTCAGACAAAACTGCCCTCCGCTCAGAGCTGTACACTCACGAGGTTACGTATCCTGAAGGAGGCATGTTTCCCGCTAGTTCACACAAAGGCCACAAGTGGGCTGGCAGCCACTCTGAGTTTACAACAGTGGTTCCCAAACCTGGCTCAATATCATAATCATCTTACATTTTTTTTTTAAATATAAATTTTAAGGCTTTTCAAAGATTTTGGCTTTGTGTATGTAGCATTCAATCATTGTTGCTTACACACTCTTCTTCCTAACGGGCAAAATCCAGTTTTATTTGGGTGTTTACTGACTCAGGGATGGGTAACTGAATTTCTATCTCCAGGGGTTAATCATGAGTGACATAAACCAGTCAGGATGAACCCATCCCCCTTGCTACTGATTTGTTTAAGGGTAGGCATGTGACCCAGCTGTGATTAATTACACAGAGCTAATTAGGTTAAGTACATGAGGCTAATTACATGAGACCATGTCTGCTTCCAGGTTTCCAAGGAAGGTTCTAAATTTACGAAAGACGTGTAACCCCTTCTGCCTCTGCACATTGCTGAACATCCTATAACAGAAACTATTTGAATGCCTGGAAGGGGTGCAACCATGTTTGATTAACAAGGAGAATCAACTGGAAGGCAAAGCTGATACACTCAGCACGGTGTTGTGGAGGAGTAAAATCAAAGCCACTGAATTAACCAGTGTTAAAAATGAGCAACCCCTAAACTTCCTATTAATTGTTTAAAAAAATTTGAGTGGGTATCTTCTGTTACTTGCAATCGAAAGCAATTTAACCAATATGTCTAGGATGAGGCCTGGGAATCTGTATCTTAAAAATTTCCCCAATTTTTGGAAAGCTCGGGAACCACCCATTTAAGTCTCCAGTAAACAGTTTTCTTAAAAGTATGTCCAGATGTTTACCCACTTAGTTTCTGTATGACCATGTAAGCCCCGAGGCAGATGGCACCCCGAGGGAATAGTAGGAGGCCAGGAGCATTCCTGCCCATTGCCCCCACTATCCTGTAAAAATATCAGTTTCTACATGTGGTATGGTGTGAACAAGGCTGGGAAGTACTGAACTGTTGTGTTTAAATACAGTGTTATGGAGAGAAAATAGGACTCAATCACCAGATAGCTGTGTAATCTTAGAAATGCACTTTATCTATTTGTTTCTTAGTTGTGCCATTTTTACTGTCATATCAAGTTGGCTATTTTAATGATCATGAATGCTAATAATGAGGGTAAAATGCACAATTTGGATGTGACCTCCTAGCCACCCTATTCTGTGTTTTCTTCCTCATGCTTTGAGTGGTAGAGAGGGGAGTAGATTGGTACCAGCTGTGCATTTCAGTGGAGGTACCTCCCCATTCATTCAACATGGCACAGAGATAATGATAATAATACTGGCAAGAGTTACTATTGTTTGGTATGAACAGATAGGTATTGCCAGCCCTTTAAAAGCCGTCATGCAGCACAGGTAGACTTGGGCAGCTGAGTTCATAAGTCCAGTCTCCCTTTCTGGCCCCCTGTGCCCTTACTTCCTATAACATCATCCGTTGACCCAGGTCCCGATCCTTGATCCTTGGCTTCTTCTATTCGGGGCCTCTCCTACTGAGACTTCCAGCAAAGACTGCTGCCTTCCTCAGGTGACTTGGAGCCTCAACTCTGCACCAAAAAAAAAAAAAAAAAAAAAAAAAAAGATATTTACCACCAGGCAATTACACAAAAGGTATTAGTCTTATATTTTCATTTAGAAATAATATCCACACAGAAAAGAAACCTTGTTTCCACCATCCAAAGATATTGAGTCTTAATGTTTTGTTATATTTCCATTCAGAATGATTTTTATATCCATGCTGTTATATTTTTAAAAAAACCCACAAACCCCTCAATTCAAAAATCTACAAAGCATCTCTGATCTTGTCTTTCCCTCCGTCACCTTTTGACATCCAATCCATCAGCAAGTCCTGTGGACTGTACCTCTAACTATATCTCAAATTCATCCACTTCTTTCTGTTTCCACTGCCACCCGCCTCCCCCAGCCACTGTCATTTCTTACTGGGTCTACTCCAATAGTCTCCCAACTCGTCTCCTTGTTTTCACTCTTGTTTCATAGAATTCATTTTACTTTTCACAGTTTAAATTGAATCTTGTCAGTCCCCTCTAAAGAACTCTCCAGAGGTTTCCTGCTGCACCTAGAATAAAATCCAGATTCCTTTCAAATACGTGAAAAGACCTGGTATGGTCTGATCTGCCTACTTCTCCTCTCCTCCCCGCCTCATGGATTCTTTTCCAGCCATTTCACCCCAGGGCCTTTGCACTTCCTTTTGTCTCTGCCTGGAACATGAATCCTCTGGCTTCTGCAAAAGGCTGCTCCTTCCCAGGTCTCAAGGCTAATGTTACTTCCACAGAATGGCCTGTCCTACTCGCTGAACCAAAGGAGCCTCCCCAGCCACTTGCTACCAAATCACCCTGCTTTATTTCCTTCTATGCACACATCACATTCTAGAATTACCTTTTAGAAACATTAAAAATTTTTTCTTTTTTCTAGAAAGTAAGATGGAGGAGAATCATGACCTTGCCTAACATGTATTGCTGTACCCAGTGTTTCAAATGATTCTTGGCAACATATAATCAGTATCCAGTAAATAGGTATTGAATGAGTCAATGAACAAATGAATGAATAACTGAGATCATCGTTAAATTGTGTTTTTGTTTTTTCACTTTCTAAAATGTTAAGCTGGTGTTTCTTAAACCTGAAAAAATACCCACAGGACACCCCCCCACCAAGGGTTGACTTATACATGAACAAATGTGAAATGTATTTATGTTCCTTAAGCTTATAATACTTACAGGACTCTAGAGCCAAAACACATTTACAAACTGTATACTTACAAAGCTACAAAACAAATACAATTCAAACTGACAATATTGACTTTATGCAATAGATCATATTTTGATGAAACTAAATCACCAATCACAGATGAATAAGATACCGACTCCTATGACGCAGTTTCCTTTGAGTTCACAGGACTATCCTGTCATTTGCTCTGTGACGGTCCCATTTTTTCTCAAGTTTCTCTCTGACTACTGCGAAACTAATTTCTACATCATGCCGTGACTTATATTTATTTGGAATGAGTGTGATACACTGGAAACACACTTGCTTCTGGTCTTTTCTCATGAACCTTTTCCAGTTAAGTCCAGTCCTGCTTCTGGATGTGATGTGATCTTTAACCTAAAGTTAATGAGGCCAGTGGAATCATGTTTCAGGCTTGTTTTTTTTTTTTTTTTAAACATCTTTATTGGAGTATAATTGCTTTACAATGGTGTGTTAGTTTCTGCTTTATAACAAAGTGAATCACTTATACATATGTTCCCATATCTCTTCCGGTCTTGCATCTCCCTCCCTCCTCCCACCCTCCCTATCCCACCCCTCTAGGTGGTCACAAAGCACAGAGCTGATCTCCCTGTGCTGTGCGGCTGCTTCCCACTAGCTATCTATTTTACATTTGGTAGTGTATATATGTCCATGCCAATCTCTCACCCTGTCACATCTCACCCCTCCCCCTCCCCATATCCTCAAGTCCATTCCCTAGTAGGTCTGTGTCTTTATTCCCATCTTGCCACTAGGTTCTTCATGACCTTTTTTTTTTTTTTTTTCCCTTAGATTCCATATATATGTGTTAGCATACTGTATTTGTTTTTCTCTTTCTGACTTACTTCACTCTGTATGACAGACTCTAACTCCATCCACCTCATTACAAATACCTCCATTTCATTTCTTTTTATGGCTGAGTAATATTCCATTGTATATATGTGCCACATCTTCTTTATCCATTCATCTGATGATGGACACTTAGGTTGCTTCCATGTCCTGGCTATTGTAAATAGAGCTGCAATGAACATTTTGGTACATGACTCTTTTTGAATTATGGTGTTCTCAGGGTATATGCCCAGTAGTGGGATTGCTGGGTCATATGGTAGTTCTATTTTTAGTTTTTTGAGGAACCTCCATACTGTTCTCCATAGTGGCTGTATCAATTTACATTCCCGCCAACAGTGCAAGAGTCTTCCCTTTCCTCCACACCCTCTCCAGCGTTTATTGTTTCTAGATTTTTTGATGATGGCCATCAGGCTTGTTTTTAAGGAGATGCTTATCCAGATATTCCAGCCTAAATGTGCAATGTGTTGGGTTGTCCTGTTCCCTAGAATTCCAGGGAGGCATCTCCTGGGGAAGAGTAGTCAGAAGCAGGGATGGGACCAAACTTCCCGAGGGTCTGCAAGTGAAGCAAAAGCCCCACTTTGGGACTGGGGGCTTTGGGGTGGGGTCAGATGGTGAGCAGATGGGCTCTGAGAGAAGGTTGGCCACATGGGGATGGAAATGCCTAAGAGGGGCAGGAGATGATCTCTTCCTCATGACTCAGCCAGCCTCTCCCGAAACACTAGAAAATCACGCACTGTTTGGTAAGATTGGACTTCTTAAAGAAGATGCTGAGGGACAGAGCTCTGCATGGAGATGTTACAAGAAAGGAATGGAAAGACAGATGTGAGAGTAGGGATTGCCTGGCATGGCTCTGGATTCTTCTGCATCTAGGAAATGAAATTTATTTAATTCTCCAAATGATATCCTGTTTTTATACAGTATCAAACACATCTCTTTAAGCATAGCATCGTATATACCACACACCATTAAACACAATGTCTTGTGTGTATGGGTATGTTTGGTATTTACGTATTTATATATTTATCATATTTTAAATTTATGTATTTATGAATTTTTATATTTATATATTATACATTTATATCTAGAAGTTGATGTTTAGAATAAATTTTAAAAGCACAACTAATTAAAAATTTAAAAATTCTAACAAATATCTCCAACATTATAAAATCCAGTATCTTATATTTGCATACTTATAAAACGTGTGACTGTGTAAACACATTGCTAGGGCCCCCCGCCCCCACTCCCTTTGGGCTTTGGAAGAGCTCAGTGCGAGTGAGGGGCCCTGAAGCTTATGCCTCATTAGTTTCACAGTGTATTGGTTATCTATTGCTGTGTAACAAATTACCTCCCCACCACCACATTTAGCTGCCTAAAACGACAAATACTTGTTATCTCACAGTTTCTGAGGGTCTGTTAGTACTAAGTTGTAAAGCCTATTTGAACCCTGGATCATTAGATTCCCAAATCCATATTCTTATCCCTATAACCTCTACAGCTCACAACGCTTCCAGCTTACTCATACCTCCTGGCTTTGTGCAAACTGCTTTCTCTGCCTAGAACATTCCTGTCCTTTCTCATGTGTCTACCTGGCAAACTTACCAACGCTCAGCCTAATTCCTGCCTCCTTCGTGGAGCCTTATTCAGTTCTCTGGAATGACTGGGCATTTCCTTTCTCTAAACTCCTACTAAACCCCGCCTTTTTCCCATTTAGCAAGATTCTCACAGGCTTTCCATTGTTTGACTCCAGGGACCATTTTTTTCTATCCCCAAATTCACAGTAGCTGGCAAAGCCCTGACATGAGGTCGACCCCAGTAAATGTCTGTTGTGTGAACAAAAGGTTTGTCGTGGACCGGGAGAGGCAGGGTTCATTTCTAAGGCCATACACCCGTTGTATTTCTGGGTGATTAGTATTTAGTTAATAATCAGAGCAAATCACTGGGACCACAGGGACGCTGGTGAAATTTACCTCATCTAGCGAAAGGCACTGGGACAGGTTAAACCTCAGTAAACCAGGGACCACGTGCTCCCTATTTATATCGATAGCAACCACATTCGGCAGATGACTCCTGTCGTCAGAACCTCTTTATGCCAATGAAACCTGTAAAATACAAAAGCTTTATCAAGTGTGTTGCACCTGCCGACCACCAGAGCTCCAACACGTGGCTGCCACAGCATCATGGAACCCACTGGAGTTGCTCATTGGGCAGATGGGTCTCAGGTGGCAGAAACAGCTCACGTGTATTAGCGGAGCCCAGCTGTCTGTTATCCCCCAAGAGCACCCAACTTTCCGGATGCCAAATGTATACACTTTATTTTAACAATTTTCTTTCTTTCTGTAAATTGAAATACTGTATGTGGGACTCTGTGAACCTGGGGTGTAGTAAGAACACAAAAGGAAAATCCAAGCATTTTTCCTCCGGTACCCTTCACCTTGGGTAGAGCGATTTGCTTGCTTCTCCTGAACCCACTTCACTTCCTGCACACCAACCTTTTCTCATACATTTCTCTTGCTCCTCACTGCCTGGGGGAATTTGAAACCTTTCCTCGTAGGACTTCTACACATAATCTCATAGAAGATTAACTCACATTCTAGCACTTCCATGTTGCCCTCTCTGATCAACGCTGCTTTCTCCCTTTTGGGAATTCCAGTGGTGTTTGCTGTATGGTGCTTAGTCTAAACCACACTTCTCAAACTTTCATGTGTGTGCGCTTCACCTGGGGGATTTGGTAGAAGGTGGGCTCTGATTCAGCAATCTGAACTGGAGCCTGAGAGCCTGCATTTCTAACAAGCTTCCAGATGACTTCCTTGCTGCTGGGTCATGAACCACACTTTGAATAAGAAGGGTTGAGACTACTTGGTTTTGAGTGTTTTCCTCTCTCTTGCTCTTCTTACCTCCCACCTCTTCATTTTCTGTAAATATTTCCTGGGCATCTTCTAGATTTTATACTTAGTGCATGAGATGTCATTTTAGAGATAACACTTAGCTCTTAATAGATTTATTTATATTTTTGTTTGCATTTTTCATTTCATTTACTTATATATTTCTACTTCTACTCATATTTAGATTTAGAGTTTTTTTCTTTAAGCTTCAACCAACTGTAATGTCCTTGAAGGCAGACGATTGCCTACAATAGCAAGGTGGTATTTTTAGCGAAAAGAGCACGCATGCTGAAATCAACAAATCTAGGCTCGAAACCCAATTCTACCTCTCATTTACTACACCTGAGATTTGAGCCGGTTCCTTAGCCTCTGAGGCTCAGTGTGATCACCTGAGAGGCAGGAGTAGTAGTCGCTGTGGGCGTGGAACGAGACGCTGCTTGCTTGCGCCGTGTCTGGCACAGGGTTTGGCTCCTCCGGCCCTGAGACGTGTTCATTTCTCCCCCACGTGCTTGGGACCGATTGGCTCTCGACATCCAGGGGCTCAAGATCTGGGTAAGTAGGGCAGAGCGTCAGAGAAGCAGTGTCTCCTGGAGGCTTAGTTTCCTTCTGCTCTGGTTCTCATTTTGAATCTTTAGTTGAAAGATTTGGTTCGCTGGCAAATATTTACATCGTTGTTGTTTTTAAATTTTATTTGAGACAGTGCTTTGAAATTCCCATTTGAAGCTCCGAGGAAAGATGGTTGATCCTGTAACTAAGGTTTAAGAAAAACCATGCACTTCCATGTATCATAAAAAAAGTAAAAGCTAGTATATTTTTATTGCTAGTTAATTTACCACTCAAATGTGCTGCAATTTCAACTTCTTTTAAAAAATTCCACTGTTACTTGATTTTGCTTTTCATTTGAAAAGAATGAAGTAATCACTGGGAAAAATTTCAAACCTCAGAGAGCTATAGTAGGACATGGGATTGGACCCTGGCCTGCTGTAGAAAAGCAGAACTGTGTGTTAGTCCTGTTTTCTTTAACAACTTGCTGTGAGATCTTTATAAAAATTAGTTTTAATCTAAGCTCTGTTTCCTCATTATAAAATGAATGGGTCAGACTAAATGATCTGTAAAATCCTTTTTTGCTCTTAAAAAAAAAAGGCAACTCTGATTCTTATTCATTTAGTTACAAGTATTGGGGAAATGAAAACTTCAGTCAAGTAAGACAATTTCTTTATAAGTTTTGCAAATGAATAGTGTAAATGAGATTATAGGAAGAAATGTTTTAAATGCTTGAGAGAACACTTTCAAGTAATTTGAAACCCTTGAAGAATATGGATTTAGATACAAAAAAATTGATTGGCTAATTGCAAACCATTCGTAACTACTCATTAATGCATGCTCCAGAACACACTTTGCTTAAATTGAGTCCCCGTAGAGTCTTGACAGGAATAAAAGTATACTTTGTTAAAAAAAAAAAAAGCCTATCTACAATTTATGTTTGTTTTTCTAATTCAGCTTGTGTCAGAGCAATGTCACACCATGTTTCCAAGCACAGGCTCTGGTCCCAGATTCTGGGGTCAAACCCTGGCTCTGTCACTTACAGCCTGTGTGACCTTGGCCAAGTCACTCAGCCCCCTGCAGAAGAAGCTTCACAACTGTACCCACTTCATAAGTTAATGCTGAGGATTAATGCAGTATTATATTTAGAAGGTTGCCTGGTATAATCAAAGTTTGATAATTGGTATGTTATTATGATCGCTTCATTTTAGTGATTTGCTTTAGGTATGATCTATAATCTTATCAAACTACAATTTTATATTTGTAAGTGAGGTTATATCCCTCAAATGTCCACTGCCTATTCGTGTTGCTCACATTGTTGGAGTTTTCATTGGGAAGTCACACCATGTGATGGGAAGAAAGTGGATAGGGAAAAGAAGGTGTCACTTGGCCATGTCACCTCATGAATTTGCTATCTTCATCCGTGAATAAGATGGTGGGTTGGATTAGATTATTAGGTCTGGTTTGCTTAACTAGGGATTTATCAGTCTTTGAAGGGCTGATGTATATGCAAAAGTTGTATGCAAAATAATGTGTGCAGGTGCCGTTTTCCGGGATAAAATCTGTTCCACTCATCATGTTCTCTCATGGGTCCATGAAGGGTTAAGTTCCTCCTATTTCAAGGATCTTCAGCTTCCCTTTTGACTCTAAAGTCCCACAGCTACAGGAATTAGAATTTGGGTGAAATCACTTGGGAACAGGGTTTCTGAGGAAATTGAGAACCAAAGCCATTTCCTGGTGAAATAGAAAACTGGTATATTTGACAGTTCCTTCTGGCAATAGTAAGAACAAGAAAAAAATAGAGTACAAAATTTCAACTGACAGATGACCCAGTTTGTCCCTCTATTTCAATGGGACAAATACTACCTATTCAGTTCTTTTAGGAAAATTTGTATCATTGTGAGGGTTGTTATTCAAGATTTAGACCTGGTTTTTTAAAATATATATATAATATATATATAATGTATATATATACATATAAAATGGTTGCATTAATATTTTGGGGTGTCATTCTTGACTTTGCTAATAAGACAGAAGAGTATATATTTTTTGTTTGAGTCCCACCACTAATCACTCTACATTAATCAAGTAAAGTTCTCTTGATTGGCTGTGCTGTGACCGAATCCTTTCCCTGTGGAAGGATCTGGAAAGAGGGATCTGGCAGAATTGGGGCTAGGTTCTGGACCGGGGAAAATAGCAGGGAACTTGAGACTCAACAAATTTGGGGCTGGAAAAGTAGATAAGACTCTTCAAAGGAAGAAGGGAAAAGTGCTTCTGAGCTGAGAAGAGTGATAACACCAGGTCCAGAGGAGGTAGGGTTGATGTTAGGTTCAAGATGTCAAAAGAGTGAAGTTAGATGATAGTATCCATCAAGATCAAATGATATGCTCTGCAAAATGGGAATGACAGCTGCCTTTCATGCTGTGAAAATAATCAGTCCCCTTTCATGTTGCGCATGTTCTTTCTGGCCACCAAGCTACCACCTCTCTGTGGCAGCTCCAATGGCCTGAAAGAGGGTCCAAATTCCAAATCCCTGAGAAGCTGCTCCTGTAAATGACCTGGCCACCAAGGTACCACCTCTTCATGGCAGCTCCAATGGCTTGAGAGAGGGTCCAAATTCCAAATCCCAGAGAAGCTGCTCCTGTAACTGACCTGGCCTGGCCACCTGTGCCCACAGGACATTGCTGGAAGAGTTAGGATGCCCATGCTGATGGGGGCTGACTCTGTCCAGGCTCCATCCTTTAAGAGTTGCTGCTTCTCCTTGCTACTTCCTCTGAGTAACAAGAGAACTACTGGCCCTGTTGTATCCAACCCTTCCCTGCCTTTCTTCTTAAAAGTTTCTGAAGAGTTCTTTGAATTGAGATTTTGAAAAAGCAACAAGAAATAAGTAGCGAACTCATGCAACATGTATGTCATCTATAATTATTAAATTATCTTATGCATACATATTTAAAGAATATTACTAATAATATATGGTTTTCATTGGAGTATGGTGAAACTGTTATCTATTAAACCCTCCTGACTGGTGAACTGGCTAGAAAGACATTTGTCTATGACCTGGTTCTATCAGGATCTTCTACTTCTTTTTCTGGTTTAGATCTTCGAAATCCTCTCAATTACTTCTGTGTCTTGTGTTTTTTCACAATCCATATCAAACTATTTTGGATTAGCCAGTAATTTCAGATTCTCCTCCATCTATTTATCTCAATCTCTATCTCCGCCTGGTATAGATACATAGTTCACTGGCGAGCATATTTTTTTTTTTTAACTTTTGCTGTTGACATTGCTATTTTCTGTTTTACCAAAGAACTAACTAGAAATCCTAGAAGTCTTGGAGGACATGTTGGCCTCTGTGCAAATATTTCAGCCATAAAACTCATCCTTCCGGTCTGCCGGGATTGGAAGTGTTCTATAAGCAGAATAGGATTTGCAAAGAGAGAAAACAACTCTGGTGTGGGATTTACCTAGAAAAATCTTTTATTCATTCATTCTTTCATTCAATCACAGACATGCTCTGAGCAACTAATACGTCCCAGGCATTCAGATAGAAGCTGGGGAAACAGAATTGAATATGAAATCACCTCTGCTCTCAAGGAGCACAGGGTCCAGTGGGAAAAAAGGCAGTTGATAATTACAGTGCAGGGTGAGGAGTGTTATGACAGAGACACAAGAAGCTATGGGAGCTGTGATACTGTAATTAATAATAAGAAAAATATATATATATATTTGGTCTTCTTCTCTGTTTCTGGTACAGAGCCCCTAAAATCCTTGGAATTTCCGATGAGAGTGTTATAAAGGTGCTTTAGAGTTTATGTTAATGAGGTGACTTTTGGAAAGCCCTTAGGTAACCTAAAGATGGGGCCTGGTTGCCAGGGGAACAAACCATGTGATTAGAGGGTTGGAGCTTTCAGTCCCAACCCAGACCTCTGTGGGTGCAGGGGGCTGGAGATTGGGTTCCATCACCAATGGCCAATGATTTAATCAATCATGCCTATGGGATGAAGCCTTCCTAAAACCCCCAAAGGACAGGGTTCAGAGAGCTCCTGGGTTGGTGGACACGTGGAGATTCTGGGAGAATGGCACATACAGAGAGCACGGAAACTCCACACCCCTTCCTACATGCTTTGCCCAATGCATCTCTTCCACCTGGCTCTTCTTAAGTTATATCCTTTTATAATAAACTGGTAGGCATAAATAAATGTTTTCCTGAGTTTTGTGAGGCATTTTAGCAAATGAATCAAACCCTTGGAGGGGTCATGGGAATCTCTGATTCATGGTCAGTCAGAAGCACAAGACAACCTGGATTGACGCTTGGCATCTGAAATGGCAGGGGAGGCGGGAGGAGGGAGTCTTTTAGGATCTGATGCTGTCTCCAGGTAGAGAGTGTCAGAACTGAGTTAATTGTTTGTGGGTATAGAAAAAAACCCACATTGAAGGAGCACAGAGGAATGGCACAGGGCCCAGTAGGCTATTTGGGAAAAACTCTGTAGAGGAGTTGAACTTGACCTTAGTCTTGAAGAGTGAGTAGGAATTGTTTAGATAAAAACGAGTAGA
Source organism: Balaenoptera ricei (assembly GCF_028023285.1). NCBI lineage: Eukaryota > Metazoa > Chordata > Mammalia > Artiodactyla > Balaenopteridae > Balaenoptera > Balaenoptera ricei. The sequence continues at coordinate 92,318,288 of NC_082651.1, forward strand.
ATAGGAAAGGGCATTCCAGGCAGAAGATGTAGGTGTTCAAAAACCTAATAATAGAGAAACATTTAAAGTTCATAGAAATGTGAGTCTGTGCTTCAGTACCTTAGGGGCAGGGAGTTTTTTATTCTGTGGCTCCTTCCTGGGTGTCACCCCCATGCATCCTCACCAGCTGGTCTTGCTGCTTCAGGACTTACTTTTTCTCCACTGGCTGCTTTGTAGAGGTTTGGCAGTCAAACGATCTTATGCCTTTCCTGTAGGGCTCACATTGACACTATAAAGACTGTCACAGATAAATCAAATGATGAAACAGCATTTACTGCTCATAGCATGTAAAGATTTTGGTTTTCATTCTGTATAGATGATTTCTGTTGTGAGAGACATGCTGAGAATAGTGGAAAGAACATGAAAACTGGGGTCAGACGACCTGAGAACAAATCCTTACTCTTCCATAACCTAAGTCTGTGAGTCTGGGAAAACCACTTAAACACTTTGAGTCTCAGTTTCCTGCCAAATTATATTTAATAATATTAAATACATTATAGGATTGTTGAGAAAAGTAAATGAGGTGATGGGGGCAGATAGAGTTTTGAAAGGTGGGATGTACTAATGATGAGTGTCATTATTATCTGTCTCACATGCACACATACATCTTCAAGGTATAGAAAATAGTTCAGGATAAATCTGAGTTTTGGGGAGAAAAATATCTTGAGGAACTTTTTTGAAGGAGGTGAGAAGACAGCTCATTAGCATGAAGTAGGAGGTGATTTCGAAAGAACACCGCGGACCCATGGTGCTGGTGGACAGGGCAAGTAGGTTTTGAGATTCACCCCATTAAACAGATGGAGCCGAGACAAGTGGGGAGAGTGAGAGGCGGTGTGTGCGGGGAGCTGGTGACAGAGTGCCCAGGGCCAGGACAAGTGGGCTACATAGGTGGGAAATGCAGAGTCTGGAGAGAACAGTAGGATCATGAGCTTATACATGTGTAGAGCAGGAAATAATCATGATGAATACTAAACCTCACATACTCATCCCGCTGGTGAGGAAATTAGATTCCTGAGAGGTTAAGTGATTTGCCCCTGGTCACAGCCCTGGCCAGCTGTAGAACTGAAATTCCAACATGGAAATCCTAACATTTAGTTTTGTTGTCTTTAACACTCTCCTTAAAAAAAAAAAAAAGAGACTCTATTCAATCCTAATTGTAATAACTTCAGAAAATAAATTTAACATAAGAGTATATTTACAAATACATGATCGCTTACATTAATTCCTATCTGTGTCAACCCTCCAATATTCACACACATCAGGACTCTTTCTGTCCCCCTCCTTCATCACATTATTTATTCACAAATTCATGTATTCATACATTCAAACATACTTTTGCTAAGGCTTCCTGTATTCTAGGTACCAAATAAAGTAGTGGGAATCCAAAGATGAACAGGCCCCTGTGCTTAGCCTCAAAGAGCTCATTGTCTCACATAGAAGACAGACAGACAGACGCTGCAGTGCTGTGCAGTAAGCGTGCAAAAGGAAAGGAACAATCACTTTTGAAAGTTGAGGGAGGGTGTCTCAGAGTTAATGATCCATGAACTGGGTCTTGGAGGAAAACCAGGAGTTCACCAGTTAGAGGTGGGGGTGGGGTGGAGATAGATGAAGATAATGAATATTCTAGGTAAGTGATGTGCAAGAGTCTTCATGGATGCAAGGCAGAGAATTCTGACAACGTTTGATTTCACAGGATGACATTATGAGGGAGCAACACTGAGGTGAGTTTTGGGAAAACATTCTGAAGTCTCAGCCAAGTAAAGGGTGACTTAATGGAAAAAATAAATGACAAACATGTTTAAATCCAGAAAAAGTCACCTCTCTTCCAGCCTCAGGAAGAGGCTAATTGTGTGGCATCACCTCCACTTTACGAAACACTGCCAGATGGGATGCTGCTTGTGACTTTTTCTGCTCCAGACAGTGGAGGAGGAGTTTCATAGGATGAGCTCTTTTCCACTTGTTAAACTTTGGCAGCTATGACTGGCTCCACACCTGCAGAATTTGGTGTCATAACAATGACATTGTTTCTGTAAAACTGAACGGAGCCATGGGGATGCCGAGATGAATACGACATGATCTGTGCCCCCAGGGAGTTTACAGCCAGGTGGGGAAGGCAGAACTGTGTTAAAACACACACGACTTAGTGGTCTGTGTGCCGGACGGCTCAGCGGACAGCAGGGGGTTGAGTGTGGCTTGTGTTCCTAAGGTTGAATCTTGAAGAATGAGTAGAAGTCAGTCAGATGAGGGGAGGAAACTCTTCCACACAGGAGAAATTAAAAACAAAACAACAAACTCTTGGAACTCTTGACTTTGTGAGATTTTCAGAGAATATAGATGGGAGAGTAAAGTAGAATGGGCAACCGAAGCAAGAAGAGGCTAATCCCAAGAAACCTTCTAGGCTTAAAGGAGTTTAAGTTTTATCTTGCAAGGTTGGGAGATCCATTGAAAAATTTTAAGTTGAGAGTAACCAAAATAGGTTTTACTTTTGGAAGAATCATTCTGGCTGCAGTACAGGGGAAGAAATGGAGAGGGGCAAGATTAAAGACAGGGAGACCAGTTGTCTGGTTTTTGCAACCACCTTGGCAAGAGATAAGGATGGACTGAATTAAGATGTAAAAATTATGGGGTTTAATTACCAATTGTATGTGCGGTAGCAGGATATGGGAGGAGTTTGGTCTGGCTCACAGATTTCTAGTTTGGTTGTGTGGGTAGATAGTCATGCTGCTGAATAAGATTGGTCATAGAGAAGGAGGACCTAGTTTGAGGTGCTGGTGTGTGTGTGTGTGTGTGTGTGTGTGTGTGTGTGTGTGTGTGTGTGAGTGATGAACTGAGTTCTAGATTTGCTGGATTTGAGGTGCCTGTGGGTCTTCCAGATTAATATGCCCTGTGGAAAATTGGATTACAGAGGGTAGGGTGGGTCTGGAGCTGAGAAGAGATATCTGGGCTTGAGATAAAGATCTAAAAGTTACCAGCACGTAAGAAGTAGTTGGAAGTAGAGAGAGAAGGTGATTTCACTTTCCAAGAACAAATGATCAGAGCGAGAGGAGACTGAAGGTTGGATTAAGTGACTTTTCTTTTTGAAATTATAAATCAGAAACTCCAGATCTTATTCATTGTTGACACAGCCTTCGAGGGTTTTCCCAATGGGCAGACTTTGGCTGACAACAAAGTGTAAGTGCCAGGAGCTAGATGTATTCTATAAAGAATTTCTTCCCAAAGCAAGACATTTTTGGCTCTCACTCTGGGACCGTGTGTGCTCAGCCTCCAACAACTCTTGGTAGTTAGCAGTTTGGATCACATTTGGGCCAATATTTTTACACTAATATTTTGAATGAAATAGTTTTGGATCATAGAATTGAACGAATATTCTCTAAGCCCCTCAGGTAGTCTCGTGTTTTGATCTGAATGAGTTTGGCAGTTTGATCTCCAGATGTTCTTATCAAACAAGTTGGGATTTTACCTTTTGAAAAGGAAGGAACTAGAGACCAAATAACTTGTCCTTTCTTTCTACGCCAATGTATTAGAGTTCTCTAGAGAAACAGACCAATAGGATATATATGGAGAGAGAAAGATATTTATTTATAAGGAATCTGCTCACGTAATGAAGGAGGCTGAGAAGTCCCATTGTCTGCTGTCTGCATACTAGAGACCCAGGAGAGAATTCAGCCCAAGTCCGAAGACCTGAGTACTAGGAGTCCCAACAGCAGATGTTTTGAAGTCCCAGCTCAAGCAATCAGGCAGGAAGGTCTGAATTCTTCTTCCTTCACCTTTTTGTTCTATTTAAGCCCTCAGAGGATTGGATGGTGCCCACCCACACTGGGGAAAGCAAACAGCTTTCTCTGTCCACTGATTCCAATGCTAATTTCATCTGGAAACATCTTCACAAATACACTCAGAAATAATGTTTAGCCAAATATCTGGGTACTCTGTGATCTTGTCAAGTTGACACATTAATTTAACCATCACACTCAGAAATAAAAGGTATGGGAATATGTGAGATTCCTAGCCTGTCTTCCTCCCTCTTTTCATTTCTTCCTTCCTCCATCCCTTTCTATGATTCACTGAATGTTAATAGAACATTTTGTTCCAGGTACTACAGTGGGGGATTTGATAAATAGAACACAGTCCTGGCCCTTGAGGAGGGTGGTCAATTAGGGCAGATGGTAATGTAAGCAAATATGTGTTGGGGAATATTCAGGGTGATAGGAGATGAAAGCAAGATGTCATGGGGGCTTGTGGTCGGTGGTTACTTTGGGATCCCCCTGAGCTTCTCTCCAGCTCTCCTTATATGCTTCCTTCTCACACTGGCTCCAGGCTTGTCCCTGTGATTAGACTGACCCATACCACTTTGACTAGTATGATGCAAGCAGAGGCTTGATAAGCTCTAGCACACTGGGTCTTGTCTTCTTGCTGCTTCTTTTGTGACCTGACCACTGAGAAAGACCAAAAAGCCACATGGAGAGGCTCTCTTGGGGACAGCTGAGGCCCCTGCCTTGTAGACACAGTTGAGCTCCCTGCTATTGTTAGTACCACCTACCAGCCTTGTGAATGAAGCCATTCGTATGATGGGTAAGCTCATCATCCCGCTTCCCCATTGGCCCAGCTGATGTCATGTGAGCTGAAGAATCACATGGCCAACAAATGGAATCATGAGAAATAATAAACTGATATTTTCAGCCTCTAAGTTTTGGATTGGTTTGTTGCTGTTAGATAACAGAAACAGGGCTCATAACTTCTTTTTAATTTTTTTTTAAATTTTATATTGGAGTATAGTTGATTTACAAAGTTGTGTTAGTTTCAGGTGTACGGCAAAGTGATTCAGTTATACATATACACATATCTATTCTTTTTCAGATGCTTTTCCCACTTAGGTTATTACAGAATATTGAGTAGAATAACTTCTTGAAAATGATTCCTCTAGTTACCAAAGCCTTTTCAATGGCTTTTCCTTCCTTATCTGCTGTTATGGGCTGAATTGTGCTCCCCCCCTCCCCCCCATTCATGGGGTTGGAGCCCTAACTCCCGCTACCTCAGAATGTGGCTCTGTATGGAGATAGGGCCTTTAAAGTGATGATTAATTTAAATTAAGTCCTTCAAGGTGGGCCCTCATCCAATCTGAGTGGTGTCCTTGTAAGAGGAGGAAATGTAGACAAACAGAGAGACTGCAGGGCTGTGTGCAAACAGAGAAGAGACCACGTGAGAGCACAGTGAGAAGGTAGCTGTCTGCAAGCCAAGGAGAGAGGCCTCAGAGGAAACTGAACCTGCCCACACCTGATCTTGGACTTCTATCCTCCAGAACTGTAAGAAAATAACTTTCTGTTGTTGAAGCCCCCCCATCTTTGGTGTTTTGTTACGGAAGCCTAGCTGATTAATACAGCTGCTACAGCCAATCATTCACCAGGTCAGGAACCTCTTTCTTACTCCCATCCTCCTGCGTTTCATCATCTGTGTTCCCAGGATCATCATCTTCTTCCTGGGTTACTGCAGCAGCCCCATCACTGGTTTCTTTCCTCTTTTCTTCCCCCCTCCACAAAGTCACTCATCCTACAGGTTTTAGATAAGAACTCTTGACTTTGCCACTTTGACGTTTTGGACTGGATAATTCTCTGCTGTGGTGGGAGGAGCTTTTGTTCAGTGTAGGATGTTTGGCAGCATTCCTGGCCTCTACCTGCTAGAGGCCGGTAGCACCACCACAGTCATGACAACCAAAATTGTCTCCAGCCATTGCCAAATATCCCCTGTGGTCAAAATCCCCTTCAGTTTAGATCCATGCTCTAAAACCCAATTCTTTTATTTCTCTGTTCAAAAATCCTTTGATGATTACCCATTATCTTTGCTATGTTTCCCAGATAAGTCCCACATCATGATGGGCAATGAAAGATAAGGGAGTTGGAAAGATGCTTTGGATGACCTCACCGTAGTTCTGATCTGAAGTCAGGAGCTCCATTTGGTTAATCTCTCTCCTTCTGGGCAGAGGATGTCAGAAATCTACAGAACAGTGCTTCATGTAAAAATGCAAGAGTTTTCTTTTCTTTTCTTTTTTTTAATTAATCAATGTGAATCATATTCACTCTGACCTGCAGAAGATATAACCTATCTTTCCACTTTGTAAAATCGTGAATAGATTATACTTATCAGGTCCTTGCTATGTGCCAGATACCACTGTGCTCAGAGCTTTAGAGGAATTAACACATTTAATCCTTGCAAAAGCCCTGGGAACTTGATACTATTTTTAATCCTATTTTACCAGTAAGGAAATTTAAATTACATTACTTCCCCTAAGAGCACAACTAAATAGGCCAGAGTTCAAATTTGAACCCAGACCAGCTGCCTCTGGAGCCATAATCTTCACCATCTCCATGTTGTGGATATAGCAGTGAAGACCGGAAACATCTTAGCTCTGCACTTACTAGTTCTGTGTTTTTTGTCTGAGTTAATTTACTTTTCTGAATTTAATTTCTTTTTCAATAAAAGGTTGGGGAAGTGACTCAGTTATACATGTATATACATTCTTTTTCATATTCTTTTCCATTATGGTTTATCATAGGATATTGAATATAATTCCCTGTGTTATACAGTAGGACCTTGTTATTTATCCATTCTATTTAAAATAGTTTGCATCTGCTAATCCCAAACTCCCAATCCATCCCTCTACCATGCCCCTCCTCCTTGGCAAACACCAGTCTATTCTCTGTGTCCGTGTTTCTGTTTCATAGATAGATTCATTTGTGTCATATTTTAGATTCCACATATAAGTGATAGCATATGATATTTGTCTTTCTCTTTCTAACTTCACTTAGTATAATAGTCTCTAGTTGCATCCATGTTCCTGCAAATGGCATTATTTCATTCTTTTTTTATGGCCGAGTAGTATTCCATTTATATATGTACCACATCTTCTTTACCCATTCATCTGTCGATGGACATTTAGGTTGTTTCCATGTCTTGGCTATTGTGACTAGTGCTGCTGTGAACATAGGGGTGCATGTATCTTTTTGAATTATAGTTTTGTCTGGATATATGCCCAGGAGTGGGATTGCTGGATCATATGGTTATAATATATACATTAATATATTTGTATAATAACTATGATACTTGAACGAACCATGTCATCTATGAGTTAAGGATAGAACATGTGCATAGTAATAGGTGTTAAAAATGTAAAACAGTATATAAATATGTAACATTTGAGAAATGTAGGGATGTGTGTGTGAGAGAGAGAGAGAGAGAGAGCAGTGAACAAGAATACTAGCCTTTTGGAACATCTAGTTTGTATCCAGTGCTTCTATGAATTATCTCACTTAATTATCTTCAGACTAGTTATCACCTTAATTACATTTCTAAGAACACTGAGGCTCAGAAGTTGTAGCTTACCCAAAGTGATATAGCTTGTGAATAACAGAGCTGTCATTCAAGTTTGGGTCCATTTGGTTCTGAAGTCCAGGCTCAGATGCATTACTTTGCCTTCATGTGACGTTTTTAAGATTTAAGTTTCTTAGCTGTATTGTATGTTTCCAAATAGGTAAGTGTCAAACCCTAATCATGTAAAAGAAATCTATAGGTGTTCATGTTCTTTCTGAAATGAAATCCCACAGGGATGATAAACATAACATCTTAGCACACACGTGGCAGAGCTGCCCCTGAGGGCTACTGTGTCAAAAAGAGAAGCAGATACAGGAGCTCACAATATTCATGTTTCTCTTCTCCTCTCTCTCTGTCTCTCTCTCTCTTTCACACACACGCAGGCACACACACATGGGCATGTGTGCTCACGTGCAATCTGAAAAGTCTTTGAGGTAATGTAAAGGGCTGTGGAAAATGACTTTGTGTTAGAAGAAGCTTGGAGAAGAGAGTTCGGACATTTATCAAAACAACTGTACAAGAAAACCCCCAGGGAAATTAGGCTCCATAATAAATAGAAATTACCTTAAGATAACTGCTGACTTTGTAACCGTTTTAAGTTCAATGAAAAACTCAGAAATACAAGAGAACATGTCATGATGGAGATATTTAAATAATTATATTTGAACCCATGAGAGTAGTAAGCATATCCAAAACCCCCCAACTATTTACATGCATAGGCCTTGGGAACACTCACTGGATTGGATCCAAGTAAAGAAAAGGATCATGTAAATCATTTCTGTTAGCGTGGGGAGTTTTGTTATTGCTTTTTATAGAGAAACTATGAAGATATGGGTAGACTACAAGGAAAATAAAAGAAAACGTGATGCAGAATTTCACAAAATAAATGAACTGAGTAGAACATGTATCCCCAGGGAAGTCTGACAACTCGCTGAAAATGAAATGGAATAGATTTTATAGAGAAAAAGTGCTTTGATGATGTGATGGAATGGTCAGCATTGGCTTATGTGGACAAAAATAATCGAGAGGATTCTTGGCCATTTGGGAGACATTGCCTAGAGAAGTCCATTTCTTCCTCCTGACCTTCTTTATTCCCTTTAGGTTGTCAGCCTTTGTGTGCTTTAGTAATAAGAACAGGGACAGATGGTGCAAATAGTTCAGATTTTAAAAATGAGTAATAACATTTCATTGATTATTTTGGCTAAATGGATTTTGTGTGTGTGTCATTAGTTTCATTTGTAATGAAGAAAATGGAGAAAAAATAATACTAGGGCACATCCTAATGGGTGGGCAATTCAGAGTGGTCTGTGTAGCTAAAGCATAGGTGGGTGTGTGGTAGAAGGTATAAGGAATAGTTCTTTTAAAGTGATTAAAATGACAATTTATGCCTAACAATCTTTGTTCCCAAGGATAGATATGTTGGAAATGAGGGAAGGCAAAAACATTCTTGCTCAACATTTCCACTCATGTCCACACACACACACACAAAGACACACAGACACACACACAGAAGCATGCACATAGTGGAAGGTCATGACACATGGAATGGTGGAGATAATAAACTTTATGACCTAGGAAGTCCAATCTGGAACTTTACAGCAGTGGTTCTCAAAGTGTAGTCCTGAGCCAGCATCAACATCACCTGGGGATTTATTAGAAATGTAATTCTCAGGCCTCATCTCAGACCTATTGAATCAGAAATTCTGGAGAACATCCATCTGTGTTTGTATAAGCTCTCCAGGAGATTCTGATGAACTCTGTAAAGTTTGAGAGCCATGGATCTATGGCATGTAGTAAGACCTGTGTCATCCAGGTGGGGGATGGACAGGAGATAATCCTTGCCCTCAAGCAAATCTCAATCTAGTTGAGATCTTAAATAGATGAACAAGTATTTAGCAGTCTTGAAGGGTGTTGTAGTGGAGGTGGGCTATGAAAGCAGAGATTAAGGAGAGACTGACTCTACCTGAGGGTATGGGCAAAGGGTTGAAAGTTGAGATGCACTCAAGGATGAGGGGGAGGGGCTTCCCTGGTGGCGCAGTGGTTAAGAATCCGCCTGCCAATGCAAGGCACACGGGTTCGAGCCCTGGTCCGGGAAGATCCCCCATGCCGCGGAGTAACTAAGCCCGTGAGCCACAACTACCAAGCCCGTGTACTGCAACTACTGAAGCCTGTGCGCCTAGAGCCCGTGCTCTGCAATGAGAGAAGCCACCGCAATGAGAAGCCTGCGCACCGCAACAAAGAGTAGCCCCCTCTCGCCGCCACTAGAGAAAGCCCGCAAACCCAGTGCGGCCAAAAATAAAATAAATAAATTAAAAAAAAAAAAAAAAAAAAAAGGATGAGGGGTATCTTTCCAACCAGACAAAGGCAAAGAATAAAATTGTAGGCAAGGGAAAAATGGCATGTCAAAGCACAAAGGCATGAAAGAAGTGATCTGTATGGGTTGTAGTAAGTGGTTAAAGTGGCTTAAGCACTGGTGAATGAATGCGAACTCGGGGAGCAGCACCGCCCTAGTCCAGGCTACTCTTATCTACCCCTTTTGATTATTGCGGTGACCTCCATACTCATTTTTTTGCCTCCAGGATTGCTCCCCATTAAATCCATCTTCTACCCAGCATCTGGAAGGGCCATTCAAAAGTGCAGATCTGGCCATGTCACACTCCTGCTTAAAACTCTTTCGTGGCTCTGGTTTGCCTACAGAATAAAGCTCAAACTCCTTAGTCTGACATATAAGATCTTACATGATCTCATTTGCTTTCCTCTTTACCCTCACCTCTTTCATCTCTCTCCAGATCTCCTTAGGATCTTTGATATGCTGCTCTTCCAACTGCCATTCCCTTTAGAAACTCCTATTTAACCTCCAAGAATCAGCTTAAATTTCACTTCTTCCAAGATGTCCCAAGGACCCCACACTCCACGCTGATGGGGGAGGGGGGTCTTCCCTGTGCTTCTATGATATCCTGGGATTCTTCTATGCTAACACTTATCACACAGTACTGATATTGCTTGCCTATTTTCTCCCATCTTCTTCTCATCCTGTGGAGGACAAAGATTCAGTCTTAGTTCCTAACCTAAATCTAAGCACAGGTCTGCAACATGTTAAGTGTGGAGTGAATGTTTATGGAATGGGTGAACCATGAAGGAATTTGTAAAAGAGCCTGTGAGGAAAGCTTAAGAGAATTACTTTTCTCCCCCTAGTCAATGACATCATTCTGTTTGGGGAAACAGTGGTGTTGGAAGTAAATTCATAACTCTGAACACCCTTCAAGCCTATTCTTCTTTCTAGATACTTAACCGTGGTGCAACTCTTTTGCTGCTTACACAACTGCATCTACCTAGCTTTAATTATTCCTTCCCTTTACCAGACCGAACATAGCATGGGAAACATTTATTAGAGCATGGTTATTGATCTACTTTACATCAGAGCTAAAATATAGGTGATTCTCATTATTCATGGTAGTTACATTCTATAAAATCACCAGTAGCATATACGGAACCATTGCTTCTAGGGTTAACACAGGGTTAGTTTCCTTTGAAACTCTGATCACAATATTTTTGTCAACCAGTTGATATATAGTCTTATTTTATGTGTGTTGCTGTGCAAAGATATTTAATATATAGTTAATTCATAGTGCTGTTGGCCACAAGTTCAACATTAATAGCGTATCCTGAAAAAATTGTATAATGTGTTTTCTCTGTAAGGCACATCATAGCCTTCCTGTGCTTAGGAGCTCTAGACTACATTTCAGTGGTGCGTTTGGGGGCCATTTTAAACAGCAAAATCATCAATAAAAAGCACAAAATTATGAAAATGCGGCACTAATTAGACCATGAAAAGAACCTTTATTTACAGTATGAGAAATGAAACCAGAAGGCAGAGTGTTACCTTGCTTGATCTCAGGTGGAAAATTATGATTAAATATTGCAGAAGAAAATAGTGGTGAAATTAAAGACAGGAACAATAAAAACAATTTAAAATGGGCAAAGAAAAAAAAATGAACAGAGCTGTGGAACAACTTCGAGCAATATATTCAATATGTGTAATTCGAGTTACTGAAGGACAGGAAAGAAGGTGAAAGAAAAAAATAATCAGGGGAAAAAATAAAATCTTCCTCCCCCCCAGAAAAAATCCAGGAAGGGAAATTACAGTTTAAACCAGTTAAAACCAGTTCTAAAGAGAAAAAATTTAAAGACAGTAGGTCTGGGAGCAGGGGGAGGGGTGCATTTGTATACAGAGGAATAAAGATAAGGATGGCAGTAGATTTATCATGAGAAACAATGCATGCTAGAAGTACTGGAAGAAAAAAAATTATCATCATAGAATTCTATACCCAGTGAAAGTATCTTTCAAAAAAGAAAGGAAAATTCTTTTTTCCAACCATATAAAAGCTAAAATAATTTACCCCTAAAAAACTGCACTACAAGAAATTTTAAGGGAAGTACTTTAATCATAATGAAAATGATAACAAATGAAAATCTTGATCTGCAAAAAAGAATGAAGAACTCTAGCAATGGTACTTGGGTAAATATAAATACATGCATCTTATAATTTACATCTATCTATTAGAATCAACTGAAAAAATGATAGCAATGTAGTATAGAGTTTATAAACTGTGGAAGTATATGACAACAGGAGAAGAGAAATGGAGATATAAGGTTGTAGGGTTCTTAATGTAATGAATTCTCTTAAATTGAAGGTAGACTGTAATAAGTTGAAGATGTATATTATATACCTTAAATCAAGCACTAAATAACACAACAAAGAGTTTTATCTAATAAACCAACAAAGGATATAGTATGGAATCATAAAAGAAATCCAAAAGGAGGCAGGAAAAAAAGGAAAACAGGAAACAAGGAACAAATGAAATTAATCAAAAGCAAATACTAAAGTGTTAGATTTTTATATCCAGCCATATTAATAAGCACATAAATATAAATGGTCTAAACATTCTATTAAAAGGCAGATATTTCAGATTGGGTAAAAACCAATACTGAACCACGTGTTGACTACAAGACACACATGTTAAGTATAAAGACAAAAGTAGGTTAAATGTAAAAGGATGGCACAAGATATTCCATACTAACATTAAACAAAAGAGGACTGGAGTGGCTATATTATTATCAGACAAACTACACATCAGAGTGAACAACGTTACCAAGAATAAAGTGCGATTTCTTAACAAAAGGTTTATCAATTAAAATACATAAAGCAAAACCTAATACAACTGTAAGGGAAACAGAGAAATGCACAACAGTAATGAGAGATTTCAACATCCTTCTCAAATAATTGATAGAACCAGTAGACAGAGAATTGGTAAGGATATCGAATACTTAATTAAGCAGCATTATCAACCAACTTGACTTAACTGACATTTTAGAACAGAGTACCGATAACAGCAGAATATACATTCTTTTCAAGTTAAAATGAAACTTTTACTAAGATAGACCATCTGTTAGGCCATACATGCAATAAACTACAAAAGATTCAAGTGAGACAAATTTTGTTCTCTTACCATGATATAATTGTTTGAAATCAATAATAGAAAAATAACTGAAAAATTTCTAAATATTTGAAGCTAAGTAACAATTCTAAATAATCCATTGGTCAAAAAATAAATTCAAAAGGAAAATAGAAAGTATTTTGAACTGAACACACGACATACCAAAATGTGTCATATATAGTGATCAGGGTTAAGTAGTAAGTGAATTTAGAGGTAAGTTTATGGCAATAAATGCCTACCTTAGGAAAGAAGAAGAGCCTCAAATAAACGAATTTAGTTTCTAACATAAGTAACTTGAAAAAAAGAGAATAAGTGAAACTCAGAATAAACAGAAGAAATGAAGTAATAAATAGAAGAAGAGAAATCAATCAAATAGCAAACAACAGAGAAAAACAAGAAAATCAAAACCTAGTATAACTTTTTTTTTTTTTTTTTAAATTTTTTATTTTTATTTATTAATTTATATTTTTTGGCTGTGTTGGGTCTTCGTTTCTGTGCAAGGGCTTTCTCCAGTTGCGGCAAGTGGGGGCCACTCTTCATCACGGTGCGCGGGCCTCTCACCATCGCGGCCTCTCTTGTTGCGGAGCACAGGCTCCAGACGCGCAGGTTCAGCAATTGTGGCTCATGGGCCTAGTTGCTCCACGGCATGTGGGATCTTCCCAGACCAGGGCTCGAACCCGTGTCCCCTGCATTGGCAGGCAGATTCTCAACCACTGCGCCACCAGGGAAGCCCCCTAGTATAACTTTTGAAATTTGTTTTTTTGCACATGGATATCCAATTTGTTTCAGTGATGTTTGTTGAAAGGTTATTCTTTCTTCACTGTATTGCTATTGCAATTTGCTACTACAAATTCAAAATTTGTTGAAGAGTAACTGATCATATATATGTGGGTTTATTTCTGGACTCTCTTTTCTGTTTCATCAAAGTGTTTGTCTATCTTGACACTACTGCCTACTGCCTTGATTACTGAAGCATTATAGTAATTCTTAAAGTCAGGTAGTATAAGTGCTACAACTTTATTCTTTTTTCAAAGTTATTTTAGCTATTCCTTTGCACTTCCAAATTAATTTTGTAATTATTGCCTACTGGGGTTATGACTGAGTTTGCCTTGAATTTCTAGATCAGTTTGTGAAAATCTGACATCTTAACAATATTGAGTTTTCCCATTCATGAACATTGCTTACTTCTGCATTTATTTAAGTCTTCTTTAATTTCTCTTAGTAGTGTTAATAATTTTTAGTATACAGGTCTGGCATGTCTTTTGTCAGATATATCTTGTAATATTTTATATTTTTATACTATTGGAAATGATGTTTTTATAATTTTTATTTCCAATTTTGTTGCTAATTTATAGACATACAATTGATTTTTGTATACTGACCTTGTATCCTGCAATCTTGTTAAACTTATTATTTCTAGTAACATTTTTTGTTAAGTCCATCCAATTTCTGCATAGATGATGCTGTAATCTGTGATTAAAGGTTTACTTCTTCATTTCCAGTTAAATGTCCATTATCTTTTTCTTGCCCTAGTTTACTGGTTCGAACCTCTGGTACAATGTTGAATAGAAGTGATGAGAATGGACACCCTTGCCTCGCTTCTCATATTAGGAGGAAAGCCTTCAGTCTTTCACCATTAAGTGTGACGTTAGCTATAGGCTTTTTGTAGGTGCCATTTATATTAGGTTGAGGAAGTTTCCTTTAACTATTACTTTTTTTGAGAGTTATCAGGAATAGATGTTGAATTTTTTCAAATACTTTTTCTAAATCTCTTGAGCTGATAGTATAGTTTTATTTTTAAGTCTGTTAATACAGTGAATTATGTTTATTGATGTTTAACTATTAAATCAACCTTGCATTCATAGGATAAATCCCACCTGTTCATGAAGTATTTTTAAAATACATATAAATAAATATGTTGTCAGATTTAATTTGTTAAAAATTTGATTAGAATGTTTGCATCTGTGTACATGAATGCTATTGGTCTATAATTTTCCCTTTTTGTAATAACTGTCTAGTTTTTGCTACCAGAATAATGCTAGCCTCAGCAAAAGAGTTCTGGTGTATTCCTTCCTCTTCAATTTTCTGGAACAGTTTGTGTAAAATTGATATTATTTCTTCCCTTAATATTTTGTGGAATTCCCCGGTGAATCCATCGGGGGCCTGAAGTTTTCTCTGTGGGAAGGTGTTTAGAAAAATAATAGACATAGGGCTACTTACTTTATCTACTTGTTCTTGAGTGAGATTTGGTAGTTTGTCTATTTCAAGCTACTGCCCACTAATCTAGGTGGCCAAATTTATTGACATAAAGTTATTCATAATAGTCCTTTATTATCATTTTCAGATCTGTAGAAATCTATAGTGATTTCATCTCTTTCATTCCTGATTTTGTTATTTGTATCTTTTTTTCCTCACCAATCTAGTTAGAGGTTTGTCAATTTTGTTTAACACATGTTGAAGGACATTTGGGCTGATTCCAGTTTTGGACTAATACAAATAAATTTGCTGTGAATATTTGTGTACAGGTTTCTGTGTGGACATAAGTTTTCATTTCTCTGAGATAAATGCCCAAGGGTGCAATTGCTGACCCAGATGTTATTTCGTGTTTATTTTTTTAAGAGATTACCAAATCGTTTTCCAATGTAGCTGTGGCATTTTCCATTGAATTAATCATGTCTGAGTAATCCACTTTATCCACATTTTAACCAACATTGGTGTTGCCACTCTTTTTAATTTTAGCTGCTCTGACAGGTGTGTGGTCATATTTCATTGTGTTTTTAATGTGTATTTCCCTGATGGCCAATGATGTTGAGCATCTTTTCATGTGTTTATTTGCCATTTATATATCCTTTTTTCGGTGAAATGACTGTTCATGTCTATTGCCTATTTTCTAATGGATTGCTTGTTTTTTTTTAATACTGTTGAGTTTTGAGAGTTCTTTATGTATTTCGGTTTTAGTCTTTTGTTGGATATGTGGTTTACTAATATTTTCTCTTGGTCTGTAGTTTGTCTTTTCATAGTCTTCAAATGACCATTCATAGAGTGAAAGTTTAAAAGTTTGATGAAGTTCAATTTCTCAATTTTCCTTTCCTTTATCATGCTTTTGATGTCAAGACTAAGAACTCTTTGCCCCATCCCAGAGACCAAAGATTTTCTTCAATGTTCTTTTTTAAAAGTTACATAGTTTTACATTTTGCATTTTAGTCTACAATCCATTTTGAGTTACTTTTTGTATACATGAGAGAATTCCTTAATTTAATTGGCTTTGAAACTTTGTCAAGAATCAGTTGAGCATATTTCTGTGCATCAATCCATGTGATTTTTCTTTAGCTTGTTGATATGGTGGATTAAAGACCATTTAGTTATGGTGTATAACTCTTTTTATACATCGTTAGATTTGACTTGCTAATATTTTGTTGAGGATTTTTCACGAGGGACAGTGGTCTGTAGTTTTGTTTCGTTTTATTGTCGTATGTTTTATCTTTGTATGGCTTTAGTATTGAGATAGTGCTGGTTTCAAAAAATGAGTTAGGAAATGTTGCTTCCTTTTTTATTTTTGGAAATAGATTGTATAACATTGGTGTTAAGTGTTCTTTAGATGTTCAGTAGAATTCTCCAGTGCAACCATCTGGGCGTGGCAGTTTGTTGATGTGTATCTGAAATTACAAATTCAATTCCTTTGATGGTGACAGTGCTATTCTGATTGTATATTTCATCTTAGTTTTGGTAGTTTGTGGCTTTGGAGAAATCAGTCCATTTCTTCTAAGTTGGCAAATTTGTGAGTGTAAAGTTGTTCATAGTATTCCCTGTTTAATGGCTGCAAAATGTGTAGCTATATTCCCTGTTTCATTTCTAATATTGTTGATTTGTGTTTTCTCTTTTTTTTAAATAGCAGGAGCCACATACGTAATTTATTATTTAACAGCTTTATTGAAGTATAACTAATGTACAAAAAACTGCACATATTTAATGTATACAATTTGATAAGTTGGGACAAATGCGTACAGCCTTGCTAGAGGCAAACAAATTTTATTAATTTTTTCAAAGATTGAGCTTTTTGTATTATCAAATTTCTATCACTTTTTCTTTTTTTGATTCTACTGATATCTAATCTTATTTTTATTATTTTCCCTCCTGCTTGATTTGAGTTTATTTTGTTCTTTTTCTAGTTTCTTGAGGAGAAACTTAGGTTATTGACTTGAGATATTTTTTTCATTTCTAATGTAAGCATTGAAGGCTATAAATTTCCCTCTCAGCCCTGATTTCACTGCATCTACATATTTTGATGAGTTGTATTTTTGTTTTTATTTGATTTTATGTATTTTAAAAATTTCTTTTCAAACTTTCTCTTTAACTCATGCATTATTCAGAAGTGTACTGTTTAATTCCCATATGTTCAAAAATGTTTCTATTGTCTTTCTGGTATTGATTTATATATGGTCAGAGAACACATTCTGTATGATTTCAATTCTTTTAAATTTATTGAGGTTTGTTTTATAGCCCGGGATATGATCTGTCTTGGTGAATGTTTCATAGGTGCTTGAAAAGAAAAGTGTAACCTGCTGCTATTGGGTGGGATGTTCTATATATGTATGTCAATTAGATGTCCTGTTAGTTGACTGTGTCATTTAGATCTTCTCAGTCTTGCTGAGTTTCTGCTAGGTGCTCTCACATTTGCTGAGAGGGAGGTGTTGAAGTCCCAGTATAATTGTGGATTTGTCTATTTCTCATTTCAAATCTATCAGTTTTCCTTTCATTTATTCTGAGCCTCTGTGGTTTGGTGTGTGCACATTGAGGATCATTATGTTTTCCTGGTATATTTATTATTTTATCATATATTGTTGCTCTTTGCTTTTAGTAATGTTCTTTGCTCTAATGTCTACTTTATCAGATATTAGTATAGCCACTCCTGCTTTTAAAAAAAATAATGTTTGCATGGCATATTGTTTTCTATCCTTTAACTTTCAGTCTACCTATGCCATTGAATTTGAAGTGAATTTTTTTTAAGCAACATATAGTTGGGTTGTGTATTTTTTATCCACTCTGCCAATCACTGCCTTTGACTTGTATATTTGGACATTTAAGATAATTATCAATATGCTAGCACTTAAGCTTTATAAATGTTATCTAATGATTAGAAAAAAAAATAATAACATCATCTGACACCCAAGACAATGATACTTAAAAGTGTAGAAAATAAAGAGATCTAAATGGAAGTGAGTTTTCTACACTTCACTCAAAGTGGTAAAATGTCAACATGGGTAGACTCTCATGGTCACATCCGTGTATTGTAATACCCAGAGCAACCACTATGAAGACTATACAAAAATATATACTCAAAAACATGATAAATAAATAGAAATGGAATCCTCAGAAATTTTCAAGGATCCCAAAGGAAGGCAAGAAAAAAAGAAATACAAAAATCGTAATCGGGCTTCCCTGGTGGCACAGTGGTTGAGAATCTGCCTGCCAATGCAGGAGACATGGGTTCGAGCCCTGGTCTGGGAAGACCCCACATGCCGTGGAGCAACTAGGCCCGTGAGCCACAACTACTGAGCCTGCGCGTCTGGAGTCTGTGCTCCACAGCAAGAGAGGCCGCGATAGTGAGAGGCCCGCGCACCGCGATGAAGAGCGGCCCCCGCTTGCCACAACTAGAGAAAGCCCTCGCACAGAAACGAAGACCCAACACAGCCATAAATAAATTAAAAAAAAAAAATCGTAATCAGAGGAAAGAAATAAAAAGAAGATAAATCTTTGCTCTCAGCACTTGAAAAATATTGTGTCACTTCCTTCTGGCCCTCCAGGGTTTCAGATGAGAAACCCCCTGCCATTTGAATTGGTGTTCCCATATCAGTAATATGTCATTTATCTGCTTTCAAGACTTTCCTTTTGTCTGTAGTTTTCAAAAGTTTAATTATGGTGTGTCTTGGCATAGATTTCTTTGACTTTATCCTCTTTGGTGTTTGTGCAGCAAACACCAAAGCGTAGAAGTGTCTTTACCAAATCTGGGGAATTTTCAGCCACTGTTCCTTCTAATACTCTTTCTGCTCTACTCTCTTTTTCTCCAGTCCTTTGGGTACTCTGATGATACAAATCTTGGATCTTTCTTTGTTGCCCCACTGGTCCTGAAGACTCTGTTTGCTTGTTTATTTCAGTTTACTTCTTCTCTGTTGTTCAGATTGGGTGAATTCTATTTTTGTGTCCTCAAGTTTACGTTGAACCCATTCAATTTAAACAAAATTTCCATTTTATAATTTTCATGTGGTCATGAAAATAATTTTATAATTATTTGTCTTTGCTGAGATCTCCTACTTTTATAACTTATTTGTCTTTGCTGAGATCTCCCACTTTTTAATTTGTTTCAAAATAATTTGTAATAGGCTGTTTTAATGATGGCTGCTTGTCTTAGTCTGCTCTGGCTGCCAAGACAAAATACTATAGACTGGGTAGCTAAAACTACAGAAATTAATTTGCTTATACTTCTGGAGGCTGGGAAGTCCAGGATCAAGGTGCTGGATGATTCAGTTTCTGGAGGGAATCCTCTTTCCATCTTGTAGATGGCTGCCTTCTTGCTCTGTCCTCACATGGCACAGAGAGTGTGGGCTTTCTGGTGTCTTTTTAAATAAGGACACTAATATTATTGGATCAGGGTCCTACCCTTATGATCTCATTTAATCTTAATTACTTCTATAAAGTCCCCATCTCCAAATATAGTCAGATTGAGTGTTATGGCTTCAACATATGATTTTGGGGTAGACACAATTCAGTCCATAACACTTTTTTAAAATCTTTGTCAGATGATTCCAACATCTGCTATATCTTGGTGTTGGTGTTAATTGATTACCTTTTGTTTTTCATTCAAATTGTGATTTTTCTTGGTTCTTGGTATGATGGATGACATTTTATTGTGATCTGGACATCCTATTTATTATGTTTGGAGACTCTGGGTCTTATTTAAATGTTTTATTTTCATAGGTAGTCACTCTCACTAGGTTTGGCATTTGACTTTCATTCTACTTTTATGCTATGGTCCCAATGGCAGTTTCATTTTCAGAATCTGTGATCTGCTTAGGTCAGTAGGTAACCCTGGGGATCCCTTGGTCCCTGCTGGTTCTGCCTGAGGGGGCGGAAGTGATTTCCCCAAGCCAGGCCAAGAGGTATCTCTCCACTGTGGGGGGAGGCAGGCGGAGGGGATGTGGTAAGATCCCCTTGCTGATACCCTGCCCCAGCCCTCCTTCCCTCAGGCTTCCTCAGGGTCTCTGCATAGCAGAGGAGAGTCTCCGGCCCAAGGGGACAAAAAGGTTTCCGGGACCAGGCTGTTTCCTAAGACTGGCTCCTGTTTTCCAGTTCTTTCCACCTGCCCCATTCATACCCATTTTATTTTCTCGTTTCCTTGCCCACATCTTACAACACAGCCAATATTTTGCATATGGTAGATGCTCAATTGTTGCTTCACTGGAATTACTCATTTAATTATTTGCTCGTCAAGGGTGCTGGAGATGGTTTTGTTTTTATTTCACTCTCATGGGTTTGTCTAGACAACTCTACATCAAGTATAAGCCTGTCAAAGATTGTTAGATACAAGGCCTGGATCTTTTTCTGTGGGAAGTGTCTACCTTCATGGGAGCAGGAGAGTGGCTTGGATAAAGCATTCTGTTCTGTTGAGATACTTTTGTTTCTATCACACAGAGTTCTTTTTAGAGGCAAAAAAGAAAAATCATTGCCTCCCCTTCTTGGCTTTCATAAAAGAAGTTTAAGGATTTCAGAAAGAAGTCTCAAGCTTTTACATTGCAAAACAGGCTATTTGGTTGGTATGAGAGGAATCCATAAATGGGTAATTATTTTATTCCCTGGCACAAAGGCTGGCTCAAAAGCAAGTGTTCCTTAATTTTGACTGATAGGATTATAGAATATCAGAACTGAATGAGACGTTACAGAACAGCTGGTCCCCAACCTCTTATGTTACCAGGGTGGGAAATGAGGCTTATTTAAAGTAACGGTTTGTCTAAGACCACAAAGAAGTTAGCAGTAAGTGGGTGGTGTGTGAAGTAGTGGTGGAGTGTGCCCTTGATTCACAGAGCCCTGGGTTTGGATCCTGGTTCAGCCGCTTCCTGGCTGTATGATCTTAGACGAGTCCATTACCTTGTCTAATTTTATCTCCTCAGTGGTGTTGTGAGGGCTTTGCAAGATAATCCCTGTTCAGTTCCTGGAAAATAGTAAGAGCTCAATAAATATAACTTCAGCCATTCCAGGGCCCATCCACCTTTAGCCCAGAGAGTTTCCTGCTCCATTGTGGCAAACCATTTATATTTCCCCTGTTTTGTCCAGTTTCTAGTTTCACTCATTTTTTTCATGAGCATTTGTTGAGCACCTGCTGTGTACATGTGTACCTGAATAAAAAGCACCCCTCCTTTGCCCTCCTGGTGCTTTCTCTCTAAAGGGAAGATGGCCCTGCAAACAAAAGGGTCAGAATAGAGGCATTCACAAGGCACAGAGGCTGGGGGAGTGGAGGAGGTCTCTCCTATCTTGGGAAATTACATCTAGGGTAACTTTATTTTCATGTGTTTACTTAAAAGATGGCTGAGTCTACCTGTATTGGCTACAAGTAACAAACAGCTTCAAGGTAATTGGCCCAGTAGTTTTCAGAAATTAAGATTGCTAATGTTAAAAACGTTTCTATCAATATATGCCTTGGATACCCCTAGGGAATCAGGTATTTAGAAGTTGAAGGAACTAGTTCCAAGTCATCAGTAACCTGACTAGGTTGAAGTCAGGTGGAGTCACCTTTTACAGTAAGTTTGCTCACAACCAGGTGACTAGGAGTTTATTCAAAGTCAGTTTACTGTTAATTATCAGACTGAATGTGGAAAGCCCAGTTTTAAGAACAAGTTCAAATTAATGGATGATTAGCTCAGGAAGCAGAGCAGGTATTGAGGAGGAATACAGAGTGCTATGGGAGAACAGGAAGTATAGACTTATTTATTACCCCAGGACCATAGAAGACTTTTGACCTGGGTTTGCAAGATGAAAGTGTGGGTTGGCCATTGTGATGGGCAAAGACAGCCCAATCAAAGGCTGGAATTTTGCAAGTGGAAAGTGGGCACGGATAGCACTCGGTCCCAGGAGCCTGAGGAGGTGGAAGAGGAGGGCACACAATGGCTTGGGGGTGTAATCACTAGGATAATGAATAGCATCCTCAGGAGGGTGGGCTATGAACTCCATGCTGCAGGAAGTAGAGAGGTAATGGGTGTTAAGTGTGGGAGTGGCAAGAACAAGCTTGCTATCATTATATTGTCAATAAATTCTCTTTGTTTTCTGCATCTCTGCATTTTAAAGGACAGGAGTGTTAACCATATTTAAACAATGGCAGATTTTTTTTTCCACAATAGCCATTAGACACATATAGTTAAAAGAAGAGTGCTTTATAAAATGCCTTCAGAAAAGTCTTATGGACATATAATGAGGGACCCCAATCGGATTATGGCTCTTGGGAACGTCAGCTCAAGCATTTTGTCATGATCCCCTGTGGACTGATCACCAGGTTGACCTGGCTACTGCAGCCTTGCCTTCTGATAGAACAACGATGTCCTCTGCCATTTTCAAGAGATGACCAGGAGCTGCCACACTGCTTTAGATTATTCTTCTTGAAGATGCTCTTCAGCAGTCCAGGTGGGCCATGAGGAGGCTCTGTCTAGCTTAGGCTGAAGTCCAGGCATGAAACAGTCATTACAAGATGAGAACAGACTAGTCGCTTTGGGGGATTCACTGGTCCTGGGCTCTATTTGGGTAAGCAAATTAATGAGCTGGAAAGTCTCATTTTTACAAGTGCTAAATTGTAAAGACACTGCAGGGACAGACGCTTGAATGTTATTGATGTTTGCTCAGATGAGGGAAGGAAATCTCATAGAATACCAAGGAAGCCTCCTAATTTAAAACATGTCTTCTGATAGCAACATCATTTCAATCTCAGCAGAGGGGGACACGGCAGAGGATATTTTTCACTTTGTCTGTTGCAGATTTTCCAAAATGCATGTGTAAATCACTAACTATGAAGAATATCTTAGAAAATTGTTCTTTCCAAGATGGCTAAATTTAAATTTTAAAGTACTATCCTCCCTCTCTGGCCTCCCTTTCTTCTTCCTTTCCTCCTTCCCACCCCCCTGCCTCCTTCCTGCCATTTCTTCCTTCATCCCTTCCTCTTCTTCTCCCTTTCCCCTCTCCTGCTTTCACTTCTTTCTCCCTCAAAGATTCACTGAGCACCTATAATATGTTTATCACAATCAGGGACAAAATTTACAAAGATGGAAAATCCAGGTCCTATTCTTAAGGAACTCGTAATCTCTTAGAGGAAACAGATGCCTAAAACACATAAGCAATTCATCACAATGCAACATGAGAAATGATTTGATTCCAATTATCTTCAGTCCAAAGGAGTTTCCCTAAGTTATCTGAAGGGAAAAATAAAAGCCTTAGCTTGTCCTTCAAAGATATCCAGGAACCTAAAACAGAGCCGTTTATCCTCTGGTAAATGTTTGATGAAAGCAAGCTTTCTGAAGAAGGTCCTAAGAGCCATTCTTCCAAAAAGCATGGCTAATTTGATAATTCAAAAGAGAAAATGATTACCAAATCTTCACATCTGCCTTTTTAATAGACCTTTTATGCTTATGTGTGCATGTGGCATTGTCCTCCTAGAAATTCTTAGCTCTTCAAATCAAATTTAGAGGAGTCTGGGCAAGGTCCCCTCTCACAGAATTTCATTTCCTACAGGAATACAGTGTATCAACTTCCAGACTGAATTCAAAACCCAGGCTAAGTTCTGCTGCCTGTATAGCAATGACATAATTAAGAGTTTTGGCTTACAAGACATTTTGTATGTTTGTTTAACACACACAAATTTAACGTGCAGGCCCTATGGGTTACACTGATTTAAAATATCATTTGTCTTATCACATCGAAGCAACAGACCATTCATGGGCTTCCCAAGCCCATGGGGAAGCTACTCTTATCCTCATTTTATTGATATGGTCTCTGAGATTTCAGGAGGTCAAATGTGCAGGTTAACACAGCTAGCAGGTGACTAAGTCTGAGGCTGAAGACATTGCAAGTGCCCCTTCTTTCAGTACAGTCCTGCTTCACCCTAGATGCCATGTGGAGTAGATAAAAGAGGGGACTCAAGTGGGTAAGCTTAGGGGTCACAGTGAATAGCTCCTGGCAGCTCATTAAGTGCCAGCTGGTGACACAGAGACAAAGAAATGGGTCCTTCTGGCCACCTGAGCCTCATAGAGATCAGATATTAAAACTTCACAATGCTGTAGAATCCACTCATTCAGTCATTCAACAAATGTTTCTTAAGTTCCTACCATATGCAAAAAAACTCTTCTAGGCAGTAGGGATATAGTGGTCAACAGAAAAGACAAAAATCTGCTTTCCTTCAGGGAATATTCTAGAATTGCATGTCAGGCAACAAACAAATATAATATATAAGCATGTACGATGGAGATAAATTCTGTGGAGAAAATAAAGCTGTTAAGGGCAGCAGGGGTGTTAGTTTAAAGACAGCATCCAGGGAAGGGCAAATAAGGTAAGTACCAAGAGGGTGAAGGAGTGAGTCGTGGGATGGTCCAGGGGAAACCGCTCTGGCAGAGGGAACAGCGGCCCCCAGGTGGAGCCAGCCTGGTGGGTTTGAGTAACAGCAAGGATGCCAGTGTGTGGGGAGGAGTGAGCCCAGTAGAAGCTAAGAAGGTGAGGTTGGAGGGGTCACAGGGCAGATCACGTGCTGACCTTGGACTTTGGACTCAACTCAGAGAGAAAGTGGTGGAGGTTTGGGACAGAGGACGGATGTGAACTAACTCATTTCCGCAGGCTTGTTTTGACTACTGCATTGAGAATAAGCTGAAGGGAGGAGAGAGAGACAATGCAATGGACCAAAATGTTCATTCTCAAGACAAGATGTGTGATCCTGCATGGCCATCAGGTCCTCTGGGCAGAAGATGCCCAGGTCCTCTTGTTCCATCTTTAGTCCCTGGAGGTTGGGGTTCAGCTGTGACCTTATACGCAACATCTCACCACATTGATTACTTAAACTTTCTCAGAGATTTCAAATCAAAAGATCAAACAGCCTTGGGCAAGTCACTTAAACTCCTTGGGCTCCAGAGTGCTCATTTTAGAATGATGAGTGTAACATCTCGTTAGCTAACCTTTCAGAAACATTCAAAGAGACGTATATGAAAGAAACTTGTTAATAGAAAACCACTGTACAAAGTAGGGGATCTCATATACTTCATAATATTACTATTATTTTGCTAATATTTCTACTATAATCTTATTTCATGAGCATCAATGTGAAATGTCTACAACTCTTGCCTTTCCTTTGCCTCCAATCTCTATTTCCTGATTTTATCCAAGTTTCCTTCCACAATGTCTCCCATTCGTCCTTTTTTCTGGCTCCTGAAGTTCAGGTCCTTATAGGGTGATACTGAGGCCATTGAAATAACCTTTTGGGGAACTTCCCTGCCTTTTCTCTTAACCTTGCATCCTGTGTTCCATACTCTTCCCCTGCAGTGTAAGTTCTTAGCTGAACTGTTGGCCTCATTCCCAAAGAAATCTCACTTTCTTCTCCCATCTCATTTCCTCTGGTTCTGTTATATGAACCTCATGGTTCCAGAATTTCCTTACAGTCCCCCACCATGTCTCATTGTACCTATTTCTGTGGTTTGGGTTAACCACTTCTATTTGAAATATTCTTCCCTTTTCTCCGCCTATTCAAAACTCTCCCATCTTTCCTAGAACCTTTTCTGCTACTGCTACCTACACCAATGCTTCATTCACTGAGTATCTAAATGTTTATGCCATATGATATTATCTCCATATGTATCCATATCTTATTTCCTAATAAGATCATCTTCGGTCTGTAAAAAGATGTACAAGACTCATGGGTTGCTATAAGTAACTGCCAAGTCAGCATACCTTTTAAAAGACAAAAGGAAACCCAGAGCTAAGCAGATGAGGCTTCAAATCCCAGATCCTCTGATCATTTGCTGTGTGATCTTGGATAAACTATTTAACATTTCTGAGTCTCATTTTTTCAACTTTAACATGGTTATAATAGTAGCTACCATGTAGAATTGCTCCAAGGATTAGAAATAATTTATGTAAAGTGCCTAGCCAGACTGGCCATAGAAGTAAACACTCAATAAGTTATAGCTATTATTACAATTATTACTGGTATTATCATAACCATATATAACCATTACTGGTATTATCATAAAATAATTATCATTTACCATCAGTGAACTTCAGAACTTACTTTTCACTGGGCTAAGCTTCCCCACTATTAGGTTGAGGGAGTTGAACTAGATCAGTGTTTTCCAAATGCCTTAAAACTATGTCTTGTATAAAAATTCACATTTTTCTTTAGTGTCATTTAGAACCAAAAAAATAATCTAATATTGTGTTTAAAAAGAGATACAATCCTTGGGGCAAAATGATTCTCTATTTTCAAAGCACATCCCAAAGATGGAACTCAGGGAGCTAGGTATTCTTTCATGTTTCTTCTAGATCTAATATTTGGCCAAATTCTGTGACTTGGGGAGAAGAAAACCTTACCTATGTCTGATTTTTCTCTCAGGAAATGATACTAGATTTTGGTTACCTGGCATCTTTTGCCTCTCCAAAACCTATTTGTACATGGAAATTATATTTCCATCGTGGGGGCCCATGGAATTTCTTTCCTTGTCGTTATTTGCTGGATTGGTATAGCCCTTGCTCCAAGGAGAATCAGCACACGTTTAAATAGAGATCCCGGGGCTTCCCTGGTGGCGCAGTGGTTAAGAATCTGCCTGCCAATGCAAGGGACACGGGTTCGATCCCTGGACCGGTAAGATTCCACATGCTGCGGAGCAACTAAGCCCGTGCACCACAACTACTGAGCCCACGTGCCACAACTACTGAAGCCTGCGTGCCTAGAGCCCGTGCTCCGCAACAAGAGAAGCCATGACGATGAGAAGCCTCCACTCGCCACAACTAGAGAAAGCCCGTGCTCAGCAATGAAGACCCAACAGGGCCATAAATAAATAAATAAATAAATAGATAGATAGATAGATAGATAGAGATCCCTGCTTGTAGCATGGGCTATAGATGGCGCTGCAACGGATGGTTTGAAGCAGTGGGAAATGTTGGCTCCAGAAGATAGGAAAATTTACATATGGTAAATGCTATTGATTCCCCTTGTCAAGAGATTAATTTAGAAGAAAGAATCTGTTATTAGTATGAAGGTGATGTGCGATGATGGAGAAAGGAAGGGGGCGGAATCAATACCCAGGAGTCACCATTAATGTACTATTGTCACTATCGTTTTGACAGGTTTACAATCAAATGCTATCGATTTTTTTATCAGCTTTTGCAGCTGGCTTCAGAAAGTGAGGTTTCTGGGGTTTTAAAAAAGAAAGTGTTTTCTAGCAGACATTTTTAATTTTATTTATTTATTTTTGGCTGCATTGGGTCTTCGTTGCTTCACGTGGGCTTTCTCTAGTAGCGGCGAGCGGGGGCTACTCTTCGTTGCGGTGCGCAGGCTTCTCATTGCGGTGGCTTCTCTTGTTGCAGAGCATGGGCTCTAGGTGCATGGGCTTCAGTAGTTGTGGCATGGGGGCTCAGTAGTT
Source organism: Balaenoptera ricei (assembly GCF_028023285.1). NCBI lineage: Eukaryota > Metazoa > Chordata > Mammalia > Artiodactyla > Balaenopteridae > Balaenoptera > Balaenoptera ricei. Next base: position 92,345,844 of record NC_082651.1, read on the forward strand.
GTGGCTCACGGGCTTAGTTGCTCCGCAGCATGAGGGATCTTCCCGGACCAGGGCTCAAACCCGCGTCCCCTGCATTGGCAGGCGGGTTCCTAACCACTGCGCCACCAGGGAGGCCCCTAGCAGACATTTTTGTTCTAGCTTTTGCATCCAGGGAAGAGTGTTTGAGATTTGCTGAGTCAGCCTTCAGTTGCTGTTGTGTCGTTGTCATTTCACCTTTGGCTTGATGGCTTGGAAGGGAATTAACGTAAAGGGGGGCATCCATGTGGGCTCCAGGCAGGCATCCTTGGAGGTGTTGCTTAGAGAACGGAATTTCCCCAGAGTCACCATATAAGAGCAGGAGAGAGCGATTTGTTACTCAAGATGGACATGAGGACTTCAGTGTGGAGGTGGGAAGGAGGAGAGTAATAATCACTGAGCACCTGCCATGTGCCGAAGTCTTACATTACGTCATCTCATTTCAATCTCATAATCTCCAGATTACAGAGAATTGAAATCCACAGAGTTGAAATAACTTGCCCAAGTTTACACAACTGGAAAAGGCAGCTGGAATTTGATCACAGGATTGTTTGAAATCATTTCTATTTGTCTCTAGACGTTTAGTTCACGGACAGCAAACAGGTACTGTCAGTGATGGGTGCTGAATTGCCAGGTGCCCCAATTTGAGGGCCTTAGATGAATCAGAAAAGCCTTGGATATGGGCCTTTGTCCCGATGTGACCTATAACTCTACCACCTTATTCCTGATCCTATTTATACTTGTATTTCCCACTACAGATGGCAGGTGTCTTGCTGGAGTGAGTGTTCCACCCTACTCGTTGATGATTATGCTTCTTGCTCATAATCCACATATATATGTAACAGCAACAGTAACAACAACAAAATCTGTGGATTTATCCTGTGTGCGTTCCTTCTAGACACTAATGAGAATTTTCTGCCACTTGAATACTTTTTTCCCTTTTGAACCTAAGTGTGTAACTTGAAAGAAATTGCTGTATTCAAAGTACCATTCTCTCCTGGTGGCTTTTTCAGAATTCAAATTCAGATAGATAGTCTCAAAAATAACTAAGAAAACCCTGTTCTAGGTCCTTAGCATGGGTATACTGTTTCTGTGTTGTGGGAGTGAAGAGGATTGGATTTGGATTCAAGAGAGTGAATTCTCTGTTTCTAATCTTGTCTCTGACATTAAATTGCTGTGTGACTTAGAATAAGTCCCCTCTTCTCTCTAAGCATCATTTTCCTCCTTTATAAATGAAGAGCCTTGCACACAGTGATTTACTCTCTCAACTTTGTTTAGAGTAACAGGAAGTTTGGGTGCTCTTTTCCCAAATGAAAGTTTGTTTTTTTTTTTTATAAATTTATTTATTTATTTGGTTTTGTTTTTGGCTGTGTTGGGTCTTCGTTGCTGCGCGCGGGCTTTCTCTAGTTGTGGTGAGCGGGGGCTGCTCTTCGTTGCGGTTCACAGGCTTCTCATTGCGGTGGCTTCTCTTGTTGCCGAGCACGGGCTCTAGGCACGCGGGCTTCAGTAGTTGTGGCATGCGGGCTCACTAGTTGTGGCGCATGGGCTTAGTTGCTCTGTGGCACGTGGGACCTTCCCGGGCCAGGGATTGAACCCATGTCCCCTGCATTGGCAAATGGATTCTTAACCACTGTGCCACCAGGGAAGCCCCCCAAATGAAATTATTATAATTCCTATATACCAACAGGAAAGATTTCTCTAGCAGAAAATAGTCTATATCTGTTAATCTTTCTGAATCTCAAATGGGAATGCCACATAAACTATTTTTAGAGAATCACATATGAGCAGGATAAGAAATGGTCTAGGTCTACCTACCACACACACAGTAAAAGATGAGGCTGCCAGGCCGAGTAGACACTTGAGAGCAGGTGTGATATTTATCAATTAAGTGTTTTTTAGATTGTCTTGCCTGCCAGTAGACCAGCAATAGAAGGAACTAAAAGTTCATGAAAGCTTGTGAAAGAAAACATTATTGAGAAATTTATTCAGTAGCTTCTCTTTTTTTTTCTGTGAGGACTGGGCAAAGACCTCATGGATTTGTTTGTAGAATATAATGTGATAATATGTGTAGAGTATCTAATTTATTGTTTGGTATGTAATAGAAGCTCCCTTAGGGTTGTCTCATTTGATTTTAATGGCAGATAATCTCTGTTTAGCTCTGAATGCTTCAGAAACAAGGTTTGAGAACCAAAGGATTAGAGGTATCTTAAGATCCCGACTAGAATTGACATTCTCTGATTCAAAGATTGTTTCCTTCTTGTGCAATAAACAAAGACTCTTGGGAGTCTGGAGTAGGGCTGGGAGTGAGGGGTGGATTTGAAGATGGGAATGGGACATGCCAGGTAAGCAACTGTCACAGTTTTACTCACGAAGGCCTTGACTCAGTCCACTGACCATGTGAAGGCATTTCTCTCCGCAATTCCAAATTCTGTCATGTCTAGTGATAATATGCAATGCCATCGGTCAGCTCTGTAGCTGGGCCCCTAATCTATGAGAGATTACTTAAAGAGGAAAAAAAAAAAAGAGAACTTTGAATTGAAATAAACGTAAGCATATGCTGTTGGACAGGCATCTTCCTAGACACTGGAATGATAAAAAGTTGACAATTAGCAGACTTACCCTCAAGGAGACATAATCTAGAGATGGACATTCACGTGAGTACACACGCACGCAGGGAAGGCTGGGTGGGGTAACTACTCCAGTGAAGGCACAAAACCCACGGGGTAGGACGTATTTATTTTGATATGGGAGGAGCAGTGGTGTTTCTCCCGGGTTGAAGTTTTTATTGCTTTTTTTTTTGGACTCCCTCTTCTCTGCCCCTACCTGGAGAACATGGATGTGTGGCTTGAAATGGAGCAACCCGAGGTTGCACCCGAGGTTAGCAGGCCAGGGTGCTGTGTACAACTAGAAGATTCTCCTACCTCCCTGCCTCCCATTCCTCAACCTTCTGTAACTTAGATCCTGCTCTTTTCATGTCCTTTCATACATTCTCACAGAAAGGATACGAGTCATCTCCTGTTTTCCAGATCCTGGAGAGTTTGTCAGGATTTATCCTACTTGAACTCCCTACGGTATTCAATTCTGCAAACTATGGAATATTATTTTTCCCTTGGCCTCTGTGACACCACACTTCATAAAGTATTTTGAATTAAAGAGTAGGGAGTAAATCATGGTATGTGTTCCTTTTAATATGAAAAGTATTTATAAATTACTACACAGCTTCTAACATTTTCTGAAATCAGTAGATAGTTGTTATGTTGACAGTCAAATTGGTACTGTCTTTGATAATGGATAGTAAGTACTTTAGAAAGGTTCTAAAGAGATTAAATTAAAAATCTTAAGTTAAGCCACTGATAACTAACATAAAAATGCTCATTTTTATTCCTTAAAAATATTAAATGCAGATAAGTATTTTATTTGTTAATTATATAATAATGAATATAATGAATAATAATGAATTATATGAATAATGAATATAATGAAATACATTTAAAATGTAATAACACAATTTCTTTTATCACTATCATACTTATAACATTGATCATATTTCTAACATCAGTAGAATCACCAGTATTTTCATTGTCCAAAAAAAGGATGAGTCAGAGAAATAGAGAATGATTTTTTTTTTTCTGAAAACTCCCCAAATATAGAGAAGCTGAGCCAGAAACAATTAGCCTGCACTTACAAACATGTCTTAGGTATAATGTTGCTGTTTCCTCCAGTAGAACAAATGCCAAAAGAATGGACACAGAGATGAAATATATTCATTTTTGCATGTGGCAAGAGAAAGCCTCACTTTTTGCCATTTGTTCTTCCCCTTTAGAAATTTCATTCCTATTATTCCCGGTTGATTGTTCTCGTTTACCATTTACCAAGTTCTGCCAGTACATTAGTGTGTACAGATGCTGGGCCTGTGCGAACCCCAAACCCAAAGAAAAACAGAATATTTCAGATGAATCTCAGTCTGGTCTGCTTGATATTCAATATCTGCACGTATGAGAATTTGAAACCTGTTAACTCCATGTGTATATTTTGATTTCTTTTTAATACTTCTTTTTGAATTTGTGTTTTAATATACATTTTAAAATGTCTTTTACTCTATTTAGCTGGGTCTGCTCATTTGAGTTTTCAAGGAGCTGCTCCCACCTTGGCGGGACAAAAAGCTTTGAATGCAGGGACCACCCCTCCCCCCACTGCTTTCTCAACATCTCCCAACTTAGATTCTGAATCTTCAGATTTGACTCGTTTAAGATTTTCATCCTGTCTGCCTTCCATCATGTCCCTTGACCACTGACCTTCTTGTTCATCTATTTCTATCTTCCTTTCCCTCTTCCGGAGGAGTCTTTATCTGCCTTTATCTTCATCTTTCCTCTTGCAATTTCATCTCCTTTTGGTTCTTCCTGTGTCTTAACAGCCCCCTGAGAAATGCACCTGTGTGCCCGCAGCAGCCAGCCAAGTAAGCAATTGGCAGCATGGAATAGAGTTATAGAGCAGAAGACAGAGGAAGTGACGGAGATCTCATGGGGGCTGGGACCAACCTAAGACCCAGGTATCTGAAAAATGGTTTCTGGTATTCAGAGTCAAAGGTTCTGGCTCAGCACCTCCCCTGAGGGCCCAGGTCTGTCAGTCAAGGGGAGCAACCAGAGCTGTTGTGTTGCCAGGATTCCTGCAGCCAGAGCAGAGAACTGGGGGGAACCAGCATCAAGGAAATTAAGAGGTTCTCCTTCTGCCATTGCTGCCTGGGCTAATGCCTTGGGTCTTAGATCATCACACTGTACAGCTGATGTATGAACTTCCAAGTATGTAGAGCGTGTATCCTTCTTTATATCCAATGTGTATATATGTGTACATTAGGTGACTATGGTACACGTGTGTATGCATGAGTATGTACAAACATACTGCTACATGGGTGCGTATGGGAATATGTTTGCCTGGGTGTGCAGATGTGAGGACATGTGTACATGTTTGGGGGAGAGTTTTGTGTGTGCTGAGAGGCAGCAGTCAGTAAATATTTGGAGAGTGAATTAATTATCCCATTTGTTCAATTCCGTAAATATTTATGGGATAGTTTGATGATAATTAGAATCATAACAAGTGGTAATAATGTAAGCAAGAGAAAACTTCCACTAGGATATTTGTGAAAAGAGGGGTTTGCCCCAATATCTGCTCAGGAATGATCCAAGAGGCAGCTGCTTCGTTGAAGAACTATAAATCCATCCTTGCCCCTGTCACTTTGGACCTGGGCTCACTCTCTATGGCTCACTGCCTGGAACTCTGGGCCATTGTTTATTTTCCATTAGATGCTGATACCACCACACAGGTCTTATTTGTGTAAAAGACTACATTTCCCTTACTGCTTGGGCCTTTGATTTTATACAACTCTACCAAAAAATTCTGTTTTGTTATCTAAGACCTTTAAACTATGGTTTGGAGATAACTAAGAGGAATTACAACATTGGGAGTAATACTTTTAATATTAGATGCTAAATAGATTATTTTCAGCAACCAATGGACTAAGCTATATCACTCACCAGGAGTCCTACCATGGGTAGAGATCTCAGAGTGAGATCCATTCCCTTAATCCTTTAAAGTGTGGGTTTTGGGCTCACCCTAGGAAAACTCCACATCCATCTCTAGGGACGGATCTTGCTCTAGATCCATCCTCATCCTCCCACCTTAGCACATAGCATCTACAGTCATGTGTAAGACTGTACATTTCCCAAGGCCTGAGTTGCTGGCTGTCTCAAGAACAACTGCATGTGGGACTTAAGTAGAACAGTTCAAGGTAGGTGACTGCATCCCAGGGCTGGTCGCTTTTCACATCTCCCCACCAGCATGCAATAAATATACACACCCTCACTCCTCTTGGGGTCTTCTGTCCTAGGTGGGTAAATCTTGGGCTGATCACCCACACCCAACCCCACCCATGCACGTGAACGCATTGCTCCCGGGACAGATAATAATTCTCAGAGGCAATACAACCCACATATATATCAGAGAAACATTCTCCTAAAGTATATGCATACAGTCTACAAGGATCTTTCCTAGTCCCAAGGGGGATGGCGTTTTACATTCCAGAGCAGTTTTCCTTTCCTTTCTCGCCTCCTCCTGTTCCCTGTCATGCAGTAGTCCGTGGCAAGGGACCCCCTGAGACATATGAAATGGGGCTCATAGCGGTGTCATTCCAAAGTGATCTCCTTGATCTCCAATCACTCCCCATCGGCCATGCAAAGATCAGGAGCATGCTTTCAATTTATAGTTTTATCTTTTTCTTGGGCCAGACCAAATTCTCAGCATGGGCTTCCCCCCTTCCCTGCCCTAGTCCCTGTGAGGGGCAGGGAGAGGTATCACGATGTATTTGCCCATCTGTAGCAACCCCTCAGGGAGCAGTGGGGAGCAGAAACACGCTTTCCACTCGAATAATAGTTTCACCTAAATTCATAGAATAGTCTATAATTTACAAGGAACATGGATGACCCTTTGCACCCGAGGTTAAAATTTAAAAAATAAAAACTATTAAAATAACAAAGTGGTTTTACATATATTGCCTCATTTAATGAATTATCTGGGACCCATATAGCGCTAGCAACTCTGCCTCCAAAAGAGCTTAAGAAGCTTCATCAAAGGCTGTTGGAGTGTGTCTTGGTGTAGAGATTTGGGGGGGTCACCTCCTTCCCCCTCCACTTCTGAGGACAGCCACATAATTTCTCATCAAGTTGTCTGTCCCCTTATTGGCAGTTTTGACTTCACCTCACCTTGGTGCCTCTCGATGATCTCTAAGCCATAGGCTGTTAAGATGCTAATGGAGGAAAAAAAAAAAGAGTCATTACCTGAAGAAAGCTGACTCCTGAATTCCCCCCTTTTCATTCTGTGCAGTGGTCTTTCTTGCTCTCCTTCCAAGCCAGAGGGCAAAGTGAAGGGAGCTGGCTGCCCTTATTTTACTTTCTAGAAGGTCACCGGTTAGAAACATAAAAGGATGCATTTCTCCCTTTAAAAAGAGGCTTTAAAGTTATTTAAATCACCCAGGTTGCCTTCCACGTGGCTCCATGAAGTAAAACAGCATTAGTGATTGTGTAGGATGAAGAGGACTGTAGCAAGTCAGACACAAGGGGAGCAGAAATGGGAAGGTTTTTTATGAGGTTTATAAATTTTGCACCTTTATATACTTAATAAAAAGCTTGTGTCTAAATTATGAGAATGTTCTTGAGAATGAGGCATGGGTTTTTTGGAACCTTTAGTATCTGAGGATATTTTAACTGCAAAATAATAACTTGCCTGGAACTCCTTTGACTGGGTAAGTAGTAAAAATGACAAGGGGCATTCAGAGATGTTTTCATTGGGTCTATTCATCATTGGAAACTTTAATACAGTCGGGATTTACTGAAAGAATAACATACTCCTATATATTAAATGCTGGGGGTGTTATAACTTTGAATGTTCTTGGAAACTATCTACTCAATTACATATGTTCCTCCAGAAATTCAGCTGAGATTACCGGCATTGCACTTGATAGAAATGATTTCAGACTATTCCTTTTTGCAGATAATGACTTCTGTGTTTCCTTTCACTTTCTTTCTAGCACAGCTTACAGATTAGTTATAACCCTGAATCATGGTTATGTGGGATTTTCCAAGGTTGATGGAAACTCCAATTTTGTTGCCTGTGAGGGAAAAAAAAAAAATCAGAAGCTTTTCTTGGGGCGGCACATACATCTGAATAACGTTGCCAGGTCAAAATTAGTTAATTAATTAAATAAATCATTGTCTAGTGAAAAGACTCTCAAGTTTAAATTCAAAGTGATGGCAGCAAAGAAAAAGCAAAGCAAACATTTTGAGGATAATTGAGGGAGTGAATATGCAAGTCCTCTATGTATTATAAATCACTATGCCATTGCTAATTATAACTGAAATTTATTAATTTAAGCAGTATTAATTGAGATCTTTCTGGGTATTATGTTAAGTGCTGTATCAGAATAAAAAGATAAAAAGAAGGCATGGTTTCTGCTTTCAAGGAGCTTGCAGTTTATAATAATATTAACGGTTAGCATTTACAGGGCACTGTATGCTCAACAGTGGGCAAATAATAATTTAAAAAATAAACAGGAATAAAAAGATACCATATACAACAGAGCCTTTGAAGAGGCTAATTGTAAGAGCTGAGTTTGCCTCTGGACCTATCAGGATCCTGGCTAAGTTTGGAGGAAGCTTCAGGAAGCCCTGAAGACATAGCACATCTAAGGATCGTACTTCTCCTCTCACTAAGGAGGAGACCCTAACAAGGATCTTAGGACTGCACCGCTTAAAAACTATACTGCTGGCTGTCCGTGTACGTTTCAGAGCCCTACGGTGGTACACCTAGGTCTGCCTGGACATAGGCAAACCTTATCACAGAAGAAGCTTCCTAAGCTCCAAGGCAGCGTCTGTATGGTCTGCTGAGTGTTATGCAGCCTGTAAAACCCAGGGGCAAAGATGGTCATGATGGGGACTGGTAAATCTTGTGTCTATCAAGAGAGAGATTATAAAGGCTTCTTAAAAATAATTTCTCATCTAAGAGTCTTTAGAAACTAGATATCTTAAATCTAGAAGCCACAATATATTAAGATCTGGGTGAAATGCTGTTGAGTTGGTGACTGATTCAGCCCGGTATCCCGGGAAAAATGTGTTCAGGGATGGGTATAATCATTCAATTTCTACAACAAACTGTGTTGGGTACTATTATTAGTCTCATTTTAAAGACCACAACCTAGAGGCTTAGAGAGGTTGAGTGAGGTGCATAAGGTTGTACAGTTTGTGCAGCTTGGGTTCCAGTAACAGACACTGCTCTTGACCATAAGATAAGCACTTAAATTGGAAGAGAAAGTCAAGAGTTCCAAACTCTGCTTTGGGAAGTTCCACTGGGGAGGTGACTTGCTTAAACAAACTCTGAAGAACGATGAGGCATCTTGCAGGAACGGGAATGGCCATGTTAGGGATAGGGACCCCCTAGGACAAAGGCACAGAAGGGGCAGGGAGCAAGTGGGGAAACACAAACGCGTTCACATGATGCCCAGAGGGGAGGCTTCCCAGGGTATCAAGGACAGCCTAGGCAGGACTCGGTTTACCATCAAAAGGAGTTTGCCCTCTCTCCTGTAGGAGATGGGGATTCACCAGAGGTTTTGAAGTAGGCTGGTAATGAATTTGGGTTTTAAATTAAGAAAGATGAACCCTAAGAACTATAAAGGAGTAAAGCTTAGGGTCCCATGGAGGCGTTGAAGCACTGGAGGGTAAATAGATGACTGATGGCTCGGAATCTCCTCCTTCCTCACATTTACGTTACGAGGTAGCCAGAAGGAAGTGGGTATAAAATGTGTACACAGAAGCCTCTGAGCTGCTCCAGCAGGGAGGGGGCTAACAGGGTGATGTGAGACGTGAGAGGGACTTAGTTTTTGATCACTGAGACGTTCGTTTTCAGTTTGGAAGCAACTGTTATATCACTTTTCCTATGAGAAATCATGTGATTTACATTGTATTCTCCCATGCATACACAGGGGTGTGCACAGACACACACACCCACACACCCCCAGAGGCAGAACACAATGTCAGCTTACTCAGAAAGAGACAGAAGCCTCTCTAATGTCTGTCTGAAATCAGTAAATGTGCCTAGCATTTCAAAGATCATATTTAAATAAATGACTCTACATTAAAGTGAGAACTCAAGCTAATTACAGATAGAAACAAAATTCCTTCTACTGATATAGAGAGAAATCACAATTCCAGAGCAGTTTATGTGAGACAAGAATGGTGTGTAACACACAGATCACCTTCAGGACCTGAATCATGAAAAGGGAGAATTTTTTTTTCTAGTTTAGGATTTTCAACATAACTTAGGAGAATTGTCAAGCTAACATTAAGATAGCACTATAATATTGGAAACCCAAACACCAGATGTATCAAACAATGGAATTGTATTTATTAATGAACAATCATTTAAAAAATAATGCCATTATTATAAATGAAAACATCTATAATGCTTTAAAATAGCCTGTTAATAATGGTAGATGCAAGGGATGGGAAGCCCTACGTGAATTCACTGACAATCAACCACAGGCCACTTTACTGAATAGTTTACTAGTTTACCTTGGAATGACCAACTGGCCCAACTCCAATTCTACAGAATTTAATAGCAAATGACCAGTAGAGTAATTTGTTAAAGGACCCTTTTATCTAATACTTAATTAACCAAAAACAGTAACAGCTTTTTTATTAACCACTTAGAAAGTGTATAGCAATTATTTGTGTTTCACCGAGCCTGGCCTAATGTTCTGTGCATTACAGTTTGTGAATTTTGAATTTCACTGTAATGTATAGCATGGGTGTCAAGGATTTCAATGAGTGTACAGACTCTCGCTCCAAGGGCATGTTAAATCTAGCCTTCTAACTTCCCTACTTTCCTCAGTCCACTAATTTACTTTCTTGAGTAGGAGAAAAATGAGGGACTTGTACAGAGAATTTTGTGGATTTTGTGCTTGGGGAGGATTTTGCACCAACATTTTTCCACGCTTACTTTGTTAGGCATACATCACTCAGATACATATATGTCCATGCAGCCACAAAGACTCTTCTCTAGTCTTGGATAGTCTTTGCAAATCATTAACTACACAGAGTAAAACAACACTGTTTCTCATCTCAAATGATGCCCACTTATCAAGATAGGATACTAAAGAGTTGTGTCTCCATCACTGTCTCCATGGGTACTGTCTCCATGGGTACTGTCTCCATGGGTACTAAAGAGTTGTGTCTCCATCACTGTCTCCATGGGTACTGTATAATTTCTGTATCATTAAACAATAAAGAGTAATTGAGTTCCCTTCCCCTGATGTAAATTTTCAGACAGAATCTATATATTTCACAATACAGGTAAAAATAAACATGTAGTTCTCATTTCAGATACCTAGTCTTTTCTGAAATGCTTAATGCTTTATAGGCAAGTGTAAGGGCTAGTCTTTACACAGTCTACAGTGTCATAATATGAATTTGTCAGTCTGACTAAGCAAGTCAGGTCTGTGGGTGTGGGCGAGAGCGTGGATATTTGTGTAAGATGTATGCATGTGTATTGATTTGGTGGATGAGTGATATATACAGATAAATGAATGAAATGTTCCCAATCTTGGTGCACAGTTCAAGTGGTACCACCCCTTTTCTCTCAGTTATGAAAGTAAGTCAGTAAATCAACTAAATAGAAAAGGGAGTCACCTGGATTGAAAAGACACTGAGTGAAAGAAACCTATCCTATCATTTATAAATATAAAATATTTAACATTTGTGACTTGCCTGACAGGTGGAATTCAAAATATGAAAAATTACAAACCAAGAGTACACTGAATATTAACCATCCTCAAAGGAACCAGAACTGCTATGAATTTATAATTGGTTAATAGAAAACTCCCCCCCACCCCGTTTTTTTAGTGAATCAATAAGTCAACAAACTGGTCAATTGGCGAATCACTGAGTTAGTGATCCTTGGTGAATCGGTTGGCTTGGAGATTTTGAGGGACAATGACTATGGCAGAGCCACAGTGGTCTTCGAGTAAGGATTGAGTTGTATGTTTACTAGTGTTTATATAAATTGGAAGTAACTACTTGAAAGCATTTGTAGATACCATGGATTGGAAAGTAAAAACTACACCTCATTTAGGAAGAAGAAGTAAGAAACAAAGAGGAGAAAGAGATAGCATCTAAAGAAGGAAAGTATAACTTTCCCAGAAATCTGCAGCCTGCTTCTGCTGACGTCTCATTGGCCAGAATTGTGTCACATGGTCGATCTTAGCTGCAAGAGAGTCTGGGACATGTACTTTTTATCTTGACTCATTCCATCCTCAAACATAGCTGGAGTTCTGATCATAAGGAAGGAAGAAAGAGCGCTTCGATATTGGGAAAAACAACTAGCAGTGTCGATCTGCCAGAATTGAAGTTTCTCTTTCTCATTGTCTTTTCTTCTCACTTTTTAAGTCATTACTATGCTGGCTTTTTTCTTTTTTAAAGTTGTTGCCCCCTTGTCTCCCCATTGAATTATATTTTATTTAGAATTGTAGCAGTTCTAAGGGCTAGAGATCATCGAATTCCACTCCCTTTATTTCACTGATGAGAAAACTGAGGCTCAAAACTGCAGTTACCTGCCCAAGGGCACACAGTGAAGTAGAAACCACAAGTAGAGCCTCAGTCCAGCGCTCATCCCCCAGGGCCGTGCTGCCTTTGGGTAATGAGGAAAAAAAGTCAAATAGACAAATTTCACTTTTATTTTTCCTAAGTGAAAACTCCAGTTACCAACTTCTTTACATTTTAAATTATTTGCACTTGTGGAATTCAATTTCTAGCCAGCCAAGCATAATTGTAACACATTGCCAGTTTTTCTTATTAAGTTTCCTACATACTTTGTTATAGGATCATGCAGCTGCCAAAATGGGATGGGGGGTTCATAGGGGTTTTTCTTCACTCGTTAATCAAAAAGATTGAAGGCCAATATATGAGAATAACCTCACAGAACGCTACCCAAAACTGTTGCTAGAAAAATACCCCAAAGAATATTTGCAGCTTCCTGCCATTTTCTGAACAACTTTCAGAGATTGCTACACAATAAGGCTATGTGATAGACTGGGAAGTCTCGGTGTGAGGAACACGGGACCTGGTCCTCTTTCAGTCTCTTCTATGAAATGAATGATCTTGTGCAGGTCACTTTCTTGTTCTGACTGTCTTCTGCAGTGAGGAGAGGTTGTTCTGGAAGTAAGATCTCAGCTCTAGTTGCACACTGGAATGAATCACTGAAGGGCATTTAAAATTGTCAGTGTTGATATTCCCCCAACTATTTGATTGTATTGGTTTCCAGGGTAGGACATAGGTACCAGCAGTTTCTGTAAAGCCCCCTAGGCAATGCTAATACGTAGGCAGAGTTGAAATCCACTGGGCTATAATGAGCACTGATCTTGCTACTCAAAATGTGATCCACTGACCAGCAGTATCATATAACCTGGGATATGGTGAGAAATGCAGAATTCAGGGTCCCGCTCCAGACCTGCTGAATCAGAATCTGCAAGGACGTCAGGTGATGCAATCTACTGTCAAGTTTGAGAAGCACTGCTGAGATTCCTCTCAGTGCTCTCATTTCATGTTTCTGTAATATTGGGTTTCTTTCTTGCTCAAAAACCTTCAGTTGCTCCCCATGCAATCTCAACTCTGCAAACTGGTGTTTAAGGCTCATCATTATCTAACCCAGCCTTCTCTCCAACCATTCCTCCCATTATGTGTGCTGATCTTTAGAGACCTCTGTTCTTTCCTTATTCCCCAAGCAGCCCTTGTTTTCTTCTGCCTGGTTGGCATGGCTTCCCAGTCTTTCCCCAGCCAACTGTGGCTTGCCTCGGCCCACCATGCGTCGCTAGCACTTACCCTTTCTGCTCTGGTTTGCAAGTTGCCTGAGGTACCTTGAATTGTTACCATTGGATTTTGTTTTCTTACCTCCCTATTTAGACTGTAAGGTCCTTTAAGACAAGGACTATATCTTAGCCATCCTTGAATCCCAAGTGCACACTCAAAAAAATATGGTGGACATCTGTTAAGTGTTTCTATCAAGGCTTGCTGGAATGAGAACACCAGTGACTTGGGCGTCAAAGGAGGTGGATTTTGTAACCCCCAATGATGTGACCTTCTCTGGGTCTCAGTTTTCTTAGTTTTCTTGTATATAAAGGCCTTCAGTTACCTTCCAGTTCTGGTGTTCTAAGTCTAGGTCTTTGTTGGGACCCAGTTTTATCCAGTCATGGTCCCTGAAGATTGAACCCTCAGTTCTCTTGTATTTTACCAGCGGCGGTTTGCACATGTAAAGAGTTTTTAATTTATACCATCCTTCATGTGAGATTTAAATATACTATCTTATCCTGTCCTTGAAAATAAGTGCTGCCCCATAGGTCTGAAAGTGAAAGAAACCAGGGTGATTTCAGTGAGAATCAGGCAGCTGAATGAGTGAGAAACGAGATAAATGTGGTTTGGTCTTTCCATTATCTTGTTTGGTTTTCAAGGGAATTGTGGTCTTTTGTCTCTCAAGGATTTGGTTTGGAATCAGTTGGAAATGTGTGGTTTTTGCCCTGCAGATGTTTTTGCTCTGAGTTACACAGCTATCTGGTCAATCACAATAAGCACCCTTCACAGCCATTTGCAACTTACACCCTACATTCTCATTCAGTCCTGCAACAACCCTGTGATGGAGATACACAGGGGCCAGGATTGCCCCCATTTGGAGCTGATGAAGCAGGCTTAGAGAGGTGAAGCGATATGCCAGTTATTTTCTGTGTTTTTCAAAGGTCTGGTTTCTGTTTCCTCTGTCCCAGAAGCCCCCCCGCCCCGGGAGGCTTATCAGCCCTGTGGAATCGTTGGCCCCAACTCAGATGGAATTTCTAGGGCTCAGCCTCAGGATCCTGTCAACTTGATAATCCCCTTGGGGAAATTCTTCAGCATATCCAAGTATGAGAACCACCTTGCAAGTAAATGTCCTCTATCCCTATAGAGAACTAATCTACATCTTGGGATGGCTGCATTGACTCCCTTCCCCAGGCAAAAGCTTGGAAACTGGGTGTGTTTATCACAGTCAACTGAGCAGCTTTTAAGGAAGGTCACCTCAGTAAGCACCATACTGGGCCAAGTGACACAAATTCTGCATGGAGTGGCCTGGGAATCTTATTTTTAAATAGTTGTATAGATGACCTTGATAGTCAGCAAGGCTTGGGAGCTGTTGTCCTATGGCTAAGTTGAAACCAGACTGGGATATTTTTAAAAGGCTGCAGTCAACAGAGAGAATAATTTGTAACTGGATACTGTGATGCATTTAAAATGAGGTCTCCTATGGGGCTCTCTGCCTACCCTCTTCTTTATCTCCTCCAGAAAGACCTCTTTCACCTACTCAATAGAGGTCCCATGAAACACACCTAAATTCCTTGAAGTCTTTGTAGGAGAGAGTAAGGCTGAGGGGAAGTTTTCCAGATTCTGGCTTTCCGTCTGAGGCCATCACTTGTCATGCTTCCACATTAGGGGACACTAGGCTACACGCAGGCTAGGGCCTCAGCCAGTAGCTTCTGGACTTGAACCATCTGGTGTCCACTAAGAACAGCGTTTCCTCTACTACACAGAGTCAGATAAAAATAGAAAACATGAGCCCTCATGTTTTATAGCACTTTTCCATTCACAAAGCACATCCACATCTTTTTATCTCATCCATCCTCCCTCATAGCAAACCTGTGAGCTAGATGTCATTACCCACATGTTACGGATGGTGAGGCTGAAGCTGAGAGGTAAAGCGCCCTGCTCAGTCGGGGCTGATGAATCACAGAGCTGAGCAGACCACCTGGGGGTTCCGATTCCAGGTCCACCGCTCTTTCCACTGTGCACATCACACCCCACCTTCTCACATCAGCCTTGGTGGAGCAGGTGTTTCATTCTCATCATCAGATGGCAGAGCTGAAGTTAGAAGTGAAAAGCCCCAAGTCACACAGCTCCTAAGTGTGAAGACTGGGATTCAAACCCAGTTCTCTCAAGCCAACTGCTCTTCTTGTTCATGGCTCTGCCATTTTCCTGGAAGGCACAAATCCTCAGTTGTGTTTATTACACATTGTTGACATTTGCCCCTACTAAGAGATCATCATACTTCAGTGGACCCGTACACACATACTTGGATATACACAAAACCAAAACAAAAGATGTTTTTAACTAATATTCTACTGCCATACACTCTACTTTCCATTTTATTCTAAAATGCTGGTTCTGCTAAGTGAAGTATGTCAGACAAAGACAAATATCATGTGGTATCACTTATATGTGGAATCTAAAATATGATACAATTGAACTTATTTACAAAATAGAAACAGACACACAGACTTAGAAAACAAATTTATGGTTACCAAAGGGGAAAGGTGGGGGGAGAGATAAATTAGAAATTTGGGATTAACATATACACACTACTATATATAAAATAGATAATCAACAAGGACCTACTGTGTAGCACAGGGAACTCTACTCAGTATTCTGTAATAACCTATATGGGAAAAGAATCTGAAAAAGGATGGATATATGTGTACATATAACTGAACCACTTTGCTGTACACCTGAAACTAACACAACATTATAAATCAATGATACCCCAATGTAAAATAAAAATTAGATAAAAAAAAATTTCTCCAAAGAAGATATACAGATTGCCAACAAACAAATGAAAGGATGCTCAACATCACTAATCATTAGAGAAATGCAAATCAAAACTACAGTGAGGTATCACCTCACACTGGTCAGAATGGCCATCATCAAAAAATCTACAAACAATAAATGCTGGAGAGGGTGTGGAGAAAAGGGAACCCTCTTGCACTGTTGGTGGGAATGTAAATTGATACAGCCACTATGGAGAACAGTATGGAGGTTCCTTAAAAAACTAAAAATAGAACTATCATATGACCCAGCAATCCCACTACTGGGCATATACCCTGAGAAAACCATAATTCAAAAAGAGTCATGTACCACAATGTTCATTGCAGCTCTATGGACAATAGCCAGGACATGGAAGCAACCTAAGTGTCCATTGACAGATGAATGGATAAAGAAGATGTGGCACATATATACAAATGGAATATTACTCAGCCATAAAAAGAAACGAAATTGAGTTATTTGTAGTGAGGTGCATGGAACTAGAGACTGTCGTACAGAGTGAAGTAAGTCAGAAAGAGAAAAACAAATGCCGCATGCTACCACATATATATGGAATCTAAAAAAAAATGTTTCTGATGAACCTAGGGGCAGGACAGGAATAAAGATGCAGACGTAGAGAATGGACTTGAGGACAAGGGGAGTGGGAAGGGTAAGCTGGGATGAAGTGAGAGAGTAGCATTGACATATATACGCTACCAAGTGTAAAATAGACAGCTAGTGGGAAGCAGCCACGTAGCACAGGGAAATCAGCTTGGTGCTGTGTCACCACCTAGAGGAGTGGGGTAAGGAGGGTGGAAGGGAGGCTCAAGAGGGAGGGGATCTGGGGATATATGTATATGTATAGCTGATTCACTTTGTGATACAGCAGGAACTAACACAACATTATAAAGCAACTATACTTCAATGAAGATGTTAAAAAAATAAAATAAAATGCTGGCCCTGACCCATTAAATTTGTTTCCTAACCCACTGAAGGGCCATGACCTGGAGTTCGAAAAGCACTCTTCAGAGTGTTCAAACGTTGCTTGGGGTATGTATTTACACTTTTCCTACTAGGTCAAAGCCACAAGTGGAGAAATTGGAACAAATTCCGTGCTCGTTAGCCTTGGCCCCGATCAGCTTGGGCCTCTCTGCCCAGTTCCTTCCTGGTTTCCCTGGCCACTTGGCTGGGCCTCCAGCTCCTGGCCGCCTCCCAGGCTGCAGAGAGGGGGTTCTCGAGGCTGGAGGAAAGTGCCAGCCCCACACGGGCTCCTGGATAATGAGCACATCCTTCACAGCTTACCCTTTCCTGACGCCTGTGAACAGTAATAAAAATGTGAGCAAACAGGGAGAGTTTAGTGTGTTTATTGCTGCTATTGAGAAAATAATTTGATAATAAACAGGGCCGGTAATGGAAATTGCTTCTAAGAATAAAATTATGTTTTATGAGTTACATGCAGCCATCAGAAAGTGTTTTC
Source organism: Balaenoptera ricei (assembly GCF_028023285.1). Classification (NCBI taxonomy): domain Eukaryota; kingdom Metazoa; phylum Chordata; class Mammalia; order Artiodactyla; family Balaenopteridae; genus Balaenoptera; species Balaenoptera ricei. Next base: position 92,363,529 of record NC_082651.1, read on the forward strand.
GCTCTCCGAGTGGGAGCTGCCTGGGTGGCTGGTGCTGTTCCACCAGACCCCCCTCCCTCCCCGGAGCGCTACTATTCGCTCCACTTGCCAACTTGAACTTCTAGCCTTATTGACTTCTTGGCATTGCTGATCTTTGGAAACGGGGCAGCTTGGGTGACATTGCATTTTAATTAGTGCATTTAATCCCTGGCCTATGTGCTGATGCCTGTTACTTTTCTTCACCGAGACTCATTAGGCCTGGATAAGAAGACTCTTCTTTAGTGTATGATGTAGGAATTAACCCTGGGCACAGTTTCAATGGTCTATGTGGAAGAGGATCGCCTTTTCTATCAGCTAATCGCCCATCCTGTCATCAGCACGGGCATCAGAGTAAAATGAAAGCTTGAGAGCTTTGCTTCTGTACTAATTAGAAAGAAAATGACAGAAAAATGTCAGGCTTGAAGACCTGCATTGGCTTTGATGACACCCAGACTTTGGCAGGCTACCGACAAAATGCCCTGTCAACCTTTTCATTCTGACTTTGTCCATAATTCTGCCTTACACCCTGTCTTTTCACCATGCTTGCATATATCCCTCTTTCTGTTGGGAATCTTTCAAGTGCCAGCTTTCCCCTGTCCAAGTCTTACTCATCCCCCAGTGTCTCTCCTGACTGTGATAGCCTACGAGAAGCCATGCCAAACCCCGTGAGCTCTTCCTTCCCTATGTGATCCTCATATACTGTTAGGGAGCTTGTCCTGGGCTCCTGAGTGTTAAGCTAATTGCATCTCATTCCTTATTAGATCATAAGCTTGTGGATTCAGATTGTGGTTGTTATTCGTCTCTGATCTGGCCCAGGGTTCATCGAAAGCCATCTGGATGCATGTGGCAGTCGATCCAAAGGAAGAGGGATTGACCCTCGGATCTCCATCACACGTGATGGGGCTGGGCTGGGGTGAGGCAGGAGAAGCCCCTGGCACACAGAATGTAAAGAGACACTTGTAGGACCCCAAGAGGGAGTCTCTCTTGAAAGTGTTTGCCCTAGGTGCCTCTCATGCCTTACCCCAGTCCTGGCATTGGTGGGTGGACTGGGAAAAGAATGGAGGTCTCTCTTGAAGAGGCATTTGCTGGATTCCTTTCCTGAGGACAATTTAGTCTTCTCTGATCAGGATTTTTAGAATCAGTAGAAGAGAGCCTCCTCGGCTCTGCCATGGTCCTCTTAAGGACGCTAATTCTGTGGTTTTGCTCCTCACCCAACCCAATAGGGCTCCAGGCCTCTATTGCTGTACCTGTGGTTTCATGGGCATGTCCCCAGGCTTACTCATCCTTGGTGCCCCTGTCTGGCCCTTCATCCGTCCCTCACGTGGGATACTGCAGAAACTCCTTGAGATTCCCTGCCTTTAGAGTCCCCCCACCCTTGGCCCAGTCCCCGTTCCATGTCACAGTGGGTCAAAAAGCTGCTCTGGCTCCCTTCTTCCCAGCCATCCCCGTTCTCCTCTTCTCACGCCACGGCAGGTGGAGACCGAGTCCCCAGAGACTGCAAAAGATGAGATGGGTGGGACATTCACGGGTTTTACAAAGATTTCCTACTTAAGCTGTGATGGCAAACCAAAGTGTTTAACTAGAATTATAAATTAGATTCTTTAAAGAGTAGAATGCTTACACCATGATAACAGGTTAGGATATTTGATGGGGTTCTGTCTTCAGGGTAAGTGTGAATCCATTCATTCATTCGTTTATTCATTCAACAGCGCAAGAGTCTGGTCTAGATGCATCAGGAAGTAAGGCCGACCTAGGGGTGTCTTCACGCTCCTTACCTTCTACAGAGAAGAGGCAGCGTGAACCAGGACGCAGTCCTTGAATAAGATCATGGTAAGTTGCATAAGTAAGAGGAAGAAAACAAGCCGGGTAGGATCGGGAAGGGCTGAGGGTGGGGCTACGGCAACGGGGAGCCCTTCAGAGGCAGGCCATCCATGCTGAGACCTGAGGATTGGACGAGCTGCCAAGGGCATCGCCAGGCCAGAGCCAGAGCGGCGGCTGGAGGCTGGGATTATCTTCATGGGTTTGAGGAGCGGGACGGTGTCATGCAGCTGGAGGAGAGTGAATGAGGGCAAGAGTGGCACCAAAGGGACTTGGTGAAGTAGATGGAGGTCATGTTCAGCAAGGGCTTTGGACTTTATTCCTGCTGGAATTGGAAACCCTTAATGCGTGTTGACCAGGAGACTGACATGATTTGATTTACGTTTTCAGTGATCCCTCTGGCTTATGTGCAGGCTGGATTTGCTAAGGGCCCAGAATTCTGCACAACAACCTGCACCAGTAACCACACTTTTAGATAAAACACAAAGCTCGGTAACATACAGAATGCACGGAAGACTCTTTAATTTGTAGATAGTCTTTGTATGTTTCTTCCTGGCTGGAAATTTATCTTTAAGAAAAACAAACAAACAAAACCCCAAGCCTTGCTTTTTTTTGGAGTAAATATTTACAGTACTCGTCGTAATAATAGTTGTAAGGTTTTCTTCCCTTTTCCTCCTTCTTTGTTATCAAATCCATGACACCCTCATGCTGTTCTACATGTGCACAATATATGCTTGATCTTTGCCTGTGTCCTTTTCCAAAAAAACTGAATATAAGTCAGTGGCTGAAGGAGCAGATGCCATTTCTTTGAATTCGTCACAGAGAGGAACATGTTATTTACCCACGTCCAATTTTACTTGGTGTTTGGAGTAGCGAACATCTTTAGGGGCAAGACCAAACTTTCACAGTCCTTGAACATCATCTCATATATGACACTTTTTTGGTAAAAGCAATCTCTGGCCCTTGCTGTAGTCACCAGGGTGGGGGGGTGTAGCGAAAGTGGCCCCTATGCACAGTTGAGTATATTCCCTCTGTGTAATAATGACCTTCTGTAGACCCACCCCGCCACTCTCTAAATCTTTTTTCTCCTTTAGTCTGATAAAGTGGCTTTAGGGAAGCAAAGATGAGGTATTTAGAAAGTAAGAGGGAAAAAGAGGTGTGTGTGTGTGTGTGTGTGTGTGTGTGTGTGTGTGTGTGTGTGTTTTATTTTTTCCTGTGAAGGGTATCGGTTTTTCACAGGGTGTTGCCTCTACTGTGAGTTAGTGGTTCTCAAACGAGGCTGAGAAGCTCACTTGGGCGATCAGCTTAAAAGGACAGTCCCAGCCTGTCATGGGTTGAATTGTGTCCCCACCCCGCAAATTCCTGTGTTGAAATCATTATCCCTAGGACTTCAGATGTGACCTTATTTGGAAATAGGGTTGTGGCAGATGTAATTTGTTAAACAAGAATGAGGTCATACGGGATAAGGTGGGCCTCTAATCTAATATGACCAGTGTCCTTATAAAAAGGGGAAGTTTGGACACAGAGGCACACACATGCAGGGAGAACACCACTTGAATGCAGGGATTGGGGTGATGCAGCAGAAGTCTAGGAACTCCAAAGATTGCCAGCAAACTACCAGAAGCTAGAAAGGAGGCCCCAGAAGGAACCAACCCGGCCGACACCTTGGCCTCAGACTTCCAGCCTCCAGAACTATGAGACAATGAATCTGTGTATTTTCAGCCCCCCAGTTTGTGATCCTTTTTTTTTTTTTTTAATTTTTATTTATTTATTTATTTTTATTTATGGCTGTGTTGGGTCTTCACTTCTGTGTGAGGGCCTTCTCTAGCCACGGCAAGTGGGGGCCCCTCCTCATCGCGGTGCGCGGGCCTCTCACCATCGCGGCCTCTCTTGTTGCGGAGCACAGGCTCCAGACGCGCAGGCTCAGTAATTGTGGCTCACGGGCCCAGTTGCTCCGCGGCATGTGGGATCTTCCCAGACCAGGGCTCGAACCCGTGTCCCCTGCATTGGCAGGCAGATTCTCAACCACTGCGCCACCAGGGAAGCCCTGTGATCCTTTGTTACAGCATCCCTAGGAAACAAATACACTGCCTGGTCTAGCTCCTACTGAACATGCTCTCTGGGAGAAAGCCCAGGGATCTGAACGTTTCAAAAGCCCCTCACTGGCTTCTGAGGACAGGCTGGGGCTGGGACACACAGTTCTGTCTCCCTGCCTGTCCCATCCCTCGGTGGCCACAGATACTACTCTCGCATTTGGTCCCCTGCTGCTCTCGTTGACTTGCTTGGTGGTTTTTAGGGCTCTAGTGGGTTGTTTGGACGCGTTGCAACCGTGAAATAATTAGTCAAGATGGGACTGTTCACTTATTAAAACAGACAGTTGTTGACGTTCCTCTGCTTAAAAAAAAAATTTGCTGGTGTACCATCCTAGTACCTAGCGTCATGTACAAAAAAGCCAAACTTCCAAATGCATTCTCTGCACCTCGCCTGGCACTGACTACACGGTAAAGCAAACGTTGTTAAAGATGACAGTCTTTCTAATTTCAAAGAATTCAGGTAACATCATTTGAAAACTCTGGTTGCTGGGCTGTTCGCTAAATAGAAAGAGACTGTTCTTCATTCTAAAGTGTCTGTGGGACTCAGTGTTCTTTCAGACAGACAACAGAGAGAAACTTCTTCCCAGACAAGGCCAGTTAGCAGTGTACATATAGAGACCAAAGACAGGAGGGCACTTTTAATTTTATTTCTGGCCAATCTGACCTCCAAGACCAGCTTCCCTGTCCTACAGCCCCGGCTTCACTGTAGTGATCAAGCAGAGGTGTTTTTTATGACAAGTCTGTGTCTCAGGAACCCGTAGCATCCTTCAACTCACCCTTTGGGCTGGAATTTATCAAGGTTGTTCTGAGCCCACAGGTGATTTTTTTTTTCTCCTGAAACTTTGGTAAATTTCTGCTCAGCCATTTTTCTACTGCTGAAGCATGAAGCATCGTTATCATGCTCTAAAAATTGTTTAGATGCTTTCCACCCACCTCCAGCCAAATAACAGGAGCTGCTTTTCTTTTTTTTAAAGTAAAAAATTTCCATGGCCTCTTTTGAGAGCAGGAACTGGTCCTTTGTCACAGTATGAAATTAATTTTCTCCTTAGTCCGAAAGGGTACAGAAGAAAGAGCGTGAGCTCCAGAAAAAAGACAGACTCGAGTCTGAATCACACTTTTCCAATCACTGTTTGATGATCTCTGGCAAGATATTTAATCTTGTTCCCAACCTTGTTTTCCTCACCTATAAAATGGGACAATGACACCTTTCAAGTTTATGGTGAGGACTGGCGCTGATTTTTGTATAACAGCTGGGGATATGGTAGTGGAGTTCTCAAACCTGGATTCCCATGGGAACTTTTAAAATGAAATCGCCCCTACCTGGGACAAAGTGAATTTGATTCTCATGGTAAGAGTACACATCTGAATAAGTTTTAAATTCTCCAGGAGATTCAGAAGCCCGGTGAGGATTAAGAACCAGTGGCCCTAACAAAGATGAACTTCAGAAGTGTAACGCTAAGTGAAAGAAGCTGACACAAGAGACCACAAATGGTATGATTCTGTTTATATGATGTTCTAGAAATGGCAGAACTGTAGAGATAAAAATAAGATTAGTGACAGGGCCAGGGAGCTTGGGGAAGGGGATTACTGCAGAAGGGCAGAGAGGAACATTTTTGGGTGAAAATGTTTGATATATTAATTTGTTAATACTCATTCACCGGTATGCTTCAAAAAGTAAATTCTATTGTCTGTAAATTATACCTCAATTCAAAAAACACTGGTAGCATAGGTCCTCAATCACCATTATTTTGATGATGATGATGCAGTAGCAGGAAGAAAGCAGCAGGAGTTCAAAACAATTTCCAAAGGTTGTATTTTTTGATGAGGACCAGCTTGAAACTCCTGAAGCATTACAAGATAGATAGCCATAAATCCATAATTTGAAATGTGCACATTAACATGAATGCATTTGACATGCTTTTAGTTCCAGATGTTCAGGTAAGCATGCCAAATGGGGTTTGCTGACTCTTTCATTACTAATGAAGAATAAATAACAGATGACTGGAAAGAGTGTCAGTGTGGGGATGAACATTGGAAGCATGTTGAAACCGAGTTATTCAAACTCCCTGAGGCTTTCAAGAAAACAATCAAGAGAAACACAGCCTCTTCGGAAATTCTTCCCGAGTCCCTTTTCTGCGGGGGCTGGAAGAATGGTCCTTCCTTTTACTCAGGTTTGCAGAAGAAGATATGTCTTGAGAACATGATATGTCTGAGGAGGAACAATGTAGGAAGTAGATAGCAGCCAAGACCTGTGGTGGAGGTTTCAGTCTGAGCTGGGTCAGGGCTCTCACTCAAGTGTGAGAACACGGGCATTCTGTCCTGTTCTGCTGGTAATCAGAACTAGGGCTCACATCTTGGCCTGGTTCTTTGGAACTGTGTTTCCCCAGCTCAGAACAGGTCAAAATGTTCCTCCTGTCTTTTTCCAGTTGTGTAACCTTTGACAAGTGATCTAAACTTTCAGAATGTTAGCTTCCACACCTAAAAAAGTGGGTGATGTTATCTAGTCTGCTGGATTTGTCAGACAAAGTAGAGATAATGTACATGAAGTGCCATGCCCACTGCCTGGCAAAACATCCTATATTTAATAAGTCAAACCATGGTGGGCATTGTTCTCTTAGGTTTATCTGTTTTAATTCATTTACTTGTTTACCACAGCTCTATATGAGGTGTATATAATTGTTGTCGCATTGTATGAATGAGGAAACTGGGCACAAAGAGGTTGGTAATTTGGCCGAGGACAGATGGACACGTACTGACTCTGCATCCTTTGCTCTCAGCCACTTGGCTCTACCATCCTTGATGTGTGCAGTAGGCTTGTGATAAACCATGGGAATCTGCGGAAAGTTCAGCGTCTTTCATGTATCCTTGGGTAGGATTGATTCACCACAGATTTCTGGATACTCTGCTGATCTGTGTGTGCATGTGCACCTGTACTTGGTCAGGGAAGGTTGCTCAGATGCAAGGCAGTGAGTTTTGCAGTAAAGCCTGGAGACCTTGGGTAGAATTCCTGTCTGCCCTTTCCGTGGTGTGACATTTGGCAGGTCACTTGATCTCTTTGGGGGCCTTCATTTCATTTCTACAAAATAGGAATGTTTATGTCCATCTTACCAAAGGGTTGGGAGGGTTAAATAAAATGATGGATGAACATGTACCTGGAAGATTGTCCGAACGTATAGGATCTTGGTAAATATATCTATTTTTAAGATTAAAGAATGAAGGTATTTTTGAGAGAAGCTTGCAGCCTAACAAGGCCCATGGAGCTTGTATTTCTGGCTTACTCTTTCAGTTTCCACTTTATTGATGGTGGTTCCCAGGCAGAGCCCTGGTGTCTGTCCTGCCTTCCGTTTTTCTGAGTAAGAAAGAAGCATAGCACACACTCTTAAGTGCAGAACCTTGGGTTTGCAAACAGAGTGAACTGATTTTTGGTGACCAAGGCCTGAGTCCACTGTTTTGTGTCCAGGGTGGTGACTGGACTGGGGGCCATTGCAGGGATGGAGGAGGCTTGATCCCTGTTCTCAAGGAACTTGTCAACCAGCTTGGGTGCCAAGGCTAGCACTGCATTTTAGGATGGTTACGGGGGCCTGTAGTTGTTTATCTTTGCATCTCTAGCACCTGGTCAAGTGCCCAACACACACTAACGGTTTCATGAATGTTGAGCCATGAAGGTCTGGTTACCTCCAGAGAGAGCTAGCAAGTGCTCAAAAGTGCTGCCACCTACAGGTGGGCAGGACCACTATGCATTTCTGGGCTTGGGGACTTCTCTTTATGGAACTCAATCGAGCCTCTTCTCTCCCTGCTGGAGGCTCTGCGAGGCTGCTTGCTGCTCTGGGGATTGTTGACAATTTTCTCTAATTGATGCTTTATTAGTAATCAGGAGAGAGTTTCCTTTCCGTGCTGGAAGAGTAGCTGTCAGTGAACAGAGACATACCACCCAGGCTGGTGGTGTCTGATTTCTTAGCCCGCAAGGCTGTGGTGTCTGGGAAAGGCCAGTGGGCAGAGAACTGACCTGTACTGAAAACCTGTGTCTGTTATTACTTAGCTTTGTGACCTTAGGCATGCCACCCTTTGCTAAGCTTCAAATGTCTTACCTCATCTGGTACTGTAACCATCTAGTACATGCTGGGTGCCTACTGAGTTCCAGGTCTCATCACACAGGGAATAAAATTTTCCACTTAGGACAGCTCCCGGGATCAGCTGAGGAAACAACTATGGGTACTGGGAAGAGGCCTGGGCTGTCCTCTGGCTTCACCGTGTCGTTCTGTCACCTTCTCTTTCTCCAGGCCTCTGTTTCCTCCTTTGTAAACTGGTCATGATGGTCCCTGCTTAGTGCTTAGGGTTGCAAAGTCAGAAAAACTGAAACAGTGCTTCTGAAAGGCCTTGGGTTTTAAGTTGTGATGTAGGAAGACATTAGTGTCCTGAAAAAGTGGTCCTCATGCCTCAAAATTTCCCCTTCCCTTAAGCCCTTCATATTCTGAAATCTCCCTCCTGGAAGACCTCAGCTTCTCTCCAGGGAGAAATCAGCCTTCGAATGCCTGCCTTGCTGCCCACCCCCGGAGGTAAGGTAGGATCCTGGAGGAGGCGAGTCTTGACCTGGGACTCAAGGCAGCTGGTGTGACCTGGAGCAGGGGAGGGATGCTCTTTCCCACACCCTCGATGTGAAAATTCTTTGAAAAGCCATTTGCCTGTAACCTAGTGATATTGCTGTCTCTTTGGATTAGGATTTGAACTCACAGAGGGTCCGAGTGGATGTCTCATCCATCCCTGCCTCCTCAGCCTGAGCCTAGTTCCCTGCACAGAGTAGTGGCTTTATGAAAATGCACTGAATTAAGTGGGATTGAATCACTAAACCACAAAGACACCTGCTGGACTGAACATTAACACAAGCCCTAGCAAGCCTGGGTAGAGATCATTCTTGAAAGCTGGTGTTTCAGAGGTGGGGACGGAGGCAGGTTTATTTTCCCTGACAAACAGAGACTGTTTTCCTATACCCTTGGGGTTTAATCTTTTCTTTTGAATCTTGAAAGCCCATGGCGTTGAGTGCCGAAACCCATTACAGAACAGTTGTCCTTGGAGCTCAAGTCCCCTTACGGTTCTTTTCGTGGGAGGCTCGTATGACGGGCTCTGACATGACTTCATGAATCATAGACACTGCAGCCTCTTAGAAATGCTTTTCACCTGCCCGGCTCTGCCAAGAAATAGAGCTCTATTTCCCTGCTGGCCTCTGAATGCCCTCATCATCAAGGAAGGAGTTTTCTCCCAAGCCTTTCCTTTGCCTCCACCTTAAAGGAACAGGTAATCCAATACTGAAAACGCCCTAGACATGAGGGCACCCTAGACATGAGGTAGAAACACTGCAGGGGCTGATCTAATTGAAGGAGGGCAAGAATGTGATTCTAAGAATCACAGATCCGAGGAGGGTGAGGTCAGGGGGCACCTGGGGAGAGGAGGCCTGAGGAGGTGAAAGGCGTGCTCTCAGGAGCAGGTCTTACACCGGGTGTGTGTGAGGCGTGACCACCGCGGTCTCGGAATCGCGGGATTATAGAGAGTTCAGGGGCCTTGCTTCCCTCCCAGTTCCACTGCTCTCCTTTGTCATCCCCCATCAGCCCCTGCTGCAGTGTTTCTAAGCACATGGAGGTCCCGGAACGTGGGTGCCTTGGGCCCCGCATCCCTTCTGCTTGCTGCTCCCTGTTTAGAGCACGCTGGCTCGTTGTCCTTTGCCTGGATGTCCTATGCCCAATAATTCTAATAATTATTTAGAACAGACACCAATTTGACTGAACATTTTCCGGGATGTTCTGTATACTTCTATCAGAAGAGCCTCCCTCTATCAGAACACACTCAACTTAACTAGTTATTTGTGTTCAACTGTGAGTCCCGAGCTGGCCTTAAGTTGGGAAATGGCATGGCCAAGACCAATGTTCAGAAAGGTCACTATGCTGGTTTCTGTGGGAAGTGTGGCTGCTTGAGTGGAGAGCCTGGGCCGGGAGGGGAGATGGGGAACTAAGGGAGTTGTCCAGGGGGAGAGGATGAAGGTTTGCAGTGAGGATGTAAGAGGAAGACCGGTGTTGGTTCAAAGATGGTGCGGGATGAAGGACGTACCCAAGGCACCGCTGACACGAGGGATGGCCTGAGGCTTGCCAGAAGCCTATAATGAGTAGAATGGAACGGAACAGGGGACCTTCAGGGGTTTCCTACTCTCAGATAGTCTGTCTGCAAAAGTTCTCAATAAACAGGGCAAAAACACTTGATCCGAATTTTGCTGAAGAGTTTCTTGAACCAGGTGTAAGATGCCAGTATGGTGGGTGCCTGATCTCTCTGAGGGTAGCATGTCCCCTTCCCCAGGCAAATTGCTATCCCCCAGGAACAGGCAGGCACGCTTAGCACATTTTACCCAGGAGCCTTTGCTCCCATGCTTCCCACAGCATCCAGGGATCCACAATCAAGTTCCTGCCTAATTTTAAATACACAGCCCAAATGCCCCCTTTTCATGAAAGTCAGATGTGCTCTCTCTCCCTCTTTGGTATCCTCAAAGCTAATTTTAAGGCTAGTATCACGGTTGTTCATGTGTTTGAGTTGAATCGGCATGTAGTTTATCTATTCCTTGCTCCTTGATAGTCACATTCTTTTAAATTGAAGTATAGTTGACTTACAATTTTGTGTTAAGTTTCTGATGTACAGCAAAGTGATTCAGTTATACATACATACGTATGTTATATATATTCTTTTCCATTATGGTTTATTACAAGATACTGAATATGGGTCCCTGTGCTATACTGTAGGACCTGGTTGTTTATCCTTTCTATATATAATAGTTTGTATCTGCTAATCCCAAACTCCCAGATCAACCATCCCCTTCCCACCCCCCACCCGCCCCGTTCCCCTTGGCAACCACAAGTCTGTTCTCTATGTCTGTGAGTCTGCTTCTATTTTGTGGCTAAGTTCATTTGTGTCACATTTTAGATCCCACATATAAGTGGATAATCATTTTTGTACCCTACTCTCTATAGACCCAATCTATCAGCATACTTGTACATAGCAGATGCTGAGAATTGTTCTTGAAATGAACAAGGTACCTAGCCTAGCCTAACTGGGTGCCAAAGACCACGGTCACCCTTCTTCAATAAAACAATCAGGGAGGATCATGCTTTTAACCCCTTTTTGCTAAGAAGAGCTCAAGGGGTTTGGGGAGTGCGACATATATACCCAGACAGAGTCGGGGGCACGAGAACAAACATCACAAGTTAAAGTGCGTACGTGTGGGTGTGTGAAGGAGACAGGGGGTTGACACAGGTACACACAATAGATGCGCAGCGCTGAGTGCAAAATAAGCACCCGAATACTTGTACAGCTCCCTTCTTCCTCTCCCTTCTGGGTGGAATCTTTCAGGACTGCAAATACCAAATGCCCTGAAGATGCCTCCACTGCAAGAGCTGATACAGGAGAGATACAGACAATAAACCCTGGCAGGGGCAGCAGACGTGCCACTTGGCAGAATTTCTCTTCGGCTCCAAAATTGGCCTTGTGTCTGACCCTAAGACTCCTGACTCCCTCTGATGGCCTTCAGTGACCTGTTGTTTGAGAACCATTGTCCATTCTTGGTGCCAACAGCAAGGCCCGACCCACCCCGCATTCTGGCTCTGCCAATCCTATTTACTTTTCATCTCCGTCCCCTCCAAACGGTTATCCCCTTAGGAGAATCATCTTGGAAGAACTACCTAACTTCACTTGGCTTTAGTTTTTTCAAAAGCCCTTCCTGTTCTGATATCTGGGGCTACAATATCATTGCCATCCCTTGAAGGCTTTTCCACACCCAGAGCTCCTTCTAGGAGCAGAGCAAATGATGGTACTTTGGACAGTGGCCCGAGGCCCACGTCATCCTCTGGGAGGCCTCTTTGCTTCCTGCTGTAGAGTTTCTTCTAATCTCCCAGCCTACGGGTAAGGCTGGACTGTGCGCCTGGAAGATTTCCCTCTACCTTATTGTTTACAAATCCTTTTCAGGAACTCCCACAATCCTGGCTTCAGTCATCCGTAATCAGAACATGCTGGGCTTCCCTGGTGGCACAGTGGTTAAGAATCCGCCTGCCAGTGCAGGGGACACGGGTTCGAGCCCTGGTCTGGGAAGATCCCACATGCCGCAGAACAACGAAGCCCGTGCGCCACAACTACTGAACCTGTGCTCTAGATCCCTCGAGCCACAACTACTGAGCCCGCGAGCCACAACTACTGAAGCCCACGTGCCTAGAGCCCGTGCTCTGCAACAAGAGAAGCCACCGCAATGAGAAGCCCACACACCGCAACGAAGAGTAGCCCCCGCTAGCCGCAACTAGAGAAAACCTGCGTGCAGCAACGAAAACCCAATGCAGCCAAAAATAAATAAATAAATTTATTAAAAAAATTTAAAAAAAGAACATGTTGCTTTCCAAGAAGGAGTCTTTACTTTAACCTTTACATGAAAAGAAGTCAATGGATGTGGGGCAATTCTGAGACTCTCCCCTTGCCCTGCGAAAAATAGTGTGTGACACAGATGAAAAATGACCTCTCCAACTGAGCCCACGTGGAAAATATTTGTTTCTCTCATCAGAGGCCAATCTACCAGCAGACAAATATAATGGCTTACGAATAATTCAGTTATGCTTCTCATCTGCCCATTAATATTGCTTGGAACAAATATCCCGATTTTATTGAGAAGAGGAGAGTGCAATGGAAGGGAATACTCTGAAGGGAAATTGAGCATCCCAAGGCCCTCCGGCCATGGGATGGAGCCTGGATCCTGTGGAGACTTTGCATCCAGAAAAGTGACAGGTGTTTCTCACTCATGTCAAGGTCAGAGCCACAGTGAACGTTCCTGTTCCTGTGTTGTGGTCATGTCATCAACCAGTGATCAACTGACATCTACTCTGCACTATTCCCTTTGTAGGGCAGCCATGAAATTTCGAGCGTTGCCTCCATCCTCAGCTCCAGAAATGGGCTCTGATTTGCCTAATGAATCAGAGAAATCTTATTGCCTTGCCACGGTCATGGATGTGGGCTTCCCAGGCCTAAATCAATCAACACACAGCTGTCTTCTAGCGACGGGGATTGGTTTTGTCACGGCCTCATGCTCCATTTCAGGTCAACGAGATGTGAGGGGAAACGTGTTGGATAATTTGGGGTGTAACTTCCCACTCTCTCTGATCCCTTGAAAAAGACCACAGCCATTTTGCCTCTGTGAGCCTGAAAATGAACTCAAGCCATAGAGGAGAACACAGCTGCGTGACTAGGAGAGAAACAGCCCGAGGCACTGGCTTCGGGCAACCAGGTTTGCTCTACCTCTGGGCTTCCGATTATGTGAACCAAATCATTTATTCACAATTTATTGGTTTCTCTATGATTTGAAACATAACACAAACGAACTGATGGAGGCAGGGTTTTATAGACTCAGTGGGAGAGTGGGTAAAGTCAACAGTGGGGCTGCTTGAGGACTTGGGAAAAGGCAAGGAGGGGTAACAGGAAGGGTGTGCTTTGGGAAATTGACAATTGCTCTAGTCTTTTCAGGAGGGACTGTACACTGGACACTGAGCTCCCTGAGGACTCCATGTTGTCGGCATCTAGCCCTAGTGCCTAGCACAGTGCCTGAGTGTACTTTGTGGCTAAATCAATCAGTGAATGAATGGATCTTTTGTTGCTCCAGGCCATGCAGATTGGTAGGTACAGGAAGGGTTAGAAAAGGTGTCAGTGAGAGGCATTGGAGCAATCATTTGCTAAGTTCAAGACAGAAGTGGCCAGCGTGAGATGACTCAGGTCCTCTCTGGTGACGGAATGAGCTGGACAGACTCTGAAGAAAGTGGGACACCATGACACCTGCGGTTAGAAGAGCAGCCTTGGAGTTAATATTTGGAGAGGGGTACCTGTTAATCAAATTCATTTTAGAAGTGCTCCGTTAAGAGACTTGCAGGCTTGACAGGATTACAGATCTGCCTGGTAAATATGTTTTCCTGGAAGTGGTGGGACGGCTCAAGCCCTGTGGAGAGTGACAGTCCCATAAAATTACTCAGAAGCTGGTTCCAGGGGCTTGGGCCCAAAGACTCTCAGAGTAATTATAGTCTCAAGTGCATTATCAGTGCCAGCCAGGCCTCCTGAGAAGCTGAAAATCAATCTCTATCACTTTGCTTTTATTTCTTCACCAGCTGCAAGATAGAAATCAGCTGGGGATAGCCTGGAATTTAACATGTGCTTATCTCTTTCGTGGGCATCATTGAAATCAGAGAATTCAATTAAGTCATCCAGTTGCCAATATAGAATTCCCCAATTCCTGGAGAGAGGATTTGAGACCCTCCCCTTCCCTTCCACAACTCCTGGCGTTTCACTCCATTAATCATCCGTTTTCTCTCCTGTTTCTGAGCCTCGTGCTCTGCTTTACTTACAGCATAGAATCACACCCACATCTCTGTCTTAGCAAACACACTTCTGCTTCAACCACATTTCCCTCTAGTTGGTGCCTCCTTTACGTCTCTACCAAAGTCCATGGAGATAATCTGGACCAAGGCTCCAGGTTTACAATCTCCAGTTCTGCACCTTCACTCTGATGCTGTCTGCACTTAACTTCTGTCCCCTCTCCTCTCCAAAACATCTCTCAGCCATGACTTCCTGGTTGCCGGATACATTGCGCATTAAAATGCTGACGACACTTAGATAACCATGCAATGATCATCAAACTCGGACCCTTTGCAGGACCACTTTCAGAGCAAATGGGGGAGAGTGTTGGGACCACACACATCATATGACTCTCCCAGAAGAATAAGGATGAGGGGTGCTCTAACAATGAAACAGTTTTACCAATATTTGTTCACTTACAGACAATGGACATGTGACCTGGAGAGGCAAACCAACTTGCTTAAGGTCGTACAGCATATTAGGACTTGAAACCAGGCCTCTTGACTCTAAACATTCATTGAGGATTCACTGTATACCAGGCACTGTTCTAAATATTTTACAACCGTAACTCTCATGAAAACTCTATAAATTAGATACTATTACTCTTCTTCTCACTTTACAAATAATGAAGGTGAGGTACGGAGTGTGCCCAAGGCCACAGAGCTAGAAATGGCAGAGGTTAGATGGGACCCTAGAACCCCGTGCTTAACTCCTATGCCATGCTACCTTTCCATTGTCTTGTCTTACTGTTTATGCCAGACTTTTCCAGCCAGGCTTTGTGACATGCTCCACGGTTAGAAGTGGTCCTAGATAATCTCCTTGGTTCCAGGAAGAGCTGGGGGTGGGGGTGGGGCTTGGGGCAGCCATGGCTTCTAGACTGGTCCCCGATTGCTGGGAGCTGCCTTGACTCTTTACTCCAGTGGGTCACACAAAGGTAGTTTTTCATGTTCCATGTGACATACAATAATTTAATAAGCATTGTTCATGGAATGCAATATTAACCTAAGCACTCTGCAAATATTTGTTGATTTATTCAGACAGTGTGTTAACGTGGTGTTGTGTATGAATCTCAAAAATCTTATAATAGCTGCTATAAAGTTTGCAAATGTACTGGGATGGGGTGGGGGTTGGGATAAGGGGAAAGAAGAGGTTCTGAAAGAATATTCACTACACAGGAATCAGTGCTCATTTTCTATGTAAATAAATACCTTCTCCTGAATTTCCCGTAGTGCTAACCCTACTCTTGGGGGAAAGTGGGGGGGGGGGGGGATGAACTGGGAGATTGGGATTGACATATATACACCAATATGTATAAAATAGATAACTAATAAGAACCTGCTGTATTAAATAAATAAATAAATAAATAAATAAATAAATAAATAAATAAAAGACTGACCCTACTCTTACTTCATATTGTAAAATGTTCTCTTGAAATCAGTCACAATTAATTATACAGAATTCCCATATAAAATGAGATCGCTTCTGAAACAGAATTACTGCATACAAAAAAAGGTCAGATCATGTAGTTATTTTATAGTCTCATGTTAGCTGTTTGCCCCCCAAGACTGAGATTTTAATGATTAAGGGTATTACTAAAAGCATAAATTGTTGCTAATTAATATAATACATAATCCCCTTAATTCCCCCACATTCTATGCTACTAATATAATGAAAAATACCACTTAATAGTACTTAAGCCTTTAACAATACTGACAACACTACCTTTGCATGGAATCTGTAAAATATTCTCCTATCTAATACCTGAAATGAGGGTTTGGCATTAATAAGTATATCCTCAAATGTCCCTTGGAATCTTCAGTAATATGAACCTCTCTATGAGGTTTCCACGAGACGGCACTCCCCAGATACAGAGTTCAAACTCATCCCCGGGGACGTTTCCCCTGCTCACACTCCCAGAATTGTTTTGCCATCTACTGTGAGGGAATCACTCAGGCCAATTCGAGCAGCCTCCAGATGAGGGCTCCTGGGGAGTCGTCAGGGAGAAAAGGGCTCCAGAGAGTCAGGGACAGAGGAACAAAGCCAGGTGCTTCTGTCCCTCAAGGGTTCACCCCATCAAGAGCTTTGCTTCTCTTAGAAGGTCTGCTGTTACATTGTGTAAGAGGATAATTCTCTGATGAGCTATTCTTGGGTTTGTGGAGGGAGTACAGCCATGGGGTGGGTGTTGGTTGGGATATAGTTCAGTCTGATTATTGGTGGGTGTATCCATTTCTTATGGCTAAACAAAGTACCACAAATGTAGTGGCTTAACGCAACACAAAATTACCATCTTTTAGTTCTGGAAACCAGAAGTCCAAAATGCGTCTCACTGGGTTCAAATCAAGGTGTCAGTAGGTCTGAGTTCCTTTATAGAGATTATAGGGGATGAGCCATTCCTTATCTTTTCCAGCTTTTAGAAGCTGCCCACATTCCTTGGCTCACGGCCCCTTGCTCTTCAAAGCCAGCAATTTGATGATCAAGTCTTTCTCACAGTGTATCACTCTGACATTGATGTTTATGCTTCTCTCTCCCATATTTAAGGACCCTTGTGATTACCTTGAGCCCACCTGGATAACCCAGGATATTCTCCATATTTTGAGATCAGATGATTATCAACCTTAATTCCATCTGCTACCTTAATTTCCCTTTACCACATAGTATAATATATTCACAAGTCCCTGGAATGAGGACATGGATATTGGCATGGCTGTTATTCTGCCGACCACAATGGATGATGGGTCTGGCAGCTGCAGCTTGACTTTTCGACCATATGGACCTGATACCATTCAGTCTTTCTCTTGGGACAACTGGGATGGTTGGAAGAGCCGTTGGCTGGCTTGTTGATCGTCCTCTGATGTTCTTGATATGTCCAGAGAATTCAAGAGAAAACTTTAATACTGAGTCCAATTTGAACCTCTACCTCTTCTGCTAGCCATGTCTCCTTGGTGTCTTGGGGTAACTTAGAGATGAGTACTATTACTACCACCACTAATAATACTTTTTTTCTTCTTCCTATCTCCTTTTTCTATTAGCACCTAACTTTTATCAAATGAATACTATGTACCAGGAACCCTCTTAACGTCTTTAACAGAATTATCTAATTCTCATAGCAATCCTATGAGCTGGGTATTATTTCCCCATTTTATATATGAGGAAACTGAGGCAACAATACATGTGCCAAGCCCAGGATTGATATTATCATTTAGGTCCACACCTCCATCCAAAGAGACTCAGGATTAGGGAAAACTAACACATGAGCTTAAAAGGAAGGAACACAACCTAACTAACACGATTCCACTCACCCCTCCCAAAGTTCTGCTAAAGGTGTAACTTGCAGTATCCATGGGGCTTTCCAACTCTATAACATGTATTCAATGTACATCCTCAGCCAGTCAAGAAGGACTGATCTGGGGTACCTATGTCTCTCCTAAATGGGACTTTGCTTTACATAGGTATATGAAAGAAAGAATCCCAAATATTCAGTTGGATGGTAATATAATTCTCAGTTAGTAAGTCTCTAAGATCTACCTGGAATAAACTGTTCCAGGTGATGTAGACAAATATAGGCAAACTATCCCACAAAATCATTTGAAGGGACCTCCCTGAATTGAGCTGATTCAGAGTAGACTGAATATTCATGCAAGGCCACCTGCCAAAATTTATTTTCTGTAATAACAATATCATAGGTGCCCTGGACTCCTAACTCTAATGCATTTGGCTGATAGTTATATAAATTTAGGCTTCTAAATTTATATCAAACAGACAGTCCAGGTGGTAATGAAATGCTTTGGGTAAGTATAAGTTTATTTGCAAAAGGAAAATGACAAAGAATTGTCAAGGTTTGGAGGGATAATAACATACTTTATATTCAGCTAGTAACAGTCCTCCCGGAAGCTCCAATTTCTTAGACAAACATTACAGAGACACAGATCTTCCTGATGCCCTTGAAAGGTAAGTGGTAGGTAAAGCTGTTTTGGTTCCTTCCTGGTGAAGTGAATCATGGGGAGGCTGCCCGGTCCAGGGCAAACTGAGAAGGGGGCAGGACTCAGAACAGCGTAGGTCTCCCAACCTCAGAGCACCGGCACCTCATGCATTTGGTGAGATTATACCATTACTACTATTAACAGTATTAATATTTACCAGATCGTGCAGGTCTCCAAACAGCCATGGGCTTGGAAAAAATAAATCCTGTTGAACTCAGATACTTCTAGTTTTTCTACTTCTGAGTCTCTCTGGTTATATTTAGAGAGCTCTTAGGGACTGCTAGGGCTGCTGTAACAAAGTACCACAAACTCGATGCCTTAACACAACTGAAATGTATCTTCTCACAGTTTGGGAGTCTAGAATCTGAAATTAAAGAGTCTGTGCAGCCATTCTGACTCCAGAGGTTCTAGGGGAGGATACTTCTTTGCCTCTTTCTAACTTCTGGCGGTTGTGAGCAATCCTTGGCATTCCTTGACTTGTAGATGCATCACTTCAATCTCTGCCTCTGTCTTCACGTGGCACACTCGCTGTGTTTCTCTGTGTCCACATTTCTCTCTTCTTATAAGGACGCTGCTCTTTGCGTCAGAGTCCACCTGATTCCAGTATAACCTCATCTTGACTTGATTACATCATTACATCAAAGACCACAGTTCTAAATCAGGTCACCTTCATGGGTACTGGGGGTTGGGACTTCAACATGTCTTTTAAGGGGATACAATTTCTCCCTTCAGTGACTATCTGATCTACCGAGACGCCATCACTGCAAACTTCTCTATGTGACAGTTTGAGAGAGACCCTGATTGTAATAAATGTGATAATCTTGATTTCTTTTGCTCAGTAACTCAAGTTAACACTCAGAGCCAGGTCAGGCCTTGGAGGATGTCAGCTTTGGAGCAAGACTCGAATATCCATGGCAACATCTTCCTTCCCCTGGTGATGCAGTCAGGGGCAATTTCATGCCTAGACAAAGGAGAAGGTTTTAAAAAATGATGCTGGCAGAGTTAAAAGACTAAAAAGGAGGAAAAGAGAAAGAAGTCACTGCCCAAGAGCAGGCCCAGTTCTTGTAGGACAGATTCCCACCCCAGCTCTCTGTGTTGAATTGCTATGAACCAACTTCCATCACCAGCCTGGCTGAGGAAGTGAGCAGTATCTGAGATGGGCATCTATCATCCCTTCCCCTTCAGTATCAGCAAACCAATCCTATATCAAGTCAGATCACCAAAAGCTACAAGCCTCACTCCCATTACTCTCACACCTGTAAACATGTCTCCAGAGAAGGGTTACATAAGAGGATGTCCTTTTCTTTTATTGAGGGGCTATATAAGAAATGACTGGCTAAAGCATAATTCTGTATCTTCTATAAAAATGCTCTTGAAGAGAGCATCCCTTCCATAGTTCCATGTGCCTTTTCGAGGCTTTCTGTAACAACTGCCTCTTAAAAGTTGCTGCTAGAAAATGGTTTGTCTTTCCTGTCACCCTGTTTTTCTCGTTAGCAGGGAATGAGAGCACTAACAATTTGGAGGTTTTATGGTTGTTTGATTTTTGCCTTTGTTGTCAGAAACCCACAAGGATCTGAGTCTCTACTTTCTACCAGATGTTACGCTAGTTACTTTTGTATTGCCACTCACTTGTCAGAATAAAAGCATCATCTTATAAGAGGGCTGTGTGGAAGCAGGCCTCTGCTATTGTCCCTTCCCTGCTCAGGGGACCAGAACTTGACTCTAACAGCCAAGTAGGGACCCCCAAGTCCAGATACCTCAATAGAATGATACCCAGAGTGGCTCTTCAGTATTCTGAATGTGACGTAGACTTGGTTGAAAGTGGGCAAACCCACATTGTGGAATGAGAAATATGTGCTGTTTTGGCACGTATATAATGACATGAATCATAAAGTATTTTTTAAAAGAGGTATAAATGATATATGAACAGGCCAGAAGGATTTTGGCTAGATGCCCTTGTGACAACCAGTTGCCAAGGGACCAGTCTTTCGCTATTTCTCCTCATCTGTAAGGATCCCATACAGCCCAGCAGTGTCCTACAATTTAATGCTTCCAATTGCTCTCAGAGGCAACACTGTCTCCACAAAAGCTGGGGTGTCTACATTTCAAGACAGCCACATATGATTATATACTTTGCGTAGGGGAGCCCACAGAGAGTTGCGCAAAGGCTGCCGAAAGACAGCCCAGTGCCTGAGGCAGGACATAAATCTGGCATCTACACTCATCTTCCCCCTTATAAATCATAGAGGAAGCTTGTGTGTGTGTGTGTGTGTGTGTGTGTGTGTGTGTGTACACGTGCACAGTCAGGTGCCGTTCTATTCCCCGTGAGTAAGCATCTCCAGAATTTGCTGTATACAAATTCATGACCTCCACCTCTGCTCACACATTCTGTAGTATGTAAACCAGATTTTACTCTGTCTGGAAAATGAATGAATATGTACCAGGCCCTCTGGGTTTGAAAGCATGCATTATGAAAAGAGGACCTTGGAAATTATCAATGAAAAGCTTAAAGAAGGAATCCTGAAGGAAAGAAAAACATCAAAGGTCTGTAGAGGGGCTTCCCTGGTGGCGCAGTGGTTGAGAGTCTGCCTGCCAATGCAGGGGACACGGGTTCGAGCCCTCGTCTGGGAGGATCCCACATGCCGCGGAGCGACTAGGCCCGTGAGCCACAAATACTGAGCCTGCGCGTCTGGAGCCTGTGCTCCGCAACAAGAGAGGCCGCGATAGTGAGAGGCCCGCGCACCGCGATGAAGAGTGGTCCCCGCTTGCCACAACTAGAGAAAGCCCTCGCACAGAAACGAAGACCCAACACAGCCAAAAATAAATAAATAAATAAACAAAGGTCTGTAGAATTGAGTCAGTGAAGATGAAATAGAGCCTATTCATTCATTCATTCATTCACTCAACCATAATTCTGTTGAGCATGTGCTAGGCACCAAGCTCCATGTTAACCATTAGGGTAAAATGCTGAACATAAGTAGACATTCAGTGGGGGTAACAGAACTTAATTTAAAAACTATGATTAATTAATCACACAAATATAAAACTGCAACTGTGACTAGTGCCATCAAGAAGAAAATGATGCTAATAGGAGCCACTAAGAGGAGAAGTGACCTACAAAGTGAGTTAAAGGCTGGTGGGAAAGCAGCTCACTCACAAGAGAGTATGTTTTGAAAGCCTTTAAGAGTGAGCCAGTCCATAAGCCGATGGAATGTGTCATAGTCTCGAAGAATGCCAGTGATGGAAGCGACCTGGTACCTGCCCTTCGTTTTACAGATGGGAAGGCTGAGGCCACAAAGGCCACCAACATGCTTCTTATCTCCCTTCCTGATGTTTTTTTCCTCCAGTGTTGCTACCCACTAAATCTTCCAACAAGTAGGTATACGTGTGTGTATACGTGTATACATATGTGTTACATATTTAGGTAAATGAACATACAACTTATTTGATTGTTTATTATTATCTTTGTTTACATCCCCTGTCCTCCTCGAGGACAGAGATTTTTGTTTTTATCATGTGTTGCCTGTGACCCGCTTGGCTGTAGGGATGTTTGGCACATATGCAACTCTGTATGAAAGCACTGAACCCAGCTTGCAGTAGGTGTTTAATAACTGTCACCAAAGCGGTCACAGCTTTGCTGAGATCTTAAGAGCATGCCGGTGTTCTCTTCTTGGTTATCCGGTTATCCCAGTGCAGCGAGGGTTGAGACTTACCATGCTGAATACCTGAGCAAAGCTGCTCCCTTCACCTTTGGGTTTGAAAACCAGTTTAACCAGTTGTGTTTCAGTCTGGGAAAGAGGTGTCTCACCATCGTTGAGTCAGTAAATAGGAAACACAGCATCTGCGCGCAGAGTCCTTACACAAAGAAGCTTGGGGGAAACAGAGCAGTCAGAACGCAGAGCCGGTTCCCCAGTCAGGCCTGGTTCTAGATTTGGAGATGGGGGCTGGCTGTAGCTGGGGGTTCAGGATAATCAGGCAGTACTGGGCTTACATTTAGACATGTATTTGGCTGCAAGGTACAAAAACAAAACCCTACAGTGGCATAAAAAATTCTCAGATGGCATGAGGTCTAGGCCTGGGGCACTGCCCAGTGATGTCCTCAAAGATGCAGGCTCCTTCCGTCTTTCTTCTCTGCCACCCTGATAATGTTGGCTTTTCTCCTCAACCTGCCACCTCCTGGTTATGAACTGGCCACTGCACCTCATGGCTCATGTCCATATTCCCAGCAGGAAGAAGAGAGAAGGGCAAATGAGTGAAAGGGCCAACTCAGACAAATCTGTCCCCCTGAGAAGGAAAGCAAAGCCTTTCCAGAAGGTCTACCCAGTAAACCTGTGGATACAGCTCACTGACCAGAACTTGTCACATGGCCACCCCCAAAGCCATCAGTAACCGAGGGCAATGACAAACCCACCAGTGGTGTAACTAATCATGATTGATGATTCATGATGGAGTAG
This sequence comes from Balaenoptera ricei, assembly GCF_028023285.1. Lineage (NCBI taxonomy): Eukaryota > Metazoa > Chordata > Mammalia > Artiodactyla > Balaenopteridae > Balaenoptera > Balaenoptera ricei. The sequence continues at coordinate 92,386,305 of NC_082651.1, forward strand.
GTCTACCCACCTGGAGGTCATTAGGTCTCCTCAGTTATCTGAACAAATCATGGCTCAGAAAGAAAAGGGCACAGGGAATGGACTTTGTGCAGACACTGACAGGGTCTGCCACAGTGCTCCAGGACCATCCTCCCCAGAGCCCTGTTTGTTCCAGTCTCTGCCCCTCACCTGGGTCCTTGCAGACTCTGGGGAGCCTTTGGACAAACTTCTATTGCTTGTTGCACAGAGAGCACCCAACTGGGATCCCAGTTTGGATTTTCTCATCCTTCCCCATAACCTCTCCTGATATTGGCTCAGACATCTGTTAGAGCTTCTCATTCTGAGTGTCTGCATTGGACCTGATGCCATCTATTGTCAAAGTCAAGTTCCAATTTTTAGCAATAATTCCACAGAGACAACCTGGGGCTATAGAGTGCCCATTCGACTGGGGTAGAAAGCAAACAAAGAAACCCGAATAAGACTTCTGCATTGACCCCTCTCTAGCTTTGTGATATTGTACAACCAGCATTCTCTCTGACCCTCAGTTTCTTCTCATCAAACGGGGACACTGTGAAGGACCAGATCGGGTAACGAGTTTGGATGCACTTTGCCAAGTGAAAACACTGTCATACACTTGAGATGATATTTTACCTAAGCAAAGACTTCTTTCTATTTTCGTCCTGCGTTTCTGTTTTGAAAGTGGGGTGTTGTGGTGAGAAGGAGACTTGCAATTACAGCTTGAAACGTGTGGGAACAGAATAAAGGGGTGAAGCAGAAAGAGTAGTGGATTCGAAGTTAAGAAACCAGGGTTTGAGGCCTGCCTCTTGCTGACAGTGTGACCCTGAATGCCTTCCATGTCCTCTCTGGGTCTATTTCCTCCTCTGCAGTGTACCTGCATCACGGATTTATGGTGATGAGTAAGGAAAGGTAACCAAACGAAGGCACTCGCATGGGGCCTAGCACACAGTAGGTGCCCACTAAACATTTGTGAAGCTGCTGCTTGTTGATAGATACAGTGAGCCAGTGCATGGTTGGCGATGGCTGACGAAGTTGGGTAAAATCATTGCAGGATCAGTGCAGGAGAGCTCAGGAAAGGCCATCTCACGGAGACCAGTCTTAGGCAGCGGGAGCAGAGGCTGCCTTGAAAGCCCGCTCAGAAGTCTGTCCTGCCGGGGCTGTCTGTCCTGTGCGTCCTGGCTGGGTTCTTTTAGTTCCCCCGCATTCTGTGTGGTTTGCTAAGGCTTCTCTCTCTCTGCCCAACTCAAGGTAACTCAACAAGCATCAATAGTCTCTTTCTTCTGTCTAGTGAATATGAAGTAAATATGAGAACAATAATATTAGGTCCCTGCCTTAAAAGGATTGCCATCTAGAGGGATGGGGAAAAAGTAATTGGTGAGTCTCCATCCTCTGCCCTAAAAAGGAGAGCACTTCTTCACTGCTGCAGCCGCCGTTTCTATAATAGTGCTTGGGACAGAGTATTCACTTGATAAATATTTGCTGAACAAGTCATTATAGGTTTGAATTAGGTAGTCACTTTAGCAATCTCCAGATTTTCTCTTCCCGCATTGGGAATGAACGAAAGGATGTTTTTCATTGACAGTGGTGACCAGGCTTATTCAAGCATTACATTATTGACATTTTAGACCTGAGCTAAATAACAATAATTATTTTAGAAGATCTGCTATTTTCCAGGTACTGGCTACATGCTTTACAAATATTACCTCTTCCTCACCTCACATAACCTAAGAGGTAGGCTATGACTCGCCTCCTTTCACAGGTGATGAAACTGAGGCAGTTAAAGTTCAAAGGCACTCATATCCCAAATCCTATACTCCCCATTGTTGTAATCTACTTAGTTTGGGGCAGTGGTGGTCTCGCTCAGATGTTCGGGTAGAATTGTGTCCCTACAGGAACTTCAGCCTGCATTTCTTCCATTGGAATGAGCGTATGAGTGCAATTCTTTCAGTACCTCCTCAGTTCAATTAAACCAACCCAGTCTGCCTAATCCCCCACTTTTTGAAAAGCTTATGGGTGGTACAGTGTACAAGATTATCACAACAGCCACAAACCCACAACATTTAGAGAATATTAGAAAAAAACACAACCCCCTCAGCTCTTATAGAAGCAATCTCAAGCAAGATTATGTTTCCAAAATGAAATAAACAATAAAACCAGACGAACACAGCTTTTGCCAGTCAAAGACCAGAACAAAGATTTAGCAGTATCTAGAGGAAGAAAATTATTCCGAGACAACACAAACAGCACAACAAAACAGCGGCATGTTTCAGTGAACTTGCCAGAAGCCATCCAAGCTGTGCCAGGAGTCCAGAAATCAGCTTACATGTAGGGTAAATGCAAGAGGAAGAAGTGTTTCATCAGGGTTTGAGGAGTAAAATATTTGGAGCAAAACCTACATGTTATAGATAGCCCGCTCTTTCAGAGAGTAATGTGGGGAATGGAGACATTCCTAACTTCCGGCAAAAATGTGGACATTTCCTTTGGTGGCACCCCTCCCCCGTCATCAGGACTTAAATACTTACGTAAGGTCCTCTTTTACACACCCCCCCCCCCATAAGGTTCATCCAACACCTTTAAATGTCTAAATGCCTAAATCCCCACTTTCTCTTTGAGTCCTGGGCTCCTCTGTCCCCAGTTCTGAACTGACGTGGGTTTGGCTGGGGACGAGGCACTGCCCTATTTTGAGCAGACATGCACGGGGGAAGGGCCAGGTTCTACATCACCCCTCCTCCCCATTCTCCATGTTTTGCCCTTCTCTCTGTATTGCCCCAATCCACCTGCAATCCTGTGCCATAGTGGCTACTGCTGCAGCTATTTCTCTCTCTAAAAGACTTCAGCTTCCTCTGGTAGGTTCTGCCCGGTCCTCACATTTGTCTCAGCAAAAGAGTTATATATATATATCATTTTTAAAGTATACCTAGTTTTTCTAACCCATTCAAACAATATGCATATATATCCTGGAGATGTTCCTTAGAGGCAAGTATAGTGAGTTCAGTCCTACCTAAGAGGAGGGGAAGGGAAGGGGCTAAACCTTGTTATCGAGAAATATACCTAATGATGCTTGACATTTTCTACGCTGATCTTTCCCATGTTCTTGGCTCAGATTTGTTCCATTGTTTCTCCATCTACTTGACATAGGTCTCCTAGTATTAAAGGGTGGGTTTCCCAATTGTCCTCATTATGAACCTCCTTCTACAGCTCTCAGAGGCATCTCTTGACAGTACACTGGATGTGGGCTCCCTCTGCAGTGGAGTCGCTCTAGTGTGCTCCTCGTGTTCTTGTCTACTATTAGGGGGAGAGTATCCCTCTGTCTTCCTGTGTCCATGAGGGATGTTGACTCCCAGAGGCATTGTTAGAATAGCACTTACAGCCCCTTTTGTCATCCCCCTATACCTTGGCAAAGGGGGGAGAGTGATTCAGCTCATGGGTGGAATATTGGGAGTCTGACATCTTTGGTCCGTCTTTCTCATTTAAGCAAGTTTAAGGTGATAAATAACACTGCTCCCGATATCCAGGCCTCGTTCTTCCTTGAGGCGCTGCCCTAATTGCAATGAATGTTAGTTTTTCCTCTGTTCTTCCATGTAACAAGCCTTTCAAGGGGGAGATTCTGTCCCTGCAAAGGACAGGAGGGAGGAAGGGGCAGAAGGAAGGATGTCTGGATAGATCTCACTGCTCTGCCTTTGCCTGGGCAGATAAGTTCAACTACTTAGAGGTGGCGAGGTGTTGTATGGGGATACATGGCATATAGCAAAACCTACGTGTGGCCAAGATTAAAACTATGTTCTCCAACCCAGAGCCTCTAGCAATAACTCTAATATATACATACATTTAATCCTGAACTGATACATGTTTCAGTTGGAGCTCAGAAGAAGAGAGAGGTGTGATTTATTTACCCCTTCAACTCCAAACAGCATTTCCTCTGCTGGGATCTCCCTGAATCTGAGTCTCCTATGCTGATAGAGTAATGGTTGAAAGGCCCCTTTCCTATCTTAAAAGAAGTGCTGTCCAGACATATCTCTTCTTCCTTTTCACGTCTGTTCAGCCAGACTTTCAAGCTCACAACCTTTCTCCTAAGGAAATCCCTGTCTTCCTCCAGCTCAGTCAAGATGTCATTCTTCATTTTTCCTGTACTCTCCCATAGCAGTTCTTCTGAAGGAAAGATCTAAAACCTTTTTATTTTTTCCCTTTATGAGCCAATACCATTCTTCCTTGAGTCCTTGATTAAATCTGATTTCTAGAGACTGAACATTCCAAATATTTACTTCCACTGAGTTTTTCTGTATCTTAGAAAACCCAGTGAGGGGTTTTATTCTCTTAAATGATAAAGTTCCCGGTAATATTTAGAATGCTCTTGGGTGAAAGCACTGCAAAATCCAACTTCATTTGGATTAAATAACTTCATTGCTTCGCATAATCTGGAAGTCCAGAGGAAATATACGCTTCAGAATGAATATAACCAGGGGTTCCGGCTCTATTCTGCCTCTCTTGGTACCGCCCTTCACTTTGGGTTGGTTTCCTTCTCAGCCTGCTTTCAGCAGTTTGGCCCTCATGTAGGACAATGTCTAGAAAATGAATGGATCGTCACTTCTGGATATTTCACATGAGCTAGTCCTTGAGTCAAGTCCACTGACAGATGTGCCCCGAGTCTCCCGGGAATGGTCTGCAGAAGTATCCCTGCTGTGCTCTCTCACTGGAGGCAAGCCTGAGGCAAAAGGATAATCAGTGATATGCACTGCTTTTGACTTTATTTAAAATTTTGATATTTTTGTCCATCGTGGATTTTTGCGTTCATTTTTATTTAAAAATATTGCAGCAAATATTATTTATATTTATTACTGGGTTGTTCGGTGCCTCTTAAATTTTGTACCTGAAGCAAGTGCCTCATTCGCCTCACGCTGGTGCAGGCCCTGATTGCTGTGGCTCAGCAGAGCTGATGTGGCCTCAGTGCAACACTGATGGATTTCTAGGTGCAGTGGCTGAAGCCCTGGAGCAGGAGGCCTGCAAGATGCATTGTCGTAGTGATCATGCCCTCCTTGGTAGCAAGAGATGACAGAACTGGAGAAAACACCCACTTGGGAGGATATTGTCGGCAATAACCAGCACATCTGAAAGATACAGGAAGTGTTGGTGGTATTTCATTTTGGATGAGCTGAGGCAGAAACGCACGAAGAGCCAGAGAAGAGAGGCTGGCAGGAGGTGCCTTGAGACATCTCTGAAAGGACCCCAAAGAAGAAAAAAGGAATGAGATGCATATTGTATTTAAATAGATTTAACTTTGAGGTTTTTAGGGAGTGTCCTATCATTAAAACAAGGTGCCTAAGTAAATAGAACCCATAGTTGAGAGTTGGTCCCTCTTTGCAGGAAGTTATATTTGGTGGGGAGTAGACCAGTGGCCCTTCTCCGTAGGCAATAGATGACCCTGAAGATGATTTTTCTACTCTGTAACTCTAAAACTGACCTAATAGTTCTAAGTCAAGGTTGGATTAATAAGTGTTTTGAGAGTACAGCAAATTTGATGTGTGTGGGACTCCAGATAAGAAAGCCATGACTTCTCCCTGGGAACAAGGGAAGGACAGACGCTACACTTCCTTCAAGAAACGTGATTCACCTCCTTCAGCTCCATAAGTGTAGGGATTGTTTCTTGCTTCTGATTAATATCTGGTTACCAGCGTCCAGAACAACAGAGAGTGGCACACATTAGACAGTCGATAAACATTTGCTGAATGAACATATGATTGAATGAACATTTGAAATGCCTTTAAAATAGGTGAGGCAGAGGCAGCATTATGAGCAAAGGCACTGGAAGTACAAGAACGTCTACCCATATGGGAAATAGTGAATAGGCTAGTGCAGGCCAGAAGGAACGAGAAGAGAAGGGAAGGCTGGGCCAGACGGCAAAGGGCGTAGGATGCCCAGGTTGGGGAGTGCTGCAGAGAATGGTAAGGAGCTTGGCTGACTGGTGCCAGATCCATTGTCAGTGGTAGCATTCCATTGTTGATGCCCTACCTTGTCACATGCTGCTCACTTGGGATCCGGTGTGACTTTAGTGAAGTCAAGTCAACCCTTCCCAGGTCTACAGAAGGAGATGCACACCTGCTGCCATGCCCCTTCCCTCTGATGCTTGATCTTAGCTCCTTATGCACCCTGGAGTGCTCAGCCTGTATACACGTCTCTATCGATTGAGCAATTGGCTGGATTCGAGTGTTCGGATTAGAATTATAGTGTGGAACTTGACCCAGGAGCAGATGCCATGTTTCTGGGTGATCATCTGTGTTTCTGAGTGATCTGTTCAGAGTTGAACTTGTATTGGGAGGTGTCTCTACCCCTCAAGAGAAGGAAGAAAAGACTCAAACATTTCTAAAAATGTTCCCTCATTTTTTGAATTTGGAAATATAAAAACAAAGCAATTATTTTCATTCTGTTTGAGAAACTATATTGAAAGGAAGCCCAAAGCAAGTAAGCCTCTTTGATCCGTGTTGTGTGAGGATCATTAGGTTTTCCCTTCACACTCATGGCGGAAGCTGCAGGTACCAAAGTCTCTGACGTTTCTTCTCATCTCAGCTCCTGACTCTTGTTTAACCCGCAGTTCAGACACTTCTCACCAGCCTCATCTCTCTGCTCCCCATAAGGCTGATACCTAACAATGTCCAGTTGGCAGTCGTTGTGGATGGTGTGCTTGGCCCTTTTATTTGACTTCTCCATGGAGCACTTTTCAGATCGCTCCCTTGGCTTTGTACACCAGTCTGTGGACACCCAATGGGCGACCTCCCATGTTCTTAGACATCTGGGACATGACGAGCTAGTTTGGTCCTTAGGGTCCCTAGACTTTTCTCATCTGGGAAGAAAACTTAAAAAAATAAAATGGTCACAAATCTGAATTTCAAGATTAATAAATCAATTAATAAATTAATTAATTAACTTTTGTGCATGATACCAAAGTGCATCAGGTGGCATAAACAACGTTCCTGACAATCCCATTGGCTCTTAGAGCAGTTGTTTATCTCCTCTGAATCTAGGTAAGGTGATCCATGGCTCCTTATGTCAGACAACCGGCAACAGGGCATATACTGATACTAATTCTTCCAGTGGCCATCAAGCATAGGTGTTATTGGCTCCAGCTTATGAATGTGAAAACCGAGGTTCAGGGAAGACTTGCAACTTGCCTCAGGTCATTCAGCTGGTGAAGAGTGGCTCTAGAATTCTAATCCAAGTGTGTTTGACTTCTGTGTCTGGCTCTTTGCTATCCTCTAGATTTCTTCCAGATGAGTGACAATGAGGGGGTAATTTCTAGGAATATCATTGCTATGCGTCAGTTTAGCTACAGCCATCTTTTGATCTGATGACTCACTAGACATTGGAGCAGTGACCAATCCCTGCCAGAGGAGCTCCCCCAAATAGTGTTGGGGTGGTTTCCACTAGGGCAGAGTAGTATTTGCTTCAACTTTATTGATGAGACCCTTCAATCGAGTTTTATAATTAATTCTAATTAGCACTCCTGTGGCTGCTTATTCTTCTATTTGTTCTTCTTTAAATCTGCAGCTGAATTGGTATCTGAAAAGATTCAAAGCCTTCCATAATAACTTTGAAAGAATCAAAGAAATTTCCAACTTGATCGTTGCTATTAAAACCCCACTAAAGAGGCAAAGTGGGAAACTATCCCTGGAGATCACGTGGAAAAATGTTTGTGTAATATAAACTGAGTCTATGGTTTCTTGTGGCAAGGGATGATACATTCACCATGAATTAAAACTTTTTGACTCTAGAGTCTTTCAGAATGGACTTTATTTTTCCGTTTAAGAAGGTCACTTTTAGGATCATTCCAGGTACAGGAAATGATGTTTTTCCTTGACCTTCATGTAACCAGTGGGTAGTGTCACTTATACAAGCTGATCTCTGTGTAATATCTTGTGCTATTAAAAACTGTATGCTCTTGGGCTTCCCTGGTGGCGCAGTGGTTGAGAGTCTGCCTGCCAATGCAGGGGACACGGGTTCGAGCCCTGGTCTGGGAGGATCCCACATGCCGCGGAGCAGCTGGGCCCGTGAGCCGCAACTGCTGAGCCTGCGCGTCTGGAGCCTGTGCTCCGCAACAGGAGAGGCCGCGATAGTGAGAGGCCCGCGCACCGCGATGAAGAGTGGCCCCTGCTCGCCGCAACTAGAGAAAGCCCTCGCACAGAAACGAAGACCCAACACAGCCAAAAATAAATAAATAAATAAATTAAAAAAAAAAAAAAACCTAAATAATAGTGAAAAGAGGATGGGAGTCTCCACAGTTGAATTTCCAGGATAGGGCTTTAAAAAAAAAAAAAAGAAAAAAACTGTATGCTCTTAAATATTTATAATGAGAAAAGTAATATTCAGCATCTTACATGTATGTCTCTACATACATCTTCTAAATCAATTACAGCACGTGTTGCACCCCTGCCACTGAAATTTACCTTCCCATTTCAGTTATTACATTTGTGGCCAAGGAATGATGGGTCTGCAAGGAGTATTGTGACCCAGATTCAGTTCCCATATGTTCACTGCTTCCCGGGGTTTTCATATCCATTCACTTGCTGACGATTCACATGGGTATTCATATTCATATAAAAATTTAAAAGTCTCATTATTGAGATTTCAAGAATATATGAAAAGAAAGAGCACCTGACCGGACTTTGGATGACCTGAGTTCTAGTTCTGGCTTTGCTGCTGACTTGCTGGGGGCCTTGGGTAAGTCTCTTCTAGCTTCATTTTTGTCGTCTGTGAAGTGAGGACTTGGGAAGAGACAGCATATTTCCTGCAGAGCACAGGGAGGGTCAGGTCACACACCTGACAGGCTGGAGGAAAGACAGCTGCAGCGACTCGACACAGTTTGGCCCATGAGATGTGCTGAACAAACCATAGGCAAATGTAATTTTCCTATTTGGGGTGAGGATGGTGGTTAGATTGTGCCTTGTGGCTAGGACTTCCTCAGAAGGAAACGGATCATCCCACTGTCAGTCATCCCGGAGCAAGAAATGCTGTGGTTCTTAGTAGTAGGGAGGGAAAGATTTTCTTATTAGTGTAGATTGAATGTCTACGTCCTCCAAAATTCATATGTTGAAGTCCTAGTGCCCAGTGTGATGATAGTAGGAGGTGGGACTTTGGGAAGTGATTAGGTCGTAGGGGTGGAGCCCTCATGAATGGGATTAGTACCCTTATAAAAGGGCCCACAGAAGTCTCCCTCCCCTCTTCCACCATGTACGTACACAGTGAGAAGACGGCTGTCTATGAAACAAAAGCAGGTCCTCATTAGATTCCAAATCAGTCCATGCATTGATCTTGGATTTTGTAGCCTTCAGAACGGTGAGAAATAAATGTCTGTTGTTTACAAGCCGCCAGTCTATGGTGTTCTGTTACAGCAGCTCAAACAGGCTAGGACATTTATCTACGTGAGCTCTAAACTCACAGATGCGGAGATGCCTAGAAAGAGTCTTGGATAAAGGTAGAGTTGACAAGGAGTGGGGCAGGAATTGGGTGGGGATTCTGAGGTTGGGTTTGTGTCAATGGGTTTTGGTTACAATTTCTAGAAAGTACAAATTATCCTCTCTGTTCACTTAGATCCTGTGGTCTTCAATATGTTTTCTTGACATAACTTGGGTCTGAGTTCTACTGTGGGAAATTAAGGAGATCAGTGTCCCTCCCTATGATACAAGCTGAGGTGTCATGGAGGCCGAAGCTGCTAGGACAGAAGTCAGCGGTTGCAGAGGAAGCAGCATGGAGACTAGTCCAGGAGGCTGGGTGGAAGGATTGGAGGAACTTTCTTCAGGGCCCCTGAGCCTCAGTCCTCTGGGAAGCTCTGAGACCTAACAGGTGTGACAGCAGATGTGTGTCTGGGGAGGCTAGAGAGGTAAGATCATCTTACACACCATGCTGAAGATCTTAGCTTCCATCTAGGAAATGGGAGGTGGCCAGAGTCTTTTGAGCCAGGTGGCAATATGTCCTATTTATATATTATAAAGGAAACCGTGGAGGCAGTGTGGAGAGGTACTGGGGAAGAGAGATGGAAAGTGGTACAGTGTCACCCTTTGCATCCTATGCCAGGCTTCATAAATGCCAGGAACTCAATGTGGGGCTTCAGATGTGTGGAGTAATTGGTCTGGTGATCTCAAGCTCTCATTTTGGACACCAGGTTATCCAAAGCCCCTAGTCCCTCTAAACTCCTCAGCAGAGCAGAGAACAGTTAGCTCATGACTCTAGGTTTGCATTTAACATATTGGTAACCATCACTATTTGAAGCCTTCTAAAAGAAAAAGACTGAAAATACAATCTGTGTGTGTGTGTGTATACGCATGCATGCGTAGGTGCACATTGTCTGCCCATGTGTGTGCACCCCCAAATGTGTGTGTGCTGATTGGATTTTACAACCTGAAACCACAAAGGCAGGCTGAAGAAAGCGCCAGCCCAGGAGTCAGAATACCTGTGCTTTTATTCTTGCCCTGTGCCAATTAGCCATTTAACTCTGGGTAGATCACAGCATACCTAGGACTCTCCTTCCTTCTCTGTCAAGTGGAAGTAGGGAGTGAACTAGACTTCTAAGAACCTTATCAGGTATAACATTTTTATTTTATAAATAATTCCTTCCATCAGATCTTAGGGCTGGCACACAGTTTACAGATATTGTGAATTGTTTAAATTCTGTGACATGCTATATATTTTATGTAAAAAAAAATAACAGAAGAAGAGGGAAGACTATATTGGATTTGACCTTGGCAGTTTCATTTTTAAAAATGTTTTCAAGATGGCATGAACAAGCAAAAAATAATCTAAGCAAACAGCTTAGGTAAAAGGTAAAAGGTAGACCTTTTACCATGGAAACCATGAGACAATACATATTGTGCTGTGGAAATGAGTGGAACTGACGGTATGAACGTGTAACACACTGTGGGAAAATTCCTGCCTCACGGAAGACTTGGAAAAAATAAGGTCTTTTGGTATCGGCACATCCATAAGGAATGAAGGTCTGAATTCAGAAATACGATATTACATTCACTTATGTTAAAATAAAACGAAGTTTGATAAACGCTAGAGCAAACTTTTTCAACAGCAGCACTATTGAGATTTTGGACCAGATCGTTCTTCATTGTGGAGGCTGCCCTGTGCTTTGTAGCATGTTTAGCGATGTCCCTGTTGGCCACAAGCTCAGTGCCTGTGACATCGCTTCCCCTCGTCCCCAAATTGTAGAAATTAAAAATATCTCTAAACATTATTGAATATTCCCTGGAGAACAAAACTACTCCCACTTGAGAATCACTGTCCTAGAGTCAAGATTTTTGAAGAGTAAGTAAACAGAGGATTTAGAGCCAGGCACACCTGGGTTTGATTCTTAGTTCTGCTGTTTACTAGCTGTTTAACCTCAGAAGAGCCACCTGTCCTTCGGCAGCTTTGGTTTTTTCATCCGCACAATGGAGATAATATTGACAATCTCGCAGTGTAGCGTAAGGATCCAATTAGATAGGATAAAAAATTTAAGGGGCTGGAATATAGGTGCCCAGTGTGGGAAAGCCATGTTAGTGATGAATAGGAAAAATGAGAATGCACGCCCTACTCTAGGTTAGGAAAAGGCACAAATCACAAGTAGTTGTTTGCATTTATATATGGATGCAGGAACCAACATCGCAACCCCAAAATGATCACTGCACCTTTAATCACAGTGAAGAAAGCCGAGGTGATATTTACTGTGTACCCACTAGGCACCCAACACTATGCTAACCCCCTTATATTCGTCACCTTCTTTGGTCTGTCAATACCTATTTGTGGTATTCATTTATGAGACCAGTTTTCACATGAGATAATTGAGGTTCAGGGAGGTAAAGTATCCCATCCAGCGTCTAATGTCAGATTTGTTCAGTTTCAGAGCCCGTGATTTCACTTTCCCGAAAGATGAGATTGGAGGCCAGGGATACCATCATTGAAATCATTATGTTTGAATAAGAGGAGCATTAACATGAATTTGAAAGGGGATGACTTTGCCAGCGACGTATCTTGCTTGAACATAAATTATTATAGCTAAATGAGTTTGTTTCAAGACACTGAGTTACGGGGACCATGACAAGTGTTGAGAGAGGTATGAGACTCAGTGTTCAGAATACAGAGCCTGTTTTCCAGCATGGACTCACTGCACGAGAAAAGCTAGTCCCATACAGTTAATTTATTCTAATGTACAATTAAAAATCCAGCTAACTAGATTCTCCTTTGTCAGCTTTCTTCTGCAAAAGCTGTGCCTAAGAGAAATCTTTCTTCCGGTCCTCCCTGGCCCCAATCTTTCACGCCGGTAGAGGAGAGAAACCTGATTCATGGGTCAGAGAATTGGGTTGTATTGCTTTTGAAATATTGGTGCATGGTAGGAATGGTTTCCAATTACAGCGGACTGAGTGCACAATCCCAGCACTGTTCTATTTAAATAACTGCTGAATCGCCAGGGCTGCTTTCCTGTTTCTAGCTCCCTGAACGAGTAAATAATGGAAAGAGACAAAAAACATCAGCATTTATAATAAATAACCATACAACCTGGTGTTGGAGCCTCATTTCTTGATCATATTTCCGCCACCACCCCAGCCACTGTTTTCCTAATAGAACTCTGAAATAAAAGCTGCCTTTGTATATAAAACTTAGAATCAAAACTTTGTGCATTTAGGAATGCTTCCAGCAGCATGTTGCCGTGAGAGATAATACCGACTTTGGAGTCGGACAGACTTAGTGTCCAATCCCAGCTGTTAACAGGCAGCGTTGTCAATGGAAGTATTTCCTACTTTTTGGAGTTTGAATTGCATGGGATTTGAAGTCAGACCAACCTGGTCAGGGAACTGACTATCTGTGAGCATCTGTAAAATGGGTAGATCATCATACAACTTGCAGGATAAGAATCAGAATAAAGTATATGAAATTGCTAGCATAGTTCCTACTATACAGCAGTCATTTAACAAAGGGACAACCACTGTTTCATAGTTACCATCAATTTCCTTATTAGACATAAACAGATTATCTTTCAATTTATGTTATAAAATGTACAGAGCTGGTAAAATGCAAGTTATACTGACGGCAGATATACAGATGCGCTTCAAAAGCAGGAGAATTCTATGCGGACCAGAGGTTGGCATTCTTTTAGGAATGACACGTGGAGTTTGTGAGCTGTACTATATGACACGTGGGTGACAGGGCTTGCTGGTAACCATCATCCAACACTTAATTACTTGGGGGAGAGATAGGAGGTAGGAGGGCTGCATGGGGGGTTGATGGGCATGGGAGCACAGACTTGCTGCCTGCGTGCCCCAGAGTCACCGAGAAAACGGGGATGCTTTTTTGTTTTTAGAGTAGAGCCGATTAACAATGTTGTGATAGTTTCAGGTGCACAGCAAAGCGACTCAGTCGTACATATACATGTATCCATTCTCCCCCAGACTCCCCTCCCAGCCAGGCTGCCACGTAACATTGAGCAGAGTTCCCTGTGCTATACAGTAGGTCCTTACTGGATATCCATTTTAAATATAGCAGTGTGTACATGTCAATCCCAAACTCCCTAACTAAGGTAAATGTGCCTTTTTGTTTTTTTGGGCTGTACGGCACGCGGGATCTTAGTTCCCTGACCAGGGATTGAACCCATGCCCCCTACGTTGAGAGTGCGGAGTCTTAACCACTGGACCGCCAGGGAAGTCCCATAAGGGGGATGCTTTTAGATGACACTTCCTCTGACTGACAGGCCCAGGGAGGCTGAGGCAGGTGTACTGAGCAGGCAGGAGGATTTAACAAAAGGGTCGCAGAAATCCACTAGTAACCTGATTTAATGGATTTGGTCCAGGCCAGATGTTTGAATCCCTGCTACATCTTGCCAGCAAGACATCTCCCAGCCTCTGCCTGGGCACCTCAGCGGTGGTGAGGTCACTGCTTCCGCAAGTGATCAGTTGTAAACATCAGAGAAGAAGAGATTTCTTCTCTAGGTGGAGCCTGGCCACGTCTGCCTGTTGTGCATTCTTAAGTTCTTGTTCTGACCTCTGGGGTCACCCAAAGTCAGTCCATTTTCCCCTTCATGTGAGGCCTTCTAGATCTCGATGGCACCTGTCATTTCCCCTGCGTCTCACTCAGCATCCACAGTTGTCTGATGGCTTGTCAAGGCTGTGCTGGAAGTGAAACATACTTGGAATTACAGTGAAGGGGTGGAGAAGCTGTAACATTGGGTGGAACTGGATCTGGCTTAGAAACTGGTGATCTCTGTACTTCCCATATGCACCTGAGCACATGGAGGTATGTCTTGTTGGCAGAAAGAGCCTGGGAGGTGGACCTGCATGACCTCGCTCCTGTCACTTGAGCTGTCCATGCGTCACTTCCTATGAAACAGGGGTAGTCATATTTCCTAAATTTGCACAGCTCAAATGAAAAAATGTGTGTGAAAATACTGTGTACATTGCCAACCATCTGACACATGATAGTCTATACCTAATGACAACGGCTGAAAACATTTCATGGTTATCTCCTTTTTTTTTTAATTAGTCCCAGAGAAATTTCCCCGAAGTGTTACTAACCCAAAGAGTCTCCTCAAATTTTTGCTTTTGCTCTGATATGTTTGTAAAAGGTGTCGTGCTGGGTACTCGACCCCGCACACAGACCGCAGATAGATGGCCTTGTCCCTGCCCAGGCCAAATGTGGCGTGAAATCATTCAAGCTGGAATTTAGGTCAGTCTCCTCCCTTAATGATGAAAAATCCCCACAGATTTGCCATTGGAAACACAAAGAGGGTATGTTTTCTTCCTGTCACTGGCATGGGCTCATTTTGCTAATTCATCTGTGACAGCTTTGATGTTGACCTGGAAATTGGCTACAGCCCAGCACCAGGCTGTTATCACTTGGTCACCAAGAACTCCTTGACTATGGAGGATAGAATGTTCTGCACAGTCTCATGCTCGCACCCAGGTCTTATGCTGGGGGCCGGGGAACAGGGGGCAAAGTCCAGGAGTTCCCAGGTCAATGAGAGATGCAGACGCAGACACAATCACAGTAACCACGAAAGTGCTAGAAGAGAGCTTACACATGAGCTGGGAAAGGAGTGACACCTCCCACCCCCAGCCAGGGCAGAGGTTTCTCCTCTCCCCCGGACCCCACCTCGATGATTATGTATGCCTCTGTCTCCTGTCACGGCATTTACCCTGTGGCATCTCTGAGTTGATCACATACTCCCATCGCACAGTGCACCCTCAAAAGCCAGGTCTTCTGATTGGTCTTCTGTTAACAAGTATGGTTTCTGACATAGCAGTCGATAACTGTGCAGTGAATGACAATTGAGATTGAAGAAATAGTTCTTGAAGAAACTTCTGGAAGCTATATCTTAAAGAAGTAGAATTTCTATGAGCTCAAAAGGATAGTGATGACATTCCAGGTGTGAGCACTTTGAGTAAAGGCTGGGAGATGGGAGAGCCTGACTCCTTGGGAAAGGCCTGGCTCAGGGGCTGGGATCCGGGCTCACTATTGCTTGTACTGATAGAACGCCTGTCCTGGGACATTGGGCGTCATTCAGAACTCATCGATCAACCTGAAACTCTTGGAACACGTGTGTTGTATGATGCCCTTATGAAGATGAATTCCCTGAGACTCGAAGTAAAGAAATTGCTAAAGTTCACAAAGCAAAGTGGCTAAACTGGGATTTGGAGTCCCCTGGCTCTGAAGGCCATTGCATCACATCACTGACAATAAGGCATCTGAGCTGTATTTATTGAGGTTCACTGTCAACCTGAACTTCATACACTTCTCAACCTGCCTCCCTTAAACATACACATGCCCCACCCTGGACTCTATTCTGAGGGAGTCTTTCTCTGGAAGCTGTTCTCCTCCTCAGTCTCATCTTTATACAACGTATTCTAATTGGAGATTGACTCAACAGAGAACATTGGAAACCATTGACTTACGCTCTTTGTTTACACCTAGGGAAATGAGGCCCCGCGTGGGTAGTGCCTGGCTGAGTGCCCCTGAAAGCAAGAAGGGTGAGGGTGAGTGAATTCAAGTTTCCTGATTTGTTTTATTCCAATTACCTCTGCATACAAAGGATTCCGGAGAATGTGTGGTTCCTCTTCAAAGCTGCTACCAAAGAGAGTTTAACAGATGGCAGGCATTTTTAATTGTAGAAATTAAGGACACTCTCCCTAGATGGGGAACCTCATTTTGGAAAAGTGAGTTCTATGTTGACAAAATATCTGACTCCACTCATCTGTTACTACAGTTATTTACAAAGCACCCATGCCTGGTTTCTCCTAGATTCTGTCCTTCAGAGGCATGCAGGTATCAGATCAATCCTGTTCCAATAGGTCCCAGGCCACACATGCAGAATAAACAACCAAATGAATGAATAATTTTTGAATACCTCTCTCTGCGGGGGCATAAGATCCAGGGCCGTGGAGGCTGTATAATTCATCCAGGACCTCCTCTGGCCTCCAGGGCCACACTGCCTGCTCTGAGCATCTACTGTGGGCCCGATGCTGCGAAGGGCATTCTCATATTTGTTATCTAATTTAACTGAGTGACCCTGGGAGATAGAGATTAGTTCCCCTATTTGCAGATGAGTGCAATGGCATTAAAGGTAACTAAGAGATGTGCATCTCTTAGTGAAAAATCAAGCATCTGGTACCTTTTAGCAGTTTGAAACAGGTGAACAGAAGGTAAAAAGCATTCAGATGGAACAGAGAGTGTAAGAAAGAGTTGGCAGGGGGTTAATTCAACTTCAGTTGGAAATAGGACATCAGGCCACTTCTTAATGCCACTGCTTCCTTTGGAATCACTGAGACTGTTGTTTCTGTTACCCTGTAATTGCTGATAATGTTCAAGAGAGAGGTGGTGGTCTGTGTGGTAGGGGGACACAGGGAAGAGGAGGATGGTGGGGCCGGTCGGGGCCATCACCCCAATGGATTTGACATCTGGCTCTGAGGCCCAGAAACTGGACTTTCTTGGTACAACCACGGACAGCTGACACTGTGGCCAAACCCTCACTGATGTCCTGAAAGAGTAGCATACAAACAGATGCCAATTTAACCCAATAATCAGAGATGTCCTTCTTCAAGTGAGAAGATGGCTGTGTCCTTCATCCGGGGCACCGCTTCACCTAATATCAAGGTAATCTGGGAATTTGTAATTGGCAACAAGAGTGCTTGATGAGCTTGGAATTAAAGCAAAAGAAGGTGATCTATATAATCCAGGGCTTGGAAAGCTCTGGCTCAGAGGCTAAATCTGACCCGCTGTCTGTTTTTGTCAATAAAGTTTTATTGAACGCAGCCATGCCCGCTTATTTACAGGCGGCCCTGGCTGTTTTCATGTCAGAGCATCAGAGTTGAGTAGTTGCAAGAGAGACCACATGGCCTGCAAAGCCTATGATATTTACTATCTTGCCCTTTACAGGTAAAGTTTGTCAACCCCTGATCTAGTCCACAGGAGACCTCATGCACCTTATTTCTTGTTGCCGTGTTCTGTAATTCTATTTCTCCAGATCTCCCAAATCTCTCTTCCTCTCATTCACACAGCTTTACTTAAGAATCTTGGAGAGCTGCAAATGACTATCTCCAAATCAAAGAAATTTGGGCAAAAAAGGAGGGCTTGGTATAACACATTCAAGGCTGAGTTGGCTTTATAAACATCTAAAATTAGAGACTCTTAAACCACAAACTATTTTTTTATTCTCTGAACCTCTGTTTTTGTTTTGTTTTGTTTTCTGTGTCACTTTTATTCTCGCCTGCTATAGAGAGGCTACTTCTCATTGGGAGGAGTGACTGTTGGCTGCTTTGGGTCTTCTTTTTTTAATTAATTTTTTTAGCAGCATATAGTTGATTTACAATGTCATGTTACTTTCTGCTGTACAGCAAAGTGAGTCAGTTATACATGTACATATATCCACTCTTTTTTAGATTCTCTTCCTACATAGGTCATTACAGAGTAGTGAACAGAGTTCCCTGTGCTCTACAGTAGGTTCTTATTAGTTATCTATTTTATATATAGTAGTGTGTATATGTCAATCCCAATTGCTTTGGGTCTTGATATGTGAAAGGGTTTCCTCCCCCAGCCCAAGGTTGAAAAGTCTTAGCAAAGCCTTCTGATTGGTCCAGCTTTGGTCATGCACCCATTCCTGGGACCAATCACTGTGGCCAATGGTGGAAGTTAGTGAGGAACCATCCTGGGTCCAGTTCGGCTCCTGTGGACGTGGTCTGATAGCAGAAGAAGGAACACAGCAGATCCAGGGCCTGTGGACTGAGCAGCTTCATCCCACTGAGGATGGCTCACAACCGATCTCCTCCAGCCCAGCCTTCTTCCTTCAAGCGCTTGGCACATCTCTTCAGACCAACTGCAAACAGTCTCCTCATCTCACCCAGTCCGAGGCCTCCTGGGTACTGCAGCTGGAGGATTGCTAAATGCGATCTGATCACGTCCCTAAACTTAAGCTTAGCACGCTGAGATCATTTCCATCCCCATCCCCATCCACCACGGTCTGGTGACCAGTAGGGAAACCTCATGACCAGCTCTTGCTTACCAATTTCAATCCTTCTCTTATCACTTCCTCACACACACCCTTCACTCCAGACATGTAGATCAGGTCCATATGTAGTTCCTTACACATGTCTGTGAATCACATGCTGCTCTCTGTGCCCAGAATATTCTGCCATCCTTATTCATCTAGTGAACTTCTGACTCCGAGCTCCCTCCTTAAATCCTTGGATGCGCCAATGGGATGGATGCTCCTCTTCAGGCCTCCCACAGCCCTCTGTGCTGCCTGCTGTCACGGGCTTGCCACGCTGCACCAGAGTTGCCTGTTTGTTGCTGTCTTCATTTACTGCCAGCTCCAGGAAAGCAGGCCCATGCCGCGTGTACCTGTGTGCTCACACATGGCACCAGGGCCGCTGCAGTCGTTTGCTGGATGAAGCACTTCTGCTCCCCAAACTTCCCCAGGGAGATGTCCTCTAGTGACCAACGCCCCCAAACACACCAATTTTCTTTTCTCAATTCTTCTTTCTGTGCTCACCATTTATTTAAAACGGCATATTCTTTCTTTCTCTCAAACCTCATTGAATAAGTTCTGGTCAAGTAGCAGCTACGCCGGACCTGGTCTTTTCTGTATTTCCTGGTTCTTGGAGCCAAACGTACCTCGTCTTTATTCCCAAGTACCATCTAGATTCCCAGCTTGACTGGGAAAATAATCTATTATGGTTTTGTTTGATAAAAGAGATCCCGATAGTTTGATACACACACACAGAAGTAGGTGTATATCCATGTAATTATAATGTGTGTACACACATTATGTAATACACAGATATCACTAATCCTCAGAAATTCCTCAGATCCAGATTGGATATTTCCAGGTGATTCTTTGGAGCCGATTACAAAGCCTAACAGAATTAGAGCCTGGGGACCCCCATTAAAGAGCTGTACATTCTACTTATTTAAACTTTATACGTTTTGAAATTTGAAGAGAATAAGATATGGAATCACAAGTCCAGGATTTGAGTCTTGGCTCTCCCTTTTCCAAGTAATTACAGAGAAATGTTACTTAATTGCCAAGAGTCTTTATTTCTGCATTTATATAATAGTTACCTCTCACAGGTTCGTGACCAAATTTAAAAGAGAACATAGAGGGATGTGATTTATAAACTGTGAAATGCTATAAAAAATATAAGTTATTACAAATGTAGAAATCTAAGAATTCAAACATGGAATATTTAACGTGGTCTCCACAGGAAATATCCCCGGCACAATCTGATATTTCCCCCAACAAAGTATGGTGTGGAGCGTCACAGGTAACTTAATTACCTGGTGGATGACAGCTTTAGCAGTGCTTCACAACTGCCGTCTGAGGATTCTGGCAGGTTTCAGACCAAAACCAGACAGGAGCTAACAGATGTGTCTGCCTCTTCCGGGGTCCCATCACTGGAGACGTGCAGCTGCCACTCTGCCTTTATCTCGGGTAGTTTGGCCTTGAAATGTGACTGTGCTTTTGTGAAACTCCCCCAATGGAAGCTTTATTATCTTTATTTTTCCTAAGGATATCCATTTTCCTAGACAACACCATGCTGATCTGCGAGAACAAAGATTCTCTGTGGAGGATTATAGATGCTCTGTGAACAAGAGGGGTAGAGATGTGTTTCTTTTTTTTAATATAAATTTATTTATTTATTTATTTATGTCTGCTTTGGGTCTTCGTTGCTGCATGCAGGCTTTCTCTAGTTGCGGCGAGCGGGGGCTACTCTTCGTTGCGATGTGCGGGCTTCTCATTGCGGTGGCTTCTCTTGTGGAGCAAAGGCTCTAGGTGCGCGGGCTTCAGTAGTTGCGTCACGCAGGCTCAGTAGTTGTGGCACACGGGCTCTAGAGCGCAGGCTCAGTAGTTGTGGCCCACAGGCTTAGTTGCTCCAAGGAATGTGGGATCTTCCCGGCCCAGGGTTCAAACCCGTGTCCCCTGCATTGGCAGGTGGATTCTCAACCACTGTGCCACCAGGGAAGTCCCAAGATGTGGGTTTTTAAGGACTGTGCACATCTCAGATGGAGCCACCCGACAGGTCCTAACAATGAAGGCAGCTGTTGACAATGAAAAGATCGTGCGACTAGTCATACTGTCTTGGCAGCGATGCTGGGATATTTGTGCAATAGCTCAGAAGACTTCCTTTCCCCCAGTTTGGAAGAAAACCAACTTAAGCACGGTTTGGAAGGAGATAACAGGAAGGAGGTGGTGAGTAAGGAGGTCAGAATTTACCAGATGTCTCTGGGTCTCAACATTTGCTCGTTTGCCTTGATCATATCAGTATTTATAAATAACTTGTGTTTTTACTTGAGCTTTAGATAGCACTTAAAAATCTAGTACACACGGGGTGATACTGGGAGCTAACGATGTGCAAGGTGTTCTGGGAAATGTGTGTACTCTGCCCCCTGCAAATGAGAGTTTTTTCAAGTGACTGTTATTTCCCATTCTGAGCTCCAACAAGCACTAGGCAGTAGACCCAACACGCACATATGGTCTGTGCCCCATCAATATTAAAAATGCATTAGTCAGTCTAAGTTTTTATTTTGTATTTTCTAAGACTTGTCAATCACCAATGATTAGATTCTATTTGTAGAGAAAGAACAGCTTTAAAATGACAAAACCGGAACATTTCTTCAGATCCTGGGAAGGGCTGACACTTTAAAAAAAAAACCAATGACAGCAACATTTCAAGTGAGTTGTCTTGGATGTCTGTCAGATTTGGAGATGCACTGCTCTCTCTGAGTTTGTGCATCCCAGATGGAGTGGTTTCTGGAAAAACAGTCATGGTTATATTCAGGAGAGCTTACTTGGCAAGAAAATTATGATTGAACTGATGCTATTGTGACATACTGTAGGAGTTTATAATTGCAATTTGTTATGAAACAGTTGACTGAATCCCAAGGATGGGTATTTTAGTGCTCTGTGGAGAAAATGGAAAGAAAGGCATTGGCAAGGAAGGATGGGGAGCTCTTAGGAGTCCTGGCTCTTGGTATTTACCTTGGTGAAACCACAGAAGTCCCAGATCTGCCCCTCAGTCTCATGGGTCTGGTAACTCAACCTTACCAATGTCCCAGAGTTGACCATATTTGGGAAGTCCAGTTTATACTGAGTAAACTCAGGTATAGAAAGTGGGAACAGTGTTGTTTATTTACCAGGAGAACTAGAACTGTCAGACAGGCCAGTCCTTCTTTTTGACTTAATCAGTACATGCCCTATAGGCAAACTCCACAGGAAGGCCAGATTCCCAGCAAGCCTGGCATCAGGGAAAGGCAGATAGTTTCATTAATAGTGTGTAGCCTCATGCATCCACCTTTACCACGCATAATGCTCATTGTCGGGATGACGGAATCGTCCTTCAAGTGTCCAACAGGCCACCTTTGGCCCTAGGGCACTGTGGATGGCCACTTCAGTGTCCCCCTCAGCTGCTCTTCCTTCCCTGGCCTTCTATTGTTGACATTCTTCCCAATACAATCCCTGCATCTTTCTTTCATTGTGATAACACTTCCAGTTACATTAATATTGGGACCGGGCCGATCATTTGGCATCTCTTCAGAGTGGTATTCCTTGGATATTTGCTCAACACTTCTTTAGAGGAGAAGTTGAGCTCTGTATAGGGAAGGGGCTGGGAGGCCTCCGTGGTTCCAGGCACCTCCTCTCTGGCCCAGCCTTGCCTCTCCCTCCCAGCCAACAGTGCTCAGTAGAAAACTGGATCTACTTCCCCGAGGAGGCAGCTTAAAGGTCATCTATCAATATTATTAGTTGTGTCTGGCTTAACCTAATAGTCCCTCTAACCACGTACTCCTCCATGAAAGAGAGTCTCCTAGATTAATTTCAGTTTCTTTTAATACATGCATAGACACACACTTTTTTTTTTTTTTTTTAATTTATTTATTTTTGGCTGCGTCGGGTCTTCATTGCTGCGCGCCGGCTTTCTCTAGTTGCGGTGAGCGGAGGCTACTCTTCGTGGCGGTGCATGGGCTTCTCATTGCAGTGGCTTCTCTTGTTGCAAAGCATAGGCTCTAGGCGCACGGGCTTCAGTAGTTGTGGCACATGCGCTCAATAGTTGTGGCTCGCGGGCTCTAGAACGCAGGCTCAGTAGTTGTGGCGCACGGGCTTAGTTGCTCCGCGGCATGTGGGATCTTCCCGGAGCAGGGCTTGAACCCGTTTCCCCTGCGCTGGCAGACGGATTCTTAACAGCTGCTCCACCAGGGAAGCCCCGACACACATTTTTTAATCTAAGGATATTTCAGAACATTTTTGAATCAATGCTATAGGCAGCTACCTGCTGACTCGCTCCTGACTCCAACTAAATTCAGAGATAATTCTTTGCCTAGCCTGGGAACCCTTTGCTCTATTTATGATTTAAAGTAAATAGACTTTGCATATCTCTAAAGCCTGGGGATTTATTTTACTTTTATTTAAAAAAATCATTCCATCACTCATTTATCCATCCATGCAGCAAATGTTAGCTGATCACCTTCTAGGATGTGCCCAGCATGAGTTAAATATATAAAGAAGGATAACACACAGTCAGTTCCCCAAGAGCCATGTCTGTGGGTAGACAGATCGTTGTGACTCAGTGTGGTGAGAGCAGCAGTGGAGAAATGCCGGGAAACTCGGGAAAACAGAGAAAGGCAACTCACCTGAGAGCCGCAGGTGGGCTGGGCTTGGGGAAGCTTCCCAGGAGGGGCTGCTTGAGAAGTAGCCAGCCTCAGATGCTGGGGGGAAGGCATCTTAGAGTAGAAACCTGATCTTACCCATTATGAGCTGAATCCATAGTTTAATTCCAAAGGCAGCATGAGCTCTCTTTTTCCAGTTTTCACCCTGGGGTTTATCCCACTCTTGCCTAAGCACTTCCTACGCTAGAAGTGAGAACCACACTGGGTGGCAGAACTCCTGGATCTAATAATAACCACTAGTAGATGTCCAGTACTTTATTCTTTATTAAGCAAATCTATGTTCATTATCTCATTTGATTTTCCAAGTAAGCCTTACAGCAGTGATTCTTCGCTGCAGTGATTTTACTCACAGGTCACATTTGGCATCGTCCAGAGACATTTTGGATTGTCCTTCGGGGCGCTGGGAGGTTATTACTGGCTTCTGTTTGGTAGAGAGATGCTACTAAGCATCTTACACTATACAAGTTATCCCTACAACAAACATTTATCTGACTCAAAACGAGGTTGAGAAACCTTGCCTTGAGATTATCTCCATATTTGAAAAGAGAAACTGAGTTCCGAGGTCTAACTCTATCTAAATTAGCTGTGTGATCTTTGGCAAACCATTTACTCATGAGCTCTAATTCTCCTACTCGTAAAATGAATGTCTATTTTTAGATTGAATGATCTATAAAATCTTTTCCAAATCTGAGGTCTGTGAGTCCATGGATTCAAGTGTAGATTTCAACCGGCAAATAAGCAAACAGAATTTTCCTGCTGCAGAAGTTACTATTGTAATATGCTGATGCTCAATGCAGTGTTTTATTTCAACAATAAATAAAGGGTGCCTTAAGTGTATGTGGCTAGGGTGACTTTCCAGAAGGCACCGCTCTCTGCCTCCAGCTTTCCCCCCCGCCCCGCCCCTCCCCACCAGCAGCAGAAGCTGTGAGTTCAAGGTACCCTTAGGACCATCTAGAAATTTAACCAGGAGGACAGAATAACCCACGGGATGACAATGTGGTTTCCAGAACTTGTTGAGATGGTTAAAGATTACCTGTGTCCTTCAGCTCCCCCCCCCCCCCGACCTCTTTCCACACAGATTTTCCAAACTCTCCATCACCTGACCACCCGCATATCCCGCTCTCAGAGACAGGTGACTATGCCATGGTGTTTTGGGAAAGGGGTGTGGAGAGTAGCCTCTTTGAAGGGTAAGTCAGTTGCTAAAATACAGTGAAAATAAGAACCTCAGCTCATTGAATTCTTATTGGGTACTTCCTATATAACAACCCTGAAAGATATGTAGTATTCTTCCTACTTTACAGATAAAGAAACCGAGGCTTGGAGAAATTAAATAACTTGCTTTGATTTTTTGTTTGTTTGTTTGTTTGGTTTTGGAACGGAGTAATGAAAACTTGACCCATGATTTGAGTGTTAAATTGGAAACTGTTAAATTTATGGTCCAGATGAGATGGAGGGGAGGGTGTTTGTTGAGTAATCTTTCCAAGACATTTGATCCATATGTGTAACAGGACTGATGACAGAAAAGTATGGTCTTTATAAGCCTAAATTTTCACACTTAAAAAATTGAGGTAATGATTCTTGCCTTAGAGGTTGAATGTTATATGTTAAATGCAAATTATGGAGCCTAGAATATAGTAGGTGCTCAACAAATAATGATAGCTATCATTACTGCTATCTGTTCATTGGTGCAGATGTGATCTCTAATACCTTCAAAGCTGGGAAGAGGTAGATAAATTGGAAGAATGTTGAATTATGATACATGAGGTTGCTCAGCATCAGCAATCTTTATATGTGGGGATTAATTCCACTGAATCCCCCAGCAGGTCTTCTCAGTTCTGCAAATTCATAGGGGTTGGTCCATGAAATTTATGTGGCAAATTCTTATTCAATTGAATTCAGAAATTGAGTCATTTTTTGACCACATTATCTGCCAATTTATTTAACTCCCTTTGTTCCCATTCTAAGTTCATTCTTGAAGGAAATGTTTCATATTCAGATTTGATAAAAATAAATCTAGTTCTTTCTCTGCATTAGGTACTCAGCTAGGCACTGTCATTCATTATGTGGGTTCCCATGGAGATACTTCCCAGTGGGACTACAAAATTGAGGGCTCTTATTGATCCTCAACAATTTAATACCCCCTCTGAGAAAGAATCTGACATCAGCCTCTCTCTCCTGTTGCTGCCACAGGAAAAGCAAGAGCCAGTGGAGAGGGAAGGTCTAAGGATGGAAATATTCCCCAGTCTGCCAAAAAGCATTGCCCTCGGTCAACACATAGAGTTAAAGAAAGTTATAACCACTGCCATGAGTGCTTTCCAGTTACAAAGGCAAGGCCTTGCTTTTTACTAGCTAAGAGATGCTTAATGAATCAAAATGAATAGAATTACTTTGCACATCTGTACATACATTCAGGTGTTTTCAGTTTTCTCAAGAGAAGCTATGCAGGATGGAATCATGCTCCCATCCCTAAATCCATGTTCACCCAGAACGTCAGAATGTGATCTTATTTGGAAATAAAGGCTTTGAAGGTGTAATTTAAGTTAAGATGAGGTCATATTGGAGTAGGATGGACCCCAAATCCAATATGACTTGTGTCTTTATAAGATAAAGGGAAGACACAGCAATATAAGGGAGATCCTTACATAAGGGCAGAGGCAGAGATTGGAAAGATGCATCTACAAGCCAAGGAATGCCTAGGATTGCTGGAAACCACCAGAAGTTAGGAGAAAGCCATGGTAGGGATCCTTCTTCAGAGTGCTCACAAGACACCAACCCTGCCAACACCTTGTTTTCATACTTCTAGCCTCCAGAACTGTGAAATGACAAATTTCTGTTGGTCCGGCCATCCAATTTGTGATACTTTGTTATAGCAGCCCTGGGAAACTCATACAGAAGTCTTGTTTATAAAACTTCAGTCAAGAACCTTATTGAGGTGCTTTGGAACCAGAAATAGTTGAACTTTGATGGACCCAATGATCAATCAAAATTCACCATCATCATCTTCTAATAGGTACCATTTTTCTTTAACCTGCCAGGATACCTGCCATACAAAACAATTTCACAGAAACCTTTGAATAGAGATTGTTTCATGGATGGAAATTGCCAATTACTAGAAAGTTATCACAACGTGCTTCCCAGCTTAAAATCCTCCTTGGGTCTTCATTTAACTGTTGTTTTGTTCTTCAATTGACCTTTGTTCTAAATTGAACTTGAGCAAAAATAATGGGATTTGATATGACAATAAGATACTGGTTCAGTTTTCTGTTACCAAGAGAATTCAATTCATAGTGTGAAGAGTGCCATTGGGTCTTGCTGAACGTGTCCCAAATTATGATTAATGTGTTAAAAGAGAGAAGGTGTTTTAAAGGAGGTGCTTACCGTTTAAATCCTATCCAGCCCCAAAACAACCAAGAAAACCGCAAGACAAGCCAGTTCTTATTAGAACCACCATCCTAGTACTGGACTTCAAATCTTTGTTCCTTTTGACTCTATAGGAGGCACAAAAGAAAACTAAGTCATTTAAAACTCAATGCTGAGGACAAGTAGAACATATATGCAACTTTAGAGTTCTTGAAGGGGTAGTCTGTTAGGAAATTGGCATCTGGGAAGAATGTGGCACAGTTCGGGGACTGGTATTTGGAAAAAGGGTGAAAAGTCCAGGGGTTGGGTGATTCAAACCCATGGCATTGTCTTTAGACTTTTCTGTGTAGTCAGGTAGACCCTGAGCAGAAATAAGGAATACAGGGAAAGATGAGGAGGTGAGTGCTGGGTTCTTGAAATCACTCTGGTTTCTATCTGAGGAGAGATATGGAGCAAAGGTGCGAAGGCTCGGGCCTCTAAACATCCCCACTTTTTTCTCATAGTATAGCTGAACTTGATAGGCTTGCCTCCCACTGTTTCATCTCCTGGGATTGTAAATACATGGTGAGCACCTGTAAAGCATCTTCATACTCATTTTTTCATTTGACCCCCCTCCACACTCATACATACACACAGAAAACTGTGGGTAAGTATCTATACCATTGTTTTACCTGAGACTCGGAGAAATTAATTTCCCTTAATCACACAACTAGTAAATAAATGATTTGATATTCAACTATTAATCTGATTCCCAATCCTAGTTTTTCCAAGTGTACTCTGTCGTCTTGAAAAATCCCTGGAAAGCTACTTCTTTTGACTGCTCTGAAAGGCTGATCAATACAAATCTAATCTCTGGGCTAGTCATGAATACCAATATAGCACTAGCAAATAACCTAGGGTGGAATCATGATTTTACTAAAATCTATCAAATGTATATCTTTTCTGTTTTGAATGTCAACAGACACACATTTTAATTCCCAAGGAAGTATCCCTCTTCCTCCAAACAGGCACATTTCTTTAAAAAGATCTTTTAGGGAATACAGAATAATTTCTACTGGTTATTTCACTGAAGGTGATCACATGGGAACAAGGGATACAACTGTATTACTCTAAATTACCTTGGAGCTAGAGATGGCACATTTCTCCATGTAATTGAACACAGGATGAAAGCAATGGTGTCACGATCTTAAAATGTCAAACCAACTGCCAATTGTTGGAACTTGTACTGTTGAACTTCTCTGTAGTAATTTAATTAGTTTAAATAAAACATCATTAATTCAAGCCTTTGGAGGATGAATCCTGGCTCACCACTTTGAGTTGATCAAGTGCTTCATTAACATGAGGTTAACTTCATTAGCAACTAATGAAGATACTCCAAATAAATGAGATCATGATATTAACCAAAAATAATGCTACTGTGTACCAGGCACACCATATGCATTATTGCCTTTCATTCTCATAAAACATTATGAAATGAGGTTGGCTCTACTCACATTTCTTTTTAATCAGAGATACTTTAGATAAGAAACGGCAGGGTTAGGAAAATTTAGAAATGTGCACAAGAGCCCACAGCTAGTTCCAGAATTCAAACTCTCATTTATCTGACTCAAAGTGCATGCTCTTAACCCAGATATAAGTCCAAATACAGGTTTGCCCTGCTCTCTAAAAGTAGAACATTCCTAAAACCTTTCGTAAGCCAAAATGATATAAAGTGAAGAAGCAATTACCTTAGGACACATCTTGCTAAGGAATGCACAAAATAAATCCAGATAAAGATGCTCACAAACACAGTTCAAAGCCAGGGCAGCTTGATGCTGAGATGCTGCATGTAGTTCCTGGGGAAGGAGCTTGGCGATGTCCGTCTCCCTGCTTGGACACACTCTGCCTCTACAACTACTTGCTGCAAAAACCAACACTGAATGCTGTTTTTGCTTTTCTCCTTTTGTAAAAGTGAAAATCCTCTTCTGATTTCTTTTGGTTAGCAAAACAGGTACTAATATAGGTCTTTTGTAAGAACAAAGTGCCATAAAGTGAACTTTCAAAAAGCGGTGGATACCTGAGGGATCTTGATATTTTGCTTCCTCCTAAGTGGCTGAAGTGGTAGATTGGGGAGACATGTGGAATGTTAGAGACCATGTTACTCACTGCTCAGCCATCATCCAAAAAATATTTATTGAGTAATTATTAAATGCCAAGCACTATGCTGTTCGCTGGTGATACAGAAGTGAATATGACAGATATGATCTCTTGTCTCTAGAAGAAAGACACATCCTAAAAGTTATCACACTAAAAATGAACTGAGTGGTGGTAAGTAGTCTAAAGTAAAGAACCAAAGGCTGGAATTTAGAATAGGATCAGGAAAGATGGGGCGTTATCCCTGAGAGGCGACACTTTTGCTGAAGGATGAGAGAAGCTGGTTTTGTGAAGAGTTGAGGTGGGACATTGTCTTCAAGGCAGAAAGAACAGCATGTGCAAAGGTCCGGGGCCAAAAAGAGTTGGGCATATTCCAGGGACAAAAGAGAGGCTAGTGTGACCAGAGCAGAGTAAGGGTGGGAGAGAGGCTTGACATGGGATTGAGAAACAAGCAGAGCCCGGTTCATAGGGACATTGTTCTTTCATAAATGAGTCATTTGAGGGTTAATCTTCATTGAGTCTTTCCTCTGAAGCAGGGGTTAGCACTCTTTTTTGGGGGGAAAAGGCTAGATAGAAAAGGGTTACGGGTTTATGGGCCTGATACAGTCTCTGTCATACATTTTCTTTTTTCCTTTCCCTTCTTTTGGTTAAAACCATTCTTTGCTACCAGGCCATTCAAAAACAGGCCAAGAGCTAGATTTGGCTCACAGACCATAGTTTTCTAACCCCTACTCTAGAGAATGGATCATATTTTCCTGTTTCTTTGTTTGTCAAGCATTTTGGATTATATCCAAATCATTGTGACTTTTATGTTGTGAAACCCTAGATTCTATTATAGTCTTCTGAAGAACATTACACCAAACTTCTGGTCTCCAGAAATGTGAGAAAATAAATTTTTGTTGCTTAAGCATTTAAGCACCTCAGTCAATGTGTTATGACAGCCATAGCAAACTAGCACAAGGCATGGAGAGAAGGGTTCTACTATTTTTTTCAATCTGGAAAACTGAGTATAATATTATATACATTTTTATATATATATATATATATATATTTTTTTTTTAAGAGAGTAGGTAGCTGGGAGGGAAAAGACAATGAGTTTTAAGGGCATTAATATTTATTAATTGGTCTCTTCATTGATTATACATGGAGATTGACTCAGTCTAGGAACTCAACTGAGGCCAATTGTAAATTTGCTGGCAATATGTAATTTAATGTGTGACACGGCATCTTGCAGGTGACCCGGCCTGATCTGTGCTCCTACTTCATTTTGATCAGGATGAGAAGGAAATTTCACTGCTGTAATGTCAGCTCAAGGTTGAAATATGACTGGGCCCTTCTCCCCCTCCAGTGTTTAAATAAAGGCACTAGGGCTGATCAGATAGGAAGCATGCTTAGCAGACCTGCGGCTGCTTTTAACTTACAGAAGTAATTGAGATTTATGAACTCCTTATTAGCTCCTTAAAACAAAATGATGAACTTGAAATTCCCATCTGTCAAGATTAAGGAGGGAAGAATTTATTTTTCCCTCCTTAGTCTTCCCTCTTAAAATCTTACTTTAATGAAAATGATCCCTTTTCACCTTTCCCCTTTTCTATCACTTGGGAACAATACCCCCATGAAGAGTTAAAGACGGGTTAGGAGTAGAAAAATGGAAAGCCTGAATCTTTATTTTCAATTGTGCAAATATGTTGAGCATTTAGTATGTGCCAGAAATCCTGCCAGGCTCTAAGGGATACAAAGATGACGAAAACAAGGTGCCTGATCTCAGTTCAAAGCAAAGTTCTGACTTCAGTTCATTATGTTTTGCACCTACTACGTGTCCAGAAATTTAGATCATTTTCTCAGCCTTCAAAATTATTCTTCAAGGTAATTTTCAAGAAAGATAAAAATTGCCCAAGGTCAAACAGTGGTGAATGTGATTTGATCCCAGTTCTGATTCCAGATTTCTAGAAGACTGGACTGTTCTTTGGTTCAGGCATCACAGATGGCTTCCACGAACCTTTGAACTCTGGTGTCAAGTCAAAGCAAGCAGAGCTGGCTGGCTACCGAGAGGCCAGAAGTGTTGGAGTTGTGGAAGTTCACCTGGGGAATATGGTGCCCGGTCAGATCTGCAGAGGGCTGTGGTGTGTGTGTGTGTGTGTGTGCATGTATGTGTAGGAGATTTTTCTCCAGTCCTGTCTTGCAGTGGATTTTGGTCTTGCCTGTGCAATTTTTCCCTGGAATCTATTTTGTGAAATATAATTGAAATCGAAACGCCAGTGATTTTTAATCATACTCCCAATTTATATCTCATGTAACCATATGCCAGTGTTCTCAGAGTGTTACAGGGATATGAATTATGCTGAAATTGGATTAGGCAAATACACATTTTCCTTAAAAAATAGATACCCAGAGCAGTAATTTAATTCCACCAACTGTAAAGATTCTCTCAGAAACACCCTGTGTATTTTATCAGCAGCTCATTGTGAATTTTCTTCTGGGCTACTTTCTCTGCTTTTTCATTTTCTTCCAGAATCCACTGTATTTAACAAACATTAACAACTGTAGGAAGTCAATTTATGTCAAAACCATCCCTAAATATAAGGAAATCAGGTTTTCAGAGGAAATTATCAAGACCCTTTTTCCATTTTCTGATTTTGGGGGAAGCAAAATAGAATGCAATTAAGTCCCATTTCCCTTCGAGTAGATTCTTAAGCTATATCACAACTTGAGTATTTAAACAGTTATTAGACCAGAGCTTCCGATCCTAATAGGCTGTGAGACAGGCATTATCTTATTGCTCTATAATAGCATTATCGTGTGCCGAGGACACTAATGTGAGCAAACACTACTGAAAGGGTGTGCTTATTCCAGGGTATTGTCACTCTTTACGTTCTGTTGGAATAATTTCTTGCTACTAACAAAGGCAGAGGTTTAAATATTACGATTATGATAACACGAATTCCAAGTATGGGTTTTTTCCCTGCACCACCAAGCAGTTAGCTTAATTCTGACACTATCTCCCTGGAGACAGCTTCAGATCTTACAGGTTAAGGGTTCAGTCTCACAAGACTGCCTCCCCAGTCCCCTGCCCCTTAAGGCGCCAATAGCAAAGGGACTGGCTATAAATCAGAGGTTCCCAGACCCCCTCTTCAGGTTTGATTACTTTACTCAAGCAGTTCCCTACACCCAGAGAAACATTTTGCGTACTAGACTACCTGTTTATTTTAAAGGATATAACTCAGAAACAGACAGATGGAAGAGATGCATAAGGCAAGGTATGTGGGAAGGGGTGGGGAGTTTCCCAAGTCTCCACCAACCCAGAAGCTCGCAGAAACCCATCCTTTTTGGGTTTTTATGGAGGCTTCATTACATAGGCATGTTGATTAAATCATTTGCCACCAGTGATTGAACTCAGCTTCCTCCCTGGAGGTCAGGGGTGGGACTGAAAGTTCCAACCCTCCAATCACATGCTTGGTTCCCCTGGCAACCAGCCATCCTTAGGTGTAGTCCAGAAATCACCTGATTAACATAAACTCAGGTGTGGTTTAAAGGGATTTGTTATGAATATCAAGACACCTTTATCCCTCTTATCACTTAGGAAATTTCTGGAGTTTTAGGAGCTCTGTGCCAGAAACAGGGACAAAGACCAAATACACATTTCTTGTTATAAATCACAATATCACAAACATATAACAGGAAAAGAAATAATATTGGAGCATACAGTCTTCTGCAAACAATTCACCGGGTATCTTCCCTATTGCTTTGGCAGTGACGCTGTGGTGGGCGTGGTTACAGTTGTGGCTTCTGGAACCAGATGGCCTGAGTTTGTATCCCTGCCCTACTCCTTCCCAGCTGTGTGACCTTGGCCTAGCTACTTTTTTTTTTTTTTAACATCTTTATTGGAGTATAATTGCTTTACAATGGTGTGTTAGTTTCTGCTTTATAACAAAGTGAATCAGCTATACATATGCATATATCCCCATATCTCATCCCTCTTCCGTCTCCCTCCCACCCTCCCCTCTAGGTGGTCACAAAGCACCGAGCTGATCTCCCTGTGCCATGCGGCTGCTTCCCACTAGCTATCTATTTTACATTTGGTAGTGTATATATGTCAGTGCTGCTCTCTCACTTCGTCCCAGCTTACCCTTCCCCCTCCCCGTGTCCTCAAGTCCATTCTCTACGTCTGCGTCTTTATTCCTGTCCTGCTCCTAGGTTCTTGGCCTAGCTACTTAACTTCTCTGTGTCTTAGATTTCTCAACAGTTTGCTGTGAGGATTAAATGAACTAACATATGTGAAGTACTTCGAATAATACCTTGTACATAATACTATTGAACAAATGTTTTCTATTGTCATTGTAGCTCTGTTTAATTGGCTAAGTGTAATTGTTTGTCACAGGCAAAATAATGGTTCCTGGAAGCTGTGACTATTACCTCACATAGCAAAAGGGACTTTGCAGATGGGATTAAGTTAAGGATTCTGAGATGGGGAGATTATCCAGGATAATCTGGGTGGGGCCATTATAATCACAATAATATGGGAAGAGAGGGAGTCAGGAGGGTCAGTTACAGAAGGAAATGTGAGGAAGGAAGCAGACGTCAGAGTGCTATGATTGCTGACTTTGAAGGTGGAAGGGAGTGTGAGTCAAGGAAAGCAGGCAGCCTCTACAAGCTGGAAAAAGTAAGGAAACTGCTTCTCTAGAACGTCTGGAAGGAATGCAGCCCTGCCAACACCTTGATTTAGTGAGACTTCTGGCCTCTGGAACTGTAATATGATGAATAATCAAGATGCGTTGTTTAAGCCACTCACTTAGTGCTAACTTGTTACAGCGGCTATAGGAAACTAATGCACTAGGCTATTCACAAATGTCCAATGGTTCCCTGTTGCTTCTAACATGAAACACAGGCTGTATAGCTGAAAGTTCAAGTTTCCTCATACTATGACTTCTAGGCCACCTTTTTTACTGTTCTGTAGCAAAATGGATTCTTTTTCTAACTTGTCTCCTGTCCTACAGTCTCAGTCACCACATATGCATTTCGGTTTTGCCTGGAAAGTTCTTTTTCTCCTCTTCCTACCAAAAAATTATTTTCCATTCTTCAGAGCCAAGATCACTGCTTCCAGAGCCTTTCTAATCCTAGTTGGCCCTTCATCCCAGCTCACAGACATGCACTCAAGGGCCTAGCAATGTGTGGGTCAAGCTGACTGGTAGATAATATTCAAATAGCCAAAGCGTGAGTGGGTTCAACATCAAACCTCTGTGATCGCCAGCTGGTGCAGATGCGTGGGAGCGCCTTGCTGACCTCAGGCCTCTGGGGTATTCTCAGAGTCCAGGAGTTGAGCTTGAGACTTTGAGCACTTGGCTTCGGAGGCCTGAGGCTTGGGCAGTAGCTCTGCATCCCGGTCCCCATGAGGGTGGCCAGGCTGTCTCTGGGTTCCAGCATCAGATCCCCAAGCTGGTGGCCAGAGCCCTGCTTGCCTGCTGAGGGACCCCCTACCACCTCCTTCTCCCCCTCCCACAATCCTCTCCACTTACAAAGTTCCAAGTTTTCATTTCACTTTCAAGATCAGATGTATTCACCGAAAACATGGCACCTCACCAGGATCTAAGCCCTGCCTCCTTCCCAGGGCTTTTCCCACCTGTCCTCCCTCCCACCCCACCCCCATGCACTAGGATCCCTTGTGAAAGCTCATCTCTGTAAAAGAAACAAAACCATTATGATGTAATTTTAACATGAAAATCACTTCTTTAAATTGAGAGGTTGAGATATGGAAGTGATCACATTAAAAACATAAAGAATCTTGACTGATTCATTATAAAATCAGAGGCTTTTTTTGGTAAAGAATAAAAGAGGGTCAAGCTGGGACTGAGAACCTAGTGACCTAGGGATCAGAAACAAGATGTGATATCAGTTTTAATGGGAATGGGTGCTCCAGAATCATCAGTTCAGCTCAGGGGGTGAATGTAAAGAAAACTGAAGAGAGAGGAAAGAATTTACTCAAGGTCACCCAACAGTTAATGTCTAGACCCCTGACTTGGTCCTTAGTTCTCATCTACTTTCCTATCTACTTAGAAAATGACTAATTCATATTTTCTTTACTTCTATCTGATTCTATCAACTCTCTTCTAGGTGCAGCCAGAAAATGTCTAACAACATTAGAACTCTAGTTTCAGGTACTGACCTTGGAAGAGATAAAGAAATTCCACATTATGAACAGAATCAGATATCTATTCAAAATTATAAGCTATGTTAATTTTTTAAAAAGAGACTTTCATAACGTATATAGAAAATTCTTTCAAATTACTGTCATAAATATAATTATCAAATGTGTATTGTTCTTGTTAAGGAGGTGGTGATAGAAAGTGATGTGGACTATCTCTAAACATATTCAAAGTAGATGTACAAAAGAAAAAAAAAACAAAGTAGAGGTACAAACACAGAACACATTCTGATCACTAGAGAGAGCAAAAATGCTATTACCTCTACAGAAGTGAACTCTATATTCATGTGGCCTAAGGCAGGGGAATACTCTTTGAGAGAAAAATTACCTGTAGCAACACTCCCCAGAGAGATGGCTTACTTTAGGCTGTTGAGACTCAAGAATCAATGAAGAACTGCAATGGATATGGTTCTCCAAATCTTGACCCTCTTTGTCAATGTCCTCCCTCTCTTTCTGGAAGTCCCAATTGATTGCATAAAGAGAAGTTAATTTTTCAGATTATAAATTCTTTGTCTTCACAAATATGGGTGAAAAGCTGAATACAATGGGAGGTTACCCATCTGTGCCACAGTGGACGTTTTTTAGTAAGATATCCGCAGAAAAATGGTTAAATTTATGCTAATAAGAAAAATAATAAGCTCAGACTCCCTCCTTTCTCAGTGATTTACATTTATGGAAGTTTAACAACCAAACAGATATCTGCTCATAAATTATTCCACTGTAGATCCAGTAGAAGTCATCATAAGAGTAAAGAGAGATGGCATAGGAAAGTCAACTCAGCAAATATTTACTGAACATCTATGAGGAGCTGGGGACTGCTGTCAGTTTTGAAGAGACAGAGATGAATAAAATAGAGCGTCTGTTCTCAAGGACTTCACTGTGCGAGACTGGAGCAGCAGGTTTTTAATAAATGTTTATAGAATGAATGAAGGAGATTTCATTGAGGAGCGAGACAGACACACAATTATGATGCTGTGTGAGGAGACCACCGACCGAGTGCACATAGAGTACAAATATACCACCAAGGAGTGATGGAGTTGAGGGAGGGTGTGGAGACGGGCAACAGGGAAGACTTCCTGGGAAGCTACTCTGGAGTTACATTGTCAACGATGAAGTCAGGTCTCCAATGCAGAAAAGGTGAGGTGGAATCAAGAAAATCTTGCCCTTCAGCATCCTAGTCCTCACTAAACACTACCTCTGCTGCTTAGAAGATGATACCTGCTGACAATCATTGAGGAACCTGCCCTGTCCCCCAATCCACGCTTCTAAAGTGAATACAGCACCCTTTGCCTTTGGCCACATGAAGAAGAAACTCGTGTATGCTTCATCGAAGGAATTGCAAGGCCCCATATCTCGTAAACTGTCAATTCCTTGAAAAGTTCCATGTGTTCTTTTACCAGTGAATTTATTTGTATGCTCTTTCCTCCCTGAAGTGTATTGAAGGATATTTTTTCCTTATTTCTAGAAGTTTCCAGTCATCACCAGAAGAAACTTATCAGAGATATTTAAACATATGCATCATCGCTTGTCAAGAACCTCTAGTCTCTCATTAAACTGGTAGTAAACAGACGGGCAAAGCGATAACATAAGAGTAATAATTATCTTTATTACTTTAGTCAAATTAAGTTGTTTTCTACAAAGAAATAAATTATCTTTTCTTAGCAAAAATTTTAGGGGGAATCTTTCAAATTAAAAACAAATTCAGAACTAAGCCAGTTTTATTTCCTTTGATAAAGTTGTAACCATGGTGGTTGAGGTTGTGGTGTCTGGATATTATTAATGGAGAATCTGAATCTTAATATAAATCCCTAGGAATCCAGAAGGTTGTCAGCAGACTGGGTCAACCTTAAAGAAAGACGTCTTCTGGGCAGTCTCTTTCCTGACAGTGGAGTCTTCTTAAGGATGTGTCCTCAAGTTGGCTAGTGTTTACCGGACTTCCCTGGTGGTGCAGTGGTTAAGAATCCGCCTGCCAACACAGGGGACACGGGTTCAATCCCTGGTCTGGGAAGATCCCACATGCCGCGGAGCAATTAAGCCCGTGCGCCACAACTACTGAGCCTGCGCTCTAGAGCCAGCGAGCCACAGCTACTGAGCACACGTGCCGCAACTACTGAAGCCCGCGCGCCTGGAGCCCGTGCTCCGCAACAAGAGAAGCCACCACAATGAGAAGCCCGCATGCAGCAATGAAGAATAGCCCCCACTCACCACAACAAGAGGAAGCCTGCGCGCAGCAATGAAGACTCAATGCAGCCCCCCTCCCAAAAAAAAGCTGCCTAGTGTTTACCAAACTTGTCTCTTTTTCTTAATATTTAACTTTCCTTCCTAGAAGTAAAAGCTGATAGGAAAGCTTGTTCTTTGTGTTTTTCTCTTGGGTACGTAATTTTATTCTTGCCTCTTTGGAGTCTTGATACCTCAACCCTTATGTCTGCCTTTTTACACATCAGTTCAGGATATGAGATCCGAACAAACTAGGCATGTATTATCCCTATATTCATAATAAGATAGAACTGCTACATGACAAAGTTCATTCCATTATTTCAGTTTCTGTTCTATGACTGAATTATTGTTGGGTGATTTTCCACATCTTAATTTCATAAAAATATTGTTCAGTTATTAAGTAATTTAAGTTGACTAAGGGAGAAACTTTCTATCTTTTAAACTTATTTTTCTTTACTTCTATTCAATTCCACCTACTTTTTTCTAAGTGTAGCCAGGATATGTCCAGTAACATGAGACCTCAAATTCCAGATCCTGATTCTGAAATCTCAATTTCCAAATCTCATATAGAATTTAGTTTAAAAATTTCTGTATTTATCTTGTTAAAGGAAAACTGGGTGAAACAATTTTTTAAATTTGATTATTCGGTATTTCCTTTTTTATATTATATATTGCTGTGAGACTCCTAGGTATTTTGGGCAAAATCAAGGTACTTAAGACAGCTTGTGATAGAGTGTTCTTATTGTGACTGAGATTCAAAAGCTTAACAAAAATTAACAGCTTAGGGAAATGACTCATCATCCTGGGTGAATAGAAGTGAAGTTTTTTTTCTAAATGTAAATGTTTTTCTTTTTTTTTTAATGAGGCATATTTTTAAATCTTATGCTGCACAAGCTGAAAGCTCTGGAACTCTACTTCCATTTTTGTCATGTAAATTCTGTGAATGGGCTTAAAGGTCCTGATTCTGTAGGTGGCACCAGCAGGTGCACTTGCAGTGACATCAAAATCCCTGAGGAAATTGTTTTTTTGGCAAAGAAAGGGATGGGGAGAGGAGGGCTGGGGTGAGAAGAAATGGCTGATGGGTAGGAAGGGATATTGAAAGATCTGATTTGACAAGAGCTCTGAAGTGCTCCAACAGTGGGAACAGTTTGTGTGCCTCAGGTTTTGGATTTTTAATTGAAATTTGTTCTTTTTTTCTCAGATACCTTTAATTTGATGTTTGTGTTTTCTAAATATTTTATTGCATTCCAAAGTCCCTGTTCTTCCACAAAGTGGTCATCAACCCTCCTCCCCTCAATTCTTTCTCCAGTAAGAAAGAACCTGTGACTTCCTCAAGTAGTTCATTCTATTCTTGATCTACTCTTTAGAATGTTCTTCCTTTTATCAAGTCAAAACGTACATTCCTTCAATTCTACCAGAGGTCCTTTTTCTACATGTTGTATTCCTACGAGACAACTGATTCCTCTTCCTCCTCTTCCCTATGACAACTCTTCACATATTTGATGACAGAATTAATAGCCAACCTTAGGTCTTGTTTTAAGTTTCCTGAATTTGTCCAGTCCTCATTTTACTTAGTTTTCAACTTTTCTCACTAACCTCACTACTGTAGCACAGGAAAGATTTGCAAGCACAGGATATGAGTTTGACTAGCTGGTGGGAGGTCAGCCCCAGGGTTGATAGTTTCCATGCAAGAAAAAGGTTGGCAGAGGTCTTGTGACTTAAGATAAGCAAAAATGTTTCAAGGTTCCCTGCTACGAAATCTAATAAGAATTGTGTGTTGGCACAGCTGTAATCTATAAACTCATATTTCTGGGGGATGAAGACAAAATTCTGACAATAGCCATGTTAAAGGTGAAGCACAGAATAAACAGCAATGTATTTCTAAGCATTCTTACAGATATACAGGACACATTCAATGGCAGGCCTGCCAGTTGGTCCATAAAAGACTAAAGAGGACATTGTTTGAAGGCAAAGGAAAGGAAGCATTTTATGTTCAAGAAAGATAAGTTTTAAAACTAAGAAGCATGATACAGCGTTCAGATTCCAGCTCTACTCCTTAGTAGCTCTGTAAAATAGAGCGAGTTGTTTGAGCTTTCACATCCTCAACTGTTGCATCAGGAATAATAAAGCAAAAGTGGGGGTAACACTACCACTTCCTAAGGAGGTATTTATATAGTCTACATTAAACAATGAATGTTCATTACTGTATGGTTACTGATATTTGGAGGGAGGGGTAGAGAGATGGTTGCATTCCTTTCCTCCTCTCCTCAGTTTAAAGCATTACCCTTTCCAAAGCGCTACACCACTTATTCCTTCATTTGATCTATACCTAATTCCTAAGAGGTGGATGGGGCAAGAATTATTATTCAGATTTTCTTATGGTGAATCTGAGACACAGAGCAGTGTGTGTGCTCTGATTGTAAAGCAAGTATATAGTAAAAGCAAGTTTAACTCCAGATCTATTAGGTAAATAAATGTAATTTTTCCATACTTCTGACTTCAGAGCTTTTATAAGAGGAGACTAAAATTAAAATTTCCCTAGAGACAACGAGATAAAATAATATCCAGAAGGCCAAAGCCAAGTCATCATCTGCAGAGTTCATAAAAGAAATGGTTGAGAACTTGTTCTTGGGCTCCTGGCTTCATCAGTTACATGCAGCTACATGAGACGACATTTGAAAAGAAGTTAGAATGGCTCCCACTCCCGCCCATGAGGGAGTAAAGCCTGGGAATTGCTCTCCCACTGCAGACAACTAGGAACTGGTCAAAATATATGAAACAGTTGCTTTAAGACATTGGCCAGCAGGCCGTGCAAGACTATGTGATCTCTGAGAGAAGGGAAGCAAGTCGGGTGGGCCACATGATCACCCCGATTTTCTGTGGAGGCAGTTTCCAGATCCCAGCCTCAGGAAGAGAAGCCTAAACAGGGTCCCGAATTTCCCTGAATTGGGAAGACAGAGATGGAAGAGCTCTGCAGAGGCATCCCCTGAGATCTCTGTCTGAGTATTGATGTACCCATTCATGGTGTAAAACACCGTGAGGCTGAGCAATGTCCAGAGCTCACAAAGGGCTGGGAATAATTTGCATTCCCACCAGCTTATGGGAAGAGACCTCATAAAACAGAGAAGCGGGTAAAGTCCTCAGAAGGACATAGCCTTAGTACTTAGTACAGCCTTAGTTACTTAGTTTTAGACTAGAAACTGCTCTAGACACACCCTAACAAACTTACAAACAAGTCTTGAAAGGATCAGTCTTATCCTAAGTCATGTAACTGACACAAAATCCAGTGCCCAACAAGCTAAAATTCACAATGTCCAACAGACAGTCATGAATTACTTGGCATGTTCCAAATCAAACAAGAGGGGATTTACAGTGATGAAAGAATGAAGATATATTTTCTTGAGAAAGAGAAGTTGCTGTGCTGTGTCTCTACCCTCTCCATACACAGGGGGAAGGGAAAGGAAGAAATCTCCTTCACAACCAGCCCTGTGTGTGTATGTGTGTGTGTGTATAGGGGTGTGAAGGTGCAACCAATGGACCACTTGGAGAGTTTTGAAGAATTCCCTGCTGTTGAGAAAGCTCA
Source organism: Balaenoptera ricei (assembly GCF_028023285.1). Taxonomy (NCBI): domain Eukaryota; kingdom Metazoa; phylum Chordata; class Mammalia; order Artiodactyla; family Balaenopteridae; genus Balaenoptera; species Balaenoptera ricei. The sequence continues at coordinate 92,426,969 of NC_082651.1, forward strand.
AGTGGCTTTGGGCAGTAGGATAATGAAGGCTGTCTTGTACTCCGGAGGGTCAGAGCAATCGATGTGTGCAAGTTACCTATGAATCAGATATGGTGACATGAGAGAGAAGGCCAGTGTGTGTCCTTTTTGTTCCTGTCCAATAAACCACCCCAGAGGACCAGAGTGTTTCCAGCAAGAGGTAAATGCCAGAATCCGAGGAGCTAAAAATGCACTTGCTCTGTCCAGGTCAAACAATGATCTGGACAGAGTTCTCCACCATGTGATTACCCATTATAAAGGAAGAGTGATCTTGACTATCAGCCAGACCAGAAGGGAGGACATCATCTGTCAAGTAAACTTTTCCTATCACCTGTTTCTTCTCTCTCTACCAGCTTTCACCCAGGCAAGTTGGAGAGTGTAGTTAGCTAGTAGGGAACAAGATGAATGGAAAAAGAGCTGACCCCATCACACTTCCTGCCTTAAAGGGAGACAATCATAGGTCTTAGCCAGGGGGAAGAGGAAGGAAAATCTAACCTTTGCTTAATATCTTGAACTGGATGCATTCTAATTTCTGCATGAAGCTGGGTTTGTGATTTAAAGTGAGAGAATCTGTCACCTATGAGTAAGCCAGAAAAGACATGGAATCTGCTCAGTTTCCTTCTAGTAACCAGAGAAAGATGAATGCTGTTAAATACTTTTTAAAGGCGAAGTGGGAGACAAGCAAAATTAACACAGAACTCTGTGGTCAATCAACCAGTTACATTTTCTAAAACAAAATAGAGTCATGCCCATCAGTGCCTACTGAGGCTTGTTTGGATACAGCTACTTATGAATCTGTCTGTTTCAAATGAGTACTCAATCCTGCTGATTCTAACACTTACTATGTGCATTCTGCATCTGATAATAAGTAAGATTTTATGATAAGAAACGGTTCTCTTCTCAAGGATGGCACAGTCTTGTAAACAAACATACTGAATATATGTGCTATGTGCAACAATAAAATCTTACCTAGAGAGACTGATTTTCTTTTTATTGTCCCACTAAATTATATGCTTCATTAAGATAAATAATCAAAAACTGCCTTGGTATAGGGGTAAGAAAAACCTGTGATTTTTATTTGTTTTTAAGAACCTTAATTAAAAACCATCTCCCTTGCTGGTAAGGAGAGCTAGTTTGGGGGGGAATAAAAAGATTTCTTAATAAGTCCAGGGTCCAATGAGAGAGAAGAAGCTATTCCATCCCGTTCTCCCTCTAGGCTGAGTAAATCCTAGAGTTCTTGGGCAGTTTATGGGTAGGGACAGGGTAAGGAGAGTAGGTGAGGCTGTGAAAACCTCACGTGGAAGACAATGGACTTTTCTGGAGGAAGAGACTTGGGTGGCTCATGGGAAAAATACTAGAGATGTGATTATAATTTGCACACTTCTCTGGGAGAGCAAAGTTGTGTCTGTTATATATAGAACTGCAGAGAAAGAAATGACTAGCATTGCCCATAGGTTGGGGGGTGGGGAGCTTCCAAAGAACTGATCAAAATAAGCAGCAGCCTGTACAATCTTTGAAGGCAAAGTCTGGCCTTATAGAGCTGGGAGAGGTAGCCAGTGGCCAGGACATGAAGGTAAGGACTTTGAATTTTATACTGGGTGTGATGAGAAAACTTGGAGGGTTCTGAGCAGAAAAGAAATCCAATCGGATTTGTGATTTAAAAAGAGCATAAAATAACATGACTGCTAGGTTGATAATAGAGTGTTGGGGGCAAGGCTGTGAAAGGGAGGCCAGTTAAGAGTCTATTGCAGTATTCCAGGTAGAAGATGGTAGTTCCCTGAACTAGGAGTATAGTTATATAGAGTTTTATAGAAGAGTGAGAAGTAGTAGAATTGGGATGTATTTTAAAGGTAGCTCCTCTGGGATTTGTTGATGAATTAGATGTGGAGAGTGAGAGCAAAAGAGTAAAGATTCAGGCCGAGCAGTAGGTGAATGGGAATATTGTTTACCTTAACTGGGAAATATTAGGGGAGGAGCAGGTTTGGAGGGTACGTCGAATGATTCTATTTTGCTCAACAGAATGGTTTTAGGATTACAATTAGATAAGCAGATGGAGACAGTAGTTTGATATGGGAGTCTGGAGTTCAGAAGAGAAATCTGATTGCAGATATAAAATTGGGAGTTGCCAGCATATGAGAAAATAGCATTTAAAGCTATGATTCTGGATGAGGTCCGCAAAGGAACATGGATAGGTTGAAAATAGAAGAGCAAGAGAAATAAACCCTAACACTTCAACATTTAGAGAGCAGGAAGATAAGAAAGATTCAGCAGCAAGTGGGACAACTAGGGAGAAATAGACGAGAAAAGAATTTGTCCTGAAAATCAGTGAAGACATACCTTGAAAACCTAATATGTCAAATGTGGTTAAGAATCAACCATTGAGTTTAGCAGTAGGGAAATAATGGCAATGGCTGTCTCAGTGGAGTGACGGGTATGGAAATCTGATAGGAATTGTTTCAAGGGAAAATGGAGGAAAAAAGCTTAGGATAGTCAGAATAGACAACTACTGCAAAGGGGAGGAGAAAAATCAGGAGGTAGATGGAATCAGAGGTTTTATTTTTATGATAGGAGATCTTATAGGATGCTTGTATGTAGATGAAGGTAAACTAACCAAGACAGAAAACTACGATGACGTAAAAGAGAAACATGAGAACTGCGGCAGTAATATCCTTGAGTTGATGAAAAGGGATGTGATCAAGTCCCTAAGAGAAGGCAGGGCAATGGACAGCATGTCCACTGTCACAGGAATGAAGGGAGGGGTATGGCCATAGACCGGGCTGCAGTTTCAGTGCTGTGCACTGTTGTGATGGTTCAGGTTGTTTAAAGCTGCCGTCTATCCAGGTGGATCAACACTCTTGCTGTACCAGTTGTTAAAATTCTGTGAAATCATCATTAGGTGCAGGTAGTGGGTAGGTGTGTAGATTCGTGGTGGAGAACAGAGACACTTCTTGTGGTGGTTCTAGTTGGTTAGTGAAATAAGATGTAAATGCCAGCAGCTGAGAGAAAGAAAGGAACCGAGTTTTGAGATTTGAAGGAGGATAAGGTAGGAAACAGTGACCTTGGAGAATGAGAGCCAGTGAAATGTATTTGCGTTTGGGGCAGCATTTAAGGCCTACTTGAAGTTTGTGATCATGAGTTTAAATTGAGATTCAGCAGCATGAATGTGGGTTTTTTTCCCCCAATCCAGTTTTGTTTAGCTGTTTGAATGCGAGTATAAAGTAGACTGAGTTGGGTTTAAACAGTGTTGTCATGCTGTCAAGTCTAGAGAGAGGTCTAAGAGGGTTGAGAGCTGATGCGAGAGAACTGTATAATGATGGATCAGCGATTAAAGCCAGAAGTGAGGGGACATAAAGAGGTGGGTTATAGAAAGATAGTGAAAAAGCGACAAGGTCAGTTGCTTTGAGATTTTGCTGGCCTCAGGGAGGTTTTGGAGTCAGGCTACTGGAGGAGGTATTGTGTGTGGTGGTGGGGAAACATGTAGACAGAGATTGGGAGACTTAAAATAGAAATTTTGGAAGAAGTATGTTATCAACAATGACAAAATCTAAGGGTGTAACAATGGGAGTGAGTGATAAATGAAGTAGAAACGGAGTTTTGGAGGTAAGAAATTGAGATCAGTGTGTTGGGTTGATCGCCTGCCCATATTTTGAAATCACCATGAGTGAAGATAGGAATAGAAGTGGAGAGGTAGAATGACCTAGAGGTCTTCAATGGATAAAAGGGAGTGAGGTAGAGGTCAAGGGTGAGCTCTCAGGGAAGTACAGTAGGTGAAATCATTTGCCTCAAAATACCTGAGGGTTTTTAGGTGAGATGAAAGAACCAAATCAGGAAATGTTAATGGGGAACCTGGGGAACACTTAATCCTAGCTCCAAATCCTGTAATAAGTAGAGCGTAGGAGAAAAGGTACCAGCAGCTAGTTAGGGCCACAAATATAATTCCTCGCCCCAGTGTCCAGTGAACTGCAGAGAATGAGCAAGAAAATTGGCATCGCACTAACCTGGATTCAACTTCCACCTCTTCCAGTTACCAGCCTTGGACAAGTTACTTAGTAATCTCTCTGAGTATCGGTTCTGTCACCTCCAAAATGGAAGGACATCATATGAGAAAGCGCATGGGAAGCTGCTCTCCAAACTGTGACGCTCCCTACCCCCTGTCCCACCTGCCTGTCAAACACTCTTTCTTCCAGTCACCAGTCAGGCCCCTCTCACCTATTGATACACAACATATTCGTGCATTTGATCATTTGTTGAAAACAATTTACTGGGCCGACTTTATGCTGGGCCTTGCAGGATGAATAAAGTCCAAGATTTCAAGCCCTCCCAGGTGTGGACACTGTCTTTGATGATTATAACCCCTGCTATGTGCGTATGCTCTAAAAACATTTCCACATCAATCAGTACATTATAGTTTTGAAAAGAGTTCCGAGAGTCTGACTGGTCCAAGCCAACAAGTAATGAGTCTGGGATCCAGTCACAGGGTCCTGACTCCCTAGCCGCTGCCCTTTCTACCACATCATTTTCCTTGTGCATCTGATTATCTGGCTATTTGTGTGTGTTTTACGAAAATAGACTTCGCCTTATGCATCCGCCTTCTCCCTATGCTTCTTTATGGAGAAAATCAGTCAGTCCAAAAGACAAGTTCAGCCTAAGTCCATCAAGAAGAAAAAAAAAATGCTCAATCAGATGGATTTGGTGAGATAATGTGTGAAGAAGCTTTGGGAGTTGATAAGTGTTTTTTATAAAAATGTAAAAGTAAAGATGTAAGATGGAGTCTTTTTATAGACAGGATGATAGAGTAGAGGTTAGAAAAACCAGAACCACCAACCTGGGTCACTTGTAGCCAGTCTTTCTCTGGATATCCTTTCTCGACTTAGGTTTCCTCATCCATAAAATGGAATCCATGATACATTCTCTCTAGGATTGTTGTGTGGCTCAAATGAGATAATAGTAACGAATATGCTTTTAAAATTGAAAAATGATTGATCAAAATGGACCTCAATATTTCTGGATTTGGAAGAAGTGGCCCCCAGACTGTCACACCCAGGAGTGTTGTGATTCAAGTGATGAGAAAGTTGTGGGGGAGCTTTCACAGCAGGTGGCACCTCTGGGACCACAGCAGGTATGCTGTGTTGGTTGTATCCGGAGAAGAATCGTGCCTCCTGGAAACTGCTGGCTAGTGGCGAGAGATGCAGGTGGGCAGGGGCAGGTTGTATCTGCAGGGAGCCTAAGGACAGCTTCTGGAATGGCCCTTGAAGAGTGGCACTGTGCCCCAGGCTCTCTCTCCTTTCCTCTCTTCTCAGTAAATCCATTCACACAAAGAGCTAAATAACTCACAGAGATTCAAGTCTGGCTTTTGTCCAGAGAGCCTCTGCACTTTAGCATGGGGTAGAGCATTGATTTAAATCATTGCATCTCTAAAGGTGGACTTTAATTCAGAAGGGATTAAAGGTGGGGAAGGCATTTTGAAGAGGGCTTGGAGGGAGAGAAGAGGCTCCTGGGAGCTCTAAAACCATATTGCTGATCCAATCTTTGCATTAATCCTGTCCCTATCATCGAGCATGGGACTACGTACACAGGAGGTTCTCAGTCAATCTGTGGATTGAGCCAAAGAAAAAAGAAAATGTTTGCAGGGTCATCGGAAAGCAACTTGATAGAATTCAGGACATGATTCAACTTGCAGATGCACAGAATCGATCACTCTTACATTTTGTGTCCTGTGTCCCATTACGAAAGGATCTTATTTCCTTTTGTAAATAACTTAAATATCTTCAATTCACTTTTAGCGTATATTTCACCTTTGAAAGTCCTTTGCATTTATTGTGGGGTTTTTTGTTTGTTTGTTTTTGTTTTTGTTTTTTGGCTCCCTTTATGACTAAGCATAGACCACCCAGGATGCTCCTGGAGGGCAGTTTCTGTTTTTGCTGCATTTCCTCATTTAGAGGATAAATTTAACTTTCCCTTCACAATACTGTGCTGTACACAGTTGAACTTGGCATTTTTGCTGAAAACTGTGAGTCATTTTTCATAAACAGGGATTGTCGAAAGTGCCTGATTTCACATTATAACAACAGCAAATACAGAAAAAGCCCCAAACTGAATGAACTAAAAATTTTCAGATGTTCTACAAAGAGAAGAGGTGGGGAATCACAGTCTCTGGAGAAGTCTCTTGATTGTTCAGGTCTCGGTTGTTTCATATTTAAAATTTGGAGGATAATAGGAGTATAAAAGGTATACCACCAATCTCATAAAAACCGTGTCATGGTTATTGGGCAATATTATTTGCAGATGTTGCATTATTCTTCTCCTGTTTCTGAAGTTTTATATGTATAATAGGCTATTAGTAAGTCTATTTTATTTTATAGGTTATTTACATTATCGTACTTCAAAAATAAATCATTATTTTTAGAAAAGAAAATGTTATATTTCAGTGTTAAAACTGGTATGTTTTAAAGTATCAGTAGTATAATATCGAATAGTGCAGAAAATTAAATGAAACAACCGACCAGACCCAGTTCAGACTGTGCTGGGTGATTGTGTATCTACTGGGAATGTATTATTTTGGGATGGGGGAGATTTTGTTTAGGAGCTTTCCATCTCTAGAATGCATCAAAGTGAACATTGTAAGACAATTTTGTAGAACAAATGAAAACAATTATGTACTATGTGAACTATAAACTCATAGAGTGTCACATCTGTGAAAAAGTAGATAACCTAGGGAATGTGCTTCGCCAACTGAATATAATTTTACATAGTCAGAGCTCAGAGGAGAATTCAAATGATCAAATTCAACTGATTCTGTGGAGGTTTCATACAAAAGGATGAGAATGCTGTGACCAGTTTTGGTAATAGTAGGAAACTAGTATGGTATTTTAAAAGCAACAAGAGGTAGGGGTTGAGGTAGATTTACCTGTTGAAAGTAACTCATTATTAAATAACAATTATATTATTATAGCAGAATTATATGGCAGAAAACGTGAGTTGCTTATCCAATATCTATTGCCCCTTCTTTCTTCCCAATAGAACCCTCATATTACACAGAGCAGCAATGTATTCAACTAAAGGTCTCCCATCTGAGTCAAACCCCTTTAAAGGCTTTTCCAAAAGTTCCACCCTTCTATTGCCTCACATATGTGCCTTTACGTGCCACTTGCATACAGATATATTTCTCTAGCTACAAAGAAAGCCAGGAAATGGTCTTTTGAGCTCAAATATTATGAACTAGAAGAGGACATAGACGTCATATACCCTACTGTTTCATTTTAGAAGTTGAGAAATCAAGACCCAGAAGAAAGGACTTCGTTTCCTGGCTTTCTTTGTATCTAGAGAAAGGTAATGTTATATGCCTGGTGATAGTGGAGTGCCCCTTTTGGCACTACCCTCTTTTCATTCTTCCTGCATGAAATCCAGATGTGGTAGCTGTAGCTTCAGCACTACTTTCTTACCATGGGAAATTCTTGAGGATGGAAAGCCATGTGCTGAAGATGGCAGCCTAGAAAGATTCAGAGTCTCTGAGAATGGCAGACAGCCTTGAATTGCCTGCATCTCGACTTATTTTAGAGATTTCCATCTTGTTTAATCAATGTTTCATAAGATTTTCTTGTTAAATGCAGCTGAACCAATCTGAACTGATACATAACCGTGAATAAAAAAAACTAGAAGAAATATAAATTTATACCAAAAAAAAAAAAAAAAGATATGTAGGAGATCTCAGAAGAATCCTCTTCTCTAGTTCTTGGAGGAAAAAGAAAAATGAAAAAGGTTTATTCTTTCTGAGTGAGACCAGAGGAACTCTCCATGGTTCTGCCTAGGGAATTTGGGATGGTGGGAACCTCAAATTGTGTTTATTTGGCATTTACTGTTTTCAGTGTGTACTTTTTCCTTGGAAACTTCTTGGAGAGGAAAGGTGGTAAAAGGCAGAATAAGAGAGTTTATGTTCTCACCTAACAACATCTTGATAACATATTTTTAGTGATAGCTACATCGTTGGTACCAATTTTGTAGTAATTCATATACAATGGCCTTGCAAAGTGAGGGCTGTGATCTATAATCTTCATTTCAAAAATGCTAAGAATCCCAGTCATTTTAAGTACATTACTCCTGGTCATAATGGTAATAAGTAACAGGTCTAGAATTTAAACCCAGGTATGACTCTGAAATCTGAGAACTACTTATTACAGTACATCATTGAAAAATAAACCAACCTGCAATTTATTGCATAACTACTATAGGTCCAGTACTGTATCAGGCACGTTACAATGATTTTTTTTTTCAATCTTTAGAATAATGTTGTACATAATAAAACTGAAGCCCACAGAGATTTAGTAGTATTATCAAAGCCACATGGTCATTATATAGAAGAGGTGGGATTCAAACCCAGCTCTTGCTAGCTCCAAAATATATACTATTTCCACTACAAAACAAGGGTCTTCTCACAGGAATCTAGGCAGTGCACAGCTTGAGCTTTAGGGACTGGGGTCTTGGAATTGAGGTCAACTTCCAGATGTGGCATAGCATTTGGGTCAGATACGGAGAACATACCCACTGGCACAGAGGCCAGTGTGCAGAGCTGGAGCTGTCTGCATCCTGTCTGTTTGGTAAAATTGTGCCGTTGAAGAGGGTGAGTGATTTCAGTTATGGGAGAAGAGGGGAGGGGCTTGGCTTCTCTGTCTGTGACCAATGTTTCAAGGACACTGTATCGAGGTGGAAATTCTAGAAAACAGAGACCCTGAGGCCCAGAGCAAGGCTGCACTCCTCTGCTCTCAGCAAGCTGCTTTTAGACAAAAGACCTTCTTTGAGTCTGTCTCCCATTCTGTGGTACATTCTGCAGGCTTTTCAAGCAGTTCAAGCTAAATTTGAAAGCCTGCTCGAATAATATGAATGAATAGACACTTAATGACAGATAAAAATCTGCATTATACTGCAGATTGGGAGTATTATACTCCCAGAATGGGAGTTAGGAAACTTCCTTCTTCTCCCCATTTCCCATCAGCTTCTGCATGACCTTGGACAACTCACTTTTCTCTGGATCTCAGTTTCTCTGTTTGTAAAATAAGCCATTATTAGGTAGTGGGACCGACTTCTCTCAGTTTTCTCAGGACTGATCCAGTTTTAAAACTGAAAGTCCTACTTCCTGGAAGCCCTCCCCCCCAGTCTTGGGCAAACCAGAATGGTCAGTCTCCCCAACATTAGAATACGTGACGTCAGTGTCCCCTTCCCATCCCGATCTCTGACTCCAAGTCTTTCCCTCTGTAGTCTTGGATTCCCATCTGTAAAATTCTTGATTTGGTTTCACTGAGGGGACTAAAGCATGGAGTCACTAACTATCCTGGTTTCCAGTCTTAAGTCCCATGTCCTGGGAAATCCCTCGGTCCCAGGCGAACTGGGACAGCTGGTCACCCTGCGGACAAGGCCCCTTCCTGCCCCGACCTCCTAGACCTCTCTGCTGCAGGCACAGCCACATGCACTACAGTGGGCTCGGCCTGACCTAACCAGCCTGATTAACCCCAGGTTCTCAAAACACTGTGAACAGGAAGGGCTGAGCTGACAGTGTTTACTGGCTCCTGGTAAGATTTTCAAAGATTTCTCTTCCCAGGCGAATCTATACAAAACTATTTAATAAGACCACAATTAAATCAATGCCCTGATTTCACACATGTGTTTGCCCAGGAAGTTAGATCATGTGGTTTTCTAATGAGAGGCTTTAATCAAACTCAAAAGAAAGAGCTGGTGCTGGACTCTGGTGTGAATCAAATTATTTCTGGAGATAATCCTATGGTCCTCAACCAAATGGCAGACAGTATGAAGGAGGAAGGAGACTCAACCTAGCACTTCCAGGATAGAGGTCAATATAGGCAAGCTGGCTTGGTTAGTCTTAGGATTCCTTGGGGGTGCAGTAGAAATAGTCTAGGATTTGGGGCAGAAAACTTGGGATCACATGCTGGCCCCGCCAATTACTTGCCCTGGATGCTTCAGTTGCTGTGTTTGGGCCTCAGTTCAAGGAACGTCAGTACCTATCTGTCTAAAGCGATGAGAGTGCAGTGGTGGCTTGTATTATTGTTCAAAATATTCCCTGCCGCTCCTTGGGGTGCCTCTCCCTAAGGGGACACTCCTTGTATGGGGATTATCCTTCCCACCCATCGACATCAGGCTTAGCTGTGTGATATCAAAGGGGATGTGAGCAGATGCTTTGGGAGGTAGCTTGTGCTTTGCCATCATCTCTTTCCTCTCTGCAGCAAGACCAATGTATTAATTTGCTAGGCTGTGTTAACAAAGTACAACGAACTGTGTGGTTTAAACAATAGGAATGTCTTTGTCTCGCATTTCTGGAGGCTGGAAGTCTGAGATCAAGGTGTCAGCATGGTTTCTTTGTAGGTTTGTGAGAATCTGTTCCATGCCTCTCCCCTGGCTTTTGGTAGCTTCCTGGCAATCTTCGGCATTCCTTGGCTTGCAGATGTATCACCTTGATCTCTACTTTTATGTTCACATGATGTTATCCCTGTGTGAGGCTCTGTCTCTGTGTCCAAATTTCCCTCTTTTATAAGGACACCAGTTATATTGGATTAGGGCCCATTCTAGTGGCCTCATCTTAACTTGATCAATTTCAAAGATTCTGTTTCCAAATAAGGTCACATTAATAGGTACTGATGGCTTAGGACTTCAGTATCTTTTGGGAGACACAATTCATGACAAACAGCAATGGCACAGATAGGGCTGCTCTGTGAGCCTGAATCCTGGAGAGGAAATACTGTGGAGCAGAGTGACAGCCAACCCATGCTGGACATGTATATGAGCAAGAAATAAATGTTTGTTGTTACAAGCCTCTTTGATTTCAGCATTTTTATTGCTGCAGCGAAACAAAAACAGCTCCATGGCATTGTTGTGAAAATGAAATTAGATAAGGTCCATGAAAGAGCTTTGAAATTTGCATATCCCTATATGGAAGTGAGGAGTAGGGCTGATGATTATTTTTCCAGTTCCCAGCCCACATCATAATGGAATTTCATCTTGTGATATTGAGATCCCCAGTATTCAACTGGAAAGGCATTAAATTCTGAGTCAGAAGGTCGTTCTGACCTTGGCTCTGGCGTTGCTTGACATTGGGCTGGCCCTTCTTGAGACTGAGGTTTAGTGTCCCCATCCATAAAATGAGGGATTTGTATTGTAGTTTTCATGACTTCAAGGGTGCCTTCCAACTCTGATATCCTGTGCTTCGCTCACATCCGTCGCAATTTGTTGGATGGGTTAGATCGGTCAGAATCATTTAGCTGCCAAATGTGTGGCTTTTGGAGGCTGGAGGCACATTGTTTTTTGTTTTTTTTGTTTTTTTGTTTTTTGAAGGGCAGCTGGGCCTGAATAGCTAATGGATTTAATCAAAGAGGCAGTAAATACTGCCTCGTGAAGATACGACTGTGTCAAAGAAGAAGAATTATTTCAGAAATCTCCACCCCCGGAAACGAATGGAATTGTCTGCCTGAGTCAGAAGGAGCTACAGAATGCCTGCCCCAGTGATTGGGGTTTCTTTGAGGAACAACAGGCTCTGGGAGAAGTGGCCAAGTGTGGTCTGCCTCAGAGTAAATGAGCAGACTTAGACTGCTCAGCCCACGGGGGAGAAATTCCAGCTCTGATTCTAACAACCTTTATGACCTTGGGCAACTCAGCTTCTGGGAGCAACAGTTCGCTCAACTGAAAAATGGGACTAAAAACAGATGCTCACAAGGATCACAGGAATTGAGGTCAAGTACATGGAATGGTTTTGGAAATTTGACAAGTGTTGCAGATGCTCTTTTTAAAGGAGTGCATGGTAAAATGAAGAGTGAGCTTTGGAGTACGCTGTGGGTTTTAACCGTAGCTCTCCCAGTTACCCTGGGCAAATCACCTGACCCATCAGACCTCAGGTTTCTTCATCTGTAAAACAGAGATAATTATTCCTACCCCATCGGGCTGTTGGGAGGATCAAACGAGATTTTGTAAATCTCCTAGCAGAGCACTCCATGTATATCGAATGATTGTCATTTTTTTATTGACTTTTGATAGACTTGAAAGTAATATCAAATATTAAAATTAGTAAATTTTAGACATCTCCCAGTCCATCATTTTGCAGATGAGATAACTTGGATACAAAGGGAAACTGAACATCTTTCTCAAGGTCACACAACTAGTAAGTTACACAAGTGGTACTAGAGCCCACACTTCCTAACACCTTTTTTGGTGCTCTTTCTACTTTACTACACTTCCAGTGAATATATTTCATTCCAAACATGTGGCGTCAAAGGGGTCTATCACATATAAAACCCAAACTCAGAACCCCTAGGCCCTATCTCCTCATACTCTTTCACCATGTTACTCCAATGTAGGTGAATTGAAAGGAATTGGCCAAGATGAGTAAGTTAGAACTTCCCAGGAGGTTGTGCTGATTGGTTCTCGTTTTAATCTTGATGAATAATGTGTACGTGTCATAGAATAAATATTTCACAATTTGCTCATTTTCTTTCATGTTCAGATATTACCTTTGGGCTGTTGAAACATTGCTAAGATACTTGGTAGCAGGCAGGGATAGGTTAGGGCCAGGGTGAGGGAGGACATTACACCCTGCTGAGGGAATTCTTGTGCGGAGGCTTCACAAATTATTTTGTGTTCTTTCCCATCACCACGGGTTCCCCAATTCAACTCACCACATTCTGAAAGTCTCTCATGAAATCTTATGCCCTTTTCTGGGACACTCGGAAATTGCTAAGGTAGGCACTGATTCGAGTGGTGATGAGGGGGTGGATAATTAGGAAATAATGCTCACTTGCTCTTTTTCTCTCCTGTGGCACCCTGCTGGCTCATGATAAAAGATCCCCCCACTTTTGGAAGCCTTGAGGAGAAAATGCCTATGATTTTTTCCACTTTAGTCTCTCCTCCCCAGAGGAGAAGAGATCTACATGATTGATACCATCTAGGAGTAGGTCCTGAAGCTACACAGCCCCCCTCTGCTCTCTCCTGATTGCAGGACATGTGTGTCTGCAACTCCTCTTCCACGTGATGATAAGTCACCAGGGCAGGCTCTGCCCCTGGCATGGGAAGCCCTAGATCCTCCTGCAACTGTGACCGAGCAAGTAAATTCCACTGCAACTGTAGGGTTAGGGGAGGAGTTGGCAGAGAGAACAGAATAGAAAGCACATTTTGCCCTCCAGTCCCAACCAACTCCAACTTCGCTGGTCCAATTTCGCCTGCAAACAAGCTGACATTTTGATCCTGACTCCTATATATGTTTCTCAGTAGGTTCTGAAGCCCTTTCAGTTTTTCATTTATTTGGCTAATAAATATTTGTTCACAGGGATGGAGAGAAAATTGAGACCTGGTCCCTGCCCTCAAGAAAGCCATGGTCTTGATTATGTACACAGAGAATTAGGATATAGGGTGGTGGTCCTAGGATTTGTACAGGATGCTATAGGAGCATAGTAAATGGGGTATCTGGAGTGATTTAAAAGGCTGGAGAAGGCTTCCAGTAGGAAGCCATGTGACCTGAGTACTGAAGATAAAGGAGGCATTAATTAAAGGAAAACATGCAGATTGAATGGGAAGAAGATGTTCTAGGACATAGTAGCCTGCTTGAAAATGTCATGCGAGAGCACTGTGCACTTGGGGTATTGTGAATAGTTCAGGATTTCTAGGACTTAGAGCACAAGCATAGATTATCCTCACTGGGTTCCAAATTCAGTTTAAGTGCTTGTTATTTATACAAAGAGTGATGGCTTATTCTCTCCTCCTCCCAGGATCCTCTCTGCAAGCTTCCCCTTTGCTTTATCTCATTACGATTAAGTCGGTCATTTTACATGGTGTCTATCTGTATGCTGTACATGTCACTGGCGTCTGTTTTTTGTTTTGAGCCTCACATCTTTCTGCTGTAGACAGAATTACTGAGTTCTTCACCCCTTCCTGTATAATTTGGCCATTCCCCCAACAAAAGACAGCGTATTTCCCCTGGCTGAAGCTCAGGCACATGCTTTGCTTTCCCCAATGGCCTTTTAGTAGACGTGATAGAAGCCAGGACTTGCAATATGCTTGTGCAGGGGGCCTTGCCCTCTTGCCTCTCCATCATCACCTTAAGATCCCTCTCCCCACTTCGCACCAGGCAGCTACATCGCTTCAGCCTGCATCCAAGAATGAGACAGTTGGAGCAGATCTGAAGATCTGTACCAACTAGACCCAAAACTTAAAGCCCAGCTACCTGGGCAAGTCTAGCCCAGGTCAGCCCCACCTGACCTGAGGATGAGAAGCAAACCCAGCTGGGATCAGCAGGGCCACTCACCTATGACTATGAGAGAAAAATAAGCTTGTTGTATGCCTCCAAGATCTGGGGATTGTTTCTTATACAAAAATGGCTGAAATGTCCTCCATATTTCTTTGGCCTATGTTTGCCTAAGGAATTGTTTTGCAAACTTTCAAATGCTCTACACCTAGCTGACCAGGCATTCCATCAATCCATCCTTTTCTACCTATGTTCTTCTCAGTGAATCATTCTATACAACCACAAAGCTCATTCTCCAAGGAGACCTGGTCTAGAGGCAGAGGGCGAACAGACACATCAATGAAGCTCCCCCTCTAGCTGAGGAGATAGGAAATAACAGTGGATACAGAGAAATGTCCAGGAGTGCTGTGAAAAGTAAAATGTGGAATGGCTGTGGCTAGACTGTCCATGGGATGCATAAGTCAACCAACCCCGGGTGGATCTGGGGTGGGGAATGGGCCCTAGACTCTTTCAAAAGAATGATTACAAAAGCTTGAGGCCAATCTCATCCTCTTGTGCTGTTTCTGTTATCCTTCTGATCTTTAGCACAGGATTTTCCAACTCTGCCCTTAACATGTCACTTGTTTTCTGATGCTTATACTTTATCTGTCAAATGATGCAAATCCTCACATATCACAATGGTTTTGAAATGGTTGCGTGAAATAATAGATACACATATACTCTGGAAAACCCCAGAAAAGTATACCATTGTAAGAAGTGATCATTGTTCTTCTTAAAAGTATTAAAAAGCACTTGGAAAAAAAATATAGAATTTTTACAAAGTTAGAATATTATTATTTTGTTATAATTTACCAAATTCAGTTTTAGATAATAACTTTCCAGATTTGTACAGCACTGAACTGGTAACATGACGTGGTTTGCATCCGTTATTCAAATTGATCTAATTGACACCTCTGAGAAGTCCTCATGACCAGGACAGAATGGCAACAGCAAACCTCTCCTACTAACTCCCTTAGGGATGGGGAGGGTCCTCTCAGGAAAAGGGGTTGGACATGGAAACTCAGTCCTCTGCCATTCTCCGTACTGAGCAGAAACCTGGGTGTTGGTTCTCAATGCCTGGGGAGGCCTCTCACACACTGATGCTAGCAAAGATCATCACTGTGCCAGCCGCCCCGAATAGAAGTCCAGACGCTTCTGCCCACTGCTTCCTGGTGCCAGAGTCTCCAAGGAAAACACAACACAGTCAAGCACTGGATGGACCAATCTTTACTCACACAGAGAAGAGACAGAGCAAGATCGGCTTCAGTACCGGATGTCGGGCCTCCATGGCCAGCGGGTCCCTCCAGGCAGCAAACACAGGGAGACTGGCTGGAATGGACGCTTCTTGTGCCACAGGAGAAGAGCTCGCCCCACCCCTGGAGTATGAGCTACTGAAAGCTAAGGGCATGGTGAGAACCACTGAGGCACACTCTTTTGTTTTTAAATTGAAGTATAGTTGATATATAATATTATAGTGATTACAGATGTACAATAAAGGGATTCATAATTTTTAAAGGTTATACTACATTTATAGTTATTATAAACTATTGGCTATGTTCTCCATGTTGTACAATATATCCTTATGGCTTATTTTATACCTGATAGTTTGTATCTCTTAATCCGCTACCCCTATATTGCCCATCCCCCCACAACTCTCCCCACTGGTAACCACTAGTTTGTTCTCTGTATCTGTGAGTCTGCTTCTTTTTTGTTATATTCATTAGTTTGTTGTATTTTTTTAGATTATACATATAGGTGGTATCATAGGCACACTCCTAAGTAGAACAAAGGAACACTCATTGAGCCTGCAACAGGGAAAGATATTCCCACACAAGGTGATAAGTGTGACACAGACTGTGTGGGCTCTTTATCTTGTGGTAGGTAAGGAAGTTTTCCAACCCAAGGTCCATTCTGTGTCTAAGTGAGGGTCAACAGGCTATGCATATGAAACGGCCTTTCCCAACACTCGGATGCCGCAGACTTCAACACCCAGCTCCAGTCTGCCTCAGCACGTGGGGCTTACCGAGTGGATGTGAGGGATGGAGGAGGATGGGATTGTAGGGTGGGCAAGTCAGTCTTAGATTGAGCCTTTGTCTCCCTTCCAGAGTTTGGAGAACAAATATGCTTGCTAATGGTCTGTGTCTTAAATTTTTTTCCCTTAAGATGTTAAAGGTCCGACCTCAAGGTTTAGGGGTGATAACAGTAATGGCAATTAGTGTACTTCAGCAAGTCATAACTAAATTGTTCTTAAACTTTGCCAAGAAGAAACTGTGCAGGTTATTATCTGTTATTTCAATAGTATATGCAACACTAGGGGTTAATAATTGTTGAGAAGTACAACAATAAGAAAAGCAACGAAATATTAATAGAAGACTATTTAAAAGCACTATCTAAATAATTCCTGTTTAAAGGGGAATAAATACTATATTATGTTTTTTAGAAACTTCATAAAATAAAGAAAACACATAAGAAAAGGTAAAGAATGGGACCAAAGCTGTACACATAGTGAAATGAATAATATTGACAATTTCATTATTTAAAAGATCCAAATGAATTGAGTTAATTAAGCATGAAATTTAGGGAATTTTAGTAACTGCAAGAACAACAACGATATTAAAGGAACCACAGGGGGAAATGGCGACATAATCAGGAGGTAATGAATTTATAAAAAGGAGGGTAGAATTGATAAATTCAAAATATGATTTAAAAAATTTTTAGACTAAATAAATCATGGAAAGTTCTATGCTAAAATGTTTGATTATCTCAAAAAAAACCCCTAATTTTCTGTGAAAACATATATGACTTAAAATGATTCAAGAAGAATGAAAAACCTGAATAAACTGTGGAATTGAAAAAAATTAGTAGAAAAATTATGCCTCTTACATGATCCCAGGCTTGGACAGTTTTACGTATCTTATATTTTCATGTAATACTTTCTTTTTTTTTTTTTTTTTTTGCATTTTAAAAAAATTATATTTATTTATTTTTGGCTGCGTTGGGTCTTAGTTGCTGCGTGTGGGCTTTCTCTAGTTCCGGCGAGCGGGGGCTACTCTTTGTTGTGTTGCCCATGCTTCTCACTGCGGTGGCTTCTCTTGTTGTGGAGCACGGGCTCTAGGCACGCGGGCTTCAGTAGTTGTGGTGCGCGGGCTCAGTAGTTGTGGCACACTGGCTTAGTTGCTCCGCGGCATGTGAGATCTTCCCGGAACAGGGCTCGAACCCGTGTCCCCTGCATTGGCAGGTAGATTCTCAACCACTGCGCCACCAGGGAAGTCCCCGGTAAAGCATTTTTTTTTTTTAATCAGTCATCAATTTTATACACATCACTTTATACATGTCAATCCCAATCGCGCAATTCAGCACACCACCATCCCCACCCCACCGCAGTTTTCCCCCCTTGGCATGTAATACTTTCTATGCTGTTGAAACTGTTCCAAAGCAGAGAGAAGCCGGAAATATTCACAAATTTATTTCACCAAAACCTGACATTGTTAACACAGAAAAAGGAACCAGGATCTCACCTGCAATTTTGAAAATAGACCGGGGAAAAAAAGCCTTTTAAAATGTCAAGAAATTGAAATCTAGAATGGTATTTAAAGACTAGTATACCATGACTGCATTGGTTTTATTCTTGGAACAAAACACTGTTATAAAATTAGTTGTATTATTTTAATACATCTTGTTGATATATTAGAGAAGGAACATTTTTAATCAACTGAAAAAAGTGCTGAGAAGTCATTTAATGAAATTCATCACCCACCCATTTCAGATTAATGAGAAAAGGAAAACAACACACAATGATGTGTAGTGAACTGGGAATATAAAGACACTTCCTAAACATTATAAAGAATATCTAAAATCAAGAACTAACTGAATACTAATGTTGAATCATTACAAACATTCCCATTAAAATTAGGAGCAAGTCAAGATTTTTTGCAAAGCTCATTATCACACCCTTTCAAGAAACTTTAGACAATTAAGTAATATATGCAACAGATATAAAATTTCAGTGATTAGAAAGGAGAAGTAAAACGATCAGTGGTAGAAAATGGTATGATTGCTCGTACAGTAAACCAAAGATCATTAATTATCTAGGATATCCAAGGGAACCAGCAACCTGTTCAAATGATTATTTTTTTTAATTCGAAGTGGTTCTAATCTAGAATAATGAGTAAATAGCAAAGGAAATTTTGAGGTTGAGGGAAATCTTGAATGTTTTTCCTACCAGATGTTAAAAAATATTAAAAAATGATAATGATTAAAACAGCATGCTGCTATTGACTCATTCAAACAGATGCTACATGCAAACTGGCCAATTGGAGAAGAGTTTAAAAAAGGGACTACTGACAAACATGTGAGCAGATTTTAGAGAAACTGAAAAGGGCATATGCCATATCCAGGCCAGCAACATTCAAGCGCCCTTAGGCTTGAGTGGAGGGGAGAGTAGTTACAAAACCAATGAGAGCAGCACAGTGGGATATGGACACTGACAAGGGCAAGTCCTTCAGCAGAGCGAGAGGCCAACCCAAGGCCACGTGACCAGGAAGAAGCCAAGGCAACAAATACTCCAACCTCAACCCTCCTTCCTCTGTCTCCTGTGATATCTCCCAACTGGAAGCCAGGGTATAAAGGAGCCGTTTTTTTTCCTGTTAATCTTTCTTCTTTTTTTTTGAAAATTTTCAGGTGCAGTTGTCAGGGTTCTTTTCTTTTCATTTTTTTTTATTAAACTTAAAAAAAAATTTGTTGAATAGTTAGTTGTAGATTCATATGCACTTGTACTAAATTTGACAGAGAGATTCTGTGTACTCTTTTGTTTCTTCAATGGTAACATCTTGAAAAATTATAGTAAAACATCATAACAAGGAAATTGACATGGATGCAATTCGCCAATAGTATTTAGATGTCCCCAGTTTTACTTGTACTTATTTATGTATATGTTATTTACTTCTATTTGATTTTATCATGTATAGGCTCATGAATCTACCACCAAAGTCAAGATGCAAAACACGAGGATCCCCTGTGTTGCCTGAACATAATCACAACCCCTTTTCTCCTGCCCCTTGATTCCTAGACCATGACAACCACTAATGTTCTCTCCATTTTTTAATGTCATGTCAAATGTTATATAAATGAAGCCTGTTGATGCAGTCCATAGAGGTCAGCAGATAGGGGATGGTCAGATTGGGACAGACTGCATAGATCCAGAAATCCAGAGAGTACATCTTGAATGGCAACTGAAAATATCATGCTAAATGCCAAAATTGACAAAGGACAAAAATAGATAGTCCAAAAGTAAACTCTAAAATATTCATTCAACAAATATTCACTGAGTGCTTACTCAACACACCAAGGCACTAGCATAAGTCAATAAGAAAAGCAAGATTATTCAACAAATGGCACTAAGAGTTGAGTAGCCTTTGGAAAAATTAGACCAGTTTCTGTGCAGAACTGTGCAAATGGGCTCATTCAGCACCCACTCCCCACTCTTTCTAGCTTGACTTCTTGTACCATAGAGGCTGGGAAGCCTAAAATCACAGGCTACGTAATATAGTAATTGATTTGCTCCTAATGTTAACAGGAATGCTCCTAAGAGCACAGATGGTGGAGCCAGACAGTCTGGGTACAAATCCAACTCTGCCATCCATTAGCTGTTTGGTATGGAGCAATTACTTTCTGTGCCTCAGTTTTCTCATATGGAAAATGGGGACACAATAGGATCTTGTAAAAAATAGTTAATATCTGTAAAAGCACGGCGAACAATGTCAGGCACTCAAGCATTGCATAGCATTAGCTATTATCGTTCTACTTCTCAGA
The DNA here is from genome assembly GCF_028023285.1 of Balaenoptera ricei. Lineage (NCBI taxonomy): Eukaryota > Metazoa > Chordata > Mammalia > Artiodactyla > Balaenopteridae > Balaenoptera > Balaenoptera ricei. The sequence goes on from NC_082651.1 coordinate 92,447,070, forward strand.
CTCCCGTGCAGCTAGCCTTCAGCACTTGACAAAAGTTCTATCTAGGAGCTATAATTATGTATCACTGGGAAGGCAGAAGTGGGCACCATGAAGTGGCCACAGTGCCCAGGAAGCTTGTTCTTGTGGCAGAGACACTTGATTACTCTGGGTTGGTGGTTGTGGACTGCTCTCCAGTCCCCAGCATCCAGCAATAATGGATTCCCCTAGAATGCTCCCATGATGTGATTGGGAGGTTTTGTTTGTTTGGGTTTTTTTTGTCTGTCTGTGTTTCTGTCAACTGTTTGGCAACCAGCCCTCCTGGTAATTCAGTAAATTACCTTAAACTCCTTCGTAAACCCCTCTCTACTTAAAGCAGCTAAACTAGCTCTGTGTCTGACCAGTTCAGATCATTGCCTTATATCAAAATAAAACCCAGATAATTAAGACTTTGATTGTGAAAAGTAAAGCCATTTAAGAAACAATCAGAAAATAAATGTCAGCTCTTCTGTGACCTCAGCTTGAAAAAGAGAAAAACTGTAAATATAGAAACAATGGAAGAAAATCTTAAGAGATTTGACCACATAGTTTATATGTTAAAGATCATAACTAAAATTAAAATACATGTAGAAGATCAAGAAGATTTCAAGAAATTTGACAATGGTCATACTCTTAACATATTAAAGTTTATATAAATTATTATAAAAATATTAAAGCAGCAATAAAAATAAATCTAAAAAACAGCATCAGATAATTTGTATAAAAATAAATGCAATATATAAAAACATGTATTTACTGGTAACTTGAAAATGCAGATTAGAGCAAGGAACCATTTTTCTTCTTTGACAAATTGGCAAAGAAGCCAAAAAATAAATAAATAAAGGATTTATCCTTTTCCTGGCAAGGAGATAGGAGGAAGTACTCTCATTCTCTGTTACTGGGAATATAAATTGGTAAAATCGTTTTGGAAGACAATTTGGTAATATTTACCAGGGCTTTATGCAATCTACTCCTGGCTTTAAAAGCAGGTGACTCAACCATGCTTCAGGCTGTGGCTGGTACATAGAAAACAGCTTGAAAATAAAATGTTTCAGGCAACTGCCTACGTCAACTCCTGGACTATTCTGAGTGTGGCCTTCTGCAACTCTCCATGGCCACTGAATCCCAGCTCCAAATACCAACTTTGGATTCAAAAGCTTTTGGACCCTCAGTTGTACCAAACTTTTCAATCTTCTATGGTTTTCAGATTCAACTTGACATCTCACCAGTCCTAAGCCCTCAGTGCTCTAGCAATCAGTGCCCCAGCATCTCCTTCAGTGTAGGAATGAGGTCCCCTCCAATTTTTCCAACCTCATCTCAACTGACTGGCCCATCCAGCTGGCTGACTTCCTCTCCTTCCCTCTTCATCCTCCTTCTCCTGTTAGGCATGGGATATTTGAACAGCCTGCACTCTAGATCCCAAGTTGATTAATTTTTTCCAAAAGCTAAAGTTAACACTATATACCTTCCAGAATAAGCATAGTTGAAAAGGCTTCTTACATGCTAAATGGTGTTTTTTCTTCATTTTGATACTATCGTATATGATTGAGTCACTTATGTGCTGTCTCTTCTTGACCACTTTCAAACATGTAGTGTCTTTTACTGTGTTTTCTGCAGCATCTCTCTAAGCTTTTGAGGTGATTACTATTCCTCTCAAATACTTTTGGATCCCTCCTGCTCTGGGGAAGTAAAATTCCTCCCTTCTCATTTATGAATCAATGGATTTTGTGAGTTCTTGCTTTAGCTGTTTATTTTTTTTAATTTAATTTAATTTATTTTTTTATACAGCAGGTTCTTATTATCTATTTTATACATATTAGTGTATATATGTCAATCCCAATCTCCCAATTTATCACACCACCACCACCACCCTACCCCCTGCTTTCTCCCCTTGGTGTCCATATGTTTGCTCTCTACATCAGTGTCTCTATTTCTGCTTTGCAAACCAGTTCATCAGTACCATTTTTCTAGGTTCCACATATATGCATTAATATATGATATTTGTTTTTCTCTTTCTGACTTACCTCTCTCTGTATGACAGTCTCTAGGTCCATCCACGTCTCTACAAATGATCCAATTTCGTTCCTTTGTATGGCTGAGTAATATTCCATTGTATATATGTACCACATCTTCTTTATCTATTCGTTTGTCAATGGGCATTTAGGTTGCTTCCATGACCTGGCTATTGTCAACAGTGCTGTGATGAACAATGGGGTGCATGTGTCTTTTTGTATTATGTTTTTCTCTGCGTATATGCCCAGTAGTGGGATTGCTGGATCTTATGGTAATTCTATTTTTAGTTCTTTAAGGAACCTCCATGCTGTTCTCCACAGTGGCTGTATCAATTTACATTCCCACCACACCCTCTCCAGCATTTGTTGTTCGTAGATTTTCTGATGATGCCCATTCTAACTGGTGTGAGGTGATACCTCATTTTAGTTTTGATTTGCATTTCCCTAATAATTAGTGATGTTGAGCAGCTTTTCATGTGCTTCTTGGTCATCTGTATGTCTTCTTTGGAGAAATGTCTGTTTAGGTCTTCTGCCCATTTTTGTATTGGGTTGTTTGTTTTTCTTAATATTGAGCTGCATGAGCTGTTTATATATTTTGGAGATTAACCCTTTGTCCATTGATTCGTTTGCAAATATTTTCTCCCATTCTGAGGGTTGTCTTTTCGTCTTGTTTGTAGTTTCCTTTGCTGTGCAAAAGCTTTGAAGTTTCATTAGGTCCCATTTGTTTATTTTTATTTCCATTACTCTAGGAGGTGGATCAAAAAAGATCTTGCTGTGATTTATGTCAAAGAGTGTTCTTCCTATGTTTTCCTCTAAGGGTTTTATAGTGTCTGGCCTTATATTTAGGTCTTTAATCCATTTTGAGTTCATTTTTGTGTATGGTGTTAGGGAGTGTTTAACTTCATTCTTTTACATGTAGCTGTCCAGTTTTCCCAGCACCACTTATTGAAGAGGCTGTCTTTTCTCCATTTTATATCCCTGCCTCCTTTGTCATAGATTAGTTGACCATAGGTTTGTGGGTTTATCTCTGGGCTTTCTATCCTGTTCCATTGATCTATATTTCTGTTTTTGTGCCAGTACCATACTGTCTTGATTACTGTACCTTTGTAGTATAGTCTGAAGTCAGGGAGACTTATTCCTCCAGCTCCATTTTTTTTCCCCTCAAGATTGCTTTGGCTATTTGGGGTCTTTTGTGTCTCCATACAAACTTTAGGATTTTTTTGTTCTAATTCTGTAAACAATGCCATGGGCAATTTGACAGGGATTGCCCTGAATCTGTAGATTGCTTTGGGTAGTATAGTCATTTTCACAATATTGATTCTTCCAATCCAAGAACATTGTATATCTCTCCATCTGTTTTGTGTCATCTTTGATTTCTTTCATCAGAGTCCTATAGTTTTCTGAGTACAGGTATTTTACCTCCTTAGATAGGTTTATTCTTAGGTATTTTATTCTTTTTGTTGCAATGGCGAATGGGATTGTTTCCTTAATTTCTCTTTCTGATCTTTCATTGTTAGTGTATAGGAATGTAAGAGATTTCTGCACATTAATTTTGTATCCTGCTACTTTACCAAACTCATTGATTAGCTCTAGTAGTTTTCTGGTGGCATCTTTAGGATTATCTATGTATAGTATCATGTCATCTGAAAACAGTGACAGTTTTACTTCTTCTTTTCTAATTTCTATTCCTTTTATTTATTTATTTTCTTCTCTGATTGCCATGGTTAGGACTTCCAAAACTATGTTGAATAACAGTGGTGAGAGTGGACATCCTTGTCTCGTTCCTGATCTTAGAGGAAATGCTTTCAGATTTTCACCATTGAGAATGATGTTTACTATGGGTTTCTCATATATGGCCTTTATTATGTTGAGGTAGGTTCCCTCTATGCCCACTTTCTGGAGAGTTTTTGTCATAAATGATGTTGAATTTTGTCAAAAGCTTTTTCTGCTTCTATTGAGATGATCATATGGTTTTTATTCTTCAATTTTTTAGTATGGTGTGTCACATTGATTGATTTTCATATATTGAAGAATCCTTGCATCCCTGGGATAAATCCCAGTTGATCATGATGTATGATCCTTTTAATGTGTTATTGGATTCTGTTTGCTCATATTTCATTGAGGATTTTTGCCTCTATATTCATCAGTGATATTGGTCTGTAATTTTCTTTTTTTGTAGTATCTTTGTCTGGTTTTGGTATCAGGGTGATCGTGGCCTTGTAGAATGAGTTTGGGAGTGTTCCTTCCTCTGCAGTGTTTTGGAAGAGTTTGAGAAGGATGGGTATTAGGTTCTTCCCTTTCATCATTTTAAATATATCGTGCCACTCCCTTCTGGCTTGTAGAGTTTCTGCTGAGAAATCAGTTGTTAACCTTATGGGAGTTTCCTTGTATGTTATTTGTCGTTTTTCCCTTGTTGCTTTTAATAATTTTTCTTTGTCTTTAATTTTTGTCAGTTTGATTACTATGTGTCTCGGCGTGTTTCTCCTTGGGTTTGTCCTGCCTGGGACTCTCTGCACTTCCTGGACTTGGGTGGCTATTTCCTTTCCCATGTTAGGGAAGTTTTCCACTATAATCTCTTCAAATATTTTCTCGGGTCCTTTCTCTCTCTTTTCTCCTTCTGGGACCCCTATAATGTGAATGTTGGTGCATTTAAAGTTGTCCCAGAGGTCTCTTAGGCTGTCCTCATTTCTTTTCATTCTTTTTTCTTTATTCTCTTCCATGGCAGTGATTTCCACCATTCTGTCTTCCAGGTCACTTATCCGTTCTTCTGCCTCAGTTATTCTGCTATTGAGTCCTTCTAGTGTATTTTTCATGTCAGTTATTGTATTGTTCACTTCTGTTTGTTTGGTCTTTAATTCTTCTAGTCTTTAAACATTTCTTGCATCTTCTCGATCTTTGCCTTCATTCTTTTCCAAGGTCCTGGATCATCTTTGCTATCATTATTCTGAATTCTTTTTCTGGAAGGCTGCCTAACTCCACTTCATTTAGTTGTTTTTCTGGGTTTTATCTTGTTCCTTCATCTGGTACATAGTCCTCTGCCTTTTCATTTTGTCTATCTTTCTGTGAATGTGTTTTTTGTTCCACAGACTGCAGAATTGTAGTTCTTCTTGCTTCTGCTGTTCGCCCTCTCGCTTTAGCAATTTAGAAACTTCCTATCTTCCTTTCCTCCAAATTTTGAGCAAAATATGAATTGTCTTTAAATGGAGAAAAAAGTGGTAAAGGCACTTTTTATATTTATCCTTTATTCCTCACTGTAGCTGCACTTAATACAGGTCATTTTGTAATGGTTAATTCTCTGTAGAAATCAAAATGAATTTTGAAGAGCTAGTGAATGGGTTAGATTAAATGGCAAGTATAGCCAGTCTGACAGGTATCTCTACTTTCTCACTTCAGCAGCTTTAATAGCCTTTTTGAAGTATTCTGTTGACTGTCCTGTGCGGGAGAGGTAGCTGTGGGGTATTTATCTGAAGATTGCCCATTTTAGAAGTTAAAATAGGAGAATAATCCCTTAGAGGTGACTTACCTCACTTTCTTAAATGCTAAAAACAAACAAAACAAAACTAAAACCAGAAAACATCTCTCTGGTCAAAATCAGCTTCCTCTTACTTTAGTAAAGTTTTCATATATATCAAATATCACAGTAGCTAGCCCATATTTGTGTTTATCCAAATTTTTACTGAGTAAACTTAAATAGACCCTATTAATCAAGAAACAAGAAAATGAAATGATAAAAATAATTTACAGCCAGCCAGACTGTGCAGAGGCAAGGTTCATTATTGCTAGAGGCATATTCGTTCAGTCAACATAAAGTTGCCAAATATCTTCTAAGTGTCAGTCACAACATGTTGGTGGGGGAGGGGAGAGGTGAAGCTTAAATGCAGGAAATGTTACAGTTGAAATAGGCATAGAGTGTTATCAGAGTGGAGGAAGGTGGTGACCAGTACTCCGGAGAATTCTGCAGAGTTTTACAGATGACATTTGATGTAGAGCAGGAGGAGTCCAACCAGAGAGTACAAAAAGTTTACTGAAGAGAACAGGAATGCTGGAGAGTGGAAATGGCAGAAGCCATGGCAGAAAGGCAAGGGAGAATGACTTCTTGGGGCAATGGGTAGTAATGAGTACAGCCTCTTGAAGGATTTCTGAGCAAAATAGATCAACATCCAAAATGTGTCCAAACCCTTCTATCCTTTAGTATCCTTCCTAGATGACTATATATAATGTAAAAGAAAAATAATAATAATTTAAAAACCAAGATGTGCAAAGCAATTAATAGCAAGTATTTAGAATAATAAAATATGAGAAACAATCTCCATGTCCAGCTATTCAGAACACCTTATATTAAAATAAATATTATAAAATGAAGAGTTTACAGTTTCATTAGAGTTAGGAAAGATTGCCCCACATGAGTAAATAGTGGTGTGACTATTATGGGTATAGTTATACAAAACCTAAAAGCAGAAGGATTAAAAGTAGGAAAGAATCATAAATGTTGCCAAGATAGGGAGTCAAAGTAAGTTCTTTGGTTTTCATTTCTAAAGTTTTAGGATGGTTTAATTGTCAATTTTTACAACAGTTGTTACAGTCCGCAAAAGAAGAAACTTCAGTCTGGTGAATTCTAAACTGCTGGACTTGGACTTGTACCTTGAGTCTAAATTTCCCATTTAGGGTAGCAGTCAACTATTAGTCAACTATAAACATTGTTTCCAAGTGCACATGACACATTCACCAAGGTATACTCTATTGGTCATAACTTAAGTCTCAGTACATTTCAAAGGATTGAAATCATACAGAAGATATTCTGTTTTCAAACTGGAATTAAACTAGAAATCAGAAACAGTAAGCTCTCTCGAGAATATTTGCAAACCAAGGAACATACTTCTAAATAACTCTTGGGTCAAAGAAAAAGAATAATAAACCCACTAAACATAAATTATTAGGAGTGAAGGGGGCACATCACTACAGAGTCTACAGATATTCAAAGACAATGAGTATACATATAAAAACTTTATGCCAATGAAGTTAACAAATTACTGAAATGGACATATTCCTTGAAAATCTTCATAGGTAATTGTAGTGCACAGCCAAGTTGATAATCGCTGGTCAAAAGGATGCCACATATTCATGTGACTGGTATCAGGCCATTTGTGCAGTACATCCCACCATTCCTCCAATCTGCTCCCATCTCTTTCTGACTTTAAATCTTTAAGGGTTCTAGTTTGCCCACAGGATAATTTCCTGTCTTCTTAATTTGAAGATAAAAAAAAAAAAAAAAAACCCACACACTTCATGACCTGTTTATTGCTTACTTATCCAGCTTCTTTTCTTTTCATTCTCTCCTGTATCTTATGTTCCAGCTATAAAACATACTAAGAATTAATTACCACGTTTAATTGATTCTGAAGTATACATTTTTCACATTTCCATATCTCTGATATTGGGATGCATTTTGTGATCAGTGGAATCATACAACTAATTTGCACATTGTTTTTGTCTTAGTGGTACCTATAATAATAATGAAACATGCTTAGATGTTATGCTTTTTGTCATGCATATTTGATTAAACACATAGAACTCTATCTGTCTTGCTTCTTTTTCCTTATTTTATGCAACTGAGCTGAACTCTCAGCAGTTATCACAAACGTCATCTCCTATTTCAAATTTTCCTTAACAAAAAACTGCTATTTATTGAGTGTCTATTATGTGCTAGGCTCCATGCCGCATACTTTGCTTACGGCATCTCTTTTATGTATTATGGTCACTTGATGAGAAGGAGGCATTATCCAAGGTTCACAGAGGTTAACTAAGTTTCACAAGGGTCACACAGCTCACTAAAAAACATGGCACAATTGGAACTGAACACAAGTCTGTTTGCTCCTAAAGCCTTTGCCCTTCCTATGACACCACAATGCCTTTCCTAACAAGGCCCTGTTATTTTTCAAATTAGCCATACTTTTCTCAGAGTTCTTACAGTATCTATTTCACTGTATTGTAATGATTTTTCCTATCTTTCTCATTTATGAGGGAATAAAAATACTTTATTACTACATCCTTAAGACTTAGTCGAATGCCTGATATACAGCAACACCAAAGAGTAAATATTTTAACAAATGAATGAATGAGGTATCTTGACTGTGAGATTTTCCTGGTTCTTATGCTTCTTCCAACCACACACACTAGAGATAGCATCAGTGACACTGGAAAATTAAACAATTTAAAAATAGGATTATAAGCTAGAATTTAGAAGCCTAGACTCTTAAGGCAGTGGTAACAAATGGCTCTCATCCCCATACTTACTCTTATCTATTGCTTGTTTATCAGAGTACTGGGCTCAGAAGGATTCTGAGGCTGTATTAGCTCAGTGAGAAGTACAGGGGTTGATATCTGCATTGTCTCTTTTCTGGGCAGGGGAGGAGAGAGTGGCAGTGTTCCTATGATGTGTTCACCATTAGCACTTGAGTCAATCTAGTTCTGTCCATCCTCGGGGCCTTTACAATTGCTGTTCTCTCTACTTGGAAAGGTCTTCCTCTAGATATGACTCTCGGTCACTCCCTTATGTTCTTGAAAATTCTGGTTACATATCCATTTGTCAGAGAGGCAGACCCCACCATTCATTCAAAATAGCACATTTCCCACCCCATCAGTCACTATACCTTTTTAGTACTCTATTATTATTTCTTGCACTTATGGGCATTTTGCATTATATGTGTTTTTTTATCCACTTATTGTTTGTCTCTCCCATGTGAGCTCTATGTGGGCACTTTGTTCTGCTCACCCAGGCACCCCAAGAGTACCCAGCACATGGTCCATGTTGAGTCAATAACAAAGTCATCAGTGTGGTAACCTTTCTGTCCTTTTCTCTTATAACCAGAACAGCAGACAATCAGTATGAGAAAAGACACCTACTGTCCTTAAAGAATTTCTTATGTTTAAGGTAGATCAATTTGTAAATTGCATCGCCTTGGTGTCTGATATATTCTGGATCTCTGACCCTTTACAATTCTCTTATTCTTCTCTAACTCTTATACCTCTTACCCACCTTTCTCTTTACTGTTCTTTACCATTAGAGACTTTCTGTTTCTCCAACAAGAGAGAATTTCAAGACTTGTTAACTATCCAGTCCAAAGAACAGCCTTCTGTATTTCCTTAATGGATGATTTTAATGATTTCAGATGATTAACCCCTGCATTTTAAATCATTTTCTTTCCCAAGTATTTCCTATGGAAACAGTCCACCAACCAGCCCAGATCATGGTAAATTGGGCTGATTGTCCAGCATCTCAAGGTCAGCGTGGGTAGCAACTCAGATGTTGAATTTTTTTTCTTTCAATGTTGGGCCTCCTGCAAAATGCAGAACCAAGTTCAGAAGAGAAGAAAAGCAGTCCTGTCTTGAATGCTAACATCAAATTAAAAAACCTTAGGAAAGAGCATAGTAGAGTTGCCCCGTTCAGCCTCTATATTACAGACACTCTCCAACCATGGTGCAAGGTTCCAATAACACATTTAAGAAGTACATTAGTTAGAATATAGTTTCTGTATCTTGTGGCAAAAGTCCAAAGTGACAGTGCTTTACACAAGAAAGGAGTTATTTTGCTTTTTTCTAGAGGTCTAAGCTTCTATGGCAACTGTGTGTCATGAATCTCTCAGGACCCCAGGCTCCCTTTCTCAACATTCTCTAATATTCCCAGGGATTTGTCTCTGTCGACAAGGCCACATTGCTCACTGCTTCATCTACATCCCAGCCAGCAGGAAAGGGAAAATAGAGGTGGAAGGACACACCGGTCCCTTTAAGAGCCCGGGCATGACGTTGAACATGTCATTTCTACTCTCCTCTCATTTGTCAGAACTTGGTCACATGAACACACCTAGGTGTAGGGAAGGCTTTGACACATCGTGTTTATTCTTGGAAACCTTGTAGACCGCTAAATATGAGAGTTGCTTCTGCTATAGAAAGAGAGAAGGGTTATGGGCATACAACTACCAGATTTTGTCACAGGAAGAGAGGGTGGATTTTTTCTAGAGTCAAGAACCATCTGTGGAATACTTGAAATTCTTCTCATTGATCTCACTTGTGGTTCAATGTGTGTGATGGAGCAGTGGTTTCTAAGAAAACTAGCTGGTCATTTAGATGGAATCGCTAGAAACTGTTCCTCAATTTTGTAGGCTTGGAAAAATATGGGCATAGATTTATGCAAAACAGACTCTCAAAAGTTTAATATATAAACCAGATAAAGAATGTGATTTAGAATGAGAAACATATATAACTATTAATTCACATAGGTAGTTTGTGTCAGGATCGTATGGGAAGCTACTAGGAAAGCCAAAGGATAACTGGGAAGTTTTGCTGGTTGAGTATAAAGAACAAGAAAAGGAACCAGCTCTTCCTAACATTCAATAAAAGTTCATCAACAAGAAGAAATTTAAGTGACTTCCTGGAAGCTCTTATAATAAATACATCGTCTTAGAGCTAGGAGGGTATTTAAAGATTGTTTAATTTAGTCTCCAATTTTTAGAGATTAAAAACAGAAGTTCAAAGTGGGGAAATGACTTGCAGCAAAATAAATCTCATAGTTCATTAGAGGCAGAACCAAGGCAAAAACAAATCAAACCAAAATAAAACAAATCTCCTTATTTCCAGTACAAGCAAGGATTTTTTCCAGTTTAATTTACACTGGATGTCATTCATTGTTTCATTTATTTAGTCATTCATTCTGCAAGTTTAAACATTAAAAAACAACAGAACTTACTTATTTAAATAGAGAAAAACACAACCCCATAGTTACCACCCAGATTAAGAAATAGAACGTCATCAGCACCTCAGAGGTCCTCCTCATGCCCCTGCCATTCTACTCCCACACAAAGGTAACCACTATCCTTATATGTAACACTATAGATTAGTTTTGCCTGTTTTTTAACTTCTTCTTTTGGTCAACGTTAAGTTAGTGAGATTTATCCATATTATTGCATGTAAGCGTAATTCATTGATTTTTATTGCTGTAGAATAGGCCACTATTTGAACACAGCACACATTATTAATGCACTCTACTGCTGATAGAGGTTTGAGTTTTTCCCAGCTCTTTGCTGTTACTAATAATACTACTATTAATATTCTTGCGCACCTCTTTTGTTACACCTATGTATGCATTTCTAGGGCCTTACACTTGTGTGGGATTGCTGGGTCATACTGTATGAGTGTTTCTAAATGTAGTCGAAATGGAAATTGTCCAAAGGGCTGGTATCATTGTAAATGCCCATCAGTAATGTTGATGACATTTGTTGATAGGGTTCCAGGAGTTTTACATCCCCACCAGCCCTTGGTATTGTCAACTTTTTTCATTTGAGCTTGTGGTTTGTGTATAGTGAAAGTAGAAATAATAAGAACTTCCTTAACTCAGTAAAGAGTTTCTACTAAAAACCTACATCAAACACTATATTTAATGTTGAAATTTTAGAAGCTCTTGTTTTAATATCAGGAATGATGTGAAAGTTCTTGTTAACATTGTTGGTATTTAATCTTATGCTGGGTGTTCTATTCAGTGCAGTAAAACAAATGCAATGAAATAAAAGAAATAAACAAGAGTATTGAGGAAACTTCTGAAAAGGAAGTAATGAGAGAGGATCAGTCCTACTGCCTATTAAAATCACAATACACAGCTATAATAATTTATATAGCATAAACCTGAAGCATTAAAAGACAGAGTGACCAATGGAAAATAATACAAAAATCAAGAAATAGACCCACATATATATGCAAAAAATGTAGCCTATGATATAGAGGGCATTTCAAATCAGTAGGGAAAGATGGCTGGGTTTATTCAATGCATAGCCATTATGATAATAAACTTGGATTCATACTTCATACTTTACACCAGAATAAACTGTGAATAAATAAAATATTTAAATCTAAAAAAATGAAAATATAAACCTACTGAAAGAAAGCACAAGAGAATTTCTTGAAAAGAAGGACCTTTCTAAGTAAGTTACAAAATACAAGATTGATACATTCTATTCCACAATAGTATGGCAAACTCATCACAGTGCAAGCAAAAATATATACAACTCATTCATAGACAAAGGTGTAATTAGTCCTTTGTTCATAGACAAAGGATTGATTTTCCTAAGATGTAAAGAGCTCCTATAAATTTCTAGGGGAAAAAATAGACAATCTTTTTTTTTTTTTAATTAATTAATTTATTTATTTATGGCTGTGTTGGGTCTTCGTTTCTGTGCGAGGGCTTTCTCTAGTTGGGGCAAGCAGGGGCCACTCTTCATCACGGTGCGCGCGCCGCGCCTCTCACTATCGCAGCCTCTCTTGTTGCGGAGCACAGGCTCCAGACGCGCAGGCTCAGCAATTGTGGTTCACGGGCCCAGTTGCTCCGCGGCATGTGGGATCCTCCCAGACCAGGGCTCGAACCTGTGTCCTCTGCATTGGCAGGCAGATTCTCAACCACTGCGCCACCAGGGAAGCCCCGACAATCTTATTTTTAAAAAAGTTATTATAGTTGACAAAGTTTAGAAGTAAAAAGAAAGATTTAAGATTGTTGGATATAAGATTGATACATAAAATTAATAGCATTTATCAAAATAGAATTTATCACCAATTTTATTTTATCTTATTTAAAATTTTTATTGGAGTATAGTTGATTTACAATGTTGTTGTGTTAGTTTCTGCTGTACAGCAAAGTGAATCAGTTATACATATACCCACTGTTTTTTAGATTCTTTTCGCATATAGATCATTACAGGGTATTGAGAAGAGTTCCCTGTGCTATACAGTAGGTCCCTATTAGTTATCTATTTTATATATAATAGTGTGTATGTGTCAATCCTAATCTCCTAGTTTATCCCTCCCCCGCAACCCTGCTTTCCCCACTGGTAGCCATAAGTTTGTTTTCTACATCTGTGTCACCAATTTTAAATAGGTACATTCACATTAAATATAGCAAACTAAAAGATCTATGACTCAAACTAGCAAAGAAAACCACAAGATTTTCAGAGACAAAAATCTAAAATTCTATTAAAAATGTAAATATATCATTAATATTTATAATATATAAATCATTGAGAAAAAACTAGGATCCTATTAGACAAATGGACAAAGATATAAATAGGCAAATCAGACTAGAGAAACACAAATAACTGACAAGCATATGAAGAGATTCTCAAACTCACTGATGTTTAGGGAAATGCAAATGAAACCTTGAGCTATCACTTTGCCACTGTGAGAGTGGGATAATTAGAAAGTTGGATAATGCCAAGTGTTGGTGGAAACCATGGATACAGGAACTTGTGTGCTCTGCTGTGCAGGGTACGGATTGGAGCAATCACTCTGGAAAACAATCAGGTAGTACTTAGTCCAATTTGACTTATGTCTGCCCTGGGACCCAGCATTCTCTCTCCAGGTATACATCTTACACAGGTCCATGGAGGGCATGAGCAAGGAAGTTTCTCCCAGGCACTGTTGTTGTAATAACAGAAGTAGAGGCAAGCTAGGGGGGTCCACTGGTTAGAGAATAGAGCCGTATAGCAGGATGGATGCACAGGACAGAGTATCAGGCAGCGCTCAGAAGTCATGGGCTAGATCTAGACAGAACAACATGGACAGATCTTAAAAACAGTGTTGGATGAAAAAAGTTAGTAATAATATGAGGTCCATAGCACAATATTATTTGTGTGTGTTTAACATACGTGCACACAAAATAAAAATGCATGCTTACATGACCCCATACAAGTAGAGGAATATATATATCAAGCATATTAGACTGCTCTCCTATGGTAAGCAGAGAGGTAAAGGGAATGATTACTGGAAATAAAAGGAAATCAATCAATCAATCAATCAAGTTTTCACAGATCAATGATGATGATGTGCCATGAGCATAGACGTATGATAAACCCACCCTCCACAGCTGGGCATCCTTATTTATTAGCTCTTTTCTTGAAATTGTGTGTGTGTGTGTGTATCCTGAAATCTTTCATATCCATTTACCCAGTAGCTCCATATCCAGAAATATCTTTTAAGGAAAGAACTCAAAATATAGGAAAAAAGAAGTCTACTCAAAGATATTGCAGCATGGTTTTCAATACTAAACAGTATAAACAATGCAAAACTTAACGATAAAGATAATGATTAAATAAACTGACATATCCACTTAATATAATAATTTGCAACCATTAAACTGATGTTTACATGGAGTTTGTATTGATACTGGTGATGCTTATAGCATATTAACGAGTAAAATATATAATATACAAATTTATTTCTATGAATACAGCTAAAATGGAGATGTTATTTAATAGCATCTAAATATTATTAGAGGAGAATACATACAGGTGGATAGTGATTTTATATGGGTGGTAGGACTATGGACAATTTTTTTCTTTCTTCCTGAATTTTTCAAATATAATTTAATGAATAATTATTACCTTCAAAAATGTAAGACAAATTATACCAAGAAAAGCAAGCACTGCTCCCAGTTGAAATGCAAATTTCCTAAGAAATATGACCAATTATGAGCTGTCAGTACTTTTCCTGAGCACAAGGAGACAGAACAAATTATGAGCCCCCAGGGCTAGGGGGAAGCCAGTGGATGCTGGTTTCTTTAAAGTGAATAACAGAGGGTAAAACTGGATGCTTTGACGAAGCCACTGAGATAGAAAAGAAATGGAACACTATAGTGAAAACTAGAAAAACACTACTGTAGATGGCAGAGAACTGGTTTACAACTCTTAAACTCACACTGAGGATATTCAAAGGGAGAGGATTTTTTAGGGGCTGCACCAGCAAGTCATAAGTCGTTCCTCCCCACCCTGCCCCTCAAAAAGAAGTGGGATGGAGTAATCCTGCCTGACCTCAAGGGTAAAGAAGTTAACTGCAAGCATGGTGCCCATTAGCAGCAGGGAACACAGATAAGAGTGAACTGGTTTTCTATGAAGGATGGGAAACCAGTTCCTGGAAAGTTCTCTGACCACAGAAACACACCCACAGGTGGTCCTTATAGGGTTCCATGCAGCTTAGACATAATCATTGAATAAAAAATTGGGTGGAGGTATTTGTCCTTCCTTTAATAGAATAGTTACTATTTCCATTTTAAAAACACCCCCATTCATCTTCCTCAGAGTACTTCTGTTTGGATGAATTTCAGTAGCCCTCTGATTTTTATCAAAAAGGTTTTGAACATCTACTACATACTTGAAATTATGCTAAGGGGGATAAAAAAAACGTAAGACAAGATCCATTCTCTCCAAAGATTTACTATCTAAGTGGAAACAAGGCAAACCTATTCAGGAGTTAGAAAACCTGTAATCTCAGTGGTTAAAAAAAAAAAAATTGGGGCTTCCCTGGTGGCGCAGTGGTTGAGAATCTGCCTGCCAATGCAGGGCACACGGGTTCACGCCCTGGTCTGGGAAGATCCCACATGCCGCGGAGCAACTAGGCCCGTGAGCCACAACTACTGAGCCTGCGCGTCTGGAGCCTGTGCTCCGCAATAAGAGAGGCTGCAATAGAGGCCCGCGCACCGCAATGAAGAGTGGCCCCCACTTGCCACGACTAGAGAAAGCCCTCGCACAGAAACGAAGACCCAACACAGCCAAAAATAAATATAAAAAAAAAAAAAAAAAAAAAAAAAAAAAAATAAAAAAAATAAAAAAAAAAAATTCACTTAATATCTTAACTGAGATTCACCTGATTCAACTGATTGCTTTTTATATGCAAAACACTGTGGGTGGACAATTTTACACCCATTTTAAAATTTAACTTCATCCTAACCCTGTGAGTTAGAGCTCATGATGTCCTTTTCAAAGGCGAAGGAACAGGAGCCCAGGGCAGTGATTTGTCCAAGACCACACAGCCAGAAAGCAAGGAGTCAGATTTATAGCCATGCGGTTTTCAAAATCTAGTGTTCTTTCCATTATGCCATCCTTCTGCTAGATGGTTTACTTACTGAATTGTATCTATTCTGGTCTCTTTTGATCTCTAGTGAGTTCATGGTTCATGAGGAATAACTAATCCCATTCAGAAATGGAAATGCCATGGGTTGAATCATAAGATATTCTTTCACGAGACTGGCCATATAGATAACCATCGATTCACCGCAGTGTCTCATGGTAGCGCTCTCCTAGCTAAGTTAAACAGGCCTCTTTACATGTATAAATATGTCCTTCAGCCAGATCTCTCCAGGGCATGACTCATGCCTTACCCTGCTGCTAGGGCCGGCCAGCCACTAAACAGCATTAATTTGTATAAGTATTACAGGCTATTGCCAGAAAGATTTCATTACAATCATGCAAACATTTTTTTAAATCCAGAATTTTAAACTTAGAAGGAATTAGAAACATGCCATGTATTGATTTGTTAGTGGTGGTATTCTACCTATTTTTGAGAGATATTTCCCCCAAACATTATAAGCAGCATCATATTTATTGAACAGTCCTCTGAGGACTGCCTTGGACCCTGGTGATAGATACAGACTCCCTGAATATCATCCAGTGGGTGCATCTCTTTTTCTGAAGTTCAGGATGAAAAACAAAAGAATCACAGTATTGAAGCTTGATTCCATTTTGGCTTTTAGACATGCATTTGAGACTCCATTCCAGGAGACAGAATATCAAGTCTAGGTGATTAGTGTACGTGTTACACGGCTGGTCCAGGGTTTGAATGGGTTTGTATTTTTGAATGCCCTAATACGTACTTCTCTTAGATACGTTACTTTGAAAAATGAAGAGTTCATCTTTAAAAAAATTTTTTATTGAAGTATTGTTGATTTACAATGTTGTGTTAGTTTCTGGTGTACAGCAAAATGATTCAGTTATATACATAGATGTATTCTTTCATATTCTTTTCCATTATGGTTTATTACAAGATACTGAATATAGTTCTCTGTGCTACACAGTAGGACCTTGTTATCTAAGAGTTCATCTTTGTTCATCAACTGCCACCAGAGGTTTAGTCTAAATACTCCCACATGTTAGCTGGAAATATTAAGTGTGTTTTCCCTATGAGAACATAGTGGAAGGAGACATTTGATTATTCCAGGAAAATCTTGTGAGATACAAAACTGTAGTGGCTTCGGATCAGAACACCTAAATTAAAGCACTGGTTCTACTAAATACAAGATGTGTAACATTGAGTTGGGTGTTTGCTCCCACCAAGCCTCAGCGCCCCCGTTTGTACACAGGGGATAGTAAAACCTGACTGACACAGGTTGGCTGTGAGGATGACAATGGACTATGTAATCTACACTTCTCTGAGCAAACATCAATAGTTACTCTTATGATGATGTCAACTTATTTGCCTCCTTAGATTCGTTATTATAGACAAATCTAGTATTTAGGACCCTATTGTAGGTAAAGAAAGAGTTTGCAAAGGAAACAAAATCACCCTGGCGTTAAAAGGTTGGAGACTTAAGATATTATGTTAGTATTTGTTACTTAAAATTACTCTGATGGATGGATTCTTGCTCTAAGTAGCCCATATTAAATTCCAAATGTAGTCCTATTGGAAGAATAGAACTACAACATCAGCAATACTCCTTGAGGGGTCTTGTCAATTTGACAGATTTGACAGGCAGACAAATTTAATTTATTAAAATATTCTGTATGGCATTTTTAAAAGACAAGGGGTTTTTATTACTGTAAATGGACTGTTTTCGCAGCCTTATTAAAATAAAGGCATAAAGTCAGCTGTTTTTCTTTGGAATTCATTAGCATGAGATTCGACACTTAAAGAATTGCAATCCAGTCACTGGTACTTGTATACTTGGACATTTTGTCTATTTCTCAATCTTTGTTTATAATCTAGGATGTCTCCCTTTAAAGCAAATGGGAATTGCACATAAGAAGGAACATTTTGCCTGTATTATATGTTCAATTTCATGAAGATATTTACTGAAATTATTAGAAGCATTTAGAAAGCGGATGCTTTTCACCAAAGGCCATTGGAAACACCTGAGTAAATTTAGGGTTTCTTTAGACAAGAGGCTTAGCTTTGTTTTTCTTCAAAGAAATTCTATTATTTGTATTGAAGGAATATTGTCAAAGTTAATAGATTTCCTGGTTTTTTTCTAAAGGTCATTTTAAAATTAAACACAATATGTTATAAATTGAAATATTTATACAGATGGTAAGCCAGCATCATTTCTTAGAGTTGTCAGTTTCCTCTTAGCAATAGTTTCATCTCAACTATTAATTCTATCTTGGGAAAATGGCCTTAATCTTGACACATTTTTGCACACTGCATCTGACCAGTGTTCTCATGGCTTCTGACATTTTGGCTGTTTTTTCTCTATAGCCCACCTTGTCGCTCAGGACTGACCAGTGGCCCTCTCCTCCTGGCTGTGGCCCTGGCCTTTCTCCTTGAGTGAGAGCTCCGTCTCTCAGGTGGCCTAAGATCATCACTGCTTTGGGCCCAGCCTCACTCCAAGAAGCCCCTCATTTGCACAGCTTCTCATTAGAGAATTTGTCCTAACTCTGTGAACTAAATCTTAGGCAACCAGTGCATCAATCAATCAAAGATCTTGCCTACAGAGATGTTCTGGGAGGTGAATTAATTGGTAAACTAAATGCTAATAACCTGTCAGTCTCAGTATTTCCACAGCAAAAGGGCATTGCTTCAGTATATTTAAATCTCACTTCTATAGAATTTGTAGGACCAAACACTCTAAAAATAGCATTTTACATAAAAATGACAAAAGACAGTCTATTACATTTACATAACATGAAAAACTGGTCTATTTTCTCAACTATTAATAAAGACTAAACAAAATTGTGTAATTATCTTAAAAACATTATTCAGATCTTCTGTTCCAGTCAATGACTTTCATTTCCTGAAGTTGATGTCTACTTCCAAATGCTTCTTCCTTTGACCTTCTATGGTATTTTTTAAAAAATTATATCTTTGCAATGACCTATATTCCAGGTTGTAGTGGATTATGGCTAATAGTGTGCCTGTCTCCTTTACCAGATTGAGTTCTTGAAGTCTAGACCGTGCTTTGTATCCACATGGCCTAAAAGAAGGCTTGCGTTTAATAGGGACCCAACAAATGTTTAGGGAGTTGATCTCCCATTAGAACATTAATTTAAAAATAGCACTTACTGTTCTTGTAGAAGAATAGTTGCTTTTGAATTAAGTGAACTGAATTCAATTAAGTCAGCATTGGTTGAGCATCTAATATGACCAAGATATTAGTTACTAAGGAACCCAAGATCAAAATGCCAAGATCCCTGCCTCAAGATAAAAAACTATTTCAGAAGGTAATCTGGTTCCCATTAACTTAAATAAATTGTATTTGACATAGGTTAGGGGCTGAAAAATCAGAATATGAAATGGGTGGAATGAATGTTCAATGATGGGTAAAGAGCCACAGGAGCTCAGTGAGAAAGGATTAACTTGGCCCGCTGTTGTCAAAGTAGCGGGTGTTTCAGGAGAAGGAGAGTCTTCCTAGAACAGCTGATATATGAACTGGGTCCTAAAGCATGAGGAGGATTTTGATACAAGGTCAAGGAGGGGAGAAGGATGGTCCACACAAATGAAACAGCATGAACAAAGGCATGCAATGACATGGCTTTTGGAGAGAGGTAAGTGGTTTAGCACAGATAGTGAGAATGTACGATGAGGGGTCAGGGGATGAAGCTTCAGAGGCTGGGGTGTAGGTGGCAGAATGGAGGAGAGCTCAAAGGATGCCATGAAGTCTGGATTTTATCTGGTAAGCTATGGAAAGTCCTTGGAGTCTTTAAGGATATAACAAAGGCAGAACATATCTGGGCTGTCAAGCACTTACTTTGTTGGTCTGTAGAGGATGGAGTAACTGCCTCTGCTCCCATTGCCTTGTGTAGACCCTGTCTCATAAAATTATATACAAATAAAACAGATGCACACGAGGGGCACTGATTTTTTAAATCAGAATGGTGAGGCTGCATGATGAAAAATCTCGTCTGCTCTCTCCTCTGGAAATTGCTCTCTGGGCAAAAGCAATGTTTTACCATAACCCATATTTTCCTGGATATCTAATCCCAAATTAGTAATCTTTCATTCTGAAGATGTGCTCCATTCTTAAGATTTAACACGTCTTTTCTCAACAGGATATTATGGTTTAAAATCTCAAATTAAAATGCTTTTCTGAAGTACAGATAACCATAACCATCACCAAAACCATATTAAACTATATTAAATGTCCAGAGGGGCTAAAGAGAATAATAGTTCCCTGGAAAAGCATGGGATGCTCTTCCTAAGAGTTCCAGGGAAAATATAATATATAAAACCATATATATTTTATAAAACATTAATTGAGTTACATTTTTAGTGCTCAGTTGCATCTCATATCATGTCAAATTATTCTAGCTGTTCAACCAGCCTGGAGGTCCAAACATCACCTATCAAAGGCGGCTGGTTTTCCTCTGCTCCCTCTGCTGGAATATTAGGCAAGGGGATCCTCTTCTTCCTTCCACACGTGCTATAGGTGCATTTGCTTAGTCTAAGATTGGGAGAGATCTTACCTCCCAAAAGGGAACAGGACTGGGGTTTTCGGTAGACATTTTCTGTACTGACTTAACATGGCTTTCGAGGACCCATTTACTGAAGTGGCCCATATGGGAAATGCCTTGTCTCATCTTCACGTCTTACAAGTCACTCCTCCGCTGCCTTCTAAATCTGCAACTCTCAAAGCTGTCTCACCTAGGCAGAAATTAAATTACCAAGAGGAAGAAAGTCTGTATTTCCATCATAATGAAATTCATGAAGTTCATTCATTAAGAAATGCTTGTACAGGTATAACCAGGGCAGAGATAACTTTTCAACTACGTAAGGCTAATCTTCCATCATTTGTAGGGTAATATAATGCAATGTAGATGCCTCAGAATTCCAGCTAATTTTCTAAACAGAAACGAATTTTCTACTGCATGGTCCTCAGGGCGAAGTACGTATAAGTTAATAGGTATAAGTTAATAGCCCATTCAGAGTGAGCTGGTGGGCCAATGCTCACATACTTATGGAGAAGCCAACTCTTCTCCCTTCCCTACTTCTCCCATGCATCCAACAGACTCTAACTGAACGCCTAACACAAGAGCTTGACTTTGCAGCTGCAAGAATAAGTAAGACCCAGGGCCTTTTCTAACAGAGCTCAGTGTAGGGAGAGACAGGTGTAAACAACATCTACAGTCGAGGCAAGTCTGGGGGAGCTGTAAGCAAATTCAGTGGGAACACACAGAAGGAAATTACTAAAACCATGCTAGGGGTAGTTTAGAGATGGGCCAGGAAGGGTGCGTGAATAAGGGTTTTCCATTCAGGAATCAAGAATGGCCATTAGGTAAAGGGGAACAATGTAGAAAGTCATGAAAGAATGAACGAACACTCCATGTTCTGTAAAACCCTGCGAGTTGAGAGAAATGCAGCTGGTTGTACATAGGGGTCAGACCATGGAGCACCCTGACTGCTGCCCCCTAGGACCTTGGCCTTTATCTTGTGAGCAATGGGCCTGTACTGAGAAAGAGCATTGTGGCTGCAGGTGTTTGGATAGAGAAGCCAGGGGGAGAGAGACAGGTGAGGAAGGTATGAAATAGCCAGGTGCGAGGTGAGGACCCAGATTGGGATAAGTAGCAGGTGGGATTAAAAACAGTGGCGTAGAGTATTTTTGGTTGTACCTGGAAAAGTATTCATCATACCTCCAAGATAAAGGGTGGCATGTACTATAAATATAATCAAAAGGGTATAAGAATAGAGACACAGGAAACACTCCCCCATCCCCACCTACACATACACATAGCCAACTCTCTCAATGACTAGGGAGCCTATGAACTCTTCTTCTGAGGCTTTTCTTGGACTATATGCTCGTTCCTGGACCTGAATCTGGCTTTGGCCATAAAGACACGTGAGCAATCTGATAAGACTTCCATGATGTGGGTGGGAGATGTGTCCTTTGTTTGTCAGCTCTAAAAATGCAGAGGCCTCTGTCTTCTTAGAGATGGTGAGGTCTTCCCTGAGTAGGGTTGCCAGATAATATATTGGACAGGAAGTTTTGTTTGAATTTCAGATAAACACATCATTTTTAGTATAAGCAAGTCCCAAATAGTACATGGAACATACTTATACTAAAATGATTATTCCCTCTTTATCTGAAATTCAAAAGTAATCGAGGGGCCTGTATTTTTATTTGCAAAATGGGGCAGCCCTACCCTTGACCTTAATTAGCCTCTCTCTGGCTCAGACCCTGGGCAAACACTTCCGCTGAGAAGCACTAAAGTGTGTGCTGTTAGAAGTTGGGAGATGCTTTACAAAATCGCCACCAGATCTGCTCATTCCCCAGGAGAATCTGATACCTGAAAACAATGGGCTTGGCACTGAGCAAAGAGCTGGCGTCTTGTGGGACTGCTGGAGGGAAAAGTGATTGAATTTTAGAATAACTTCTTTGTTAAAGCAAATATCAGTATATTTCTAATAAAGAAGCCCTCAAGTTTACCACTGTGGCCTGAGTAGAACATTAATGTCTATTTCACAGATTGAGGGCAAGAATTTCCTTAAGAAGCATACGAGCAGTAAAATCTTATATGATCTTTCCTATTTTTTGGAACACTGAATGTATTATAGCTCAAATTAACTTCTGAAGCATTTATTTTATGCTTAAAATTTAAGTCATTGGCTCTATCCACACCTACTATTTTACCAGCCTCTCCTCTTTGAACCAAATTAAGCTCAGAACTCATGTTCACATTAAAAAAAAATAATTGGATTATAAAAGCCAATGGGCATAGCAATTATTTGGAAATGTTAATATATGAGTAATGTTTATTTAGAAAAACACTCATGACCAAACTCCATCAAATCTAATTTTCCCAGAGAGTTAAAGTAACAATCTAGTAGGTTTCCCCCTGCACATCTAAAGAAGATTTTTAGCAAGAGCTTCAAAAATAAGCTTCCTTCTGAAGGAATAATCTTGTGATTTCATGCGAGAAAAATCTCTCCTTGAGGTAAATGAGAGATGAAGTTGTGGAAGTCTTTGTCAGAATTATTATTTCGCTTTCCCCTTTCCAAGCAAATGATAAAAGAACATTTTCTCTTTGGATTTTTGATAGTCATTTTTTTGTTTTTGTTTTTGTTTTCCCTAGAAGCAAACAGAACATGCAGAATACCCTTTAACTGAAATCAGCCTTAAGCTTCATAAATTATATTTCTGTGAGCCTTCTGAGGTGGGAAACCCCTCCAATTTCTGTGAAAGAAATTTAAGTTTCCCTTACAGACAAGCCAGGTGGTGGGATTTCTGGTTTTCCAAGTGATCAAGTGTCACTGAGAACCATGTAAAGTAGAGAAATGCCCCAGTCTTATATTTATTGAGCACCTACTATGTGCCGAACCCACAGTATGGGGAACTGTTCATCTGGGTGCTGCCCATGAATGCAATAATCACAAAACTCACCTCCAGTAAGGGCAGAGGAGACTATTTTTCCTTTTCCCTAACGTATTCAAATGCTTAAATCTCTTATATTGCAAGTTCAAATGAGGTAAACATACAACCTATGAGTTATGAAATCAGAGATTTTATAAATTATGAAATGGTTGGAAAATAAGATCTCAGCTTTTCTGTCTTCAGTTTGAATGGAGAACAGGTATCCCCTGTTGAAAAGCTTATTAGCTTATTTTATCCTCTCATAACCTCTCCACTTCATTTTGTGTCTTCTTTCGCAATTACTTTCTAATCTTTACAGCTTTCCTTTGAATCTTTTGTCGATTTTAGAGAAACAAGGAACATAGTCTTCTAAAAGTGAGACTAAAACTAACTGCAACTCCCACATTTTCTTCTTTCTGTTTATGCTTCGTTTTAGGCAGAGCTGCCTTGCTGTCCCAGTTACTTATTAGCTATTTTGCACCCTAGAATGTTTCCTCCTGTTTTTGTAGATCTCAAGTCACTCTCCATTTTATTTTTAAATAGCTTGCATGTATGTGTGTATATATATCTATATCTCTGAATGAAATCATAATTATTAGCTATAGGTAGAAATGTATTTATATATATGCGTACACATGCACATTTGCATATATGACATGTGTAAATTATTATATGTATGTGTATACATATATATACATGTATAAGGATTATAAATATGTGAGTGTATATAAACAAACACACACACACACATATATATATTCTGCTAATAGCTAGTAATTGTCAGCAAAAGTATCGAGTTGGATCTCAGACAACCATTTTCTAAATGTTTCCAGAATGTTTCTTAATGTTTCCAGAAATCTGGAAGCCTATGTTTTTCACCTGCAGACCCTTTATGCATGTGGCAAATCATCTCTGAAAGGCCCACCTAACTAGGTTCTCTTCATTTGTCTAAAAAAGAGAAAGCAGAATGATTTAAAAATAGACATGTAGATAAAAGTAAATCAGGTAGCTCTGTTATGTTTGTACAGTTAGTATTAATTTCACTGAAATTTGACCCTGCTCCATTTATTAGATGCCAAAGACACTGAATTCTTAGGGGTGTTGAAAGCACACACACAACATAATCAATAAGGTAATGTTTGAAGACTGTTAGGATAAATGGATTACTCAGGTAATTCTTTTGTAAACAGCAATAGCATGCTTTTCTGGAAAAAAAACATTATTCAAACAAAAGTGTTCACCACAAAAACATGACACAAAGAGGAAGATAAACAACAAAATTCTGAAAGTCTAGTAAAATCAGGTAACATCATTGAACTTACAGCTGCTTCTGTGTTTGATGTTCTAATCTGGCACAAGTGTTTTATAACTTTCAGTGACTTGATGGTACCTCTTCATTTAATAAAATACAGTCATGACAGGCATTTAAATTTTTAAATACTGAGGAACTTTATATCTATTTGGCTCATTAATATACTTTTAATTTTTTAAAAAAGAAAAGCAATACATGTAACTTCTACAGAATTTTTTTTTTATATACAAAGATATACTTTGAGAATAACAGTGTTTCAGGACTGGTTTTGTTTGAAGTAAGCCTAGCCTCCCTTCTCCCCATTCCACCTCCTTTTTTTTTCTTAATTACCAAATGTGTAGCAAAGCACTCCTTGAAGTAAAAATATTCATCTTTTTTTTTAGTAGTTTGCTTTTCAGAATCACCTTCTGAAAGTGAGAAAGAATGGGGGTCTATGGATAGTTTTCTTCTACACCACATCACTGATGGGACCGACCACCAGCTAGGCCACACTCAACATCATGAAAGTTACTATGAAGCTCTGTTCTCTTGAGGATAACGAAAACCCAGACTAAATCCCTGACTTCTATTAAAACATCAGGAGGCTTTTGGCTTAGTTTCTATAACTCTGATAACATCCAGAGATATTATATCTACTCACAATAAAAATCAAGTCTACTGGTACCATCTTCCAAGAGACCTTCCACCTTCTTGGTGTCATTCCCATTGAGAACGTCCTGAAAATAGACACATTTTCCAGCATAAAACTATTAGACAATATCTTGATAATAGCCTCTTCATGCTGCACTACAATTAGAATTATTCTGCCACTGGTTATTATTAACACTGACCAACAGATAACAAATATTTCAGGAGTAATATAAGGAATATACAGACCTTTCAAGTTCCCTTTGTAACTAGTGTTTTTTTTATTGTGAATTTGTAGAAGTATCATCATCAACCCAATCCTTAATAGACCAATATAGTCATGAGTGCTACTTTGGCTGCCAAACTCTTATTTTTATTGCTAATCTAGTCTCAGCAAGTATCAACCTAAGCCTCTGTTATAGTGACCCTCTTAGTAAGAGCAAAATCAGATTATGTGCCATCAGAGGAAATAAATCTCAGTATTAGGTGTGAGAGACCATTCATTTCTTTTGCTAAAGTCCCACCCTCTGAGTGACAGGTAGAAGACAAAATGTCAAGAAGGAGTCCTATTCGAACAAATGCTTAGGATGGTATTTAATACAGCAGAGAGCCAAGATACAGTAGGAGGACACAGTAAAGAATGTGGGCTGTGTAGATACAATAAAGAACTTCGGTTTAGGATCCGACATCTGTTATTTGAAAGGGGAATAAGTTAGGGAAATAAATGATTTCCAGTTCTCCATACATGCAAATGTTAAGTTTGTTATTACAAAAGTTTTGCTGTTGTATGTGCTGAAAGAAAAGCATAGATAGGCATTTAAACATTTTTTAAAAAATAAATCACTCAATAGGCTTAAGAAAAATACTCTAGTTCATAGTTCATTGAGCTGACCTTTTGAGTCAAGATCAGGGAATGAATCCAGGCTGAAAACCAAAAAACAAAACAGAGATGAATCATTTTACCATGAAAACAAACAAAAGAAAGGCATTTCCAGTCGCAGCTAACCTCGACTAGTTTTTATTGCATTATTTTTGAAATGCCAAGAAACTGGCTTTGGCCATAATATTTGCTGTCCAACTAAATCACAACTGTCAGTAGGTGATTGCTTGCAACAATTAGCTAAACACCGTTATTTGACAAATTCCCCTGGAAGGGACAGAACGTAGATGCTGGAGGTGTGTCTGACACACACTGAATCAAGTAACAGTTAATCAGGCTGGGGCTGCAGCACAGAAGAGAAGTTGGTAAGTCCTTACCCAAGGAAGGGGTTTCAGACAGCCTTAATTTTTTGAAAACCATACGATCGTCCTGATCCTAGAAGTTCTTTCCGGTTTTCAGGAATGAATTGTGGGACTGGCTAAAGAGAAGAGGGAAAAAGCCACCAATTCTACACTCGTTTTTTAAGAAGATCAGGGGGAGAGGAAGAAAAATAGAAATGCAAATGTGGAATGGTAGTGGTATACAATATCGAGAAATTAACATCATGGAACCTGCTAGCAATTTCCACCGAAGCAGTAAACCCCTTAACTGACGGAAATTCAGCACAATATACACATGGATTAACAACTCCACCATTATAGGGCTGCCGTTAAAGCCAAAAAATTAACTACAATATTCAAAACCAGAATTCTCATAAGGTTTGAGAAAAATAGAGTGAAAAGGCAATGTTAGCTAAGCTTTTAGCTAAATCCACTCTTAATGGCCCCCAGTATTTAAACTATCATGGATTAAAGCCATGAAAATAAAAATTTCAATTTGAAATTTTATTAGCATGTTGCTAAAATGGTCAATAAAAAAACATCAACACGATAGGCTTTGTTGACATATTTGGACAACTGCTCTCTCGATTTTAAGACTTTATTTCCACTTCCCCACCTTCTGAGATTTCTGTGTTAGGAAAAGCCAAACTAAATACACTGGCTATGGTGCTGTAATAATGCTGGTTTCTGGAATGTTGCCACGTCTTTCCCCTCCGTCTCCTCCAACCCCTTTAAAACTGTGGTTATTTTTGAAACGCAGCCCAAGGAGGGAACCATCTAGGGTTGAGAACAAGCGCCCTTGTCAGATTCAAGTTCACGGACACCTGGTGAACCTTCTCTTGGCCAGGGGGGCGGGGCCGGCTCTCCTCACCAAATTCGCTGCGCCATTATCCTCCCGGGACCGGGAAGGCATCCCTTCTGCCAGCAAAGGAGACTCACAGGCAAACGCCGGTGGGGAGTGGCGTTCGCTTCCCTCGGTGGAAAGAACGGGAAGCAAACGCTGTCTAGCTTAGCCCGGAGCCTGGGATACAATGTCAGGAGACCAGGGACTGGAGAGGTGAAAAAGTCCCGGACAGCCTCGGGATAACCCGGAGTCCCGAAGTGCTTGCTCCCTAGTGGAATTATTCACAAGTGCATGAGGGACAGGCTCGATTTCTTGGAAACCCTGCAGTCTGGGGACAGACACATCCATACTGGAGCTGAACCATGCCCTGAAAGGATCAATTCTCACCTCCCACCGGTCTGTGTGTGCACGTTTGGGGCGGTGATGGTCCCTTTCTAGTAGGTCGGGTGTTAGTCACTAGACCAGTGACTCTTGGGGGAGGCCTTGTCCCTGCTCCCCTCGGCCCGTTCTCCTCTCCCCACTTACAACTCAAGGGGCAAGCGCACGCTGGGTCTCCCAACACCATCATCACCACTGGGGGTCTCAGCCGGGCGAGCGCGGCCTCTTCAGTCCCGGGACCAGTTACTGGGACTACCTGCCACTTGCCAGAAAGATGCGAGGCTGCAGCCCGGGCGCTGGCCGCTGCCGGCGGCCACTCAAGGGGGTCGGGGGGTGCTGAATCGCCGGCCTGGAAGGCCGCGTGCGGGGGAGGGAGCGGGGCGCGGGGAGACCGGAGGGGCGGGCGGCTCCCCCACCCCGGGCTACTCCTTGTCGTCCGCAAGGTCGGCGAGCTCCCGGAGCACACGCAGGCGGCCGCTGGCGTCGATGCGGCGCTTCTCGCGGATGAGGTCTTCCAGGCTGTGAAACCTGGCCGTGTGCACCTTGTTCTCACCCAGGTGCACCTTGAGATAGTACTGCTGCTGCGGGGTCTGCGTGCCGGCCGGCACCTCCCCTCCCGCCTTGAACTCCCGCTTGCCGAAGCGGCACCAAGCGGCGAAGCTCTCCGAGTTCGTCCAGCAGATCTCCTCGCTCTTGAGGCCCAGGTGGCCGCAGGCGTTCTGCACCACCAGCTCGGCCACCAGCGGGCGGTAGCGGTACCAGCTATTCACCACCCGGCCCACGTTGGCCGCGCCCGCCTCGTACAGGCTGTCCTGGCGGATCTCGCCTTGGTGCAGGTGGATGATCTGCCCGCCGCCCACGTACACGGCCCAGTGCGGGGCGGGCGCGGGCGGCTCTGGCGCGGGCTGCAGGCACAGCAGCTCCAGCAGGTCGCCGGGCTCGCAGAGCGCGGGCAGCGCCGTGACCGCGTAGACGCTCAGGTCGGCGCCCTGAGGGCCGCCGCTCATTTTGGAAAAGATGCATTCCTGGCCCCGAAAGGCGGAGAACTGAGTTTCGTTGAGGGCCAGCTGGTGCAGCAGGTGGTGGCGGCGGCGACGGCTGGGGCTCTCCGGGCGGGGGGCGCAGCCCGGGGAGGCCTTCACGCCAAACTTGTCGGGCTGGCCTCGTTCGTCCAGGTCCTCCTCCTCATCCGAGAAGAAGTAGGCGACCCCGACCCGCAGCTCGTCCTTCTCGATCCCCGACGGGTCCCCAGTGGGCAACTCGCTGTAGCTGAGGTGGGTGATGCGGTCCAGTTGGTTGCCCATCAATGACGCGGCGAGGCGAGGGCCAGAAGCGGGGATCTGTGGAAGCACAGAGGAGACGCAGAGACACGATCAGAGTCGCGCTGCCCTTCCCCAGGACGAGCAGTGCCCCTGGGACCTGGCCGCCCACGCGCCTGCACTGGAGTCAACCGCCCCGGCCGAGTCCACCTTGCCTCCCCGGGGCCAGGACGGGCACGGGAGCCAGCAGTCCGGCGGGCGAGAGCGGACGCCACCACGCAGCCTCGGACCTTGTACGGGAACCCGGTCCAACTCCCACAAGAGAACAGGCAGGAGCGCGGGAGGGCGTGCGGGGTCCCAGTGGGAAGGACAGCGCGGGTTGTGGCAGCGTGGGAGTCGGGACACCCAGGAAAGGACGGAGGGGTGGGTTGGAAGAAAGAAGGAGCGCCTCAGGCCCCAGAGCTTGGAGCAAGCTGCGCTCACATTTTCAGCCGCCACCCTCTCCAGCCCACCTCTCAGTTTTACCCTAGGTCCGTGCTCCTCCCCGACAGCGCCTCGCACAATGACCATCGGACACGTTCATGGGCACCCACTTGACCCCAGCACAATTTTGCACACTTGGAGTCCAGACACCGACAGGCTGGTACACCGGTGTGCTAATGTCACATGCAATGACAAACCTTCGCGACGACACACTCAGACCCCCACCTTCGTACACGATTCCAACCCCACGCTGGCACGCTCGCCAGTGCACGTACACCCACGCACCCGGGCACGCTTGCCCACACAGGCAGGTGCACTCTGCCCCTTAGTTCTCCTGCCTTCTCCCCAGCAGAGCCAATCTGGCTGCGCCAGGGCGAGGCTGCTCTGTCTAAAATAACCTAACAAAGAGGCAAGGGAAGGATGGGGGAAGCCAGTGCGGTGTGTGTGTGCCGGTGTGGGTGCGGGTTGTGTGGCGAGGCCCACTTTCAGCCAGAAGTCCCCTCTCCCTCCTACCCGGCACAGGGTCCAAACAATCGGACGAAGAAAACACGTTTCCAAGGCAAAGAAAGCTGCCTCTCCGTACCCGTGATTTCCCTGCTCCCGAAACCCCAAACTCCTTTAAAGTCTCCAGGTCCCCATGGGTGCTGCGGAGGTGGTGGTGACGAGCGTGTCCTGGGCGGCGCGTGGGGCTGCGGCTCGGCTCTGCCCCGCGCGGATCCGTGCGGTGCGGTCCCCGCCGCGACGCCCGTGCGCCTGCCGGTCCGCGTTGGCAGTGGCGCCTGCTCCACCTGGGCAGTCCCGACTCCGCTCTGGTTTCTTACAGCCCAGCCGAAGACTCTAAGTAGCCAAAGCAGCTGGCTCCAGGGCCCGCCCCCGGACGCGCTCATTGGTTGGGGCTGATGCCCAGGGCTCGTCAATCTCCGCCGGAGGGGGCGGGGAGCAGGGGCGGGTCTCCAGCGCGCGCTCCGCCCCGCCCCGCCCCGCCCCGCCCCCGCGCACCGGCGCGCGCGCCGCCCCCGGGAGCTAGGTGTGAGCGCCGGCCGGGAGCGCGCGAGGGGCGGGGCGCTTCCGTAGGACGGCTCGGCCCGCTTCCATCCAGCAGCTTTGCCTACCGATCTTGACTGGGCGCGCCGTCCGACCGCGTTCTCCGTTCCGGGAGAACAGACTCCAGCGACCAAGCTGAGTCTGAGGGTGGAGAAGAATCCCCGGTGCACCCCGAGCCTTTTGCGCGGCCCCGGGCGGGGAACGACGTTGTCAGAGGCGGGCACCCGGGGGCCCTGCTGCGGACCCCTGAGCCTGGGTTCCTGAGGGCCCCTGGGCTGGTCCTCGGCGCACAGACTTTTTCCTGCCGGGCACCGATGCCTTTGAAATTGTGCCTGCGGTGTTCGATTCATCTCCTTTGACCTGTGCGAAGCTGCTGACCCAGCACTGGCGCCTGGTTTAAAAGGAGCGCGGTGTCAAACGCGAATGAAAAGTCGGAGCCTTGACCAACCCCCTCCCTGACTGGGCCAGAGTTTGGCCTCCAATGGTCTGTCTGTGAAGGGGGCGCATCAGGAATGTCGACAGTGGGACATAATCTTGTTTTCCAACCCCCAGAACTGCCATTGCTAAGGGATTTTTGTTTGGTTTCGTGGGAGAAGGGTGTCCAGCAGTAATTAATGATTTCATTCCTGGATGGAAAGTTAATGAATGCGCTCTGGATATGGGATGCTGAAAGGTGACTTTCACACGTGTGAAATTTTAGATCAACAGTTTAAAAAGCTTATAACGTTAAGACCTGAAGAGTTCTTAGACATCTAGTTCTACTTTCAAGGCTGGGCTCCAGCAGCTTCTCGGTGGAGCCTACTCTCTGTACCCAGGGAAAACTGGGTGCTTCCTCTTTGTGCGCCCTTGGCAGCTGGTACAAACTCTTAGTGCTTTCATCCCATTTTATTACACATCTCTGTTGACTTTCTTCCTCTTTACAAAGTGCATGCCTTGAGGATTGACTTGTGTTCTACATAATTTTGTATTCTGGACCTTTTTAACAGTACTGGTATAGAATGGGTTCCATCAGCAGTAACGAAAATGAAAACAGTCAACAAGTATTGACCACTTACAAGTTGCTAGGCACTACGTTTTGATGTTTAAGTAAATGACTTAATCTCCCTGCCTCTGTAGGGGATTCACTAACATCCCCATTGCAACAAATGAGAAACTGAGGCCCAAATACCAGCGCCAGCCATCTATCCAGGGTCTATGGGATTTCAGGACCAGTCTTTAACCTGGCTCTACTGTTGGTTGAATGAATAAAATCGTGTTGCATAAGGTAAGAAAACTGGTGTTCCAGAGAAGTTAGCTGATCGGCCCCAGGTTACATGAGGACTGATACATATTATAAAAAAAAATTTTGATAGATGATTCTGCTTAAATATTTTCAAATTGCAGAGTCTCCAGTTCATGTTTGCTTTCTGAAGGCCTCTGTATAACCCACAGCCTCCAAATACAGTGATTTATCAAATTAGATGGTTAATAAGTATTGATGGAAAAAGTGGCTTTAAAATGACCATCTGTATATATTTGATGTGCATAAATCTTTTTAAAAATTTTGCCATTGCCCACGTGCAAGTTATGAGAATACCAGCTGCCATCCTTGGAACTGACCACAGCTTGTGATGACCTTTTTTATACTTGCTATAAATAATAAACAACTCATTTTGGCCCTGAAGTCCAGAGAATCGAACAAGTGGCTTCAGAGATCAGAAGTGAGTTATGGGCCTGGTTATAAACTGGACTTCAGGGATCTCTGCGAGGAGTATCTGAAGAGTTCATTACTGGTGTCTGAGAGGAACTCAGTGAAAGTAGCTCAGGGCTTGACACTGAATCATTTTTTTATCCTCTGTCTGTCCCAAGATCAAATCCTGTGCACAAACATTTACAACATATTTGCATGGGATGCTGTGTTCCGTTCTACCTGTCCTATTCCGCCCTGCTCCAGACTACAGAGTAAGCAGGCTGCTCTTCTTTGCTTAACTTCCCTTCATTCAAAGGATAATTAACATAAAATGTTGTCAGGGCTTTGAGATACAGTGCCAAAAGTTTGAAATATCAATATGCAATATTTTGAATCTCCTTTCCATCCCCTCCCCCTGCCAGGATAAAAGGCTTACTGCTTTACTAATCACCAGGGAAAATAAATGCCCTGAGAATCCCCTCCGCTCCCCCGCCCCGTGGTCCCCTTGAAACAGAAGGCAGAGAACACATTAAGTCTCTGAGGCATGGGGAAGAAAGAACTAAAAGTAAACTAAGAAAAATGCATCTACTCTTTTTGGCCTTTTGGCAATTAGAAGTATAACAAAGTAAGAAATAGGCCAATCAGATATCTATATTAGAAAACCCAATTTTTATTTTCATTACAAAATATTGTTTGCTAATCGTTTTGTCTATTATTTCTTACCCCATCCTGCCTTCTTTCCCACTGAGGAAATACAGTGTCACCAGAGGCAGAATACAGTCATCAAAAGAGCAGACTCAAGAAGCCAACTATTGTAGTTTGAATTCTACTTCAATATTTTGGCTCTGGATAACTTTGAGTAAGTTACTTAACTTTTCCAGGAGTCAGTTTCTTCATATGAAGGTTGTGGGTAAATAGTATCTATCTCATTGCGTTGTTGTGAGTTCATGCAGGCAAGTATGCTTGGCACATAGTAAGCTTTCAATCAATGCTACGTATTATTATTATTGTTTTTGTTTTCGGAAGAGGGGAGAGGGGAGAGGGTCCCATGTCCTACTTGTTAAGATGACTGTCCAGTTCTGTCTCTCCTTTGCCCCAGGCAAACGTTAACCCTAGATGAAGTGTCCAAGGCTGTCCCTGGCCAGGGTGTGGCACTGCTTCTGTCTTAAGGTGGTGATTGCTCTGTCTATCCTGAGACTAATTTAGAGTCTGCAACTCTGTATAGATTTCTGTGTGTGAGCCCTGGGGCTGATTACATCCTGTATCCCATAGTATTTTGAATTGTTTTTAAGTGAATACTTCATGGTTTGAGGAATATGTATGGACAATGGTAAACAGAGGAGTGATAAGGAGTCAATTATACGTGTGTTACCTTTTCTTTTGGTGCCGTCTGGTGTATCATCCTCCTTATTTTCCTCTTGGTTCCTCCTTTAGCACTGTATGAAATACTTTCTCCCAGATTTTACTGACCGGGTCCTTGGCTCAAACTGTCATCCTTTAAAACTGGCCCTCTAGGTAGGGGTTCAGAAGGAGTGTCCATTCTCTCCATCTGCTTTATATCATTGCTTGCTAAAAATGTTTTTTCTGCTTTTAATTGTATGCCCATGTTTGTCTCTTTCTTTCTTTCACACCTCAAAAACCTACAGAAATTTCTGGAAGGAAACTTTCCTTTAGTGAGCAGGGAAGTTTATGTGACTCAGAAGATTGTAACCTCTCAGGAGATAAAAATGTCTGCTCCTCTTTGCATGTGTAAACTTAAGAGAGTTGTCATTTGTTATTGTGATTGCCACAAAATTAGAGATGGGGTAAATAATCACATTCCCTCGAAGTTACATATTTTGTTGTCTGTATTCCCTCTAGGTTGTAAGATGAACGAGGTCAGGAATCATGTCTGTTTTGCTCATTTTATCTTTGTACTACAAGAACAATGACTGGCATATGGTATGCACTCAATACATATTTGCTAAATCCGTACAGAACAAATGAATGAATGAATCTAGATTACTTTCAGTTATAATGTCTTCATGATTTTCTATTTTGCTGTTTTATTGTATGAACCTACAGCTCTTTAGTGCAACAATTTTAAGCAAAATATATTTCAAACGTACACAAGTGTTGTTCAACACAGCTGCTTATTTTATTGTATGCCCTATTTTAGCATTTAACCTTTTGGGAACTGTCCCTTTCCCTGTCCTTGACTGCCTTAGGCAGTCAGCATACTCATCCTGATATCTTCACCAACCTGAGTACTCTGACACCTGGTACATGTTCTAAATTAGTTGATGTACAAGAAGGTTTGCTCTTTGATATACAGCATTGGGTTTCCAAATTCTCCTGTGGCATCATCCGGGACCCTGATACAAATATAGATTCCCAGGCTCTGTCCCGGATGTAGTGAAATAATCTCAGGATGGGCTCTAGGGATCTGTGTTTTAAACAGTCTCACCAAGCATTCTAGATGCAGCAGAGTAATTACTGGTCAAGCTCTACTCAAATGTAAGAAATTATTCTTATTCTCTTGGGACAGCCCTTGAAGATAGGCGCTTAATAAATATTTGGAATTAGGTACTCTAGACATTCTGTGGTCCATCTCTAACAGAAGCGAGCCTCCTTTTAGACTGCTCATACTAAGCTGGTAAATGTATATGTTTCCATTCAAAGGTGTGTGAAGTCAAGTGGTTTTTTAAAAAGTTATATTGTAGTCGTGGGGCAGAGCTGAGGATTTTTTTCCCTTTTCTGTTGTTTGAACTCCTGTACTCCAGTTCGCTGTGCAAATAGGCTGTGGTTAGAGCAGAAACGTGAGTGAACAAGGAAACTCTCTGCTCCCAGGTTTTACGTTCCTTGTTTGGCTGCTGATTGATTGATTGATGAAAATCCTGGGTTTGCTTTTCGTATTGCTTCTGAATTCCCCTCCTATTACTGTTCCTTTTCTGGCCCCATTCCTCTCAAAGACCAGTTCATCCCACTGGACTCTGAATGTCATCCCCTCGTACCTCACTCTTTCAATCACCTCTTCTCTTCACCATCATTTATGATCTTACTTATTCTACTAGCTCCTTCCCAGTTGCATGTAAACACGTTTAAGTCTCTCCCACCTTAAAAACATCCCCTGACTATACACCTCCCTTGAGATACACTCTTATCTTGAAAGAATTGTCAATACACCTTTACCCCACCCCACCACAGGCTGTCTTCTGCACCCATCATTCCACTGAACAGCTCTCACCAGGGAGACCAGTGGTCCATCGGTATTGAACCTGATGGATACTTTTGGGTTCTTACCTTACTTGGCTTCCCAGAAGCGAGTGATGCAGCTGACAACTTCCTCCTTATAGACATAAGTTCTTCTTCCACTTTCCACTGTACATGGTCTCCTGGTTTCCCTTCGCTTCTCTGGCTGTTCCTCCTACGATGTTTTGTGGGCTCATTTCCTTCAACGTGTCCTTTCAATATTGATTTTCTTCCGAATTCTCTTCCCAGCTTCTCTTCCCAATGCGTTCTCATCCTGTGATCTTGTCTGCTGCTTTGACTTTCGTATCTTACCATGTCCTGACTCCCTAATGGAAATCTCCAGGCTCCGTCTCTCTCCTAAACACCGGACCCAAATATCCAACAGCCTAGAAGACTTGACCCTGTGGCTGTCCCCCAGACACCAAAAGGGCAGGATATCCCAAGCTGAGCACAGCTTTTATCTGGAAACATGTGCTTCCCCTTGTGTCTTTCCTTTTGGGGACAGGCACCATTGCCCTCCTAGTTTTTCGAGCCAGTGCCTGGGCATCATCTGTCACTTTCCCTCATCCTCAGGTCACATAGGACCATGCCACCTCCTGCTGTTTCTCCCCAGTGAGTATCTCTCATCTTTCCTCTTTAGTCCATTTCTGCTGCTGCCCCCTTAGTCCCAGTCACCAGAAACTCCCGTCTAACTCACTGCCACAGCCTATGAGTTGTTTCTTCTGACCCCAGGATTGCTCCACAGTCATCTCCCACGCTGGAACCAGAATGATCTCCCCTTTTTTTAATTTTCATTTTATTTTGGAGTGTAGTTGATTAACAATTGTTGTGTTAGTTTCAGGTGTTCAGCAAAGTGATTCAGTGATACATGTATTATACATGTATCTATTCTTTTTCAGATTCTTTTCCCATTTAGGTTATTACAGAATACTGAGCACAGTTCCCTGTTACAGTAGGTCAGAGTGATTTCTAACATGCACATTTGGTGGGTGCCTCCCTTGCCTGACTCTCCCTCCACTCCTCAGTAACTCTACATCGATGTTAGGAAAACATCCCGAGTCATACGGCGGCTTCAAGATCCACCCTTGCTTGCTGCTTCACCTTGTCTTTTGCTACTTGCCCTCTTGGATCTTGCTTCAGCTTTCCTAATTCAGGTTGTTCGTTTATACCTTGCCCCTGCTTCATTGCTTTTTCTTGTGTTACTGCTTCGGTTCCCTCTGCTAAGATTCTTTCCTCCAATCTCCCCCTGGCGAGAAGGTTTTTTAGGTTTCACTTCCTCCTTGGTGGCCCTCTCTGACTTACCACATCTGCCTTAGATTTTGTTCATGGTGCACTCTGGTCTTTCCCGATTATATTGACGCTGCCTAGTTATTTATCTATGTCTATGAGCTCTTTAAAAGGAGGAACTGTATCTGTATGTTTCCACCAGTATCCCCATCACCGAGTTCTTTCCATGCTGCAAGGTGGAAGTTCAATGCACAGGTGTTGAATAGAATTGAATGGATGGTGATAGCTCTTGGGAATCAGAGGAATTCTCTCTCTCTCTCTCTTTTTCTCCCTTTCTTTCCTCTGCCCATTCCTTTCCCTTCCATTTAAATTCCCCTGCAACCTATACCACAGAGCAGGGCATCTCTGGTAAACTTGTAATAAATACATTGCTAATTGTTAGAGACACTTTAGAATTTAGTAAAAGGGGAAAAGTACTTATTTTAGAACAGTCAGGAGTGAAGTAGCCACTTAGGTTTACATTTCACTTGTTCTTTAGGGCTTTTCCTTCGGGCGTCATGGTGCATTGTTTTAACTGCCGATGCTGATTCATTTTGTTTTCCTTGCCCAGTAATTATATTGATTGTAATGAGATATTTACTTATTGTCCAGTTGTCAAAAGTTTGGATCTGACTGCAGACATAGCACATAGTTCATAAAGTATGGTTTCTATTTAAAAACATATACTTAACATACCGCTGCTATTAACACGTACTCAGCCTATTTCTAAACTACCAAGGGCAGGGAGCTTCAAGTGTGCGTGGTCTCCTGCTCCCATTCCATCATCCCTCTTGCTTTAATGTTGCCCTAATTGCTCTCTGTGTCTTTGCCTTTGATCCTAATATCTGAGCTTGTCCTCTTATCATCGTAGGGCAGGTTTTATGGATCGGTTCTCTTTTAGAGTGGCTAGATTCAGATGCTGGCTCCATTATTATTAGCTGTATGGCCTTGGGTGAGATGCTGAATTCCTATGTGCCTCAATTTATCATCTTTAAAATGTGAAGAAGAAGAAGAATAATAGTATTTTTCCTTTAAGGGGTTTTGGTGAGTATTAACTGAGATAATACATTAAAAGCACCTAGCCCAGAATTCTGTCTGGCCCAGAAAAAGGTCTTAATAACTACTAGGTGTGATTAAAGAATTCTGCCCTACTAGGTTCATAGCATTTTCCTTCTCCATATTCCTCCTTTATAATATTCTGTATTATTCTATTATGATGATTATTATTATACTGGAGCTCATATTGTTACACCTGAATATTAGACCCAGAAAATACCTTAGATACTGTCCATAATGTTAACTTCACGTTTGATTGAAAAAGCATGTTTTGAGCATGTACTCTCAACCAGGCATAGGGCTTGGGCCTGAGGATTCAAAGGTGAAAAGGACGCATTCCCGGTTCTCAGTGGAGCTCTTGTTGTATGTGGAGAGTTGGCCGGATATAATCCAATGCAAACGAATGGAAGCAATAAAATGTTTTAAAAGCATGTAAACGTACGGAGGAGGGAATTATTAACTAAGGGAGGGATCGGGGGGAGGTTGTCTCACAGAAAGGCTTTGCAGAATGAATATGATTTTTTTCCAAGCAGGAAAGAGTGGAGGCCTTTCTGTGAAAAGGAGCAGCATATGTAAATGCTCAAGAGTCATGAAAAATGTGATATTTCCAGAAAGCCTCGAAATGGTTTGGTATTGGTAAAATGTGAAGTAGACGTGGCCAGGTCAGGAAGGGTCCCTTATGTTTTACCATTTTAGAAATGGTTTTTCGGAAGGTCATTCCGGCCCATAGTGTCAGATTTATACTGAAGGAGAAAGAAGCCAGAGGTGGGGAGGAGATGGGTGGGGATGTGGCGAGAGATAGCTCGGGCTTCTAGAACAATACCATAGGCTGGCTTCGACAACAGACATGGATATCTCATGGTTCTGGAGGCTGAAAGTCCCAGATCAGGGATGCTCAGCAAGGTCAGGTACTGGTGAGAATCTCTTCCTGGCTTGCAGACATCTGTCTTCTTGCTGCGTGGTCACACGTTGGGGAGAGAGAGAGTGAAAAAGAGTGAGAGAGGAAGAAAGAGCTTTCCTATCTCTTCTTCTTAAGGGCACTAATGCTACCATGAAAGCTTCACCACCCCAAGGCTCCATCTCCAAATGCCATCACATTGGGGATTAGGGTTTCCACATACGAATTTTGGGGTGGCCCAAACATTCAGTCCATGGCACCAGGTAAGCAATCCTGAGGGCCTGGAATAAGGCAGAGTTGGTGGGGACATAGAGGATGTGTGGCTTTGAGATATCCTTAGGAAGTAGACTCAATGGGGATTAGTGACCAGTGGGATAATTGGGATAATGGGATGAGTTGTATGACTTCAACTTTCCGGATTGGACATCTGGGTTGTACCTGGGGTTACCTGGGCAGTCTGGCTTCAC
This sequence comes from Balaenoptera ricei, assembly GCF_028023285.1. Classification (NCBI taxonomy): domain Eukaryota; kingdom Metazoa; phylum Chordata; class Mammalia; order Artiodactyla; family Balaenopteridae; genus Balaenoptera; species Balaenoptera ricei. Next base: position 92,486,258 of record NC_082651.1, read on the forward strand.
AGACCACAGTGCTGCTCAATGAAAAAATATTTCTACTCCTTTTCCTATAGCTCCTAACTCTCCAAAATATGATCCTCCCCCAGCTGCTTCCAAATACCTGTCTTCCATTATTCACTCACAGTTGTTCAACAGGGCTTGTTTTCTTACTGTTCTCTAAACACACACCACTCTTTCCTGCCTTTGGAGCTTTGATTGCAGTGTTCCTTCCATTTGGCATCTGCTCTGTATTCCCCTCTTAATCCATCCTTAAAGGTGACTCCAATCGTACCTCTCTGGGAGAACTTTCCCCAGCTGCTCAGAAGGACGCTGCTGTCTGTTCCATCTCCTTTTCCCATACATTTCATTGGTTTTCTGTGGCACATACAATGCTGTGTTCTCATTGCCATCCCTCTTCCTGGATATGCAGGGACATTCTCTATCTCCAGCTTCCTTGTACTTAGAATTCCACCCAATGTGCCCAAGTCCTCACTGATGGGAATGTGAGCAGATGTCCTGTGTCCCCTGTAGCCCAAGGCAGCTAAGAGTGCCTCTCCGGGTTTTGACTCTTTCTGTCCGAACGTTTTGAATGAGGAACTCTAAAGTGGTGACGTGAAAATGGAAGCAACCAGGGATGAGAGCTGCATAGAAGAGAGGATTGACTTTAAGTTACATTTTATATAGGTGAGCAAAAACAACACAAAAGCTTTCTTGTGCTAAACTACGGAGATCTGGGGATTAATTTTGTTAATGCAGCAGATCATGGTCTATCCTGACTAACATGACCACTAATGTCTGGTGTCCTCTTGTGGTGTAGGAACAAAATCAGGGATCCCTTTTAAATCTCATGCTGTGCTTTTCTTGTTTTTTTTGGTTAAGTATCTTTTGAATGGAATTGAACATTTGATGACAATGAAGAAAGACTTTCTCAGATTAGAGATAAGGTGATAACCAAGTGTTTACACTTCTGTTTGCCCCACACTTATTTTTTTTTAAACGCTTACTTCCTTGCAATTAATGCCTTATCTTATGTAGCTGAATCTGTTTCCTTAGGTCAGCAAATGAACAGTGTTAATTAGTTAGAATGTTCCACTGAATTATCCTTTGCATTTATGAAGAGAGACTGAAGGGATGAAACTTATCTGCTTCTGACTATTAAAGTCCTTTGGTAGATGTAAGCATGCACTTGTATTATTATTATTATTTTTTTTTTGAGGGACACAGGAATGCTGACCTTGGCCAAAGTGTTGTTAAGTGTTGCTATGCTACTGATGAGATTGGGCCCCACTTTTCCCACTTGTGTATAACACAATCTTTTATTGCATTTTCCCTTAATATCTCTATTTTGGTGAAATGCCACCAATTTGAAATGTGTACATATTGCCTCCTGCCCTTGAGGACCTTCATCCAAATGAGATGTTTTAACTAAAATGAAACACTAACAATCTCCTCCAGCCCTGCTATTTATTTTGTCATCAGAACCCTGTGTCTCCATGAGACTGATTTTTCAAGTTTATTATCTTAAAAGTGATTTTAGAAATATTACAAATAATAACACATGACTGAAAAGCAAAGGAGAGATTCCATCTGGATGACAATAGCTATTTATAAAATCCTCAAGTTGTCTTCTCCCAGGTTGAAATACTAGTGGAATTTCTCAAGTAATTCTCAGGAGTGGTTTCAATAGAAAGTTTGAAACCATAGCACTTTCTGTTTTGTTTATGTTTTCTTGTTGTTAAATACAAGTTGCATGTTCAAACTGAATTCCCTCTTCTGATTATGGAAAGTGTATGCTTATAATATAGGCTTTGAAATATTCTTTTATTTTATTTTTTTCTTGCTGAAGTTTCTTTCTGGAATGCAGGGAGAATCACTAGCAAGAAGAGTTAGTGTTCCTTCCTTTTGTCAACTCTGTTGTACTAATAAGAGGGACCTGAATCTGGAGTGGGAATCAGGAGATTTGAGTCCTTTCTTAGCCATGAAATCTGTGGGTGGCTTTGAATTAGCACGTGTTATGGTACTTGTTTATCATGTGAATTAGATGGGATCTAACTCCATTATAAGGGTCAACCAGGAGTACACATGAAAATCAATCAGAGAACATCTGTAAAACCCACATTCCTGGGCTCCATTCCAGACCTGCTGAATTGGAATGTGTAGGATGGGGGTGGGTGGTGAGATATTAGGTAGCTTTTCAGGAAACCAGGCTGGCATGGACCCATAAACTGGCATCCTTTGGATGCAGACATTAGGTAGACGTTTGGTGATGAATGGGAGAGGGAGGGGTCTGGAGCCAAAATTCAGAGACTCTGTGGGGACTTAGAGGTAGCCCTGAGTGGCTGAATGGCTGCAGACATGGACACCACAGGGCATGGAAGTGCTGGTGCTAAAGCTAAGTCATACTTCCTTTACCATCTTGACCAGGATCTGTATGTGTTTGTTTGTCATGCAGTGTGCATGTATGTGTCTGTTTGTAGTGGTGATGATTGTTTTTAAAATACAGTGTTTGGGGCCTCTTGGCAGTTTCCTAGCTGCTCTATGGGTGGGGTAAAACTTCTGCCCTGACTTCGCTCAGTTATGTGACCTGGCTTAAATGGATCACTAACAGAAGAATTATAAGGGCATGGTGAGAGTAGAACCAGGCTGTGAAAATTGTCAAACCTGCCCTTTGTCAGGTAGTCAACTCCATTCAATCCAATTTAAATCAATAATTATCTCTAAGTGCCATCCTATGTAATGGCTCTTAAGGTATAGGTGTGGTTGGAAGGAAAAGGAGGGAGGGAAAAATGAATAAGCACAGTTAATGTCTTTCTGGACTGGTAAGTGAGCAAAGCTAGATTTACAAACAACTATAAGATAATGAGGAGTGAAAGGCCCAGAGGAAGTATGGACTGAACAATGGGATTCAGAGAAGGAGCCGTTAATTGTGGCTGGTCACGCAGGGGAGGCTTCTAGAAAGGAAACTGTCTGCTAGACCAGAATTCTCTTGTGCTGATTTTGGAAGGGTCATGGAATAAGATTCTACTTACAGTTATTATGGTCTCTTTTATTTTGTTTTGTTCCAAAGCAATGGAAAAGCCTTCCTCCTAATGGACTAATCTAAGAATGAGACATTGCTTTCTTACCCTCCCTGAAATGCTTGTATGCACTCTTTTAGAATCATTCTGTCTTATTTGTGGTTGTGTCATTTTGTCTTGTTGAAGGCAGTGAGAGGGTCTGCTTCTTCTTCTGTGCCCTTCCTCTCCTCATTGAGCTGGGCACACAGTAAGTGCCAAGTTAATGCTAGTTGAATAAACAAAAGCATGGTTAATGTAGATCAATGGAGTGATGATTAATTGATGAGGACATTGATAACTAGAATGCATTTTATTTGGAAGAGATAAGGGTACGTTAATCACGTCTCTCCAGCATCACTCTGGGCTAGATCCTGGACGGTAGTGGCTCCCCTTTCCAGACAGAAGAACTGAGGCACAGAGAGGTACAGTGGTTTGCTTAGATTGCATAGAATGCAATGCAACTCCAGTAATAAATACTGATAATTAGCCTCTTTCACTTGCATGTCAGTTTATTGTTCACAACAGTATGAGGTGGGAGGCACAGGGATTATTTGAAATTTACAGGGGAGGACCTCAGGCTCAGAGAAGGGAGGTGTCAGGCAGAAGGTTACGGAAGGAGTTGGTGGCTCAGGGAGATAATGCTACAATGAACGAGACACATTCATGAGTACTGATAGGTCCTGACAAAATGCTCTGGATGAATGGCTTAGAAATACATAAGGACAGGGGTGGTCCTCCAAAGGAAGACGGGATTTGGGTGAATTGGTGGGTGGAAGGAACATGGAACTGGAGCTCAGGAGATTTGGGTGTTTGTCCTGGCTCTCCCATAGACGTGTGTTATGTCAACTGGGGAAGGTTACTTGCTTGGTCTTGGTCTGTTTCTTTACCCACAAAATGAGAGAAATGGGTCAGGTGATTTGTAAAGTTACTTGTAGCTCAAACATGCTGACTCAAATATATAGAGATACCATATTGGAAAATAAGGACAGGATAAATTATTTTAGAACAACAGCGTATCTTACTGATTTTGGTGATTCTAAAAATTCTTTATAGGTAGCATTATGTTGAAATCAAATTATCTGTCTGAGATCCTATGACATCGGGGCATATAAAGATGATTGAGAGATGCTTGAGACATAGAGTTAATAAAAATAATACTGTTTGTAATATTTTTCAATGTCACATGACCATGGCATGGAGGATGAAGCACTGTCTCTATCTCCCAGGCTCTTTTCTTCTCTCCTGTCACCAAGTGTGGTGATGGAATTGGAGTTGGTCACCTTGGCTCCACTAGTTTTATGATCTTGGATAAACGCTCAGTTTCTTTCTTTAAAATAGGAATAGTATGACCAACTTTGCCCCTTCCCAGCTTTGCCCCTTCCCAGCTTTGCCCCTTCCCTTCCCATGTGATTCTTATGAGGATCACGTGGGATAACTTGAGTGAGAGCATTTTATAAACTGTAGAGTGCGATCCACAGATTCTTATTACTGACTACACATGTTCATGGTCTCCTGTCATTCATGTGGGTGTGGGGACAGGGACCAACTACCCTTGACTAGATCACTCGACTCTAGCTTCAACGCTGGGCTTAGGGAAAACAGTGAAACTATTTCTGTTAGTTTTATCTAAATCCCGGAGTTTGCTGGCTTGCTTCCCAGAACCTCATCAAAATGGAGTATGAACCCACCCAGTTGGCCAGCCCAGAATGGAAAGTAAATACCATTGCACCTCACCTCTGCTGGGAGCTTAGCACAATTAATGGAGTGTTACTTACCCGCCCTTATTACCAGCCCCTGTTCCTTATCACTGTATGCGACCTTGAACAGGTCACTTCCTCTCTGGGCCTGAGTTCCTTGCTCTTTCAAATTTTAAGGCGTTATACAGGATGATTTCTGGGTTCTTTCCAACCTCTTAATTCAGCAAGGTTTTTAAATGAAGGGTTTATTTACGTATAAGACAGAGTCAGGGACCCTCCAGTGTAACTGTGCTTGGAGCTAGTACTTCACTCTGCTACCAGGGGAGGGGGCATGGGGTGGCCTGGTGCTGACTTTTTCCTGTTCCCTACCACCACCCGCACCCCCAGCCCCGCCCAGCTGAGACAAATGGGCTTGATTGGAGCACAGACCTGTTGTCAGATGTAATCATGAGTCCCGCTGTGCTCTGAGAGAGGTGACACCAGCTCCAAAGTCTTGAACATGAGCTCTTTAGTAGCTGTGAATCAGAGAGCTCTGGGCAAAAATTAGAGTTAAGTCCAAGACTGCTGTAGCACTAGAAGGGCACTCACTAAAGCTCCGGGACCCACTGCCTGCCCCTGGAAGGCAGCTCTGCCTTTTACCTGTGTGGGCAGGGCCATGGCACTGAACTCTGTACTCCAATGTCCCCTCCCTAGGAGGGATGGTCACTGAACACCTACCAGTTGGGGAACTTTGATAATCAGGTAAGGTAATGCATGAGCCTAGGAGGTAAAACCAAAAGAAAAGCAAGACCATTATTATCCTAATGAGAGCACAGTGGTTTCTACTGGGTTGGAGGGAGGGAAGGCCACACTCCCCTCTGGTTCTGGTTTAATAATGTTCTTTTGATTTTAGTTTGGATGGCATTTATGTGGCAGATCACGTCCTTATTATTCATTAAACATGTGCTGTTTTATGTATCTTTCTGTGTCCATGTTTATGCACAGTTTTCAAGTGTGAAAATATCAGATAGTGCATGCAAAGCACATAAAGCACCTGGCAAAATGTAAGCATTTAGTAGATGTTTTTACTGGCACTCTTGTCCCCAGCTGACTGCAACAAGCCGTAAATGAAACACTCCTCATTTCACAGTCAGGCCTCATGGGCTGAAGGAGTTCAAGGTGAAGAAATGGCTTCATATGCAGCTTTGTGATCAGACGTTGAGTTCCAACTCTATCTCTGATCCTTACATCAGTATGGAAAATTTGTTTCTATCTGAGCCTCGTTCATATTCTCCCTCTCTCTCTCATAGACGTTATTAAGGTCTTTGCTGTCTGGCCAACACCACTGGGTATAAAGCCAAAGATGAAATGACAAGGGATTTAGCCCTTTTGAGGGATTAGATGTCTGCCATGGGTAACAGACATGTAAACAGATCAGTACCTTAATGTATTTCTCATCTGTAGGCCTGAAAATGTATTTTGTAGGCGTGTAACACATCCTTGGAAATGATAGTCATCGTTTTAAAAAAGTACAGTCAGTGGATTCAAGTTAGCAAGTCTGTGGGGCTGTGGGTTTGTAAACCGGCTTCTGAAGGACAGGTGTAATGGTAACTGACAAAGCAGAGTGGCGAGGACGTTTCAAATCCAGTTTTTGCATTTCAAGCAGAGGGATTTTACCCTCCCCTGGACATGTAAAGGGAAGGGCCAGTGGCATAGACTGAGCTGCCAGGGCAATATTACCACAGTTGAGAAAAGGTATACTTACCTGCCCATGTATGCTGTGTCTCCTTTAAAACATGTTTGAACATTGTCACTTTATAGAGAACCTCCTGGGATTTCAGAATAAACCGACTAAATAAAACGATTTCAGCCTCCCCAAATCATTGAAATTTGTATCAGTACTTAGTTGTGGATTTCCATCTTTTATGAGGTAGCATTTTTAAAAATATTTATTTATTTATTTTTGGCTGCATTGGGTCTTCATTGCTGCGCGCGGGCTTTTCTCTAGTTGCGGCTACTCTTTGTTGCGGTGCGCGGGCTTCTCATCGCGGTGGCTTCTCTTGTTGCGGAGCACAGGCTCTAGGCACGCGGGCTTCAGTAGTTGTGGCTCACGGGCTCTAGAGCGCAGGCTCAGTAGTTGTGGCACAGGGGCTTAGTTGCGCCCTGGCATGTGGGATCTTCCCAGACCAGGGCTCGAACCCATGTCCCCTGCATTGGCAGGCTGATTCTTAACCACTGCACCACCAGGAAAGCCCCAGCACTTTGTTTTAACATAATTTCTTCCTTAAATGTGTTATTTAATTGTCTGTGTACATTGTTAATTCTTTCTACGTCAGCGTTTCACCCTTTCCTCTTCCCAGTAAAGAGCAAAACTACCTTTAAAGCACAATGATACTGTAGGGGATGATTTCCTTAAAATTAATATGTAAGTCAATTCACTAAGTGAATCATGGGACTCATTTTAAAAACTTTGGTGTATATGCTAATCCCTTGTTCCAGAAAATTCAGCTAATGTGTCTGGATGCACAGCCAGCCGCCTTTTCACCAGGAGCTCAGTGGAGCACCAGCTCTGGTGGTAGGGCATCCTTATCTAGGGCAGACAAGGTGGTTTTCCTAGCCCTTTGCAAAATGCAAAATACACAAATGCTTGTCTTCTAGATATTCCCACACTCCTTTTGTACCTGGATACTGCTTCCGGGCTCCCTCCCTACCACTCTCCACATCCTTACTGCCTTCCTGCTGGACCTGTTGGCCAGATCCCATCCCTCCAATTGCTGAACCCATCTTCCAGTTTTCTCTAGGAGGACCCCTGCTCCTTCGCAACTTCTCTTCCTAAATTCCTTCCTCAATCATCTCTTTTGTCCACTTGGCCATGCCACACACTCCATGAATGCTCTGGAAGATCAAAAGGCTACTGTGACAGTCTCAACCCTCAGGGAGTCAATAGACCCGTGGAGGGAAAACTTTGAGAATCTGCTGAAAAGTACAGACACCTTTTTAGGAAAAATTACACGTACATCACTTTAGAAAGTCCTTGTAATCTCTGAATAACAGCACCCAGAAGCCTTGTGAGAACTGACATAATAGAAAGATGTGTGTGGTAGAAGTGAAGCACTTCCCAGCTAAATTCCTATTCATTCAGGGTTTGGTCTCTGAGTTGTATGACAGAAGAAAACATAGTAGATGGTGATAAGTATAAAACAAGGTAGAATTAAAACAAATGAGGTAAGATGTATCACAACATGACCCTATCAGAGTAAGGTATTATTACCTTAACCAATAAGTAGTTGATGTAAAGACTGGTGGACTTACTCTTCTTTGATGGACATTAATAGTATCACCATTACCTGCTCCTCCTTCCCTTCCAAACACATAACGACCGTAGGCCTTAGTCTCCTTGCACTTGGCTGGGACAGTGTGATTAGTCTTGGAAGTGACATTTGTCGCCCCAGGCTGAGACCGTGACAAGCCTACTTGCAGTTCTCTGGCCCGCAGTTCTCTTTCCCTGTCAAGCAGGAGGCTTCCTGTTGAGACAGTGCGGTTACACAATTGAAGCAGGCTGCACTGCTGAGCAAATGCAAGGGTGCCACTCAGCCCCAACCCAAAGTGGGCATGAATGGGACAGCAGCCTTTATGCAGTTTTTGGAGTTGTTTGTTCCTGCAGTGTAACCTGGTTTAGCTCAGCTAATGCATCTGCCAAGCGGCCCGGTACGGAAGACACGTGCTGCTTTCCATGGGTCTCTGCTTTGCCGAAGCGATGCTTTTGAGCAGCTGCTTCTTTCTTGTGTGTGCTTCCTGTCGTCCTGCTCTATCTAGAGCGGAATACAAATGTCAGCCACGTCCATGCGTCAAAATAAAAATAGCCCCGTTTTGACTTCTCTAGTCTGAAATGTTAGTGACTCCCATTTTGAAGGAATAATTGGTTCCAAGGTGCCTTGCAGCCATTCTTAGAAATGTGTGTTCTAGTTGGTTCTTTCCCCAGGAAATTGCACGAATGGCTTGAGGGAAAGAAGAGAGTCAACACTGACCACTAATGTGATTAATTAAAGGACTTAGTATAAATGACCAATGGTATTTACAGGTACCTTAGAGGGATTAACGCTGGTTAAACGGGTAGAGGAAGCAGATTAATGAATGATTCAGCGGCTGGGTGGTAGGGGTTGGAGCATTTTTCAGTGGAGCCATTAATAAGCACCTCTGCCTCCACATTACATGTGAGGGATCTCACTTTAATCCTTTAAATGCTTTCACTCTCTGTAATTAGGTAATTAGTTTAGGGAACAATATAACAAATGCACAAGGAGAAAGAAAACGAACGAATGCATATGAATAAGTAAGAGCCTTTTATTTTATAACAAAGCAGTACTTTCTGGTTCTTTTCTTGGTGAGCTGTAGCAATCTTCCCAGGAGTCTCACTGCTTTTCCACAAAGATGGGGTCCAGTTTTGTGCCCCTAAACAAAACACGGCAGGTCGTCCAGACCTGGGAACCTCATGGAACTCCATTAAGTGCCTTTCAGCTCATTTCTAAGCAGGCTGTTAGAGGAGAGCTACAGCCTGGGCCCTGGAAAGCTGTCTGCGAGGTGGACACCAGATCTTAAAAGGGCCTTGGCTAACTCTCCTTGATAAAAGAATGCCTTGGTATACTTTGTGTAGCACTCTGATTTGGATGCCTGCCCCTTCTCTCTTTTTCCTCCCTTCAATTACTGGCTTCTTTATTCCTTTTTCTTTCTGTGACCTTGTCTTGCCTTCACAGCAGGGCTAGCTGCTATGGGATATTTAAGACCTTGCCTTTGAGAAGTTTACAATTTACTTGGAGTTTGAGGAATAAGACAGAGACTTATGGGAAATGAACTAATTATGAGACAGTATGAGCTTTGTACCAAATCAGTGAGGCATGCAGTAAGGTCTACACAGGCCTTCAGAGCACCGGCTCCAGACCCATCTTTTCTCCTTTCTGCTTCTTCTAACCCTCTTGCAGCACACACCTTGATTTTCTTCTCCGGATCCATGGCCTGTGTCTGCCACAGCGCAGCTTTGATCTTTGGTGATAATCAGGACACAGATCGTTTTTAAAATATATCATTTTGCCTATGTGTAAGTCACATAAGGACAGCAGTTATTAACCTGGAAAGATAATTTTCAAAAAAGGTTCAAAAAGTGTGATGAAGAAATGGCTGATTATTATTTATTTCTTGAGTTGCAAGTGATGGGACATCTTCTTTGGGAGAATGAACAGAAAGGCTAAGAGAACCCACAAAACAGAGAGATTAGGCGGGTTGGAAAAGCAAAGGCCGTGGTGAGAGGTTTTTGGCTTACGCTTAAAGGAGGCTACGTCCTTAGACAGAGACGAGTTTCAGTTTTTAGGTTTTCAAGTCTCTTATTTTGTTACTTGTCCCCCAGGCAACTATGAAAAACTCTGCTGGTTTCTTTCTTTCTTCCTTTCTTTCCTTTCTTTCTTTTCTTCCTTTCTCTTTCTTTCTTTTCTTTCTTTCTCTCTCTCTCTATTTTTTTTTTTTTACAGGGAAACAAATTATAGTAGTTAACATTTTTTTTTTTTTCTAAAAATTAATTTACTTTTTATTGCGATATAATTTATTTTTTATTTTTTATTTTTTATTTTTTTAAACATCTTTATTGAAGTATAATTGCCTTACAATAGTGTGTTAGCTTCTGCTTTATAACAAAGTGAATCAGTTATACATATACAATATGTTCCCATTTCTCTTCCCTCTTGCATCTCCCTCCCTCCCACCCTCCCCATCCCACCCCTCTAGGTGGTCACAAAGCACCGAGCTGATCTCCCTGTGCTATGCGGCTGCTTCCCACTAGCTATCTATTTTACATTTGGTAGTGTATATATGTCCATGACACTCTCTTACCCTGTCACATCTCACCCCACCCCCTCCCCATATCCTCAAGTCCATTCTCTAGTAGGTCTGTGTCTTTATTCCCGTCTTGCCACTAGGTTCTTTATGGCCTTTTTTTTTTTTTTTTTTTTTTTCCTTAGATTCCGTATATATGTGTTAGCATACTGTATTTGTTTTTCTCTTTCTGACTTACTTCACTCTGTATGACAGACTCTAACTCCATCCACCTCATTACAAATACCTCCATTTCATTTCTTTTTATGGCTGAGTAATATTCCATTGTATATATGTGCCACATCTTCTTTATCCATTCGTCTGTCGATGGACATTTAGGTTGCTTCCAGGTCCTGGCTATTGTAAATAGAGCTGCAATGAACATTGTGGTACATGACACTTTTTGACCTATGGTTTTCTCAGGGTATATGCCCAGTAGTGGGATTGCTGGGTCGTATGGTAGTTCTATTTGTAGTTTTTTAAGGAACCTCCATACTGTTCTCCATAGTGGCTGTATCAATTTACATTCCCACCAACTGTGCAAGAGTGTTCCCTTTCCTCCACACCCTCTCCAGCATTTATTGTTTCTAGATTTTTTGATGATGGCCATTCTGACCGGTGTGAGATGATATCTCATTGTAGTTTTGATTTGCATTTCTCTAATGATTAATGATGTTGAGCATTCTTTCATGTGTCTGTAGGCCATCTGTATATCTTCTTTGGAGAAATGTCTATTTAGGTCTTCTGCCCATTTTTGGATTGGGTTGTTCGTTTTTTTGTTATTGAGCTGCATGAGCTGCTTGTAAATCTTGGAGATTAATCCTTTGTCAGTTGCTTCATTTGCAAATATTTTCTCCCATTCTAAGGGTTGTCTTTTGGTCTTGTTTATGGTTTCCTTTGCTGTGCAAAAGCTTTTAAGTTTCATTAGGTCCCATTTGTTTATTTGTGTTCTTATTTCCATTTCTCTGGGAGCTGGGTCAAAAAGAATCTTGCTGTGATGTATGTCATAGAGTGTTCTGCCTATGTTTTCCTCTAAGAGTTTGATAGTGTCTGGCCTTACACTTAGGTCTTTAATCCATTTGGAGTTTATTTTTGTGCATGGTGTCAGGGAGTGTTCTAATTTCATACTTTTACATGTACCTGTCCAGTTTTCCCAGCACCACTTATTGAAGAGGCTGTCTTTTCTCCACTGTATATGCTTGCCTCCTTTATCAAAGATAAGGTGACCATATGTGTGTGGGTTTATCTCTGGGCTTTCTATCCTGTTCCATTGATCTATATTTCTGTTTTTGTGCCAGTACCAAACTGTCTTGATTACTGAAGCTTTGTAGTATAGTCTGAAGTCAGGGAGCCTGATTCCCCCAGCTCCATTTTTCGTTCTCAAGATTGCTTTGGCTATTCGGGGTCTTTTGTGTTTCCATACAAATTGTGAAATTTTTTGTTCTAGTTCTGTGAAAAATGCCAGTGGTAGTTTGATAGGGATTGCATTGAATCTGTAGATTGCTTTGGGTAGTAGAGTCATTTTCACAATGTTGATTCTTCCAATCCAGGAACATGGTATATCTCTCCATCTATTTGTATCATCTTTAATTTCTTTCATCAGTGTCTTATAATTTTCTGCATACAGGTCTTTTGTCTCCTTAGGTAGGTTTATTCCTAGATATCTTATTCTATTTGTTGCAATGGTAAACGGGAGTGTTTTCTTAATTTCACTTTCAGATTTTTCGTCATTAGTGTATAGAAATGCAAGCGATTTCTGTGCATTAATTTTGTATCCTGCTACTTTACCAAATTCATTGATTAGCTCTAGGAGTTTTCTGGTAGCCTCTTTAGGATTCTCTATGTATAGTATCATGTCATCTGCAAATAGTGACAGCTTTACTTCTTCTTTTCCGATTTGGATTCCTTTTATTTCTTTGTCTTCTCTGATTGCTGTGGCTAACACTTCCAAAACTATGTTGAATAATAGTGGTGAGAGTGGGCAACCTTGTCTTGTTCCTGATCTTAGTGGAAATGGTTTCAGTTTTTCACCATTGAGGACAATGTTGGCTGTGGGTTTGTCATATATGGCCTTTATTATGTTGAGGAAAGTTCCCTCTATGCCTACTTTCTGCAGGGCTTTTATCATAAATGGGTGTTGAATTTTGTCGAAAGCTTTCTCTGCATCTATTGAGATGATCATATGGTTTTTCTCCTTCAATTTGTTAATATGGTGTATCACATTGATTGATTTGCGTATATTGAAGAATCCTTGCATTCCTGGGATAAACCCCACTTGATCATGGTGTATGATCCTTTTAATGTGCTGTTGGATTCTGTTTGCGAGTATTTTGTTGAGGATTTTTGCATCTATGTTCATCAGTGATATTGGCCTGTAGTTTTCTTTCTTTGTGACATCTTTGTCTGGTTTTGGTATCAGGGTGATGGTGGCCTCGTAGAATGAGTTTGGGAGTGTTCCTCCCTCTGCAATATTTTGGAAGAGTTTGAGAAGGATAGGTGTTAGCTCTTCTCTAAATGTTTGATAGAATTCACCTGTGAAGCCATCTGGTCCTGGGCTTTTGTTTGTTGGAAGGTTTTTAATCACAGTTTCAATTTCAGTGCTTGTGATTGGTCTGTTCATATTTTCTATTTCTTCCTGGTTCAGTCTCGGCAGTTTGTGCATTTCTAAGAATCTGTCCATTTCTTCCAGGTTGTCCATTTTATTGGCATAGAGTTGCTTGTAGTAATCTCTCATGATCTTTTGTATTTCTGCAGTGTCAGTGGTTATTTCTCCTTTTTCATTTCTAATTCTATTGATCTGAGTCTTCTCCCTTTTTCTCTTGATGAGTCTGGCTAATGGTTTATCAATTTTGTTTATCTTCTCAAAGAACCAGCTTTTAGTTTCATTGATTTTTGCTATTGTTTCCTTCATTTCTTTTTCATTTATTTCTGACCTGATCTTTATAATTTCTTTCCTTCTGCTGGCTTTGGGGTTTTTTTGTTCTTCTTTCTCTAATTGCTTTAGGTGCAAGGTCAGGTTGTTTATTCGAGATGTTTCCTGTTTCTTGAGGTAGGCTTGTATTGCTATAAACTTCCCTCTTAGCACTGCTTTTGCTGCGTCCCATAGGTTTTGGGTCGTCGTATCTCCATTGTCATTTATTTCTAGGCATTTTTTGATTTCCCCTTTGATTTCTTCAGTAATCACTTCATTATTAAGTAATGTATTGTGTAGCCTCCATGTGTTTGTATTTTTTACAGATCTTTTCCTGTAATTGATATCTAGTCTCATAGCGTTGTGGTCGGAAAAGATACTTGATACGATTTCAATTTTCTTAAATTTACCAAGGTTTGATTTGTGACCCAAGATATGATCTATCCTGGAGAATGTTCCATGAGCACTTGAGAAAAATGTGTATTCTGTTGTTTTTGGGTGGAATGTCCTATAAATATCAATTAAGTCCATCTTGTTTAATGTATCATTTAAAGCTTGTGTTTCCTTATTTATTTTCATTTTGGATGATCTGTCCATTGGTGAAAGTGGGGTGTTAAAGTCCCCTACTATGATTGTGTTGCTGTCGATTTCCCCTTTTATGGCTGTTAGTACTTGCCTTATGTATTGAGGTGCTCCTATGTTGGGTGCATAAATATTTACAATTGTTATACCTTCCTCTTGGATCGATCCCTTGATCATTATATAGTGTCCTTCTTTGTCTCTTGTAATAGTCTTTATTTTAAAGTCTATTTTGTCTGATATGAGAATTGCTACTCCAGCTTTCTTTTGATTTCCATTTGCATGGAATATCTTTTTCCATCCCCTCACTTTCAGTCTGTATGTGTCTCTAGGTCTGAAGTGGGTCTCTTGTAGACAGCATATATATGGGTCTTGTTTTTGTATCCATTCAGCCAGCCTGTGTCTTTTGGTGGGAGCATTTAATCCATTTACATTCAAGGTAATTATCGATATGTATGTTCCTATTCCCATTTTCTTAAATGTTTTGGGTTTGTTATTGTAGGTGTTTTCCTTCTCTTGTGTTTCTTGCCTAGAGAAGTTCCTTTAGCATTTGTTGTAAAGCTGGTTTGGTAGTGCTGAACTCTCTCAGCTTTTGCTTGTCTGTAAAGGTTTTAATTTCTCCATCAAATATGAATGAGATCCTTGCTGGGTAGAGTAATCTTGGTTGTAGGTTCTTCTCCTTCATCACTTTAAGTATATCCTGCCACTCCCTTCTGGCTTGCAGAGTTTCTGCTGAAAGATCAGATGTTAACCTTATGGGGATTCCCTTGTGTGTTATTTGTTTTTTTTCCCTTGCTGCCTTTAATATGTTTTCCTTATATTTAATTTTTGACAGTTTGATTAATATGTGTCTTGGCGTGTTTCTCCTTGGGTTTATCCTGTATGGGACTCTCTGTGCTTCCAGGACTTGATTAACTATTTCCTTTCCCATATTAGGGAAGTTTTCAACTATAATCTCTTCAAATATTTTCTCAGTCCCTTTCTTTTTCTCTTCTTCTTCTGGGACCCCTATAATTCGAATGTTGGTGCGTTTAATGCTGTCCCAGAGGTCTCTGAGACTGTCCTCAGTTCTTTTCATTCTTTTTTCTTTATCCTGCTCTGCAGTAGTTATTTCCACCATTTTATCTTCCAGGTCACTTATCCTTTCTTCTGCCTCAGTTATTCTGCTATTGATCCCATCTAGAGTATTTTTAATTTCATTTATTGTGTTTTTCATCATTGCTTGATTCCTCTTTAGTTCTTCTACGTCCTTGTTAAATGCTTCTTGCATTTTGTCTATTCTATTTCCAAGATTTTGGATCATCCTTACTATCATTATTCTGAATTCTTTTTCAGGTAGACTACCTATTTCCTCTTCATTTGTTAAGTCTAGTGTGTTTTGACCCTGCTCCTTCATCTGCTGTGTGTTTTTCTGTCGTCTCATTTTGCTTATCTTACTGTGTTTGGGGTCTCCTTATCACAGGTTGCAGGTTTGTAGTTCCCGTTGTTTTTGGTATCTGTCCCCAGTGGCTAAGGTTGGTTCAGTGGGTTGTGTAGGCTTCCTGGTGGAGGGAACTAGTGCCTGAGCTCTGGTGGATGAGGCTGGATCTTGTCTTTCTGGTGGGCACGTCCACGTCTGGTGGTGTATTTTGGGGTGTCTGTGGCCTTATTATGATTTTAGGCAGCCTCTCTGCTAATGGATGAGGCTGTGTTCCTGTCTTGCTAGTTGTTTGGCATAGGGTGTTCAGCACTGTAGCTTGCTGGTCATTGAATGATGCTGGGTCTTGATGTTGAGATGGAGATCTCTGAGAGATTTTTGCCGTTTGGTATTACGTGGAGCTGGGAGGTCTCTTGTGGACCAGTGTCCTGAAGTTGGCTCTCCCACCTCCGAGGTACGGCCCTGATGCCTGGCTGAAGCACCAAGAGCCTTTCGTCCACACGGCTCAGAGTAAAAGGGAGAAAAAATAGAAAGAAAGAAAGAAAGGAAGGAAGGAAGGAAGGAAGGAGGAAGGAAGGAAGGAAAGAAAGAAAGAAAGAAAAGAAAGAAAGAAGCTATAATATAGTGAAGTAAAATAAAGCTATTGTAAAGCAAAGCTATACAGACAAAATCTCCCCCAGAAGCATATACATATACACTCACAAAAAAAAAAAGGAAAAGGGGAAAAATTAATATATCCTGCTCCCAAAGTCCACCTCCTGAATTTGGGATGATTCGTTGTCTATTCAGGTATTCAACAGATGCAGGCACATCAAGTTGTTTGTGGAGTTTTAATCCGCTTCTTCTGAGGCTGCTGGGACAGATTTCCCCTCCTCTTCTCTGTTCGCACAGCTCCTGGGGATCAGCTTTGGATTTGGACCCGCCTCTGCGTGTAGGTCGCCTGAGGGCGTCTGTTCCCCGCCCAGACAGGACGGGGTTAAAGGAGCAGCTGCTTCGGGGACTCTGGCTCACCCAGGCCGCGGGGAGGGAGGGGTACAGAGGAGGCGGGGCGAGCCTGCGGCGTCAGAGGCCGGCGTGACGTTGCAGCAGCCTGAGGCGCGCAGTGCGTTCTCCCGGGGGATGTTGTCCCTGGATCACGGGACCCTGGCAGTGGTGGGCTGCACGGGCTCCCGGGAGGGGCGGTGTGGAGAGTGACCTGTGCTCGCACACAGGCTTCTTGGAGGCGGCAACAGCAGCCCCAGCGTCTCACGCCCGTCTCTGGGGTCCGCGCTGATAGCCGCGGCTCGCGCCAGTTTCTGGAGTTCGTTTAGGCGGCGCTCTGAATCCCCTCTCCTTGCGCGCCGCGAAACAAAGAGGCAAGAAAAAGTCTCTTGCCTCTTCGGCAGCTGCAGACTTTTTCCCGGTCTCCCTCCCAGCCAGCTGTGGTGCGCTAACCCCTTCAGGCTGTGTTCACGCCGCCAACCCCAGTCCTCTCCCTGCGATCCGACCGCAGCCCGAGCCTCCGCTCCCAGCCCCGCCCGCCCCGGCGGGGGAGCAGACAAGCCTCTCGGGCTGGTGAGTGCTGGTCAGCGCCGAGCCTCCGTGCGGGAAGTGCGGGAATCTCTCCGCTTTGCCCTCCGCACCCCTGTGGCTGCGCTCTCCTCCGTGGCTCCGAAGCTTCCCCCCTCCGCCACCCGCAGTCTCTGCCCGCGAAGGGGCTCCTAGTGCGTGGAAACCTTTCCTCCTTCACAGCTCCCTCCCACTGGTGCAGGTCCCGTCCCTATTCTTTTGTCTCTGTTATTTCTTTTTTCTTTTGCCCTGCCCAAGTACGGGGGGAGTTTCTTGCCTTTTGGGAGGTCTGACGTTTTCTGCCAGCGTTCAGTGGGTGTTCTGTAGGAGCAGTTCCACGTGTAGATGTATTTCTACTGTATCTGTGGGAAGGAAGGTGATCTCCGCGTCTTACTCTTCCGCCATCTTCTCTCCTCCCCCAGTTAACATTTATTAGTGCTTAACATGCTAGACTTTCTTTCTTTGTTTCTCTCTCTCTTTCTTTCTTTTTTTTTCTACAGGGAAGTGAATTATAGTAGTTAACATTTATTAGGGCTTAACATGTGCTAGACTTTCCTTCTTTCTTTCTTTCTTTCTCTCTCTTTCTTTTTTCCTTTCTTTCTTTCTCTCTCTCTCTTCTTCCCTTCTTCCCTCCCTCCCTCTCCCCCTCCTTCTTTTCTTTCTTTCAAACACTTAACATGAGATTTACCCTTGTAACAAAATTTTTAGTGCACAACACAGTATTGTTAACTACAGGCATGATAGTACAGAGCAGATCCCTAGAACATGTCTATGGATAGAAGAATGGATAAAGAAAAATGTGGTATACAGCATAATGTTATTTAGCCTTAAAAAAAAAGAAGGAAATCCTGCCATTTGCAATAACATGGATGGAACTAGAGGACATCATGCTGAATGAAATAAGCCAGACACAGAAGGACAAATCTGCTTGAATCAACTTATATGACAAATCTGAAATAGTCAAACTCACAGAAGCGGAGTAGAATAGTGGTTACCAGGTGCTGGGGAGGGGGAAATGGGGAGCTGTTGTTCAAGGGGTATAAAGGTTCAGCTCTCTTGGTTTCTTTGTATCCCAGCAGCAGCCCCTTGACAGGGGCCAGGGACCAGGCCTGGATTCTCCACCTCTGGTTCTTCCCAGATAGGCCAGTGCCCCCTGGAAAACTGACCAGTCACCTTCTCAAGAGCTTTCAACTCTCATTCATGTTTCTCGTGGCTCTTTCCCCAGTGAGGTGTGTTTTCTTCCTGGGAGCTTGTGGAAAATCCCAGTCTGCTCTTCAGAAGGTTTGATTTAACCCTTTAGTCTCCCGCCCCATGTACCTGTGGAATTTAGTACATCTTTTATTGGTGAAAACACACTCTTTGAAGCCATGCCATGCCCAATTTTGTCATTGCAGGTTTTTGCACTGACATCAGCTCTGCTGGTTTCCGTCTCACAGTAGAGGCCCTCTGCCTGCCCCCAGCCCAGGTTCTCAGCTTTCAACCTTCACCCATGATCAGTAGACACCTCTCAAAAAGGCAGGAAGTCCCCAGTGCTCCTCTGCAAGGGGCTTCCTCCTCCAGAGTTTTACAGTCTTAATCTTATTCCCCATGGCTTCTCTGATTCTTTGAAATACCTGTTTGTTTGTTTCAATTTATCTTGCTTTTCTGATTGTTTTTGGTGGAATAGTTGTGGTGTCTTGAAGATTTCTCTTTTTCTCAGAAGCAAAAGTCCTCAAGATGTATTTTCAAATTTGCTGGAGGTAGAGATCTAACATTTTTGCCTCAAAACATTACTAGGCTGCGTTGGGCAGAACCAACCAATCAATCAACCAACAAATAAATAACTTTGGGTGGAGGTGTCAAGATTTCACAACCAGTTACTATGAAGCTAACTGGGTATTTCTAAATCAACAATTGACACATAACTTTTTTTTTTATATATAGCATTGAACAACTTCTTGGACCCAGTGGCAGAGCTACTATTAATCTCTACATTAGAAAGGGATTTAAATTTCTTCCCTGCTCCATTTTTTTAAGAAAAAAAGACTGGACACCAAATACCACCTGTTTCACCAGTAGTTTTAAAACATACAAAAGAAATAAAAGGGGAAAAAAATGAAGCTACTAAATACTTCTTGGAGGAAAGCAGTCTTTCTTATTTCTCTGATTTCTGTGAGACCCATTGCTTAACTGTAACACTGCTCAACTTTGTTCTAGATGGCTAGCATCGTTTTGTGAGGAAGGAAAATTCTACTGTCCCAGCCTGGGTCTCAGTGTGCCTGTCCCCAAAATGAAGGGGTTGGATTACATGATAGCGAAAGTGTTTTTTCTTTGACTTCCTTTATGGGATGAGATTTCTTTTTGAGATTCACACTATTTTTCCTTAATAAATCAATTTGCACAACCACGCTTACTTTTAAAAACTCCATATCAGTGAGTGTAATGCTTCTTCCCAGCCCCAGGTTTATCCATTATCCAGAACTTCTCTAACTTAGTAAAACTATAGTAGTACATTCCTAGTACAGAAAATCTTCATTATTATCTTTTATTCTGCTCTGCATGGCAGGATTCCCTTCAGAAACTTTCTGGGGCTATTCTAACGAAGACTCAAAACTGAACAAAGCTTCGTTCATCTGAAGCTAAGCCAAAGTTGACTTAGACTTCAAGTTTAAGTTGATGCAGTGATTAACTGGTTAGATGAAACAAACATTGAATAATACATATTTTAATGCTTAAAGACTGTAATTCATTTTAAACATCATATTGTGCTTTATCTTTTTCTGGAAATTTTTAAGTGGCTTTTTAACATCAGAAATAAAATTTTGACCTCCATCATCTGTGATCAGTAGACCCACAGATGTTCATCTGTCAAAGAGATTGTTGGGCGTTTCTTTTCAATGGTTGGGATGCAATGCAGGAGGTCTAGATAATCAATACAGCTACTCCATGATGCGTTGTAATCCTGTGCTGCCCTGCTCAGGAAGCCCAAGACAATATTCAATGATTTAACTTAGGAGGCTTGGATTCTAGCCAAGCTTTACCATCAGCCAACTCAAAGACTGTCCAGAATCACATGTCTCCTCTGGGCTTGACTTAATCTGATCTGTAAAAACGTGATGGGATTTGGGGTAGGATGTTGTAGTCTCACTGGTTCTCAAGAGGAAACAGAGAGGGGATAATTTGACTTTCCTAGGAGTTTTGGGAGTCGTGGAAGGCAGTTGGAAAGCCTGAGATGACATATGTTAAACTTTCCACATAGAGGAGAACTGTTTCAACCCAAATGCTTCTGAGTCCTTTCCCTTAGGAGAAACACCAGCAAATGGGTGCTCATGTTGTTTTTCTGGCATTAGTATTCTTTTATTTTTGGCTGGGCAAAGACATTTACAACACTTTATTTCTAGCACCCCAAGTGCTAGAAATCCTATAAATTGGTAGGAAAAGACAGTCCAATAGAAATGTGGAGAAAAGAACATAAATAGACATTTCACAGAATGATAATTTTAGATGGCTAGTAGACATCTGAAAATTGGTTGAAAAAATGCAAATGAAAGCAAGAATGAAATACTATTTTTTTTAACCCATGAGATTGAAAATTAAAATGTGTCATGCATCCCTACATTGCTGGTGAGTGAATTGCTGGAAATTGGTGTGGGAAATGGCATTAGTATTCTTAAGAAGACTCCTATGGGGGCTTATTCTGCCTTTCCCTAGCAAGTTCACATGAATTCCGCTATTCCCATACTAGAGACACCTTTCTAGAACTCACATCAAGAATGCCCACCTATAAATTTCCCAGCTTTCCTTCTTCAGACTTCTCTGAAATTATGTCAGGATTGCAAAGGTTTTTTTCTCTAATCATGTGGTTATTAAGCATGTAAACTTGCTTCACTCTCTGGTCATTTTCATTTTCAGAGTCTGATGAACTGACTCTGGGTTCTTTTTTCTTCCCCCCAGAAGAAAGGGTCATGGGAAGCATTTTCCTTCTGAATTGGAGTGCTCCTCACCAAGCTAAAATGCCTTTATTTTCACAGTCCTTTTCAGTGATTCTTTGTTCCATGAAGCCTCCTCTTGACAGTCTGCCCAAGGGGCTTAGGATGAGGTTTGGGGAGAGTGGATGGGAGATTGAAGGACTGGGGTCCAAGTTATTGAGCCAGGCCTTCTTGCTCAGCTTCCTCCTCCTTAACCCCTCATCCTTCCACGAAGGTTGTCATGCCCTTCTCAGTAACTTCCAATCAGTGTTTACCAGTTTGAGGAAGTAAGGCACAAGCCAAGGGAAATAAAACTTGCTGAATCTATCAATATCCACCCTTGACAACATCGTGAGAAGTTTTGCTGCTTCTGTTGAGTCCCCTCCCCGTCCCCCTTCAGTCCCCGTCCCCTTTCCCCTCCCCCTCGTGGCTTCTCCCCTTCCCATTCCCCTTCAGCACACCCAGTGTTTCCTCTGTGATTCTTCAAGCTCAAAGTCTCCTCTGGAACATTGTCTTGCTGGTTCTTTCAGTCAGTGTTTATGCCTCACATCTTCCCAGGCTCTGTTCTCTATCAAATGTTCCATCTTAAAAGTTCAGGGCTGGAAGGTAACTCTGAAGTGATCTGAAACCATGACCTCATTTGACAGATCAGATCAAGGCTGTCCATATAAATATAAAGTGAATCACAATGGTAATTTTAAATTTTCTGATAGCCACATTTAAAAAAATACAGTAAAAAGAAATAAGTGAAATTAATTATATATTTTAATCAACCCAATACTTCGGGAATAGTATCATTTCAATGTGAATTCAATATAAAATGTATTGAGATATTCATATTCTTTTTCTCATTTTAAGTGTCTGAAATTGAGTATGTATTTTATATTTACAGCATACTTCAGTGAGGGCAAGCTGCATTTCTGGGGCAGAGTTGCCAGCTGTGGCTAGTGGCCACTGCTGGGATGGCATAGGATTATAGCAACAAAGTTTAGGGGGAGCAAGTGACTTGCTTAAGGTCATAAACTAGTTGACAACAGAGCCAGTCTCTTGATCTCTGCTCTGATGCTTTTCTTGAAACAATGTCTGATTATGACAGTGATGATCCTTAGGATGTGCCTTGAAGTGGAAAATGGATTATATGAATCTAGAATAATTTAGTGGTGAAAATCTATAGTGGTTTTAGTGTAAGGCTAAAAAGAAGGTTATACCTTCTAGTAGCTTCTGTTTTATGACATTATTGTTATAAGAGGAAGATTGTGACCAGAAAATTTTATTTCCAGTGATATTGATGGACAAAAGAAGTTAATTTGAATTGCAATGTGAATATCTGTCTTCTTTCAGATCTATTTTGTTAGTCTATTATCTATGTCAATGTCTAAGTACTAGGAAATTACTGCTTATTTCCATGAAAATGTATCAAAATGTACATTTTAACAGTGGCTTGTATGTGGGGGGAGATCATTGTAGCTTCTCCATCTATGCTTAATGACCAAACCTCAGTGCTTGGCTCTGGCTTTGCTTTTTTTTTTTTTTTCTTTTTGCTGTGCCATGTGACATGTGGGATCTTAGTTCCCTGACTAGGGATCAAACCCATGCCCCCTGCACTGGGAGTACGGAGTCTTAACCACTGGACCACCAGGGAAGTCCTGGGCTCTGGCTTTAAAACTCCCATGATTTTAAGCCTGTTTCAGG
Organism: Balaenoptera ricei; assembly: GCF_028023285.1. NCBI lineage: Eukaryota > Metazoa > Chordata > Mammalia > Artiodactyla > Balaenopteridae > Balaenoptera > Balaenoptera ricei. Next base: position 92,508,922 of record NC_082651.1, read on the forward strand.
ACTACCTGAGCATGTGGGACTCCATAGATAAAGCCTTGGGGTTCTAAAAGTTCCACACCTAATTCTGAAGTATGAAATTTGATTCAGGACAAAATAAACAGTCCCAAAATCTAAATTGCATTATATTCAAAGTGATTAGGAATCACAGTGAACTAACGTCTCTGGTACTTGGCTTGACATCCTCACTCTTAATCACCATATGCTCTTGAGGATATCACTTTCTTTAGTATCGGTGCCCTTTATAAATGGCAAGGAACGGTATCTACCCTACTTACTATGTAGGACTTAATTTTCTAAGGTGTGTTTTAGACCCAGGGAATGCACTATCAAAAAAGGAATTCGATGGTCAACTGAACTAGAGAAATTCTGAATACTCTTAGAGATTCAAAATGTGTAACAGTATTTTAAAGACCTGGGTAGTCTTGCAGACAAACAATATTTTAATTTAACTTAACGTTTCCTAAATGTTTTTTTTTTTTTAAATAAATTTATTTATTTATTTATTTGTTTTTGGCTGCATTGGGTCTTCACTGCTGCGCGCGGGCTTTCTCTAATTGTGGAGAGCAGGGGCTACTCTTTGTTGCGGTGCGCGGGCTTCTCATTGCAGAGGCTTCTCTTGTTGCAGAGCACAGGCTCTAGGCGCACGGGCTTCAGTAGTTGTGGCACGCAGGCTCAGTAGTTGTGGCTCGCGGGCTCCAGAGTGCAAGCTCAGTAGTTGTGGCGCACGTGCTTAATTGCTCCGCGGCATGTGGGATCTTCCCGGACCAGGGCTTGAACCCGTGTCCCTTGCACTGGCAGGCGGATTCTCAACCACTGAGCCACCAGGGAAGCCCCCTAAATGTCTTTAAGCCTCAGGAATTATTTGATCTTTTTCTCACCCACCACCTAGTCCATGGAACATGCTTAGAGAAATGTTGTCATGGAGAATTTTAAAGGCAAAGTGCGCAAAGATATATGAAAGATATTTAGATGTCTAATAATCATTTCTCAAGCATAAGTTGTTAAAACACACTTTTAAGAGTGTCTTGCTGTCCCAATATGTACCTACAGATTCCCCAACACTGCACTTTCTCCTGGAAACACACAAAGTTTAATATTACTACCCTATTTGCTCACCTTCTCTTGACATCAATTAAACAACAAATGTAATATGGTAAGAAAATTTTGGCCACCCAAAAAGCCAGATTTCAAGATTCTAAAACCATCACCTTCTTGAGTATTTCACCCCATACTCCCCTCTTTCGTTCCCTCCTCTCCTGCATCTTCCACTTTCTCCATCTTCTCTTCCTCCCCCCACTTCCCTTTTCCCTTTTTCTTCACTCTCTCTGATGACCCAACATAACCTTTTGGTCTAGATCAACTAAGTTTTATGAGCCCTTAGTTATTGAGAAGAGTGCTGTGCTAATTCTGGGATCAAAAAGAGATATGACCTAGACATTGCTCTCAAGACTCTTACTTTCTGGTAAAGAAGATGTACATGTAAAACATGACTCTAGCTGAGTGTGACCCATGTAATAATGGGATTCTCTCTAAGGCACAGGAAGTAGCCTTGACATTGGAGGGGCTGACCTTGCTGGGAAAGTTGGAAAGGACCTTGTTCATTGAATGCTTCACAAAGCGGGGGATGTCTGAGCAAGTGTGTCAGCAGTTCCTAGGCAGTCAAGGATAGGAAGGTGGATCCAGTAGAGAGGGCAGAGTGTGGGAAGCCACTGAGGCATGAATGAACAAGGTGTACACTGGACATGCAAACCATCCAAGTAATTCATGGAAATATGGAGAGAGGCAAGCTAAGGTTACATCATGAGGGGCCTTGTATCCCTACTGCCCTTTGGTGAGTGGCCTGCTAACATTTTTAAGCCTTGAAACTCCTTGACATTTTATCTGGAAGCCCAGAATTTGCTTGGCAGTTGGTCTAGCGGAAACAAGGCAAGGGAGCTTGTACAGGGTACCATTTGAAAGGCACTGCAATGAAACATGGTCATATTTGTGTTTTCTAGCAGAAACTTAATAAGTTTTTGTTAGAGAATGAAAGTTTTCCCAAACCAGGGAAAAGGAAAGGGGCGAAGGAAAGCATTCACTTTCTCGGATGCTATTTTAGATGAAAGGCCAGGATCCATCTTTCTGTTCAGTCACACACGGAAGCAGCTTTCAAGAAAAAGAAGTGCTGATGTACATTAGCTCACTCTGCTATTAAGTGTGCTGGAACATATTTTAAAAACAGTTTAGAACTAAAATCATATGCATTGATGTCTTCTATTCCTTTGAGGACTTTTAGTGGCAGACAAGTCTGAACTGCGTTTATTCATGTGGGAGCAGAATTATCTTTGATTACCAAGTGCTTTTTGCTTCCGTGAAAGCTATAATAAACCACTGCTGGGTCCACTGGGGTAGGTGTGGGCTTGTGAAATCAAAGATGGGGAGGGTTTGGGTGAAAGGAAATTTCTTACGAATATTATAAAAATTGGTTTGAACTTGAAAGCGTTAGAGAGAGAAAGCTCTGGGTTACTTTTATTGACATCCCTGGGTTGGCATCCCTCAAGAGACAGTGCCATACTTACATGGGTGTCTTCCATCAACCTCCACCTGATGTGAAGGGTTGTTACATCTTTAGCTCCACTCACGGCAATGCCAGAGACAAACACAGAAGAATATTCTGACCTGGCTTTGTCAGTTTTTTAATCCATATCTTGGCTCTTTTCTTTTATATAAACAGAAATGCAAAACTGAAGGCTTGGTATGTTTTGCCTGTTTCATTTTTAAATTCCTTTTCATTTTTTACAGAGTAATTCATCTTCACTATGGGTTAGTTTAAAAAACATATATACAAAAAGAAGAAATTAAAATCTACTGGTAATAACAACTCTAGAAATAACTACTATCAACATTTTCAAGTATATCTTTATATCTTTCTAGATTTTTTTCCTTACACATTCATATTACAGTGTTCCTTTGAGAAATGAGATCATGTTGCACAAATTGTTTTGTTACCCACTTTCCTCATTTTAAATACATCAGAAGCAAAAATAATTTTAAAGTCAATATAGTTCGTTCTACGACATCGCTTTTATGTGGATGCGTGCTATTTGTTTATAAAGGTAGACCCCAATTTATTTAAACAAACTCTTATTTTTAGACATTTGGCTTCCAGGCTTGCCCTATTATAACAGTGCTAGGAAACATCCTACTAGCTAAATTTTGCCTTCATTTATCCTTGTCTCCTTAGAATAATCTACTCAAGTGGAATTTCTGGTTCAAAGGCTCTGTATACTGTCAACGCTGTTGGCATGCTTTATAAAACTGTCCTCAGGAATGAAGGTTATTCTTGTTTATATTCCAAATGTGAATGTATGAGGGCACTTATTTCCAATCAACATTACCAGTTCTAGTAAATATTGTTTTGGTCAGTTTAATACCATTTTACATTCCTGGGTCTCCCTACTTCCTCCACCTGTTGGGTCTAATAGAACATGCACTCCAAAGGATGGGGTGAGGAGTCAAAGAGATAAATGAGGCAAAGAAGGGCTGTGTAGGAGGGGCTCAGTGATGTGTTCACAGTTGATTTAAGTTCAGTTTGAAGACTCACCTCATAGAAATAGTTTATTGATGGGCTTAACGTTTGACCTGTAGAAGCTGCAGGGTGAGGAGGAGCTTGTTTACAACCAAGGTGATTCTCTGCATCCCGAGGGAGGTCCTTTATCAGGTAGAGAGAAACAGATGCCTCCAGAACTCTGAAAGTCAGGTGGAAGCAGTGCAAGTCAGAGGGGGCTTGAGAAGTGGTGCAGGGAATCCAAAAGGGTGGACAATTTAAAAGTAAACCTAATCATTGGCCAAAGCTTGGAAATACAAAAAAGAGAAAAGCGATCCCCTCTTGGGCTTTCTTCACTGAACTACACTTTGGCATTGTGCCATTGCCCTGTATGGAGCTCTGCTTATTTTTTTCTGGATTGAAAAGCAATAGGGCGTGATGGTGAACCATGGTGTGCATGGAGAGTCCGAATTCTGGCCCTGCCATGTGCCAGCTCATTGAGTTTGAGTTATTCTCTAAACTGTTTCCAGGTCTAGGGGAATGATGATGATACGATGTAGGGCTGTGTGAGGATTAGATGAGATCGTTTGCAGTAGTCAGCACAGAGCCTGGAATTAGTAACCCTCCCTCCACTGTAGCTGTTAGGCTTATTACTTTGGCACTGTGTCTTCAACTCACACAGGGGCTGCTTGGATTCCCTGAAGGTGACTCGCTGGGTCACAGAGGGCGACAAACTTTGCCCCACTATTTACCACCTTCCACAGTGTCCCGATGAGCAGAGAACATGGGAGAACTTTCTTTCCTGTTTTCTTAAGTGGAATCATTTTGCTTTATTTTCCTGTGAATGCTTCACTTTGTCCTCAAAATGAAGAAGCCACATCATCTGCTGTGTCTCCCTCTCTGTGTTGGTGGCTAGAAAGCTTAGGGGTGAATGTGTGGTCGATCTCTGTCTACTGTGTAGGGCTTCACAGAATTCATTCCACATACCAGCCACTCTGCTGGCTATAGCTTATCTTTCTTATATTTATTCCTCATCTGCTTACATTTTCTCAAATTTAATTTTATCTTGTATGTATGCTGTAAACAACTTTAAATTGCTTTTAGAACAAGGCAGGGTAGAACGAAAGAAATAAAAGTAAAAGAGAAAATAAAGCTCATCACTGGTATACCCACTCTGAAGTAAATCCTATTTATATATTGTAACTTTCTTCTTTTCCCCTTCCTTCTCATTGTCTCTATGTCCATCTATCCATCTAGCTTACCTGCAGGCAGGCGGTATGTGATTTTCACACAGCCTTAGTCCATAAACAGTTTCTTTCATCATAAAAAGTTCATTGTAAAATGACTTTTAATGGCCGTCTAGACCTCTATCATATAGATAAGCCACAGTTTATTAATTATTCTTCTGTCATTAAAATTTAGGTTTTCTTCCCTTTGCTGCATAACATTTATCTTTATAACCGTGATCACCATCATTCCTTATACATTTTTGCATAACCCTTTACTTTTGTTTGTTATAAGACTTTCATATACATTACTGGCGATCATCTTCTTCCTATTCAAAGAAATGAAATTGCTCCTATTCAAAGAAATGAAATTAAAGCATATAATCATCTGTGCCTATCCAGCAGATTTAGGAGCCAGGAGTGGTATTCCCTGCATCAGCAAGGAAGCAAGTCTATAAAACATGGAATGAAAATATCTTCTCCCTTTGGCACGGCAGAGGGCTTCTCCAGGGAAGTTGTTGAGAAATACAGATTAGGTTTAGGGATGAATCCTTGCTACATGGTGCTTCCCCTTCCTCAAACTTCCAGAGGCCATCTCTGACAATTTCATCTAGGACGGGGGAGAGAAGCCTCGCTGGGCATGGTTTCTGGTGGGCCTGGAAGCTCAGAGACTTCATCAGACCTTCTTCAAAGACCTGATCCCTCCTTACCTGGTTTTCAGCCAAAGCTAGAATCTGACATCCCCAGATATTTCTAGGGTTTTGAGCTGGATATTTTCCCCATTCAGTTGGGCAAAGCCTGAAGGGCATTTTTAAACAGAGGATCTTTGAGTTTGCAGCTTTTATCTTTCATTAAAGATTAGGAGCAACATTTTAAATTCCTCTGCCTCAGAGGTCCCTGCCTGTAGCTTCCATGCCTTGTGACCTGCCTCCGTGATTATGGGAGAATGTTCCATCTGCAGCTACTGACCATAGTTGTCCCTCAGTGTCTGTGGGAGATTGGTTTCAGGAACCCCCGAGGATCCCAAAATCTGTGGATGCTCAAGTCCCTTATATAAAATGGGGTAACACAGTATCTGTGGGTACAGAGGACCAACTGTATTTTGTTTCCCACCTGCTGCTGAAGTCAGACTCAGGTCTCCTTCAGAAACTACCATGTTGTCTGCACAGATCCTTCTGGTGGTGATGAGATCTGTGTTGGCAAACACAGCCCTTGCTTGTGCTGTTTTCCAAGAAGCAGGTCTGGGTGGACCCCAGACTGGTGTGCTTATCAGCGGTGCCACCTTGAACACCAGTTATGACCTCAGTTTTCGTGTCTGTGATAAGCAAAATACTCCTTCCTCGTGGTGTTGTGGTGAAGACTGAGATATATGTGGCTGAAGGAGACATTGTTTGTGAACATGCCTATCGCTTGACCAATGCCTCTTTCACCATAATTATTCGATTTTGATTCAAGTGTTTGACCTGGGCACACCTGGGAGGAGTCTCCAGGAGAGCAAATAATTACCAAACACTTGTTCTGTGGCTGTGACCAGCCCCAGGGCCTTCTCAACAAGCTGACAAGGTAGATACTATCATCATCCCCATGTCTATCGAGAAGTTACGAGACTCATCCAGGTTTAGAGCTAGAAAGAAACAAAGCCGCGGTTGGAACTTAGGCAGCCTGGTTGTAGAACCTGTTCTCTTGTCTACCCAACTGTACTGCCCAAAACCCAACAAATGGTTAAGAACATGTTTCTCTTTAAAGATGCACTGAAGGCCTGAGTGCAGTTGGCGTGGGTACCCCTGGCCTGGTATCACAACCCACTGCCAGCCCGTATCTCCCCCTTCCCTCCCGCCTGGCCACAGTCCCATCCTGGATGGCATTTCTGTGCCACCAGCTCCATTTATTCCTGACACAGTGTAAACGGGGACCCATGAACATGTGGTACCACCAAGGTGTTTACTTCTCAGTAGAGCCTGGCCCCAGGACACCCAAGGGAATCAACCCCTCATCTTCCAAAGAAGGGGGGCCATGACCCAGCACATGGGCTATGTAAACTGGATCTTGTTCCATGCAGGAAAATCCTGTGTGGATCCTTCCAGAAGAGACTGTCAAACTTTTATTTTTTAAATCTTCAATCATGCCATATTGTAATGGGTACACAGTGCTTTTACTTGGCATCAATTATGAGTTGGTTTTGAAACAATTCAGTATTAAACCAGAGGGGATGATTACTGATCTCTCCATCCCTTTGGGGCAACTCTACCAACAGGGGACAGGTTCCATTCTATTCCAATTTGTGTTGCTGTATATGCCCATCCGGCAACACAGAAAGTGGCTCTATTAGCTAATACAGCGTTACCATATTTGTCATGGAAATCAGGTGCCTGCTTCCGGTGGCTCTGTCTTGCCATTGTTTGCTGAATGCTTTGAACTCAGAGGCAACTTAGTGCATTTTTGGCCAGGGGAAACATCATGGAGCTGAAGACAGAACTGCAGCAACTGCAGCTGCTAGTTTTTTGCACCTTCACATCAAGTACCCTTGCAAAGAGTTCTGAAAACGAGACTGTCAGACTTTTTGCTAAACTTCCAGTTGTGGCATTTAGAGGCTAACTTTTATCCCACAAAACTCTTGAACTTACATAGCAGTGTTTAGTTCACAAAGCGTCTTCCCCACTTCTCCCTGTGGGGTCACCATAGAAAGTTCATGAGGGAGGCCAGCAGATTTTCCCCTCTGTCCCTGGCTCTCTCTTCCCCGCTCTTTGCTTTATTGAGTTCCTACACTGGGCTAAGTTTTGAGAATTAAAAACCAAAAGACAAATCTTTCCCACTTTCCTGTTGAGTTCTCACAGGTTGTAAGTAGAGCTGTGCTTTAGAACTTGAGTCTCCCAATGGCCAAGCCAGGACACACTCTCCACTCAAGATGCCTTTCCAAACGGTCACCAAACTCTGCTTTCAGCATTGAGTCCTGAGCTCGTAGGAGCCTCTTATCGGGATGATGGGCTCTAGGTCTGACCTTCTGTGTCCCTAGGGAATGGCTCAGAGCAAATTAACTTGCATCTGATCAAAATTTTCTGAGGTCATAGTTAAGACTGACAGTCGCTCGTGGTGCCAAAGTCACTTTTTTTTTTTAAAACTTTTTATTTTATATTGGTGTATAGTTGATTAACAATGTTGTGTTAGTTTCAGGTGTACAGCAAAGTTACTTCCTGCAGAAACAGGAATGGCTAAAGTCAAGACTGGTGTGTCCTTCTGGTGCCTTTAAAACAGGACAAATCTCCTATAGACATAATTAAGCCATTCATCCTTTAATTAATTTGTTCGTTCTGAAACAGGGATGCCCCCAATGTGGTAATGGAGTGTGCTTGCTGTGACCATTCTGTCTCTAGAATACAAATGCTCACTCTCTCCCCTGGCCCCATCACACCAGCCATCAATAATGAGGAAAAGCCCTGACAAGTGTTCAGTCCTCCCCTATAGAATCTTCCTCCTCCCTGTGCTGCGTCTTGCAGCCAAGGGTGGAAGGAGAGGGCAGTTCATTTCCGGTGGGCAAAAGAGGCGCTGGTGGCTGAGAAGGAGTTGACCTTGGTGAGTTGCATCCATGCACGGTAACTGGTCCAAGTACCCCTCCCCCAGTGGCTGCAGACCCAGGACGTTGTCATCAATGTCATCAATGATGCCTCTGCATCATTTTCTGCTGCAGTGAGTCTTCAGTTTAGGGCTGCCCACTCCCCGCTGCTCTGCTTAGGGGAGAGGGCATTTGAGTGAAAGGGCACTCAGCAAAGGTTTGGGCTGAGGCAGGCCAGTGGTGATGCTGCCAGTTACTGGCATGGGACGTCAGGAATGCTGGCTCGCAAGGAGGCGGGCAGCGAGCAGGTGTCTCCAGCAGAAGCCTTGAGCTATCAGGAGGAGGGGCTCCGAAGGCTGACCCAGGTCAGAGACTGGGTCCACTGCTAGCGCTTCTATGCGGGTCTCTCAGGTCAGAATACGGACAGTTTTAGCTCGACCAGTTAACTGTGAGTTTTCAAGCATTGCTACCTCCTCAAATGTTGGAGCTAAGACATGTTCAAGCATTCGTTACTTTAGGAACCCAGATCCACCCCTTCCTTTCCCTTACTGGGGACGAGCTTTTCTCTTTAAAACACAAAGGGTCCCATCAGATCTTCTTGCTCAAGAGGATGATCCTACTGATTACCCTTCTGAGTAGGCCACCCCAGAGGTTCCACAGTGATTCTCATTCCTGCCAATATTGTGACATGATTTGTCACATTCTCTTGAAAAAGAAGAAAAAGAAACACTATTCCCATAGATAACCTGCCACTGTCCATCTATTCATTCATTCATGTGGCAAACCCCAAGGGCCAAGAGCTTGTCAAAAAACCATGGATATTCCAGACCTGGGCCCAGTGATGAACTTGATCTTTTTCACATTTCTCACATTCCCCAGGATCTACCTGGCTTCTGGCACCTGGACTTTGTTTCCTTTCATTGTCTGGAGTGCACTCCTCACGGTCGATGACTGAAGTGAGTTTCTTCAGCTTGATGCTGGGCACCCTTAGGACACAGCTTGTACTTGACTTCTTGGCCCTTTGCCTTCCTGGTTCCTCTGGGCAGCTCCTCGGCATCCCCGGACCCTTGAACTTCACTCTGGGGCTAGCCAGGCCTCCCTCAGCCTCCCAGAAGCGGCACTGCTTATTGTGCCTTGTGTGAGAAACTGTTCAGAGCCTGATAAACCCTGGGCAACACATTTTCTGACTTAGTTTATTTCTAAAGTGTGTCTTTTGAAGTCATCTTTTCATGAGGGATGGGGCTGGGGTTTAGCTTACCTTGTTGGTAGATTATGAAAGATAAATGGCACTTGAGTCCATTTGCAAAACGAGGACTCTCCCTTCTTTCTTTTCATCCCTACCCCCAGCACTGCCCAATGTCCAAAATGCCCTTGATCCCAGATGGCTCAGTGAACCATGAAAAATAAAATATAAAGAATTTCTCTTAACAAAAATGAATCCTTGCAATGACTAATTTGAAAGAGCACTAATTTACCAGGAGGGCTTCTTCTTTGAGACCTGTCTTTGTCACCAGCTAGCTAGGAGACTGGCACGGTCATTAACCTCTGGGACCCTCTTGTCTGCCCTTCATAAACAGAGGACACAGCATGAGTATTCTAAAGGGATGTGCATCATTAAGGATCAAACACGAATGGATAACCAGACCTTCGATTGTATACAATTTCGTTTTTACTATATGGATAAACCTTGATATTTAGAGAGTAATAGAATTATGTTGCTCTCTGTATAGCCATTTGAAGTTAATCAGGCAGTGAATCTTAATTACCTACATTAGTTTAGCCTGGTAAAGTAAAATGAAGCCCTTTCCACACATTGTCTTTCAATCTGCCATTAACAGCAGAGAGAGTCAAATATTCATACACTTGGTCAGCGACCACTGACTCCAGGGTGCTTTCATTCATGGCCGTATTTTCATCTCAGGCTAAGAGAGTTTCCAGTTCAGGATAGGCCTCAACATTCTCTCTTGAAATAAGATTGAGAGAAGCATAAGGACTCAGTAGCACGGACCACCCCACTCCGGCACAACATGTGAAATGGCAGCTCTTCAAAACCTTTCCTCAGGCTATGAAACAGCTCTGAGTCCATCACATTCCTCTTCCTCAACTCTTAGAATCTTGCATGTGCAAATATCTCAGCCTGAAACGACTGCCAGAGTAGGGAAATATCTGGGAGTAAGGTCATCCTTATTAGAAGAGGTTGCTTTACACTATCTGGATTTGGAAGGAGAATTTCATATACCCCTTCTCCACTAAATAGAGCCAAAGAAGTTTAGGGACCACCTAATTCATCTCCTCATCAGGTCCATTTTGCTGATAGGAAAACTGAGTCTCGGTGGGGTCAAATGTTTTGTCCACAGTCCTGCAGCAGCTAGTAGCAGATCTAAAACTAGAACCCAGGCTTCTGACTCCTAGTCCATTACTAAAAAGTGTGTGCTTGGTTTGATGAAGGAATTTAAAATGCTGGGAGTGGAAGGGAAAGAATTGCAAAAGATTAACCAAAGAAAAGAAAGATTTTCCCAAATGGTCTCTAAGACCTTTGATGCAGGCAAAGCCTTGGAAATGGATCTTGGTTAAGTTTCCTTGTGCAGCTGTGCAGACTTACACTTCTCTTTGTACCTGGGAACATGGTGCATTATTCATGCAAACAGAATCTATTTGTTCTGAGACTTTGCAGAGAAGGAAAACATAAGTTAATGACAAAATTAAGAGAAGAAATGATCATGGCTGCGCTTTGGCAGAGCAACCCTGAACAGCCACCTAAAGTTAGATGTGGAAGCCCTCCTTGGAAAAGGAGCCCAGGTGAAGACCTTAATGAGAGCAGTTCTATTGATGCATCTAGAATCCTACGTGCAGTGCTGTGCTGCCTCTGGTGTCCCTGCCTTTCAAGTTTGAAGGCATTTAAGTACTAGACACCTCAGTGGAAATGATGTGAATTCTTTTTGTCCTTATTGTGTGTTTTAAATGTGCGAAATAAGTAAATGTTTTCACGCTGTAAGGTGTTAGGATGGTTCAATGAGGTAGGTTAGAGGGCTTTATAAAATGGAAATATCTGAATGTGGAAAGGAAGACTGTTAACCACTCAGTAATTAATGGGCACTTGCTTAAAGTCTAGGCACTTGCCAGGGATCACAGTTTATTAAATATGTGCAACAGAATTTCTCAACAGGTGTTTTCACTTGGACTCAGCTGACTCATCTGAAGCCCTTGACAAGTGTATACATATAGGCCCCCTTCCAGGCCTGCTGTAGCCAATTCTCTGGGGATGCATTTGAACCTTTGCATTGCTAACTTGCTTCCTGGGGGCTTCTGATGCAGGAGACTACCCTGGAGGGTGGAAACTCTTCTGCTTTTTTATTCAAAGTTGCTTACTTCATAAGCATAAGCATCTATGTTTGATGCATAGAACTGAACATGAGCTTAAATTAGGTCGAAAGATGGTTTGAGGCAAGTTGTGACTGGCTTTGTCTTCCATGCTAGATAACTGAGGCTTTACTCAGTAGGAATAGTTAGCTAAGCACTATCTTTGAGCAAGGTAGAATACTAAACTTGATTTCTAGAAAAATAAACCTGATAGACAGCAGTGAGAAGACCAATTTCAGTAATCCAGAATTGGTTCTTAGTGACTATTTCTCATCTTTTTATTTTACTGAAAAATCATCTGGTAGGAAAGAAATGTCTGAATTCCTCTCCACACCCCCTGTAGGTTTGTCTTTTTCTCTCCACAAAGAGAAAGTCTTGGAGTGGGCTTTTTTCTTTCTCTGCATGTTTGCCCCTTTCCACGTGTGGAGAAGTAGCTCTTCTGATTAGTGTAATTATGCCCTTGTTTAGCCCAGCGGTCCTATATCTGGGTGTGCATTAGAATCACCTGGAGGGCGTGTGAAACTGAAGACTGCTAAGCCCCACCCACTGCATTTCTGATTCGGTGGGTCTGGGCCCAATAAGCTTGCGCTTCCGACAAGTTCCCAGGTGATGCCAATGCTAGTCCACCGGGCCTCAGGCTTGGAGAACCACTGCTTTAGGCCAATATTCTCTTTCCCTGGAAGCCTCAGCAAACAGTAAGTAAGGTTTGTGTTTTTTTATTTTCCCCTTTGAGTTTTTTTTTTTTTTTTTTAATTAATTTATTTATTTATTTATTTTTGCTGTGTTGGGTCTTCGTTTCTGTGCGAGGGCTTTCTCTAGTTGCGGCGAGTGGGGGCCACTCTTCATCGCGGTGCGCGGGCCTCTCACTGTCGCGGCCTCTTTTGTTGCGGAGCACAGGCTCCAGACGCGCAGGCTCAGTAGTTGTGGCTCACGGGCCCAGTTGCTCCGTGGCATGTGGGATCTTCCCAGACCAGGGCTCGAACCCGTGTCCCCTGCATTGGCAGGCAGATTCTCAACCACTGCGCCACCAGGGAAGCCCTCCCCTTTGAGTTTTAAATAAAATAACCTCATGCAACAGGAGAGGAGAGGGTCAGAGATGGAGGATGCCACCCCTTTGTTCTGTGGCGGGGACGTGGGCTCCACTTAGGGCTGGAGGGCTCTGTGGGCTGTGGGGTTAGAGGCTCAGCTCCGAGGCCAGATCCTGGGCTTGGAAACACGGGTCCCTCAAGCTTTGGCCTGTGCTTGAGGGCGGGGGAGCGCTGCATCCCCAAGCGTTCTGCTCTTTGCTCCTGAGGCCCAAAAAAAGATGCCCTGGGAGGCCAGGCTGTCCGGGGAAAGGCTGGCTCTTCCACGGCTTGGGCTGGCACGAGGGGAGGGGGGCTGAGACCGTTCTGTTGGCCCGAACCATGGCCCCTGAGCTCTGCTTTCAACTGCTGTGCCAGTGTCTTCCAGGTGACAGATTCCAATGGGTGCTCCACTGTTTTCTTTTTCAGTGAATTAAACTCATCTGTGCTGGTCCTAATCCCATTTTGGGACTGGGCCCTGCTCCAGCTTTTCAGTCTAAAACCCCTTGTGTACATCAGCGTGGCCTGTCAGTGGGTCCAGCTGCTTTACTTAGGTACGGATAGACCAGGATGCTGTGTTGGGGCCCAGGCCCAAGTAGCAATCTCCAGTCTGTTTGCCTTTTGATACTTCTGTTCACCAGATTTCAGACAGGAAGACAGCAAGAGGAGCAAGTAGTAGGATTTGAGCATCAAACATTTCCTCATACTCTGTGCCGTTTAGAAAGAAAGCAACTTTCTGGAGAATCTGAGTCCTTGCTCATGGGAGCTGATATGCCAAGCGTTGGCCTAGAAAGTTGCAGCAGGATGTGTACATCATTGCAGTGACAGGCTGACATTATATTACTGGGACTTTAAACTACCAAAAGCAACCAAATTGTACATCCAGAACATTCATGCGTGATGTTTTGACCTTTAGATTGTTAATACTAGGGCTTTGACAGAAAGTACTAGAGCAGCTTTCCCGAATTCTGTTTTGGTTTTGTTCTGAATTTCATCCAGAAAAAGAGGGAGCTGTGGACACTTGGATTCATTCAGCTTCCAGAGACTGTGGAGTCCTATCCACAGGGCCTCAAGCTGGTTCTAGATTATTTCCTCCATAAGCCCTGAACATGGGTTTCAGAGACCCATACTGAGATCAATGGCAGGGAAATGTTGTATTTTTCAATCTTCCTTTTCAATAAAAAGGAAGATTTCCTCCTTTTTCGGCAACATGTCATCTTGGTGGATTGAGACAGAAAGCCTATTAAATGGAAAAAGCGTGAAAACATCCTATGTCTGAAACAGACTGTTTTCAGGCATGGAGTTTGGTCAGTTATGTTGGAGCAGAATTAGTTTTTTAAAAAGCATGTTTTTATTGTCAAGTCAGAGAAGAGCAGTAGAAAAGTGAAAGAAAAACTGAAAGAGGATGTGCCCATTGAAACGGACCAAGTGAGGAATTTTCTTAACCAAAAGACTGAGAACTCAGCATCTGAGAGAATACGGATATGAATGGGAGAAGGAAGTGTGCCATATTTAATTGCTTTGAAAGGGAGAACTAAAAACGAAGGGGATGATTTAGTGGTTACTAAATAGGAGACTGGATTTCTCCCCCAAATTTAGCCACATTAAGCAGTACATTCTTAGAGTGAGCCAGGATGTTCCCCAGAGAAAGACTGTCTGGGGCATTACTGGGAGACCTCCTCTTAGCAGCAGGTAGGGGTGAGGGGGTTAGGGAGGGGTGGCCAGTGAATCATAAGAGCACATGGGAACCACCCCAAGACCCGGGACAGATGCATGAAGAGGTTACATGAGATTTGTGCAGGTTATTAAGGGAATATCAGCATAATGTATTTACTGAGTTTTTAAAATAACACAGCTGCTCATGAGAACAGCTATTTACTACGTACTATGAGGGGAACCCAACTAGGACATGTACGGAGTAGAGAGATTTAGGACAGATAACATCCTAAATTTCAGATATAAAGGTCAACATGATTGAAATTAGATCCCCTGGGTGGTGGGTTGCATTTATTTTTGGCCGACCTGGAACCGAGTGAATTTTTATCTCTCAGGCTGGGGACAAAACGAAAGAGAATCTGAAGGTGTGTGTGCTTAGCCTAAGAGCAAAGTGAAAGGAAGGAAAGCACGGTGATCCCGCGCACAGGGATAGCCCCACATATGATTGAGAAGAAAGAGAAGCAACTTAGAAAGTAGGTTAACAAGTTTTAAACTTCACTTGGCCTGCTGAGAAGGAGGGGGAGGAAAAACAGGAACTGGAGTACTCGGAGACTTACCCCTCTGTGATAGAACAATGAGGAAAGAAAGAAACTTCACTGCTGGGAAAATAGAACAGGTTAGTCAAGGCTTGGAAAATTCAAAAGTTGAGAGATGGGAAGATTTGTCGGGGAAGCTCATGGTCTAGGGTCTTCTTACTGGCCCCCAGAGGCACACATGCTTTTGGAAGTTCATGAATTTGCTGAAGGTAGTTTTAAACTGAGACACATGTAGAAAACTGGAGGACTACCCTCAAGAGAGAAGCTTCCTAAGCTTGTGTAAATCAAGAAGCAATAGCCACTCATACACAGCAATAAAATATGCCTGGGCATCTTGCTGGGGGTGGATAACGTCACGGGGAAAGCAAGGCAGTGAGGTTGGTTCGGTGAGCTCCCTGTTATAAACATTGTAAATGTGAGGAAACCTCCTAAGAGCCAATGCCACTAGTGTACAGAGACTGTACACTGAACGCTGTAGTTCAGTGTTGAGTTCTGGAACCTACAGTTCAGAACAGAAATGGCATTTCAGAGGGCCAGATCCTAAGAGGCAGCATCTGTGTGTAACTGTTTAAATCCTAGGAGAGGCTGTGTGATAGATGGATTTCCCCACACCCCCTACTCCCAATAAATCAGAAGGTCACAATTAGCCTCTCAATAGAAGATCTCTTCATCCTGATTTTAGATTGAGACCCATGGGAGAACGAGACCAGCATCCTAGCAGAACTGAAGCCCCAAATATTTTCCCCCTTTTCTCAGCCAGCACTAGGTCTCTGTTACATTCATAGGTGGAGACAAAACTATGAGCCTGGGTTCCTCTCTAAATTGTGTACTGGGATCTGGAAACACAGTACTTTGTGTGGCATCTGCTCTGGAACCTGGGTGAGGGTTAGTTGTGCCATCTGAATTCTGTTGGCACGAATTTGGTGCTGTGATATTTTTACGTGTCCTAACTGACTCTGGAAACATGACAATCATGAGAAGCTTGGAGCTGCACTAATTCAGTTGTGGAGGTGCTAAAAGCAGCACCCATTCGAGCAGGTGGCAACCTGGCATGCAACTTCTGCCAAAGAACTCAAACTCCCTCCAGGTGAGTTACATCTGGCTAAGGGAGAAAACAATAAGGAAGTAGGATTCTAGATTCTCGATTATCATAAGAAATGACACAAATGTATTATGGTTCTGAAAATTCAAAATAAACATTAGCTAAATAAATTAACTTCACTGGGCTAAAACGAAGGTCTTGGCAGGCCTGTGTGGCCCACTTGAGGTTCTAGAAGAGTCTGCTCCCTTGACTTTCGCTGCTTCAGGAGGCTGTCCGCATTCCTAGGCTCAAGGCCCCGTTCCTCCATCTTCAAAGCCAGGAACGTTAGGCAGAGTCCTTCTCCTGCTGCCTTCTCTCTGGGTCTGACCTCTTCTGCCTTTCTCTCCCCCATTTATGGTCCCTTATGATTACATTGGATCCACTCAGATTATCCGGGGACTATCTCCCTGTGTTAAAGCTAATTAGCAACGTTAATTCTATCTGCAACCTTTGCCACATAAGGTAACATATATACCCAGGTCCAGGGATTAGGACGTGGACATCTTACTGGAGTTGGGGGCGGGGGGTGTTATTCTACCTAACGGGGAACAAGGGACTTTGGGTTTAGTTCTCTAAACTGTAATTTATGAGGCAGAGGTGATTTTTATTTTATTTCCTCTCTCGGAATGTAATAATGGGGGAAATCCACATTCAAATTTGAGGCATTTTTATGTTATTATTCGTTGTTTATCCTGTTATGCAATATTTGGATGATATACTGTGGAATGAGAAATAGGTGAAGAAGTGATGGCCTAGATGCAGCATGCCTGTGATGCTAATTTAACTAATGTCCTATCCTGACTCTTCTTGAGGGCCTCTAGGGACAAGAGCTGCACTGCCCAAGTCATAAGAGGGACTGCTGTAGTTCTGGGCTCACCGGCAGAAGCTTCAATGCACTAATGATCTAACACAACCCTCCTG
Source organism: Balaenoptera ricei (assembly GCF_028023285.1). NCBI lineage: Eukaryota > Metazoa > Chordata > Mammalia > Artiodactyla > Balaenopteridae > Balaenoptera > Balaenoptera ricei. Next base: position 92,525,902 of record NC_082651.1, read on the forward strand.
GCTGCCAGAGTCTTGGCCTTTGGACCCAATGGGTTAAGAGAGAACAAAAGTTAGGGAGGGGGGGAGGAACAGTCAACCTTTTCTTCCAATGTCAGGAGAGACTCTGCTCTCTTCCCCATGAGTGGGGATATTGCAGTGAGCAATTTCAGAGTTTCTCTCTAGCAGTTTTCTTGGGTTTCTACGAAATTGGTTACTGGGAGTCATGCTTCTCTCTCTCTTTGCTCACCTTGTGGATCCATAATTCCTTTCTGCTTCCTGTCTTGGTGTAATAAGACTATATCCACCCTCTGTCCCAGTGCAGCTTCTTAGCATGTGACCGAATGGGAAAATCTGATAATGGCTGCCTGCAGGTCCTGTTAGCATGAAGGGGGAGGGGCAAGGGAGTCCCATGTGTCCTCAGACCCAAGTAGTAGTCTCCAAACCAACTCTGTTCAGATATCCTACACTGGTGGTTCTTACACAATTTCTAAGATTAATAAAGCTGTTACACTGATCCCCACCGACTGTCAGGTCTTTGAAATTACATTCAAAGGTTAAACCCAGTGGGATGGTAAGGGAGTCCTCAAACCTCTGAACCTACAGCACATCTAGGTGGGAAATAGAGATCCTTGAAAGCAGAAGCAAAAAGATGTTAAAACACTGTTCCCTTTCTACCAAAGCAGTGACTTAAATCAATAGCCACTGCTTTGTAAACACATACGCATTTTGATGGAGTCTTAACCCACAGGGCTGTGATCTTCATCATTATCGTCTTCATTAGAAGCAGATGGTAGCACAGTGTTGCCTACACACATTTAGGTAATGTTGAAACAATTCCCGGAAAAACGACCAGGCAGCCTAATCAATTCTTTAAGGAGCTACAGTGGGAGCTGGAGTCTAGGAATACGGTCTAGGAATATGAAGCTGTATTGAAACTAAAACAAAAAGAAAAAAAAAACCCTAGAAGATACTAAAATCTCATCAATTTCATTGGGATAATTTTGTTTTATATAAATTTATTTATTTTTGGCTGCGATGGGTCTTTGTTGCTGTGTGAGGGCTTTCTCTAGTTGCGGCGAGTGGGGGCTACTCTTCGTTGCGGTGCGCGGGCTTCTCATTGTGGTGGCTTCTCTTGTTGCGGAGCACAGGCTTTAGGCACGTGGGCTCAGTAGTTGTAGCTCATGGGCTCTAGAGCGCAGGCTCAGTAGTTGTGGTGCACGGGCTTAGTTGCTCCGGGGCATGTGGGATCTTCCCGGACCAGGGCTTGAACCCATGTCTCCTGTGCTGGCAGGCGGATTCTTAAGCACTGCACCACCAGGGAAGCCCCATTGGGATAAATTTTTGAACTATAACATTTTTATTTGCTTTTTTTTCCTATTACAAAAATGTTTTGTTTCTTATAGATTTGGAAAACATAGAAAAGCAAACACACACACACAAATGTATCCCATTTCTACCCAGGAAAAATTGCTATTTAGGATTGTGGTGAGTGTGCTTTTATTATATATGGTCCATTCCTTCCACTCAGGGCATGTCCTTGAACTTCTGTGTAGACATTCTGGGTCTCTCAGAATAACTCCCAGGACTTTCCTGCTTTGGTGTCTTTCCCTGATACATGCTCCCCGCACCAGCCAAGAACTTGTGTCTGCTTCTCCTGTGAAAAAGCAAATCTCAGTGTTCTGGAATATTTGTTACACTTTGGTTGCATCCCGGGCCCCGGAACCTTGAAGGGAGGAGACCTTCTGTGCTCTGCAGGCAGATATTGAGGAGAGGGAGGCTCAAATCTGTTGGTGGGCTGAGTATTTATGTTACTTTCTGAATGCAGCATATTTTTCAACTAGTTTTTCCTCTGATAACACAAGACATTTTGAACTTTCTATATATCATTTATTTTTGTTTCTAGCGACAAAAAGATTAATAGAAATAGCCTATCTTTATACCCCCTTTTCTAGACAGAGCTCAGAATCAGAATAAACTGACCTTCTCTCCCCATCATCATTTTTCTCCTTCACTATATATTAGAAAATGAACAGAAAGATTTTTTTTTTTTACATATTATTTTTGGGCCCAAACACAAAAAAATTAGCTGCTACAACTCAATTTTAAAATGATATTCCTAAGAAAGTATTCTAAAATGAAATACGTTTTTAAAACTTTTTGTCATCTAATAGCCAGTTTTGTTTTTTCCCAGTTTTTTACTTCTTTACTAGTTGCTCAATCTCTTCCTTTTAAAAATTCTTTACAATAAGCTGCAGCTATTCCTGGGAGAAAGTAGTATTTTCCTGGACAAATAAAAATACTGTATTTTTATCTAGTGATTATTTTCAAGGGCTTTTATTTGATCTCTTCAGGAACCTTGTGGTGTAGACGAATCAGGGTGTTTTTCTATTGCATAAGGAGGAAACCAATTCACAGAATGTTTCATAACTTTATTTCCCTTTCTTATGGAATCTCTCTGACTTTTTACAACAGGCATCAGCCCTTGACTTACACCAGCGGGTGGTTATTGCAGTGACCTCAAGGCCACACAGCTAGTGAATGGCAGGCCTGAGACAAGGGCCAAGCATCCCGTATCCAGGTCCCATTGCTCTTGGCACTGACATCACTTTCCACCCAACAGAACTAAAATTGTTTCTGTTTAGGTGAGTTAAGAAACATAAGAGACCCTTGACTGGAGAGCTTTTGCTGTACAGAAAGTTCTCTCTCATGTTTGAAAAGCTTTATGCTGCAGTGTTGGTGCTTCACAACCTTGACCAAACCGGTCCATTCCTCAGCAGAGAGCATACTGGGAGGACAGAGGAGAAAAACAGACACCATGATGTCTTGCCCGTTCTGGAGGGTCCTCTGGAATGTAATTTCCTAGAGCTTGCTGTTAGTTAGTCCAACAGTTATTTATTAAGCACTTGCTCTGTGTCAGGGACTGTCCTAGTTCAGGAGATAATGCAGTGAATAAAAGAGCCCTTCCTCCTGGCACACACATTTTTACAATTGTCTTAGGATTTTATGTTTGTTAATATTGCTGTTAAAGCCTGCCTTTAGCACCCCTTATCTGAATGCGGTCACTGTGATTGATAATTTTCACGGCAGGACAGTCCTTACTATTTACTGGATGCTTACCACATGCCAGACACCAAGCTAAGCAAGTCACGCATTATCTCCTGTAATCCTTGTAACTTCTCTTGTCTCAGGCTGGCATTGTAATTTTCACTCTATGTAATTAATACACAGTAGATCCAGGATTGTAACACAGGTCTGTCTGACTCCTATACCTTCACCGTGATCCACACTGGCTTCTCTTAAGAGGTGTTGTCTTAGATTGCAGGTCCAAGCTACTAGTTCACAGTGAAAATTGAAATTGCTTTTGTTTTATTATCAGATAAATTCAAAATAAATTAGCTTTCAAATCAGATGGAAAGATATATTTGCCCTTTAAGTCCTGTTGGGAGGTGGTAAATGACAAGTGTAAACTTCAGGGCAGACGGTGATGTATGTTTCATCACTTTTCTACCTTATCAGGTATGTCTCCGCTACTGTTGAAAATGATACAAGACAACCATTATTCGCAATTGTCTTCAGTTCTTTGTGGTCAGTCATGAATACACAGTAGACCATATTGCATAAGTTAAAATTATTGCCCATAGATTTTAATTATTTTTGACTTCATCTTTGTTGAAAAATGCACATTGTAACTTAAGGAAGCTTATATTCAAAACATTAATTTACATACATTGTGGCAAGTGAATTACTAGAGGCTGACATATCTGTGTATGAGATTTTGCAGCTTTTCCCCAATCCAGGTCTTTGATCATCTATATAACCCGTGACTCACATTTTTCTTATAAGTTTGAAATATTTGCCTGTTTTAATATCTCTGTTATTATTAACTGGGTCCAGTCATCATGATTCTGACCATGAATTCAGCATAGCTGTTGGTTTTAGGGTTAGAGGTGGTTCAGATTGCCACAGATGTGTAATGCAGTGGGGGAAATTAATAAAGAGTATCAGGTGATATTACTAGATGCTATTTATTGTGAGATCATCATATGGCAGGTACTCCTGTATAGTGGCTTGAATACGTTATCTCACTTAATCTTTACGGCAGCCCAATCTAAGACGTAATTGATGTTGAGAGAGGTTAAAAAACTTGCACGTGCTTGTACTGCTTGTAGGTTTCCAGTCAAGATTGGTCATTTTAACTCTTCTCCACTTTGTGACCGTGTTGTGAGGATTCAGAAGTGGGAGAGATTGAGGCAGACTGGAGCGATGAACAGGTAGGCTTCAGGGAGGCAGTTCCTCTACACTTAAATAAGTAAAACTTGCTACTAACATTTCAATCCCACTTGCATCACTTGAGCATTTCAGGTATAACTGGACAGTTATGACCGGCTACTTTCTTAATTATATCGCGATTAGCTATACCATATAAACATTACAAATGATAATTAGTTATCTAATCAGACGGTTGTCATGACTGCACTTCCCTTTATATCGTGTGTCTTATCACCATTTAAATTTGTGCACATTTTATTCTGGTTGTCTTCATTTTTCCTGTCACAGTTACAGAATGCTGAGGTTTGATTTCAAAGTTGTCTTTGCCTTCTTGTATTTTGTCTCAGATTCTAAGATTGCACCAAAAAGAAATTGTATAAGATTTCATGATATTCTTAATCAGGAAAAAAAAAAAAAAAACAGACTGTGACAAAATGTACAGGTATTTAGAAAAAGTCTTTAGGTACCCTGGCCTTTATCATGACACGTTTTATTATGAAGTCAATTAGAAACAGTGATCTCTTTGGCCTTACAATGTACCCATCCTATGCCCAGAGCCATGGGCATTTTTACTCCCCTGTTACATGAATCAGAAAAATGCTCCCCCTCTAGATTGGTACGTTGCTCGACAAGGGGAAGGTGCCTTGCTGAGGAGAGGCAGGCATCCCTTCCTCCGGTGGATGCGGCCCTAACCAGCACACAAGCTTGGCAGGGGAGAAAAAGGGTGGACAGCAGCCCCTACTTGCCAATAGACCGGGGAACTGGAAAACACAAGAATGGCACAATCACACACGGTCATGAATGCTTGTGCTGGTCACTCTAGAGGGAATAACAGGAAGAGTGCTGAATATTTTGCATTCAGTTCTCGTAGTTCTGCAATCACCTGTTAGGTACGTAATGAAGAAACTGACTCAGGCAAGGAAAGAGCATGCAGCTATCAAGTGTGAGGGCCAGGATTCAGACTGAGGTCTGATTAATTCTAAAGTCTGGCTCATTCTCGCTGATCAACCAACAGTTTATCTCTGCTCTGCAAAAATTTTCAAATGTGTTGGGTGGCACAATCAGCATTCACGGGAAAAAGCAGCAAACCGAATCCTCTGTTCCTTGTGTACTTCAAACGCATCCCCATCTCTTTGCCTTTGTTCCATCTCTTCCTTCTATGGGGAGTTCCCATTTCTTCTTATTTGCATGCGTTCAAACCCTACCTATTCTAGATGGTGATCTGATGCTACTCTCTCCATAAAGCTTCTCTTGATTCACTTTGATAGGGAAATAATCTCCCTCCTACAAATCACCAAAGCATATTCTAACACTCTTACGGATCTGATCTTGCTTGAACTTGCATTATGGCTGTATGTGTCTATGCCATTCTCCCCTCCCCATAATTGCTATAAACTCTGGAATGTTGGTATCTATATGTAATTTTTCTTTTTATCACCACTGCCTGGCACAGTGTAGGAGCTCAAGTTTGCTGACTCAGTGAATAAATGATTAAATGAATGAGTTAACCAACACTAATCAAAGTTTCTTTTCAATAAAATGGTACTCAAACAACCCATACCACTAGAAATAATGATTAAACTTGGATAAGACACTTAAAAAATCTTTAAATGTCTTGAAATCTTTAAAGAGCTGACATTGCAGATGTTATGGGTTTAGTTATACCCCCTGCCCAAATTCATATGTTGAAGTCCTAACACCCAAACCTCAGACTGTGACTTTATTTGGAAATAGGATCACTGCAGATGTAATTCATTGTTAGGAGGTTAGAGAGAAACAATGCATGACCTATAGAGGAATAATTTAAACAACAGTGGTTTCCTCATCTGAAACCATGGAAACCAGAAAGAAGCAGCACAAAATATTTCAAAGGCTGAAAGAAAAGAACTGTCAACTCTGGATTTTATAGGTGGCAAAAATATCCTTCAGGAATGAAGGGAAAAAAATATGATGAAGGAAAACTAAGAGAATTTCTTGCTAGCAGAACACCCCTCAAAGCATGGCTAAAAGAACTGTTTTAAACAGGAAAGAAATAATAAAAGAAGAAGGCTGGCTTAGAGAGAAGAAAGGAAGAACAATGAAGCATGTAAAACTAGAGATGAATATAGTAGGCTTCCTTTTGAGAATGAGTTTTTAAAAATTATGTATGGTTGAAGCAAAAATTATAATATTATCTGATGTGTTGCTCAATGTATATAGAGGAAACGATGAACTCATATATTAAAAGTGAACTGAGTAAAGGGACCTGTATTGAACTAAGATTTCTACATTTTACTTGACTTGGTAAAAATGTCAATATCGGAGACTATATTATGAGTGTATATTGCAATACATAGAGTAACCACTAAAATACTATTTAAAGTGATACATTGAAAAACTTGATAGATAAATCAAGATGAAATTTTAAAAACATTTAAATAACCCATATGAAGGCAAGCAAAGGGGGACAGAAGAATGAAAACCAGAATAACCAAACAGAAAACAAATAATAAGGGCAGGTTTATGCCCCCAACATATCAATAATTAGTTTAAATATGAGTGGCCTAAATACGCCAATTAAAAGATTGGTAGAGTGGGTGAAAGACAGGACCCAACTATATGCCTCTGCAAGAAACTCACTAAACAGAACAAGATAGGTGAGTCGAAAGTAAAATGATGGGGAAAGATTCATCATGAAGCATTATTAAAACCATATATAGCATACCTTCTATATAGCACACAGGTCGGGAAGGTTCTTGAATGTCTTCTCTGTCAAGCCAAATGTCTTGATGGAGTTTTCTAGGGTCAGTCAACTCACTTGCTCACCCATGCCTGCATTGTGACCTCAGGCTAAAAGAAATTATTCTTGCTGAAGTCATCAGTCATCTTTCTAGCGTAAAATTGACATACGTATTTCTGGCACCTTTTATTATTCGATCACCTAGTAGCATTTGGCAGAGAAGACCACTCACTCCTTTTGAATCTCTCAGTTCCCTTGTCCTGAATTGATACTCTTATTTCCTTCTTTCCTTTGACCCCCTTCTCAGTATTTTTTTTTTTTTTTTTTAATTCTGAAGTTACATCTTCTGGACATTTTCCCTTCATATTCTACATACTCTTAGAAGTAATCACATAAATATCTTTGGCTTATTTTTGGTTTTAGTTTAGGTTTCGTGTGTGTGTGGCTTCTATCTGGTGATACTCTCAGATCTTTATTTTCAATACCATCCTATCTTCTGAGCTCCTGATTTATATATCCAACCAGACACTTGTTAGATGTCTTACTGATGTCTAATAGGCATCATAACCCAACATGTCTAAAGTGTAATTTTCTTAGTAAGTTTCAAACCTGCTGTCTCCAGTTTCCTGTTTCAGTGAATGGCACCAATATCCACTCAGCTGCTCTAAATTTAGTTCTGGGTGTTATTCTTTTTTTTTTTTAATTGAAGTATAGTTGATTTACAATGTTGTGTTAATTTCTGCTGTACAGAAAAGTGATTCAGTTATACATATATATATTCTTTTTCATATTCTTTTCCATTATGGTTTATCACAGGATACTGAATATAGTTCCCTGTGCTCTACAGTAGGACCCCATTGTTTATCCATCCTATAGATAGGAGTTTGCACCTGCTAATCCCACACTCCAAATCCACCCCTCCCCCACCACCCCCTTGGCAACCACAAGTCCATTCTCTATGTCTGTGAGTCTGTTTCTGTTTCATAGATTCATTTGTGTCATATTTTAGATTCCACACATAAGTGATATCATATGATATTTGTCTTTCTCTCTCTGATTTACTTCGTTTAGTATGATAATCTCTGGGTCCATCCCTATTGCTGCAAATGGCATTATTTCATTTTATTTTTTATGGCTGAGTAGTATTCCATTGCATATATGTACCACATCTTCTTTATCCATTCATCTGTCGATGGACGTTTAGGTTGTTTCCATGGCTATTTCTTGGCTATTGTGAATAGTGTTGCTATGGATGTGGGGGTACATGTATCTTTTTGAATTGTAGTTTTGTCTGGATATATGCCCAGGAGTGGGATTGCTGGATCATATGGCAACTCTATTTTTAGTTTTTTGAGGAACCTCCATACTGTTTTTCATAGGGGCTATACCAACTTACATTCCTACCCACAATGTAGGAGGGTTCCCTTTTCTCCACACTGGGTGTCATTCTTGATTCTTCAATGGATGCAGACTCATAAGGTCGTATTTCTCTGTTATCTGTCCACTTTTTAACATCTCTACAGTGATCACCCCTCACCCCCAGATTTTGCTGCTGCCATCTTTTATATGGATTACTGCCCCTAATTTTGCTGCTCCTACCTATTCTCTGCAACGCTTCCTACCTGACTCTGTTTTTCCTATAATTTACTCAGAATGGTCACGTTTCTCACATACTAGCGCTCTCTTACTGGCTTCACAATTTCCATTAGGATTTAGTCAAAACTCTTTAATATGGGAAACATGAGTGCCTGCCATATGGGGGCCCAAGGCACATAACATTCTGGAATCATGCTGGCAATTTACCATTTAAAGAATGTGGCTTAAACCCCCATTCTGCAGAAAACCCATCTTCCTCCTTATACCTCTGAGAGTTCTAAAGAGGTTTAGAGTGTTTCTGGTCAACTGGTTCCCTTTCTCCATTGAATTCCTGGTTGATCTCTTTCTTGCATCATATGCCAAACACTTCCTATGTACTGGGCTTCGTGTTGGAGGGCCTGCTCCTGGTTTTTTAAATTCTTCCAAAATATCTTTAATGCAAGGCTATAACTGACTTTACTGAGGTTGGGGTCATGACACTGAGGGCTTACAGCATGGTACTTGGAATAAGTTGAAACTGCACATTAGTTGTCGCTGTCAAAAAAATCATTTGGTCTCAGTCCCCATTTTTCTACCTCTTTCCCTGCTAGAACCCTCCCCTCACCTCTCACTCTCTTATGCTGTGCTTTGATTGCCCTCCTCCACCACTCCCGCCCCTGGGCTGGATGTGGCGTCTGATAGAGGTACTTCAGCTCTCTCTGCCCATCCTCCCTTCCCACATCAGGCCACAACCCCTGTTCCTCGTCTTTCTTAAGCAATAGATACAGCACGACGTTTTCCTAAACAAAAAATCAATTGCTCCAGAGGCAAATTGCTTTATTCCCCTAGAATAAAGAACAGCTGTAGTGGGTACCTTGTTTACTAAATAGCAGACTTGATTCCTGCTACATGGGATACACGCAGCTCTTTGCTACGTGGCCCTGACCTTGCTCTTATTCTCTACTTCGGGCATTCCTAGTGGTGTTTAGCATTTGTACTTCCTGATCCCCTCTGCCTTTGCGTATTTTCTTCTCTGCTTCTTGGAACTCCTTACTGCCAGTCTTTTTCCTAGTTAAGACTTTCAAAAGTGTAATTTTAGGTTAATTCCTCCAACCAGGCTTCCCTGATGCTCTGGATTAGGTTGGGTGCTCCCGACTCGTGCCTTCAAAGGGCATGGTATTTCCCTTCCCGTGGAAAGTATCCTACTTCATTGTAATGATCTGCCGGCTCTCTGAGGTCAGGGACTGTTTCATCTTCACCACTGTAAACTTTGTGTGAGGTACAGTCCCTGGTACATTATAAAAATCAAAAAACATCTGCCACAGAAATGAAAAATGAGTTTATGGCTCCCTTCAAGGAAACTCAGAGGAAGCGTCACCGTATTTCTCTACCAGTTTTAAAGTCGGGATTGCCAGATGGCTTCTTACCCAGTTCTGCTGTACTAATGTGTGATCTGAGGTGGTTTTCTTCAAAAGTAAAACAAAAAACACTCTGATTTCTTACAGTTTCCAAGAAAAATGAAAACAGTTTCAGTCTTTCCTATTAGATTCCATAATTTTTCTAGGATATCTTTCTTTAAAGCAGGTATTCAGATTACTAGAATCATAATTTGGGGAATCCACGTAGCATGAATTTTCTATCACATTTGCCTACAGTGGGGTTCATTTATATCCTATTATACTTTGCCTCATTTGAGCTAATTGTTCTGGAAATACTCTACATTCTTCTACAAACTTAGATTTTCAGGGCATTACCATCTTATAACAAAGTTATTTTGACACACTTAAGGATAAAAGAACCTCAACCTCATTTTTTCCCTTCCCAAAACCTTTGATAATTTTAAATGATTTAGTTAATATTTATTAAATATTATAATATCATAGCACCATGCAATCTTTTTAACTAGTGATTTCAGAATTACCTATGATTTTTAAGCCATTTTTACAAAATGGAGATAATTAAAACTCTTTAGAACACAAAAGTATTTTAGATAATTATCTCAAGTGACCCTCAAGGCCACCTCAAGCAACAGGGAGAATGCAGTCCTTTTATCCTCATTTTACAGGGGACAACATGAAAGTATGGAACTTTAATACAAGGAAAACGTTTGTAATTTTCTTTGTTTGACTTTAGTATAAATACATGGAATTTCATAGTTTGATATGTATTTCCACACAAATATCACATTAAAAATAAAAACTAAAATAAGTAAACTCAAAAGATATTATAGTTGTGTTAAACACATTTTAAAAAGAGAAATAAAACTTTGGGGAAGAGTACTTGGCAGTACAAATGTACTGAAGACTTTTAGGTTCCTTTGCCATGGATTTAATCATTTGACTAAGGTGGTAAAAATATGAACTGACCTTCACATTTAAAGCTGATGTTATTAACCTTCTGTAAACAGAACATTCAGTTAAGAAACGACATTTTAAAAAAACTCTACAATAAAAGAAACTGGGTTTGCAGCATCTCACATATGAAATTCCATTGAATTTTAGAGCAAAAAGGGATCTTTCCGATCTGCTAGTATTATGAAATTTCAAAGAATTACAGTATTCAGATGGTGTTTGGAGATATTCCAGTCTAGGTGTTCCCAAGTACAATTTCATGTTTTGGTTCTGACACATGAGGAAATTTTCATTAATTCTCAACACATGAAAAAAAATTCCTAGTTTTTAAAATAAATCCTATTAAAATTTTTTTTTCTACTCTTTTGATTGTTCCCTGCTCTTAGAATTGAAAAGATACTTTCTTGTCCTTATTTGGGGCCATAAATATTGGCAAGCCTATGTTGGCTTCTCCTCCCCCTTTTTCTTGGGGGTGTGTGTGTGGAATTTTATTAGTCTGGGATATCAAGCAATTCGACACTAAAGGATATTAGCCACTGCTGGTGCCTCCTGAAGTATAGATGGGTAAGCTGCAGCCAGAGGTCTTAGATGATTTGTTCTAGGTCATGGTTTAGACTGGGGTCCCCTGATTCCTAGGCCAGGTCTCTTTCCACTCCCTGTACTGCCTCAGGAAGCATGGATATATATACAATGGAATATTACTCAGCCCTAAAAAAGAATGAAATAATGCCATTTGCAGCAACATGGATGGACCTAGAGATTATCATACTAAGTGAAATAAGTCAGAAAGAGAAAGACAAATATCATAATGATATCACTTATATGTGGAATCTAAGAAAGATACAAATGAACTTATTTACAAAACAGAAACAGACTCACAGGCCTAGAAAACAAACTTATGGTTACCAAAGGGGAAAGGTGTGGCGGGGAGGGAAGGATAAATTAGGAGATTGGGATTAACACATACACACTACTATATATAAAATAGATAATCAACAAGGACTTACTGTATAGCTCAGGGAACTCTACTCAATATTCTATAAGAACCTATATGGGAAAAGAATCTGGAACAGAATAGATATATGTATATGTATAACTAAATCACTTTGCTGTATACCTGAAACTAACAGAAAATTTTAAATCAACTGCAATATAAAATAAAAATTAAAAAAAAAAAGAAAAAGCATGGGATAGCTGCTTTCCCTCTTCTGTGCCAAATTCAACAGTGGGAAGCTGAATCACCCATTAAAATTCTACTCACTAATTCATAAGGCATTAAAAATTAAAAAGTCTATCTCTTGTCAAGTACCTTTCCTTTATTAATTATCCGATCACAACAGACTCAGTTGACTAATAACCCTTGTTACATGTATTTCTAGCTTATTGTAAGGTCCATCTGGGTACTATAGTGTATATGAAGGAAAGTTGATTTAAAAATTATTAGAGCATTTAAAATGAAGGTAAATAAAACCAGCTCGTTCTCAGCAGGAGAATTGTGGGAAATTCATGAGGGGGCAAAATTACTTTCAATAGTAATTTTAAGTAGATTCACTCTCCAGCGTTGAGCCTATGGAAGATAGCATCTTAAATACAAATTTCATTCTCTGATGGCAGAAAAACTTAAACAGCTGGAGTCCAGGGAGGAAAATAGCCTTGAGGAGGGTGAAATTCCAAAACACACTGTAAAAACAAGCACCTGATATTTTTATTTATGTAATTTATCTTGAAAGGGAGGCAAGTAAATATTTAAAAAACAAAGTCAATAATTTTCTTTTTATTTGTTTAGACAAATGAAAAGGTCAGTCGCTGAACTCCTGAGATGATGTGCTCCCAGGAGGCAGGACCACTGCAGTGATTTTTTTTTTTTTTTTTTTAGCCTTGTACTGTCTGCCCGTTTGCAAAGAGCATGCACATTTACATAATATAAAGCAATGTGTTATCAATACAGTAAAATGCAGGCTATAGCAGCTGGAGCTGGCAAAATTAACTGGACCTAAGGGGGAATTAACTCTTTTAGCCTACACTAAATGTTCCCAGGATCTCTAGAAAGTAGAGATTTTGGAGGTTGATGACAGGAACAGATGTTTCCTGTGATGCCTACCATTTCTGCAGATGTTACATATAAGGTGAAAAAAAATTGAACAGCAAGAAATTAGAAATAATCCCTATGTTTCTATGATGCACTAATATTTTACAAAACATGTTCAGTCAGAATCTCAAACCATCCCTGTGATAGAGTGCAGGTAATACAGGTGGGAGAACTGAGGTTCAGAAACATCTGGGAACTTTCTCGAGTGGAATGGAAACTAACGTCACATAACTCCAGATTCAGCCTTCCTGCCACACTCCACTCTGTATCAATCAGATTTGTTCTTTTTAAACTTATTATTCAATGTCTTAGGAAATGCTTGCATTTCAAGGTTTGAGCTACAAGCATATTCACTTTACCTGGAAGATGGCTAGTGCTTCCTCCCAAATCCTGTCATGACGAGGTACTCAGAGTCTTGGGTTGGGGACCTTGCAGATAAGGGTATGAAGTTAAGTGTTTGCCCGAGCTGCAGATGCAACCCCATGATTTGGCAATCATGTCTCTAGCGGAGGCTCGCAGCGGACTTCTTTCCAACACAGCCTGTTCCTTCTCAAATCTTCTTACTTTTACAACAGGGATAGTCATAAAATCCTTGTCTAACTCTGAGGGCTGACAAGTCACATGATGTAAAGAGATAAGTAAGTGTATAGAAAGGTTCAAAGAACTAAACGAATACAAAGCAGTGTTAGGATCCCTGGTCTGGTGTTTATGATTGGTCACGTGGACTCGCTCAAGCTGTGGACGGCTCTATGTCAGCCATGCTGGGGTTGCTCTGGCGCTGATGCTCTGCCCTTCCTCTTCCCTCTTCCCTTCTCTAGCAACATTGGGACATTTCTTGAGTTCCATTTGCCGGTGAGGTTTCCTGTTGATTTTGGTATCTGTAAACTTCTGGGGAGATCTCTTTTAGCTTAACGACGTTGGGACCTTAGAAGCTGACTTGAGTTTGCATTTCATTCATATTTTAAAACGTAATTGAAGTTCATCATTTTTCCCCCAAACTCTTTTAAGACTTCTGCCCTCTTGTTCTGCCTTGCGATTATCCTGGGTTCCAGAGCGAATCATGACATGAGTAAGGATTTCGAGAGAGACAAAGAGTTCAACTACAGATTCTTGATTTAAGATATATTCAGTTAAAAGTGCTTTGATTTCAGAGAGTTCATCTGCATGTTATCAGAGTGGAGGAGAAGGAGTATGAGACATGGAATGTGGAACTTGGAGTTCCCATCCTGATTTCACTGCTAAGTTGCTTTTTAACCCTGGGCAAGTCACTTCTCTGTGGGCCCCATGGATTAGATGGGGTTGAGGATAAGCCCGGGCTGCAGCCATCTAGAGCTTTACATTATCCTGAAGTCTTTGGTAACAGAAGTGCTTCACTGGAAATTCTTGACAGGTATCTGTTGCTTCCATGTCTATGGGAAACAGGCTATAAACGTATATATACAAACAAGATGTTCTTCCTTGTTTTTGGAAAAGACTATGAATCAGGTTGTTGAAGTATTTTGACAAGTCTCAGGTAAAGATACCTAATCCTGGCAGTTTGGAAAGGCTCATCAGCTATGTTCTCATTTATTTCAGGCTGTTGGCTGGTTATGGAGTGGCAGGCATCTTAATTGTACATTAGTGAGGAGTTAATTACATTAACTCCTTTTATAGCAGCTAGTGATTATTAGCTTTCAAAGAAAAAGCTATTTAAGTAGTTCCCACAGCTTTTCAGATGAAAAAGAATACACTGTAAGAGACCTTTAGAGCAGAGCCCTCGATGTCTCCAAATGTCTCCATCATTTGAACTTTAGGACCAGAATGTATCTTCTTGAGCAGGTCACTCATACAACTTAGACCTCTTCTAAGAGGGGGTTAAAAACATGTCAGAAAAAAAAAAAACAAACATGTCAGGACGTGGGAGTGGACACCTGGGCATTTGGAGTCAGGCTTCCTTGTCTTATTAGCTCTTTGATCTTGGACAAGTTCTGTGTTTGAGTTCAGAGTTGTCACCGGTTGTTGTGAAACTTAAATGAGATGAAAGATATGAAAGTGCTTAGAAACCACAGGCACATGTGTAAGTATTCACTGCGGCCTGTCCTGATCACACACAATCATCTCTCATTAGCCCCTAGAGCAAAGACAATTTCCAAATCACCCCAAGAGAGAACTGTCTTAGAGGTAATGCTGTGATAGATGTAAGGTGTGTGAGGTGGGGTTAGGGTTTACACATTGAAATGACAGAGGAAGTTTCCAAAAAGAAATGACTCATGCTGACTCCAGGGGAGGCCTGGAGGAAATAAGGCCTCTTTTCTGGCACAGTTTAGGGGCAGGCAGGCCTAGATTCCCTCCTCTGCTGGGATTCTAGGTGAAGGATCCTTACCCCAAGGTGCTTTAGAAACCTTCCTTCCATTTTCCTATATTTCCCACCTCCTTGTTGGAGGACAGAATTCTTGTCATGTCCACAGCCCAGTGTACAGAGGATTTGGCGACGGGCTGGTAGCACAGTTCCAGGCTGGACAACTAAACTCTCCCTTATACTCTGGGTCCACATCAGTAGCTTCAAGTCATCCTTACCTATCCCTAGACAAAGGCAAAAGATCATTTCTCTTCCAAAGAGCAGACATCTTGAAACCAGACTATTTAAGGAGCCATGAGTTGTCATCTACTATGAGGATGGCAAGGAACCAGCCTGGGTGTCATTGTTATGCCTTTGACACAGTCTGCTGGCCCCTCTTTCAGTCCTCTTCTCCCTGCATTCTAGTTCCTGCCATCTTTAGGGACCAGTGGCATCCTCATTGATATTTTCATTTATTTCTTCTCTTTGCTCTTCTTCCGTTTTTTGTTTATTCATAATAGTAATGATTATTAGTATAGCAATTTCTTACTATGATGAGTAAGACCAGGGTCCTGTGTGAAAGGAATTCAGGGATCAATGCCAGTACAGAGAAGCAACACCACACCATGCTGTGGTGGAAGTCAGAAGGGGAGGCTTCCAAAGTCATCCTGGGCAATCAAGGCAGGAAAGTCTTTAGTGCAGGGAAGCCGTGGTGGAAGTTGGCCAGGCAGAGTGGCAAAGAGTGTGGGGAATGTGTTGGGAAGGATTTCCTGGCAGAGAAAGAGCATATGCAAGAGCCTGAGATGCAGTGGTAAATGTGGGTGATTTGTCTTTATTTCACCACTTCACCTCTGCAGATTCTGTGGCTTTACTGGGGATAGAAGCAGATTAGGGCTGAAGCTGGACGCTGAGGATAGCCAGGTTGTTCTGAAAGGATGAGGAAGCAGAAGCAAGTGCCTGAAAAAAGATTGTCCTTGAGACATCGAATGTCTCATTATCCTGATCTCCAAGACTGTTGCTCTCACCAGCTCGGCCCGTGCTGCCATGACTGAATCCTGAGTGACAGATGAAAGAAAGACCTGGGATGCAAACCACATACCAATGTAGCCAAAGAGCCCTCACAGGATTTCCTCTAAGATCCTGAATGTAGAGAAATGACACCATTTCCTGGCTTAATGTTGCAGTTTTGAATACCTTCCTAGTGACCTACTCCATTTGGAATGATTGACTTAACTATGTGGGAATTGCCTTTGGTGGTGATGGGGGTTGTTTTAGGGAGACCTTGGAAGGCTTTGTACTTCCTGTCCCCCAATTTTCCCACTCAGGCATACAAAGCCCTACCTTTCAAATGGTGAGATGAAATTCAGGAAACCAAGCTCCAGCAAGAGTTGATTCAGTGACTGCTACTGTGTTCTGTGCTCTGTGTGTCAAGGTCCTTGCCCTCTGCAACTGGCCATCCGGGCTCTCTGGAGCCTCGTAAAATGAGAATATGAAACTTCATGATCACTAAGGAGCTTCTGAGATTTCACATTCTGTTTAAATTTGAGGTGTAACTGATATAGTTCATCTTCGCAGGGCAACTTTTGGTAGAGAGTGGGGTGGGAGTATGCATCTCAAGGGGGCCAGGAGGATGTGCCCAGTGGGTGAGAATAGAGGTAAATGGGAGAACTACCACGAATGGCTGGCTGTGCTAGGACAGACCCCTTCTTTTTGGATGCTCAGGGCTGAGCTCCACCCACCTAAGAAGTCCAGTGTCAGGTGCAGATGCTGTGACATTGTTAAACTCCCCTGTGTGCCTACATCCTTTGGAGACTACCGTTTCCCTGCCTGGCTGTGCTTCCAGAATTCATCTTTGCAACGGGTTCATCTCCCATTGTGTGTCCTACCCACGTGGGCAGATTCTGTGCTAAGCTTTGGCTTTCTCACTTTCCCTCTCTGACAGTCCACCTTCTTGGTCCTGCTGGGACTGGGTCAACATGTCGTCTGCCCAGGGCTCCAGGTTGGGAAAGAGAGGAGGCATGGTTTGAATGGAAACCTCCTCATTTACATGTGGCAGAAGCAGTATCATGGTGGAAGCAATGTGTAGTTTTTGTTTTGTTTTGTTTTTTAAATAAATTTATTTATGGCTGTGTTGGGTCTTCGTTTCTGTGCGAGGGCTTTCTCTAGTTGCGGCCAGCCGGGGCCACTCTTCATCGCGGTGCGCGGGCCTCTCACTGTCGCGGCCTCTCTTGTTGCGGAGCACAGGCTCCAGACGCGCAGGCTCAGTAGTTGTGGCTCACGGGCCTAGTTGCTCCGTGGCATGTGGGATCCTCCCAGACCAGGGCTCGAACCCATGTCCCCTGCATTGACAGGCAGATTCTCAACCACTGCGCCACCAGGGAAGCCCCCGCAATGTGTAGTTTTATTGTCTACAAATAGCCAGTTTAAACCTCGATATGAGATCATGTAAAGGGAAGATGAACTCAGTAAAAATCATAACCTTGAAACGTACTGGGAAAAGATAATTTAAGGAACAGTCACCCTCTGGATTAATGATGAAATTATTATTAGTGTGTCACCAATGAAATTACCTTTTAACACTTTGATGCTATTCCTCCTTCTTAAAATAGAGAATCAAATCCAAAAAGAATATTTATTCCAGGAAGACCTCCTGCTTTCAGAGAACAGTCTTACCTCTGGTTATACTTCTCAGGTGAATACCATCCCCGCTCAGGCTTTCGTTGACATGCTTGTGTATACATTATGCAGGAGCAATTTGGGTTGTAAAACCAGTTTGCAAATAAATAAATTTCAGAGATCTGTTTAACGAGAAGGCAAAATAGTGGTCAGAGGGTTCAGCTGATTAGAAGGGGAGTCGAAAACATTAGGAATAGGAAAAGAGAGAAATGAAGGGGAGGATGATGGTGTATGTGTTAATGATCAAACGCAAAACCACAACACTGAGGCCTCAGGAAGACTGACTTGGTCCCTCTCGGTGATGTGAGGAGCTTGGGGACTAAGGAGGGCCGATGGCATGTGTGTTGTCCTTTTCTGCTTACAAAGTTCTTTCACTTTCGTTACCTCCTTTGATCTTCTCAGCAATCTGCAAGGAAAGCAGACCCATTTCACAGGTGAGATGGACAAGAGAAGTGACTTGCCCAAGGAAATACAGCTTGTTTTTAACACAATCATGATAGTTCTGCCAGCGAGCTACAGCTAATCCTCTACACTTTTCATCGAGTCCACCTTCCCCACAAGTGAAGCCATTGTTCTATTATAACATAACTGGAGAAGTATCTCACACACCTTTGGGTAGCCTGTAGTGGTCCCCATTCCTCATACCAAACTTCCTCAGCAAACTCTCTTCAGAAATTATATTTGATTTCTTATGCTTTCTTTTTTGTTTGTTTTGTTTTTACTTTTTTTTAATCTTTTTTCAATTTAATTTAATTTTTATTTTATATTGGAGTATAGTTGATTTACAATGTTGTGTTTGTTTCAGGTATACAGAAAAGTGATTTAGTTATACATATACATATATCCATTCTTTTTCAGATTCTTTTCCCATATAGGCTATTAGAGAATGTTTAGTAGAGTTCTCTGTGCTATACAGTAGGTTCTTGTTGATGATCTGTTTTATATACAGTAGTGTGTGTATGTTAATCTCAAAATCCTATGCTTCGTTTGAAAAGGCAAATAGTATTCAAAAGATTAATTTCTGAAGGGAAAGGAAAGAAGGTGGGATGGTGGAAAGATAAATGGAAGCTGCAATGGGCACAGATTCCCGGGAATATCCTTTAGCACCAAATACAGAGTTGCACCCAAATATCTCAGCTTGGCACCAGAGGCCCTTCACTTTTCCATCTTTATAATGCCAACTTCAGATATGGCCTAATCAAGGTCCACACCATCACTGGCTGCTTCCCAAACATACCCTGCACTGTCTTATCACTTCTCAATAGGAATCTCTCACTCCCAACAAGAATCAACTTCTCTGTGTCCTTTCCTCTCCCCTTCCTCTTCTTCCTTCTTTATTTTGGAACTTTATCCTATACTAATTGTAAGAACAGCTAGCATTAAGTACATGTGTATTAGTTTTCTATTGCTGCTCTATTTCCATAAAGCTAATGGCTTAAAGTGATGCAAATTTATTATCTAACAGTGCTCTGGGTCAGAAGTCTGAAGTGGGGCTCACTAGACTAAAATTGAGGTTTGAAAAGGGCTGTGCTCCTTCTGGGGGCTTTAGGGGAGAATCTGTTTCCTTGCCTCTTCCAGCTTTTAGAGGCCACGTGTCTCCCATGACTCATGGTCGTCTTCCTCCATGTTCAAAACTGGCAACGTCCGGCCAAGTTCTTCTCATGCTGCCATGTCTCTGTGCCCTCTCTTCTGCTGTGCTTCTCCACTTGTAAGGACCCCAAGGCTTCTCACTGGAAGCAGGGCTTTCACCTACTTGTTTACCAATGTAACCTCAGGGACTGGCAATAGTGAATAAAGGTTCTGTGTAAATGTCACCTCCCCAAGCCACTTTTCCAAATGTCCCCTCCTGGAGTTCACCTTGATACTCTGTGCTAAGTTGTCAACTCCTGGGAAGGCTGTCTCAGAGCCTCTCTTCCCAAGGCGTGCCTCATTGCACACAGAACAACGTGCACCCCAAACTGTGCTGCGCTGCCTTCTTGCACACAGCCCGGGGGCCTTCCAGTCTCTAGCATCATTTGAATTACTTTTCCTACTTCCTTGCAGGGTACAGATGCAAACATACACTTTAGAATGCTCTTTCCAGCTCTCCCTTCCTCCAAGTCTGATCGGTGTTCATAAATGAGCGAATATTCATAAGCTTTTCTGAATCTTTCCCAAGCCCCGTCATCCCTTCGATCCCTCACCAAAAACGACTCCTGAACTCAGAACTGAGGAATTGCAAACACAGAGGGCCAATACCCCACTGAAATGCCTGCTCGATTCCTCCTTAAAATTCACAGGCTTGTATGTATTGTTTGCTCACTTCCCCGCTTGGGAGTCCTGGACTGAATGCTAATTTTCTTCTTGAAAACTCTGAAGACAGACCCCAAGGAAAAGCAACTACAACAACTATGCCCTCCCCAAACCCCAAATTCCTTTCGGCTATTTTTAAAATCAATTTCTGATATCTTACAGAAGAATTACTATATGGACTTCGGAGTCAGGAAGACTTGGAGTCAAATTACAGGACAGCCGTTCCCTAAGTGTATTTATCGAGAGCACGTTTACTTCATTTTTCTGAGCAGGGCACAGGTCTGTGGGCCGTTCACTGCACAGCCTCAGTGGCTGCCATTCACATAGACCCCATGGAAACAGCACCCCTAGAGCCGTGCACTGTGGCAGCCCATCTGGGCATCACTCTACTGTGAAATGTGGATTTGCTCAACTGCCACAGGTGCTGCTTATGGAGGTCGATTGACAATATTGTATTTAAAGTACTTGGCGTATATTAAGGCCACAATAAACATCAGTTCATTGTTATGGTTTGAAGCTGGTTTTTGGGGTGTTCTCTTCTACACTGGGCTGAGAATGTTTTACACCACCACTCACAATTGGGTACTCTAAGCCTTTTTAGTGCACACAAACATATAATTTGGTTCCTGATGGATTGGGGCTGATTATTGTTTACGATGGAGTGTTGGGCTTTCATCTGAGTCGATTCATTAGGCCCAGAGAATGAAACAGGTGCTGCTCTGTGGAGTGATAACACCACACACAGCCTCTCTGCCCTGTCACTCCAGCTTGGGCATAAGGGAAAGAATGTTCTAGGGCAAATACTACCGCCCGGGTGATCTTTCCACGTCTTGACTCTGAGTACCTTGCCTACCCATTGAGTTCATTTACTATAGGAAAGAAAGAGTCTCACTCCATTTTTGATGTGTGCCCGCTGCTGGCTTTCAGGCTCTACGCCTTCCCCTTCCCTCTCGCCCCTCTCTGGACACGCTGATAAGAAAGCCTGGTGCACCCTCCACCTGCAATCCCTGGGCCATGTGCACAAGGGCCTTCACCCCAACCCCTAGCCACCTGCCCCTTTCTTCACTCGAGCTATTCCCCAGCAGCTTGGGTGTCTTTCCTGTTCACCCTAGTAAGTTCTGTTATGTGAGTAGTAGTCAGTATTTTCTTGTCCTTTTGGTCCATGTGTAGCATCATCAGTCTCAATATCAGAACTAATTTTGAGTGGGAGGTTGATCACATCCTCTACTGGGCAACCACACAGCGTTAATTTTGCCTTTTAATGTTCTAAGTTGGAGGTAGCTAGGATAGAAGAGAAGAACATAAAACATGAGGCTGAAAAGATTTGAGTTTGAGTCTTCCTTTACCCAGTTGTCAGCTACATGATATTAGTGAAATGACTTACATGCTGTCACTTTTTTGAAATGGGCAGGGTGATGAGTCAGTGGATGAAGTCTTTAAAGTTCACATACAGTAGTTGCCATGTTCACGTACAGTAATTGCTGCGTTTTGCTGATTCAATGGGATGATGACTTCAGGATGACTAGAATATGGACTAAAAACTGTAAAGTGCTTCACACAAGGCCTGGCACATAGTAGGTATCCAACAAAAGTGAGTTTCCTTTCTTTCCTTTCACCCTCTCTACCCATGGCGCTCCTTTATCACCACTAAGGAATTCAGTGATAGACCTTTACTGCTTGCTTAGCTACTTTCAGTGTCCTGTCCAAACATTGCACTGGCTTACCTATCTGAAAGTAAACTCATGCCAGGAGAAGGCACCTCATTTCTTGATGCTAAGGGTTCAGGAAAGGGGGAGGGAATGGAATCATCGTTTCCTGGAGTTGCCATCACCTGATCTGGACAATAAGGCCTTGGGACTATCATTGACTGTTTCCTCAAAGGTCAGGTGAAATGATGAAACCAGATTTTTGGATATGAGTGAAAAAATTGCCCATCTCACGGAAGAATAGAAGTGCATTGGCAAACCTGCTAAAACACAAATCATGACTCAGACTTTTATGGAAGGGCATTTTGTTATTTTATTCTTTTATTTTTTATTTTTAAACATCTTTATTGGAGTATAATTGCTTTATAATGGTGTGTTAGTTTCTGCTATATAACAAAGTGAATCAGCTATAAATAAATCCCGATATCTCCTCCCTCTTGCATCTCCCTCCCACCCTCCCTATCCCACCCCTCTAAGTGGTCACAAAGCACAGAGCTGATCTCCCTGTGCTATGCGGCTGCTTCCCACTAGCTATCTATTCTACACTTGGTAGTGTATATAAGTCCATGCAACTCTCTCACTTCATCCCAGCTTGCCCTTCCTGCTCCCCATGTCCTCAAGTCCATTCTCTACATCTGCGTCTTTATGTCATTATTCCTATCTTGCCTCTAGGTTCTTCATAACCTTTTTTTTTTTTTTTTAGATTCCATATATATATGTTAGCATACGGTATTTATATTTCTCTTTCTGACTTACTTCACTCTGTATGACAGTCTCTAGGTCCATCCACCTCACTACAAATAACTCAATTTCGTTTCTTTTTATGGCTGAGTAATATTCCATTGTGTATATGTGCCACATCTTCTTTATCCATTCTTCTGTTGATGGACACTTAGGTTGCTTCCGTGTCCTGGCTATTGTAAATAGAGCTGCAATGAACATTTTAGTACATGCCTCTTTTTGAATTATGGTTTTCTCAGGGTATATGCCCAGTAGTGGGATTGCTGGGTCATATGGTAGTTCTATTTTTAGTTTCTTAAGGAACCTCCATACTGTTCTCCATAGTGGCCGTATCAATTTACATTCCCACCAACAGTGCAAGAGGGTTCCCTTTCCTCCACACCCTCTCCAGCATTTACTGTTTGTAGATTTTTTGATGATGGGCATTCTGACTGGTGTGAGGTGATACTTCATTGTAGTTTTGATTTGCATTTCTCGAATGATTAGTGATATTTCAGCATCTTTTCATGTGTTTGTTGGCAATCTGTGTATCTTCTTTGGAGAAATGTCGATTTAGGTCTTCAGCCCATTTTTGGACTGGGTTGTTTTTTTTTTTGATATTAAGCTGCATGAGCTGCTGATAAATTTTGGAGATTAATCCTTTGTCAGTTGCTTCATTTGCAAATATGTTCTACTGTTCTGAGGGTTGTCTTTTCATCTTGTTTATGGTTTCCTTTGCTGTGAAAAAGCTTTTAAGATGCATTAGGTCCCATTTGTTTATTTCTGTTTTTATTTCCATTTCTCTAGGAGGTGGGTCAATAAAGATCTTGCTGTGATTTATGTCATAGAGTGTTCTGCCTATGTTTTCCTCTAAGAGTTTTATAGTGTCTGGCCTTAAGTTTAGGTCTTTAATCCATTTTGAGTTTATTTTTGTGTATGGTGTTAGAGAGTGTTCTAATTTTATTCTTTTACATGTAGCTGTCCAGTTTTCCCAGCACCACTTATGGAAGAGGCTGTCTTTTCTCCATTGTATATCCTTGCCTCCTTTATCAAAAATAAGGTGACCATGTGTGCATGGGTTAATCTCTGGGCTTTCTATCCTGTTCCATTGATCTATATTTCTGTTTTTGTGCCAGTACCAGACTGTCTTGATTATCGTAGCTTTGTAGTATAGTCTGAAGTCCGGGAGCCTGATTCCTCCAGCTCCGTTTTTCTTTCTCAAGATTGCTTTGGCTATTCAGGGTCTTTTGTGTCTCCATACAAATTGTGAAATGTTTTGTTCTAGTTCTGTGAAAAATGCCAGTGGTAGTTTGATAGGAATTGCATTGAATCTGTAGATTGCTTTGGGTAATATAGTCATTTTCACAATGTTGATTCTTCCAATCCAAGAACATGGTACATCTCTCCATCTGTTTTTATCATCTTTAATTTCTTTCATCAGTGTCTTATAGTTTTCTGCATACAGGTCTTTTGTCTCCCTAGGTAGGTTTATTCCTAGGTATTTTATTCTTTCTGTTGCAATGGTAAATGGGACTGTTTACTTAATTTCTCTTTCAGATTTTTCATCATTACTGTATAGGAATGCAAGAGATTTCTGTGCAATAATTTTGTATCCTGCTACTTTACCAAATTCATTGATTAGCTCTAGTAGTTTTCTGGTAGCGTCATTAGGATTCTCTAGGTATAGGGTCATGTCATCTGCAAACAGTGACAGCATTACTTCTTCTTTTCCGATTTGGATTCCTTTTATTTCTTTTTCTTCTCTGATTTCTGTGGCTAAAACTTCCAAAACTATGTTGAATAATAGTGGTGAGAGTGGGCTACCTTGTCTTGTTCTTGATCTTAGTGGAAATGGTTTCAGTTTTTCACCATTGAGAACGATGTTGGCTGTGAGTTTCTCATATATAGCCTTTATTATATTGAGGTAAGTTCCCTCTATGCCTACTTTCTGCAGGGTTTTTATCATAAATGGGTGTTGAATTTTGTCGAAAGCTTTTTCTGCGTTATTGAGATGATCGTACGGTTTTTGTCCTTCAGTTTGTTAATATGGTGTATCATATTGATTGATTTGCGTATATTGAAGAATCCTTGCATTTCTGGGATAAACCCCACTTGATCATGGTGTATGATCCTTTTAATGTGCTGTTGGATTCTGTTTGCTAGTATTTTTTTTTTTTTTAAAGAGATATGCTCCCTGTACATTCACAGTAATTATTTTGGAATCTAGTCTTTGTTTTCAGATTCCTGGGGGATATTTTTCTTTTCTTTTTTTTTTTTTTTAAATTTTTATTTATTTATTTATTTATGGCTACATTGGGACTTCGTTTCTGTGCGAGGGCTTTCTCTTGTTGCGGCAAGTGGGGGCCACTCTTCATCGCGGTGCGCGGGCCTCTCACTATCGCGGCCTCTCTTGTTGTGGTGCACAGGCTCCAGACGCGCAGGCTCAGTAGTTGTGGCTCACGGGCCTAGTTGCTCCGCGGCATGTGGGAATCTTCCCAGACCAGGGCTCGAACCCGTGTCCCCTGCATTGGCAGGCAGATTCTCAACCACTGCGCCACCAGGGAAGCCCTGTTTGCTAGTATTTTGTTGAGGATTTTTACAGCTATGTTCATCAGTGATATTGGCCTGTAGTTTTCTTTCTTTGTGACATCTTTGTCTGGTTTTGGTATCAGGGTGATGGTGGCCTTGAAGAATGAGTTTGAGAGTGTTCCTCCCTCTGCTATATTTTGGAAGAATTTGAGAAGGATAGGTGTTAGCTCTTCTTTAAATGTTTGATAGAATTCGCCTGTGAAGCCATCTGGTCCTGGGCTTTTGTTTGTTGGAATATTTTTAATCACAGTCTCAATTTCGTGCTTGTGATTGGTCTGTTTATATTTTCTATTTCTTCTTGGTTCAGTCTTGGAAGGTTGTACTTTTCCAAGAATTTGTCCATTTCTTCCAGGTTGTCCATTTTATTGGCATAGAGTTGCTTGTAGTAATCTCTCTTAATCATTTGTATTTCTGCAGTGTCAGTTGTTACTTCCCCTTTTTCATTTCTAATTCTATTGATTTGAGTCTTCTCCCTTTTTCTCTTGATGAGTCTGGCTAATGGTTTATCAATTTTGTTTATCTTCTCAAACAACCAGCTTTTAGTTTTATTGATCTTTGCTATCATTTCCTTCATTTCTTTTTCATTTATTTCTGCTCTGATCTTTATGATTTCTTTCCTTCTGCTAACTTTGGGGTTTTTTTGTTCTTTCTCTAATTGCTTTAGGTATAAGGTTAGGTTGTTTATTTGAGATGTTTCTTGTTTCTTGAGGTAGGATTGTATTGCTATAAACTTCCCTCTTAGAACTGCTTTTGCTGCCTCCCATAGGTTTTGGGTTGTTGTGTTTTCATTGTCATTTGTTCCTATGTATTTTTTGATTTCCTCTTTTATTTCTTCAGTGATCTCTTGGTTATTAAGTAGTGTATTGTTTAGCCTCCATGTGTTTGTATTTTTTTTACAGATTTTTTCCTGTAATTCATATCTAGTCTTGTAGAGTTGTGGTCGGAAGAGATATTTGATATGATTTCAATTTTCTTAAATCTACCAAGGCTTGATTTGTGACCCAAGATATGATCTATCCTGGAGAATGTTCCATGAGCACTTGAGAAGAAAGTGTATTCTGTTGTTTTTGGATGGAATGTCCTATAAATATCAATTAAGTCCATCTTGTTTAATGTATCATTTAAAGCTTGTCTTTCCTTATTCATTTTCATTTTGGATGATCTAACCATTGGTGAAAGTGGGGTGTTAAAGTCCCCTACTATTATTGTGTTACTGTCAATTTCCCCTTTTATGGCTGTTAGCATTTGCCTTGTGTATTGAGGTGCTCCTATGTTGGGTGCATAAATATTTACAATTGTTATATCTTCTTCTTGGATTGATCCCTTGATCATTATGTAGTGTCCTTCTTTGTCTCTTGTAATAGTCTTTATTTTAAAGTCTATTTTATCTCATATGAGGATAAAGCTTGCTACTCCAGCTTTCTTTTGATTTCTATTTGCTTGGAATATCTTTTTCCTTCCCCTCGCTTTCAGTCTGTTTGTGTCCCAAGTCTGAAGTGGGTCTCTTGTAGACAGCATATAAATGGGTCTTGGTTCTGAATCCATTCAGCCTGTCTATGTCTTTTGGTTGGAGCATTTAATCTATTTACATTTAAGGTAGTTATCGATATGTATGTTCCTATTACCATTTTCTTAATTGTTTTTGGGTTTTTTTTGTAGGTCTTTTCCTTTTCTTGTGTTTCCTGCCTAGAGAATTTCCTTTAGCATTTGCTGTAAAGCTGGTTTGGTGTTGCTGAATTCTCTTAGCTTTTGCTTGTCTCTAAACATTTTAATTTCTCCGTCATATCTGAATAAGATCCTTGCTGGGTATTGTAATCTTGGTTGTAGGTTTTTCCCTTTCATCACTTTAAGTATGTCCTGCCACTCCCTTCTGGCTTGCAGAGTTTCTGCTGAAAGATCAGCTGTTAACCTTATGGGGATTCCCTTGTATGTTATTTGTTGTTTTCCCCTTGTTGCTTTTAATATTCTTTCTTTGTACTTAATTTATGATAGTTTGATTCATATGTGTCTTGGCATGTTTCTCCTTGGATTTATCCTGTATGGGACTCTCTGTGCTTCCTGGACTTGATTAACTATGTCCTTTCCCATATTAGGGAATTTTTCAACTATAATCTCTTCAAATATTTTCTCAGTCCCTTTCTTTTTCTCTTCTTCTTCTGGGACCCGTATCATTCGAAGGGTGGTGCACTTAATGTTGTCCCAGATGTCTCTGAGACTGTCCTCAATTCTTTTCATTCTTTTTTCTTTATTATGCTCTGAGGTAGTTATTTCCACTATTTTATCTTCCAGGTCACTTATCCGTTCTTCTGCCTCAGTTATTCTGCTATTGATTCCTTCTAGAGAATTTTTAATTTCATTTATTGTGTTGTTCATCATTGTTTGTTTGCTCTTTAGTTCTTCTAGGTCCTTGTTAAACGTTTCTTGTATTTTCTCCAATCTATTTCCAAGATTTTGGATCATTTTTACTATCATTACTCTGAATTCTTTTTCAGGTAGCCTACCTATTTCCTCTTCATTTGTTAGGTCTGGTGGGTTTTTACCTTGCTCCTTCATCTGCTTTGTGTTTCTCTGTCTTCTCAGTTTGCTTAACTTACTGTGTTTGCGGTCTGCTTTTCGCAGGCTGCAGGTTCATAGTTCCCGTTGTTTTTTGTGTCTGCCCCCAGTGGCTAAGGTTGGTTCAGTGCGTTGTGTAGGCTTCCTGGTGGAGGGGACTAGTGCCTGTGTTCTGGTGGATGAGGCTGGATCTTGTCTTTCTGGTGGGCAGGTCCACGTCCGGTGTTGTGTTTGGGGTGTCTGTGACCTTAGTATGATTTTAGGCAGCCTCTCTGCTAATGGATGGGGTTGTGTTTCTGTCTTGCTAGTTGTTTGGCATAGGGTGGCCAGCACTGTAGCTTGTTGGCCGTTAAGTCGAGCTGGGTCTTAGCATTGAGATGGAGATCTCTGGGAGAGCCTTCGCCGTTGGATATTACGTGGAGCTGGGAGGTTTCTGGTGGACCAAGTTTCTGACCTTGGCTCTCCCACCTCAGAGGCACAGGCCTGACAGCTGGCTGGAGCACCAAGACCCTGTCAGCCTCACGGCTCAGAAGAAAAGGGAGAAAAAAAGAAAGAAAGAAGAAAAAAATAAAGTTATTAAAATAAAAAAATTTATTTAAAAAATTAAAAGTAATAAAAAAAGAAAAAAGAAAAGAAAGAAGAGAGCAACCAAATGAAAGAAACAAATCCACAAATGCAATGATAACAAGTGCTACAGACCCTACTAAGAAAAAAAAAAAAAATGAAAAACACCAAAAAAAAAACAAAAAACAAAAAAACCAAACGGACAGACAGAACCCTAGGACAAATGGTAAAAGCAAAGCTATACAGACAAAATCACACACAGAAGCATACACATACACACTCACAAAAAGAGAAAAAGGAAAAAATATACATATATTGTTGCTCCCAAAGTCCACCACCTCAATTTTGGGATGATTCGTTGTCTATTCAGGTATTCCACAGATGCAGGTACATCAAGCTGATTGTGGAAATTTAATCCGCTGCTCCTGAGGCTGCTGGGAGAGATTTCCCTTTCTCTTCTTTGTTCGCACAGCTCCCAGGGTTCAGCTTTGGATTTGGCCCAGCCTCTGCATGTAGGTCATCTGAGGGCATCTGTTCTTCACTCAGACAGGACGGGGTTAAAGGAGCCGCTGCTTCGGGGGCTCTGGCTCACTCAGGCCGGGGGGAGGGAGGGGTACGGATGCGGGACGAGCCTGCGGTGGCAGAGACCGGCGTGACGTTGCAGCTGCTTGAGGCGCACCGTGTGTTCTCCTGGGGAAGTTGTCCCTGGATCACGGGACCCTGGCAGTGGCGGGCTGCACAGGCTCCTGGGAGGGGCGGTGTGGAGAGTGACCTGGGCTCGCACACAGGCTTCTTGGTGGCGGCAGCAGCAGCCTTAGCGTCTCATGCCCGTCTCTGGGGTCCGCGCTCATAGCCGCGGCTCGCGCCCATCTCTGGAGCTTGTTTAGGTGGCGCTCTGAATCCCCTCTCCTTGTGCACCCTGAAACAATGGTCTCTTGCCTCTTTGGCAGCTGCAGACCTTTTCCTGGACTCCCTCCTGGCCAGCTGTGGTGCACTAGCCCCCTTCAGGCTGTGTTCACGCCGCCAACCCCAGTCCTCTCCCTGCGATCCGACCGAAGCCCGAGCCTCAGCTCCCAGCCCCGCCCGCCCCGGCGGGGGATCAGACAAGCCTCTCGGGCTGGTGAGTGCTGCTCGGCACTGATCCTCTGTGCGGGAGTCTCTCTGCTTTGCCCTCCGCACCCCTGTGGCTGCGCTCTCCTCCGCGGCTCTGAAGCTTCCCCCGCCGCCACCCCCCGTCTCTGCCAGTGAAGGGGCTTCCTAGTGTGTGGAAACCTTTCCTCCTTCACAGCCACCTCCAGTGGTGCAGGTCCTGTCCCTATTTTTTTGTCTCTGTTTTTTCTTATTCCCTACCCAGGTACTTGCCTTTTGGAAAGTCTGAGGTCTTCTGCCAGTGTTCAGTAGGTGTTGTGTAGGAGCTGTTCCATGTGTAGTTGTATTTCTGACGTATTTGTGGGGAGGAAGGTGATCTCCTTGTCTTACTCTTCTGCCATCTTGAAGGTCCTTGGAAGGGCATTTTAGAAGGAAGGAATGAGCAGCACAGCATCTACATCACACTTTGGGGTAGATGTAGGTGGGGAGCTCAGCATCTTAAATGAAAAGGCAATGGTTGAGAAAGGAATCTTCTAGTATTTGTAGGGGATTATGATTATAAAACACTTTATAATGTAGGGTCTTGTCATTTGGAAGATAGCACTAAAAGTAATGATAATTAACATGATCTTCTTTTGCTATGTGGCAACAAGGCTATACATGATTATCTTTTCTTCCTCTTTTTAGCTCAGTTTTGTTTTCCCCCTATGCCCTGTTGTTTAGAAAGAGAAATTTGAGAACCATTTTGTTGCCCCATATTTAGGATTACCTTCCTTCAATACATAGAGAACTCTTCTTTCAAAGGAAGGGTTCTGTTTTCTGGCTACCCCCCTTTTTATTATTCCTTGTGGAATAATAAAATTCTATTAATAGATTGTCAGAGCCAGAGATTATCCTGAAGAATCCACCCCCCCTTCCTAGAGGTGAGGAGACCAAAGCCTAATTGCCCAAGATCATACAACCAGTTAGTGGTTGCATATCCTGCCTTTTCTCCTGTGTTGTACACATACTACAAGGGACCATTTCTCAGTATCATGAAGAATGTTATTAATCCATCTCTATATTTAGTGTGAACTTGACTTTTTTCCTAAACATTTATCTGGGTCACTGATAACACATTTTGACATTGATCCTGCTGTACTTTGTGGCCTTTCATCAAATCTTAAATGAGAGGACAACTTAAGTTCTACGCCTGAACATCTCACGCAATGCAGGAACTCCCTTTATAACATTTCTGATGAGTAAACATCTAGTTTTCTTTAACAGTTCCAGTGACAAGGAGCCTGGGCTGACTCTAAGTCATTGTGCCTTTCATTAGTCACATTTAACACAATACCCTCGGCTCAAGTCAGCCTAGCCCTTCTTCATTTTTTTAATCTTATTTGAGAACTTTAATCCTTTATTCTTAGGCCAGAAACACTTTTCTCAAAAAAAAAAAAAAAAAAAGAAAAGAAAAGAAAAATTTCTGGGTTTCTGCTAATTTTTGACCCTGTTCTATTGTGTTTGTTTGTGCCATCAACTGTTCAAGTGTTTTAAAAATTGGAGCTTATTGAAGGGCTTGGCAAACAACTTGTAAAAATGAACACTCTCACCTATTTTGCCTTCATTTTGATGATTAGCGATCGTGTATTCTCTTTTTTCAGTGTCACAACAACGTCATGGAAGAGGCAGTGTGGAGATGTTGCTATGGATGATGTTGAGTGAGGGTTGAAGGAGGCTACTTCATTCACAGATGTCCACTCACCTGGTAAGAGATTTCAGACTTGCACGTTGATCAGTATCACTCAAGGTCAGTTTTGTTTTCTACAATACTATGTGTGCTGTCTTCATGAAAGCAATGTCTCGCACCTGTGACTACATTTGGGGATGGACATTTTGGGGGAATGTGGGATGGTTCCTTGCATCCCTAAAATCAACCCAAGACTATAATCTCCTCCCCCATGACTTGTTGATAAGAGCCACCATGAAGTGCATGATTTTTTATTTTATACATTGTATCTATTGCGAGTAGCTAACTCCCTTCCTCTCTCCTGGCTTCATATCTAGCCTAGATCTCTTAGAATGGAAACATAGTTTTTTCCGGTTTGTACATAGCTTCCCAAATTCATGACAGCCATTCGTGTTTGATTTCCACACTGGAATCTTGCCTATGAAATGTGTCCAACTGTTCCTAGGTAGTTTCTCAGTTATAGGCTAATTCCAATCATATTGAAACAAAATAGACTTATGAGACATAAGCTCAGTTTTTTGATTCTGAGAACTGGCATGTTTTCCTTCAGTTATATTATGAGAAATGAGTTGGGAAGGGATGGATGAGAGTCGGCAGCTCTTGACAGCTGGCACAGTGGAGGGCAGTGAATGGGGAGGAAGAGCAGGTACGTCTCTCTACTCTCTGGCCCTCAGCATCATCATCGGTAAGATGGGCATCCTGACATTGACCTGCTACTCTTTCTGCACATCCGTCAGGTAGCACATGTGAAGTGCCCCTCGTGGTGCTGGAAATACGGGAATCCCTCAGCAAATGGTGATTCCTTCTTTTATGACAAATGAGATCAGGCATGAAATGTGCTGTGTAGACTTCAAAGGTCTCACTATTATTGTTTGTTAGTTCTTTCTTGGGTGCTTAGAGTTTCACTCCTTAATTAGAGGCCACTCCCTTAACTTTTTTGGAACAGCATTAAATCCCAAAGGCTGCCTTTGATCTGGGCTGACTAGGTCACACCCAGGTTTTTAAATACAGTTATAATCTCCAGCTAATCATAGTATACATGCTGACAGCTTACTGCCTAGCAGGGGGTGTGTATAAACCAATAGCCTTATCCACCACTTTAGTCTCTCCATTCTTGGATTAACCAGATAAGAAGTGTGAGAAAGAGCTCTGACTTCCCCCTTTTGGGAGGCTTCCTGCAAAATAAGTCATTCTGGTCTAGGAAGCTCTGCTGTCCTACCTAATCCCTCGGGGGGGCAGGCAGACAACAGACAACAGGAGTCACCACAGTGTTGAAAAGCATAAGCCTTGGAATCAGACAGATGGGTTGATTCAAGTCCAAGATTATCCATTCCACTGCTGTAATGTAAGTGGTAGTTTATTTCATCATTCTAAGTCCATTTCCCTGTCTATAAAAGGGAGACCATATTGCCTACTCATTGCATTGCTGTGTGATGCACTTGTCACATCGTAAATGCAAAATTCAAACTAGTGTTTCTTTCCAGACTTTCTGCATGTGGACCAATGTCTGCCTCATCAGGGTGCTTTTCCTTCCTGTGCAGAGGAATCTGCCCCTTCCCAGTCCCCAAAAGGGACTATTTCCACTTAAATGGTTTCACAGCCTGCCTAAAAGGTCAAAAAGGACATATTCCTCATACACTTATTTATTCATTTATTCAACCTATTGACTCCCATCAAGGTCCTCAGCTATGAGATGCAGGTTAATTGGAAATTATATTTCATGTTAAAATACTAACAAATCTCTCGTACTGTACTAGAAAATAATCATTTAAGGAATACATTAATTCAGTAGTAGCGCTTCTGAGATGTTTTGTATTTTAGAAACTATATAAATCCTTCAGATGTTTTGATGAGACATGTTTGAATAATTAATTTATATGCTCATATATCTAAGAAGCTTGCAAAACTATTTTATTTGAATGCAATATATATATATGTATATGTGTCTATATTTAATCTCTTATTACCTTGTGAATTATATAGTCATGTCATGTTTCCATTATTTAGACAGATCTCTGGAAATAAAGGGCGGTCTGTTATTTACTAAGAAAATAATTCCAGATTTATTTAAGGATTTCAGCTTTTCTCATCCAAAGCGAAACGCAATTAACTCACTCTGGCATTCTTTTGTTTAACATTTATGAAATAACTACTGCAAGGTGAGACTGCGTGATTCCTCAAGTTTGCCTTCTTGTTCCCATTGAGCCTTTTCCAAAACAGTCTCCTCAGGCAAAGTCAGAGATTGAATATTGTTGGTATGCTGTAGAGGGAATGTCATAGTCAATATGCAGATATTAAATCCAAAAATAGTTGTTGGCCTAAGGAGGCAGCAAAGCTCCTGATTGGAATTGTGAAGTCAAGTGGAGGATGAGAAAGGGAGAACGGGGTGGGGGGTATGAAAGGCATGTTTCCTGTTTGTGTCTCTTCCACATTCCTGTGTTGAAACCCTAACCTTCCCCCCTGCCCCCCGCCCCATGAGGGTAATTAGGTCATGAAGGTGGAGCCCTCATGATGACGTTAGTGCCCTTATAAAAGAGAGAGAATTTAGAAAGCTTACTCTGCCCGCCCCGCACTCCCTGCCATGTGAAGACAGAGCAAGAAGGTGGCCATCTGCAAACCCAGAAGGGAGCTCTCACCAGACCTGGCCATACTAGCACCGTGATCTCAGACTTCCAGCCTGCAGAACTGTGAGAAGTTTCTGTATAAGTCAGTCAGTCCATGGTGTTTTGTCACAGCAGCCTGGACTGACTGAGATAAAGCAGAAGAAGCATTTTGGGGAGCAGTGTGTATGATTAAGATGGTGTAGATTAAGTGGTACAGATGGATTCAAAGCATGGACGGCCAGTGCCTAAGACATAGGTTTTTATTCCAACAATCAACCAGCCCTTACTGAGTATTACTGTATAGCAGACTGGAGATACAATGTGAAAATATTCTTCCCCTCAAGCAAGTTTGTCCACTGGCTGTGCCTATCCCAGCACTACCCAGGACACAGGTCAAGGGTTCATGTTGTCTGGCATGTCTCTAATGTAGCCTAAGATGTACCAGGCGGTCATAGTTTAATGCTGTTTGATGCTTAGCTTTGACACTTACCTCCTCTCTCTCTGATTCTTCACGAGAAATAAATACCTGGCTAAAATTTGATTTACCATGTAATTCTTCTACAGGGATAAAAAGTATTTG
Source organism: Balaenoptera ricei (assembly GCF_028023285.1). Taxonomy (NCBI): domain Eukaryota; kingdom Metazoa; phylum Chordata; class Mammalia; order Artiodactyla; family Balaenopteridae; genus Balaenoptera; species Balaenoptera ricei. The sequence goes on from NC_082651.1 coordinate 92,560,302, forward strand.
TCAAAAGACACAGAACAGCTGCTCTCCCTGCCGATTGTAGTTTTCACTGTAAATTAATTAAATGACATGGTGTGGGTTCCACCTTGACAGACTGATTCTGTTTGCATCCTGGGTTAAAAAAAAAAAAAAAAAATCAGGGGCTGACCCTGGACTGGTGAAGTAAATGCATATTATGGGTATACAAGACTAAATATATACTTTTTAACCCCTTGGCTGTTCTTCTCTGAGCAATGGCAGACTTGGGCTTGAGTAGGAGAGAGTGGCAAGAAATATGGTGGGCACTGTGGAAAGGAGTGAAATGAGGTCTGGTCAGGACTCAGGAGGTGCCCTAGCTCCTGTTCTGACACAAACTCACAGTGTGATTCTTGGCAAATGGCTTAAAAACACTGTGTAACTTTTTCTGATCTACTGAAAAACAATAATGTCTAGTCCAGAGTCCTCTAAGGATATAAGACTAACTCGTAAGAAATAAGTAAAGAATAGTATGAATAAATATAAAAAAAGAATCACATGTGTGATGATTATCCCTGGTGGTGTGTGTCAGAATCACCTGTTGTGAATTTTAAAAATCACAAATAACCAGGTTCCAACTCAGACTTATTAAGTTATCTCTCCCTCACCTTCACTACCACCCCCCACCCCCACCCCCACACAGAAAATGGATAAAAGTGATATGAAAAAGAGGTAGAGTTGGAGGAGACCATCCTGGGTTTCACATGAAGCATATTTTCAAATGGAGGCTGCTGAATTGTGAGTCTCTGGAAGGCAGGAAGTGGGGTTGCTTTGTTTCTAGTTGTGTGCCCCTCAGCCTGAAACAGTGCGTTAGCCACAGTTAGCCCCCCTGAGCATAGTGCACTGACTGGAGGTTGGAGGTGGGGTCGGGATATTAGGGTTTTAGTCTCTGACCTTCATAGCTGTGTGACCTTGGGCAAGTCAGTTTCTCTCTCTAATCTTTGCTTTCTTGACCTGCAAAATAAGGTGATATGATATGGTGACCCTTAATGTTTTCCAAAGTACGGATTCTTGGGAGGCAGATTTGGGCTTGAATTCTGGCCCCAATATTTATTTTTTGGTCTCGTGCAAATTAACTGGCACCTAGTCTGTTAATTTCCTTCTACTTTCTTCTCCTCTCCTCCAAATTGTAATGTTCAGTGCATCTAACAGCAACATTTACTTCTGGTCTACCTCTTGCTTGTTTTGCTTTCAGTTAATTATATGGAGCGATGATGAGTAAATATGTAATGAAAGGGGAGAAAGCCTAAGCTGTGATCAGACAGTTCTGGCTCTAAAAGGTCTGAAAAATTCAACTTCTTAAGACAGTGCCTCTGAGGAGATATTGGCACATTAACCACTCTGTCAAACTCATTGTAGTTTGCAAAGTACTTTCCAAAACATGGTATTATTTGAGCTTTCCAGCCATCCTGAGAATCACGCAGGCACAGATTGTTTTTCACTTTTGTTGAGGGTGTATCTCAGGCTCAGAGTTTTTAAATGACTAAGTCTACCTTCCTTCTTCTTCATAACAGCACTGATCGTTATTAGTAGTACAAAGTATATGGTCTTCTTCAATGTTCAAAACACTCTCCGTATAATGTCATAGCGCCTATAAGTAGCACAGTGAAGTAAAATTCAACTTTGCCAGCCCATTTTACAGCTGAAGAGCCCTTATCTCTGAGAGATTAAATTGTTTGTCCAAGTTCATAAAAATTGTAAGTAGCAGATTCAAGAATTTAATTCTCTGAACTCTTTCAGCACTTTGGAAACTGTATGAATAGTTTCTTTAATTACTTCTGTATTTCCATCGATTCATCATCTTTTCTGAGAGAATTATTTCATAGAATTGATCGAAATTAGACAATAAAGCAGAGGGGTGATCCTATTTGTACTTATTTCATTCTTCTTGGAATTATCAAGACATACCAAGGGAAAGATCATCTCATCAACCCCAAAGATTCTTACAATCAACGTCATTCGATGGCAGAGGATAGTTCCCGAAGCCAGATGTCACTCACTGAAGTCTTTAGATACAGGTCATTTCTGAGTTGCACACCAGTATAGCACCACATGGAGTATCAAGTTACTTCAATCTGATATTTTGACTTGTACATGAATTCTATGCATTGAAAAAGTTATTGACCTGAATTATGTGATGGCTGCTAAATTCCAATAAGAGTTACAAAAATAAACCAAACATGCTAATTAGAAATCTCCATCCCAGATTCAACCACATATTCCCCTTATCTCTAACGGAGGTAAGCTGGTTCATCTTAACATTTTCAGTTCTTGTTTTGTTGTATTTCCTTCCAACCTTTCGCAAAATATGTTATGAAATTTGAGTTTCTCTACTAATTTGGTAGGTAACACCAAAATGTGTTAATGATTGATCATATTTGTATTATATCTTGTCATAAAAATGTCCATGTGCATTACTTTATTTAACTCCTATATATCTTATGATATAGGAATAAAATATAGTATGATTTTCCCATTACACATGAGAAAAAGTAAATTTAAGATTGTTGCTAATAGTAATTTGAGAAATTGTGAATTCAGTTCTGCTAACTACAGCGTTTATCTTTTTTTTTTTCCTCTACATATATGATAACTACTTTAAGATACCACTTTTGGGGCTGCTTTTTATAATCAGTGGACATATCTTCTAACCATTTGAGAGTTATTAGGTATGTAGCATTCACCCAGAATGCTCAGTGGCATAGAATAACTGTAGCTTTTGGTACAACTAAAAGATAAAATAAGAAAGATTTTTAAATGGTTTAGCAGCTCTGAAAAGAAAAATCATCTCAGTTCAACAGTGTTCCCTCGTGTTTGTACATTTAATCCAAGTTCCTTTTTATGAGTTTCTGCTCTTGCTCAGAGAATTCTTTCTGCTGCTCTTTGTTCTGTTCATAGATGTATTTTGTTGAGTCTCCAAATGAAAAAAAAAATACAAAGAAGAAAAAAACATTTACATGTTATGACTTATTGTCACAATGGTTATGGTGGTGAGTGGGGATTCACTCTAGTTTATGAATAATATATTTACACTATTATGTCTCCCGGTAAAATTATAAGATTGATGTTCAACAAAGAGACTCTAAGCATGATGAATTGCTACCACATAAAGGTAGTCAATCTTTATCAGCTTCCATTCAAAATGAGCTGGAATTGTTGCAGGAATGCTCTGAGAGCTTTCCAGCTGATGCGTTCTGCTGTATTCTTTCAATTCTTTTGGAAAAGAAATACTGAGCATCAGACCCACATTTTGTGATAACTTGGGCGGGCTCAGCAGCAGTGGATGCCGGGACTTAATACAGAAAGAGAGGCAAAATCTACAATTCAGTTAGAACTGGGGCTTTTGGAGTGACTGGAAGGTTGTAATGTCAGCAGTTGAACATGCGTTGTATTCAAATAGGCAGTGAATTTCATCTAGATTCAAGCTGGTGTTAAGGAAACGGATGTAGGTGGAGCCAGGCAACATCAATTTTCTATACAGTGACTTTTTCTAGCTAGAAGTAGTATAGCATTCTGGTTTCTTCAATCAACTTATGTTCCTTTAGTGCCTACTGCAACCCAAGCATTGCCACAGGCATTTGGATACATCAGAGAACAAAATGAATAAGTCCTTGCCCTCAGGAAACTTACTTGCTACTGGGAGACAGAAATACATTAAATAAGTAAATAGGTAGGAAGTCAGATGATGAAAATAACAATGCTGAAAAGTAAAGTAGGGTAAGAGGGATGGAAGGGGGTGAGGGTGGCTAGAGGGACGATTTGCTTTTTTTCATTTTAATATTTGGGAAGACCTTGCTGATAAGGGGATATTTGAGGAAAAACATGAAGGAAGTGAAGGAGCAAGCCATGTGGATACCTGCTAGGAGCATTCCAGGTAATGGAGCAAGAACCACAAAGGTGTTGGGATGAAGGTAAGCTCAGCATGTGTTTAGATGATTGGAATGGAAGCAGCATCAGTAAGGGATGCAAAGATGCACAGCAGTGCCCGCATCTGTGGGGAGCACAGGTGGAGTGTGGAAGGAAGGACAGAGAGGAGGAAGGAACTGAGGATATCCATGTACTGATCGTAGCAGAGCACATGCTAAAGACCTTCTGCATGCTGGACTCTGTGGGGATTCAGAGCAACCAGATCCTTATGTATGTCTTAAATATCTGTCTTGCTCCTGCTCTGTCTGAGCTAAATATCTCAGAAACATCAAAGAAATACCACCAAATGTCCATTTTTTATATTCAGATCCTGGGCCATCTGGCCTTACCAAGCACACAGCTCACTCCAGGTCAGTCTTTCCAGGTTCCCAGGACTGTCCTGCTGCTCAAAAAGTGGTGGTTAAACCTTTGAGCCTTCCTGCAGCTGAAACAAGATCTGCTCTTTTTCAGATTCTCACTTGGTTCCAACTTTTTTTTTTTTTGCTCTGGATAGGAGAGAATTTTTTTTAAATTTTATTGGAGTATAATTGCTTTACAACGTTGTGTTAGTTTCTGCTATACAGTGAACTGAATCAGCTCTATGTATACATATATCCCCTCCCTCTGGGACCTCCCTCTCCACCCTCATCCCACCCATCTAGGTCATCACAGAGGACTGAGCTGAGCTCCCTGTGCTATGCAGCAGGTTCCCACTAGCTATCTATTTTACACATGGTAGTGTATTTATGTCAAACCTAGTCTCCCAATTCATCCCACCCTCCCTTTCCCCCCACTGTATCCACATGCCCATTCTTTACATCTGCCTTTCTATTCCTGCCCTGCAGATAGGTTCATCTGTGCCATTTTTCTAGATTCCACATACATGCGTTAATATACAATAATTGTTTTTCTCTTTCTGACTGACTTCACTCTGTATGACAGACTCTAGGTCCATCCACATCTCTACAAATGACCCAGTTACATCTCTTTTTATGGCTGAATAATATTCCATTATATATATATATGTACCACATCTTCTTTATCCATTCATCTGTCTATGGAGACTTAGGTTGTTTCCATGTCCCGGCTATTGTAAATAGTGCTGCAGTGAACATTGGGGTGCATGTGTCTTTTTGAATTATGGTTTTCTCAGGATATATGCCCAGTGGTGGGATTGCTGGGTCATATGGTAGTTCTATTTTTAGTTTTTTAAGGAACCTCCATATTGTTCTCCACAGTGGCTGTATCAATTTACATTCCCACCAACAGTGCAAGAGGGTTCCCTTTTCTCTGCACCCTCTCCAGCATTTATTGTTTGGAGATTTTTTGATGATGGCCATTCTGACCAATGTGAGGTGATACCTCATTGTAGTTTTGACTTGCATTTCTCCAATAATTAGTGCTTTTGAGCATCTTTTCACGTGCCTCTTGGCCATCTCTATGACTTCTTTGCTGAAATGACTATTTAGGTCTTCCATCCATTTTTTGATTGGGTTGTTTGTTTTTTTGATATTGAGCTGCATGAGCTGTTTTTATATTTTGGAGACTAACCCTTTGTCCGTTGCTTCATTTGCAAATATTTTCTCCCATTCTGTGGGTTTTCTTTTCATCTTGTTTATGGTTTCCTTTGCTGTGGAAAAGCTTTTAAGTTTAATTAGGTCCCATTCGCTTATTTTTGTTTTTATTTTCATTACTCTAGGAGGTGGGCCATAAAAGATCTTGCTGTGATTTATGTCTAAGAATGTTTTTCCTATGTTTTCCTCTAAGAGTTTTATAGTGTCCGGTCTTATATTTAGCTCTTTAATCCATTTTGAGTTTATTTTTGTGTATGGTGTTTGGGAGTGTTCTAATTTCATTCTTTTACATGTAGTTGTCCAGTTTTCCCAGCACCATTTATTGAAGAGGCTGTCTTGTCTCCATTGTATATTCTTGCTTCCTTTGTCATAGATTAGGTGATCATAGGTGCGTGGGTTTATCTCTGGGCTTTCTATCCTGTCCCATTGATCTATATTTCTGTTTTTGTGCCAGTACCCTATTGTCTTGATTACTGTAGCTTTGTAGTATAGTCTGAAGTCGGGGAGCCTGAGTCCTCCAGCTCCATTTTTCTTTCTCAAGATTGCTTTGGCTATTTTGGGTCTTTTGTGTTTGCATAAAAATTGCATAATTTTTTGTTCTAATTCTGTAAAAAATGCCATTGGTAATTTGATAGAGATTGCATTGAACCTGTAGATTGCGTTGGGTAGTATGATCATTTCCACAATATTGATTCTTCCAGTTCAGGAACATGGTATATCTCTCCATCTGTTTGTGTCATCTTTGATTCCTTTCATCAGTGTTTTATAGTTTTCTGAGTACAGGTCTTTTGCCTCCTTAGGTAGGTTTATTCCTAGTTATTTTATTCTTTTTGTTGTGATGGTAAATGGGATTGATTCCTTAATTTCTCTTTCCGATCCTTTGTTGTTAGTATGTAGGAATGCAAGAGATTTCTGTGCATTAATTTTGTATCCTGCAACCTTACCAAATTCAATGATTAGTTCTAGTAGTTTTCTGGTGGCATCTTTAGGATCATCTATGTATAGTATCATGTCATCTAAAAACAGTGACAGTTTTACTTCTTTTCCAATTCGTATTCCTTTTATTTCTTTTTATTCTCTGATTGCCATGGCTAGGACTTCCAAAACTATGTTGAATTTTCAAGAGTGGTGAGAGTGGACATCCTTATCTTGTTCCTGATCTTAGAGAAAATGCTTTCAGTTTTTCTCCATTGAGAATGATGTTTGCTGTGGGTTTGTCATATATGGCCTTTATTATGTTGAGGTAGGTTCCCTCTATGCCCACTTTCTGGAGAGTTTTTATCATAAATGGGTGTTGAATTTTGTCAAAAGCTTTTTCTGCCTTATTGAGATGATCATATCGTTTTTATTCTTTAATTTGTTAATATGGTGTATCATATTGATTGTTTTGCATATATTGAAGAATCCTTGCATCCCTGGGATAAATCCCACTTGATCATGGTTTATGATCTTTTTAATGTGTTGTTGGATTCTGTTTGCTAGTATTTTGTTGAGGATTTTTACAACTATATTCATGAGTGATATTGGTCTGTAATTTTCTTTTTTTGTGATATATTTGTGTGGTTTTGGTATCAGGGTAATGATGGCCTTATAGAACGAGTTTGGGAGTGTTCCTCCCTCTGCAAGTTTTTGGAAGAGTTTGAGAAGGATAGGTATTAGCTCTTCTCTAAATGTTTGATAGAAATCACCTGTGAAGCCATCTGGTCTTGGACTTTGGTTGGAAGATTTTTATTTACAGTTTCAATTCTATCCTCTTTCTTCAGCTTGGTCAGTTGATCAAAGATTTTCTTTTTAATACACCTTCTGCTCCACCACATCTTCAGAGACTTCTCCTTTCCACCACCTCCAGGCTCATCTCTTATTCTGTCTCCTCTTGACCTTGCATTCTATCACAGGATGTGAGTAACACAGAATCTCTGCCCTTAAGAATTTTTCAGAAAGTGAACACCTGCCCAACTCATTGATAAAAGTTGAGCGAGACCGAGATGCAAGCTCTTTTGTTGGAGCAAATAAAATGAGTTTGGAGAAGAACTTCCTTCTGCCAAAGGAAGGTAATAGAGGCTCATGAAAAAAGTGACCTATGGTTTGGGCCTTGAAGGATAAGTGATATTGTAGTAGGCAGAAGGGGTGAGGTTGGGAAAATACATTCCATGCAGAAGGAGTCACTTGTACAAGTGTATTCTTATGTATTCCCATTCCTGCCATTCCCCTCTTATGACACTGTGCTATGGCCCAGTTTACCTACATGTCTAGCCCTGCATGATATTTATTGATGGTTTTATATGATAACTTAAACACATGCCATCTTCTTCTTCTGTGGGTGTACTTCCATTTGCTTGGTTGGTTGGTTGGTTGATTGCTCACTTGCTTCTGAGCCTGGTATTTTCAAGAATCCTTCCTGAACCTACCCCAGGCAGCTCTAACCACACCTTTATACCGTGATTTCTTCACAGTTTGGCCCTGGGTGATATAGTTGCTGTAACTCTCTGCAGACCTTTCCATCTGTGTATGCTGCTAAGGAAAGCAAAGGGAGGTCACAGAAACCTGGATTCTTGTTCTAGTTCACCATTCACTGACCTATGACAAGTGCCAGGCTCCTCTTTGTTAAGGTTGCTCACCTGCCAAGATATGGGAGATTGGATCAAATGTCCCTTCCAAATCTGAAAAGCAAGAGCCTATGGTTTTGAGAGATTGCAATCACCTTGAAGTAGGAGAATGAGTTCACTCTTTCTCTTGGAATCTGTGCCCTTCCACTGAATTAGAGGCAAGTGGCACTCTTGTCAGGGGTTCCTGTACAGGTTTTGGATCTACTGTTAACTTTCTGCATGACCTTGGTTAAGTCTTTGCCACATGCTTAGCTTTGGTTTCCTCACCTACAAATTAGTGATAAGAATAGCCATGTTATATACAGTGGGGAGGATTAAATGAGATAAAGTATAAAGATGCAACACATGTGATAACTTTGAAAAATGTTTGAGTTACAACCACACAAAGGAGATGTTCAGCACTTGTTGTTACAATTGAGCTTTTATCTGGTTGGATTGGACATGATTGTAACTATCAGCTGACTCTCCATTTTCTGAAATGAGGGATTTTTCTGTTGCAGAGATAAGTTATAACACATTTTAACTCAGTGGCAAGGCTGCTGCTGAGCTTGCAAGCTTAAGGACATCCTGGAGAATCCATAGTTAACTCAGTGTTTAGTAGAATATCATTCACACTTAGGAATATTTAGCACAAGGACATGAATAGCTAGACTTGCAGTTGTAACATTTAAAAAAAATCAATGACTTCATAAACTTATCTATAATCGTTAGAAGATGTTTTCAATAAACCTTAATGAAATTTATTATTTTTTCACCTATAAAACTAAATAGATTTGCAGATGGATAAGGATCAGCTCAGCTCAGCTCCTCCTGTGAAATTGCCCATTCAGATCTGCCTACTGCAATATATTCAGGAGTGATTTGCAGCAAATTAGGTCAAGTGACTTCACGTTACAATCTTCTGCTAAAGACACTTCCTAATGGGTCCTGTTTCTTCCTGGGTTTTCAAAGTCTTCTTTTTTTTTTTTTCCCCGAATTTCAAAAGCACTTAGGACAGTTTAAAGTAGTCCAATAAAATGTAATACAATTGATTAAGGAATGTAAATAAAATGAGTTTCAAGGCCAGAAAATTAAAACTTGAGTAGCTTATAGCCAGGCAGAAAAAAGCAGTGAAGAACGTGGTGAAAGACGTATTCATTCAACATACGTTTACCTACATTTATTTACTGAATATTTATTGTGTTTTAGGGATCAGAATATGAGTAAAATCTGGCACTTGCCTTTAAGATATTCCTGGTCCAGCCAGAGTGACAGGAGTTAGGTTTGTGCAGGGAATGTATATGAAGAATTTGAAACTTGGAAAGTGTATTAGCTGCTGTAACAAATTACCACTATCTTAGTGACTTAAAACCAAACAGATTTACTATCATGAAGGTCTGTAAGTCAGAAGTCCAACACAGGTCTCACTGGGCTAAAATTAAGGTGCAGGGAGGGCTACATTGCTTTCTGGAGGCTCCAGGGGAGAATCCAGTGTCTAGAGGTGGTCCTCCTTCCTTGACTCATGGCCCCTTTCCTCGATCTTCCAAGTTCAGCTTGTCTTTCTCCCTCTGTATCACTCTTACCTCCTCCCCTGCCTCTCTCTCTCTGAAGAACCTGTATTCATTTGCTAGGGCTGCAGAAAGAAAGTACAAAGCTACAAGCAACAGAAATTTATTGTCTTCCAATTCTGGAGGCTAGAAGTCCAAGGTCAAGGTGTTGGCAGTGTTGGTTTCTCCTAAGCGCTATGAGGGAGAATCTGTTCCAGGTGTCTCACCTGGCTTCAGGTGATTTGTTGGCAATATTTGGCATTCCTTGCCTTGTAGAATCATGACTCCGACCTCTGTCTTCAACTTCTCATGGCCTTCTCTCTATATATGTTTGTTTGTGTCCAAATTTCCCCCTTTTAAAAGGGTACCAGTCATACTGGGTTAGGGGGCCATCATACTCAAGTATGACCTCATCAATTACAGGTGCAATCACCCTATTTCCAAATAAGATCATATGCTGAAGTCCTTGGGATTAGGATTTCAACATGTGAATTCTGAGGGACACAATTCAACCTCTTCCAGGACCCCTGTGATTACACAGGGCCCATCCAGGTAGTCCAGAATAATCTCCCTATCACAAGATCCTTAATTCAGGTAAGATATTTACAGGTTCCATGGATTAAGATGCAGAACTCTTTGGGGGGGCTGTTATTCTGTCTACTACAGAAGCTTCTGGGGTCAGGTATTATTGAAGACCTAAAGAATGAAAAAAATGGGTTATTATATGAAATCATGTGTGTGAAACTTTTGAAAATTGTAAAGCACTGTAGAATTTAAAGAATCAGTCAATTTAAAAAAAAGTTAAAATAAAAAGGAATGAAGGGGAATTCATCAAATGGAGATTTGGGGTGGAGGACACTGCAGGCAGAAGGAGCTGCATCCCCAGGGTATTGTGGGAAACAATAGTGCATTCAGCAAACCACATAGACCCGTGCAGCCAAAAGCTTTCATGCTCAGGCTTCATTTTTCTCAATTTCACTTTATAGACTGTTCTTTCCATCTTAAAGCATCTTCTCCAAGTTTCTGTGACACCACAGTTGGCTTGTTTTCCTTTAACCACTGTTTCTTTTCCTTCTCATCAAATCCAGAGGTGGCAAATCACAGCTGCTGGCCAAATTCTGCTTGCTGCCTCCTTTTGTAAATAAAGTTTTCTTGGAACACAGCCATGCATGTTTGTTTTTGTCTGTGGCTGCTTCAGTGATATAATAGCAGAGTTGAGGAGGCACAGGCAAGACAGTATGGCCTTCAAAGGTGAAAGTATCTATTGCCTGGCCTTTTACGAAAAAAAGTTTCCCAATCCCTGATCTACTTGGCTGGATTCTTCTCTCCTCGCTTTAGAGGGCCCAGAATTCAATCTTATTCATCTTCCCTTTTCTACCCACATTCTTTAAGTGATCTTAGTCAGTCTCCTATCTTTTTCTTTCTTTTTTTTTTTTAATTTTTATTTTTTACAGTATGTCCTTGTTGATTTTTTTTTTTTTTTAAATGAGTCTCCTATCTTTAAGTACAACCTTACTGCTGATGACACTCAAATTTGTATAGCAAATTCTGACCCCTCCCCTGTGAGTTCCAGATACAAATATCAGCCTTCTCAGCATCTCCACTTGGATAATTAATAGGTATCCAAAAGTTAATGTTTCCAAAAAGAACTCTTGGAATTGTTACCGAACACAAGTCCGTGTGCCCAATGCACAGTGAGGCCAAACAAACTGAAACATCAGAGTTTGGAGCAGAGAAAGGTTTATTGCAGGGCCAGGCAAGGAGAATGGGTGACTCATGCTCAAAAACCTCTAACTCCCCAATGGTTTTGGGGGGGAAAGTTCTATAGGCAAAATTTGGGGTGAGGGCTGCAGGGTGAGTGACTTTCTTCTGATTGGTTGGTGGTGAGGTAACAGGGTGGTGCTCCAGGAATCTTGTGCTCAGCCTGAAGTTGCCATCCTCTGCCTAGGTGGCGGCCTTGGTTCTGTAGAAGAGCTCAGAGATAATGTTTTGTATATTCTTTGAGGAACCAGGACCCTGCCCCAAGGCTGCACTATTGTTTCTTGACTGCTTCTCCCTTGTTTCTTTGTTCCCTCCCTTCCCTGATCAGCAACTGTTTGAATCTGCCCTTTGGAACTCAGGGAAGGTTAAGGAAGCTGAATGAAGCCTATTTCCTACAAACAAGAAATGGGGAACACGGGAAGGATTTGTACCCACGAGGGCCCCACGGGGTCCTGCTCAGTTTTAGATACTCCCAAACACCCTAACATGCTCCTCCCCTGGTCAGAGCCATTATTGTTCACAGTTGTGCAAGTCAAATATCTAGCAGAAAGCCTTGATATTTCTCATTCCTTCAACCCCACCTCCAATCCACCAGCTGTCTGGTGAGGAGTACTTCTACAATGCCCCCAAATCTGACCCCTTCTCACTACCTGATCACATCTACAGCTGCCATCCCTGTGCATATCAGCATCCCTCGCCTGTGCCACTGCAATGACACCTGCTGTCCTCCTAGCTTCTATTCGGCAGTAAATTCACTGACCAGCAGCCTAGTAATCTTTTTTAAAGTAAACGATATTTTTTTTCTCTGCCATAGATTACCATCTCACTTGAAATAATAATCAAGTTTCTATGCCATGGCTGACAAAACCCACATGGGTCCATGTGATCTGGTCTCAATCTGCCTTTCCAGCCAGCTCTCCCTGGCTCATTGCCCCCCTACTCCCCTGGCCTTATTCTGTGGCTTGAGCACACCAACCACACTTCCGTCTCTGTTTCTTTGTGTAGTTATCATTCATTCTGCAGGAACTCTTTGCTCCATATTTTTACATACCTGGCTCGCTCTCATCACTGTGATCTCAGTTTAAATGTCACCTCCTCAGAGAGTTCTCCTCTGACCATCCTTGCTAAATATCACCCCCCACCACAGCCCACCCAAAGCCCTTCCTCTCATATCTCACTTTTGTAAGTTTTATTCATCGAACTTTTCATTTTTCTGAATTTATCATATTTCATTATTGCTTACCGTTTCTCCAAACTCACTCTTCCTCCTCCTCTTCCCACAACATTGGGATACAAGCTACATGATGGCAAGGACTTGGACTTGATTAGCAAATACTTCATGGAAGAGGTGTCACTGGCACCTTCCAGGTGATATTTCTTTATTTGTGCACACAAGCATATGTGAATGAATACTTTCACATTTTTATAATTTTACTATCAATGTTAAGTAATTTTTTCATTCAATATTGCAGAGACTTCTGCATGTTAACAGTGTATATTTTCAAATCATGTGTAGTGGCCACAGGCTAGCATATTTTCTAGATGTACCACAATTTTCGTAACCAGTCCCCTAAAGATGAGCACTATTCTTCTGATATTATAAACATCCTGTGATGATGTCCACTGCATGCATTTTCAACACCTGTATTTTTATAGGGCCAACTTTTGGTCAGTAAGACAAGAGTAACTGTTGAAATATAGAAAGTCTGTACCAAATTGTATACAACTGACCAGTTTGCAATTCTCAGTAAGGACCACTATGTGCCTCAAGTCTCAGCCCCCTTGTCTGTCCCAACCTCTGTCTCAGGACCCTTCACACCTTCCTCACAGCCTGGAACCAAAGGTCAATCCCTGCCTCAGCAGGGTCCCTTCTGGACAGACGCTGTTGGGAGGTCACTTCCATGCCAAGCACCGCTGGAACAGTTTTGAATGTTTGATTATAAAACCTGTGCTACTAAGGCCTTAAAATTAGATAAAAAGTTATGCACATTACTCACTTGGAAATGTATTACAAAAGTTCTTTCTACAAAATTTGTTTCAGTTGAGCACTTATGAGTCCTGAGGGTGGGAAGATTAATTATAACTTCACCAACACTGGTTATTGCCAGTCTCTAAGTTTTGTGAATCTTATTGGGAAAAATCTCATTTTTGTTTTATTTGCATTAGTTTGACTATTGATAAATTGAGCATTTTATATGGTATTGGTTATTTATATTCCTTTCTAAGAGAAACTTGCTGTTTGTGTGTTTTGCCCTTTTTTCTTTGGACCTTGGAAGTTTAAAATTGTTTCTCTTTTGAGTCAGGTTTGTTGAGGTGTAATTATTTTAACAGCTTTATTGATTATATAAGTCATATACCATACAACTCACCATTTAAAGTGTGCAATTGAATTGGCTTTAGGATCAGTACATTCACAGATTCATGCAATCATCACCACAATCCAATTTTAGCACATTTTCATCACTCCAAAAAGAAACTCTGTACTGGCAATCACTCCTTATTAATTTTTCCCCACCCCATTCCCTGACAAGCATTAATCCGCTTTCTGTCTCTATAAGTTTGCCAACTATGAATATTTTATATGAATGAATTATACAATATGTTGTCTTTTGTGGCTGGCTAATTTAACTTGGCCCTATGTTTTCAAGGTTTATCCATGTAGTAGCATGTATGGGTAATTTCTTCTTAGTGTGGAGTAATATTCCATTGCATGGATATGCCATATTTTATTTATCTATTTATCAGTTGATGAACATTTGGATTGTTCCCACTTTGGGCTAGTATGAATAACACTGCCATGAACACTCATGTACATGATCCAGTAATTCCACTTCTGAATATATACCCCACAGAATTAACAGCAGGGTTCTGAAGAGATATTTGTACACCCATGTTCTTAGCAAAATTATTCACAATATCTAAAATGTGGAAGCAGCAACCCAAGTGCCCACTGAGGGATAAACAGATAAGCAAAACGTGGCATACACACACAATGGAATATTATTTGGCCTTAAAAAAGAAGGAAATTCTGACATGTGCTAAAACATGAATAAACCTTAAGGACATTATGCTAAGTGAAATTAGTCACAAAAAGACAAATACCGTATGATTCCATTTATATGAGATACTTACCAGAGTCGAAACCATAGAGACAAAAAGTAGAATGGTGGTTGCCAGGGGCTAGGGAGAGGAGGAAATGGGGAAGTAGTATTTAATAGGTACAGAGTTTTAGTGGTACAAGGTTACAAAGAGTTCTGGAAATGGATGGTGGTGATGGTCACACAACATTATGAATGTATTTTAACTACTGAACTGTACATTTACAAATGGTTAAGATAGTAACTTTTATGTTCTATGTATTTTACCTCAGTACAAAAAACTAGGAAAATTCATGTACAGTTTTTGTGTATACATATACTTCTGCTTCTCTGTATATAACCTCGAGTGGGATTGCTGAGTCATATAAAAACTCCATGTTTAACATTTTGAGGAATTGCCAAACTTTTTAAAAGTAGCATTTACCCCATTTTATACTCCTACCAGCAATGTATGAAGGTTACAATTTCTCTGTATCCTCATCAACACGTTATTTTCTCTTTTTTTGAATGTAGGCATACTAGTGGGTATGAAGTGCTGTCTCATTGTGGTTTTGATACTAATGATGGTAATCATCTTTTTATGTGCTTATTAGTCATTTGTGTATCTTTGGAGAAATGTCTGGTCTGTACTTTCTCTGTTTCTTGGCTTTTTAATCTTATTAAGTTGTAAGTACCCTTTACATAATTTCAGGATACAGTCCGTTATCAGACAAATGATTTACAAATTTTTTCTTCACTTTATGGAATGGTGTCATTTCCAATACAAAAGTTTTAATTTTTATAAAATCAATATTATATATTTTCTGTAAACAAAATTATATCATCTGCGTATAATTTACCTGCAATAAAATTCACCTTTTTTTCTTAAAGTTCTATACATTTTGACACATACACATTGTCATATACCAACAGCCATAAGCAAGATGTATAGAACAGTTTCATTACCCCAATAAATTCACTTGGGGTACTGCCGATCTATTTTTTGTCCCTAAATTTTTGCTTTCTCAAGAATATCATGTAAATAAAATCATAGCAAATAAAATGTCAGATGTGTTTCTGGTTTTTAGTGAAAAGGAATTCTATTGAGTGGTTCTTTATATTCAAACCTACATCTTTTTTTTTTTTTTTTTAAACTCTGCTCATGGTTTTAATTTCAAGATTTCTCTGTCACAATTTTTGGTGTGACTCTTTCATTGTACATATATAGCACATCAAAATCTTTGCATTCTAATCAGGTATGAAAATTTCCTGGCCTCAAAGTCTTGAGTCAAGTTTGCAAAAAGGTTATTCAAATTAGATATATTACAGATGGACTAGGGTGATGGTTTTCTAACTTTTTTAAAAAAAATAGGAGAACTTAAAATAAAACTTTGCATAGAAACTCAATATGTATACACATCAAAGCAGAGTTTCTCCTTTGAATTCTGAATAGACACCCTGCCCATGACTCCCTCTTTTCTTCAGAGCATAGTTTGAGTATCCGTGGTCTCACTCTTGAGTTATCCTGAGTTGATTGATCTACTACGAGCAGCATTAAGATATTGGTCATCAGGATCAGTCTCAGAATGAAGAAGAGGGAGAAACCTGAGAAACAGCCTAATTACAGGGTTCTTATCTCAGGCAATGACTTTCCTACTCTGCTCTTCATTGCGCTGAGCTCCCAAGAGGAAATGAGAATGCTCAGGGACAATGACAACTGTCTTTACACATCGGAAGGGCTGCCATGTGGAGGCTGATGAGAATAGTTCAAAATCATTCCAGAAGATAGATCTAGAATGACAGTGATTAAACAAGTAAGAAGGAAGAACATTCTAAAAACAAGGTCAATGCTGATTTTGAAAGTGAGATAGATTTTCCTGCCCCATATATAAAAATTGGAGTAGAGAGCACAAAAGCCCTCCCAGCATTGAATTCTGTGTCTGTGGGCAACTGCATACACCTGGCCCTTCTGTGATAGATACATACCACTGACTAGCATTCATTTTCTATCTTGCCACTTCCCACTATTGTCCTAGAGGCACAGAGGGGAGCATCACAGTGACCAGTAATAGGGATCCCTAAAATAAATGTGTCATTAAACGAAGTTTTCAATTACAACCTTATAAAAAATGAAGAGACCCCAAACTCAGAGTTTCTAATGTACCATATTTATTAAAGTACCATACATTTGCTTAATTTCAGTCCCCTTTTCTATGGTATGAGAGATCTTCGCAAAAGAATAGAAAGGAACTCTGTAGGTTCCTCTGTAGATATTGTGATCTGTGATTGTGTTTTTCAGTGTGTGCAGAGGCGAAGAGCGCCTTTCAGTGATAGTCTCTGCCTTTCTACAAGCATCCATTTCTTGACTCCACTTAGGAGTATAGGGCTGCCTGGCTCTCCTGATCACCACCATGGGATGGTGCCCATTTATCCTTTGTACTCTTATGCATCCTATTGGATTCTCACATGCCCACTGGTTTACATTCTGTCTGCTTGTCAATGCAGGGATGCTCCAACTTGTTTCTTTAATAAGACTGCACATAGTCATGCATTTTGAGAAGGAATTTGGGGACTAACTCAAAATAGTAAATGTGCCAAACCTCAAGTTAAATTTAGTATGATTTTATTGAACTGGCCATTCTACATTTGGTTTGGTTTTTTTTTTTTTTTTTTTTTTTATGTTGTCCCCCCTAAGGCTTATCACCCTGGTTGTTTCAAGTTGCTATAATTTTATAGTTTTTCTAAACAACTGTCATGTTGTTGATCAGGTGCTGTGACTGTGGCCTTTATTGTGGGTTGGGAGATCAGGCAGGACTTAGCTGAATCCTTGGCTCAGGTTCTCACAAGGCTTCAATCAAGGTGTGGGCTGTGTTCTCATCTGAATGCTAAACTGGAGAAGAATACTTTTCCAAGTTCATTTAGGTTGTTGGCAGAATTAATTGCCTGTGGCTCTGTGAGTGAGGGCCCCAGCTTTGTGCTGGCTGAAGGCAGCCATCTTAGAGCTTAGAGGCCACCCACAGCTCCTTGCCATGTGGGCTTCTTCAAGCCAGGAAAGATAAGCTCTCCTTAAGGAGGACCCAGTCCTTCTTGTAAGGGCTTTCACCAAAGTCAGGCCACCCCAGGATATACTCCCTTTTGGCTAATTCAGAATCCACCCATTTGAGGTCTTTTTTACATCTGCAAAATCCCTTCACTTTTGCCATATTCTGTTGGCTAGAAGCAAATCACAGGTCCCTCCCACACTCAAGGGAAGTTTTTACACAAGGCGTGACCACTAGGGTGTGGTGATCTTCAGGGGTCACTTTTGGTCTACCCACCACAGGTGTAAACAAAATTCACATTGTGGGAGCAAGAGGAGGATCTCAAGTTGAGATATTTGTGATATGAGAAGTCAAGGGGTATTGTAGAAGTGGGGATCTAAGGAAGCCAATGTCCAGTCTGAGAATGTTCCAAAATGGAGGCTGTTGAATTAAAAGAGTCAGAAAAGCAAGAACTGAATCAGCAGTCAAGAATCATCAGTGGAGAAAGATATAGACTATTAAAGTTACCAGCAAGAGCACCATGTGCTAAAGGCATGAACAAAAGTGCAAAAAGCCATAGCCAGTTTTTAATATGACACTTGAACTTCATTTCAGGAGCATATCAGCTACTTTTAGAGGGTCCACATCTGGTAAAATTGTACCCAGCACTATGTTAGTCATCCAAATGTTCTGCTCTTTCATTGTGTTTCTGTGAGGACAAAATGAGAGAATCTAGTACTTTGTGAAATAAAAAGCTCTGAAAAATGACAAAGGTGAATTGCTCCTTTGACAGTGTCTTTAGGCAGCTTTCTTAGCTTTCTCTTGTCTTTTGCTCCAGACCTTCAGCTGTGATCCGTCTGTGCAGATCTGTCACTGTGTCCTTACTCCTAGGGGACTGCTTACAGGACAGTAAGGGAATAGATGCATTTAGGACCCAGTGGGTTGGGCCTATAGCACCAGGTAAGGACGCATTCTCTTGTTGGAAAGCCCTAGTGTCTATACCTGAACAGGTGTCAAAATGAAGTTTGTTCAGGGGAGGTTCAGGCCAAGCTAGGGCCCTGCAGGGCTTAAAGACTATGAAATAGTAGCTAGGTATTATTTAAAGATGCACTTGATGGTACGGGGCCCTCAGGTAGGGAAGCATGTAGCAGTTAACCAAAGGAAGTAGAAGAAAGTAGGTCAGAAAACCAGAATTCAGTGGCTGGAGAGGCATCCAGGATGGCATGTTATCATCACCAGGGCCATCTGGCATGAGTATGGGCATATGAGAGACCTAAAAGAAGTACAGCCCTCATTTCTGAGTGCTTACTATGAGTCAGGCATTGTTCCAAATGCTTTATACAAATTAATTCATTTGTTCCTCATAACTGGCTTATAAATCATTTTTAAGCTCATTTTACAGATGAAAACTCGTAGCCATAGATGGTAAATCACTTGGCCAGGTCCAGACAGGTAGAAAGCAGCACATCTGTTATCTCCCTTCTTGAACAAGGCACCACGCATGTGTCTGCTCAGCCCAGAGTCTCAATCTCCGTATCTACCACCTCCTGCATGAGGGATGGCATCATCTAGCAGCAGAATGGCCAGAGGTAGAGGCGGGCAGGTGACTGACAACCGGAGGACCTGGGGGGCTAAATTCAGGGAAAGAACGCCAATCTCCGGAGAAACAGAAAGATCAGTTCAGGGCCCCTTTTCGTGAACTAGAGGCTCAGAATCAGGGAGACAAGCTACCAGGAGCAGAGGATGGGACGTGCCTCTAGGCTGACTTGATGCTGAGCTGCAGGATTTCTGTCTTGAGGTTGCTTCACTGGATCCTAAATATAGGCGCAGGGCTGTGGGAACATTCCAGCTGTGAGTCCTGGAGGGCAGCATGCCAAGCAAGTCACGGCAATTAACTAGCAAGCACTTACCCATCATATGTTAGGACTGTTTGGGGTGCGAGGAATTCACAGGGGAGCAAGATCGTTCCTGCCCTGGGACTGTTCCCCAATGAGTGGCACTGTCTACTATTTTGCCTACATTTTGTCCACACCTAATATTGCCTCTTTTTTTATCACAAGAATAGAAATGATCATTGATATCATCATTTTCTGAGACAAACTTTCCCATGGTAATTTCCACGGGGATTTTAATAAAGCCCAAATGGAAATTCAATTTATTACAAACACATCTTTTTTTTTCATTTTCTCATTTTCTGTTTAACTGGAACATTAACATGAGCCTGAGAATAGAAAAATTAGATTAGCAGCTTAAAGCAAAATCTCTTAAATGCCAATAAAGTTGTGCAAAGTGTTACATGCTATGTATTTCCCATCCTTGGTCCATGGGGAGCTGCTTCGGGCAGTGCATGGTACCTCTGGGGAACTCACCCAGCACCATGAGAGCTAAGCTTTCATGCTGGTCAGAATCAGACTCCATTGTGTGTGGACCCTTTTAAAGGTAAATGTTTTCACAGACCCTGCAATATTGAACTAGACTATTTTATCCTCATGTTGTTTAAATACGCATACACACAAAACTAGGTCTAAACTCCTTATGATTTTAATTCATACTACTTTGAAGTCAGAACAAATTAACAAGCTAAAACCAAATTACAAAAGCAAAAATAATTCAAATTGCCAAGAGTAATTAATTGTGCTGAAACTAAACTGCCGCTTGCACTAGGGCTACGGGGTGGACTATTCCTTTAATTTGCGTATGCCTTTCCCAATCTGGCGGACTGAAGTCAATTTTTTTCACCACTTCTTGCACTGCTTCAGAACCTTCATTCCCGCAGTTCACAGTGATGTCATTTAGAGTTCACATGGCAGGAGTTCATCATTTGCCTGCTAAATCTGCCTTTGTTCTTTTCTCATTAGCCTGGGACAGTTAAAGTAGCCCTATGTGGTGACAACTCATTTGTAAATATAAGTGCAAACTTGGACACTGGAACTATGAGAAAGGATTTGGAAATAAAGCAATTGTGCCAATAATTCAGAATATGGTATTTTAAATTGTTAAATGAGTCTTCTAGGGAATTTCAAGACCTCTGAGAACTTGTCCTTGGACTTGTGTTTATCAAAATCAATCCTAAAATAACTATAATAGAGAGCTATTTCTCACTCTACATTGTTTCCATCCTCTTTCAGTTTTACTTTGGAGGAGGACCGCAGATAAATGCTGGGCTGGACATCAGGTGCTCCTGTGAGAAGTTAGATTGGGATGACATGGATGGACATGTCCTATGAAAATATTAGCATCTGGATAGTCAGTCAACATAATCAAGTGGAACCAACCCTGAAGCAAAACTATGTGTTATGGCCCCATATTTTCCTGAAAATAGCCCTTTGGGCTGCTACACAAAAGTCAGTGTTCTACGGGATCCCACATCTGGCATCGTGTATAAGTTCAGGTTACTTGTGTGATTGATTGATAGTGGATTCACACCTTAAGGTCAGCTGTCTTGATCTATAATGAAATTTTTGTCGAGTTATGAGTAGAGATTAAGAAATAGTCACTGGACAGACCTTGGTGACTCCTCTCTCAGCCAAAGAAGGGCTGCCTGTCCGGTTAGAGATGTAGTGTAGCCTAGTCCGTAAGAGCTCCGGGTTCTAGTTTGGACTTTGCTTCTTGAGAACTACTTGGCTTTGAGCAAGGTGTTTCTCTTGGATAGGCATCAGGTTGCTCTGCTGTAAGATGGGAATAATAGCAGAACTTACTTTAGAAGGCTGCAGCAAGGACCTGGATGGAATAAAGCAGGAAAGCGCTTGATGCAATAGCCTGAACGGAGAAAGTACTCCATCAACTGAGCCATTATTATTTACATGAATACAAAACTCAATATTGTCCTCTAGAACATGAGTTCTCAAACTTGTCTACTGAGTAGCTACAAGAAGTAGTAATGCCTGGGTCCCACCCCCAGAGATTCTGATTCACTTGGTATGTGGTGTAGCTGGGGCACTGGGATTTTAAAAAGTCCCCAGGTGGTTCTAATATGCAGCCAAAATGGAGAATCAGCTTCTGTTCTAGAGGAGCTCCCAGTAGGTGAAGTCTGGTGCCATGAATACTGGAGATTGGAATCCTTGTCCCAATCTGAAAGTCGATCATTGTGTCCCTGGGCAAGTCCCCTTCCCACTCAGTTCCCTGTTTATGTAGAATGAAGGCCAGATCTCAGACGCTATGCTCTCCAGGCTCAGCACAGAGGGAAAAACCAATCTCTTAGGTTATAGCTCTATCTCCAAGCTGCTTTGAAAAAAAAAAAAAAAATTAAATCCATGAAAAAGCTTTTAAACTGTTCGTTTAAAATAAAAATACATAAAGAACTTCATTCTTTATTTTTTACTTTTTTTACTTGTTGGTATTTATAAACATACCAAGAAGGCTGGTATTTGGAGACACAAAATCTAGAAGTTGAACTACATAGCAGAGAAAAGGTAGAAGGGCAGGGCATGTTTTACTATAATTTACTATCAGTCACTTTCCTTCTACCACTTTACTAAGAAAACCAAGGATTTGAGAATGTCTTCTACAGCACCCCTGGCTCTTGTTACACCCCTGGTAGGAAGGTTTGGGACAGGACAGGTTGAAGGTCACACCTGCGCTAGCATTTAACCCCATGGCTAGCCTCAGATTTGTGAGGATTCACCCCAGTTTCTTAGCTGTCCATTCACAACCAACTCTTAATAACTGTGCTTTAGAAAGAAGTAGACTGAAGGAAAACATCACTGAACGTTATGTGATCTGCAAGTAGCATGATAATGGTCATGTGCCAAACAAGGTATGGCTTACAAAATGTGTTCATGTACATTTCTTAGTGTTCACAGTAAGACTGTGAATGCATCTTTTATTTGAATTTTGTGGAAGAGAAAACTGATGCATAGAGAAGGTGATTCACTCAATGGTATTCATCCAGTAAGTGGCTAAGCAAGGACTCCCTCTCCCGTGACAAATTCCACATATCCCCACTGTACTGGGCTCACATCGGGGGCACGAACTATGAGTCCCATAGGACTGAGTGACTCATAATCTTGTAGTGTCTGCTGTGAGAGTATTTGAATTTCTAAGATCTGTTCTCTTCTCTCCCCTCCCTAACATCTTCCTTTCCCTCCTTCATCCACTTTCTTGTGTTCTTTCTTTGGCTTTCTTTATATCCTACTCTCTTTCCCTCTTCCTGTAACAAATCTGGAAATTTCACACAGGTAGAGCCTCTTTTTTCCCTAGTGCACCTGTCATTCTCCTTGAGCACTACCCTGTTTTTCCCAAGGGAAGCCTCTTCTTGTCCTGATTGAGATGAGTTTGACTCTGGTCCCAGTGCTGCTTGATTAGAGCCCAAACACCCTTCTGAGTTCAAGCTGACTTCCTCTCGCAAAGCACCGGATCCACATCTCCAGCTGCCACTGGATCTGTGAGGAAAAGGAAATAATTCACAACCTCGAGACTCTACCCATTTCCTCCAGTTGCCTTTTGGCACTTAGGTTCTCGTATGGAATACTGCCCTTGATCATCATCTGAATTTACGCTTGAAGTCTTCACGTGGTTTGCCCACCCGGCTTCGGACGTGGCGCCAACCAGAGGCTGCCCTTCCTCCGGCTCCATCCTCCCACGCAGCCAGCTCCGCATAACTGAGGCACAGACCCTTCTGAAGGTAGGATATACTTTCCCTCTCCTTCAGGAGTTCTCTGTCCTACTCAAGAAAGCTTTCATAAGGAAGAGAAAACAGCCAGCTTCTTGTATGGGTCAGTCATAAAATCTGGCATATTTGAACTCATGCCACAAGTTCACTTATTTTAAGACTGAGGATTATTTCTTCATCAGAATGTTATGAAATGTTATGCTGTTGATCTCAACTTTCAGACTAAGAAAGTAACTACTGGGTTTTCTATAGAACTCACAATTTCGTGATAAAATTTTTTTTAGAGAACGTGGGTTTCCAGATGGTAAGATTGTGATAATAATCATTTGAATTAGACCAGAATTTAATTTTGATATTTTTCATGTAGAGGATTATTTTAGCTTCTGAATAATTTAAACAAGTTTTTGGTTTGCTGTATTCAGTGAAGAAAACAAGCTGAGTTTAGATTTCTTCCCCTTTCTTAGTCACTGTGTATTTTTTTTCTCATTTAAATCAGTGGATTATGTATTATAAGATGTGCTTCACAGAAAATGCCTATCTTATATGGAAATTGAAGGTTACAATTTTGTAATTTGAGCTTGGTAATATCAGACCTGCGTTTGAAATTACATCTATTCCTTGTTCCTGAGTTCTGGCATATTTTCTATCAGCTACTGCTGCATAGCTTAAAGACTTAAAGAGAGTCACTCCTTTACCTGGCCTCATTTTTCTCATCTGTAACAAACTGGATTTGAATTAGTTCATGGCCAATGGCCTTTTCAGGTCTAACAGTCTCTTTTATATTAGCTCCAAATTGCCAATCTAAAAACATCGAGTATTAAACTTGCAAAAACACAATGATTTAGTGTAAATATCTTGTACAGCTCATCTTTTTGTGGTTACCAAAAAGAACCACAATTTAAAGTTATTTCCCTGGGACTTCCCTGGTGGCACAATGGTTAAGAATCTGCCTGCCAATGCAGGGGACACGGGTTTGAGCCCTGGTCTGGGAAGATTCCACATGCCCCAGAGCAACTAAGCCCGTGCGCCACAACTACTGAGCCTGCGCTCTAGAGCCCACGAGCCACAACTACTGAAGCCCGCGCACCTAGAGCCCGTGCTCCGCAACAAGAGAAGCCACCGCCATGAGAAGCCCGTGCACCGCAACAAAGAGTAGCCCCCGCTCGCTGCAACTAGAGAAAGCCTGCGTGCAGCAACCAAGACCCAATGCAGCCAAAAATGAAATAAATTAAAATAAAGAAAAACGAAAAAAAATAAATAAATAAAGTTATTTCACTAACTAGGTAAATAATGGTTTCTTAGTCCAGACAAGACCATGGTTTTTCATTTTATTTTTAAAATTAAATTAAGTTTAATAATGACTCATATGATTAAAATATATATATTGGCACAGGCCTCATGTGATTTTAGATTAACTCCTTTTAAAGCTTAGCTGTGTTTTTAAGGTAGATTCTCAGTCATCCCAATATATAAGAATGTTGCCTTCCCAAATATGAGCCCAAGAAACTTTGAAATGGGATCCAAACCCATTCACATTTGAAAGGTTCTCCAGAAACTGTTACTTTATTTTTACCAGATAGCTCTGTGATTCTTCAAAGCCTGTAATTGCATTAAGTGGAGGGCAGCTCAGTGGGAAATGCTTGCTATCCTCTGGTTGTCTCTCTCTCACTGCATGTTACCTTGACTGTGAATACGTTGTCTCTCTCTCACTGCATGTTACCTTGACTGTGAATACCTGCATTTCATTAAAGCAATCAGCCATGCACTTATGTATTCCTTGTGGTTGAACATACAGGGGGTTAGATGCCTGATCACTCAGCAAGAACATACAATCTTTTGAGTAATGGGGGTTTCTCAGAACCTTTAATAATTCTCAAAATTCCTTAATTTGAAGAGACAGTTCACTAAGGCTTTAAACAAGTTCCCATGACCTCACCATCTGCTTGCATTACAACAGGGTAAATCGCTCACTCTGCTTCCACTTTCCTTTTTTTGTTTTTTGAATTTTATTTATTTTTTTACACAGCAGGTTCTTATTAGTCACCAATTTTATACACATCAGTGTCTACATGTCAATCCCAATCTCCCAGTTCATCCCCCCCCACCCCCCCCACCCCCCACCACTTTCCCCCCTTGGTGTCCATACGTTTGTTCTCTACAACTATGTCTCAATTTCTGCCCTGCAAACTGGTTCATCTGTACCATGTTTCTAGGTTCCACATATATGCGTTAATTTAAGATATTTCTTTTTCTGACTTACTTCACTCTGTATGACAGTCTCTAGATTCATCCACGTCTCTATAAATGACCCAATTTCGTTCCTTTTTATGGCTGAGTAATATTCCATTGTATATATGTACCATTTCTTCTTTAACCATTCGTCTGTCGATGGGCATTTAGGTTGATTCCATGACCTGGCTATTGTAAATAGTGCTGCAGTGAACATTGGGGTGCATGTGTCTTTTTGAATTATGGTTTTCTCTGGGTATATGCCCAGTAGTGGGATTGCTGGATCACATGGTAAATCTATTTTTAGTTTTTTAAGGAACCTCCATACTGTTCTCCATAGTGGCTGTATCAATTTACATTCCCACCAACAGTGCAAGACGGTTCCCTTTTCTCCACACCCTCTCCAGCATTTGTTGTTTGTAGATTTTCTGATAATGCCCATTCTAACTGGTGTGAGGTGATACCTCATTGTAGTTTTGATTTGCATTTCTCTAATAATTAGTGATGTTGAGCAGCTTTTCATGTGCTTCTTGGCCATCTGTACGTCTTCTTTGGAGAAATGTCTATTAGGTCTTCTGCCCATTTTTGGATTGAGTTGTTTTTTTAATATTGAGCAGCATGAGCTGTTTATATATTTTGGAGATTAATCCTTTGTCCGTGGTTCATTTGCAAATATTTTCTCCCATTCTGAGGGTTGTCTTTTCGTCTTGTTTGTAGTTTCCTTTGCTGTGCAAAAGCTTTTAAGTTTCATTAGGTCCCATTTGTTTATTTTTGTTTTTATTTCCATTACTCTAGGAGGTGGATCAAAAAATATCTTGCTTTGATTTATGTCAAAGAGTGTTCTTCCTATGTTTTCCTCTAAAAGTTTTATAGTGTCTGGTCTCACATTTAGGTCTCTAATCTATTTTGAGTTTATTTTTGTGTATGGTGTTAGGAAGTGTTCTAATTTCATTCTTTTACACGTAGCTGTCCAGTTTTCCCAGCACCATTTATTGAAGACACTGTCTTTTCTCCATTGTATATCCTTGCCTCCTTTGTCATAGATTAGTTGACCATAGGTGCGTAGCTTTATCTCTGGGCTTTCTATCCTGTTCCATTGATCTATCTCTCTGTTTTTGTGCCAGTACCATATTGTCTTGATTACTGTAGCTTTGTAGTATACTCTGAAGTCAGGGAGTCTGATTCCTCCAGCTCTGTTTTTTCCCCTCAAAATTCCTTTGGCTATTTGGGGCTTTTTGTGTCTCCATACAAATTTTAAGATTTTTTGTTCTAGTTCTGTAAAAGAATGCCATTGGTAATTTGATAGGGATTGCACTAAATCTGTAGATAGCTTTGAGTACTATAGTCATTTTCACAGTATTGATTCTTCCAATCCAAGAACATGGTATATATCTCTCCATTTGTTGGTATCACCTTTAATTTGTTTCATCAGTGTCTTATAGTTTTCTGCATACAGGTCTTTTGTCTCCCTAGGTAGGTTTATTCCTAGGTATTTTATTCTTTTTGTTGCAATGGTAAATGGGAGTGTTTCCTTAATTTCTCTTTCAGATTTTTCATCATTATTGTATAGGAATGCAAGAGATTTCTGTGCATTAATTTTGTATCCTGCAACTTTACCAGATTCATTGATTGATTAGCTCTAGTAGTTTTTTGGTAGCATCTTTAGGATTCTCTATGTATAGTATCATGTCATCTGCAAACAGTGACAGCTTTAGTTCTTCTTTTCCGATTTGGATTCCTTTTATTTCTTTTCCTTCTCTGATTGCTGTGGCTAAAACTTCCAGAACTGTGTTGAATAATAGTGGTGAGAGTGGACAACCTTGTCTTGCTCCTGATCTTAGAGGAAATGGTTTCAGTTTTTCACCATTGAGAATGATGTTGGCTGTGGGTTTGTCATATATGGCCTTTATTATGTTGAGGTAAGTTCCCTCTCTGCCTACTTTCTGGAGGGTTTTTATCATAAAGAGGTGTTGAATTTTGTTGAAGGCTTTTTCTGCATCTATTGAGATTATCATATGGTTCTTATTCTTCAATTTGTTAATATGGTGTATCACATTGATTGATTTGCCTATATTGAAGAATCCTTGCATCCCTGGGATAAATCCCACTTGATCATGGTGTATGATCCTTTTAATGTGTTGTTGGATTCTGTTTGCTAGTATTTTGTTGAGGATTTTTGCATCTATATTCATCAGTGATATTGGTCTGTAAGTTTCTTTTTTTGTAGTATCTTTGTCTGGTTTTGGTATCACGGTGATGGTGGCCTCATAGAATGAGTTTGGGAGTGTTCCTTCCTCTGCAATTTTTTGGAAGAGTTTGAGAAGGATGGGTGTTAGCTCTTCTCTAAATGTTTGATAGAATTCACCTGTGAAGCCATCTGGTCCTGGATTTTTGTTTGTTGGAAGATTTTTGATCACAGTTTCAATTTCATTACTTGTGATTGGTCTCTTCATATTTTCTATTTCTTCCTGGTTCAGTCATGGAAGGTTATGCCTTTCTAAGAATTTGTCCATTTCTTCCAGGTTGTCCATTTTATTGGCATAGAGTTGCTTGTAATAGTCTCTTAGGATGCTTTGTATTTCTGCAGTGTCTGTTGTAGCTTCTCCTTTTTCATTTCTAATTTTATTGATTTGAGTCCTCTCCCTCTTTTTCTTGATGAGTCTGGTTAATGGTTTATCAATTTTGTTTACCTTCTCAAAGAACCAGCTTTTAGTTTTACTGATCTTTGCTACTGTTTTCTTTGTTTCTGTTTCATTTATTTCTGCTCTGATCTTTATGATTCCTTTCCTGCTACTAACTTGGGGTTTTGTTTGTTCTTCTTTCTCTAGTTCCTTTAGGTGTAAGGTTAGATTGTTTATTTGAGATTTTTCTTGTTTCTTGAGGTAGGCTTGTATTGCTATAAACTTCCCTCTTAGAACTGCTTTTGTTGCATCCCACAGGTTTTGGATCATTGTGCTTTCATTGTCATTTGTCTCTAGGTATTTTTTGGTTTCCTCTTTGATTTCTTCAGTAATCTCTTGGTTATTTAGTAGTGTATTGTTTAGCCTCCATGTGTTTGTGTTTTTTACGTTTTTTTCCCCTGTAATTGATTTCTAATCTCATAGCGTTGTGGTCAGAAAAGAGGCTTGATATGATTTCAATTCTCTTAAATTTACTGAGGCTTGATATGTGACCCAAGATGTGGTCTATCCTGGAGAATGTTCCATGTGCACTTGAGAAGAAAGTGTAATCTGCTGTTTTTGGATGGAATGTCCTATAAATATCAATTAAATCTATCTGGTCTATTGTGTCTTTTAATGCTTGTGTCTCCTTAGTAATTTTCTGTTTGGATGATCTCTCCATTGGTGTAAGTGAGGTGTTAAAGTCCCCCACTATTATTGTGTTACTGTCGATTTCCTATTTTATAGCTGTTAGCCATTGCCTTATGTATTGAGGTGCTCCTGTGTTGGGAGCATATATGTTTATAATTGTTAACTCTTCTTCTTGGATTGATCCCATGACCATTATGTAGTGTCCTTCCTTGTCTCTTGTAACATTGTTTATTTTAAAGTCTATTTTATCTGATATGAGTATTGATACTCCAGCCTTCTTTTGATTTCCATTTGCATGGACTATCTTTTTCCATCCCCTCAATTTCAGTCTGTATGCGTCCCTAGGTCTGAAGTGGGTCTCTTGCAGACATCATATATATGGGTCGTTTTTGTAACCATTCAGCCAGTCTGTGTCTTGTGGTTGGAGTGTTTAATCCATTCACGTTTAAGGTAATTATCAATATGTATGTTCCTATGACCATTTTCTTAATTGTTTTGGGTTTGTTTTTGTAGGTCCTTTTCTTCTCTTGTGTTTCCCACTTAGAGAAGTTCCTTTAGCATTTGTTGTAGAGCTGGTTTGGTGGTGCTGAATTCTCTTAGCTTTTGCTTGTCTGTAAAGCTTTTGATTTCTCCATCGAATCTGAATGAGATCCTTGCTGGGTAGAGCAATCTTGGTTTAGGTTCTTCCCTTTCATCACTTTACATATGTCATGCCACTCCCTTCTGGCTTGTAGAGTTTCTGCTGAGAAATCAGCTGTTAATGTTATGGGAGCTCCCTTGTATGTTATTTGTCGTTTTTCCCTTGCTGCTTTCAATAATTTTTCTTTGTCTTTAATTTTTGCCAGTTTGATCACTATGTGTCTTGGTGTGTTTCTCCTTGGGTTTATCCTGTATGGGACTCTCTGTGCTTCCTGGACTTGGGTGGCTATTTCCTTTCCCATGTTAGGGAAGTTTTCCACTATAATTACTTCAAATATTTTCTCGGGTCCTTTCTCTCTCTCTTCTCTTTCTGGGACCCGTATAATGCGAATGTTGTTACATTTAATGTTGTCCCAGAGGTCTCTTAGGCTGTCTTCATTCCTTTTCATTCTTTTTTCTTTATTCTTTTCCGCAGCAGTGAATCCCACCGTTCTGTCTTTCAGGTCACTTATCTGTTCTTCTGCCTCAGTTATTCTGCTATTGATTCCTTCTAGTGTAGTTTTCATGGCAGTTATTTTATTGTTCATCTCTGTTTGTTTGTTCTTTAATTCTTCTAGGTCTTTGTTAAACATTTCTTGCATCTTCTCGATCTTTGCCTCCATTCTTTTTCCGAGGTCCTGGATCATCTTCACTATCATTATTCTGAATTCTTTTTCTGGAAGGTTGCTTATCTCCACTTCATTTAGTTTTTTTTCTGGGGTTTTATCTTGTTCCTTCACCTGGTACATAGCCCTCTGCCTTTTCATCTTGTCTATCTTTCTGTGAATGTGGTTTTTGTTCCACAGGCTGCAGGATTGTAGTTCTTCTTGCTTCTGCTGTCTCTCCATTTTCTCCAAATGGGAAGTGGACCTGATTTCTGTCTCCATCATCCAGAAGACATGTGATCTTGAGCACCTTCCACCTCTTCCTTCAGAATCCACAGCTCACCACCTTCGAGGAATGATGCCGGGCCAGTGGGGCCATGCTGACTTGCTGCACTGAGGGGAAAGAGTTTTTTCTGCATGTTTGCATTTCTCCTACTGCAGGTATTCAATCTATGGCAAATGAACTCAGACTTTCCATGTCTATCCGAACATTCCTTACTAGCAGGTGTGTGGATCTGTCTTATTATTAAGATAAATATTATTGCTGAAAATAACTGCAGGCTATTTTGTACTCCCAGAGCATGGTGTACCAGGACTCAATGGTATTACTGTTAGTTTAATTGTCTGTCTCTCCTAGGAGACTGATCTTTCTGAGGACGGTAGCTTTGTCACATTCATTTTTATGTCCTGCAGCTCCTCATATAGTTCCTAAGGTTGACTGACTCACTGAGTGGTCTGGTGATGAGACTCAGTAAGAGATAGTCTTTAGCCCCATTTTATATGAGGGAGGCCAAGTGTTCTGACCAAGGACTCTAAACTAGTAAATTGCCCAAATGGAATGAAATCCCAGATATTCTGGTAACCTAGTCATACCACAACGTTTATTTATACTATACCGTACGATCCATGAAAGAACAGCATATGTGGGAGAAAATGAACTTGAAGCTGGGACTTAAACAAATTGATAAAATTTCTATCAGTACAGGGAAGAAAATATCAGGGAGTAGAAAGTGAAGTGGGGGGGGTACTGGGGCAGAACTTGGATATGGACTTGGTCCATGTAGGCGTTAATGACTCATTTTGCTTAATTAGAGTTAAAGTCTAAGCTGGGGAAGAGTGGAAACAAAAATAGTTGGGTAGATTTGGGTCTGATTTTGAAGGGTCTTGAATGTGAGCTGGTGGTACTGCTATAGGACAACTATAAATTAGAATCTTTTGTGACAGTCTTTTACATTTGGCTTGTCCTCATTGACATTTAAAATGCTCTTATAGATATTATATGTTTTCATCTTTTTAAATTACCGTGTGAGGTAGGAAAATGCTAGATGACTTTAAGAGCCTGAAGCTGGAGCCTCAAGGTGGTATCAAGTTGCACCATCCTGCAGGGTGCTTCTCCTTTACCTGCTTGTAGAAAGAACTAGAATCTCCTGGAACAGGTTGTGTGGTTCTGAACGTTTTTCCCCTAAATTTTATATAACTTTTCCAAGGTGTCCATGGCAGAAAAAGAATCTACAATACACATTCATACACTATAATATTGTGTTCGTGTTTACCTTTTCATCCCAAAGCTAACTGTTAAACAAAGCTTTGTGCCATTATAACTCATCAGGAACCTGTGGCTGGATTTTGCAATCTTTGTCCTTTTATTGGGTGCCAAGTGCAGCTTTGCTGGGCTCTCCTTCACTCATGTAGTATCCGTTAGTCACTCAGCAGGCATGGAGACTCTGCTCAGGTCATAGTGAAGTGTCAGACACAATTCCTGCATTCAAGAAACTGACAATTGATGAAAGAAGACAACATTTTTGTGCAATTTCTAGTAAAATGTAATAAGTTATTCAAATAAATAGTCTTGGGCAGAGAAATTTTAAACAAACAATATGAGAGTTTGTTACTTTAAGTTTTCTGCTCAAATATGTATGCTGTGTATATATTTCTTAGATGTACATTATTTCTTAAATATATATTATATTAGATTTGTACACACAACTTACAAATACCACACCACACAAATATGTGTTTCAAAACGTAGAATAGCTGTGCAGAACATTCTTGAACTCAATGAACTCCACTATTGCCAAAGAGCAAAATGTTTGCCTTGACAACTAATACACACACACACATACTCACACATAATGCACACCCATACATACATATATTAATACTTGGGCTATAGAAATTCCCATCTTACATAACAATAAAACACTGAAATAGTTAGAACCTTCTATCAACTGGGTAGATATGAGAACTATAAATAAAAATTTATACTTTTAGGAAAGAGGAAAAATAACCATATACTTTTTCTGAATAGCTACTCAAAAAACTACTAAAATAATTGAAATTGACATTTCTTTGTCTGAACTGAATTTGCTTTTGAGAGGAGTAATATATATTCGACTCTTCCTGATCATTAGGGTTAATAAAACATGCATCTTTTACTTTTCCCCCTCTTCTGGACAAGCAACTGATAGCTGAGATTAGATAAGAGAAGTAGTAGTACTTCTGGTACAAATATTAGTACCAGTCAATGTTAATGGAACTCAGCAACCATTAATTCATCCATTTGTATTTACTGAGCTCAAGTCCAGGCAAATAGAACCAATGGTAGGGAATAAGGATAAAAAATATGCAGAATACAAATTGCACATTCTAAACATAGCCACAGAAATATTTCCCATCCCACATGCTCTTCCAGAACTTTCCCTCTCCCCCTCAAGAGGTAGAATGTGTACCTTCCTCCCTTGAATTAGTCTTTTGTGACTGAATTAACTAATAGAATTCAGCAGCCTTGACTTCTGAGACTAAGGTCATAAAAGCAATACAGCTTCTGGTTGTCTCAGGACACTTGCCTTGCCTTGCTACTTGTTGACTTGCCATTTAAGAAGTCTGAGGCTGCCATCTTGTGAGGAAGCCCAAACTAATTCATGTGGAGAAAACACACAGAGAACTGAGAGTACATGAAGAGAAGAGATGCCCAGTTAGCCCTCAGCTGTTTTAGCCCTCCACTATTCTAGCTCCAGCCACTGTCTGCCTATGACTGCATGAGAAATGCCAAGCCAACACTGCCCAACTAAGCAATTCCCAAGTTCCTGACCCCCAGCAATCATAGAGATAAATGATTTTTGTTGTTTTAAGCAATTTTGGGGGTTGTTACACAGTAATAGATATCCAGAACAGAGCACACAGAATACTGCCCTTAGTAAGTTCTAATTTAGTGAGAAATATCACTTTTAATAATTTACATAAGTTACATAATAAATTACAATAACAATTACATTATGAAAGGAGGTAGTTATAAGTGCTACAAGAGAAAAGCTATTAAAGTACAGGAACTCAGAGAAAGGTGAGATAAGGTGTTCCAGAAACTACCATCAACAATCTCAAAGAGGAGCTGCTGGGTGAGCTTAAATTAAGAATGAAATTTGGATATGTAGAGGTGAGAAAATTCCAGGTAAAAGGAACAAGTTACCCACAAATGTACAACTAGTTCAATACATAAATTTGCACATTTCTCAATTATAGTGGCCAGTTCAAACCCTATGGCCAGTTCAAATGCTACAGGATTAGCATTTCTGTGACATCTTTTGTTAATCCGTCTTACGGCAAAATTAACACTATATTTTTGCATCCAATTTGGAAATTCATATCTGTTATATTTGATATATATTATCTTGAGAGTTGCTGGGATTTGCGGCATCCCCTGTAGTCAAAAAGCACATTGCCATGAGCCTGAACCTCTGGCAGACTTTGGTAAAAAAAGGGAAGAATGAGACATAGTCCTGATCTTAACCTCACAGTGGCAGTGCAGGGTACCGGGCATTATAAGAAAGGTGAATTACGAGATGCTGAAGGCAGGAAGGAGGGAGTTAGCAACCATGCCTGAGGGGATCTGAGAAAGCAGCCTTTTAACTGAATCATTAAGGACTCAGTTGTGCCAGGCAGAAAGAGAAAGACTTCCGGGCACAGGAGACAGAAAGAAAAATGGCCCCCAAACATAAAACATGGTGTGTTTTGGGAACAGCAAATAGTTCAGTAGATCCAGAGAGCAATATTTCAGGGGGGAAGATAAGACTGGAGAAGGAAGCAGGAACCAGCTTGCTGAGGAGTTTGGACTCCATCCCAAAGGTGACAGGGAGAATCTTTGAAAGGTCACGAAGTATTCAGTCTACACGTTCAAATTGTAATTATTTCTGCCACAGCCATTTTCCCTATGTATGGTTTCTGGGACTAGAATGCAATCTTTGATGAAAAGCCATCTCACTTTTGCCTACTTTAAAATTCTGTCATCCATCTCCCCAATGGATAGTATTCACCCTAATGATTGGACCTAATGTAGCTGAAAGAAATGCCACCTTACAGGAATCAGAAGCAATCTATTCCAAAGTGTTTTCCACTGACTGTTCTTTCTGGAAATGTGGTTTCTCATGCCATGAAACTTGCATGATGCCATAAAGACACTAATTGTAGTAATTTATGGATGGTGGCTCTGTCAGACCCATTTGATCTCCTAGAGGTGGATTAATTACAATTTGAGGACCCCCAAGCCCTATACAAAAACCACCTTATTAGCCTGTTCCCACCGTTAGGAAATCGGGTGGTAAATAATTCAAGATAAATACGATCCCAGTGGGGAATTGCAAGTGCCTATATTTCATGACCCGTGACATCCCTTGTGACATGTGATGCTGTGCTGAGGGGACCATGGGCTCCTTAATGAGCCCTCACATATTGGCACTGTTTCCTTTGGTTCAGCTTATCTGATCTGCCTGAAGCCTTTTCATTCATCATCCTCGGCAATGAAGGACAATTCTTCCAGAAAACCCATTCCCATATTTCTTCTTTTCTGTAAGGCTGATGGTGCTCTAAATGCTTTATGATTTTTTTTTTTCCATTCAGGTGTTTTAGAGTGCCAGGAGGATACTTTAAATTCAGCCACCATTGTTAAGATATTTGGTTTTCAGTTTTATTCAATTAGAAAACAAATCCTTCCTGGATAGTTAAAAATTCTGGCTGTCTATTGAATGAACAGTGCAGATATGGGTCTAGTCTCAAGGAGTTTACTGTATAGCTCTGTATTGTTGGGAAAAGAGCAACGTTAAAAATTACAGTATTGTATAACACGACATTGTAAAGAAACTATACTCCAATAAAAAAAAAATTAAAAGTATTGTAGAGCTGACAGAACACTTTCACACACATGTCCTTTGAACACTTTTGGATGTTAGTGTTACTTGGGCACACCAGCTGGCCTGGGGTATAATTTGTTCTGAGGGTTAATTTGGTTTTCCTAAATTTCTGTACCAGACTTTGCCCCATGCCCTTCTCTAGGGTGAGTACCTTCAATACATATGGTTCTGAAGTAAGTAATTTACATTCTTATGTTATCTAACTCCTAAAATAACCCTGGAGAGAAGTACTGGTAACCTAATTTTACCAATGAGGAAATCAAAGTTTCAAGATGTTCCGTGACTTGCCTCAGTTACAGGGCTAGTCCATGGAATTGCTTAGTTCGCAGTCCTGGGCTGTCTGACTTGAAAGGTCCTTGTCTTATTCACTGCTCTAAGTTACCTTAGATACCTGTGTAAAATAATTTCTGGAAGTTTCCTTCTAATTAGGATTTTAAGAATATGACAAAGGGATTGCTGGGTGCTTATGACAATTATAACATGTAATTCAGTTATTTTAGTGAACGTAATATAGAGGACAGATCTTAGCTATGGTCACCTGTCCTTTGAGATTTGGATAAAATTGATCCAATTTTCTGCTTGCACTAAACTCTTATGTCCCGTGTTTGCTTTCTCCTTACCCATCCAGGAGTGGCATGCAATTTGTGCTCTATGAGTTTTCTTAGAAATGGTTGTATGTAAAACATAGACTTCGTTAAAAATTTGGGGGGCAGTGATTGAGTTTTAATTTGTAACAGTGAAAACAAAATTAAATATTATGCATACCATAAAATTAAATATGTTAATTTTATTACAGGAAGAATAGAGTAGCTAGAGTTCACAGTGTAGAAACAGAATAAAAATCAAAGTTGTCTTTCACCTTATATATTTTATCTTTAATATATCATACGTGAGATGCCTGTCTTTCTGACATCTCATCACTTGGAAATCCTTCCTCTTGCTACCTTTCTCAAGGCACCAGGACCCAGCCATGCTCAGGCTCGCCATTCCTCTTCAAAAGCCTCCTTGTAGCTCAGTCCCCCGCACTGTTTTTTTTTACGTGTAGAATTTAGTTTTCTATCTTTTCTAAGTGGTTTATGAACATGCTCTCCAAAGAAAAAGGCCATTTACCTCTTTACTCATCTTTTAGTAGCCTGGCAAACCTGTAAGTACTTAAGTTTCATCATTTCCTCTTCCACTCAAAGTCCTCATCATTGTAAAGATAAGAAATTGACCATTTTCACTCCTTACTATCCATATGCTAACCCCCAAAATATTCAAAGGGAGAAGCTTCTACCATCAGAACTGGTTTCATGTATCTACTTTAAAAATTTTTTTCTTGCTGCGTATTCACATACTACACAGATACACAGTCTATTATGAAGTAATATTCTGTTATTTTTCAAGTAGTTCCTCACTAAGAAGTGGAGGGAAACTCTAAGAAGATACTTTTTCACTTCATTTTGGGCATTGTCCAATTCTACCAACTCTCTTGCATGTGTTCCATATTTGCCCCTACTTCACATTGGCCTGTGTATACTTACTTTCACTTGTATGGATCATTTGAAGAAAATGTTTTGTCTTTTTAGCTTAGTCAAGGGGATGGCTGAGGTTCTGCATTATAGGATCTGGGGGAGCATTGGACTCTAGATAGAGCTGGATAGCTGAGTGCCAACTTGACTCATGTTAATATACTAGCTGTGCAACATTGGACAAGCACACTACCTCTCTAAGCTTTATTTTTCTTATGGTAAAATAAGGAACAAGTAATAAGTATTGTGAAGATTAAAATTGAAATCATTCTAGGAGCAGCATTTAACATGGTGCTTGGCATATAGAAAGCGCTCAACAAATGCAAGTTGCTAATCTCATTATTATTTCTATTCTTTCCAAAAAGAATTGTGAATGCTTGTCTCTAGTTATTTATTACTTTAGGAATAAAGTCACACCTTTGCAAAACCCACAGCTCCCTGTTTCTTCTTTCAATGTTCTATGCTCCAACCTGTTGCTTATGTGTTCTGTGCCTAAAGGGGGATTTATCTTCTTTTACACAGAAATGAACTACTGTTTGGGCAGAAAATGGATGCCTTGACCCTCTTTGTACAATACGATTTAAATCAAACATTTTCTTCCAAACTTTACCTGCCCAGTGTTGTAACTTTAGGTGTATCTCTGGTGAATCATTTCTTCCTGACGTTGTGTTTGCTACATTAGTTCATATTATCCTGTTTTATAGAGGATGAACTGGAGATCAGAGGTTGAGTCACATGTATGGTGTAGCCATGTAACTAGCCAATACCTCCCCAGAGTTTGATTCATAGAAGGGTCCAAAACATGTTTGTTCCTTGAAGAAGTCATTCAGCAAATACTTCTTGTGCAACGAGATAGTGATGAAATCGATGCATGTTCAGAGAAATTCTAAAATGGTAGGTCTGCACCATTATTAGGCTGAAGGATAAACTTTGTCCTTTTCAGCAAAATCTTTATCCATCTGTGAAGCACTGTCGAGCCATTAGCAAGGAAATGTGAAAATGTACTTAGGTTGATCTGTGTGTGCCTTCCCCACCCGTCTCTATAACACAGAAGTCCAATAATGTTTTTCTCCCTGAACAGACAGACAAAAACACCATGAACTGTGTGCAATCCAGTGAGAACATTACCTGGAGTTTCCATCCTGGGCTTGTTGTAAAAACCGTAACAACTCTTACTGACTTCAGTTGGAAAATAAAATCATCTTCCAGAAAGGCTGAGGACAGCTGTAAAGGCTAAGACAGGCTCTAAATTATTCCTCTTCAGAGGAGGTTTGGCACTTTAGAGCAATTCAATTACAGTCTTAGAGAAAAGGGGACCTCTGAGGTCACCTCAGTGTACCTCACCACAGGTATCAAGCTGCTCACAGAAGTTGCCACTTATCCAGGGAACACAGCATCCCAACTGTCTCAGGACGGGCTGAGATTCTAAAATTCCCTGGATGATTCTCACTTTGGTCCCTTCTCTCGATCAGTACTAATTAACCTTAGCTCAAGCCTTAAGATTTCTTCTCTAGGCTCTGGCGTCAGGCTAACAAGTCTCTGTCTGGTGTCTAGCCCCCATTCCACTCAATCGCAATTGCCCAACATTCTTTTTAACTATAAATCTTCCCATGTTAATTCTCTGCTCAGAATGTTTCAACTCTTTGCATGGCCTTCAAAGACTGAAATGTTTTGGTCTCTGTCTACCTATTCCATTTCATTTTCTTTCTCACATCTTATGTTCCACTAGTATTGACATCTCTGTGCCTTTACACATGCCGTTTTCTTTTTGGTACCTTGTCCTTCCTCCGCCTCACTGTTCAGTCATCATCTCTTCCCAAATGTATGCCTCTTCCCCTCTGCTGGGAGAAGGGTCCTGTTTTTCCCTTTGAACATCCTCTGCTTACCATTCCGAAGGAGTGTTTTGTCCTTCAGTGAAATCATCATCGGAGGCTAAACACTGATCCTGATATGGCTTAAATATGTTGTTTTAAATTTGAATTCAAATCCTTTCAAGCTTTAGTCTTCAATAGATGCTCTGTGACCGAACATATTAGAGACTGTTTATATAATGGTTTAACACATACTTTTTCTTTTTATAAATTGAGGTATAGTGGACTTAACAACATTATATTACTTACAATATTATATTAGTTTCAGGTATACAATGTAGTGATTCAATATTTTTGTAGATTATAAACCATACAAAGTTATTATAAAATAT
Source organism: Balaenoptera ricei (assembly GCF_028023285.1). NCBI lineage: Eukaryota > Metazoa > Chordata > Mammalia > Artiodactyla > Balaenopteridae > Balaenoptera > Balaenoptera ricei. The sequence goes on from NC_082651.1 coordinate 92,599,115, forward strand.
TGACTACATTCCCTGTGCTGTACAGCACATCACTGTGACTTACTTATTTTATAGCTGGCAGTTTGTACCTCTTAATCCCCTTCATCTATTGATATTTTGCCTCTCTTCTTACCCCTCCCCCTTCTGGTAAGCCCTAGTTTGTTCTCTGTAAGTTTGCTTCTATTTTGTTATATTTGTTCATTTGTTTTGTTTTTTAGATTTCATATATAAGTGAAAACATACAGTGTTTGTCTTTCTGTCTGATTTTCTCACTAAGCATAAAAACCTCCAGGTCTATACTTGTTGCAAATGGCAAGATTTCATTCTTTTATATAGCTGCATAATATTCCAGTGTGTGTGTATATCTCACATCTTCTTTATCGATCCATTTGCTGATGGGCACTTAGGTTGCTTCTGTATCTTGGCTACTGTATAATAAATAATGCTGCAATTAACACTGGGGTAAATATATCTTTACAAATCAGTGTTTTCACTTTCTTCAGATATATACCCAGGAGTAGAACTGCTAGATCACATGGTAGTTCTATTTTTAACTTTTTGAGGAACCTCCATACTATTTTCCATAGCAGCTGCACCAATTTACATTCCCACTGACAGTGTACTATGGTACTCTTTTCTGCACATTCCCTCCAACAGTTATTTCTGTCTTTTTGACGACTGTCATTCTGACAAGTGTGTTGGTGATATCTCACTGTGGTTTTGATTTGCATTTCCTTGATGATTAGTGATGTTGAGCATCTTTTCAGGTGCCTGTTGGCCATCTACATGTCTTTTTGGAAAAATGACTATTCAGGTCCTCTGCCCATTTTTTAATCAGCTTTTTTTATATTAAGTTGTATGAATTCCTTATGTATCTTGAATATTAAACCCTTCTCATACACATCATTTGCTTACTACTCAGTGGGTTGCCTTTTCGTTTTGTTGATTTCCTTCACTGTGAAACAGCTTTTTAGTTTTATTAGGTCCCATTTGTTTATTTTTGCTTTTGTTGCCCTTACCTGAGGAGGGAGATCCAAAAAATATTGCTAAAACTGATTTCAAAGAGTGTATTGCTTGTGTTTTCCTCTAGAATTTTTATGGTTTCAGATCTTATGTTTAAGTCTAATCCATTTGAGTTTCTTCTTGGATGTGGTGTGAGAAAATGCTCTAGTTTCTTTTATATATGGCTGCCCAGTTTTCCCAACACTGCTTATTGAAGAGACTGTCTTTTCCCTGTTGTATGTTCTTGCCTCCTTTGTTGTAGATTAACTGTATGGTTTTATTCCTGGGCTCTCTATTCTGTTCTATTGATCTATGTGTCTTTTTTGGTGCCAGTACCATACTGTTTTGATTACCGTAGCTTTGTAGTATAGTTTGAAATCAGGACATGTGATACCTCCAACTTTGTCTTCTCAAGGTTGCTTTGGCTATTTGGGGTCTATTGTGGTCACATACAAGTTTTAGGATTATTTATTCTAGTTTTGTCAAAAATGCTGTGGGTATTTTCATAGGGAGTGCATGGAATTTGTAGACTGCTTTGGGTAGTATGGACATTGTAGCACTATTAATTCATGTGATCCATGAGCATGGTATATCTTTCCATTTATTTGTGCCGTCTTCAATTTCTTTCATCAATGTCTTATTTTTCAGCATATAGGTCTTTCCCCTCCTTGGTTAAGTTTATTTCTAAGTGTGTTATTCTTTTTGATTTGATTTTAAATGGGACCGTTTTCTTGATTTTGCTTTCTGATAGTTCATTTTTTTAAAAAAAATATTTTAATGAGATTCTTGTCTGCTTACATTCTTTTTATTTATGTACATATGTATGTATGGCTGTGTTGGGTCTTCGTTTCTGTGCAAGGGTTTTCTCCAGTCGCGGCAAGTGGGGGCCATTCTTAATCGCGGTGTGCGGGCCTCTATCGCGGCCTCTCTTTACGGAGCACAGGCTCCAGACGCGCAGGCTCAGCAATTGTGGCTCACGGGCCGAGTTGCTCCGCGGCACGCGGGATCCTCCCAGACCAGGGCTCGAACCCACGTCCCCTGCATTGGCAGGCAGACTCTCAACCACTGCGCCACCAGGGAAGCCCCCTGATAGTTCATTTTTAGTGTATAAAAATGCAACAAATTTCTGTATATTAATTTTTTATCCTACAAATTTACTGAATTCATTTATTCTAACAGTTTTTTTATGAAGTCTTTAGGTAGACTCTTTCTATATATAGTATCATATCATCTTCTAATAGTGGCAGTTTTACTTCTAGCCTTCCTGTTTGGATGCCTTTTATTCCTTTTTGTTGTCTGATTGTTGTGGCTACAACTTCCAATAAATATTAGCTAGGGTGTGTCATAAATGGCCTTTATTATGTGGAGATATTTTCCATCTCTACTAACTTTGTTGAGAACTTGTATCATGAGATGATATTGAATTTTGTCAGAGCTTTTTCTACGTCTATTGAGATGATCATGTAATTTTTATCCTTTGTTAATGTAGTGTAGCATGTTGATTGATTTGTAGATATTGACCCATCCTTGCATCCCTGAGATAAATCCCACTTGATCATAATGTATGATCTTTTTAATGTATTGTTGAATTCAGTTTGCTAATATTTTGTTGAGGATTTTTGCATCTATGTTCGTCGGGGATATTTGCCTGTAATTTTCATTTTTTGTGGTGTCTTTGTCTGGTTTTAGTATCAGGGTAATGCTGGCCTTGTAGAATGAGTTTGAAAGTGTTCCCTCCTCTTCATATTTTTGACATAGTTTGAGAAGGATAGGTATTGACTCTTCTTTAAGTGTTTGGTAGAATTCCTCTGTGAAGTCTGGTCCTGAACTATTGCTTGTTGGCAGTTTTTTGATTAGTGATTCAGTTTCATTACTAGTGATTAGTCTGTTCAAATTTTCTACTTCTTCCTAATTCAGTCTTGGATGATTATATATTTCTAGTTATTTATCCATTTCATCTAGGTTTTCCAATTTGTTGACGTATATCTGTTCATAGTATTCTCTTATCATTGTTTGTATTTATGTCATATTGATTGTAACTTTTCCTCTTTCATTTTAATTGTACTTATTTGGGCCCCCTCTCTTTTTTTTCTTGATGAGTCTGGCTAAAGATTTATCAATTTTGTTTATCTTTTCAACAAACCAGCTCTTAGTTTCATTGATCTTTTCTATTGTTTTTTTGGTCTCTATTTATTTCTGCTCTGATCTTTATTATTTCCTTCCTTCTGCTAATTTTTGCCTCTGTTCTTCTTTTTCTAATTCCTTTAGGTGGAAAGTTAGGCTTTTCATTTGAGACTTCTCTTGCTTCATTAGATAGGCCTGTATTGCTGTAAACTTCCTTCTTAGAACTACTTTTGCTGTGTCCCACAGATTTTGGAAAGTTGTATTTCTATTTTCATTCATCTCAAGGTATTTTTTTGATATCCTCTTTGATTTCTTCATTGACCCATTACTTTTGTAGTAGCATGGTATTTAGTCTCTGTGTGTTTGTGTTTTTTCCAGTTTTCTTCCTAGAGTTGATTTCTAATTTCTTACTGTTGTGGTCAGTAAAGTTGCTTGATATGATTTCAGTCTTCTTAAATTTACCAAGACTTGTTTTGTGGCCTAGCATGGTGATCTATCTTGGAGAAAGTTCCATGTGTGCTTGAAAAGAATGTGTATTCTGTTGTTTTTGGATGGATGTTCTATAGATATCTATTAAGTCCATCTGGTCTAATGTGTCACTTAAGGCCACTGTTTCCTTATTGATTTTATGTCTGCATGATCTATCCATTGATGTAAGTGGAGTATTACAGTCAATTTCTCCCTTTATGTCTGTTAATATTTGCTTTATATATTTAGGTGCTTCTGTATTAGGTTATATGATTGAGAATGTTATATTCTCTTCCTGGAGGGACTCTTTTATCATTATATATAATGATAAATGATATATAATGCCCTTCTTTGTCTTTTGTTATAGACTCGGTTTTAAAGTCTACTCTGATATGAATATTGCTACCCCAACTTTCTTTTTACTTCCATTTGCATGGAAATCTTTTTCTATTGCTCACCTTTAATCTGTGTGTATCTTTAGCTCTGAAGTGAGGCTCTTATAGACAGAATTTGTATGGGTCTTTTTTTTAACCAATCAGCCACCCTATCTTTTGATTGGAGCATTTAGTCCATTTACTTTTAAAGTGATTATTGATAGGTATGTACTTGTTGCTATTTTGTTACATGTTTTCTGTTTTGTTTTGTACTTATTCTCAGTTCTTCTTTTAGTCTCTTGTGGTTTGATGATTTTCTTTAATGTTATGTTTGGGTTCCTTTACCTTTGTTTTTGTGCATATATTATAGGTTTTGGGTTTGTGGTTACCATGAGGTTAATATCTATCAATATCTATTTTTTTAACTGATAATTGTTTAAGTTCAAACATTCTAAAAGCTCTACATTTTTTACTCCCTCCCATATTTTATATTTTTGATATTTTTACACCTTTATGTATATTTTGTAACTGTTTACTGTATTTATAGTTGATTTTACAATTTTTATCTTTTAACCTTTGCACTAGCTTTATAAAGTGTTTGATACACTGCCAATTCTATATATTTGTCTTTAGCAGAAAGATTTTTACCTCATATATTTTCTTTATTTTTGTTACTGGCCTTTTCTTTTTTGCGTAAAGAGGACCCTTTAACATTTTCTACGAGGTCAGTTTAGTTGTGATGAACTGTTATTTTTTGCTTATCTCTCCTTAAATTCTGAATGATAATCTTGCTGGGTAGAGTATCATTGGGTTCCCCCCCCCCCTTTCAGAACTTTATAACATGCCACTCCCTTCTGTCCTACAAAATTTCTGCTAAAAAAAATCAGCTGATAGCCTTATGGGAGCTCCCTACTATGTGACTCTTTGTTTTGCTCTTGCTGCCTTTAAAATTTTCTCTTTAAGTTTTGCTGTTTTAATTATGATAGGTCTTGGTGTGGGTCTCCTTGGATTCATCTTGTTGGGACTCCTCTCTGTGATTCCTGGACCTGGATATCCATTTCCTTCTCAGGTAAGGGGATATTTTCAGCCATTATTTCATCAAATGCATTTTAGGTCCCTTTCTCTCTCTCTCTGCTTTCTGGGATCCCTATAATACAAATGTTAGTATACTTGATGTTGTCCCAGTGGTCCCTTAAACTATCCTCATTAGTTTGTGTTTTTTTTTTTTTTTGCTGTTCTGATTGTGTGATTTCCACTATTCTATTCTATCTTCCAGGCCACTTATGTATGTGTTCTTCTGTATTGCCTAATTTGCTGTTGCTTCCTTCTAGTGTGTTTTTCACTTAAGTTACTGTATTCTTCAGCTTTGATTGGTTTTTTTTTTACATCTTCTAATTCTTTCTTGAAGTTCTCACTGTGTTCCTCTATTTTTGAGTTCAGTGAGCACTCTTATGACTACTGTTTTGAATTCTTTGTCAGGTAAATTAGTTATCTCAGTTTCATTAGATTTTTTTTTCCTTAGATTTTATCTTGTTCTTTGGTTTGGAACATATTTCCTTTGCTTCTCGTTTTGTTTATTTGACTTTGTTTTTCTCTATGAAATTAGGCAAAACAGTTACCCATCCTGGTCTCAAAGGAGTGCCCTTATGTATGCAGCCTGCATACCCCAGTGGCTTTACTGGGAGAGTTGGAGCTAAAATGAGCACAGGCTGGGGCTTTTTGGGGGGTGTGCCAGGGCTGTTTGTTGCCTTGGAGGGTGTGAGCGAGCTGGATCCAAGAAGGGGTCAGGGATTAGAAATAGAGGCCAGGTCAGGCTGGGGCTTCTCCCAGGGCTTGCTGGTGACCCCTGCCTTGGCAGGGGCTGGAGCTAGAGCTGGAGCCTGGTGCAAACCACAGCTTCTCTTGGGGCATGCTGGCAGCCACTGCCTTGGTGGCATGTGGGGCTGGAGCAGCAGCCTGATATGGGCTAGGAAGTGCACTGGGCAGTGTTGGTATGCCAGCCAGAGCACCAGGCACTTTTCAGTCTGCTGCCTCTGCATTGGTACTGGGAGACAGCATGTTTGTTTGTGTGCCCTTTAAGAGCAGTCTCAATTTCTTAAAGCCCTCCAGTAAGCCCGACTGGTTTTCAAAATCAGCCAAGGGCACTCATCTCCCTGGTGCTGGACCCCAGTGCTGGGTTGCCCAATATGGGGTTTGAATCCTTCATGTTTTAGAGAGGATCTCTGAGCTTGTGATATCCCCCTCCTACTCAGGGTTGCCTGCTGGGGGTGTGGGTCCAAATTAGGTCACTTCTCTTCCCCTCCTACCAGTCTGTGTGTGTATGTAGGTGTGTTGTATCACTGGTTGTAGAAGAGCTGTTCTGCTAGTCTTCAGGTTGTTCTGAGAGAAAGTTATTCTTGACGTAGTTGGAATTTCGGTGTGTTTATGGGAGGAGGTGAGCTCACAGTCTTCCTGTTCTGCCATCTTGATCTCTCTCCACATGCATTTTCAAGTCAAGTCGGGCAGATTGGGTTCAAATTACAATTCTGCCTATTACCAGTATGTGTCCTTGAACAATTTTACTAACTGTTGAAATAATTTTTTTTCTTACATACAGATTAACATTACATTAACATACAGATAATACTGTCAGAGCTTTGGTAAGAATTAAATAAGATCATGCATAAGAAGTATTTAGAACAGGGAAATACATGTTGATCAATAAATATTGGGAAAAGGATATCAAATTAAACTTTTTTGACCTTCTCAGTCACAAACTCTCTGATTTCTGTTCTTTCATAGCATTTTCTTTAGTCTCAGAATTTATATGTGTGCAATGAAGGTCCACACTAGGGTTACAGAAATAGGGAGAGAGAGGCAAGCAGGTCCTTCTAGCCTATCTAAGGGTTCTGTCCTGAGGCTTAAATGAATTAACAAATGTAAAGTGACTGACACAATTGGTGCTTAAATGTTTAGATTGCCTTCTCTCCCTGTTTGTGAGGGTAGATGGCAAAACTTGGTTCTTTGCAGTTTCTTTTCTTGGAAAAAGATCTAAAGCCAAACTGAGTTAGGCAGAATAATAGCTAGCCCCCAAAATGCCCATATCCTAATAAATACTTAGAACCTGTGAATATGTTAGGTTACATGGCAAAGGGAAATTAAGGTAGCAGATGCAATTAAGTTGTTAATTAGCTGACCTTAAAACAGAGTGGTTAGCCTGGATCGTCCAGGTGGGCTCAACATAATCACAAGGGTTCTTAAGAGTGGAAGAGGGAGGCAAAGAGGAGGGGGTCAGAGAAAGCAATGTGACAACATAAATAGGGTCAGAGAGATGTAATGTTGCTGGTTTTGAAGGTGGAGGAAGGGAGCCATGAGCCAAGGGAGGTGGGTGACTTCTAGAGAATTTAAAATGCAAGAAAATGGATTTAACCCTAGAAGGAATGTAGCCCTGCAAACACTTTGTGAGACCCGTGTCAGATGTCTGACTGACAGAACTGTTTGTTTGATGATAAATTTGTGTTACCACTAAGTCAACAGTAATGTAAGATTAATAATATACAAAGAAAGCTTGAAGGAAAAAAATTTCGATTTCTGATGGATAGGAGTCTAAAGTTTTGGTTATGGGGCACTGTATTGGTAGTTAAAACTGCCTATAAAGTAAAGAAATGGATTTCTTGAGGAGATCATGAATGCTCATAGCCCATAAATCCTAACAGCTTATATGTTTCTCATTCTTTACATTTTTCTTATCAGCAGACTTCAGGGAAAGTCAGAGTGCCTTCAGCAGTCATGAGAATGCTAGGGGCCTGTCATGGTCTTGCTCTCCCTGTGTGTAAGGGTAGATGATTTGATGCTGGTGAGAAAGATGTTGGGGCAGCAGTTCTGTCAGAGGCTGCACAACCTCTGTTGATCCTTCATCATGATAATGACAAGAACCACAATGACCATTAACTGTTTAGCATATTTCAGGAGCTGTACATTATTATACTGACCATAAAAAGTAAGAGAAAAATCATAGGAAGGAGTTATTACACCGATGTGTAAAGTCAGGAAACTAAACTACAAAGAAGCTAAGTGACTCACCCAAAGGTGTAGAACACATAAATCATGGTGCCTTTACCACTGTTTAGGTCTTTGTGACCCAAGACTGTGCTTTGTACACTGTATTATACTGTCTCCCCAGCGAGCTGCACCTCTGTTTTTCATTTTGGAATAAAAAAAGCAGCTGGCGTTGTGCTAAAATTTGTATCACACCTTCGTTTATGAAGTCTGCCTCCCCTCCCTGAAACCAAGCATGTACACAGAGCTGTTTGACACATTAGATATTCAATGCTCAGTATTTCTAATAGATGTTGCACATCAGTCTGCTGCTTATGGTACTGAAGAGCTAGTATGTCACTACAATATCATCAAACAAAATATCATTGTATTTTCCCAGGCACAGTGCTGTGATATGCAGTAACACTGAACTCAGAGTCTATTAGGACATTTTCCCAGAACAAAATGTGTCCCAGAAGAAACAACGTGATGTGGTTTATCCTGGTGTGTTATTTTCTCCAGAGCAACTGTCTCCTCCCCCTGAAAGCTCGCATATTTTAAGCTTCACAAATAACACTTTCAAGAGGACTGTGAAATGAAAGGCCCACACAGTGATGGAGGACTCTAGGGGGGCATGCCTGTGTGTTTGCTTTCCTTAGCCAGGTTCTGAAAAGGCACAGAATGTGGGAGGTGTTAGGATAGGTTTCATGAGGCCTGGGGAACATGAAAGAATCCCTTCATCAGCCTTATTTTTGCAGAACTTCAAAGGGAGGCCAAGAAAGAATAGGTTTAAGAGCAGTCAGGCTAGAAATTCACCACCTACTCTTGTTTGTTTCAATTGTGTTTCAAGTCCATTGCTCAGGTGACCTCATGCTGTGCTGGGAACTGACAAGGGTGGCGAGCACACCTGCTTGTCAAAACTTTACTAAATTGCCACCTGGGTTTTTTTCTTTCCATCTCAGGCTATGCACATTCATCTGGAATGGAAGGTGGTGACTAAGGAACCAGCAGATAAGAGATCTGTATCTTTTAGGGTCGACCTATATATTTTATCCCCAAGAAGCTGGAGGTGAGAAAATTCATGCTTTTATTTATTTATATTAATCATTTAAATTAAATATAACCAGTGTACTCAAAAACCTAAGCACCTCCTGTTTCAAAGAAAATACTGTTTTTTCTTCTCTCTAGACCATGCCACTTCATACATCCTGTGGATAATATTAAACATATGTGATAAGTGGCGTTATCCTGCCCTTGAGAAACTTGTCGTCTAATTGAGGAGAAGAGACCTCACATGTGGAACAATCCAGAAGTACTTAAGGCACCTACCACAAAGGCTTCACACATTAAAGAACTGAGAATTATTTGGCTATAAAAAAGAATCTGCTAAATTAATGGCATGGCCAATACATGCCATATTTCCAAAGAGGGTGCTACAAGTATGAGCCAACATTACCTGGGGATGTTCGAGAAGGCAGTGAGTGTATAAGCTGAACTTTAAGGAAATCTGTAGGCGTTGAAGGGGTAGAGGAGAAAAACAAGGGCGTTCTAGGTGGCAAGGCAGGTTAGGCAAGGCCTTGAGTGTTTTCAGAAAAGTTTACACCCGGTTCTCCAGGTAAAGGCAGCATTTGATAAGTTGCCTTTTCTTTTTTTTTCAATCAGAGTAGTGGCAGGTACGAAAGCATGGGCTGAGGGGCACTGGCTATGGTGAACGGGATGTTCTGGGTGATACAGGGAATAGGGTGTCCGGCTGGGGAGGTCCTTTAATGGACCCAGCAGCGAGAGAAGAGGGCAGGAGAATGATGAGTGGCCCCCTTAAGTGCCAAATGCCTTTCATATATGATCCCGTTTGTTTTTATCCTCTGGAAATCCTGCACAGTGGCTCTGGCTCTCCTTACTTTAAAGATGAAGAAACTGAAGCTTGGGTAAGTATGATAATGAGCTTCACGTCAAAAGACTACTATTTTAGTAGAACATTTCTTGGCTCTAAATCCCCTGTTCTTTCCACTTTGTCAGGCTGCTGGGAGCTCATGAGCACAAAGTTACTGCACGTCCTGATTCAACCTCCACGTCGCAAGTGCCAACAACAGAGCTCATATCCCCCTCACAGACACACAAGCGTGGTCAGCTCATCCACTGCCACTCTTCCCAAAAGGCTGGGAAAGCGAATCACGAACGTTAATTGAAGTCATCTCCTTCCTGAATTCCACCGTGGTGATCCCGTGATATGATACACCTGTGAGCCTTTTCTCCCTTTTCGGGTGCTCTGGGGAAGATATACTTCATAGTATTTACATTTTGGAATCTTGAAAGGCAGGTTGTAATTAAATTCCTTTTTCCACCTTGATGTCATCTGTTCTCACATGCACAACCACAGCTGTTCACGTTCTATGTCCTATACACAACACCCTCCCAGGAATGATGGCCTTATCCTGGAATGATCTGTTTAGTGTCTCTCCCACACCTGACTGAGAGCTGTTTGAGACCAGGATGATTGCTTTTTAAAAAAAAAGTATATATATATATATATATATATATATATATATATATATGCCTTCCTAAGTTCTAGATCTTCATCTAACATCTTGATATACCTAACTGAAGTATACGTTAAGAACTCTGACTACATCTATAGCACAATAAACAACTAGGCATTTCAAAAAATATTTGCAAGAAAAGGAAATCAGTGGATTCAGTTATTCACAATGATTAAACAATTGGACATGTAGATTTAATGTGGATGGTCTCCTGTTGTGAAGGCTTAGTATTTGTAGGTGCTCATCTTATACAGTAAGTAAACACAAACAGGAAGAAACATTTCTTACTAGATAGTCTCAGCCCGAGGTATTTTATTATATTTATCATTCTTTAATTATTAAGTAAATTCATTTTGGTTTCTTCCCTGGTGGTATTTTTAAAATTTCTGTTTCACCCCATTATCATGTTGTGTAACAGAAACAAGTGAGACAACAAGTGACTTGAGTTTTAGTTCCTCTCCTGACTCCGTGACATTGAACAAGTCATTCCTCCTCACGCATCAGATTCCTCATCTGTAAAGTGACTGAGTTACTTTAAATAAGTGTTACAGTTTCACCAACTAACTCTCAAATTTACAGGCAAGGAGAAGTGGGATGGTTGTAGCTGAGGGCTAGTGTGTATAAACCTTGGAGGTTTCCAGAAGTCATAAACCAGCCGGGCGAGTTTGACCTGATTGATATCTTTCCCAGCCTAGCATCTCTGCTTGGCTCCCGCCCAAACTTCCTGGCAGCCCTTCTACTGGTCAAGCATTCTGCCTAGGGGGTCTTGGAAGAAGTTAATATGCTGCAATTGAAGTTTCTGGTTTCCAACTTTTCACCACTAGGAACCTTTTTTTGTTAAATTGTTCCTCTAAGAATTTCTTTGTTTTTAAAGTTTTGCCAAGCAAACTTCATTATTTATGTAATGATTCTATTCCTCTGTATTTGTGTTGACAAAGAGATACTGAATTGTTAATCTGAGCTTTTTGGTAAAACAGTGATAATCATCAGTGTGACTCTCCAGTTAAAAGCAAAAAACTTCAATTGTTACTTCATGTGATCTGTGTGGAGGTAAATGTATGATTTCCAATTATGACAGGGCTTCACACAAAGATGAAAAGATCTGGAGCAATACGGGGTGAGGGAAGGATACTGACTGGTGGTACTTTGTTAGAGACACATGGGAAGGGGAATTCTCAGGGCCAAGCCAAGTTGTGGTTAGAACAGAGGAAATGTACAGCCAAGTATTTCCATGTGTAGGCAAGCATGTTCACCAGAAAAAAAATGCAGATTTGAATGAAACAGCAGAAAGAACCCAAGAAGGGGGTTTAGGGAAGTACAGAACAACGTGAAGAGAATATTTAGACCAACAGTATGTGGAGTAACCTGACAGTCATGGGGTAGAGTAACTAATCCCAAGGGTTGAAACAATATTTTGGTGTAAAGTTACTTTGATACAATGCTAATTCAGTGTGAGGTGAGAGAATTCCACCTGGTGCAGTGTGTCTGGTTGGCTAGGGCAGTAAATTGAGATGGGTTCTCACACTCTTGGATGGGAAGAATTAATATTGTTAAAATGGCCATACTACCCAAAGCAATCTACAGATTTAATGTGATCCCTATCAAATTACCCATGACATTTTTCACAGAACTAGAAATAACCCTGAAATGCATATGGAACCATAAAAGACCCAGAACTGCCAAAGCAATCCTAAAGAAAAAGAACAAAGCAGGAGGCATAACCCTCCTAGGCTTCAGACAGTACAACAAAGCTACAGTAATCAAACCAGCAAAACAGACATATGGATCAATGGAACAGAATAGAGAGCCCAGAAATAAACCCACACACCTATGGTTAATTAATCTTCGACAAAGGAGGCAAGAATATACAGTGGGGAAAAGTCTCTTTAGTAAGTGGTGTTGGGAAAGTTGGACAACCACGTGTGAATCAGCGAGGTTAGAACACACCCTTTTCACCATACACAAGAATAAACTCAAAACGACTTAAAGACAAACATAAGACACAACACCATAAAACTCCTAGAAGAGATCATAGGCAAAATATTCTGTCATAAATCATACCAATGTTTTCTTAGGTCAGTCTCCCAAAGCAATGGAAATAAAAACAAAAAAATAAACAAATGGGACCTAAATAAACTTAAAAGCTTTTGCACAGCAAAGGACATACCATAAACAAAACAAAAAAACCTACAGAATGGGAGAAAATATTTGCAAATGATGCAACCGACAAGGGCTTAATTTCCAAAATATACAAACAGTTCATACAACTAAACAACAAAAAACAACCCAATTGAAAAATGGTCAAAAGACCTAAATAGACATTTTTTTCCAAAGAAGAAATACAGATGGCCAGTAGGCACATGAAAAGATGCTCAACAACTCTAATCATTAGAGAAATGCAAATCAAAATTACAATGAGGTATCACCTCACACCAGTCAGAATGGCCGTCATTAAAAAGCCTACAAATAACAGACACTGGAGAGGGTGTGGAGGAAAGGGAACCCTCCTACACTGTTGGTGGGAATGTAAGTTGGTACAGCCACTGTGGAAAACAGTATGGTAGTTCCTCAGAAAACTAAAAATTGAATTACTATATAATCCAGTGATCCTACTCCTGGGCATATATCCAGACAAAAACTCTAATTCAAAGAGATATGTGCACCTCTACGTTCATACCAGCACTACTCACAATAGCCAAGACATGGAAATGACCTCAATGTCTATTGACAGATGAATGGATAAGAAAGACGTGGTATATTACACAATGGAATACTACTCAGCCATAAGAAGAATGAAATAATGCCATGTGCAGCAACATGGATAAAACTAGAGATTATCATACTAAATGAAGTAAATCAGAAAGAGAAAGACAAATACCATATGACATCACTTATATGAGGAATCTAAAATATGACACAAATGAACCTATCTATGAAACAGAAACACAGTCACAGACATAGAGAACAGACTTGTGGTTGCCAAGGGGGAGGGGGCTGGGGGAGGGATGGAGTGGGAGGCTGGGGCTAGCAGATGTAAGCTATTATATATAGAATGGATAAACAACAAGGTCCTATTATATAGCACAGGGAACTATATTCAATATCCTATGATAAACCATAATGGAAAAGAATATTTTAAAAAGGATATATACATATGTATAACTGAATCACTTTGTTGTATAGCAGAAATAAACACAATATTGTAAATCAACTATACTTCAATTAAAAAAATAAGAAAAAAAAAGTTGATATGGGTTCTGTTATTCCTGAGGCCAGCATGAGGATGGACCTCAAGTCTTCAGAAGCCTGGTACATAGCTATTGAGACAAAAATGAATGTTGGTTAAATTGTTCTGATTATTTGGAATTTTAAAAATATTAGACTGAATAAATGAATGATCAATCCTATGTTTAACATCTGTAGAATTCAGGAAAAGTCTAAATAGAGAATGGATGTGGGCTGGAGTGGAGTGAAGTGGAGAGAGATCATGGAGTAGAGCTATATACAACATTCTCTAGGGTTGGTGTGGGGAAGGCCAGCCTGTTGAAGAAATACCACAGCACTGATGTATAGATGGAATCCTTGATTCCTAGTGACCAATAGGTAGAGCTCAGACCTGGCCTGGAGCCAGGAAAGCAGGAGTCAGGGCCTGGATTACTATGAGATCCAAGGATGGTCTCAAAACAGTGCCATAACCATGCAACAAGGAACCTAGGGGTAGAGATCATGTTAAATCACTTAGCCCCACCCAACACACCTCTCAATTTATGTTTAAGGAAACTGAGGCCCAAGGAAATAAAGTGATTCACTCAAGTTCACACAAATAGAGAGCTGAGTTATGGGTCTTCTGATCTTCTTTCCACTGCTTCACGCTGGCTCACCCATAAATCAACAAAGACCCCAGAAAAACCCTTGGTTTGTGGCAGTCTCAAAGATTTCCACGGTGCTCTGCTAGACTACCTTCTCCTAAAATACCCTCCAAATTGGACCATCAAATGATGTTCTTTTCCCTCCTGAAACTGTTAGGAATCTTCTGGTCACACCTGACAAGTGGAGCAGAACGCATACGCTTTGCAAAGGCCTTTCATTACCCAAATACAGGAAAGACTCATTAATTTGAGTGAATCCGTGAAGGCCTATCAAATAAGATATGTGAGCCAAACTAAACCCTGACCCAAAAACCAGGACAGGCCTCTTTAGTGTAAAGAAGCACGAATAGCAATCTATGGAACTAGAATGCCAAAGTACTTCCAGATATTTTATGAGGCTCAAATCCCTTGCTAAGTCCTAAATTAGTCTGCATTATGCAATACTTAAATATAAATAAAATTTTTAATTTTTTCAAATATACATAATCGCTAGCCTTCAACATTCTTACCTAATGAAGGTTCTAGTAGATCTACACCAAAGACTCAGTTTGGTTGTACATAGATTCCTATTTGTGTAAAGAATGAATACTCTTTATTATCTCCCTTTTGTTTTCCAATCTAAGATTCAATGAACTTAATGTTGGGAAAATTCAACTTTAGACAATTCAGTTCAGTAGTCTTTAATGCCATTCACCAATCACTCAACTATTTCAAATGATTTTGAGAAAAATTATGTTAAATTTCACTTTCTGTGGAAAACTGAAGGACAGATTTGAGATTGTCTATTGAAATTCTTCCGCAACTTGGCAGTGTTCTAATTACAGAGGTTGGCAAACTGTAAGGGATCAGAATAAATATTTAAGTTTTGCAGGCCACACGTGATCTCTGTCTCATACCTTTCTTCCTTATCCCTACACCCCAACCCCTGCCGATAAGTCTTTAAAAATAGTTTTTAAAGTTCTAGCTATGGGCCATACAAAAATAAACATGGTCAGGTTTGGCCCATGGGCAATAGTTTGCCCATCCCTATGAGTCTTTGAGTGACATGCCTATAGATTTGATATCAGATATATTTTGTCATCTCTTGGTACATGGGTCTATAGCTAATCTACTCACAGTACATCAGTATGGACTTAGAAGTTCTCCCAAACACCAGTGCTTAACTTGTGGAGCGGTCATGGACGTGCACATAAAGTTTGCTATATACCACAGACCCTATCCATACAAACAGAATTTTGCATAAAATTCAGAAGGCTCATTGACTGTCTAGATCTGTTCATAGACCCTAGGTTAAGCAAAACATGTTCTAGATACGCGTTTTTTTCTTATTCTCTCCCCACACCCACCCCCCACACCCAAATGGCCAATCATTCCTACATACTGATACAAATTTCTTCTTCTAAGAGAACTTTGGGTAAAGTGAACAACATTCTGAGCATATGAAATTTTAAAAGTCTGGCTAATATGCTTTTCATGGAATGTTTGCCAATTTGTTTATTCATTTTGCTATATTTAGATGTTTAACTAATTGAAGATTTTTTTTTGCTATTATAAATAATATGGTGAACATCTTTGTGCATAAAACTTTTTGTTTTGTGACTATGTATTTTCTCTCGTAAGTGGAATAACTGGATCAAAGGATCAAAAAAAGAAAGCTTTTTAAGAATTTTGTTAAACACAACACCAAAGATAGTTATCAAATCAAAAGAGAAGAGAACAAAAGAGGAAGGGAAGAAAAAACACCTACAAAAACAAATCCAAAACAATTAAGAAAATGTCAATAGGAACATACATGTCAATAATTACCTTAAATGTAAATGGATTAAATGCTCCAACCAAAACACACACTGGCTGATGGATACAAAAACAAGGCCTGTATATATGCTGTCTACAAGAGACCCACTTCAGATCTAGGGACACATACAGACTGAAAGTGAGGGGATGGAAAAACGTATTCCATGCAAACGAAAACCAAAAGAAAGCTGGAATAGCAATACTCATATTATACAAAACAGACTTTAAAATAAAGACTGTTACAAGAGAAAAGGAAGGACACTACAGAATAATCAAGGGATCAATCCAATAAGAAGATATAACAATTGTAAATATATATGCACCCAACATAGGAGCACCTCAATATGTAAGGCAAATGTTAACAGCCATAAAAGGGGAAATCAACAGTAACATAATAATAGTGGGGGACTTTAACACCCCACTTACACCAATGGACAGATCATCCAGAAAATCAATAAGGAAATACAAGCCTTAAATGACACACTAGACCAGATAAACTTAATTGATACATATAGGACATTCTATCTGAAAGCAGCAGAATACACTTTCTTATCAAGTGCACATGGAACATTCTCCAGGATAGATCACTTCGTTGGTCACAAATCAAGCCTTGGTAAATTTAAGAAAATTGAAATCATATCAAGCATCTTTTCTGACCTCAAAACTGAGATAAGAAATCAATTACAGGAAAAAAAAATGTAAAAAGCACAAACACATGGAGCCTAAACAATATGTTACTAAACAACCAATGGATCACTGAATAAATCAAAGAGGAAATCAAAAAATACCTAGAGATAAATAAAAATGAAAGCACAACGATCCAAAACCTATGGGATGCAGCAAAAGCAGTTCTAAGAGGGAAGTTTATACCAATACAATCTTACCTCAGGAAACAAGAAAAATCTCAAACAACCTGGCTTTACACCTTAAGCAAACAGCGAAAGAACAAACAAAACCCAAAGTTAGTAGAAGGAAATAAATCATAAAGATCAGAGTAGAAATCAATGAAATAGAGACAAAGAAAACAATAGCAAAGATCAATGAAATTAAAAGCTGGTTCTTTGAGAAGATAAACAAAATTGATAAACTTCTGGCCAGACTCATGAAGGAAAAAAGGGAGAGGACTCATATCAATAAAATTAGAAATGAAAAAGAAGTTAAAACTGATACCACAGAAATATAAAGGATCATAAGAGACTACTACAAGCAACTATACACCAATAAAATGGACAACCTAGATGAAATGAACAAATTCTTAGAAAGATACAACCTTCCAAGACTGAACAAGGAAGAAATAGAAAATATGAACAGACCAATCACAACTACTGAAATTGAAACTGTGATTTAAAAACTTCCAACAAACAAAAGTCTAGAACCAGATGGCTTCACAGGCAAATTCCATCAAACTTTTAAAGAAGAGTTAACACCTATCCTTCTGAAACTCTTCCAAAAAATTGCAGAGGAAGGAACACTCCCATTCTCATTCTACAAGGCCACCATTACCTTGATAACCAAAACCAGACAAAGATATCACAAAAAAAGAAAATTACAGGCCAACATCACTGATGAACATAGACGCAAAAATCCTCAACAAAAATACTAGCAAACTGAATCCAACAACACATTAAAAGGATCAAATACCATGATCAAGTGGGATTTATCCCAGGGATGCAAGGATTCTTCAATATATGCAAATCAATCAATGTGATACACCATATTAACAAACTGAAGGATAAAAAAACCATATGATCATCTCAATAGATGCAGAAAAAGCTTTTGACAAAATTCAACACCTACTTATGATCAAAACTCTCCAGAAAGAGGGCACAGAGGGAACCTACAACATAATAAAGGTCATATATGACAAACCCACAGCAAACATCATTCTCAATGGTGAAAAACTGAAAGCATTTCCTCTAAGATCAGGAACAAGACAAGGATGTCCACTCTCACCACTCTTATTCAACATAGCTTTGGAAGTTCTAGCCACAGCAATCAGAGAAGAAAAAGAAATAAAAGGAATCCAAATTGGAAAAGAAGAAGTAAAGCTGTCACTGTTTTCAGACGACATGATACTATACATAGAAAATCCTAAAGATGCTGCCAGAAAACTACTAGAGCTTATCAATGAATTTGTTAAAGTTGCAGGATACAAAATTAATGAACAGAAACCTCTTGCATTCCTAAACACTAACAACGAAAGATCAGAAAAAATTAAGGAAACAATCCCATTTACCATCACATCAAAAAGAATAAAATACCTAGGAATAAACCTACCTTAGGAGGCAAGAGATCTGTACTCAGAAAACTGTAAGATACTGATGAAAGAAATCAAAGATGACATAAACAGATGGAGAGATATACCATGTTCTTGGATTGGAAGAATCAGTATTATCAAGATGACTATACTACCCAAAGCAATCTACAGATTGAATGCAATCCCTATGAAATTACCAATGGCATTTTTCACAGAATTAGAACAAAAATTTTTACAATTTGTATGGAAACACAAAAGTCCCTGAATAGCCAAAGCAATCTTGAGAAAGAAAAATGGAGCTGGAGGAATCAGGGTCCCTGACTTCAGCCTAAACTATTGCTACAAAGCTACAGTACTCAAAACAGTATGATACTGGCACAAAAACAGAAATATAGATCAATGGAACAGGATAGAAAGTCCAGAGATAAACCCATGTACCCATGGTCAACTAATCTATGACAAAGAAGGCAAGAATATAAAGTGGAGAAAAGACAGTCTATTCAATAAATGGTGCTTGGAAAACTGAATAGCTACCTGTAGAAGAATGAAATTAGAACACTCCCTAAAACCAAAAATAGAGAATGGACTTGAGGACACGGGGAGGAGGAAGGGTAAGCTGGGACAAAGTGAGAGAGTGGCACTGGCATATATTCATCTCCAAATGTAAAATTGATAGCTAGTGGGAAGCAGCCTCATAGCACAGAGAGATCAGCTCAGTGCTTTGTGACCACCTAGAGGGGTGGGATAGGGAGGGTGGGAGGAAGACGCAAGAGAGAGGGGATATGGGGATATATGTATACGTATAGCTGATTCACTTTGTTATACAGCAGAAACTAACACAACAATGTAAAGCAATTATACTCCAATAAAGATGTTAAAAAAAAAAAAGAAATTCGAAATGGATTAAAGACCTAAATATAAGGCCAGATACTATAAAACTTAGAGGAAAACACAGGCAGAACACTCTCTCTCTGACATAAATTGTAGCAAGATCTTTTTTGACCCATCTCCTAGAGTAATGGAAATAAAAACAAAAATAAACAAATGGGACCTAATGAAACTTATAAGCTTCTGCACAGCAAAGGAAACCATAAACAAAATGAAAAGACAACCCACAGAATGGGAGAAAATATTTACAAACAATGTGACTGACAAGGGATTAATCTCCAAAATATACAAACAGCTCATGCAGCTCAATAATAAAAAAATAAACAACCCAATCAAAAAATGGGTGGAAGACCTAAATAGACATTTCTCCAAAGAAGACATACAGATGGCCAAAAAGATGCTCAACGTTGCTAACTATTAGAGAAATGCAAATCAAAAGTACAATGAGGTATCACCTCACACTGGTCAGAATGGCCATCATCAAAAAATCTATAAACAATAAATGCTGGAGAGGGTGTGGAGAAAAGGGAACCCTTCTACACTGCTGGTGGGAATGTAAATTGGTACAGTCACTATGGAGAACAGTATGGAGGTTCCTCAAAAAACTAAAAATGAGAGCTACCATATGATCCAGCAATCCCACTCCTGGGCATATACCCAGAGAAAACCATAATTCAAAAAGATACATGCACCCCAATATTCACTGCAGCACTGTTTACAATAGCCAGGGCACAGAAGCAACCTAAATGTCCATCAACATAGGAATGGATAAAGAAGATGTGGTACATATATGCAATGGAATATTACTCAGCCATAAAAAAAGAACCAAATAATACCATTTGCAGCAACATGGTTGGACCTAGAGATTGTCATAGTGAGTGAAGTAAGTCAGAGAAGGACAAATGTATGATATCGCTTATATGTGGAATCTAAAAAATGGTACAAATGAACTTATTTACAAAATAGAAATAGAGTTAAAGATGTAGAAAAAAATCTTATGGTTACCGGGGGAAAGCAGGGGGGAGGGATAAATTGGGCGATCGGGATTGACATATACACACTACTATATATAAAATAGATAACTAATAAGGATCTACTGTATAGCACAGGGAACTCTACTCAATACTCTGTAATGACCTATATGGGAAAAGAATCTAAAAAAGTGTGGATATGTGTTTATGTATAACTGATTCACTTTGCTGTACAGCAGCACAAAGTAACACAACACTGTAAATCAACTATACTCCAACAAAAAAATGAAAAAATAAAATAAAATAAAATTTTGCAACATAAAGAATTTTGTTGCTAACAGTGCTAAATCAGTTATATATATATTTATATATATATATATATTTTTTAATATGGGTATATATATATATATATATATTTTTTTTTTTTTTTTTTTTGGTCATTATAGGAAATCTTCAGGTGTTGTACAGAATGCAACATTATTTGTGGTGTTTACCCCAAACATCACTTTTTATTTAGGTCCTCTATACTTAAAGGTCTAAAGAATATGAAGCCCTAATCACCTGTCCTCTTGAGTACCAAGAATCCTAATATATGGAATGCTTATCTTTGCCTCAGTGAACAGTCAATCCTGAGATCTTTGTGGCTTGATATTATTTTGATAATAATTAATTAAATTTCTGGTAGAAATTACTTTGGTAGAATTTTCATTACTCCATTTATTCACTCAACAAGTATCATTTAGTATCTATTTTGTACAGTAGTGTTCTAGGCAGGAGAATATATCATCATTATCATAACATCATTAGTGGCAATAATAATATTAAAACAATAGAAAAGTTTTTATTATGTAGTGCATACTATGTGCCCGCCATTCTTTTAAGTGCTTTTACATGTATTAACTTATTCTACTGCATGAGGTAAACAGTTTTAGCATTCCATTTCACAGATGAGGAAACTGAGGACTAACGAAGTTTATGAGTAAGCCCCAAATCATCTAACAAGTAAGTATGAGAACCAATATTTGAACTCAGGCAATCAAAATAGATAGCTCCTGGTCTCATGACTATCCCACGCTAATATAGTGAGAGTATTCTATATGGGGTGAAGAATTTTCCATTTCAGTGTTTCGAGTCATCTATACAGATGAAATTGTGTTTGCAAGAGAGGTGAATAAGATGAGGAAGAAGTGACAGTGGATCATGAGATTGTATGTTTCTCTTTTCCTGGACGTAAGTCCAAGCGAACTTCCTCCCTGCGCATGCGTGAACTCTTCCCTGAACAGACGCATTCAGACCATGTTAGCAGAAGACCCTGTGGCCCAGACTCAAGTAACAGCAAATGTTTTTTCAAAGCATTCACCAGTTAGGGTGCTAGTCTTTAGGCATGCCATTTCCCAGAAGGTTCTTTTTTTTCCCCAAGCTTCCCCTGATTTTAGCTCCATTTATTTTGCTTGTTATCCTCAGGGCCTTGCACAAGTTCCCAGGTCTTAACGCAACCTCACAACAGGATTTGAAGGGAGTGAATCTTCAGTGACTAACGCTGTTGGGAATTCTGTTAAAGAAACACTTTCCTCATGAAGAGAAAATCTGTGCCCTGCCTCTAGGTCACTCTTAGCTTCCAGACACTGCTTGAGACAGCTGTGATTCTGATTGCTTAATTCTGTTCTAGAGACTCATAGAGAGCAGAAGCACACATTTTAGAGTCTACAGACCTGAGTCAGGCTCTGACCTTTATCCCTTACTAACTGTGTGACTTGGACAAGGTACTTCATTACTAGTTTCCTTGTCTGAACACCAGGGGTATAAGTCCCACATTGAGAGATCACAGGTATGAAGAATGAATAATATTTATTAGGTAGGAAGTACTCAATAAATAGTAGTGTATTTCTCTTCTCCCCAGACTTTTAAAAAAATACATCCTTAGTGATTAGGTGGAAGAGAGAACAGGAAACATGAACTGCTGAGAATTTAACTCCTTAGGATAGATGCATTAAAATAACAGAGTCATCAAAATTATTTTTAGGTTGTTAAATGCAGAAAAATTTTGCTCCAAATTAGCATCAGAACAATCTTCCTGAAACACAGCTCCAAATATTTCCTTCAAATCCTCACGATCTCTCAATGGCTCTTCACTGCCTGCAGGATCAAGTCCAAGCCTCTTGGCTGGGCATTCAAGACCCTACCTAACACTGAACAAAATTAAAATAAAATTCTTAGGCCTTGCCACTTCCCCTTGTGTAATTATGGTCCAGCAAACTAGAAACATTCATTATTCCTAGAAGATGCTTTCCTGATTCTATGCCTTTGTGCCTCCTCTCTCTCTCTCTCGGCACGTTCTCTCTGTATGTCTGCCTGGTGATTATTCCATTCTTTAAAGGCTCTCTTTAGAAGCAGTTACTCTTGGCCTCCACAACTTCATGGGTCAGCAATCACAAATCACTCCCCTTTTCACTTCTCCATGGTATTTTGTGCTCCCTCTATCAGAATGTCTTGGATTCCACCTTGAATTTATTTGAGGGTGTGGTCAGCTACTTCCCTTTTAGTTCATGGGCTCAAGAGCAGGCCTGAGACTTTATTACCTTTAACTATTGTAAAACGTGGCACAGTGCCTGGCGCAATGGTCTGTCCTCAGTAACTGTTTATTCATTGAATGAAACAGATAAGCCGAACATAGAAACTTGGGCCCAGAGTTGCCCACCTAGATCCTAATCCTAGCTGGCGATCTTGGGAAAGTCTTTTGTCTACAATCGACAGTGTGGTTAGAAGCTTTCAAATTAGACTCCATGGAGTCAAGGAAGTTCACTGAAGACCTTCTGGCTCAAATCTGAGGGGAGACGGAATTCCAGGCTTTCTCTCCTGTTACAACTAGCAAAGTTCCTCTTTCATCTATTCACATCAGGGATACCAAATGAGCTTTTATTTAAAGAAAATATTTTGTACATTAAACAAATTAAACCATGAGACTGGCTAATCTGTGAGGATCCTTCCATTTCTCACTGCCTGATCTGTCATAAATACACACACATTCAGAGACAGATTTAAATGCTGCTCCATGATAACTGGGACTGATTCGAAGCTTCCTCAAATTCAGAAATGAAGGGGCAGAACACTACGCCTTACTGGATACTTAATATATGTTTTGAGTATCTACTAAGTGCCAATTCAGTGCTAGTAATTTTACTAGTTTATATGTCTACATATATGTCTATGTTGTAGATTTTAACTTTAAAATCTACAACACAGACATAAGTTTTCTCACTTTACACATGACAAAGAAGATGGAGTAAAAATGCCTCCCTTCAAACAGCCAGGAGGAGTTGGATCCTCGATAGAAAGCAGGTATGACCAGCCTAAAAGCTTGTGCTCTTTCCCTGGGATGACTCCTAAGTCAATATAAACGGATTCTGGGAATTGAAACACACATACTCATACACAGAACAATGGGGTGGTTTTGGAAACTCTTCATGTGTAAGATGTATCTGTTACTTGGAGAGTAGCAGTGACTCAGACAGCCTCATTACAACTTCCCATAAGAGGTTCAGCTCAGAACAATGAATGTAATGATTATAAAGCCTGTTCCCATGCTATGCAACTCACATTGGCTCAACCAGGAGCTGGCTTGCCTACACTGGAATTGTATTCACTGCCCAGAAAACATGCAGGGAAGCTTCAGCTAAAGTACCCAGCAGGAAACCAAAGGCCAGCTTGGTCCTGGAGAGAGGGAGGTGGTGCAGGCTTAAGGGGGAGTCTAAGAAGTTCAGTTGCTGGCATAGGGCCACGTGATGGCTAGGCTGAATTAATTAAATTTATGGAGGGAACTTTGGATACAAATTAGTAGATTCAGGCAGGTAGTAAAGCAGGATTTTGTGGGGTTTAGTTTGAGACCATTGAAAGAATGATGTTTTAGTATCTTATCCAAAACAGGGTGCCCTGAGCAATATCCCTGAAGAAGGGAACCATAGGAACTTGGACATCATTTAGTGCTGAAGTGTCAAACTGTTTTGATTGTATTTCACTTTGATGAGAAAAATTCCAGGACATCACTTACACCATCCTTTTATCCAGTTGAAAAAGAACCAGTATCCAAGCAGGACCCTGTGGGGCCTTCCCAGAACAGACCTCTCCCTCAAATCCTCTGCTTTAGCTCCCCTCTGATGTACCTAGATAACAGTATCTGATGCATATTTCCTCAGTTTTTCAGATGCCAAAACCACCACTAAATGGAAGAAATTAACTACTTGATGATCATAAGCAAGTAGCCCCTAGACCTTCTGGTGCCTAAGGATTGATCACCATCAACCAATCAGAGAATTGTACACGAGTTGATCACATCCGCTGGGACGCCCCTCCTTCACCCTACCTTTAAAAATGCTTTGCTGAAACCTGTTGGGAGTTTGGGGTCTGGGGGGGCATGAGCCTCTCCTTGTTCGGCCATGTGATAAACCTTTCTCTCTGTTCCCAACTCCAGCTTTTCCATTTGTTTGGCCTCCCTGTACATCGGGCACACGAACTTATGTTTGGTAACAAACTCAGGTATCGAAACGAAGTCAAAATAAAAGCAAACCTTAGAAGAGAGACTGTCACACATTTGCTTTAACGATAGGGTACGGATGAGTCGTGTACGAGCCATGAGGACAGCGACTTTGGCCTGCTTTCCTCAGGGCTGTATTCCCACACTCAGAACAGGACTGACCCAAAACAGGTGCTCAGGGAAATCTCTTGTGATTGAATGAACCACAGTGAAAACAGAGTTTTAAAATCTAGTCATTAGACAAATGGAAAACCATATTATTGTTTTTAAATGTGTATCACCATACTTTATAGAGTTAATCAAACCACCTGCAACACTGACAGTAACAGTGGTCAATTAACAGCCATGTTTAATTTAAAAGCAAGAATAGCAGTAATTAAAAAGCACGACTAACTCATAACAGTCTTGACGCTTTGTACCTGACACAACACGTAGGAACTTCAATTACTGGTGAGCACACTTGTGCTACAAGAACTGTCCAACTTTGCCAGGCGTGGGGACCAGATTTCTTGGTAGAATACTGAATTTAGAGTCCTCATAAAACTCAAAGACATGACTTTTGATATGGAAATAGCGTTTGTATTCGCTCAATAGATTATTTGCAATTTACTTGTTTTAAGTAAAATGAATGGCCGTTGCCATGGATTCTTAATTATTCACAAAAGGGCTTATGTTTTTGGATTGGATAACAGAACTTGAGGACTTGGCAGGATCCTCCCAACCCCTGGTGGGGGCCTCAGAACCAAAATATGACCATGTCCATGTTGGTGTAGCAGTTTCAGAGAGTACCTTAGGGGAGCAGAGAGCAAGTCAAAAGCCACAAGAGGAGATTTGGGCCTCAGCCAAATTGCTCCATATGTAAAACGTATTCAGTAAAGGTCTGTGTTTTGTTTTGTTTTGTTTTATGGTGCAGTGTCTTGTGGGGGCCTATTTATAAGAGAGTGAGCCAGGTTTTGTGACCTATGATTTATGGAAAAGAATGTTTGCTGGTAAGAGTTTATTCTCTTAAGGAAGAAGTAGGCAGGAACACATGATGCTGCGGGGAAAGTGGGTGACAGGATCCCCCCACCTCAATCTTATCGATGCATTTTTTTTTTTTTTTTTCAACGAGCAGTTACATTTAGGGTAGATAAGAGGTCAGAACATACAGGTGAGGCTGGCGCAAATACAAGAGATCCTCAATGTGTCCTAGAGGGGCACTGGATAATACTCTGCTGGAGGGCCTTCAAAGATGGAAGGATGCAGTGTCCTATAGCTTTCCCAGGAAGATACTTCCAAAGACCTGAGGGATGTGGGACTTTCACTTAATCAGTATCCAAGCACCCAAAGTAAACCAGGCATTGTGCTAAGGGGGTACGGAGCAGAGTAGTGGGGATAAGATCATGCAGAGCCTTGTGGCCCCTTGGTCAGGAATTGGGATTTACTGAAAAACAATGGCAAGTCATTGGTGGCAGGTGATTTGCATAGGAATGACGGGGTCTATATCTAAAGATCATTCCTACAGCATATGAATATGGGAGGCAAAGCTGAGAATCTGCTCAATTTCCATACATACCTTTATACACATATTTGAACTTCCATGTAATAACCCTAAGAATTTTATATTTTTCCCTATAAAACTGTCCTTCAAAGAAACAAATACACTCTCACCCTCTCCCCATAAAGAGGAGAGAGAAAATACCAACAACCATTGATTTCCAGTCTGAGCAACAGTCAGAATATCCACCTCTGGGCAATCTTATTTACTCCTCAAAGTCCCACTTGAACATCCTATAGTCTAAAAATAAATTGTAAACCATCATCAAAAAGCCTTTTTTTTTTTTTAACATCTTTATTGGAGTATAATTGCTTTACAATGGTGTGTTAGTTTCTGCTTTATAACAAAGTGAATCAGCTATACGTATACATATATCCCTGTACATATCCTCCCTCTTGCGTCTCCCTCCCACCCTCCCTAATCCCACCCCTCTAGGTGGTCACAAAGCACCGAGCTGATCTCCCTGTGCTATGTGGCTGCTTCCCACTAGCTATCTATTTTACATTTGGTAGTGTATATATGTCCGTGCCACTCTCTCACTTTGTCCCAGTTTACCCTTCCCCCTCCCCGTGTCAAGTCCATTCTCTACGTCTGCGTCTTTATTCCTGTCCTGCCCCTAGGTTCTTCAGAACCATTTTTTTTTTTTTTTTAGATTCCATATATATGTGTTAGCATACGGTATTTGTTTTTCTCTTTCTGACTTACTTCACTCTGTATGACAGACTCTAGGTCCATCCACCTCACTACAAATAACTCAATTTCGTTTCTTTTTATGGCTGAGAAATATTCCATTGTATATATGTGCCACATCTTCTTTATCCATTCATCTGTCGATGGACACTTAGGTTGCTTCCATGTCCTGGCTATTGTAAATAGAGCTGCAACGAACACTGCATCACCAAAAATCTTAATAAAACACAATAGGGAGAAAGGAAGAGAGAGGAAAGTGATTAATATTTATAAATGTGTCTATATTTACATGTAAGGGAGTATACACAGCTATATATTACACATACCTATACAACAAGCAAGAAAGAAAATATGCAAAGTTGCTGCAGTTCTCTTCATCGTAACTAGTCATGAAATCTTAGTTGATGTCTGTCATTTCTTTCTTTCACTATCAATTCCACGTACCCTTTGTCCTCACCTAGCTCCTCACCTGGTTACCTGAAAGATCTTAAATCACAATGGTCCTCAACAACAAAAAAACAAACAACCCCCCCAAAATAGGCGTAAGACCTATTAGACATTTCTCCAAAGAAGAAATACAAATGCCCAATAGGCACATGAAAAGATGCTCAACATCTCTAATTATTAGAGAAATGCAAATCAAAACTACAATGAGGTACCACCTCACACCAGTCACAACGGCCATCATTAAAACGTCTACAGGGGCTTCCCTGGTGGCGCAGCGGTTGAGAATCTGCCTGCTAATGCAGGGGACACGGGTTCGAGCCCTGGTCTGGGAAGATTCCACATGCCGCGGAGCAACTAAGCCCGTGAGCCACAACTACTGAGCCTGCGCGTCTGGAGCCTGTGCTCTGCAATAAGAGAGGCCACAATAGTGAGAGGCCCGCACACCGCGATGAAGAGTGGCCCCCAATTGCCACAGCTAGAGAAAGCCCTAGCACAGAAACGAAGACCCAACATAGCAATCAATCAATCAATCAATCAATCAATCAATCAATCTTTTAAAAAAAAAAAAAAGTCTACAAACAACAAATGCCAGAGAGGATATGGAGAAAAGGGAACACTACTACATTGTGGGTGGGAATGTAAGTTGGTACAGCCACTATGGAAAACAGTATGGAGATTCCTCAGAAAACTTAAAATAAAATTACCATATGATCCAGTGATCCCACTCCTGGGCATATATCCAGACAAAACTGTAATTCAAAAAGATACATGCACCCCTATGTTCATAGCAGCACTATTCACAATAGCCAAGACATGGAAACAACATAAGTGTCCATCGACAGATGGAGGGATAATGAAGACGTGGTATATATATACAACGGACTACTACTCAGCCGTGAAAAAGAATGAAATAATGCCATTTGCAGCAACATGGATGCAACTAGAGATTATGATACTATGTAAAGTAAATCAGAAAGAGAAAGACAAATACCATATGATACCACTTATATGTGGAATCTAATATGTGACACAAATGAACCTATCTACAAAACAGAAGCAGTCTCACAGACATAGAGAACAGATATGTGGTTGCCAAGGGGGAGGGAGTTGAGGGAGGGATGGAGTGAGAGGCTGGGGTTAGCAGATGTAAGCTATTATATATAGAATGGATAAACAACAGGTCCTCCTGTATAGCACAGAGAACTCTATTCAGTATCCTATGATAAACCATAATGGAAAAGAATATTTAAAAAAGAACATATATATGTATAACTGAATCACTTTGCTGTACAGCAGAAATTAACACTATGTTGTAAATCAACTATACTTCAAAAAACAAAAAGAAAAGCTAGCCAGCAGAAATGATCCCCCAAAACCCCTGAAAAACAAAAAACAAGAAACAATGGTCCTGATTTGGGGTTATTTGTAATTTTTCATTAATTTTACCATAATATATGAGACTACTAAGAGGCACACCAAGGAAGCCTCCAGTTCTAACCAAAGTCCTTCTTAACCTAATTAGATCACAAATAACCAATCCTTCTTTGGTAAACAAAATCAATCATTCCCAGCCAGTTCTTGATCCACTGGTTTGCTGACATCTGGAGTTTAAAATGGCCAGGCGGTTAATGAAAAGGAACAGCTAAGCAAACCTCCACCAAGCGCTTAGAGACTCTGTTTTGATATTGGGCGCCCTCACAAATCCCTGAGGCTCCATGGGGAGGAGGTTTAAGACTTTTCTTTCCAGATTGCCAGTACTGTGTTCAAATGATGCTGTCATAAAGTATCACCTAAATTTGTATGCTTTGAAGCCCATTTTGCCAAGGGGCAAAAAAGAAATGGACATTTCTGAAGCTCAGAACAGCACTGTAACTTAAAACACATGGTTCAATATGACACTATGTGGCATGATATATTTGAGTTACTGGGAGGATATAAATAAAAGAGCATTAAAGATGGTTTAAAAAAAAAGTTAAAAAATAAATACATAAATAAAATGTCCTGGGGCAATCTCAACTTCCAAACTAGTCCCCTGTTGGAAGCATTTTCAGAAGAGTTCAAAACTGTTAAGAAGTGGTATCAAAAATACATCAAATAGTGAAAGGGAGCACTTCCCCTTCTCCCACTTCATTCCTAGGTCCATGTTTCTTGCTGTTGGAGAAGTAAAGCCATAGACTGACGGCTGATTCAAACCATATACTGCATCCTTGGGAATGCTGTGTCACAATTACCTGTGGAACTGGAGATTTAATGATCCATTCCATGTGTGTCAGGCCAGATGATTTTGGGGTGATAGGATATACGGAAAAAGCAGAGAATTTTGTAAGTGAGAGTCCACTGATAGACGTTTTTATGCTTTAAGTGAGTACCTTGGTCACAAGCAATATTGTACGGAATACCATGTCAGAGAAGAAGGCTTTCTGTGAGCTCAGGGATGGTTAGGCTGGCGTACCAATAGCAGTCAGGCGGGGCAGGGGAGGCAACTCCATATCCAAAGTATATGATTATTCCAGGGATGAAAAATAATAGCCACTCCCTGCTGGATGAAGTCCACTATCATCAAGCTGTTGCCAGGTGGCTGGCTGGTTCTTCTAGGGAATGGTGTCGCTTATCCAGGCTCGTTATTGGTCTCTGCTGTTGGAAAGTAAGGCCATCAGCCCTGGAAGTAGCCGTGACATCCTTGGGAAGGAGAAATGCATGTTGTTGAGCCCATGCACAGCCTCCATCTCCTGCTCCAGGACCACTGTGTACACCCAAACACACCCGAGGTAAACCAGGCATTGTGCTAAGGTGGGTACAGAGCAGACTAGTGGGGATCAGATCAGGCAGAGCCTTGTGGTCCCTTGGTCAAGCATTTGGATTTACTGAAGAACAATGGAAAGTCATTGGTGGAAGACGTTTTGCATAGGAATGACGGGGTCTATATCTAAAGATCGTTCCTACAGCATATGAATATGGGAGGCAAAGCTGGGAGTCTAGTCAATTTCCACACATACCTTTATACACATATTTGAACTTCCATGTAATATCCATAACGATTTTATACTTTTTCCTATAAAACTATCCTTCAAAGAAACAAATACCCTCTCACCCTCCCCCCATAAAGGGGACAGAAAATACCAACAATCATTGACTTCCAGGCCCAGTGAGCAAGTACTAACGTGGCTGGGACAACAGAGTAACCAACATTCACACAAAGGGTCACCTTGCCCATTTCTTTTGCAGTAGATGCCCTGGGTTAAGCAGTGCCAAGAAACAAATATCTTCACACTTTGTGCCCCTTCTAAGAGGCCATCCTGAGGCTACTCAGCACCAATAAACATCCTTCTGCACACTTTGACCTTTCATGAAACAACAACACTGCATGCTGTTAAGTAGAAGCATGATAACCATCTTACGAAGAGGTCTGCAGAACCAGAAAAGAAAGATATTAATTACTGCAGAACATTTTGATAATTTACATAGAAAATCCAAAAACTGATAAAATTTGAATTCAAGATCCACATTCAAAGATAAATGTCAATCCTATACACCAACAATTTATTTTGTAGAAAAAGATATTATTCGCAACAGCAACTTAAATTATAAGGCATATGGAAAGAAACCTAATAGAAATGTATAATATCCACATTAAGAAAGTTATAAAATGCTGTTGAAGGAGATAAAAAAAGATTTATCTAAACAAGCAGATGAGCATGTATAATTTGTTTACGGATAGGAAACCTCACTATCCTAAAGTGGTCAGTTGTCCCCCAAAATAATCCATATATTCAAGACTATTTAAATCAAAATCTCAACGTGATTTTTCATGTCACTAAGTAAACCATTTCTGAAATTACTGGAAAAAGCAATTATCTAATATTTTCCAAAATGATTATAAAAAATAAAAAAGAACCAAGATAGCTTGCCCTATTAGACTTAAGACTTTATAAACTATGGTAATTAAAACATTAAGGCAGAGGCTTAGAAGTTGACAGGTAAAGGGAATCAATTAGAGAGGCAAGAAAGTCATTCAGGAACATGTGGAAATCAGTACGTGGTGTGCATGGCATACAAATCCTGTGCAATGATGGACTCTTCAATAAAAGGTCTAGTGACGCAGTTAGCTTTCCTTATGGAAAATACGATCTAAAGCAATACTTCACATCATACAGAAAATGAATTGCAAGTGCATAAAATATCTAATTTATATAATCAAACTTGTAGGGAATTCCCTGGTGGTCCAGTGGTTAGGACTCTGCACTTCCACTGCAGGGGGCACGGGTTCAATCCCTGCTCAGGGAACTAAGATCCTACAGCCATGTGGCATAGCCAAAAAGAAAAAAAAAATTAAAAAACAAAATTAAAAAAAAAATTGTGAAAAATAAATAAATAGAATAAAACTTGTAATACACTTAAAAAATGTAGAAGAAATGTCTTTAGGACATCTAAAAATGTAAGCATTTCTTAAATAAGACAGATTAAAAGAACAGAAAAGATCAATAATTCTGATTATATCAGAATTTTAAATTTCTGTAATATAAAGATACCATATACAAAGTTTGAAAAGGGCCACATTTGGAGAGAATATTTCCATTAAACATAAAAATCAATATTTAAAAGAAAAATAATTCAACAGAAAAAAAATGAACAAAAGAGTTAATTGAATGAACAGACAATCCCAGAGGCACAGCCAATAAAATATATAAGAACATGTAACCTCGCAGGAAAGTAGGAAGTGAAACAAGGAGAGGCTTATGCACAGGTATCGGATGATTGGCAAAACTCGATAAGTTTGATATTACAAAGTGTTAGCCAAGATGAGGGCAAACCAAAGCTTTCATACTCTCTGTAGTATGAATATTAATTTATAAAATGAACTGAGAGAGCAATCAGAAACCTAGTGAAATTGAAATGAACATATCCTACTACATAGCAATCCTGCTCCTTGGTTTACGCTATAGAAAAATTCACATACTAAGAGAGTAGAACTTTAGCATTTACACCACTGAAAGAATAAATAATAATTATATGAGGTGATGGATGTGCTAAATCAAATAATTAACTGTGGAGAGACATATACAACATGACAGCATTAAGGCAAATTAAGAGGGGAAAAAAAGCACACCTAAAAAGTGGTGTGGAAGGGTACACCCAAATCAAGATAGAAGCTTCCTGTAGAGAGGGAGACTTAATAATCCAATTTGGTAACAAAGGAAGTTTCCCCCCAGGCATTGTATGACTGGAGCTTACATGATAAAATATTTTTATTAATTCTTGTTGTTGGGTATTGACATTTCCTTCTGAATTTTTTTTTAACTCTTCAAAATTAAAACATACACAGAGCTCTCAGTGACCGCTAAAGAATGGAAGAAAAATGGAGAGAATGGCTCTTGAAAAGTCTATTAACAGAGAACCAAGAAATGGGACAGTTAATGGAGTAAACCTGTGGGAGACAGAGTCAAGGGATTATTTTTCTTTTTTTTTTTTTTTCCAGATATAAAAGGCTAAAGGATGCTCCTAAGACATTGGGAAAGATTCACTAGAGAAGCTAAGACTTTTTTTTTTAATTGAAATATAGTTGATTTACAATGTTGTGTTAGTTTTAGGTGTACAGCAAAGTGATTCAGTTTTATATATATGTGTATATATATACTTATATATATATAAATATTCTTTTAATGATGCAGTAGAGAGTGACTAGCCAAAGACGAAGGCTGTTGAAGAGCAAGAAGGAAAGGAATCTAATTGTGGAGTCATTAAAAGGTAGAGAGATGCTTTCTCCATTGAAAATAGAAGAAAAACGATGGTGCAAGTTTATACAGGACTGGTGGTGTGAAGACCATTAGTCTTCCCCAAAATCGGGTGGCTGTTTCTCCCGATAGACTTGGGGAAGTCAGCTGGAGTAGTGTCTTCTAATCACCACTGGAGGCCAGAAGTTGCCCAGTTCTGCTGTCATTATGACTGAAGGCCAGTCTTGGTAGGAGATATGAGTCTGCAAAGACACTGGGTTGATGTGTAGTATATTACGGCGGGTAAAGAAGAAAGCTTCACACAAAGATAGTGCAGACCTTAAGCTGCATCCTACCCCAGGGGTCAGGTTTTATCCATGCATGCAGGTGCTTTTTGGCTTCTTGTGTTGTAATTACTCCCATGTCCAAATCCGTTCCTTTGGCAAAAGATTCCTAAATGGAGAGTTTGGAACATTTGCAGCAACCGTTGGTACAAGGAAAGTTCAACTTCCTTTCCCCTTTCTCAGGAACTTATTTCAAAAAGAATGTTAATGGAACATATAAGCAGCTTGGAAGTAGTGAATGGAGGCATGTCTTAGTTTTAAAATTTTTGATCCTAGACATCTACACCTGAGAGAGGAATACTAGCTGTCACCTAGTATATACTAAGCAGGCACCCATACCAAAAAAGATAAAGCGATTCACATCTGATGACTTCAATTTTCGGTTTGAAATGTGAAGCTAGGTCATCAGCTGAGAGTGAGGAAGAGATGGTTTGAGAAGAGAATTAGCTTTGAGATAGTCGTTTTGGACCATGACAAAAAGAAATATTAGAGACACATGGAAGGACTCCTAGGCAATTCTCCTTTCAACTTAATGATCATGTAGGGAAAATAAAACTTGTTAGCACATGTGTGTGATTTTCCTCAGCCAGAGTCAGCTGCTCAGGTGCAGATCTCGAAGATATGGATCAAAATTTTCATCTAGGATGAGTAAAAGAGAGGAAGATAAAGACAAAGAAAATGACAGAATTTTTAAGAGATTAATAATAATGATAATGAATCAAGCAATTCATGACCAAACAGCTGAAAAGTGGGAGATTCATTAGCAGTGAGAAAGTGATGGCATCATTGGCTTGAATCCCTGATGAGGTTAAAAAAAAAAAAGCACAGGGATAAATAGGGATTCTTAAAGGCAAGAAAAATAGGAATCTATAGATGGAAATTAGGATGTTTACTGTTATAATTTCAGAAGTTATCTAGTCTTAGATGATGATAAATTCTGGAATAAAACTTCTGACTGGGGTGCAAATAAATTACTGGAGTTGAAGAGATAACAAACTGAGAGACTGTTGGATGATTAATTCATGTGGATGCTGAGGTCCCTGACAACAGGAATTGAGATAGAAAGACTATGGTCCTAGAGGTAAAAAGAAATGAAGAAAAGACAAGTTCATTCATAGAAGACAGAAACCAGGGGGAAAGAAGAGGTCCTACCTTGATGATATAAGAGCTTCAAAAGAGGAGGAGATCTGTCCACACTCCCCAAGAGAAGGAAGGATGTAAATGATCTGAAACTAGCAAAGAGGAGCAAGGGGACACCTGACCAAACTCCTGGCCCTCAGATGAGAGGGAACCAGACCACAAAAACACACACTCAGCTTCATTTTGAAAGAGCAGCAAAGAAAGTAATGTCCTCATGGGCAGCCTTATTCTACTTCAGTCAAAGTAGTAGAAGGAATGTTCAGAAAAAGAGGTTCTGAGTATAAGAACACTGACAGATAACAGTCCAGAAGTTGCAGAGTGCCCGATGGAAGATTTGAAGAGGGAAGAAAAGAGGG
The DNA here is from genome assembly GCF_028023285.1 of Balaenoptera ricei. Classification (NCBI taxonomy): domain Eukaryota; kingdom Metazoa; phylum Chordata; class Mammalia; order Artiodactyla; family Balaenopteridae; genus Balaenoptera; species Balaenoptera ricei. The sequence continues at coordinate 92,634,151 of NC_082651.1, forward strand.
GAAAATTGCATCAGATGAGGGGAGGTATACAGGGCAGTAGGGGAGGAGGGCAAAGGTAGTAACTGCTGCCTAGGGGCAAGGACTTCAACACAGACGCAATCAAAATCCCAGTAAGTTATTGTGTGTATATTGACAAACTGTCTCTAAAGTCTATATGGAGAGGCAGAAGACCCAGCCTAACCAACACAAGATTGAAGGAGAAGAACAAAGTTGGAGGACTGACACTGCCCAAGTACTATAACCTTACTATAAAGCTACAGTAATCAAGAGTGCGGTATTGGTGAAAGAATAAACAAATAGATAAACGGAACAAAAGAGCCCAGAAATAGACATTCACAACTATAGTCAACTGATCTTTGACAGAGGAGCAAAGGCAATTCAGTGGAGAAAAGACGGTCTCCAAATGACACTGGAACTGGTCATCCACATGCAAAAAAGTGAATGTATACACAGATCTTACATCTTTCACAAAAATTTACTCAAAATGGATCATAGACTTGCATGTAAAATGTAAAACTATACAACTCCTAGAAGATAATATGGGAGAATATCTAGATGACCTCGGCATTGGCAGTGACTTCCTAGATACAACAAAAACATGATAAGTAAAAGAAGAGAATGGTAAGTTGGATTTTATTAAAATTTAAAACTTCTGCTCTGCAAAAAACACTGTTAATAGGATGAAAAGACAAGCTACAGGCTGGAAGAAAACTGATCTAAACATTACACATATTCATGTGAGAGGTAACCACAACTGGTTAACCACACCGGGTGATAGATACATACCTAAACAAAGTACCTTAAAATATTTGGAGCTTGGCGGGAAACAAGACCTACAGCAACAACAAAAAAATAGCATGCAAATGCAAACAAAAAAGGAGCAGCAGTTTCAACACTAATATTAGGAATCATGAAAAATAAATCTCCACTTTATAATTATTAATGGGACAATCAGAAATTATGACTTCATGTTTGTATATGTTAAGCAATAAAGGGTAATAATGTATTAAGCAAAAATTAAATATGATAAGAATACAACATGAATGGGAATATTTAACACACTTTTTTCATTGTTTACAGATGAAATAGACCAATCATGCATAGATATAGAGTAAGGGTTGGAAAATATTTTCTGTAAAGGGCCAGATAGTGAATACTTTAGACTTTGTGGCTATATGGTCTCTACTGAAACGCTCAACTCTGCTACTGTTGTATGAAGGCACCCACAGACAATGTGTAAACAAACTGGCATGACTGTGATCTAAGAAACTATTTATAAAACAGCTGCCAGCTGGATTTGGCCAGCGGCAGTACTTTGCCAACCCCTGATATAAACTATCTGAATAACAATAAAAATACCCATCTCAAGTATGCCTATTTGTTTTTATACACATGTGCACACACATAAAACTCTATACCCTTTACATCTAGACTGCATCGTCTTTTCAAACACTATCATTCACCTATCGCACTTTAAAGAACAATAATTGTTTAGAAAGGATCAGATTTGTTCAGCACAATTTAATAGCCACACAAATAGCAAAAGTATAAATTTTAAAAAGCAACCAATTATTTTTAAAAAGCTTTCTCTTGACCACTCTTGGACCAAGCAAGTTCATGTATCTAGTGCAGGATATCTACTGGGCATATACCCTGAGAAAACCATAATTCAAAGAGTCATGTACCAAAATGTTCACTGCAGCTCTATTTACAATAGCCAGGACATGGAAGCAACCTAAATGTCCATCATCGGATGAATGGATAAAGAAGATGTGGCACATATATACAATGGAATATTACTCAGCCATAAAAAGAAACGAAATGGAGTTATTTGTAGTGAGGTGGATGGAGTTAGAGTCTGTCATACAGAGTGAAGTAAGTCAGAAAGAGAAAAACAAATACAGTATGCTAACACATATATGGAATCTAAGGGAAAAAAAAAAAAGGTCATGAAGAACCTAGTGGCAAGATGGGAATAAAGACACAGACCTGCTACAGAATGGACTTGAGGATATGGGGAGGGGGAAGGGAGATCAGCTCTGTGCTTTGTGACCACCTAGAGGGGTGGGATAGGGAGGGTGGGAGGGAGGGAGATGCAAGAGGGAAGAGATATGGGAACATATGTATATGTATAACTGATTCACTTTGTTATAAAGCAGAAACTAACACACCATTGTAAAGCAATTATACTCCAATAAAGATGTTAAAAAAAAAAAGATATCTAGTAAATAATGTCAATGATATCACTGTAGTTCAAATTGTATAGATTGTATCAGCACTGAATATCTAAGCTATGAGATAAAGCTAAGAATGTTCTAGGGAAAAAAAAAAAAAGAAGCTTTAAATGGTTTCATTTTTAATCATGAAAGAGTAAAACTGGAATAATTTCACTGAGTTCATTACTATATACAAATAATTTGCCTGGGCAGATCCTACACAATAGTTGCAGAATAAGCAAACCAAGGAAGCAGCACCATGACGAAATTATTATAGTTTGTGTGGAGTCTGCTGTGTTTCTCATGACTGTGTGCTAGAAAGTGCAGGACTTCACCTCATTACAACAGAACTCCCATCCTGAGACACCTGCTGAGGGATTCAACGACAATTTATGTATGTGCTGAGGGGAATCATGGAAGCTATCAACATGATCAACATAGATTTTTATTTGTGAAGGTGAGCAGACAAGCAAAAACCACCAGATACATGAAGAAAATTGGACACTCTAAAGAAGATTACCTAACTGAGAAATCATAGTAAATATTGCCTCATAAACAAGAATTTGAGATACAGGAAAATCACAATGGGAGATAGCTAGATAGACAGACAGATGGATTTGAGGCGCTAATAAAGTATTAATAAAACTGGCTTCTTTTGGCAAAGAAGAAATTAAAAAGTATATCAAAAATTAAAATTAAAAAAATTAAGTAGTGAATATCATAATGGACAGAATTGCATACTGAATTAAGGAAAAGACAGCCAAAATTCTCCCCAAATTCAAAGCACAAAGATAGAGAAATAAAACTTATGGGAGATATAACCAGAAAAAAAAATTGAAAACAACTCTGAATTCTGGGGGGAGGGGGAGGATTGTGAGTCAAAAATTTTATTGTAAACTAAATTATTATTATTAAGGAAAAAAAAAATTTTAAAGACATGTAAAACCTCAGAAGAATATATTCACAAATCTTTCCGAAAAAAGTTATTTCATGTTAGTACCTGAGTAGAAAAATAATATATGTAGTTGTAGTCTAGTTTGGCAGTCTTGGGGGTGACTGCAAGGACAGAGGGGAAAGGGAAAGTAAGATTCCTCTATCCCATCAAACTGATAGCTCCATGGGACTGAGGTCACCCTCGGGGTGACTAGCTTAAGGCAGTAACTGGCAGAAGAGAAGGGTAGCACCTTATGGAGCTGAAAAGAGAATGAACTGTTCCAAAAATGGCAGCAAATACAAAGAGCTCAAGAGAGATAGCAAAATCATAACATTAGTTTATTCCAATGAAAGAGAGACACACTTTTATAAAGAAGAGAGGGAGAACCAGACACTTTAAAGATGATGGATGGATGAATTGATGGGTGAGTGGGTGAATGGATAATCCAGTAGATATGCATACATGAATATCAATAGAAAACATTCTGGATCCAAAAATTAGGTATGATTTATGGGGATTTTCCTTTTTTCCTTTTAAGTCTTTCTATTGCTGTAAAGTGGTATAATAAGCACCTATTTCTTCCATTATAAGAGAAAAAATCTTTATACCTTTAAAATAGAACATTAACACTTTATCTAACTTAGCATATTTTAAAAATTACATTAAAAGTCCTCCCCATCATCAACTTGAAAAGAACATCTATAGAAAACCTACAGCTAAACCATACTTAATGGTGAGAAACTAGAAGGTTTCCCACTAAGATAAGGAACAAGGAAAGAATGTCTCTTCTCACCACTCTTTTTCAACATTATACCAAATGTCCTAGCTAATACAATGAGACAAGGAAAGGAAATGAGAGGTACAGACTGGGTAGGAAGAAATAAAACTGTCTTTGTTCACAGATGACATGACTGTCTATATAGAAAATCCAAAAGAATCAGCAAAAAAACCCTCCTGGAATAAGCAATTATAAAAAGGTTGCAGGATACAAGGTTATTATACGAAAGTCAATTGCTTTCCTATATACCAGCAATCAGCAAGTGGAATTTGACATTAAAAACCCAATACCATTTACATTAACACACCAAAAAATGAAATATTTAGGTAAACCCAAACATAACAAAATATGTACAACAAATATTTGAAGTAAACTACAAGTCTCTGATTAAAGGAATCAAAGAAGAACTGAATGAATGGAGAGATATTCCATTTTCATGGATAAGAAAACAATATTCTCAAGATAGTATTTTTTTTTTTTCTAGCTTAATCTATAGACTCAACACAAACCCAGTCAAAAACTCAGTAAGTTATTTTGTGGATATTGACAAACTGATTCTAAAGTTTCTATGTAAGTGCAAAAAAAAAACCCCAAAAAACAAAAACAAAAACAAAACAGAATAGCCAGTGAAGAACAAAGTTGAAGGACTGACACTACCCCATTTCAAGCCTTATTACAAAGCTACAACAATCAAGAGTGTGGTATTGGTGAAAGAATAGACAAATTAATGGAACAGAATAGAGAGTTCAGAAATAGACATACATAAATACAGTTAGCTGATCTCTGACAAAGGAGCAGAGGCAATACAATAGAGCAAGATAATCTTTTCAATAAGTGGTGCTGGAACAAGTTGATATCCACGTGCAAAAAAAAAAAATCTAAAGACAGAACTTTATACCCTTCATAAAAAGTAACTCAAAATGGATCACAGACCTAAACAAAAAACATAAAACTATAAAACTCCTAGAATACAACACTGGAGAAAATCTAGATGGCCTTGGATATGAAAATGACTTTTTAGATACAACACAAAAGGCATAATCCAGGAAGAAAATGATTGATAATATGGACTTCCCTGAAATTAAAATCTTCTGCAATGCAAAAGTACTCTCAAAAGAATGAGAAGACAAGCCACAGGACAGGGAGAAAATATTTCCAAAAGACATCTGATAAAAACTGCTGTCTAAAATACGCAAGACCTCTTAAAACTCAACAATATGAAAACAAACAGCCCAATTAAAAAACGGTCCAATGATCTTAACAAACACTCACCAAGAAAGACCTACAGATGACAAATAAGCATATAAAAAGATGCCCCACATCATTTGTCATCAGGGAAATGCAAATTAAAACAATGAGATAGCACAACATACCTATTAAAACGGCCAAAATCTGAAACACTGACAATGCCAAATGTGGGCAAAGACCTGGAGCAGCAGGAACTCTATCTCATTGCTGGTGGAAATGCAAAATGGTACAGCCACTTTGGAAGACAGTTTTGCAGTTTTTTACAAAACTAAATGTACTCTTACCATACAATCCAACAATTGGTCTCCCTGGTATTTACCCAAATGGATTGAAAACTTAAGTCCACACAAAACCTGCACACTAATGTTTATAGCAGCTTTATTCATAATTGCCAAAAGTTAGAAGCAACCAAGATGTCTTTCAGTCATTTCATGGATAAACTGTGGTACACCCAGACAATGAAGTATTATTCGATACTAAAAAGAAATGAACAATCAAGCTATGAAAAAGCATGGAGGAAACTTAGATGCTTATTACTAAGTGAAACAAGCCAATCCGAAAAGGATACTGTATCATTCCAACTATATGACCTTCTGGAAAACAAAACTAGAGACAATAAAAGGATCAGAGATTGTCAGAGGTTGGGAGGGGGGAGTGGGGAGAGGAATGTACAGGTGCAACACTGAGAACTTTTAGGGCAGTGAAATTACCTTGTATGATATTATAATGGTGAATAAATGTTGTTATATTATTTGTCCAACCCACAGAATGTACAAAAGCAATAGTGAACCCTGATGTAAACTAGGGAATCTGGATGATTATGATGTGTCATGTAGTTTCATCAAAGGTACTACTCTGATGGGGGATACTGATAATGGGGGAGCCTGTGCGTTTGTAGGGACGGGAGGTATACGAGAAATCTCTGTACCTTTTACTCAATTTTGCTGGGAACTTATTAAAACTGCTTTAAAAAATAGTCGATTAAAAAAAATCTTCCCCATCAGATAACTCAGTCATGACTTGAAAAAGAGTTAATCACACAAAATTATGGTTAAAAAAATAAAACTCTTGTTTACGTTCCAATTCAAAATAGTTATATGGCCAGACCAGTATGTACCAAATCCCTAAATCCAAAGCATCTTTAATGGGAAAAATCTTCCTTCACTTCATGTCCATTCTCCAACTACTTATTTCACTTTTATTTATTTATTTAATTTTTGGAGAGAACTGGCAAGCAAAACTCTACTCATCACTCTGAAGATTTACTTCAAAGGTTTACAGCAATTTACCCCATGCCAACTCAAGCAAACAATGACTCCAAAATTGGTAGAAAATCCATTTTTTCTGAATGTGAAACTTTTTCTCTATTTACAAGTTCAAATAATTAGTAAAGCAACTCAGAATTGAATTAATCAAAGTATAATAAAGTAAATTGAGTACTCTCTGATTTCAGGGTACACTTAATTTTTTTTTCATAATTTTAAATGTATAAATAAAGTACCAGGGCTTCCCTGGTGGCGCAGTGGTTGAGAATCCGCCTGCCAATGCAGGGGACATGGGTTCGAGCCCTGGTCTGGGAAGATCCCACATGCCGCGGAGCAACTAGGCCCGTGAGCCACAATTACTGAGCCTGCGCGTCTGGAGCCTGTGCTCCGCAACAAGAGAGGCCACGATAGTGAGAGGCCCGCGCACCACGATGAAGAGCGGCCCCCGCTTGCCACAACTGGAGAAAGCTCTCACACAGAAACGAAGACCCAACACAGCCATAAATAAATAAATAAATAAATATTTAAAAAAAAAATAAAATAAAAAAAATAAAAAAATAAAGTACCACAATTACAAAGAGAATGAAAGCAGAATCAGTCTCAATTATAGTGAAAGGTATTATTTTTGTAATTTGTTTAATATAATAAACACCATATTGCTTAGAAAATTGTGCTCAGGACACCCAACTGAAGGTCAGATCGATGTCAGTGAAAATGAGTTTGGTCTTATTTTCATTTTCCTTCTTCCTAATGATAGTAACTCACATGCACAGTCTTCAAAATGAACACCTGTCTCCCTCACAGCCCTCCCACTGCTGCTCTGTAGGGACATTCTGCATGACAGGCTCTCTTAACACAGCATGAAGTACCTGGTCCACTTGCAAGGCAATGTATAATTTTCAAAGTTTGGATGGAGGATAAGAAGTATACTGGAAATAAGACATGTCATTGAAAACAGAAATATAAAACAATAGAGCCTAATATAACCAATGTAATAGTCTCCACAAACTGAGAATACAAACAAAGTCACGGTATTTTTATTTTTCCCTATAAATCACTGGAACCCCCCTTTCCTTACTAGCAGGAAATCCAATACTCCCCTCTAAATATTAATATGTGTACCCCATCCCTTAAATTATTCAAGAACCCCAGTTTCATGCTTCACCCAAAGAGCTGAATCCTCTGTTAATGCCAAGCATGGAATAAGCTGGATTCCAACTAGTCAGTTATTGTCATAGATTCCTATGGTCACACCATATCTTTACTGAAGTTTACCCTACACAATCTGATTGGTGATGTTCATCTACTATAATAATGATATTTCTGCTTGTTGAATCCCAGGTTCATGACGAAAGGACGACTCCACTTTTCTGAACGTGGGATTCAGTTGATAGCACTTAGCAATCTTAGCATACGTGTCTGAGAAGGAAAGCAGCCCAGAAGCCTCAAATAAAGAATCTAGAATTACTATGCCTCCCCCAGCCCATTATCAACTCTCCAAAAACACTGGGTCACCTTCTTTATGAATTTTCTAAAAAAAATAATAAAAGCCTCATTAAATCCTATTCCTGGAAAATTAAAGATATTTTTTCTCCATCCAACTTTGTCAGGGCGCCTACACTTCAATAATGCGAAGATGATTTCCTATTCTAAGAAAGTATCCTTAGGAATTTCAGGGTGACTCTCCACTCTGGCTCATACTAAGAAGAAAAGCATTTTGCTGCCACAGAAAGAAAACTAAAATGCTGATCACCTCCAGGGAAACCCTTTGGTAAAGCATCTGGTTACACTAAGAATAGAAACTTTGTTTTTCCTGTCTTCTGAAAAGATAGTAATTTATCAAAATGGTTCTCTCTACTTACTGTTGTGTGCTATGCTCTCACTCACCACTTATTTTAACAATCTGCTATATCACTATATAATAGAGGGGAAAAACTGACACTTATTGATGCATCTATTTGATGCCATTTAACTTACATGATCTCATTTGATCCTCCCTAACAGGATGGTGATGTACCTTTCCGGATAAACAACGACTCATCAAACTGAGTTGCCTGCCTCAAAACTCCAGCTGTATGGCTTGGTGGGCAGGACTTGAACCAGACCTACTCGAGGCTAAGCCCATATCCTGTCTATCACCCCAAACTGTATAATTACCCCAATTTAAGAGAAAAGGAAAATGAATCTCAAAGATATCAAATAATAGACCTATACTACGATCTCACAGCTGACAAGAATCCGACCTAAGAGTCAAACCCTCCAAATGCTGGGCCTGTTTTTCACAGCATTTTTTCTCCTTTCAAAGAATAAGAACAAAGTCACATTGCATTAGTGGCCACATCTGGCTCTAAGACACTTCCTTTCTGTCAGCATCAGAACGGAGAGAGGCAGACGCTAGTGAAGGCCATCAGTCATCTGGAAGAAACCCTGAATGGGGCCCGTTAGCCATAAAAACAAGATGTTTTGGGACACCTTTCAGAAATTCTCTTTCAGAGACCTTCACAATACAATGACGACCTTGTCTCTCTTATCAAAGGACTGTCAGCAAGCACTTAAAGAACTCACCTGCCTGCTAAAATGCCACACGGACCAATGGAAAATCTCCCTCAATCAGGAGCAGAAACTCAGAGGCTCCTCCTGATTCCACAAGATCTGGAGACAGCCTAGCACAGCACGGGGGCCACTGCCTGTCCCTCTGACCTTTGTCAGCATGGACGTGACCAGCCACGGATGAAGAATTTAACAAGGAAACCGCTAAGGTCCTTCCCCCCTCCATTGCCTTTGAGAATACTTAACATTTTCACTTTTAGCTACAAAAGCAAGCAAACAGAAACCTCCTTTATTTTAAGGGCAAGTCATTTCTCCATAGGAGACTCAGACAAAGTTGAAAGCCTTCAGTCAAATAACCAATGTTGGAATCTACCATTATCGGATATTATCCCATATGCTTTATATAAATTATTGCATTTAAGCCTATGGAAAACCACAGGTGAGGATCCTGGGTTTCAGCGCATGTAAATAGTTTAAAAGGCTTGTCCTAGCAGCAGCAGCTAGTTGGGGGTGAGCTCTCTTTCTATGGTACAAAGTTCCATCCCAGAAAACCTCCTACAGAGAGTTTAAGAACGAAACACAGACAAGTAGGCGGGGAGTGCCAGGGAACCTGATGTAACCTAGCAGGACCCTATGAGGTCTTCCCAGAAAACACCCCTACCCATGTCCTCCGCCTGCCTTTTGCCTGTAGAAAAACTTTAGTCAAAGAATAAACTTAATAAGAGAAATGAGAAAATGCAAAAAGAAAGTAAAACAGTCGAGCAAGACAAAATAATAATACTTTAGCCATTAAACAAAGTCAAGGACCTTTAGTTCTTCCTCAAGGGCTATAGATAATATTCTGAGCCATCTCCTTTGAGCTGTTTTGCAGATACTGAAACCCCCACCAAGGTGGGAGAAGTTAACTGTGTGCTGCCCACAAGCACGCAGACCCCAGACCAGCTGGAAGCAGAAGGTTAATGATGCTGACTCCTGATGACCTCACCACCAACCAATCAGAAGAATGTCCACGAGCTGATCACACACCCCACAATGCCCCTCCCTCACCCTGTCTTTATAAACCTTTCTCTGAAAGCCTTCGGGGAGTTCAGGTCTTTTAAGCACTAGCTGCCCTGGACTCCTTCCTTGGCGCCCTGCAATAAAGCTATTCTTTTCTACTTCACCCAAAACTCTTGAGATTCAAATTGGTGCCAGGGTACAGAGGCCGGGTTTCGGCAACACTGAGAAGTGTAGGATATCCCATTCAGCCCCTAAGGAAGTGCAGTCCTACACTCACACCCGCCTCCGCTGTCCTCTTCCCCTTTCTAAAACCACCGTGGACACAGGTCTGGTGAGTTGCGAGGCAGAGGGGCAGGGGTCTGAGCGTCGGTGCCCTCATTCAGCCAACAGCAAGCTGGTGACTCCGAGCAACTGCTTACCCTCTCTGGGCCTCAATTTACACATCCATAAAGGGGGGCTTTGAACGAGATATCTGCAAGACTCCATAGTTCTAATACTCTCTGAGTGTATCATCCTCAAATACAGATGGTTATAACAACACTACAGGTTGACATAAAATATTAAATTGCCTTATTCAATAATTAATGAACGGAAATGAATTAGCGGTGATGTGTTATTTTCTCAATAACCTTTGAGCCAATTCACTGAGGATTAGAGAAGTGTCAAACTCAGAATACAGACTTTTACACCACAAATTGTTCCTGCTTTGGGGAGGGCAAAGGTAAGTATCAACTAATATTTTTATAATGTTCTACAGTTTATATAATCCACATATATTGTTATTAAATCTCCATCAGTCTTTGAAATAGACATTAATGTTCCCGGTTAACATCATTAAGACCCAGAAAGCATAAATGAGTTTGCCCAGAGGGGACAGGGCTAGTAGGTGGCAAAGCCAGGACCAAAATCCTTGCCTTGCCATTCCAAATCTCATGTTCTTTACACATGCACACCTTTTCTTTAGAGTAACAATCAGTAGAACCCATTTTCACCCTACAAGGAATTAAAATTCAACATTTACCCCCAAAGACATCACTAGTTCTATTTGGAATATGACAGACAACATTTCTGAATAGTCTGAAGTTAATTATTTGTTATGGGGCCCTAAAGTTCCGGCTTGTCATTTTATAAAAGCAAAGATGAGAAGGAAAAAATGTTGGAATATTTCTACATTTTGCCGCTGAAAAGTGAATCATTTTTTTGAACTAAAGGCTCAGTGTGTACCCAAATGCAGGTTTGACTCAGTTCTGAACTGTCAAAACATGTTTTCCTGCCCAGAGCTACAACTGTTTCTAACATACCTTTCAAACACTGTGACCAAACCGACAAAGTTTTCAAGTTCCTCTGTTGTTTAAATGAAGCGAAATTATTTCTTGAAAAACAAAAAAGCATTAAAATGCCATTAGCCCATTTCTTCCCCGGGAAGGAGAATTAGCCCCTGGGGAGCTTTAAACGGGTATCATTTCCTATAGTGCTAAGCTCGTTTCCTAATAGTGCTAAGACTATTTCCTAGATTCTTAGTTACAGTTTTCCCAGCCTGTCGAGGTGATCTCTGTGGGAGGGTCAGAGACTGCAGGGGCCCTGGAGCTGGCTGGAGACGCCGGCTATGTGCAGTGACAACCCAGTAGAAGGAGTAGGCTAAAACCTGGAGTTGTGAACAGATGGGGTTAAGCAGAAGCAGCTGGGGTCAAGCCTTGTGTGTTCCTCAACCTCCTAATAACATCCTGTGAGTTGGAGAGGCAGGGAAGGAGAAGCCGGAAGTGAGCTCCAGGCTGGGCCTTGGGAGCGCACCTATTCGGAAGGTCCCATTGTCCCCACTGCAAACTACGTCCCCAGCCACAACCATGTCTGTGAAGACCAAGGCAACCAGCTTCTAAGTCCCGGCTGGTGACATTAAACTCTGATGTTAAGCAAGGAGTGAAACTTCGCAGGACCCTGTGGAGCCCTCTTGGGTACAAAAGCCCCTCCATGTCCCCCGCTTCTTGTTTGTTGCAAAAAGCTTTAGTTTCCTTGGCCTTCCTTGAGTGCCAAAGAGCAGACTCAAGCAGTTACTAATTAGGGAAGTGAGGGAAGGCAGAAACAAAAGCAGTCAAGAAAAAAGTAATGATAGCTTAAATGATAGCTCAGTGATAAAACAGTCCTAGTTCCTCCTCGGGGCACATACATAACAATCTGAGTTGTTAAAATATTACTATTCTTCCATGTTGGTTAATGAATAGCAAGTGCACTGGACTCACTAAGCTACAATGGGAACCTGTTTCCAAACTAAATACCAAAAACCATGTTGAATCCCTTACTCGGTCAAAGCCCTTTTCATAGCTGATCAAGGAAGATCTCTCAACGCAGTATGGGTTGGTATTCTTGGTGCCCGTCCAAAGCCTTCTGCAAATGTAAGGAAGATTTCTCTCTTGAGAAAGAGAGGCAGAGAGAGGGAGGGCGGGGAGAGAGAAGGTCATCACTACTCATCTGTACTATATATAAATTTATACATTTAGTTATAAATGTATGCTGATAACTATTTATTTACGTGTCACATCCATTCCATGAAAGGCTTGAAGCCAAGAGAATGAAAAGTTCATTCAGTGTTTTATAATTTAAAGTATTTAAATCTACCTTATCTCATGTGATCCTCATAGCAATCCCTGCAGTTGACCCTCCCTTATTCTATAGATGAGGAAACCAGTACTCAGAGATTCAGAGAGGTAACTGACATCACCACATCACACGCAAGTAACTTTGAGCCAGGAAACAAACAAAACTCAATGTTTCACTAAGTATGGCCCATGGGCCATCTATACTAGAATAATCTTGACTGTTTATTAAAGTTCAGATCCTGGGCCTCATTCCTCTCCACCTGAGTCTGACCCGCCTTCCAGTTCCATTATTTCATCTGTAAATAACGAAAGCACCAATGATCATAGACACATTGTAAAGACTAAATGAGATCATTTAGATAGGTTCCTTGGCTAGGACTTGGCATTAAAAAAGAGCCTTATCAAATGTTTTTTGAATCTGCTGAATATCTCATTTTCAGCCACATGCTAACATTCAGGTGAACACCAATCCCCTTAGCAAGGCTTTCAGGGCCTATCCCCCACATGCTCCCAAGAAATGATTTTCACTCTTCCCCCTCCTTCTCACCTCATCTTTGTTCAGCTGTACTTCTTTAAGAAGCCCTCATGGCTCTCTGCACTCAGGGCTGACCTATCCCTTACACACAGTGGCCACGGTACACAGGGTCCACAATACATTTAGGGGCGCATGAAAATGATTTAATTTGATTTAACGTCAGAAAAGTTAATGTAATGAGCCTGGATTATATTCATCTTTATACCATCACATTAAAACAGAGAGAGAGAGACGGAGACAGAGAGAGAAGATGGGGGAGGGGAAGAGGGAGGGGAGAAGAGAGAAATTGATGGAAGAAGACAAAAATGTTTACTGTCCACAAAAGTCATAATGCAGCCCAGCCCCCAACTTCCCCCACTCCTTTCCCTGGTTATCTCCTACCCATCATTTAAGACTCAGTTGGGGGGTCAACTTCTAGAGTAAGACTTCTTTGAAACATGAGAGAGAAAGCAAGAGAGACTAAAAAACTAGTAATCGGTCATTAGAAGAAGCCCAAGCTCAAGTCAGAATCCCCTGCATCAGTACCATGATGAGAGAATGGGAAGCTTCTGTCCTTGTAAGGCTGTCAGGTGAGAAAAATGCAAAATGAGCAAAGCTGTATATCCAGGCAGGAGTCAAACCCAAATTACTTTACAAACATAATGAGGAACGAGAGAAATCTATAGAATCTCATTTCCTCCTCCTGGTTATAGAGAACACTTATTTACCAATCAATTCTAATAACTGATTAGCTAATAAGAGGCTGCTTTTATAGCTGTAGGCAACAGTGGGTTCACTATCACTAGGAAACAGCTTTTTTGGGAGGGAAAAGGGAGCCAGCAAGGAGAATGAGGTGGTGGGAACATCTTTCAATCAAGAGAATCACTTAAAGAAACAAACACTTCCTATTTTGCTATGAAAATGCTTTTGACTTTTCAAGAATTCAGACTGATCTCTTTGCAACTCATCCACGTTAAAAACATTTTCCTAGAAGTGCAAAAGTAGCCCTACTTATCATTGTAAGTTCAGAACAGATTACTTCTACACTCAAATTTCATTCTCTCATCCTCTTTTTTTTTTTTTTTTTTTTTACTGGAAAAGAACAAAAGACATAAAGGAATATATATTTAAGGAATATATATATATATTTATCAATTCAGGTACCTATCAACTGATAATATTCATGGAATTCTTTAATGAATAAATAAGATTCACTTGTAATTATTACTTTTGTTTACCACAGGAGCTTAGAAATAGCTCCTACTAACTCTTCACTCTCCTATGTAAATGTTATGCTACTAATTTGTTTAAAAAAAAAAGTGAGTCTTCCTAAGTGTAATCTGCATGGGTTTTGACTAAGTGGAGTAGAAATACAGATGGTTTCATAGCATTTGTGATTACTTTCAAGGTAAGCGTTCAAAGATTTCAAATGGCATCTCGATAAATGGCCCATGTCTGCTGAACTGACTGCTAGTGGTCAGGAAATCTAAATAATGTAACCACAAATAAGTGGTTAAAGATATTTTAAACAGCCAAGTTTCATTATATTGCTCTAATTTTCTATGGCTGTAAACTCCAGTAACTTGTCTATCTTCTCCTAATTCTCTCCTCAGGCTGAAAAGGAGGCTGAGAGCTACTCATTCAGATGATTGTCACTAGTTGTAAAGAGGTGGTTATTATTCATTATCTCAGCAAATGTTTATTGAATTTCTGCTATTTCAGGACCAGTTCGCTATATCAAACACCTATCAGTACCTGGAACATACTAGATAATATCATTGTTAATTTTTTATGGGATAAAGAAAGTGAGCCATAAAACACTGACATTAAGCCAAGAAGTCACTTTCTCCTACCTAAATCAGGAAGTTTTATAAATTTCTTTTCATCAAAATGGAACTGAGGGCTTCCCTGGTGGTGCAGTGGTTAAGAATCTGCCTGCCAATGCAGGGGACACAGTTTCGATCCCTGCTCCGGGAAGATCCCACATGCCGCAGAGCAACTAAGTCCATGTGCAACAACTACTGAGCCCGCGTGCCACAACTACTGAAGCCCATGCACCTAGAGCCCGTGCTCCACAACAAGAGAAGCCACCACCATGAGAAGCCCGCGCACCACAATGAAGAGTAGCCCCTGCTCGCCGCAACTAGAGAAAGCCCATGTACAGCAACGAAGACCCAACGCAGCCAAAAATAAAAACAAATAAATAAATTTATTTAAAAAAAAAATGGAACTGAAAGGTTGGCTCTTTACAGCCACCACATAACATCCCCATAGAAAGAGAAAGAGCTATGTCCAGTTATTTTCTGTATTTGCAAGAATGTGAAGAAGGGTGATGAAATCTATTAGCTACAGCAGTCAATATGCAGTTAAAGAAAACTCTATTTTATTTTTGTCTCCTTTTTATTCCAGCTTTATTAAGATACAACTGACATATAACATTGTGTAAGTTTAAGGTATACAACGTGATAATGACATATATATTGTGAAATTATCACAATAAAGTTAGTTAACGCATCTATCACTTCTCAATCACCATTTTTTGTGTGTGGCGAGAACATTTAAGATCTACTCTAATTTTCTTTCTAATTTTCAGTATATAATATATAGTACAGTATATAATACAGTATTGTAGACTATAGTCATCATGCTATACATTAGATTCCCCAGAACTTATTCGTCTTACAGTTGGGAGTTTGTACCTTTTACCAACACCTTCCTCATTTTTCCTGCCTCTCAGCCCTTGACAACTACCATTCTACAATGTTTCTATGAGCCTGTATTTTTCAGACTCAACATATAAGTAAGTTGCTATAGGAAAAGTCTATTTCAAAGTTTGAGCCTTGGATGAAGGCAGTCAAAAGGTACAAACTTTCAGTTACAAGATAAATAAGTACCAGGGATGTAATGTACTACATGTGAAATATAATTAACATTGGTGTATGTTATATACGCACCTTCTAAAGACAGTAAATCCTAAGGGTTCTCATCACAATGAAAAAAATGGTTTTTTCCCCTATTTCTTTAATTTTGTGTCTATATGAGATGATGTTTACTCAACTTACTGTGATCATTTCATGATGTATGTAAGTCAAATCAGTATGCTGTACACCTTAAACATTACAGTGCTGTACGTCAATTATATCTCAATAAAGCTGCCAGAAAAAATTCTGCTAACAAAAGTAAAATGAATACATAAAAATAATAAAGTTTGAGCCTTTGCTGTTGGAGGACAAAAGCTTTTACAGTCCATACTGATATCATGAACAAGGTCCAACGTGGGCTGATGTAGGGACACAGAAATAGACCAGTCAACCATGGAGTCCAAATGACAACAGAAGAACATTCAAATCAGAACAGAGGAAGACTCACCAACTGTGCTCAGCTAAATGTTTTGCCAAAACTCTAATTTGGACACATCAGAGACATTCTTTTGTATTGTGGAATATCATACGTCTGTGCTAACAGGCTAACCAGAGCTCATTTCTGAGCATGACCTCCTTCCACACTGATTTTTAATTGACCTTAAAGCCTTCAGTAAAAAAAAAAGAAGAAAAATCCACATACTGTAGGATCACCAGCTCTTGTTGGTCCAAAATGAGTTCACCAGTAAGAAATCCCTCTTAAAAAACTGAAGAAGAATAAGGCCTCCTTGCTTGCTCTGTTTGGAACAGCCCTAAAAATATGTCATCACCTAGAGGGGTGGGATAGGGAGGGTGGGAGGGAGACGCAAGAGGGAGGGGATATGGGGATATAAGTATACGTATAGCTGATTCACTTTGTTATACAGCAGCAACTAACAGAACAATGTAAAGCAATTATACTCCAATAAAGATGTTAAATATATATATATATATATATATATATATATATATATATATATATATATATGTCATGAGTTTAAACACTGAATATTAAAGGAAAACTTTCAGGCATGCTGTTCTCTGTTGGTGGTTTTCGTTTTTGTTTTTTTACATGTGACTCACTGAGGAATGCATTATAGCTACTTGGTCTGCTTTTTCTTTTTTTTCTTCACTTTTTTTTTTTTCTTCTTCAATAAGTCTACTATACTTCAGAAGTGACTTGTCCCGCCCCAAATCCAACAGTGCTTACAACAGGCTACAAACTTTATTTGGTAATTGCTTTGCTTCTTATAAGTTTGTTTTATAAGATCAAGTTCTAACACCCTCTCACTCCTCACCATCAAATTGGTTCAGCTGGTTTGAGAAAACATTTTGATCCCCATAGCTTTTCTGCTGGAATTATACTCCATCAGATTGCAGCTTAATTCATTTCATTAAAGGTTACTACTAGTTTAAACTGTTTCACTGGAGCTATGCTTTAGAAATGTTTTTAAATCATCTGGTTTTTTTAAAAAAAATCAAGGTTTTGTGTAATTGCAAAAAACTAGGTAGGGTTACATTTCCTTTTTGTACACAGTTGTTCGATTCTCATGGCTCTTTCTAAAAGAAGTACCATTCAACAGAGCTCTCAAATCAATGCAACTCACTCCAGGGAATGCTTTGTGTTCACACTCTTTCTTTTGCATCCAGTTAATAAGAACAGCTCCATATTCCTCCAGTAATCACACTACTACTGAACAATTACATCGACAACACTGTAGGTATAATTGGGTAGTTTCAATTTCAAACTGAATATTACAATTTTCACTAAGAACTAATAAAGATGAAAAGAACAATAGTGACAAAATATGAATCTATGGTGTTTAACTAAAACAGCATCGTTTTAGTTATTACTTCCCCTGCGTCTGTCAAACAAGGGAAGCCCGTGCTAGAACAAGTGAAGCAGAAAAAGGCACTATGAATTGGTGAGAAGAAGACTACCCAAGCTCAGCTTCGGCTCCTTTGCTGCGCAGTCTGGTGTAAAGGATAGAACTCTCTGAGCCTTATCTGCATGATGGCTTTGCTCCAGGTGATGCCCCAGACTTCTTCTGCTTGTAGCATTTTATGCAACTCATTGACATTTTACAATTTTTATCTTTAAAATAAAGTCCATTTCAGGAAATTCAGATGTCCCAGGGAGGAACCATGGTAGTCACGTACGTATCCATTGCTAGGCATAAACAGTATGCCGCATTTTGTATTCTGAAGTTGTGACTTAAGAATGTGATGGATAAGGGGAAAAAAAAAAAGGTCATGAAGAACCTAGTGGCAAGACGGGAATAAAGACACAGACCTACTAGAGAATGGACTTGAGGATATGGGGAGGGGGAAGGGTAAGCTGTGACAAAGTGAGAGAGTGGCATGGACATATATACACTACCAAACGTAAAATAGATAGCTAGTGGGAAGCAACCGCATAGCACAGGGAGATCAGCTCTGTGCTTTGTGACCACCTAGAGGGGTGGGATAGGGGGGGTGGGATAGGGAGGGTGGGAGGGAGGGAGATGCAAGAGGGAAGAGATATGGGAACATATGTATATGTATAACTGATTCACTTTGTTATAAAGCAGAAACTAACACACCATTGTAAAGCAATTATACTCCAATAAAGATGTTAAAAAAAAAAATTCCAGAAATGCAAAAAAAAAAACGTGATGGAAATTTAGACTAGATTAGGTTTATTAAATAAAATATATCAGCTTTTTATGTCAAGCCTGTCCCTGAAAATACTAGGGCTCCATGCAGTTGTTTGATAGCACACTCTCTACCTGCATTTAGGATCAAGCTTCCAGAATACCTGTCTACAGCGGGGAGAGCAGGGAGCTCCATTAATGCAGCCCTGAAAACAGGAAGGGCCCTCCGACCTCCATCAGCTGGATACCGACAGCTACAAGAACTACCTTCCCTCATGGCACCATGGGTAGTTTATAATCTTCCCTGGGGCAGTTCCTTCCACTCATCTTCTCTCTGTTCCAAGGGTTTTGCAATTGGAAATCAAGCACATGATGCTAATCAAGTCTCTAGGGTGGCCTTAACCACTGCCTTAAGGTCTCTCTCTTCTTACTCTTGGTTACTGCTGCTGAATGATGCTTGCCTTGTCTTTAGCCTGCTCCTCTCCCAGGTGATTTTTCTGAAAGCCCATGTCCTGACTAGACTCATTTACCCACTGCCAGGTCTGGGCTCCCCAAATCCTCCCTTTCCAGCTCTGTACAATGTGTAAATAGTTGCCTTCCCTTTCTCTCCTTTGCCCAAAGCTGCATGTAACAGATTAAATTCCTGTAATCTCTTCCCCTGTGTCATTCCTTTAATCCTTTTATTGGTCTCCTTTGCCTTTGTGGTATTTATTTCTACCATTATCAACTTCCTTTTCTTTGTATGGGAAATGGCAACAGAAGCCAAATTCAGGCGAGGCAGAAGTAGCCTCACACATAAGGGCATAGAAAGTATAGGGTTGGCCAAAAAGTTCTTCTGCGTTTTTCCGTAACATCTTACAGAAAGTCAGGAAACCTAGGATAAGGTCTGAGGTACCACCAACTTCCTGTGTGACCTTGGACAAGTCAGATAGGTACCAGCAGCAAAGGTTCCCTTAAAACCTCCATATATCTTTGAAGAAGCATGGAATAGAATTCGCATTCACTGGAGAGCTTCACATAACAAGTGGGGGAATGCAAATGCATGAAAATCAATCTTGAGAACTTTTTCCAGCCATAATTATTTATCTTCAATATTTAATTTTCTTTTCAGAAACAACCTCATCATAGATTTCTCCATATCAGAGTTTGCTTGTTTATGTAGCTTGATAATTAATGTACATTTTGGTATCCTATCAGTGTGTTGCTTCCTCAAGGAATGGAATCAAAGGCACCCCACCAAATGTGGAATCATTCTGACCATCAAACTGAAAGAGGGAAACAAAAAGCCAGTCAGCTTCAAAAACAAGCAAATAAAAACTAACCCCAAAGAAAAATGAGAGAAGGAAACCATGCTACCTTATTGAGAATTCAAGGCTGTTAACCAAAGCCTTCACACCTGCCCCTAATCTCGGCCTCCCCACCCCAAGCCCTCCATTCCCCAGGCATCAGAGGAGGGCAAATTAGCTCAGGGAAAGTAATTTACAACTGGTTTGTAAGGGCACCTGACAGCAGTTCCACCCACCTCACAGGTAAAGAGGCCTGAGGCAGGAAGCACTCAGCAGTCACACTCACTTGACTGCAGGACCCCCTCCAAGGCTTGAGTAAACCTAATTATAAGGCAGTAGCAGCTGTGACATGCCACGCGGTGGCAGATGGTGAGCTACTGCCAGATACGCTGGGAGGCAAAATCAGACCGCTGCTTCCCACTCTACCAGACATCCTTCCCTCACCTGCCCAAGTGCACCGAGTGAAAGGAGGCACCTTTGTCAGAGTGCAGAGGTCCCGCCCTGTATATAACAGGATCCATTGGAAAGCGTGGCTGCAATTTTTTTTTTTTTCCCCATTCACTGGTTTCAGGGACTTAAGGGAAAACAGATGAGAACAATTCCCCTGAGAAGGCTGGTAAAATAAATCACAATTAAGAAAAATAAACCAGGTATATTAATTCCCTGTCTTAGTTTGTGTCATCATTTGAACCCAGGGATACAAGTCATATATGTCCGTCTTCCTTACTACCCACATCCAGTTACAAATTTCTATCAGTTATGATAGAAAATAGATATTCTTCTGAATATCCTCCAATTCACCCCTTTATTTATTCCCTACTGTTACTGCTGTCATTAGGACCCCAGTAGCCTGTTTCCTACAGCTTTTCAGAAAACTTCTGCGCAGTAGTATTTCTTTTGGGGCATCTCTCCAATCAATCCCTTGTGCACTTCAGGAACCAGAGAAATTCTAAAAGGTGAAGTTCAGCAAACAAGTTAGGGACAGCTGTGAAGAGGAGGGAAAAGCCAGAGAGTTTTCTGCTGTCAGAGGCCTAAGAACAAGAGTGAGCTTTGGCCTCAGGGCAAGGAAGGAGGCGTTAAGCATTCATCACTAACCGGACACCTGCCTAGAATGTTTCCCTGGCCCCCAGGTGTGTCCCCGTCATAAGACACAGGCACACCCAGGATCTAATCCAAAAAACATTTTCAGTCTCACCCTTTATTTCTTCCACAGAATCACCCAATACTCTCAACAAAATTTAAAGCTTACGGTCTTCAAGCCTTTTTTGCTCACATTATAATCATTCCTAGGAATACTGTTTCACTCATCCAACTATCAATTCTACTTGGTCTCTACAATTTGATTAAAGGACAACTTCCTCTTTTAAGGTCTTTTTTTTAAATCCATAAGCATCTATACATCTACTGAGGCTTCTTCATCTAAATGTTTTTTGTGTATCACTATATTTTAATTATTTCTTTATGTTTTTGTTTCCTCCACTAGACTGAATTTTCCCTACAGGAAAATCCTAGGTTTACTGTTTTATTCCTAGCATCCAGCACCATGACTGAAATACAGTTGCATAAGACATACTCTTACTTAAAGCAAATTAAACTACATGTGATGAAAGGTTACAAAGTGGAGGCAAGTGAGAAAGAGAGAAAGCAGGCACGAACACTACAAACTAAGAGTGATTTTCCCCATTTTTCCATACTGTGAGCTTATCCCACATAGTGAGGAGGGGACAGACACAGGAAGTTATAGGGGAGTGAAACTTGCCACTCCCAAATGTCTCTTTGGCATGCAGATTACTTCAAGCTGAAAACAATCAAGGCCCAAAGACTCAGGAAGAAACTTTGGCCTTCCCCCTAACTGCAGATGGCGGACCAGTTCTGGGAGGGAAGCCATCTCCAGTTAACTATAGTATGAACTAGGTGTGTCGACAGGGAGCAAAGCCTGTTTGTTAAAATTCCTCTCTGTGTCCCAGTGTCTCTGCCTAGCCCAGCACACATTTTTTTTTTTTTTAAACCAAACATTCGCTTCTCCATCTCCATGCCAACTGCCTTCCTCCCCTTTGAAGTCCCAAACCATAACCCCCAACATCCTCTTTTGTCTTTCGCTGAGGATGTTATTTAAGGTGAGCGTTTCAGCCATTTTGGAAAGTTACTCAGTTTTCCTGGGTCTCCCCCATGTACACATGTTATTAAAACTTCGCTCAATTTTCTCCTGTTAATCTGTCTCATGTCAATTTAATTCTTAGGCCAGGCAGAAGAACCTAGAAGGGTAGAGGAGAACTTCTTCCTCCCCGACAGTATGATGTGATGTTGGGATCATGTCTTGCGGAGATACGCCAAATATCTTCAATACGCCAAATATCTTCAATACGCCAAAGCGATACACCAAAACCCTCATGCCCTCCCCACGCCTTTCACTGCATGTCACCAAAAGAGTTTATTTGAATATACATTGATTCAAATCAGGCAATGCCAAACCAAAAGCAGGAGTTCTTCATCAGCAGGAGCTAGGGGCAAGGTTTTTATGAAGAAGACACGAACGCAAAGCATATAAATTATTTGATTGGTTATAGTTTAAGTATCTGTATTATTTGGGAAAGCCTAGTTGGCTATTTGTGATTGCTTGTTCTTAAGTTTCTTTATCATGATCGAGAGGATGGACTCTGGCTTAGGTTTTGGTTTATATAATCTACCAAGACGTTAGAGCCATGCCAATATAGTGGGTTCTTGTTTAAAGACTAACAGTGCCTGCATCCAATATTCAATCTAGAATTATCTTTCCCTTTACCTCATTTAATGGATTCACTGCAATAGAGCCCTTTATAATTTGCCAGAATTTGAGAGATCAGGGAAATTAAAATTTCCTACAGTCAATATTTAAGCTGGATGGCTTTAGTTGGTTTTACCATCCAATCAGATTTTTTGATCCTCACCTCCCCTATATATAGTATCTACAACATGTTGAAGGTATTATTGTAGTGTATATGCAACATTTAATACAAAAGTTTTAAACAGTGACAATCTCAATCTTTACATAAGACAACCAAAGTTCAGGAAAATGAAATCACCCACCCAGCTTTGCACAACCAATCAGTAGTCAAATCAAAAATCAAACCCAGTCTGTTCCCAGCCCAAACCATATGTTTTTTCCCTTGCCTTCTGCCGTCTTCCTACAACCAATGTCAATGCCAGCCTTTATGTCTTCACTCTTTCAAAATCACAATCACTAACATGATTCATTTCAACTGAATTGTTTTTTTTTTTAAATGCAGTTTCCATGGAAAAACTTCCCTCCCGCCCACTCCTGGATTTATAACCCAGCTTTCAAGACCAGAGCACATTTTTCTTCCTAGGCAAATTAATTATAAACTGTGATTGAAAGCACCTGAACATTTACTGCTCCAATCTGCTTAGCAGGAGTGTGCTATGTGGAAGACTAGACCAAGTCAAGAGTACAAAGGTTTTGAACCGTTTATGCATTAGTCGACTTCATGAAAAAGATGGAGAAATTAGTGCTTAGGCACATTTCTAAGTACTTTCCAGGTCTGAATGTATCTTATTCACTTAACATATATTTTGAGCGAAATGAACATATTTTCACTGACAGTATCAGTGAAATCTACCTTCCCCTTTCTATTTCCATTTCTGTGCACTTAGTTCAGGGCCCATCTTTTGCACGGGCAACGGCATTTATCAATCATTAACTCACGTAGCACCCACTATTGAAAGCCTGCTTCCTGGGAGGCATTTTCACGCACGCCCTCCCATTTTGGTTCTTCAGGCCACTCTGAGTGATGTGCCCTGCCCCCACCTCCAGAATTAAGTGCATTGAAGCCAGAAAGTAACTTACCTGTCGTCACTCGACCTGGTAGAAGCAAAGCCGGATTTGAAAACGAACGTTGTCCAGTTTTTCCTTCAACTGTTGCAGCAGCGGGACGAGGAGCTCCTGACTGAGGGAAGAATCGCAGCGTCAGCTGCGAGTCGCGGTCAGTAGCCGGGCGATGGGTGGAGCTTCCAGTGAAAGACAGGATAGGCCCGCAGAGCTTCCGCGATAGCGTGGGTTGCAAGGTGCCTCCCACCGGGAATATCTTAAAGATGCATATTCTTCGGCCCCACTCGGACAGAATCTGAAACTCTGGGAGCAGATCTGGTCATGCCCTCAAGGTCACTTGGACGACTGTAAAACTGGAGAAGGACTGAACTACAGGATCCTGTCCTAGGGTCTCTCAGATCCCCTGTCCCCTGGCAATCAGACAATGCAGTGCTCAAGTAGCTCTTTAAAGAAGAAAGTCTGAGGGGCTTCCCTGGTGGTGCAGTGGTTGAGAATCTGCCTGCCAAATGCAGGGGACACGGGTTCGAGCCCTGGTCCGGGAAGATCCCACATGCCGCGGAGCAACTAGGCCCGTGAGCCACAACTGCTGAGCCTGCGCGTCTGGAGCCTGTGCTCCGCAACAAGAGAGGCCCGCGCACCGCGATGAAGAGTGGCCCCCGCTTGCCGCAACTAGAGAAAGCCCTCGCACAGAAACGAAGACCCAACACAGCCAAAAATAAATTAGTTAATTAATTTTTAAAATAATAATAATAAATTAAGAAAAGAAGAAAGTCTGAGACCTTGACCTGACATGGCAAGAAAGGAAAGTAGAGGAAAGGATATGTCACTATAACATTGAGTATATTCAATGCTGGTGAATTTCTGGATTTCCTCCATAACAAATGTGGTTATAGAATTCAGTCAGATTTAAGAACTGAAACTTTATTGGTAGGAGGGAATGAATTTATTCTGTCTAGCCTAGGAAACAGAATGAAGGCTAAGGGATAAAAAGTAGGCTTTATATAAGAAAGACTTTAAAAATTGAGGCAGCTAATATATAATAAAGTCATTGAAGCTAACATGTATTGATCACCTACTATGTGTCAAGCACTTAAACTAGATGATGCATAGAAATTAATGCCTCGATGGATCAGAGAAAGGCATGAATTTGCCTATTTTTTAAGTAGGTGTCAGACTCTGGCATCAAATTAAAAAAAAAACAACTAGATTTGAACGAGCAGAGAAATTTGCAAAGAATGTGAACTATATCACATTTGGAGTGCAGAAATATACGTGCATGTCTTCAGTCTCAAAGAAAGTCCTTATGGGATTGAACCACGGGGCTGATGTGCACGGCCTCAGAGAAGAAATGAACTATGGAGCAGAAATAACCTGACCCCATTAGCCAAGCTCAGCCCGCAGAACTGAGAGCTGAAGGGAAGTAATGCTTCTGGTTCTACAACAGATTTCATCCTGCTCCGGGGCAGCAGCTGCTCCTCTCCTAGAGAAGAAGAACATGATTGCTCTGAGACTAAGGAGAACTACAATTCTTAGGGCCGAAGCAAAACTCTTCAAGGGGCCCCAAAATGGTAGAACAATGGAGTGAAAAGGGGGATGGTCCACCTAGAAGAGCAGTTTGAAAGCATCCAGGGATCAAAGACTTAGATTCCAACAAGTAACAGTGGTGGACGGCAGCTCCAGGGCAAAGTCCAGAACTAGACTTGGCAAGGAAAGCCCGGAGCTGGGGGCCACAGCAGGAGAGAGGAGACCCTGAGGGGTGAAAATCAACAGGCCAGGAGCGTCATCGTGGCAGAGTCAGTGGCAAGAACAGATGCCCAAGTGTCATCAGGGATTTACACTTGACCAGGATCACCGGGTGGGCCAAAGGTTGTTCCCTCCAGCCGGCCTGATGGCATCTATAGGGGTTTCTGCCCAAACCAATTGACAACAAACACTGATGGAGAAGGCTACTGACATTGTACCACAGCGGAGGTGGCACTGCAGAGGTCCCCATAAGAGCCTGGTCACATGGGAAAGAGCCCCAGGATTCCCAGAAGGACTTCAGAAAGAAGGAGGGTGCTTCTGAATGAGGAAGGGCAAGACGCTTCTTTACGCTACAACATTGTGAGGCTGAAGTCTCTCTAATTCTTAAAATTCTCCCATATATTATGTGTTGTTAGTCACTTTTCCACATTAAGGAAAAAAAAAAAAATTAAAAGCCAAAGCTTAGCCAGCTTTATTACTGTCTACAGCCACATAGTAGTTTGTACTTAACCCAAAATTCAAATTCAGTTTATTCAGAGTCTTTTCTCTGTTCAAGTGTTTCTCAAAATGTGGCCACTTGAACGCCTGCAACCGAACCGAACGACCTCCAGCATCTCTAGAGCTTGAGCCCCAGTAACCAGAACTTGCATCACGCTCTCTGAGCGACTCTGTGTTAATGCACAGTATGTTTCTGAGGACCACTCATCTATCCCCTGTTGCTTCTGTAACTTGAACAACAAAACTGGGAGCCTTCAGAAGCATGTGTGCCTTGGAGAAGATGCATCCAGCCTGAGATGAATGCCCGCACTCCTCAGATGTCTGGGGGTGGACCAATGCAGGAGAGGTGGGTGGAAGGAGGTAGCTTGATTTGCTGATCTCTGAAGGCCCAGCCACCTGTTTCTTTGATTTTTATGAGCCAAACCTCTCAAGTAGCTATGATGGGTTGAACTGTGGGTCCCAAAATGGTATGTTGGTTTCTAACCAGCAGAACCTCAGAGAGTAACCTTATTGGGAAATAAGGTCATCGCAGGAGTAATTAGTAAGAGGAGGTCATACTGGAGTAGAGTGGCCCTTAATCCAATCTGACCCCTGTCCTTATAAGAAGAGGGAAGACCATAGAAGACAGACACGCAGGGAGAACATCCTATGAGGACAGAAGCAGAGACTGCGTGATGCAGCTGCAGGCCAAGGCCCCTGAGGATGGCTGGCCACCGTCAGAAGCTGGGAAGAGGCAAGGAAGGGTTCTACCCAGAGTCACCTAGTGAGCAGGCCCTACTGACTGTTTGGCTTTGGTCTTCTAGCCTCCAGAACTGTGAGAGAATCAATTTCTGTCGCTTTAAGCCGCCCAGTTTGTGGCAATTTCTTAGAACAGCTCTAAGGAATGAATACGACGGCTAGTGATGGGGGAATTTAGTGCTTCCTTTCCTCCTTCTCTGGAGCTTGAACTATTATTTCTTCATAAAGAGAGCCTGGGTTTGAAGTCTCCAGGACTGAATACATGCTATCAAATCAAAACAGCGTCTGTCTTCACAGAATGTTGATGAAAGCTCTTTGAATCCTTGGGCTCCGCCCTCCTCCATTGTCAGCCTATGAATCTCTTCTGGGAATTATCTATCTCTCTCTGCTACCTTTACTGTGAAGACAACTTCCAAGGCCCATACACCCCTGCTGCAATCCCGCTCCAAGACTGCTGCAGCCTACATTCCAAACTGCATGGAAACAAGCAATTCCTGGTACAGGAAGTGTTATCAGTCTTCTGGGGGTGGGGTGGGAATATATATATAATGACATTTTAAAAACACTGCCTCTGAGTAGTTGCTGCCAGTTGGAAGGGCCAGATATCAAGGCCAGAAGTCGTTTGATGTCGAAATGTTTGTGTTGCCTGACAGGACCCAAACATTGTAAATCAGGGACGGAAGCTAATACCCATCGCAGGAAAAAAAGGCAAGGCCAAATTCCCACTTCCGTCAGCTCAGAATAAATGTCAGTTTTTCTAAAGGCATATTTAAAGCCTGAAACCCAGGATGAATCAGACCAAGTGTTCTTATTTAGATGATAGTGAAATCAGGCCTTAGAGAACTGTTAGTCAGCAAAAGTCAATTTTGTGAAGGCCATGTTCTGGGAGAGGAAATGAAGAGATGTGAAACCAGAATTAGACCTGCCAGAGACCCAAAACAGCAAGGTACAGAGGAGAAAGATTCATGCTGTGCTCTTCTGGCCGGATGCAAATACAGGGAAGCTGGCATAATCAGCGTGAAAGGATTCACTCACTCTGGTAAGTTCTGTGAGCGGCTTCCGACTCTAAGATCAGCATCAAAACACAGTCTCATGGCGGTTTCCCTTGGTTACCAGTCTGCTTCCGCTCCACGGAACGACCTTGCTTTCTCTCTTGGCTACAGCGCCTCCTCCAGGAAGGCTTCTGGCTCATCTGCAGGGCAGTGAGCACCTCACGCCAGGTCTCAGAAGCTGCAGCCCATCAGGTCTTGACTACTGTCTGGGTCCTTGGGTGCAGAGGTAACTTTCCAACAGAGCTTCCGGAAGATGGGGGCTGTAACTTCTCTTCCTGAAGCTTCTTCAGTATGAGGATGGTTTCCAAACAGGCTTTGGAGGAAGAGACACAGCTGTACATCTTGTCCTTGTCAGTCACGCAGTATGGGACAGAAGAAAGTCGTGGCCAGAAATCAGCTCTGTTGCCTTCCTCTAACTCTCAACAGTTCTCTGAGCCCTCCCAGAGCGACTCCAATAACGAAAGACAGACAATAAATAGCCACTAGACAGGAGAACTGACTTGTATTTTAAAAATTACTTTATTTAAATTCTTTCTAGTCCTAAGACAGATCTCTTTGGATCTGGCTTCATTTCATCTGGTGCTTTCCTTCGCTTTAAAAGTCTGACAGAGCTCACTAAGCAAACATTGGTGGCTCAAAATGTTTAAGAACCTCCAAAATGAAGCACATTCACTGTGGAAGGATACATAACATCCTCATTCTTTCAAGTAATTATGGTTGGCTATACCCTGCTTTGTTGACTATATCTGAAAAAAGATACGAACTGTAAAAGAATGAAAACTACCTTCATTCTGTCACTCTCCAATCAGTACCCCAGAATCTTCCTGCACAGTGGTGCCAGACTGTAAGAATGAAGTCATGAAGAAGACTCTGCATTCCTCCTTCATGTGAAAATATTAGTGGAAGAGAAATACACAGAGATAAGGCTGTTAGAGAGAGCACTGAGGCAGAAGTAAGGAGAGAATGCAGGGGCAGGAGGAAAAACAACCCTGTTTAAAGATTTGCAAAGGTGTGGTCTTGAAGGAGGACTGAAAGTCCTGCCAGATATTAACACACAAGAGGGGGAAGGGGGTGGTGTGTGTGTGTTTTGGGGTTGGGGGTGAAGACAGGGATAGGCAAGGGAGAGAGGTTAGGTCCTTGGTTAAAAGAGGGAGCAAAATCTATGGCATTTTTGGAAAAGAATAAAAAGTTCAATGTGGATGAGGAAAGATATAAATGAGAATAAAGAGATTAGACCAGGGCTTGAATATGAAGACTATTTTAGAATAGAAAGTTGAAATTTTATCTTGCGATGGAAAGCCATTGATGGATTTGAAACGTAAGAGTGAAGGATCTGAGCATTTGTGAAAATTTCTCTGGCAGCAATATGGGGAGTGTTTTAGAGGAAACAAACGTGGGGCGGGGGCAGGGAGACTTGTTGAAACACTGTTACAATTATCTAAGGAGCAAAAGATACATGTCTGGGGTTAGGGGAGTGGTCTGAAGAGGCCCGGACCTTACACCAAGCTCTTGGCAAATTCCATACAAAGTGAACTAATTTGGGATCAATTTGCTAGTTGGATAAAAAGTTTAAAAAAATGAAAAGAGAAGACCAAAGATAAAGGTATCCGAAGAAAAATGAATGCTTTTCTCACCCCCTACTCCTGTCTAAGCAAGTGACAATACTAGCATCAATAGAATGTCAGAATTAAAAGAAAAAACGCTAGCAAGCATCTAGCCCAATTTTCCCATTTATAGGAAAAATGGTTTTAAATATTAACTGATTTTTTTCCTGCTTTGTAATTTTTTCCTTACTTGCCACCATTCTGCCATTAAGTTGTTTGTGAAGCTGAGACTTAAGGCTATTAAAAAAGGGAGGTCACAAAAGATTCCAGAGAGACCCTCTAGTTAAATCCTTGCCTTGACTTCTTAAATAGGTCTTGAAAGCCTATGACACAAAGGCAGTAATTAACCCATTGTTGCCCAGTCTGTAGGAAAAGTTTTATTCTTTTCCAGATGTATTTCCAATGCTTTAAGGACAATTCAAGCAGATCCATGACTTTATAGCCAACCTTGTTTTTAAGAGCAAATCCTGTTTTACTAATTAAGACTCCGTCCATTTGAGAACGAATCAAAAGGTCCTTTCTTTCATTCAAATGAAAACTTTGTATTCTACCCATCCCTAATCCAGCCCAGGGACCTAGAGTGGGTATGGGAGGAATGCCTCCCTCTCCGCCTCAAGGTTCTTCCTGAAAGGAGGGTAGGGATATAGGAAAGGGATACAAATTCTTCTTTGACATTTCTTAGGCCCTGCTCTCATGGTCTTCTTTGGCGAGTGCTGACTAGCTTTTCCATGTGGCAGATGTCACATGCATGTTCTTCCGAGGGGCCCGTATCTGGGTTTTCCAGAATTCCTTGTGAGAACCTCACGGCTGCACGAATTCCTGACCTTGACAATTGGACCGTCAGTCAATCATTCCCTCCTCAATTTCTGCCCCTGGGAATTCATCCCACAGGCTGCTGGCTTTCCCTTGTCCCTGAAAGACACCATATTAGATGTCTAAAAGTTGGCTCAAGTCAGCTGCCTTTCACAGCATCCTTTGGGGGCCATTCTCAAATATCCTACTGCACCAAACAGCAGGAGGGTAGTCTGCCCTTGGCTTCCCCGTTCCCTTGCCATGCTTTCAGGTAGCTCCAACTTCTTGCTGCTTCTGGGCTAGAAGCAGGCAACCAGTTCTATGGTCACCAGGCCATCTGTATTCACCTCCCATAAGAATGACCTCAGAGCACTAAACTCTGATGGACTGCCCTGCAGTGACTTGTGAATTCTGTAGCTCAGTAACATCTACCTGGGGAGGGTGGTCCCAGTTCCTTTCTTGCTGACCCCCTAAAACTCTCTGGCTAATTCTCTTGGAGAACTCTTCCCTGGGCAAGAAAAGGAAAAAGTCTCAGGTGAGACTACCACTGAAAAGTTTTCTTGTCCTCTAAGCAATTCCCTTGGAATTTCTAGTCTCCTGTTTGCATAGGTTGTTTGGGGATGGGAGGATGGGGAATTGCAAAACTGTTTTGGCAACACCCTCGGGAGCCCTGGAAGAGCAAACTGGCAACAACTTGGTGCTCTACGTAGAACGTCACCGTACTTACTGTTCCAGGTTTGGGGCTCCAACCAAAATTCCAAGACAAAAGGAAAAGCCTCATTCAACATCTTATTTTAACAGCTTTGAAAATTGGAAAGGACTTTTGTCATTGTCACTGTTGTTGATTTTAGCTCTTCAAGAACTCTAGTGCTCAGAATATAGAGTTGAGCTATCAACCATGGGGTAGTGAACACGAAATGCTGACCTAAGCGCTGTGCAGGAGCTATACATGGAAATGGTAAGATAAAGTTCTGCATTGGGCATGGGTGATGGGGAAAGCTTAGGGAAGAGATGGAAGTATGTCTGTCTGTGTGAGGTTGGTCAAGGGGACTACTTCAGGTTCTACTCCCGGAGTCAAAACTTTGGGAGGACAGGATGGTAGAAAACCTCAAATAATTTTGGAGGATCTCAAAGCTGAGAAGATATAGCTCTCGCCTTGGTGTGTGTCATGTTTAGGGAATCCCTGTGCTTTGCAAGGAGCCAAAGGGTGGAGCAGCAGCAGCTCCAAGGAGACCCAGAGAAAGCTCCGGGGAGTCTTCTGCAGCCCTGACTGCCGCAGGGGAGCGTTCCAAGGTGTCTGAACGAGCTAGCAAATACAAAGAACCCTCCAGCTGGGGCAAGAAGGAGACAGTGTGTACAATTGGGGGCCATGGTGAGTCGGCAAGCCGATGATACAAACCCAGCAGGGACGGGGTTGTGACCAAGACCTGGAAGGATGAAGTGCACCTCAGTGGGGGCCGATAAGAACACATAATGGGCTGGGACGCTACGCCCACCTCCCTCCACACCCCAGCCCCACCTGAGCCGGTAGCCAACATAGACAGCTGCACCCTGATACCACGCCAGGGGAAGAGAAGGAAAGGAGAGCTCCTGGGAGAAATGGAATTAATGTCGTAGTTACCTGAAGGAGGTTGGATTTTAAATTCAAATGACTGACTTACCTTAATTTGCAAGATTTAAATTTTTGTATCAAAAGAACATAGGTGGCTCACGAACTAAGAGGAGTTCGGATACTGAGAAACATAAAGGTGCACTTTGTCTACTCCAGATTGTGTAACTAGGCATCCCACTTCACACCCGAAGTTAAAGTTAGGCACATTGAAAACTGGGGTGGGCGGGGGCAAGGCAGGGCTGCCTTAGAATCTAAACAGAGTTTGTGATGAAGCCAGATCTCTATCCTGATTTTAATCATTGCCTTACACCAGAAAGGATAATTTCTAGAACCACCAGGGGTTGATCGGGAGCATCTAAAGAAGGAAGCATTTTTGCCAACACATTTCCTCTGGATGTGTTGAATCCTGCCCTGCCGACAGCCAGGTCCTGCCAACAGAGCCAAAACCTAAATCTCTAAATAATGTGTTCCTTTCCTTAATCCTCATCTATGTGGACACATATCCATGTGCATTAAAATTGGCATCAAAATACTTGGAAGATTCAGAGCCCTCATTTGCAGCAATGGAGATATACTGTTTAGGTATGGAGGCAGCGTAATATGTCAGTTAGTTAGCAAGAAGGCTCTAGTTAGCAAGTTAGTTAGCAAGAAGACTCAAGAAGAGTCTATAATTTACAGATATGTAACCCTGAGCAAATTGCTTACACTTTGTGTGCCTCAGTTCCTCCTCTTGTAAAGTAAGGAGGGTTACAGTAGTCTTTTCGTAGTTGTCATAAATCTTAAGCCAATGTATCTACGTACAAGAGTGAGTTCTCCGTCAGTTCAGATATTCAAGTCTAGGCTGGGCAGCCACATGGTGGGGATGTTGCATTGGACTGGATAACTGCTGAGATCTTTTCCAACTCTGATTATCCTTTGAAAAAGAAGGCTCACAGCCAAAGAAAAGAATCCACTTTGAGATAAACCCAACTGACTCTCATCTGGAAAAGGAGGCCAAAGACAATCTATTTAAAACTAAGATAGAAATAGGCTGCGTCACCCTTGTTGACTCAGCAGCTGGAGAGTCGTGGTGAGTGCATTGGATTTAAAGTCAGGAGACCTGGGCTACAGTGCCCAAACCGTTCTCAGCTGTGCGGTCTTGGGCCAGTCAAGTAATTGATACAGCTTGCAGTTTCACTTTCAAAATGGGTGTAATTTTTTTTTTTTCTCAAAAGGTACTCACAAGGATTAAATGAGCCAACATGAAATTGCTTTGAAATGGTAAATCATGGAATGAATATAGGTGTTTATCATTTCCGGAGCTCAAATTACACTATACATCGTTAGTTCTGAAAATAACATATGCAACCTCAAACCCTGGCTGAGACTAAGCTATTATTTTAAACATCATGATGGGTCTAGAAGCTGGGAAAACTGCCATTTCAAAAGTTTTTGCATTTTTTTTCTTCTACTCAAGAGTGGAGACTCCAATTTATCTTTAAGGCAGGCAGTGGCTTTGTTCTGAAAAAAAGTAAAATCGAAACAAAACAAAAAAACATAGTACTGGGCCAGACATATTTATGCAAATATAAATCAGGTCTCACCTACTGTTTTTAGTGAGGTCAGCCTCAACTTGAATGATTATGTCTCAGACCCAGTATTTCACTGTTTGTTCCCTCAATTAATCAGATGTATCTTCCATCAGAGTTTTTCTCTAGAAATTTTCACTCAAATATTTATTGACAGTAACTCTGTGCCAGACAAGTTAGACTGTTGACAACTCATATATGCTCCTAATTGTGTCCACAGGCTATATTAGGAGCCAGAAAAAAAATAAGCAAAAATTACACAAATAACTTATACATACAAATATCCTAAAGACAGTGAGGAAGTAAAAAGTGCTATGAGAATCTATAAGCAGAGGACCACTAAAGGTGGAACTGGGGAGGTTTTCCTAGGAAAAGAATATTTAAGCTGAACTTTGAAAGATGAACAGGAGTTACCCCAGTGGGAGATGCCAGGTGAGGGCAGAAAGTTCCAGGAAATGTATCTTTGTAGTTTCTTTGAAGATAAATGTTTTTTTGTCCCCCCCTGGGTGAATTTAGATTACTGTGTCTATATATAATTGCTTATTCTTAGCAATTTCTGTGTGTTCTTCTCTGGATAGATGTTATCAAGAGAAGCAAGCCGAAATGAAAAGGACTCTGTAAGGGCAAGGATATGCAGCCTATTTTTTTTTGTTTTTGTTTTTGTTTTTTTTTTAATTTATTTATTTATGGCTGTGTTGGGTCTTCGTTTCTGTGCGAGGGCTTTCTCCAGTTGTGGCAAGCGGGGACCACTCTTCATCGCGGTGCGCGGGCCTCTCACTATCGCGACCTCTCTTGTTGCGGAGCACAGGCTCCAGACGCGCAGGCTCAGTAATTGTGGCTCACGGGCCCAGTTGCTCCGCGGCATGTGGGATCTTCCCAGACCAGGGCTCGAACCAGTGTCCCCTGCATTGGCAGGCAGATTCTCAACCACTGCGC
Source organism: Balaenoptera ricei (assembly GCF_028023285.1). Lineage (NCBI taxonomy): Eukaryota > Metazoa > Chordata > Mammalia > Artiodactyla > Balaenopteridae > Balaenoptera > Balaenoptera ricei. Next base: position 92,668,437 of record NC_082651.1, read on the forward strand.
CACCAGGGAAGCCCGGATATGCAGCCTATTTTATGTCTTGTCCTGGAGAGGGTGATGTGCAAAGAACAAGACGGGGCTCAGTAGTGACTGGATATCAGATACTGGACGTTATGGAATGTGGTCTTGTTGGTTTGATTATCTTAGTAGCTTCACTTGGCACCCAAAGGCAAGGTCACTCTCTGAGTGAGGCTGGATTTGCACCTTATTGAAGTGGATAATCCCACTGTATCATCCCGTGCAGAGGTTCATCCTGGGACAGGAAATGAAGACTCACTTTTGCACCTTGAACTGAAGGGTGCTCTGGGCTTGAAACCAAACCTAAAAATAACCATGACCAGACATGGGTGCTATGTTCTCTGTGATGTGCTTTTCTTCTTTCTTCTCCCATCTTTTAATACCTTCTTGCTGGAAGCCAAAGCCTGGTCTCAGCTGTGCTCTGTTGAATCCGTAGAACTTCTCCTCTATACTTGGGAAGGTGTGGCCAAGGGAAGAGTCCCCTTCTGGAGCCTAGAGCAAAGGTGGCAGCAGCAGCAGCATGCATAGAAGACAATTATGTCCAGCAATTGTGTCAGAAATGTGGTGACGATGTTAAATTTTGCCCTAGCACTACCGTCCTGTAAAATAGCCTTGGCTAAGAAACCTCCCACCCATTCTTTTGTGTTCTGGGAAACAGCTCACTGCAAAGAAACATCCCTCCCCAAATAACTCCAATAAGACTCACAGATATAAGACCCTTGTATACATATCACAAGACCAAACACAAACCTCTCAATTCTCACTCTTTGTCTCATAAATGATTGGCTATGACGCTTTCCTCCCCCATCAATTGGAACAAAATGCTTGTTAACCCGATTTTGATTAAGTTTCTTTCCTCCCCACAAGCCCCTGCATTCTGACCTTGTCCTGAGCCAGCACACAGCCTCTTCTTAAACCCACCCCCTCAAGAACAGGCTGATCTCAGAGTAAAACATTCTACGATCTGCTATCTGATCGAGCCACCCTTTCATCCCACTTCCACATACCTGGTTTTATCTAGCCTTGTTGATTTCCCATAAAAGTAAAAACTCTTTTTGCCTAAACTTGATCATAAACCTTGCTGATCATGTGATCAGAGAGTTCTACTTATTGTAATAGTATAACTCTGACCACATAATCAGAGAAGTAATCCTTGAAATAATCCTTTCCAATAAACTCTCTTTTTACTAAGCCTGGATTTGCTTTTATTTGGCAGTGGTGAGAAGAAAATAAGTCTTGAGCAGAAAAACACATGAGACCCCTTTCTGAACACACATGAGTTAGAATTCTGGGGAACCCTTAGAAAGAGTAAGAAGGATAGTATAAAGAAGGACAATTAGGCCAGAGTTATCACATTATCATCATTTTGGTATTAAATATGAAATGTACTCTTATTTTGTGGACAGTTTTGGGGGACAGGGCAATTGGGCTACATATAAAATAATTTTTAATGGGAAAAACACCACAGGTAGTAGCATCCAGCCAGCTTAGAGCAAGCAATTCTTTCTCAGATACTGGAAATTGCTCCAGCATTAAAATCTAGCCTACTATAAAGAATATACAGTTAAGGAAAAAAAATTCTTATCTCCACGGGCAAAGATTCTGCCTTTGGCAGAACAAAGCTAGGGATAACTCCTCTTTCCCTGCCTGCCAGGAAATGTAGTCCCTAAATCTTTTCTCAAAGGTGACCCCAAACACCTCTGAGAAACTTAAAAACTCAGTACATTCTTTCTATCAGGACCACTTCCTATGTTCTGACCTTCTCTAGACATTGAGGTTCTGTCAATCTTCAATACAAGCAGAATTATTAATGCTTCAACTTTTATATATACTTATCAGTTAAACACACAACCCTTTAGAGTAAGAACGTTAGGAACAGGGGGAAAAGGCCAACATTTGAAGTCAGACAAACTAGGTTCAAATCCAGGCTCTGTCACACGTTTGCTCTGTGAGCTTAAGAGCAGGTAATGGAGCTCAGCTTGCTCATCACTAAAATGAAAATAATGCTAGTTACCTTAGAGCATTTTATCAGGATTGATGATCACTGAAAACATTATGAAAAGTACTTGGTCTTGAGTAGATGGTCACTAAATTTTACCTCCTTCCCCTTTACTCATGCTGAGCACATCTTCAGCCAGCTCTTCCATGTCTCTATCTCAAGTCCAATGCAATGATTAGTGCCCATCCCTCCTTAAAGCTGACTATTTAACCAATCATAAAATTATTTTGGTTAGAGGCTATATAAAAATTAACAAAATTAAGCTCAAATGATATAGAAAAATGTCTTCCTCTTTTTTTTCTTTCTATTTTCTTTATGAATTATAAGTTGGTTCCCATTCCTTCCCTTTCCATCAAGAAGTCAGGGTTGCTAAGCTTGGCTAGGCCAGGGCCAAAGAGGCAGCCAGGGCTGGAGAGGAGACCCAGGCCAAAGAGGTGATGGAGACCAAGAGAGTGACTGGCAAAGGGGCAAGTCAACATCATGTGCCTCCTCCTAAAAAGATGTTCAACATCACTGATTATTAGAGAAATGCAAATCAAAACTACAATGATATATCACCTCACACCAGTCAGGATGGCCATCTTCAAAAAAGTCTACAAACAATAAATGCTGGAGAGGGTGTGGAGGAAACGGAACCCTCCTACACTGTTGGTGGGAATGTAAATTGATACAGCCACTATGGAGAACAGTATGGCGGTTCCTTATAAAACTAAAAATAGAACTACCATATGATCCAGCAATCCCACTCCTGGGCATATGTCTGGAGAAAACCATAATTCAAAAAGATCATTCACCCCAATGTCCATTGCAGCACAATTTACAATAGCCAAGACATGGAAGAAACCTAAATGTCCATTGACAGATAAATGGATAAAGAAGACGTGGTATATATACACAAATGAATATTACTCAGCCATAAAAAAAAAGAATGAAATATTGTCATTTGCAGCAACATGGATGAACGTTGAGATTATCATACTAAGTAAGTTAGAGAAAGACAAATATTATATGATATCGCTCACATGTGGAATCTAAAAAAATGATATAGATGAACTTATATACAAAACAGATAGACTCACAGACATAGAAAACAAACTTATGGTTACCAAAAGGGAAAAGGGGGTGAGGGAAGGATAAACTAGGAGTTTGAGATTAACATATACACACCACTATATATAAAATAGATAACCAACAAGGATCTACTGTATAGCACAGGGAACTGTACTCAATATTTTGTAATAACCTATAAGGGAAAAGACTCTGAAAAGGAATATATAAAAATATATAAAACTGAATCACTGTGCTGTACACCTGAAACAAATGCGATATTGTAAATCAATTATACTTCAATTAAAAAAATCATGTTCTTCCTGATATGATGCACAAAGACACAGTATCATTTCTGGGATATTCTTGCCAAAAATGCATAACCTCCATCTAATTATAAGGAAATACCAGACAAATTCAAAAAGGAGGAACAGTCTACCAAACAATTGGTCTCTATTGTTCAAAATATTATCATGAAAGACAAGAAATGATTGAGGAACTAATCCAGAGTGAAGGAGATTAAAGACAACTAAAAGCAGGCTGTGAACCCGACTTATATCTTGGACTAGAGGAAAAATGGGGTTTGTTTATTTGCCAGTTTGTCTAAAATTGTCCCATTATTGGGATGATTGATAAAATTTTAATGGGGTCGGTCTGTGTACTGGATAGTAATATCATATGAAATTATTGATTTATATGGTTTTACTGTGGTTATGTAGGAAAATACTTTTGTATTTTCGAAAATACACATTGAAACAGACACACATACAGAGAGAGCATAAATGTGGTAGAATGTTAGCAATTAGAAACTGGGTAAGGGGTATAGGAGTTTTGGGTACTATTTTTGCACTTTTTGAGTAAATTATATTTACTTTAAATTTAAAAGCTTAATATCTATTAAATAGAAAGTTAAACTCATCAGAATTTCCAATTTTCAGAAAGTGTATCTTAATTCAGCCGTCTATCAGAAGACCATGTTAAGCAAAGATTTCTTAAATAGGACCCAAAAAGCATTAATAATAAAATGAAAACATGACTTTTTAAAATTAATAAATTGTTTATCAAAAGACATCAAGAAAGTGGATAGCCACTGTATTGATAAGGATAAGAGAATCATAATATATATCCAACACAAAACTCATATCCAGAATATATAAAGAACTCCTATAAGTCAATAACAAAAAGGAAGACAGTCCAATTTTATTAAATTGAGAATAATTTGAGTAAGTACTTCAAATTATTATAGAAAAATTAGAAATATCCAAATGGCCGGAGCTCATTAGTTATCAGGGAAATGAAAATTAAAAGCACAACTATAGTATATCACTACACAGCCACAAGAATGGATAAATACCAAAGACTGATAATATTTAATGTTACTGAAGATGTAAAGCATTGGAACTTGCACACATTTCTGATGGGAGTGTAAATTTGTCCACCCCTTTTGGAAATACTTTTGCATTATCTAACAAAGCTATAGACATCCATCTCTACTACGACATAGCAATTCTATTTTTAGGAATATACCCAAGATCAATGAGTGCACACATCCACCAAAAGACACATACAAGAATGTTTATAATAGCTTTATTCATATTCTCCAAAAATCATAAATAATCCAAACGTCCATCAACATAAAAAACAATAAATAAATTGTGGTATAATCATTTAAAATGAACAAAAAAAGAACAAACTACTGATATACACAAAAACAAAGATTAAACACAAAGATATCACAATGAGTGAAAGAAGCCAGACACAAAAGATTACACACTGTTATTCCATTTATAAGAAGTTCAAGAATAAGCAAAACTGGTATACAAGAATAGAAGGCAGAATAAGCCTTACCTCTGAGGGGAGCTTAACTTGGAGGGGGACTGTGGAACACTTCTGGGGTGATGAAAATGTGTATTATCTTGATATGGAGAGTGGTAACAAGGGTATTCATATTTATAAAAATTCATTGAGCTGTACACTAAAAATCAGTGCACGTATCTCAACAGAAATTATATATGGTCATAGGCCACCTATTTTAAGGGCTAGTGGTTAATTGGAAACCATTTGGGGTTTAGAAAAAGTCTCTGCTATGGCTTTGATCATATTTAATTCCCTCCATGTCCCTCTATACCTCCTCAAAAGGTCATAAAAATAAAATCTAGTCCCCATAAAAGGTAGAAAATTCAGTCACATCTGGTTGGCACGATCTATCATCTGTGTTGGATAATCTGCATTTATATGTGTCATGCATGACAACAAAGAAAATGAGAATGAGTTAATTTATTGCTAACCTCAGAGTCAGAATATGTCTATTTAAAAAGGTAGCAGAGGGCGTCCCTGGTGGCGCAGTGGTTGAGAGTCTGCCTGCCAATGCAGGGGACACGAGTTCGAGCCCTGGTCTGGGAGGATCCCACATGCCGCGGAGCAACTAAGCCCATGAGCCACAACTACTGAGCCTGCGCGACTGGCGCCCGTGTTCCGCAACGGGAGAGGCCGCGACAGTGAGAGGCCCGCGCACCGCGATGAAGAGTGGCCCCCGCTCGCCGCAACTAGAGAAAGCCCTCGCACAGAAACGAAGACCCAACACAGCCAAAAATAAATTAATTAATTAAAAAAAAAATTCTATGAGAACAAAGTTTAAAAAATAAATAAATAAATAAATAAAAATAAAAAGGTAGCAGAAACAAAGCTGAACTGAGATCTCATAAAGCTTGGACTTCGGTAAAAATTGGTATCTCAAGAGATGGAGAATTCAATGCAGCTTTTACCTGCAAGCTCTTTCCTGCTAATATCTCTAGTTAATTCTGCCCCAAACAGGGTGTGCATTAAGAGTCTCCAGCAACATTTGGGTTAGGAGTTACCTGTGCTGCCCTGAACCTAACATCTGGAGGGCTTGGGATGAATCTTACATGTCCCATGCACCTCCTGGCCCTGTGCAACCAACTGGAATTGTACCTACTTCTCATCTAGGATGAGAGTCTGCTTGGTTGGAGCCCCGAAACCAGACCAGCATCTGCCAGTGCCTCTTGGGAAAAAAGTTCCCTCCCCTATCTTCCTGTATACTAATGTCATGTTTTAAATTGATATATAATCCCCTGAAACAACAACTCTCCTCCTCCCTCACACATCTGGTAAGCCCTGTTACCTGTTCTGCTGCTCTGATCGCAAAATAGGTTGGACCTCTTTGAACAATAACCCTGACCTAAAAAAACTCACCCCTGGATAACATGTATTAGAACATTGTCAGGACCTGGCTTTTGAGGGTAGATTCCACAAGCAAGTTTTCTAAAGCCCAACCCACTCAGGCATGGCCTCTTCCTATTCTTCATCACACTATTAATTGACATCCTAGTGTTCCTTGCAGCAGTGTCCACTTTAGTTATACCAATCATATGCAAGACATCAGAAAATCTCAGAAGACCATCTTTTATCTCTCAGAATCCCTTGCACCTATTATTTGACTAGGCCAGATGTTTAGATAACAAAATGCCAAAATCGTTAGAATGGAAAGAATCCTAGAGAGGATGTGATATGCTTATGACACCAGACTATCTACTGCCCAATAACCTGTAGCCTTGGGAGTTTTAGAATAAAGTCTAGAATAGCATTCAACAGCTTCTTATGCTTGAGGTCAGTGTTCTCTCACTGTTATTTGTTCTGTTTTAAGCTGTAGAGGGAGAGAGAAAGAGAAAGGGAGGAAGAAAGAAACCTGATCTCCCACATACTTGCTAATGGGAAAGAACTGCTGAGTTGTGGATGGTTATTGAAAGGTGAAGTGTGCAAAAGTGTGAACAGGAAGGCGTTGCATCTCAGAGTGGGGAGCAGGAAGGAATGGCTCTGTGTCCTTCAAGTCCCCCTTCCATTTTTGACCACATACCTTAGATTGCCAAACTCTGGTCTAGAATTAAGTAAGATGCATTATTACAGCTACAGTCTGTTAGCATAGGTACAGCAGGGCAATGGCCCCCAAGGGTTATCAGGTCCTGAATTGGCAATCCAGCACCAAATCTTATTGTCCCTATTTCTCAGCTCAGGGCCCTCTCTCTATTCCTACTGTTTCTGTCTACTCTAGAAACCTTATCACCTCTTACCTGGAATATTGCAACAGCCTCTTAATTTTCCCTCCTTCCAAGCTTTTCCCCACAATCTCATTCCATGTGGTAACCATGATCTGCCTAAAACTAAAATATGACCATGTCATTCTTCTTATTAACATCCTCCAGTGGCTTCCCATTGTGTCTAGGCTAACATCCAAGCTCTTCAGGCTTGAAAAGCCCTCTATGATCTGGCCCTTCCCAGCCATATGTCCATGTGGAAACTTTACTCACTAATCAGAGCCTGATATTAAGTAGGTATACTCTGCAAATATTTGTTGAATGAATACCAAATGAATGAATAAGCAAATATAGAGATGTCATTGATGCAAGGCCAGTTGAATACCTTAGATATGTTTTGAGTCAGTTATAGTTTGCAGCAGAGACTTTGGAGAAGGAGGAACCCCCTCTGACTAGATGTGTGTTCCCTAGTCAGCATTCACAGAGTTGGGAGCTAAAAACTCTTCTGCTGATATGTACGTTTCCATCCAGATGTTGGCTACATCGAAGCTTTAATAATAGAAAAACCTTGAGGCTAAGTCTGTTGCTTAAGTTTCCTTTTGTTCATATCTACATCTGGACAGAGATAAATGTTTTTTTCCCCATGTAAACGTAAAAAATATGCCTTCTTCCCACATAGAACAAATGTTCACCTCAATTGATTTCAAACCATAGCCATGGAGAAACTATACAGTAGTTCATTAATGCAGTTTCCATCTCTCCCTAACTCCCAATACTTCCTATAGACAGTAAGATTTATCTTCCCACAACATCAATCTCCCTACCTCCTCCCTCATCTTGATTTCATATTCTCTCTCCCAGCTAACATGTACGCATTTTGCTAGGAACATGCTGGTATTTAACGGGAACCTTTCATTTTTAGCCTACATTAGGAATGAACAATGGTGAAATTTTAGGGACCATGGTAAACTTCTGTAAGAAATCACTAGAGACAGAATTGTTAGAAAAGGGAATTTTTGCCTCGCATTACCTTGACCTTCTTTAGTTATTCTTAGAACATTTAGTTGTTTATGTACAGAGAGTCTTCTCTGATAACTAAAAGCAACAAGCCCTTGTTTGAAAATATGAATGGCATTAACTTGGGCGTCCCTGCACAATTTAGTCTTCCCCACTAGAATATGGGCCCGGTAATACAAATCCTATGTTCTTGGCTATTCAGATTTTCTCTGAATGTTGGCATTTGTTTTGAAACCCATCTTTCTGAATGTATCTGGAGCTGCTACGTTTATGTATAACAGGGAGTGAAAGAGGTAATAAAGCCAAGATCGATTGCCTAGTAATAGCAGTGATTCCATAGACATTAAAGGGTATTGGTAATTTAGGTCCCATAATATGGCCTAATGCCCTATCTTGTGTAGCTATTGATTTTTTAATAATAGGACAGCCCCAGAAAACCTTTCAGGACTAAGTTTTCCCTGTTACATCCAGCAAAGAACAAAAACAGGTCTCTTTTATAGGAACCAAGCCTAGAGAAATGTCTTATATTCTGAAAGCTAAAAGGACTCAGGCTTTTGAACTCCCTTGATAATGTGTTTCCTGTACCTCTTCCTTTTTCTACCTCCTCGAAAAAAAAAATAATAATAATAAACAACTTTAAAAACAATGTTAAGAGGAGTCTTTTACTACTTAGCAGCTAACAGTGAGGAAGACCTAAAAAGCAATAGCCTGTCACAGTTGATCACTCTAGCTGGGAATGATGTCCTGAAATGATCCATCACCTTTTAACACAAGCCCAAGACCTTGCTGGAATGGCCCAGAGACTTCCAGGGGTTAAGAAAGCATGAAGACAGACTATGGCTTCAACATTTATATTGTCAAAGGGCAGCCTTTAAGACAAATACATACTTCCTCCACTTGGCTATTTCCAATGAGTTTTTGGAGGGTATGCCTCTCTGCTGAGAGTATGACCCTCATTTCAGAGTCCCAGGTCATATCCTTGTTCTGGAAGGATTTTACCTACCCTTGAAAAGCCTGATTAGCTCTATTCTCCCATAGCACTATGTTCACACAACTCAAGCTTTTTGACTTCCATTTTAGAATGTTTAGATAAATAAGATGTTATGAGCTCAAGGTCAATGAATCAGTAATAAGTAGCTCTTGTTGCTACATCCATGCTGGCCTTGTTTTGTGTTTCTCTAAGTGCACTCTTGTCCTATTTTTGTATGATTATGTTTTACTTTTTCCAGCAAGAATAAAACACCTATTCGTCTTCAACAATAAAACAAAGCCATCATTTTAAAGTATGGCAGAGAAGAAGCAAAGTCCTGACACTCCTGCCTGAAACATTCTTTTCCTTCACAAAGTGAAAGACATTCTCAGATTGGCCAGTGATGTCTATAAAAGACCAACATGTAATTCTGAAAACTGAGATTCATTAAGGAAAACGAGATGGGAGACAGAAGAGAAAATAAAGGGGACAAAAAGTGATGAAATGACAAGATGAGAGGGAATGGAAACCCATGATGGAAATAGCAACAATTAGAATCAGAAAAAAGGCATACATAGCTAAAAAAAAAAAAAAAAAAAAAAAAAAAGTTTTACTTTTTCCTAAACCATACAAAAAATGTAAAACACAGGGAAACAACATAAATCCAGATTCTGACACTTCTTCTGGTTACATTCTGTGACCTTGGGCATGTTCTTTTAACCTTGATGAGCATAGTTTCCTCATCTGTAGTGAACCTTTCTCTGCCTAATCCGAAAGGCCAAAGCAGTGGTTCTCAAACATTTGTTCTTAGGAACCCTTTAAAATCTTAACAACTATTGGTGACCACAAAGAGCTTTTTTTTTTTTCTTTAAATGTGAATTTCACCTACTAATATTTAACTAGAAGTCAAAACTAGAGAAATTTAAAAAAATATATTAATTCATTTAAAAATAAGAGCTTCATTACATGTTAACATAAACAATATTTTTATGAAAATTACTATTTTTCAAAAAAATAAATGAGTAAAGTGGCATTATTTTACATTTTGTAATGTCTTTTTAATGTCTGGTTTAACAGAAGACAACTAATTCTCATATCTGCTTCTACATTCAATCTTCTTTTTTGGTTGAAATACACGAAGAAAACTTGGCCTCTCCAGACATATAGTTGGAAAAGAGTGGATTATCTGAATAACCTTTTCAGATAATTATGGACATTCTGCTTTGATACTACACTAAAACTGAAGAAGTAGTAGCTTCTTTAAGGTTAGTTGAAATATGGAATCTAAAACCACGTCAATGAACTTTTTATAATCTGGTGAATTAAAATCTACTTCTCTATTTGCTCCTGGAATGGATTTTTTATTCACATATCTTTTTGTTACATTGGTTATTTGGAAAATACCAGTTCACTGAGTTATGCAGATTTTTAAAATGTTGACCTATTTCAATACACAATACTTTAAAAATCACATTTATTAATATCACTACAGATCTCATTAGAGAAGTCTTTTAATACTGAAAAACTGTCAAACCCATGGTGGTATATACAAGTTTTACAAATTCTGATATTTATCTGAAAACTTGAATTTTATCATCGGCCAAGAATGCAATCAATTGTTGTCCTTGATGTAACAAGCTCACTTCATTCATTTTGGAGAAAACATCTGCCAAATATTCAAACCTGAATAGCCATTCTCTCTGTTGTTTTTTCAAGTAAAAATGGTGTTCCATGAAAAAAGCGTCTAGTTTAACCAGCAGTTCAAGCAATTATACAAATGCTTTTCCTTGAGCTGACCATTGTACGTTGATAGGTAGCAGAAATATCTTTATGCCCACATTTCCCAAACTGCATGCTGAAACACCCCTAAAGCACCACCAAGAACTCACAGGAACGCCAAAGGCTATTTTATATTTTCAAGGAAGACACCACAACATCTGTCGGACATTGGGGAAAAATTCACTTGCAACACGAAAGGAGAGTGGCATCCAATCTGATTCCAAGGTTTGAAAAATTGATGCAGTGAACAATTGATGCAGTGACCAATAGGCACATCCCAGTGGTAAGTATTTGTCATCTATGAATGACATAACAATATTATTGTTTATATGTATATAATTTTTCAAATGCCTACTAAATTGTTTGGACTTAACTACTTAAAAATGGAACTGGTAGATTTTTTTTGTTTGCCTGTCTGTTTTGATCTAGGGGTTACTATAAAATAAATCACTGAGATACTAATGTGGAAAGCTTAGAAACCCAAGCTTTAAGTGTACTTCTCACTTGATCACACAGAATATTAAACAGCTACATACTCAAAGGTTAGATGTTTAATAAACATACTATTTTTACCACTTCATCAAAGACAGTCTTAAGCAAAATTGTCTTTTTTTCTTTTTTTCCTGAGAGTGCATGGTGGTGAAAACTATAACAACTACTGAATAGTTTGGTGTCACTGCCTTGATTCATGCTAAGCTGTCAATATTTTTACCCACAATTGCTTTTGCTCCACCAGTAAATGTCAACATGGTGAAAAAGGCAAATAATTTCTCAGTGTTGTTATACAAAAAGTTTTGATCTTACACACCCATTGAAAATGGATCCCCAGGGACCATACTTTGAAAACCACTAGATTAAAGGAGTGATCAAATGTAATCAATGTGAAGATGCTTCGTATAACATAAAATGCTGGATACATTCTAGTCATTTCATGTCTTACCCTCTCCTATCTTGCTGCATAAGTCCTTGGCCTAGAAACCAGTGGTCCCATCCTGAGTTTATAAAGTTGTTCTTTGTTCTTAGTTCTGAGAATAAACCATCTCCTCTTGAACTCCAGACCCAGGCTCTTTGCGAGCTACTGAGAGTGGCCCTGGTTTTCTATATGCTTGTCGCTGTCAGACTCTCGTCCATCAGATCCACTGAATGAGGCAGAAATCTTGATGTCAAATGAAAGAATATGATGGCTAATATAAGCAAAACAGGAATTTATTGAAAAGGAACTATGTAGCTCACAAAACCGAGCAACAGACTGGCATGCCAGTTTCAAGCATGAAACAGGGAGGAAAAGCAGAGCTAAGATTATACCCCAAATAACAACTTTTGGAATGCTGTTGCTGCTCTTGGACACTCACCTTCTCATGGCTGAATTCTTGACTCCACCACAGCTGCTGAAGATAACCTCTGACAGACTCACACCTCTGTCATTCTCACAAGGTTCAACCTCCTGGGTGGAAACAAGTGATTGACTGTAGGTTAGTCATGGACCCATGGTCTGTCAGGAGGAAGGGAGAGTAAATATCTTTCCTCTTTCAGCTTCTGGCTCCCATCTATTTAGAGCTTCAGCTGAGATAGAACGGATGTTTGACGCTGAGCAATTAAATTGACAAATGTCAATACTCTTCACTCCTTTAGTGAAAAACATCCAAACACACATTTCCTTCCATTCTGCAATTTTAAAAAAATGCTTACCCCTGATAAAATTGCTCCATGAGGAAAGACATTTCAAAATTATCTTCAGTTATTCCACCTAGCTACAAGTTCAGCACATCCTGGCAATATCTATTTCTCCTATAGGTAGTTCTCTGTGATTTTACCATAATATCCTGTAACTAACACCATCATATACTTTATCAAATAGTTGGAAGGTGTTGAAAGCAAAAGAATACATTAGTTAAATTATATAGGTATGTAATTAACCCATAAAGGAAGGAAAGATAGGTAATGCTATAGTACTTAAATGTGCAAATGTCCACTATATTGTAATTGATATTTATGACGTTTCTCTTCATATATTTTCCCCTTATATTCTTCAAGTTCAGCCAGTACTTTTGTTCTTCAGAGACAACCTGTGGTTTAGTGACTAAAATCTTTATGCCTAATGAGTCTGAATCCTTGGGGGTCCTAATAACATAAGACTGAAGTTGTTTACCATTAAGTTTAACACCAGTAATACTAGGAGTTGATCTGTGTTCCAGGGGATTCTCTATATACCATTCATACTCTCTGTTACCCCCACGAGTTAGCAACAACTCAATTTTCCCTGGAGAGCTGGACTCAATCACCCTAGTCAATATCATAATCCCTGCTTTAGTTTGCTTTCTTAGTGATAGGAGGAAACTGACGTAGTCTAGCAGGACCAGTGGAACTGTTAGTGGATCCCCTGGTGTGTGCATTCTTCCCTTGGCACTAAAATCTGTCAACCAGTAGAAACAAGTGTAAGCAAGGATGAAAAGCACAAAGTATGCAAGTAGTTAATTAGAAGGAATGTTGACAGATGCCAGTCCCAATTCTACCTCTTACTCACCTGTCCCATAATTCATAGTTATGGGAGAATTAGCACCGCATATTGAATACTAGTTCTGAACAAACAGTGTGACTTGAAGGAAAGAAGGTGTTTTTCCAGCTAGCACCATAACTGATCTTTAATATCCCATCCTGCTATTATACAATGCCAGCTCTTTCAGGATGATGGGTTATATAATGCTTTCATTCAATGTCTTTTTTTAAACTATTCAGTGAGTATATTGAAAAAATAAATATTGTATAATTCACCATGTATGAGAGACCATGATGGTATAAAAGGCATCCAGTAGGTCCTTGAATTATAGTATTGTTAGAAATACAAGGAATAGGGAATGCAAATGAAAAGACAGTTAAATGCTTCTTCCAGTGAGAACTACCTCTTCCATGACTGGGGTCAAATATAATCAATCTACTACTAGGTAGCTGACTGGTCCTGCAAGAACATAATAGACTACCTGGGGCTCAGGATTGGTTGCTGAAATGAAAGACTGTGTACTTGGCAGCGGAAAAAGATAGGTCATTTTTTAAGAGGTAAACTTGTGGACACATAAACAGCCTCAGTCCCTGCCGCTAGAGCCACGTAGTTGAACTTATTGGGAAACAAGTTGGGTGGTTAGAGAACGGGGCTGACCCACACCCATCCCATTTGGGTAGTAATTCCCTTTCCAGAACATTTTGCTTTCTGTTAGTTGGTTTGTTTTATTTTGTTTTTGATCAGCAATCATATTGGACATAAATATTCTTACATTTTAAGCCTATTGGAAGAGCTTTGTCCACATATCCTCTGGTCAGATGATTAGCCACTGCCAACGAATGGCTGTAGGTTATTACTTCAATCCATCTCTTCTTAAACAAATGTGAATATTGAGCTATACTTCAAATGTTCTATTCAGTGGGGAGCATTTCCCTCTCCACTCTTCTCTAACTCCCCTGAGTAAGGCTGTAACAGTCCACAGAGCCATGTGTAAACCAGACTTGATTGATTTTTGTCCTGAATTAATGACTTAGGGTTAACTTGCCAGAAGGCCATAAATGTGAGTTGGAGGGAGACACTCTGCAGATAAGTACAACACTGGAAATGTGAAACAGCTCATGCAATTTACTTGCAAAATCAGAACTGCATGATCCCGGTCCTGTAAACACACTTCCGATTGATAATGGAGTGCTACTAGGAATGCTCAAGTCTACACCCAGGTGAATCAGGTAACCCCCAAGATGTGCCTAGTTACCATAGTTACCTGGTGACCCATAACCAAGCATTTAGTCAAGGGGTTGGCAAACTTCTTTCATAAGGGGCCACATATCAGTAGGATATATTTTAGGTTTTATGGGCCATACCATCTGTAGCCTCAACTCACGTCTGCTGTGGCAGTGTGAAAGCAGCCACAGACAATAGGTAAACCAATGAGTGTGACTGTGTTCTAATAAAACTTTATTTACAGACATTGAGATTTGAATTTCATGTAATTTTAACATATCATAAAATATTATTCTGCTTTTACATTTTTTTCAATCCTTTAAAAATTTAAAAATTATTCCCAGCTCCTGGGCTCTTCACAAACAGGCCAGATTTGTTTGGGAGGCTGGGGGGGTGGGGAATTGTTTGTCTGAACCTAATTTAGGCTCTACCAAAACCCAATAGGAATCCAAGAACTACTTTGAAAAGGACAACAGTTACTTGTCCAAGAGGTTATACATTTGCTTCAATACTAGGAAATTTTGCTTCAAAAACTTGTCATACGATACATACAGCATACTATTCTACTGTTGACACTTGGAGAAATATTGGGCATGTAAGTTTAGAAGAGCAAAAGTTGTTGAGACGGTTTGCTGCAGCTGGAATCAGCTGGAGGGCAATTACCTCCACTGAGCTGCTCTTAAAACCTGGCATTTTTTGGTTCCCCCAGTAAATTGGTGGGCAAATCACAACCAAATTTATGCCTTGTTTCCAAAATCCAAAAGGCATCTGGAAAAGCAGATGTAGTTTATACAGTCATTTTCCCAAATCTTAAGTGTACAGGCTGATAATTTGCTACATTCGTGTACATCCATGTAAATACCATCCAGATCAAGATATACAATATTTACATCTCCCCAGAAGGTGCCCTCAAGTCAACATCATCAACATAAATTAGTTTTGTCCGTTCTTGAATTTTATTTAAATGGAATCCTATTTGGCTTCTTTCACTTGATATTAGTCCTGTAACAGCCATCCACGTTAGTAAGTACAGCAATAGTTCATTATTTTTATTATTGCTGAGTAATATAATATTTCATTCCATGAATATAAAATGTTTAATAAATTAATGAAAAGTGATCGAGAAATAAATATTCTGATGACTTAAAAATCAACTGAATACAAAAGAAAAAAAAACTATCCAAAATGAAGTTAGCTCCAGACTTCCCTTCCTAAACATGAAACAAAGAAAAAAACATCTACAGAGCTTGTTAAGCAAAAAAAGTTTGTACACTAAAAATTCTATATTGCAAAAAAGAAATAGAACAAAAAGCCACAGATATGCAAATATTCAGTCATTATACCTCTAAGAATCAGTCCACAAACTATTAAATGAAAATGAAATTGGCTAACTGGATGCTGAATAAAAAAATTAAATAATGGAAAAAGTGGGGTTAAAAGATAAGAAACAGAAAGGACTGGTGGAAAGATAATATTGAAATGATTGAGCAGAATTAATTATAAACAATTATTGGAAATATGGTTTAAAAGTATTGGTACCTAATATTAATAATATGGCTCTCAGATCCCAGGTTATATCAACAAAATTCTGTGTAAGTTTGGAAGAGTAAAAATGGGTGAAAAATGAAAGAGGGTAAAGGAAAAGTTAATTCCTCAACTAACATATGAAAACCAATTGATGTTATCGCAAACTTGGTATAATAAGAGTACAATAAGCTTGATTAAAATGCTATGTAAAACAAAAGTTAACTAGGAATAGGATTCAAAACAGAGTAATTTTCCCAGACCAGTGTATTTGGTGGGCTTTCTGTCAGTACATACAGTTCTATTTTCTTTTTCTCAGTCCTTGCAGAGTTTTCCTTAATAAGGATATATTATAATTAATTTAAACAACTTCTATTGAAGGACAAGTGGATTGTTTCCAATGTCTGTTATTATAAATGATGCTGCAGTAAAAAGCAAAAATGTATATGACAATATTTTAAAATATATGTATTTTAAATTATTGTACATAATAACAACTGAACTTCCCAATAAAATTCACTCATTTAAACTATTACAAACAGTTGATAATAAGTCACATTTTTCATACCTTTATCTAAACTTGATTTTTTTAAGCTTTTTTCTTAGGAATCAGGTGAACAAAATATGATATCCCATGAATATTTCACTGTTATTTAACTTACATTTATTTTTTTTTACCACAGGAATTGACTATTTTTCATGTTTGTAGTCTTCTATCTTAGAATTGCCTGTTCATGTTTTTTGTCCATGTTTCTATTAGTTTTTGTAAACACATCAACTTGTTTAAATTTTTATTTCAGATATCAATCATTTCTTTGTTAAATATTTTTGTTCAGTTTTTCATTTGTCTTTTAAGTTTCATTATAATGTCTCTGTTGTATAAAAGCTTTTATGTTTTTATAACTTCACATAAGAATTTTCTTTTAGAGATAATGGACTTAGGTCCTACATAGAAAAACTTTTTCCATTCCAAAATTATAAAAATAATATTATATATGTTCTTTTTATAATTCCAAGGGATCTGTTTACTTATTTATGTTCACATGTAGTTCTTCAATCTATTGGAAACTATTTAGCTTTTGGTATGAAGTAAAGAGATAACTTTATGATTTTCTAAATGATAGCAAATATCTAGAAGTAATTTACCAAACAGGTCATCTTTCCCCACAGATTTGAAATGTCAGCTTTATCTTACATACGTAATTATCTATCATTTGTCTATTCTTACATGTATAATAGTATATACATATATAATAAAAGAAGGAAACAGTATATATATTTAGTTTTAATTAGCCTAATTTTTGTTGCATTTAAAATATTGGAAAAGCAAATTCCTTTTCATTTTTTCAAAAATTTTCTTTGCATTTATGATATGTTAATTTTTCAGATAATCTTTAAAACAGCTTATCAAACTATTAGAAATCCATTTTATTTTAATTGGGATTATATTAGAGTTTGTAGGATCATTTCAAGAAGACTCATTTAATATATTGAGTATTCTCATCCAGGAGCATATCATGTTTCTCCTTTTATATATTGTTCTTTGATCACCTAAAGTAAAGATTTATAAGTAATTTAAAACCCTTCTTTATTTCTTATTAGGTTTATTCCTAGGTATTTTACAGCTTTTGCTGCTATTATGCCTATAACCATCTTTCATTTATATTTTTGAATTGGATGTTACGGTATTAAAGAAGACTATTGATTTGTGTATATTGATTTGTTTTCTGCCAAACAAGGAAACTAGATTATTAGTTCTAAAAGTTTTTGATTCTTTTGAATTTTTGGTGTAGAAAATCACATTGCCTGCAATTCACTGAAAGGTCTCAAATCCTTTCCATTACTTACACTTCCTATTTATGTTTCTTACCTGTAAGTTAATTAGGTCCTCTAGTGCAATAATAAATAAATAGTAGCAGATATAGCAATCGAATTTTATTCTTAATTATGAATCCCTGTAGTTTTATAATAGATGTTCTTTATCAGGTGAGGCAGTTTCTCTTATTTTCAGTTTGCCAATTGTTTAAAAAAAATTTTTTTTAAATCAGTGTTGAATTTTATCAAACACCTGTTTTACATATATCATATATTCACTGCTTTCCCACTTTTGAAATAGAGAATTACATCAACAATTTTCCTACTTCGTATCATCTTGAATAAATCTACTTAATCATGGTACACTTTAAATATGTAATTCTTGATACTATTTTTGGACCTTTATATCTATCTTGAATAAAGTTTGCTTTTATTTTTCTATATGTGATTGACTTGATTTTTTAGAATAATAATCTTGCCAGCTTCATAGAATAAATTAAAAAGCTCCTTTGAAAAATAGATTCATGTCTCCTATGCTGGTTAACAATGAAAATGACTTAGAAGTTACTTGTTGGGGCTTCCCTGGTGGCGCAGTGGTTGAGAATCTGCCTGCCAATGCAGGGGACACGGGTTCGAGCCCTGGTCTGGGAAGATCCCGCGTGCCGCGGAGCAACTGGGCCCGTGAGCCACAACTACTGAGCCTGCGCGTCTGGAGCCTGTGCTCCGCAACAAGAGAGGCCGCGATGGTGAGGGGCCAGTGCACCGCCATGAAGAGTGGCCCCCACTTGCCGCGGCTGGGGAGAGCCCTAGCACAGAAACGAAGACCCAACATAGCAATCAATCAATCAATCAATCAATCTTTAAAGAAGTTACCTGTTAATAAATAAGTTGATAAACATTGCTAGTGAAATAATTTGAGCCTAGTTTTCTTTGTGTGTCAAGTTTTGCCTACCTTTATTTTTTCATTTTCTAAATTGCTATTGGTTTCTTTAGTTTTTTTACCTCTTCTTGAATTAAATTTTATAATGTATATTTTTCATGACAATCTTACATTTTATTACGATTTTAAAAAGTATTTACATACATGGCACAAAATGTTCTATCACAAAATTTAAAACACATTATGTTCCTGTGATTACATTCATTATTTCTTACTAACAATTTTCACTCTATTTTCCTCTTTTTTTCCCTTTCATCCGAGAGGCAAAAGAATTGTCTATTTAATGACTCTTTGCAAATGATCAGCCCTTGATTTTTATTTATAAGCCTAAATTTTATATGGAACTGTAATTGCAAGAGTGTAAAAGTTAATCTTACACCAGAGAATATAAAGTGGACCATCATTTCATTCTATTTGCTTTCCAATGCCCCTCTTCTCCCTAGTGAAAACTATGATTAACTTTTTGGATTGAAATCTTCCAGAAGTTTCTAAACTTTTAATTGTATTTTAAAAATGTGAATGGATTCATATAGCACATGTTTTATTGTGACTAAATTTTTGTTTAACCTAAAATCTCAACTTTCAAGAAAACACAATCATTACAATTAGTAATAATCACGATAATTAATACAATAATCATATGAAATTTTACAGCCTATATTAGTAATGGCTTTGTGTATGATCAATTGTTTATTACTCATTGATAATATGGATAATAGCCTGTAATCTATTGATATAAAATTCAAATACACATAAGACCAAGGGTAATTTTATTCATTTACTTATATTTGCTGTACATGCAAACATTTTATAATGAAAGTATTGCTTTTGTAATTATAAAAATTTTTTTGCATTTATAATTTTGCACTTCAAATGTTTTTCTTTTATTAAGTTGTCCAACAAATATTTATTGAGTACTTACTTTGTCATAGGCATTATTCTAAGAACAGAGGATACACCAAAGTGGATTACAAAATGCTTCTTATACACAGCCTAATAAATAGTTCACACTCTACTCACTCTTCATTATTTTTCATATTCAAGTGAAAATTAACTTCATTAGCATTAAGCTTACGCTTTTTATAGTACCTACTTCCAATTACTTTAGATGTTGCTATTCATAAATAAAATTCTCTTAACTTTTTATCTGGTTTCTCTCCTTAATCAGACATATTTCTTGTTTTAGAAAACTGAGGTTGAAGACTTTCAATGTGCTCAGAAAAGGGCAAGAATCCTAGGAGGCCAACTACATCTTCTGATTCCAAAGGCAGTCCTTTCTATTTCTACTTCACCATAGCTAGACCTTCTCTACTTTTGGCCTTTATTGTCCTTGAGTTTCAACAGGCATTTTTTTTTTTTTTCCCTGAGGTGGGGTTGTGGTGGTGCTTTTAAATTAATATCTGTGTTGACATTCCAAATGACAGATAAATCAGGGTAAATGTCATCTTCCGGTTTGGCTATCATACCTGCTTAGCCTTATGTAGTATTTCTAGTATTGTGTAGTCTGAGTACAAACAATTCAGGAAAGAAAAACAAATAAAGTTTTGTTTAGAAAAGTAAAGGCAGGGAGAAAAAGCATAATGAACTTTCAACTTGAGGCCTAGGGATTTGGAGACATAGACCATACACCTTCAAACAGATTTAGGCTGCTCACACCAATCTCCAGTCAATATGGGCTTGCTCTGCATGACTAATGGAATGAGGAAAGCCACAAAAAATCCAAGGATTGTTTTCTTTCACGTAAATAATAGCCTTGGTGTTCTTCTTTCCAAACAGGAGGATACAGCATTTCAAAATATATAAAATGTAGTTCATCCAGACAAATAAAGAGCAATGTGAACCATGAATTACTGTACGCTAAGATCCCTTGGGAAGACCACTGGAATCTAGACCAAGAAAATCACAGGTTTTAATGTTAGTTTATGGTTTCCCACTCTTTGAGGAGCAATGTTGAGCTTTCCTTGCCATCCTGTATACAGCAACCAAAATGAAGGGATTAAATCTTGCTTTCATTAAGACCTCAGAGATATTCATGATTAGGAAAACTACAATGATGTTATTATGTAGTGTAAGGACACCATGTAGAACAGTAATGCTTGTGGTGAAGACTGTGTATGTGTCCAAATTCCTTTTGAAAGTTTTATATATGACTTGAGACTGTCTTTAATCATTAAAAATTTGTAAAATTGGTCAGTGCCCGAAAGGGAGGATCACTTAAATGTTCAGTTATATTTTATTATGGGGGAGGGATGAGGATAAGTTGCAAACTTAATTATACTATCTGAACATAAGACACATTCTCAAGTCTCCATATTTTTGTTTTTGGCTGTCCTTTCCCTGGATAGGAGAATCTTGAACTAAAACTTAAAGATATGGAGAAAGTTAGTTATGCATATCGCGAGAAGAGCTTGCCAGGCAGAGGGAACAGCCAGTGCAAAGGCCTTGAAGTAGAAGCATGCTTGTTGCCCAAGAAGAGCAAAGAGGACACTGGGTCAGCAAATAGTGAACCAGGGTGAGAGCAACATGAGATAAGATGAGGTAAGAAAGGAAGTTGGAAGACTCATAGCATATGAGGCCTTATAGATGATACTAAGGACTTTGGCTTTTATTCTCAGAGATATCAAAAGCCCCTGGAAGGTTTTGAATAGAGGGATGGCATGCTTAAGTATATATTTTAAAAAGATCCTATGGTGACTGAGTTGAGAACACAGTGTAGAGCTAAAAGGGTGAAAAAATGAGACTACTATGTTTCTACTATGTTTTCAAGTAAGAAATGATGGTGGTGGTTTAGATGAGAACAGTGGAGGTGGGGAGAGGTAGTTGGATTCTGAATACGTTTTCAGGGAAGAATTTACTGATGGATTTTATTTTGGGTATGAAAGAAAGAGGAGTAAAACTGACTTCAAGGTTTTCATCATGACCATATAGAAGAAGGAAGTTGCCAGTAACTTAAGTGGAGAAGATTGTGAGTAGACTTAAAGGGAGCAAGGTCAGAAGTTCAGCTTTAGGTACGTTAAGTTCTTTTAATCTCTTTAAGACATTCAACTAGAGATGTCAAGTGAGCAACTGAATAAACATGTAGGTAGCTCAAGAGAAGAGTCTGGGCTAGAGCTATAAATCTGGAAGTTGTTTAGGTGGTACTGAAAGCCAAGAGAATGGTGAAGAACACTAATGAGAGTAGATAAAAAAAGAAAAAAAAAAAAAAAGACAAAATGAGAAGCTCCAAGCACTAAGCCCTTGAGAATCAAAAAGACCTGAATTCAAATCATAGATCCCTAAATCTGCAATTACATGAACTTTAGAAATTCATTACAGTTTCTTGATCTGTAAAACACAGCATAGTTGTAAGGATTTCTGACCATGCTCTTTTAGGGACTAAGTACAATATGTGTCTCATGGTAAATGCTCATTAAGTAGTAGTTATTTGTTTTCTTATTACTATAATTATTAGTACATATGATTAAAAATAGCCGACAAAGTGGTTTCCAAGGCCTCCCCTGACAATGTAATTTATATTTGCAGAGGATCAGATTATAAAACCAATATGGCAAGAGCAGTCCATTTTAAAATATTCCTGCTAAGCCAGGAGAATGAGAAACAGGAGGAGAAATGAAATAGCCAAGGTCTTTTTTGCTAAACTGGAAGTTTCTCAATCCTGACCTTTTACCTCTTGGTGAATATGACTCTGCTGACGACTCCCTTCTTCTGGAAATAGATCTTTCCTTAGACATCCTCAGATCAGAGTTTTATGAATTTCTACTTTCTTTTTTTGACTATCCTTTAAATTCTGATGTTCTCAGAATTCTATTCCAAGTCCTCTTCATTTCACCTTAGTTTAGATTACTCTTCAAATATAGATGAATCCAAAATACTTATACATAACCAAGATTTATCTCATGATGTTTGGACTCACATGTTTGACCACCTACTACTTACTGGACATACCCCTTCTTACCCAGGATGTTGGTGTGTGTTATTTCTGCTACCTGGAGCACAATTCCTTGTTCTTTTTATCTGCTGAATATGACCTGTCATTGAGCCTGGAAGCCATTTACTTCCAGCACCCTCCTGACACCTCAACTATACTCTCATGTGTGCATGTGCCCACCAACACATCCTATTCAGGGTCAGGGGTCATTCCCACTTTTAGTATTCACATATAGCTGACAGAGGTTTTGAATGAGGAAAGAGAAGCTTTGCATTCTCTACAATTACTACATGAGCTATGGAAGAAAAGAATAGTTCATTGTGGACCAAAGGGGATCTGAAACAAATAGAAAGATGGTATAGAAACACCCAAAACCAAACAAGGAAGGAAGTAAACAAACAATATCTAGACCACAAGAGTTATTAACCCAGTTAATATTAGAGAATCATTTATAAGCACTCTATTGAGGAAAAATTGGTCATTAAACATTGCAAGCATATAGTTATATCTGTTTGTACCTTTGTGTGCATGTCCACACATATAACTTAGTGAGCTATATTTAATTTCTGCTGTAATTTGGACACTGATTTTCAAAATAAATCTTTCATTGTCTTTCTAAACTCTTTAATTAAAACAATACATCTAGGTATGTTTTTTAAATCCTCAAAGTGAAGTATACAGATAAAGCTTATGGGGCCCTTATGAGATAGAGTATAAAAGCAGTTACCTCTAAAAGGTCTTATTCATAATTTCATAGATAAGTATAGATATAGATGATATAGATGTAGATATAGATGTATGTGTGTATGTATATGTGTGTATGTATATCATCCTTTACATAACACCAGTTCTAGTGTTATTTGGTCTTTAAGTTCAAAGGATAAAATCTTTTGAGGTCCTGCTAAAATGAAAGAACACTGAATTTTATTACCCTTACAGCCCAAGCTGAGTACTAATGTATAGACAACTTGAGTTTTACCACTACAAGAGTTCACAGGGTAATTAAAGGAATGTAAGCTTTTAATCACTGCCATCTGGTGCCAACTAAGGAAATCCCATTTGCCAAAGCTTATCACTAACCAGAGAGATCATCTATTGTTTTCTCTTTCCAACACCTTCTCCCTTCTCCAAGGACAGAATGGATCTTCTGGGAACTGTCCCTTCCTCCATTGTATCCAATGTAAGCCCTACGCTAGCCACAATTGAATGATCTGAGGGTTGGCTCTTGACCCAAGCTGTTCTTCCAAATGTTGTGTCCAGAACATCAAGTCCCCACTTTCAGGGCTAAAATCATAACATGTTAATATTTCAAAGCTGTTGGTGACCAACTGAACAAAATAGAAGCCTAAATTTATTTGACCTTGTATAATTTATAATCTCTATCTAGGCTTTGATTTTCCAAGATAAATAAATTAGGGGTCAAAGAAGGCAACATCTAAGAATTCTTTCAGGTTTAATATTCTATGAAACAAGGACACTTGTACCACTTACTTTTTTTTTTAAACTATTTTATTGGTTCTATTGAGGGGATAAATGAAAAAATCATCTGAATAAATAAATTTTGAAAGAGCTGTTGCTGTATCAATTCTATGGTTTTAATTGTTCACCAGTTTTTGTTTTTAAAGGATTTTCTTCTTATAGGTTGCTTTATTTTGTTTCTCTTTTTATAAGTTTTTCTTTGAATGCATAACTATTTTATATTCACCTTTCCTAAACTATCAGTCAAATTGTTTAAGGTGCACATTTGCCCATGTCTAAAAAAGCTTTATTATCCCATAGTTTTAGTATTTTCGTTATTGCTACTTTAAAGATATTCTTCTTTTTTTAGTTTTTTTTTAATTTTTATTTTATATTGGAGCATAGCTGATTAACAATGTTGTGTTAGCTTCAGGTGTACAGCAAAGTGATTCATATAAATGTATATACATATATATACACATACATATATATTTTTTCAGATTCTTTTCCATTACAGTTTATTACAAGATATTGATTATAGTTCCCTGTGCTATATAGTGGGTCCTTGTTATTTATTTTATATATAGTAGTGTGTATCTGTTAATCCCAAACTCCTAATTTATCCCTCCCCCCCCTTTCCTCTTTGGTAACCATAGTTTGTTTTCTAGGTCTGTGAGTCTATTTCTGTTTTATAACTAAGTTCATTTGTGTCATATTTTAGATTTCATACCACAAATTTTAATTTTTCTCTAGAAAATGTCCACTCTGGGCTTTACTTATATGTACACCATGTTCACTGATGCAATAATCACAGGGAATTGAAAAGAATAAACGCCTACTTCTAATCTAAAAATCCTTTGAGATATACCCCATTGGACATCAGACAGATTCATAAGCTTTTAGGTCAGAAAATGAAATAGGAACAGTTCTGAGAAACATAGAAAGGAAATAGGCAGCTATTATGATACATCTCAGTCAGACTTTTAATGATCTAAAAATGTCAAGCCTACTGAAAATGACAGATATTTAATCACGAGTGATTTAAGATTTGGGATATGGTTGACCCTTGAAACACAGGGGTTTGAACTGTGTGGGTCAACTTATAGGCAAATTTCTTACAATAAGAAATAATACAGTGCTACATGATCTATAGTTGTCTGAATCGATGGATGTGGAATGGCAGATACAGAGGGCCAACTATAAGTTATACTTGGATTTTCAACTGGGTGGAGCGTCAGTGCCCTTAACCCCTCTGTAGCTCAAGGGCAAACTGTATATGGTTGTATTGATATGTATATGTAATATATGGTTCTTGTCTGACAATCTATATGAGGATTTCTCCTAATTATTATATAATTACTTATATAGTTATTTGTATAGTATTCACCAGTAATGATCTCAAAGAATGCGGACTCCAATGATGAGTGTGAGACTTTTTTTTAAAAAGAAAGAAGGAAAGGAAGGGAGAACAGAAAAGAATTAAAGAAAGAAGGGAAAAAAAGAAAAGAAAAAGAAGACAAATCACAGAGTAAAATTGGAAATTCAAAATTCTGGGATAGAAGCTGAGAAAACTGAAAATAAGACAGTATGGAAATATAAGATGAGATGCAATGTGGAAACAGCAGAGATTTCCTGAGTAGGGTTGCCTTGGCTCCAATTTCACTGGGCAATGTTACAGTTTACTCAGAATTTATAACATGCCTCATATTGTAACATTCATTTAGCTTATATTTTCAGTCTCCAAGATCTTCATAATGTACCCACTAGATAGGTTTACTGATTCAGTTTTTAAAAGAGGAAGATTCTAAAGGGTAGTGAGTTTTGTCCAAAACCATGAATAATGAGAGGGGCAGAATTTCAAGTAATTTCTGCTTATATTCTTTCAACTATTGTTTTTACAAGTATATGTAATGGTCCAAAGGCTTACAAATAGCTCCATCATTTCTGAAAGGAAAAAATGTGGCCCTTCTGGATGGAAGATCTTCTATAGAAGTGGTTCTCATATGTGGTTGGGGGTCAAGGACCATCAGCATCAAGTGGGAATTTGCTAGAAATATTAATTCACATTCTCCACCCACAAATCTACTAAATCAGAATTTAGGGGATGGATTCCAGTAAATCTGTTTTAATAAGACCTCAATGTAATTCTGATGCACACTCAAGTTGGAGAACAGCCGTTGAAGGTTAGTAGTACACCAAGACCTTATATTTCAACTTTTTTTTTTTTTTTTTTTTTGCCATTTAGAGTATGTCTTATATCTGTTCTTCCAATTCTGCCTCCAAACTACAAAATGTGTAATACTTTACTCAGAACTATTTTGATAATTTTTAAAAGTCACTATGTTCCATGTATTGTGATAAATTCCAACAGATGCAAAAGTAATTAAGTCTCTAGTTTTCAACAACTTAAAATCTAGTGAAGGAAACAAACACACAACCTTAAGACAAGATAAACTGTGATAAATACTCAAACGGGAAAACAGAATAGATTCAAATTATAGGGCAGAGGAAGTAGTTCTAACTAGGGGTGATATGGAATGCCTTTCTGTCAAAGGTGCGAATTTAGCATGGTCTTTAAATAATCAACAGGATCTGAGCAGAGCCATACTGAAGGAGCCAGGTTAGGAACAAGTAGAGAGCAAAGGTGGTTAGCACAGAAGAAATGATGTTGGAGTGGTCAACTCAATCTCCCTATATTCTACTCTGTGTTCTCTTTCATCCATGCCCCTCTAACACTGTCACCCCTTATGGGAACAGTGGGAAGCTCCTTGGCTATCCAAGAGTAAATAGATTCCCCTTTTAATTTCACTCCCTGCACCCTGAACTTTCCCTTCACTGCATAGATTACAAGTGACACCTCTCTACTTTTAAAAATCCCTTTCCATGTCCTTCCGTGATAATGCAAATTCATTAGGACAAGGCTCACCAGGTCTATTTTGTCTACCTGTATATACCTAGCACACAGCACAGTACCTATTCTATAGCACGCATACAATGGATATTTGCTTCTTAAAAGCACAAGATGACAATGTGGGTTGAATCATTATCGTGAAGGGGAAAAAGATGGTCTTTGCTGTCAGACAGACCTAGGTTCAAATCTTGGATCTTGCCTTTCTTAAATTGTGTGATCTTTGGGCTATTTTCTTAACTCTTCTGTTCTCAAGGTATTTCATTTTAAAATAGAGATAAACTTCCTGTATTGGAATGTTATGAAAGTTAAATGAGAAAATGTACTTAAACTACATGGCACATCAACAACATTTAATGAAATAATAACAGTATTTAATGCCACATAAAAAGCATTATCTAGAAGACAGATAAGATCTAATAAAGGGTATTGAATGTGGAGAGGGAAAAAAAGACATTTAAGAGGATGAAGTGTACTATAAACCCTTACTGTCCCTATTCAATAGCAGTCATGATCCTCAGGTGATAGCTCAATGAGGGAGGGAGTAACAGAACAACATGAGGAAGCAGAAGGAAGAGTGCAGAGAGAGAGGAGACAGAGAGAGATAAAAAGAAGAGTGGAAGAGCAAGGGATCCTCCTGTGTAGCCCCTGCCCTCAGGTTGGTGGGGGGTATTCATTGTTTAAGTATACCTATGATCACCCCCATAATACACATGACTTCTCTATTCCTACCGGTTCCTTATCACCCATTTGTACCCTACCCATACTGAGCTCAAGATAAGTGACCAAACATAGATGCTTACATCCAGACACAGGATTGGAAGGGAAAAAAACCCACCAACAACAGAAGTAACAGAATAAATATAAGAGATGAAAGATAATTTTTCTTGGAAATAAAAAATAGGACCTCACTTCTTAAACTATTAAAAATATTATCAAAAAAAATATTATCAGCTAATAAAAGAGTCATGTCTAGATATTGAATTTCTGAGTGATAAAATTGAACGGAAGTATTCCCTCATGAGACAAAGATAAATGGTGAGAGAAAAAATATAAAGGACACAAAAGAAAAATCCAGGAATTTCAATAGCCATCTAAAAGAAAATTTATAAAAAGAAAGAAAGACTGGAAGGGATGAATTAAATAAATTGTAAAAGCATCAAGTGATCAGATTGAAAAGTTCTAACTGGTGTCAAGTGAGAATAATAAAAGTATGACCACTGTTGGACACATGCTAGTATTCTTTTTTTGAAACCAAAGGATAAGTCTTTTTAAAATGTTTATTAATTCCAAAAGTTTCTGAAAAAAAATGCAATTTATGTAGAAAATAAAGTATATCATACTAACATCAGATTCTTTCATTTGCAAAATGCATACCAAAAGACAATGCAATGTTCAAACTTCTGAGAAAAAAATTGTTTTCAACCTGAAATTCTAAACTCTAAAATTATCATCCCTATACTTATCATTACCTACAAGTGGGAATGCAAAATTATATCAATAAACTCAGAAGAAATTATTAAGAAATTTTATGTGATTAAAAATGGCTCCTAATGAAAGAGAGGCATAATATTAAAGATTCTATAATAATTTGGAACAATTACTAAAAACTGTACCACAAAATTCCACTAATATTTGGAAGGCAGCTCAAAATAGCTAACATTATAGAGTATTTACTGATATTCTAAGCAACTGGAATTTATTTAATTCTAAAAGCAACTATCTGAGATAGGCATCTTATTATCCATATTTTACAAAAGAGAAAACTGAGGTACTGAGAACCTAGGTAACTTGCCTATTGTCAGCTAGTAAGTATTATGGTTGCAATTCAAATTCAAGCTGGTCTCCAGAGTCTGTGCTCTTCACTGTTTTTCTATACCTGTGCTTAGAGGCAGAGGTTAATTTACAAGATTCACATAAAATTCTAAATTGAAACCTCTTGTTAAGAATTCAAGGGAAATCAATGAAGAATAGATTAAGTCTAACTTAGAAATTACTTGACATAAAAATAGAAACAAAGATTAATCCAGTAAAAATAATGAAAGGTGAAAGGAGAGGTAAGATAATTAAGGAAATCACCATATATAAAAATAATAAAATAAAATGGCAAAGTACTTTTTAATATATCTATAAGTGATCATAATAAATATGAATGGTTAAATTCCTTTTTATAAAGTCCATGAATCTCACTCAGGGTAAAAAATAAAATAAAATGCAGTATTATGTAATGTATAGTTGACATACCTGAAAATAAAAAAGAGAGTTTGAAAGTGGACAAATATATGTGAAGGACATACACAAAGAAAACTCCAGGTCTAAGTGGATTCACTGATGAATTTTACAAAGCATATAATAAAGACATTACCAAAATCTTTCATAGAATCTCCCAGTGTGTTGAAAAGAAGAAAACAATTCATTCACAATTATTTATGAACTTTACATAATCTTATTAAAACCTAAGACCTTACAAAAATAGAAAATTATAGCCCAAATTCTCCTATAAATACAGATGTAAAACAATCCTACACTATACATTAGCAAACAAAATCCAGTAGTATACAACAATAACAATACACCAAAGCCAATATTATAGATATGCAAGGTTAGCTTAAAACTTGGAAATCAATGTAATACACTAAACAAAAAAAGAAAGAGAAATCATATGATTAATCAATGGCTACAGAGAAAGCATTAAATGAAATCCAACATCCACCATGACAAAAACCCTTAGTAAACTAGGAATAGAAGGGATTATTTTTATTCTAATAGAGTATCTACAAAAAGTGTACAGTTAACATTAGACTTATTGGTAAAATGTTGAATGCTTTCTTCCACAGACTGGCAAAGAGATAATCATGATTTCTATAACCATTTCTATTCAACATTCTACCAAAGGTCATAACCATTGCAATAAGTCAAGAAAAGGAAGTATAATTTACAAGGATTGAAAAAGGAAAAAATGGAACAATGGATATTCACAGATGACATGATTGTGTTTGTAGAAAATTCAAAACAATTTAAAGAAAAACCATGAAAATTAATAATTAAATTTAATAAAGTATCTGGCACAAGTCAAAAAAAATAATCAGGATGCCAATCTTTCCAAGATAACTTTCACATAGTGTTTGTCAAACAAATTAATATATTTGGATCTTACTTCTGAAACTTATTTTTAAGTCAATACTTCATAAGTTAGGGTACATTTTCTCACAAATATAGGTTAACAGTAAATGGAACTGTTGCATTTATGGACTGGACATAATCTAGATGTTAACATAGTAGGGAATTCCTTTGTTTACCTACATTGGTATCATTTTATTGATCATTAATCATTTGGAGTCAGGTGGAGAAATCATACCTAGGGTATGCATAAATAAAACTGACTTTTAGCACTCTCCATTTTTTTCTAAATCCTAGTTGATGATATCTTAGTGGATTGCATTGTTTTTGGAACCTGAATCTGAAATATAGTGCCTCATCTTAAAACTCAGCCATGGTCTGATCTCTTAGCAGGACTATGTCATGTTATAGAACAGGCAATGGCTTAGCAGTAGAACAACTGGTTTCTAGTCTTAGCAAATCTCTCATATGATTTTATGAAATTCACCTAAATTTCCCAAGCCTCAGTTTCCTCATGGTTCCTAATGGGGGAAAGATATCTGAGGTCTCTGTTTAGAGGACATTACTTTTCACATAGCATGGATTCAACATATTTGAAAATATTCAATTCCAGACCACAAATATAAGTTCATCTCCTTGAAATCACAGTTAATCAGATTAGAAAAAAAATAAAACAAAGAAAATAGCAAATATTCTATTTTAAAATAGCATACAAATACTAAAATTCCTTTCAAAATCTAATCCTGATTCTTTTATTTATTCACTGGGTACCAATAATGTGCCATTTATAAGGATAAGACTCAGTCCTTGCCTTCAGAGAGTTCACAGTGAGAAATGAGAAAGCAACATTTGAAGTACTTGATGAGCACTCTTTCTTGCATTCTTCTCTATTCACGATCATTGGAGGGGCAGGGAATCCAGACTGTGAGTTCCTCAAAGTCATGGACTGCACCTTATCCTCAGTAACTCATTCCTGCTAATTCCAATCTTATTAGCCTTCTGTCATACCTCCAACATACCCATTTGTTTACTGCTTTAGACAGTTATCTTTTCTCTCTGAAATTCTGAGAATTTAAATCACACAAAAGGTCAGAAGTAAATTACACAAACCTCTTCTGCATTCTTATTCTCAAATTCCTGCCTAAATATCACTTCCTCTGATAGTATTTCCTGGATTAGTTTATTCAAAATAGTGCCCTCTCCCCACAATCATTCTTAATTCAACCATTCCTTTGTCTTCCTATGACACTGGTTCCTATTATGACATCAGTTACAATTCATTTATTAATTTGTGAACTTACTGTTTCAAAATAAACCAAATGAAATTAGAGGTCTTCCCTATTTCTCATTACATCTCAGATCTTAGCATACTTTATTGAATAAGTGTTTACCCCAATTTTTTTTAGTTTATTTGTTTTAATATCTGAATGAGGCAACAAGAGCTGATTACCATTTCATCCTAGTTTCATTTTAGATGGAGATTCATTTTCTATTTTACACTTTTTTTTTTTTAATTAATGACTTTCAAGGAGGGAATTGTGTAAGAAAGTATTCCTTCCACCTTCTATTCTAGAAGATCATTGTGCATTTTGTTATAGGCTAGATTTCCATCCCTCTGAACTTTACCACTGATAAATAGAACTCAACTTTCAAGGCCCAGTAGGAAGCCCCAAATACCTTAACCAAAGGAACTCCTGTCCTTCTTTTAGCTTGTGCTCTCCAGTATCTTTGGTACTCCCTGGGTACCTGGCCTATAATGTCTTGGATAGTTCTCTAAATTCTGAAGTATGAGTTACACAGTAGCTTCCTACAATAACTTTGCCATAGTTTCATTAACCATTTTCATATTTTTTGGCTTTGGTTGCTAGCAGATATTTCTTGATTACAAAAAGGCTGTGATGAATGCCTTTGAACATGAAGCTTTTATTCATTTTCAGAGTTTTACAAGTAGCGGAATAACTTGGTCAAAGCAGGCTACATCTTATCTGATGCACTGACTGACTCTAAAAACTTTATCGTCCCTAACACTGGCTTTTTAACAACAGAAGAGGTATAATGATAATTCATCTCCAATTCTGGAAAAATGGTAAACTCCATTTGCAAAGAGCTTCGATGTTATGTGAGACCATGGCTTTGCTTCAAAGAGATAACCCTGTTAAACCCCATGCAGACAGCTTGAACATTAACCTTTCATCATGTCCTCCATGGAGGCTTGCTTTCCAGACCCAATTCGAGTGGTCCTTTCTGCCCTGAAAACGAGTGTGACAGTGTTGCAGGTCATATAGCATTACACAGACATGCTCTAAATTTTGCTTTCATTTTGATACTTGTCTCTAAATTCATAAGACATCTACCTCCCAAGGAGGGACATCTCTTTTTACAAAGAAATCAGGCCTCTCCTTCCCATATGGTGCATGGATAATCCGGTTCACATGGGAGTCCTTCATCTGGATTTGCACAATGGATTTAGTATCTCAGCATGAAATTCTTCCGTCTCTAAGTTAGTGATCTCCTTTTTCAGGGTCCAAGTGACCATGATTTGAAAGAAAGAGTGAAAGGATGTATACTTGAGGATAAGCATCAGGACTTCTTTACCTTACATTTGACCTCTTCTTATTGATTCTATATTTTTCTCACTTGACACACCTACTACAGCTGAGATAGGCAGGTAACTATAAATTATTTTCTCATGCTTATTCCTCCTAAATATATTTAGAATTGGTTTCAAGGAGACATTGGAAAGTATGAGGTTCCTATCAATTTTTTACCTACCCCACACTGCTGAAATTAGATCTTGAGTTTGCTTAAAGTCATTCGTAGTGAAATTAATGACTTAATTTTCCATTAATTCAAATTATATGTGAAAAACAGGTGAGCTGCTCCACACTCTTTGGAAACAGAATATTTTTTCTTTGTGTAATCTTCAATTATGAGTGATATTTCTCTAATCTCTCCAGGTTAAAATAGAGCCTACTTGTTATCTTCAAGTATATTTTCCATTAGTGCCTTGGTCTTATTTTCTTCTCAAAATTCTCCTATATTGGCTGACATTGGGTATCATGAGGGGCACTTAACAAAATAAAAAAAAAATTCAAATGTAGGCTGTATATTCTTATCTCAACTCTCTGTGTTTGCACTGTTGTGCTCCTAGAATGTCTGTCCCATTATTCATTCATTTATCCAACATGCATTTATTAAGAATCCGCTCTGTGTCTAGAATTCTGTAGGAAGATTCAACCTACTCTTTAAGAGCCAGTTAAACTGTCACCTCTTCCATAAGTTTGTCCCAGTCTCTTTATTTGGAATTAAGTTTTCCTCATTTTATTGGCCAATAGTAGCTTGTTACATATTTGTAAGAATACGTCTTATAACAATTATCACATAATTGATCGTGTTCATTCCTATCTCCTCCCACTTGACTTTAAATGTAGTTCGGAGGTTATGCAGACAGAATAAGCCTCTTTAAAACTTGAGGCTCCTTAAAAACCTAAAAATAGAACTACCATATGACCCAGCAATCCCACTACTGGGCATATACCCTGAGAAAACCATAATTCAAAAAGAGTCAGGTACCAAAATGTTCATTGCAGCTCTATTTACAATAGCCAGGACATGGAAGCAACCTAAGTGTCCATCAACAGATGAATGGATAAAGAAGACGTGGCACATATGTACAATGGAATATTACTCAGCCATAAAAAGAAACGAAATTGAGTTATTTGTAGTGAGGTGGATGGACCTAGAGTCTGTCATACAGAGTGAAGTAAGTCAGAAAGAGAAAAACAAATACAGTATGCTAACACATATATATGGAATCTAAAAAAAAAAAAAAAAAAAATGGTCATGAAGAACCTAGGGGCAAGACGGGAATAAAGACACAGACCTACTAGAGAATGGACTTGAGGATACGGGGAGGGGGAAGGGTAAGCTGGGACAAAGTGAGAGAGTGGCATGGACATATATACACTACCGAACGTAAAATAGATAGCTAGTGGGAAGCAGCCACATAGCACAGGGAGATCAGCTCGGTGCTTTGTGACCACCTAGAGGGGTGGGATAGGGAGGGTGGGAGGGGTGGAGATGCAAGAGGGAAGAAATATGAAGACGTATGTATATGTATAACTGATCCATTTTGTTATAAAGCAGAAACTAACACACCATTGTAAAGCAATTATACTCTAATAAAGATGTTTAAAAAAAAAAAACAACAACTTGACCACTGCCTCTCCTGTCTGCTGGAGTATAAACCCCATTAGAACAGGGACCATATCTCTGATGTTCACCGATGTTTTACCAGGGCCTGTCCCAGTCTCTAGCACATAGGAGTCATAAAATAAATTTTTATCTAATGAATGTGTGAATGAATATGCTCATGAATTGGAATTTTGGCATATACCAATATGGGGCAAGAGTAATATGGTGTATATTTTGAAGAATTTCCTTGGGTTTGCAAAATGGAAGAAGAGGAATTTAGAATGTATCCGGAGAGACTTGATTGTTGCTGTTATTATTATTATTTGTCAACATTGATAAACTTTTTTGCTAAATCCTTGGTGAACATATACTAGAAGATATCCAATTTTATATCAACTAGAGATTTTAGTATAGATTGATGTTTATGTTAATTTTATAATAAATGTCATGTAAATCAGAAATTTCTAAATTATTTCTAATTTTTTATGAAAACAAAAAATTATGACTATTGTATTAATTTATATAATTTTCTGACTCCTTGAATACCCTATGAACTCATTTTGAAGAGCTATTTGAAATGATTTTCTTTTCTTATAATTGTGCATCTATCTCAGCCCCTTGCACAAAATGAACTCAATAAATGTCATTTCCATTTACTCTCCTTTAATCTAGATGACTAAGACAGGAGAGATAGAGCTTTATTTTGTAAATAAGGATCTAAAAGCTCTTTGAAGTGCTATGATTGCCCAAAGTGCACGCTCAGTGACTGGCAGGGCTCTGTCTAGCTCTCGTGCTTTTTTTTTTTTAAGAAATTCACGTTCTTTTATTTATTTATTTATTTTTTTATGAGTGTGTTGAGTCTTCTTTTCTGTGCGAGGGCTTTCTCTAGTTGCGGCAAGTGGGGACCACTCTTCATCGCGGTGCGCGGGCCTCTCACCATCGCGGCCTCTTTTGTTGCGGAGCACAGGCTCCAGACGCGCAGGCTCAGTAATTGTGGCTCACGGGCCCAGTTGCTCCGTGGCATGTGGGATCTTCCCAGACCAGGACTCGAACTCGTGTCCCCTGCATTGGCAGACAGATTCTCAACCACTGCACCACCAGGGAAGCCCTCTCGTGCTTTTGATTCTTGCCAACTGTCTCTCAGTCTCAGCACAGGCCAAGAGCTGTTCCCTTTTCATCATTCCCTAATGTCGTACCTTATATTTATTTGGTTCCTCCTCTTTAATAACTTACACTTTGATTGGAATTCACATTCATAAAGATTTCGCTTTGGGCATTCAGGGAGCACATTGTACAATTCTGCCAGCATATTCCCCTCAGACAGCTTCTCTCGGAGGTGACCTGAAACCTTAGATAGTGGTGGATTGT
This sequence comes from Balaenoptera ricei, assembly GCF_028023285.1. Classification (NCBI taxonomy): domain Eukaryota; kingdom Metazoa; phylum Chordata; class Mammalia; order Artiodactyla; family Balaenopteridae; genus Balaenoptera; species Balaenoptera ricei. Next base: position 92,704,292 of record NC_082651.1, read on the forward strand.
TCTCACTTTCAGTTGATGACTATTATTCCGGGCATGCAATCAATGTAAATAGGAATGGCCAGTGCATGGGGAAAAAAGAAAGCTGTGTTGCCAGAGTTAAAATGCTAAAACTATTCTCTCAGTCTTGGGAGGGTGAAGGAGCAAAAGGGTTAGAGGAAACCCAGTCTCTATGTTTGTCATTGTCACATTTGCTCACTTTTCATTTGTAGATACTATAAATTAGCTCCCACTCCAAACTTTTTCTTGATAGCTTGCCTATACTGGAAATGCTGGAAAGCTAAAATCTACATTTTCTAGACTCTCTTGCAGCTAAGCTTATATTTATGACTCTGGTTTTCTCAAGGAGCTATACCTACAGAAATCATGGAGGTAGAAATAATTGAGCCATGTAAGATGACAGCAGTACTCCAGCTGACCACAGCTTCTGTGGTCCAGGCCCTAGCATCCTTGGTGCCAAAAAGAGGTTATGGCAAAAATGATGTGTCTGCATATATATGAAATCTAAAAAAAAAAAATGGTTATGAAGAACCTAGGGGCAGGACAGGAATAAAGACACAGACGTAGAGAATGGACTTGAGGACACGGGGAGGGGGAAGGGTAAGCTGGGACAAAGTGAGAGAGTGGCATGGACATATATACACTACCAAATGTAAAATAGACAGCTAGTGGGAAGCAGCCGCATAGCACAGGGAGATCAGCTTGGTGCTCTGTGACCACCTAGAGGGGTGGCATAGGGAGGGTGGGAGGGAGGGAGACGCAAGAGGGAGGGGATACAGGGATATCTGTATACATATAGCTGATTCACTTTGTTATAAAGCAGAAACTAACACACCATTGTAAAGCAATTATACTCCAATAAAGATGTTAAAAATAATAAAAATAAAAATAAAGACTTGTTCTACTATCAAAAAAAAAAAAAATGATGTGTCTGCTAAACAGTCCTGGGGGATGATTGACATTTCTCTGAATATATTGTTTCTGCCTACATTATGCTGATTATGTAGCATACAAGCCTACTTCCCTGGCCCTCCTGGAAATGTAATGGTTAATACTCTTTGTTATTTCATTTGAATTGGATGGAGGGAATTTTGCTATCTACAATTAAGAACTCAATAATACATAGTTACATATGTTTCTGGTAAAAACTGTCATAGGAAAAATCTCTTTGCTAACGTTAGCTGAAGCTATATTTTTAAACAAATAACTTGTGATACACTCTTGCAGAAAGATGCTGGAGAATTCTGTGAGTGAAAATTCCTTTGAAAATAACTGTCAGAGATATCATGGGCATTTGAAAATCATCTTTCACTTTTTAAAATACTTTCTTGCACTAAATCTTTTTCCCTTTACTTATAAATATATTAAGTGCCAGTCCTATAAAGTTGCAGATGAAAATTTTGCAATGGAATGAGCTTAAATCAATTACTTAAAATTGTATATTAGCAAATGGGGAAGTTGGAGTTTAAATGTTAGTCTTTTGACTCCAAACGTTTACTTAAATTCAGCAAATGAATTTTGATACTAGGTTTTTTTTTTTTCTTTTGCAGTGGCATTTCACATTACGTTTTATCTTTATTATCTGCAAAGGAAAACTTATAGGGTAATTGTTCAAATAGTTTTTCTGAAGGTTATATCTTTACTGCTACATTTTCTCAATTCTGATTTATTACTATATTTATACATCTATTTCTCAGACATTTGTGTGTCGTAAAGAGGTTCTCTCTTTTTTAATAACAGCTTTACTGAGATATAATTTACATACCATACAATTCACCTACTTAAAGTTTATAATTCAATGGATTTTTAGTATTGATATATTCAGATGCAACCATCACCAAAATTGATTTTATAACATTTTCATCTTCCCCCCCAAATCACCCCCTCTCAAGGCAATCACTAATCTGCATTCTGTATCTATAGATTTGCTTATTCAAAACTGATCAACAGTTTTCAGTCCCTGTTATGTGTAAGCCATTATGTTAAGTGCCACATGGATACTCAGGTGTCTCAGATGAAAGCTTCAGCCTCAAAGAGCTCGAATACAGAGGGTGTAGATAGCACTTGTACTCAGCTATACATAACTCAAAACAGAATGGGCTGTTTTATGGGCACCACAGGAGGGAGAGATTTACTTCAACTAAGGTAACAGGGAGAGTTCCTAGAAGAAGCAGAATTTGAATTGAGCCTTGAAGTAGGATCAGTAGGAATAGAGATGCTTTCATGGATGTGTGACCTGCACAGTCACATAGGGCTCCATGCTCAAAAGGCTCCCACTTTTGGTTTAATGCTCTGCTGTCTTTAAATTCCTAATAATTTTTTTAACAAGGGCTTTTGTATTTTTATTCACACTGCAATAAACATACATAGCTGGTCCTGAGAAGGAATTCCATGGGCAGATGTATTGAAAGTAAATATAATATGAACTTTAATTATATTTATATATTAAAACCACCATTATATAATTATGTGTATAAACACATGTATAATTTTAATATGTTTTATATTAACTTATATTCACATGTTAAATATTAATTCATTTGCTAAATAAATATATAAAGAATACACAAAACAATTAGATGTAAAATACAGTATCAAAAGCAGTAATCATGAGGGGAGGAGAGTATAAATGTGGGGTATCTAAAATGCACTTGAAATTAAGAGATCAGCAACTTAAAACAAGCACATATATATATAGACCACTGTACAAAAAAACTCATGGTAACCACAAAAAATATATAATAGATATACACACAAAAAAGAAAATGGAATCCAAACATAACACTAAAGATAGTCATCAAATCACAAGAGAACAAGAGAAGAAAGGAGAAAAAGAGACCTACAAAAACAAATCCAAGACGATTAACAAAATGGAAATAGGAACAATGAGGTATCCCCTCACACTGGTCAGAATGGCCATCATTAAAGTCTACAAATAATAAATGCTGGAGAGGGTGTGGAGAAAAAGGAACCTTCCTACACTGTTGGTGAGAATGTAAATTGGTGCACCCACTATGGAGAACAGAATGGAGATTCTTTAAAAAACTAAAAATAGAGCTAACATTTGATTCTGCAATCCCACTCTGGGCATATATCTGGAGAAAACTAATCGAAAAGATTCATGCACCCCGATGTTCACAGCAGCACTTTTACGATAGCCAAGATATGGGAGCAACCTAAATGTCCATCAACATATGAATGGATAAAGAAGATGTGGTATACATACACAATGGAATACAAGTCAGCCATAGAACATAATGAAATAACACCATTTTCAGTAACATGGATGGATCGAGATGATCATATTAACTGAAGTAAGGCAAAGTCAAATATCATATGATATCACTTATATGTGGAATCTAAAAAAAGTGATACAAAACAGAAAATAGACTGTTTACAAAACAGAAATAGACTCACAGACTTAGAGAATGAACTTATGGTTATCAAAGGGTATAATGGGGTGGGGTGGGAGAGATATATTAGGAGTTTAGGATTAATATATATGTACTACTATATATAAAATAGATAAACAACAAGGACCTACTATATAGCACAGGGAACTATATTCAATATCTTGAAATAACCAATAATGGAAAAAGAATATATATATATAATATATATGTATAATATAATATATATATATAAGAATATATATAACTGAATCACTTTTCTGTACACCTGAAACTAGCACAGCATTGTAAATCAACTATACTTCAACAAAAAAAAAATGGTTTAAAAATATATAGATATATATGAACTGGGAAATAAACCCAGTTCTTAGCTTGTAATGAATAATAGTAATTGTGTACTATCTTCTCTCTTTTTACTTCTTTAAGTATAAAATAAAGCATATAAAGAGAAAACTGTTTTTAAAAAATATATAAATTTACAAAGTGGGAAGTGCAAACCTTTCCCCTCTTAATTTCACCATGAGTGAAGAGCACTTAAGTATTTGTGTATTTACTGTCTGACATTTTAATTTTTCTGGCTTTCAATTTCTCCTTTGTTTATTTGTCCAACAAGTTTATTTTTTAACTTTCTATTGAATTCAATTTTCTTATATTTTCCTGGCAACTTATCAAATTCATTTAGATGTTTATTTTATTGTCGTGGAACTGTATATAACATTCCCTTATTTAAAGAAAGTCCTTTGTATCTGGGTTGTATTTCTTCTCATTCTTATGATTGTATATCAGCACTTTTTAATTGTTCAGGCTTATAAGTGGTCTCTCTCTTTTAATGATCTCTTTAAAGAGCCGTCTCTAATTTAACCCTCTCTTCTACATGTGTTGCCTTTTAATATCTTAACTTTTGCTCTTATCACTATTGGTTTATTCAACCTGTTTTATTTTGGATTACTTTTGCTTATATAATAACTAAAGCTAGTCTTTTAAGTACCTATTTTTCATGTTTAGTTGTTTGAAGGATTTCCTTCTTTATTCTTAGAATTCAGGAACATTCCCTCCGACATGTGTAGATGAAGATTTCCTTAATGTGAAGACAAGGTTTTCATCAGCTCAGGCCATTTGCCTTCTTTTATTCCTTTAAAAATTGCTTTCACTACATCTATTCTGTTCTCTTCTTACAGTGTCCTATTATATGGATAATGACTTCCTTAAATCTACCAGCCATGTCTTCTGATCTTCTCTCTCATAGTTTCCTTCACTTTTTTTTTCATATTCTAGGACTTTGAGTTGGTTTTCTAAATGACATAGTTTGTTTTCAGCAATGTCCATTCTGATATGTACTGTTACTATTATGATTTTATTGATTTTGCAATCAAATCTTATTTTCAATAACTCCTCTTCATCATTCTCTCCCCCCTCCCCCTTTTTCAGACTTGACAGCTATTAGTTTAATCAATACCTGCTTAAATGTTTTAACTTTTTAATGTCTAGCATTTTATAATAATATTTTCTATTTTCTTAGCTCAGATTTCTCTTTTGTCTTTTGAGTTGCTGTTTCTCTTTATATATTTCTTGAGTGTTTTGTTATCGTTGTTATTGGTTTGTATTTATAAAGATGTGGAAAGACCAGACTCAGGATTAAATTAGACTTTATGTGCTGTGGTGCAGACACTACGTCTCTTCTCCTATCAGGAGTCCCTTCCAGGAGTGGGAGGGATTACAGAGGCCGAGGGAACCCCATGCCTCTGTCCCTTTTACCCCATCCCTAGCAAATGAAGACTGGAACAAATGATATATCTAATCACATTCGGTGTAGGGGGCTGGTAGAGGGGCTGAAGTTTTTAAAAGTACTTCATAATTTCTTCATTATCAACTGCTCTATCCTTTAGCTTTTGATGGTAAGATTTAGGGGGCTATATCCTGTTGAAGCTGCAATAGGCAGTGGTACATAGGGGAGAAATTAATTAGGAAAAAAATGTGGGAGGTTTCCTTTTCCTCTGGTGGTAGCTCTGAGTTAGTTGGGGTATTGCCTTTTCCTCTCACTTTTTTGGGACTATTTCTTGATAACTTCATATTCTTATCCTTTACCCTGAATTTACATTAAACGTGTAATCTGTTTTAGATTAATTTTATTTGCAGGAGAAGTATTCAGTCTATAAAATTAAGTTGGCAAGAGATTACCAACTTACCGTACTTCCTTTACAGCTATAAACTCCACCAAGTGCCTATCTGCATGTGGTAAAAACTGAGGTCAATAGAAAAAGGAAAATAAACATTGGTATCCTGTGTGAGTGGGAAAACTTTATGTTTTAGAAGTAGACATTATTTTTTGAGACAGTTTTAGATTTACAAAAAAAAACTGATGATAATTTCCTCAATTATTAACATCTTATACACATATGGTATAGTTGTTGACATTAATGAACTGATATTAGTTCATTACTGTTAACTAAGTCCCATACTTTATTCAGATTACCTTGGTTTTTACCTAGTGTCATGCTTCTGTTCCAGGATCTCATCCAAGATACCAACATTACACTCAGTCATGTTTCCTTGTGACTTTCTTAGACTTTCCTTGCTTTTGAAGACCTTGACAGTTTTGAGCAGTACTAGTCAGGTATTTTGCAGAATATCGTTTCACTGGAATTTGTCTGATGTTTTTTTTCCTCATGGTTTTGACTGAGGCTATGGGTTTTTGGAAGAAAGAGCACAGAGGTTAAGTGCTATTTTAATCACATCATATCAAGGGTATATACTATCAACATGGAGCACCACTGTTGATGATGACCTTGATCACCTGGTTGAGGTAGTGCTTGTTAGGTCTTCCTGCGGTAAAAATATCTCGCCCCCCCCCCATTTCCATACTGTGCTCATGTAGAGGAAGTAACTGTACCCAATTCACACTTAAGGAGTGGAAGTATGCTCCTCGTCCTTGAGGTCATAGTGTCTGCACAAATTACTTGGAATTCTTCTGCATGGGAGATTTATCTCTTTCCTTCATTAATTTGTTTGTTTGTTTATTTATTTATAATATTTTATTTTTATCAGTATAAACTCACGTATGTTTATCTATTTATTTTTACTTTTTTATTGTGGCAAAATACACGTAGAATTTCCCATCATAACTATTTTTAAGTGTACAGTTCAGCAGTATGAAATACATTTGTAATGTGGTGCAGCCATCACCAACATCCATCTTCAGAACTCTTTAATTTAGTAAAACTAACGCTATACCCATTAAACATAACACCCCTCCCCTTCCCTCTACACCCGCACTAACCACCAGCCCCTGGCAAGCACAATTCTACTTTCTGTCTCTATGGTTTTGACTACTCTACATACCTCATATAAATGGAATCATATAGCATTTGTGTTTTTGTGACTGGCTAATTCCACTTAGCATAAGGTGCTCAAGGTTCATTCATGTTGTACCATATGTCAGAATTTCCTTTTTAGGGCTGAATAATATTCTGTTATATTTATACACCAAATTTTGCTTAGCCATTCATACAGCCATGGGCACTTAGTTTATCGCCTTTTTCTAGCTATTGTGAATAATGCTGCTATGAACATGTACATGTACAAATATCCCTTTGAGACCCTGCTTTCATTTATCTTGGGTATAAACCAGAAGTGGAATTGCTGAATCAAACAGTAATTCCTTTTTTAATTTTTTGAGGAACCACCACATTGTTTTCCACAGAAGCTGTACCATTTTACATTTGCCATTAACAGCGTTCAGGAGTTCTAATATCTCCACATCCTCACCAACACTTTTGTTGATGATAGACATCCTAATGGGTGTGAGGTCGTATCTGTAGTCGTACTGGAATAAACTGTAGTTTCAATTTGCGTTTCTCGAATGATTAGTAAAGCTGAGCATCTTTTCGTTTCCTTATTGGCCATTGGTATCCCTCTGAAGAAATGTATATTCAAGTCCCTTGCCCATTTTTAATTAGGTTGTTTCTGTCCTTGTTGAGTTGTAGGAGTTCTCTCAGTATTCTGGATATTAATCCTTTATCAGATATATGATTTACATACATTTTCTTCCATTCTGTGGGTTGACGTTTTACTCTGTTGATAGTGTCTTTTGATGCACAAAACTGTATTTTCATAAAGTCCAGTTTATCTATTTTTTTCCTTTGTTACCTGCACCTTTGGTGTCATATCCAAGAAAACATTGTCAAATCTAATGTTGCGAAGTTTGCCTTATGTTTCTTTCTAAGAGTTTTATACTTTTAGGCCTGCCTTGGGGCTGAGGGTGGGGGATGGGTGACACTACAATGCTAAGAACTGAAACTGACAAAAATTAACCACGATTTACCACCTAAGCCTTCCTCTGGAAGTTGCAAACCTTCAATAGACCTGAGAGTTCCAAAATAGTTACATCACATTGTACCAGTGCAATTGTTGTCTAAGTGGGGAGACAGGTTCCTGGTGCTCAGCCATCCTCCCAGAATCTTCCATGTATATTTCGTATTTTGTATAATCCAATACGACTTTATTGATTTTCTTCCTCAGATTATTCCAATGTTGCAGATTGGGATCTCTTTCCGTTGGCTTTTGCGTCCCTTAGATATATTCCCATCAATCATCAAGGTTGGTTTTCTTTATTTTTTAGTGCTTATTTTCTGGTACTTACAAGGTAGTTCAGACACATCTTGTGTATTTCCTCCCCTAGCCCTAGACTCAGACATTTCTCTATGGAGTTCTGACTTTTTATTAGAGAACAGTATTGAAACCAATATCTGGGTACTTCCTGTTGCTATTAGGGTGTTGTTTCTTCGTTCTCTTACATAACTGAGAGAATTTTCTTTTCATATGTAAATAATTCATATGAGGTTAAAGGGTGAGAAAATAACCCAGTTCTAGCATTGTGAAGATTTCTGTAGCCTGGTCAGCTTTCTATATAAAACTGACTGCAGCCAAATTAATGCTCAGCATGTGGGATTGGTCTCTTTTAAATCCAGGGTGATATACAGCTTTGCCCTTTCCATTCAGAATCCACCCAAAGGATAGCAAAGTACAGAATACTAGAGATCAACCTTACTCAGGGTATCTCATACAAGTACATTAGGATTATATCTCATATAAATTTTACACACACTTTTATCCATTTTTTCTTGTTCAATATTGGCTTCCTTTACACTAATCTGTGTGTCCGTTTTAACAACACCAAATATTGGCTTCTTTGATCTTTGAATATTTCCTCTTTTCTTACAATTTTGTACCCAAAATTCACAGCGTGGATGGACCCCATTTCTTGTTATTAACCTGCTTTGGTTTATTCCTCCTATGAAGAGTGCACCAGTTTCTCAAGCTCTGATCCCCTTTTGCCATTGTGGCTTTGCTCTCCTAAAGGGTTATGTAACTGAGCAGGACCCTATGAGGTCTTCCCGGGACAGAACTGCCCCCAAAAGTCCTCCACCTGTCTTTTGTCTGTAGAAGAACTTTAGTCAAAGAATAAATTTAATCAGAGAAGTGAGAAAATGCAGAAAGAAAGGAAAACAGTCAAGCAAGACAAAATAATAATACTTCAGCCATTAAACAATGTCAAGGTCCTTTAGTTCCTCCTCAAGGGCTATAGATCATATTTGGAACCATGTCCTTTGAGCTGTTTTGCAGATACTGAAACTCCCACCAGGTGGAAGAAGTGAACTGTATGCTGCCCACAAGCACGTAGACCCCAGACCGGTTGGAACCAGAAGGTTGATGATGTTGATTCCTGATGACCTCACCGCCAACCAATCAAAAGAATGTCCACGAGCTGATCACACACTGCACAAACCCCCTCACTCACCCTGTCTTTAAAAACCTTTCCCTGAAAGCCTTCAGGGAGTTCAGGTCTTTTAAGCACTAGCTGCCCTAGACTCCTTGCTTATAGCCTGCAATAAATACCGCACTTTCCTTCATCACAGCCCGGTGTCAGTAGATTGGTTTTACCGCCCTTGGGGAAGCAGACCCAAGTTTGGTTTGGTAAGAATTATAGCAGGTATGGGCCAGGTTTATAAGCCTAAGCATGGCAACGTGGAGGGCTTTGGTTAGTGTTAGCATATTCTGCAGCGGATTTGCCTTTGGAACAACTGATCTTAACTGCATCCCCAAATTAGCACGAGCCCCTCCCTACAGAGCTCATCTTAAAGGGAAAGCTCTGACAAAATGCTGGGAGTGGAGTCTCTTTAAACTTTTTATATTTCCATTCCAACCATAATCATGACCACTTGAGATATGGGTATATAAACCAGGGTTTTGGACCATAAGAACAGTTTTCCCTTTGGTGTTCTTGAAACATAAACAGAGCATTGGAATGATCTTTTACTGTGTTTACAGCCCTAATATGTTACTTTTGAAATCTCTGGACATTTATTAGCATTCAACTCTATTTTCAAATAAACAACAAATAGTAGATAACTATCCCCCTCTTCCTTTTATTTATTTATTTTTTTCTTATGACATAAGATGATCATACCTTATTTTAAGTCACAGAGAAGTTTACAGAACTTTTAAAATGTGTTTTAAAAAGCATATGGGAAAGTGTCTAGCATATTTTATTTTTATTTTTATTTTTTTTTTCACACACACACACTGTATTTTATTTTTACAAGAGATAAATAGACTGACACCAAGCATTGTACATGGATGACCACAACAAAAGCAACAATGATTGCAATTACCAAACATGAAACACACTCATACTATGTCATAATATTGACATTCAGTCCAGTAATCCTCCACTGTAACAGCTCCTTTACTTTGCAGTGAAAATTGATTTGTATATTCTTTGCCTCTGAGTCCTTGTGGGATTTTTTTTTTTTTTTTAATTCAGACAGAAAGTCACAAAAATTATACTCATCCTCATCAGTTCACTCAGTCCCATGTAATTAATTTTTTTTCATCTTGACCTTTTGTTAGCACTTTTATGAGTTCATCAGTTTTTCATTAGAGTTCTGAAAATGCTTATTCATTCAGTTCAGCAGTACAGTCAGTTACCAGAAACCTGTACTTGTCAGAGTCTTTTCCATGAATTTCTTGAAGATGAAACCCTTTTATAGGAACATATTTGCAAAATCATCAGAGTACACCCAGAACTGTCTGTAAATGACAAAAGACTTAAAAATGACCACGGTTAAAGATTTGATGAAAGTTCATAATAATGCAGTTGACAAGAAAATTAGTTATTTCTGAGATATACATTTTAAAGTAATAACTAGGATTATGACTTATAACCCCACCGCAGTTTTCCCCCCTTGGTGTCCCTATGTCCATTCTCTACATCTGTGTCTCAACTTCTGCCCTGCAAACTGGCTCATCTGTACCATTTTTCTAGGTTCCACATACATGCATTAATATACGATATTTGTTTGTCTCTTTCTGACTTACTTCACTCTGTATGACAGTCTCTAGATCCATCCACGTCTCAACAAATGACTCAATTTCGTTCCTTTTTATGGCTGAGTAATATTCCATTGTATATATGTACCACATCTTCTTTATCCATTCGTCTGTTGATGGGCATTTAGGTTGCTTCCATGACCTGGCTATTGTAAATAGTGCTGCAATGAACATTCGGGTGCATGTGTCTTTTTGAATTACGGTTTTCTCTGGGTATACGCCCAGTAGTGGGATTGCTGGGTCATATGGTAATTCTATTTTTAGTTTTTTAAGGAACCTCCATATTGTTCTCCATAGTGGCTGTATCAATTTACATTCCCACCAACAGTGCAAGAGGTTTCCCTTTTCTCCACACCCTCTCCAGCATTTGTTGTTTGTAGATTTTCTGATGATGCCCATTCTAACAGGAGTGAGGTGATACCTCATTGTAGTTTTGATTTGCATTTCTCTAATAATTAGTGATGTTGAGCATCTTTTCATGTGCTTCGTGGCCGTCTGTATGTCTTCTTTGGAGAAATGTCTGTTTAGGTCTTCTGCCCATTTTTGGATTGGGGTGTTTGTTTCTTTAATATTGAGCTGAATGAGCTGTTTATATATTTTGGAGATTAATCCTTTGTCTGTTGATTCCTTTGCAAATATTTTCTCCCATTCTGAGGGTTGTCTTTTCGTCTTGTTTATGGTTTCCTTTGCTGTGCAAAAGCTTTGAAGTTTCATTAGGTCCCACTTGTTTACTTTTGTTTTTATTTCCATTACTCTAGGAGGTGGATCAAAAAAGATCTTGCTGTGATTTATGTCAAAGAGTGTTCTTCCTATGTTTTCCTCTAAGAGTTATAGTGTCCAGTCTTATATTTAGGTCTCTAATCCATTTTGAGTTTATTTTTGTGTATGGTGTTAGGGAGTATTCTAATTTCATTCTTTTACATGTAGCTGTCCAGTTTTCCCAGCACCACTTATTGAAGAGACTGTCTTTTCTCCATTGTATATCTTTGCCTCCTTTGTCATAGATTAGTTGACCATAGGTGCGTGGGTTAATCTCCGGGCTTTCTATCTTGTTCCATTGATCTATGTTTCTGTTTTTGTGCCAGTACCATATTGTCTTGATTACTGTAGCTTTGTAGTATAGTCTGAAGTCAGGGAGTCTGATTCCTCCAGCTCCATTTTTTTCCCTCAAGACTGCTTTGGCTATTCGGGGTCTTTTGTGTCTCCATACAAATTTTAAGATGATTTGTTCTAGCTCCGTAAAAAATGCCATTGGTAATTTGATAGGGATTGCATTGAATCTGTAGATTGCTTTGGGTAGTATACTCATTTTCACAATGTTGATTCTTCCAATCCAAGAACATGGTATATCTCTCCATCTGTTGGTATCATCCTTAATTTCTTTCATCAGTGTCTTATAGTTTTCTGCATACAGGTCTTTTGTCTCCCTAGGTAGGTTTATTCCTAGGTATTTTATTCTTTTTGTTGCAATGGTAAATGGGAGTGTTTCCATAATTTCTCTTTCAGATTTTTCATCATTAGTGTATAGGAATGCAATAGATTTCTGTGCATTAATTTTGTATCCTGCAACTTTACCATATTCATTAATTAGCTCTAGCAGTTTTCTGGTGGCAGTTTTAGGATTCTCTATGTATAGTATCATGTCATCCGCAAACAGTGACAGTTTTACTTCTTCTTTTCCAATTTGTATTCCTTTTATTTCTTTTTCTTCTCTGATTGCCATGGCTAGGACTTCCAGAACTATGTTGAATAATAGTGGTGAGAGTGGACATCCTTGTCTCGTTCCTAATCTTAGAGGAAATGCTTTCAGTTTTTCACCATTGAGAATGATGTTTGCTGTGGGTTTGTCATATATGGCCTTTATTATGTTGAGGTAGGTTCCCTCTATGCCCACTTTCTGGAGAGTTTTTATCAGAAATGGGTGTTGAATTTTGTCAAAAGCTTTTTCTGCATCCATTGAGATGATCATATGGTTTTTATTCTTCAGTTTGCTAATATGGTGTATCACCCCCTCTTCCTTTTAAAACAAGTATTCTAAAACTGTTTTGCATGAAAGACCTTTTGAAAATGTGAATTTGAGTTCCCACATTCCTACTGGAGAAAGTTGCCATCACTTCTGAGATCTAGTCCTACAAACCTCTTTAGTTGTGTCTTCTACCACTTCTCCATGTACAGTTGTCTCTGAATACATGCTCTGAATACACTTCATTGCAATGAATATACTGTGCATCTTCATATCTTTGTGTCTATGCCATGCCATCCTGTTGTACTACAGTGAAAAGTGCCTTGAACTCGAATAGATTATGTTCAAAGAGTAACTGTGCCATTTACTAAGTGCATGACCTTGGGCAATACTCTTAAATTCTATAAACCACATTTTTTTGCCATCTATAAGATGGGGAAAATAATATCAAACTTGCGTTATTAAATTTTAATGAGATTACATTAATTTGAACACTTAGTACTTGTCTTGACATATATGGGTTTTTTAAATGTCCATCTTTTTCTTCATTTAGATCATTCCTATTCATCTTTCAGGGATTAATAGAGGCTTTCCTCTTTCCAAAAGCAAGCCATTATTCCTTATGTCTTTCCCACCCAGCTACAGTTAGCTGCTACTTATGTGTATTTAACCCCATCAAAATTGTCTCACCGTATTGTAGCTGTCAGTCTTGCCTAGAGGGACCTTGTCTTATCCTAAAATCCACAGGGAATGTCCCTGTTCCTGAATGTATTTGTCACTCAAATATTTATTGAAATAATGGATATTAATTCTTTTAGTCAGCCCACTTGATTTATATTTTTGACTTAAGATCATATCTAAGTCTAAGTAAGTATGAGCATAAACAAAATATCCTCACATAAGCTTTTTGCCCCCCACTTGTCTGTCTTAGTGATGCCTCCATTTCCCAGATCAGCTTTCAAACTTAGAATGAATGTGGGGTTTCCTGCTTCATCAGAAGCATTGCACACATGTCAGCATAATGCCCTGGGGAGTGTTTCAGAGATTTCTTCTCATATTTAAATTCTTATTGCTTTGGGATCTTCTCCTTGAGTTTGCAACAAATGCAACTAAAATATCTGCATAATTGGTGCATGTGGGATTTCTTGGATTTCAACCATATTTGGATTCTAGGAACCTAATTCTCAGTCTCATTATAAGCTCTAGTTTTCCAGAAATGGACTAAGCTCTAGTTTTCAAGAAATAGTCCACCAAAGTCCTCAACTTCACAACTAACAGCAGTCTTGACCTCTGCCTAGTTGTGCCTGTGAGATACAGCCATTTCACAGCTGACTGACCCTGGTGATTCTCATGCCATGTTATTATCTTAGCTGATGAATTGGTAAAACAGCAAAGCAGTGTGATTTGTCCTGTGTTAGTTATTGGTTAGTAATTATGTAATCATCATCTCAGACATCGCACATACTTCATTGAACACAATAATTCAAGGCCTGTGGCCCATTGGATTCAGTCTCTACCACACGATTCTGTGCTGGCTTAATATTAAATGGCTCAGGCTCAAATCCCGGGTTATGAACAGATTGGTTGTTTGATCTCCATCAAGTCACTTAATTTCTCTCAGACTGATCCATCAGTCCTCTAAGTATGGTTCTGGGTTCCCTTGAGGATACACAAGTAAAGCCAAAACTATACCCACACTAACACTGACATTATTTGCCATTTCACCATCCATCTTTCATGAGTGTACAGTGGAGTTTCCCAGAGTCTACAAGACATGTGATATTGCAAAGATTGAATGAAGCCAATGTAAGAATCCAGCTGTCTTCTATTAAGCCAGGAATTAAAGAGATTTACCCAAATGCAAAATATGTTAGTCTTTTTACTACACTTTTTTTTTGTAAAATGCTAATTTCCCTTAAAACAATATGTTAACATGAAATGGATTTATGATGATTTTAAATGACCAAAAATAACTTAAATTTTTTCTCATTTTTTAGTTTCTAATACAGTAATTATCGATAGTAATTATGATAGACATGTTGATAGATCTAACCCATACCCAATAACATTTTAGGGGTCCTCAATAATTTTTAAGACTGTAAAGGGGTCCTGAGCTTTTATATCTGCTGGAAGAAAATGATGATACTTATCTCCCAGGGTTTGTGTGAAGATTATATAATACAAAGCACTTACAAAGTGCTTTGCGAATGACAATACACGTTATAGTAACAGCTGATATTATTCTCATTAACGTTTACTTTGGAAGGGTAAAAGGTTTCCACTCTCAGTGGAAACAACTTAAATCAAATTCGTAGTTTTTTTCTGCTTCTGTAGATCACTCATTTGTTAGCGACAGCCTGGAATGTAACAATTATGGTAGTGTATGTAGTGGGTTTTCATTGTTTTTGTTGCTTGAAAAGTGTCTGTTATTGGGAGTTACTAGAAGTAGAATATAATTTCATTGACAGATGTTTGTAATTTTAATTGAGTTTATTTCTAGTTAAAAATTGCAGTGAGGGCCAATTATGTGTCTAGGTGCTAAATAGAAATATAAAATGAAAACATACAGCTCCTTCCCTTAGCGATCTTGTGATCTAATTGGAGAGATGTACCTACTACCTGATTATCTCAATACAGTGTGATGGCTGAATTCAATGAAAGGTAAAGCAGACATATGGTGGGAACACAGGGAAGGGCCCCAAAGCCAGCATGAGAAGCGTTAGGGAAGGCTTCCTGGAGGAGGTGTTACTTGACCTGAGTCTTGAGTGATTCATAGAAGTTATCCAGGTGAGGATGTGCACGTGAAGGGAAGGATGATACAATATAGGAAAGGAAGAGGGCACAGAATCACAAGGCATTGAGTTGCATAATAGCTTGGTAACCTCCAAAAGCAAGATATTTGGAATGACTAAAACATAAAGGAGGGGGCACCTAGTGGTAAGGAAATAGACTGGAGACATAGGAAAGAATGTGAAGGACCCTATATATAAAGTAGCTTCACGAAAGGGTTTAACTAGGGGACTTGTACAGTAAGAGTAACAATTTAGAAAGCTTACTGTGTCCTCAAATGTTCTGTGAGAAAAAAGTGTCTGTCTTTGCTACCCAAACACTGCAGTTATTGAGAGAACTGGCCATAGTTTTGCTAAGTCCAATTAAAAAATCACATCTAATTTCCCAGTTGTATCAGTTAGTTTCTTAACCATTAAAACACACACACACACACACACACACACACACACACACACAGAGCAATGAATAATCCTATTTAACATGAAATCTGGAGGGCTGCAGTTCAAGAACCCAACTGCCTTCCCACCTTGGAATTGCCATCTTCCCCTCAGGTCTGCAAGGTGGCTGCTGTAAATCTAAGCATCCGACCCTCACACACAGAGTCTGAAGCCGGAACAACATCTTTTCCTTGTGTATCTATCTCTTTTATCACAAGGGAAAGTAATTTCTGGAAGTCACTTAGTAAACTTTTTATGTGTCTTGGGCTTGAACTCAGCTACATTTTTACCCCGTGAACGATGGTTGCTTAGACAAATCCTGATGTACGCCTGGAGGCTGGGTGCAACCCCAGCTGAAAAGAATCAGGGATCTGGTAGCAAGACAAAGGAGGGGGCTAGATGTTAGGTAAATACCAACACTTTCTGCCAGGCCAGGCCATTTTAGCTCGAGAATAGAAATACAGCTACTTGACCCAACAGGAGACATAGCTGATTCTTTTGATTGCTTTTGAATCTGATTCCAAAATCCAGCCTGTCCTGCTTTACTCCTGGCACTTCCCCAAGCCTTCATTGGCTCCTTGACCCTGTGGTAACACCTGCATCCTCGTCTCCCTCTGACACCTCTGTGAGGCACTCAGTTTTCTCCTCCCCACCTCCCATTCCTTGTCTCTAATTTCTCTGCCTCTAATTTCCCTTCTTCATCCGATCTTTGGATGCCTCCTTCTTTGCCTTCTCAGAGTCTTCACTGGGCCATAAAGATTTGTGCATACATTTTACTGCAAGCTGTTTAATCTACTTCACAGTGTATGCATGAGACTTGCCAACACCCTCTAGCAGTTTTTTTTGCCTGAGATTAATCATTCAGTCATGATTCCAGCCTGTTCCTTTGTTGATTAGTTGAATCTGGGGTGAAACAAGAGCCTACAACTAAATAAAGAACCTTAGCCTTTTACAGCCTCAAACGGTGGTTCTCAAAGTGTGGTCCTTGAACCAGCGGCAGCATCACCTAGGAAAAGGTGAGGAATGTAAGCTCTTGGGCCCCACTCCAGACCTACTGAGCCAGAGTCTCTGGCGATGGGGCCCAGCAGTCTGTGTTTCAACAGGCCCTCCAGGTGATTCTGATACATGTTCAAGTTTGAGAACCACAACAATTGAAATACCAGAAATCTGGAGTCAAGCAGTGTAACCTTGGTAGAGGTAGTACACCTTTTTGAGCCTCTTTATAAGTTAAGAAAAGCATAGTTATTGATGATAAAATACTTACCTGATGAAGATTAAATGGGCAACTATTAGTAAAACACTTAGCTTAATTTTTGTCACTTATTAGGAATATAATTTTGTCCTCATTTCTTCCTCCTCCCTATCTTTCTGAATGTTATTTATAATAATTATTTTTTGAATCGCATTTTCTATGCTAATCCTAGCATGAAAGGCAGATTTATTCTAATTATGCACCTGAAATGGTTTTCTATGTTAGCTTCCTCCTTGGAAAGGATTGATATGTGTGAAGTACTGAAGCTTTCCTTTCTTCTTCCAGCATCTTGACTCTGCTCTCCATCACCTGCATTTTGACTCTCCAACACCCAAGCGTTTAGTCTTTAATCTGTGCCGGCTGTGCTCTGAGGAGGGGACTACAGGGATTCTCCAAGTTGAGCACTCTCTCTCCTTTCTCTCTCTCTTTCATCTCTTGGTTGGGATTCATACAGCTGGTATTTCATTTCCTTAAACGTCACTTTTCTTCAGGGTGAAAACGGTGCCAGAATATGCCAAACTTCATGGCCGTGGGATTGTAATTGAGAAATACCACCATCTGTTCATATTCTGCCTCAGAAATGTGCTCAAACTGATGATGACGGTGGCTGCAAATGGTCTCAGTTAGCAGGACCGTGGGGCTTCACTTTTTTGGTGCACGATGTCACAACATCAAGAGGGCATCCTTTCTGGTACGGCTTCCAAGTGATTCCCAGCTCTGGCCTCTCTTCAGCAGGATGTTGGCTCTCCTTAGTGTGGGCACTGGGTGATTCTGTTTCCAAATGCTTCTGGGAAGAAAGGTTGGCTATTTTTTTCTGCTGAAAATAGCCTATTCTAAGAGTTGTAGCATAGTAAGAACCAGTATTTCCTGAGCTCCTACTCTAGGTATACACCGTGCTGGGTGATTTTAAAATGTTGTCTTGATCCTTTAAAACAATCCTTCAACGTAGATATTAAGTACCATTTTCCAGGTGAGGAAACTAACATTCAGATGGCGTAACTGAGATTTTCAAAGTCACACAACTATTAAGTAGGAGCTTTTTGTTACTACCCAGATCTCTTAGCTTCGAGTTCCTCTGCTGTTTTCAAAGTGACATGACGTGGGTGTTGGAGAGTCATAATGCAGGTGATAGAGAGCAGAGTCAGGGTGCTGGAAGAAGAAAGGAAAGCTTCAGTACTTCATAGGGAGGTAAATTATCAGGAATGTACAGTGAACCCTTACATATTGGAGAGTTTGATCACAATAGGATTTGGTGTAAAGCAACCTGATTATGTGGCTGTGTGTTTGCATGTGCATGCGTGTGTGTGTGTGTTTTATGTACCTGACTTGCTACCAGCTAAGATCTACTAATTATGAACAGACTTTGGGTTGCTGACTTTTAGCTTACCCTCCTGCTGGGCATCATAGAATCGTTTTTTATCTAGTTAAAAGAAAAAGTGGAGCATGCCTTTATTCATTTTTATCATTGTTCACTACCCAATCATTTATTAGTCATCAACAAATATTAGGCACCTGCTGGATATTGCATTAAGCACTGGGAATAAACAGATAAAAGGATAATCCCTGCCCCTGTGAGTCTTTGATCTGCTCCATGTCTTAAAGAAGTTGGGTGTTTTACATTCTAGATATTCAAGCATCAGTTATTTCAGAGGTTTAGGAAGCATCATGGTTCCATCTTAGCTCTGCCATAGTAACTAGATATATGTCTCTACTTTACCTTCTGTTTGTTTATTTGTCTGTCAAATGAAAAGTACAAGTGCTCATGCTGGCAACTTCTCAAAATGAAAATCAGATAAGATAATGTATGTAAGGGCAAATTGCCATCTCCAAAGCACAATAAAATATTTTATGTTAATATATTATTAGTGAAAATTTACTATTATTATAATTATTATCATGGATATTTAAAAAAGATCACGTAAGTAAGTTTGTGAGGCTATCAGTGCTCCTTAACTGTAAATCCACTGAAATTTACTACTTCACTTTCTTCACTCAGAAACTAAGGGCGATTGCATTTTCATTTCTATTTCAAAAGGTTTGAAAGTTTAAATAATTCTCATCAGTCATCCTGAGGATGCTTCAAAGCCGACTGAGAAGCTTTATATAATATTGGGGAGACAGCATATGCTGGACAATAATGCTTTCAAAACCTGCTTCTGTTTTCTGCTGAAAGACCTACGGTTAGAATAAAAATTTCTTTGATAAGGGGATCATAACATCTAACTTACAGAACTGTTGTGATGATTAAATAAGATAAAAATATATGAAAATTATCAATGCATTATAAAACATAAACATCTTAGCTTATTTATTATTATTAGAAGTTTGCAAAACATAATCCTAGCAGGTGGTGATGAATGATGAATGAAAAATATTTTCATTTTTAACTAATAATTTTCCCTGTTTCAGGGAAATTTAAACAAATACAAAAAATACAATTTAAATAATTTTTATCCTTCATTTAAAGATATATTTGTAGTTATTACGTAGCCAAGCAAAATTCAAGATGCAACTTGTGACACATTAATGAATGCTTCCCTAATATCTACCAAGTAGAGGTACCCACTCCTTGTTTTTCATCCCCACTCTCCTAGGTATCTTTTCTTGTTTTCATGTACAAAGATTTATTATCATTACCATGTACATATCTGTTTTCTCACTGGATTATGAACTCCTTGAGGATAGTAACTCTCTCTCAATTATCTCTTTATTCCTAAATAAGTTCACAGTTATTGGCACATAGAAGGCACCAACCAAATATCTTTTGTATAAATGGATGATTGCTTCTAAATATACTCAGGGTTTCTTTATTATACTAAAGGAATTGTTCTAGAGATCTTAAAATATTTTATTCCTAACTATACACAAATTATGACTCATAAAATTGATTTTAGACACAACTTGTAAAGATTCCACGGTAAAGTTACATACAGGTGCTTAACATGGTCTCAAAAAATACTTTCTATACTTGTATATGTAGATCAGTAGAAAATATTTCAGGGTAGAACTTTTCAGCATTTTACCTCAAAAGATAAATTTTTATGAATAACTTTTTTAGTAAATTGCAGTTGTTTTTTGAGTGAAGTCCAATTTTGAGCAGACATATACTGTAAAGCCATTAGTAATGTGAAATGGTAAGCAGTGGAACTCCTATTAAACCTGAGCCAGACTCTTATTTTTGTATTGCTTCTTGTTTACATTTTGGTTTTCTACTTCTGACTTCAGTCTCAAGAGATTCTCCTGCCTATTTTGGACATCACTAAGTACTGAGGAGCCATTTGCTTGTACCGAGAACAAGACAAGATATAAAGAGTCCTAAAGAGGAGCTCTTGATCCTGGAAGCTAAAGTAGAACTGGCTCAGCACAGAGGAAATATAATTAATTCAGATTAAATCAATATTTACTATCAAGTGCCTACCTTATTATTGCACTTTTTATGCTATATTTGGATTGTCTGTGTACTTGTTTATTGCTCCCTTGGGACTCTGAGGTTTATCATTGAAGACTATGCCTCTTTCCTTATCCCACCCTCGCCACACTTAGCATAGTAATAGCCCTTCAACAAGTGTTGATTGAATTAGTGAATGATGACAGAGTCCCTCAATTTCATAAAAGAGAAATAAAAGAGAACTAAAACATGGACAGAAAAGAATTGCAAAGCGGCATGTGTATGATGCAAAACTTTAATGCAGAGGAGATAAGTGACCATTTTCGGGGTGGAGGGTAGGTGGAGATGTGTCCAGGGGACTTCTGAGAATACATAACATCTGCTCAGGACTTTAACTAAAATAATAACAATAATTTAGTGCTTACCATAAGCAGATATCATCTCTGTTAATCATTATACGATCCCTGTGCTGGATTGTATTATTATTCACAGATATTCACTTCTTCCCTTTCTCGTAAGAGGACTCTTCAACCCTCCCCATTACTATGTATCTTGTCTACTTCTGGAAGAAGTGTCCCCTATCCCTTTAACTTTAGGCTTAGCCATATGACTTGTATTGGCCAGTGGGTTAGGAACAGATGTGACTATGCCCATCCAAGCAAACTCTTTAAGAGCAATTGCATGTTTCAGTTAGTTTTTTTTCTTGGCAGTGAGAATGGGTGTGTCCAACACAGTGTCTGCCCCATCAGCCTGGGTATTGGAATGAGAAGGCATGGAACAGGGCCATGCAGAATCGGGTAGAGCCAGGCAGAACTGCAACTGACCCACAGATGAAAATGTGATATGAAAAAGAGCTAAATTTTGTTGCCATAAGCCACTGAGATTTAGTAGAAAAATGTATTTTGTAGAAAAATTTACTAAGACAAACCCTATGAAGTATAGTCTATGATAATCTCTATTTTCAGAAGACAAAATTAAGACAGAGAGGAGCAGTAACTTTCCCAATCACACATTTAATAAGAAGGGAGATCTATAACTTAAACAAGGTGTGCTATGTTGTATGCTGTTCTACATACATGGTCCAGATTTAAGAAATATGTTGTACAAAAAGGCACAGAAACATGGAACAATTTAGCATGTAAGCAAGCAATTTGGCATTAATGGGTCAAAAAATTATAAAGATGGTGAGCAATGGTGGGAGGTGAGGCTAAGAAACTAGACAAAGTGGTTTGGGTTCATGAATGGTCCTTTAAAACATGCTAAGATAATTGACTTATAAATCATAAACCAATATCTAAATTGATCAGATAGAATCTTGTTATAGTATTTGCCTTAGTCTGCTCAGGTGCCATAACAGATTACCACAGGCTGGGCGGCTTAACAAAAATGAATTTTCTCACATTTCTGGAGGCAAGAAGTCCAAGATCAAGGTGCTAGAAAATTCAGTTTCTGGTGAGACCTCTCTTTCTGGCTTGCAGACTCAGACCTTTTCTCTGAGTCCTCACATGACGTTTTCTCTATGCGTGTGTGGAGAGACAGAGAGAGAGAGAGTCTCTAGTGTCTCTTCCTTCTTTTCTTATAAGGACATCAGTCTTATTGGATTAGGGTCACACCCTTATGACCTCATTTAACCTTAATTACCTCCTTAAAGACCCTATTTCCAAATACAGTCCCTCTGGGTGTTAGGGCTTTAACATAAGGATTTTGTTCATGTATGCAAGTATGCATGTCCAGAGGAAATGTATAGTTGATGTGAATAATTTGGAATTTTAAATGGTCTGTGCTGATCTACATTAGGTGCTATAAATTCAGGCTGATAATAAAAACATGGGTAAATAATCTCTTTATATCTTTTTATTGTACACTAATTATTTCTCTATATAGTGACCTATAAAAGAGAAGAGACTATGGCCAAGGTCACATGGATGATTAATGCCAAACAAAGGCTAAATAGCTGTCTTCTGATTCCCCAAGTTCATCCTGGTATAGGAAAAGAAACTTATTTGCACTTAAGATTCCTGCAAGGTGCTCACTCTTTCAATATCCAGAGTCCTTTCCTTGACTTTTCAATTACCTACTTTGTTTTCTCAGGTAACTAGCTTTTAGGATTCCTAAATTTATACAACATCCACTTCATCCCATCAGTCTCTGCTGTCACATTTCCATCCAGATTCCTGCCGTAGGTGATGTTGCTTCCAAAGAGCATAAATGAGCCATTTTGTGAACCCAAGGAGCTAACCCGGTAATTTATTGAAGTCTGAGAAAAAAGAAAACTAGAAGACACTAATACAAGTTCTCCTAATGATATGTCAGCTTTTTATTTTTCCTTTCATTCAAGTATCGCACGTTTCACAACAATGCCAACATAGGGACAAATATTATTTCTCTAAAAATGTTCAAATTAAATTAAAGGACAACCCTGTTCCCCAATACAAATGACTATGAAGGTGTTAGCTGTGAATATGCCAGCTATATGGCCATCTACCCAGATACCTTTCAGACATGTGGAAGTTCTCTACAAGGAGGTCCACATATTTGATCAATGACACAACTTCATCTGTAGACAAACCTTACAATTACAGCGTTACTGTAGCTACAGTAATTACAATAGAACTGTCGTGAAGGAAACTGATATGAGAATGGGAGCTTTCTAAAACTTGTAGATATATTTCCCTATCCCGTTCAATAAAATAACAGGAACATAAAACAATTGTCTTTATTAACTTAAATATCTCAGAGTTTCGTTTATACTTATGTTGTAGTTTAATTCTCATGAAATGTTCAAATCTCATTGAATGTTTTCTGAATACATACTATGGACTAAGAAGTTCCTGGTAACTGAAGGTAAAAGGAGTTGAATGATTCTATTTCCAAAATCTTAAAGTCTAGTGTGAAAATAAGACAATGATACTACTGAAGGCTACAACTACTTTTAGATTGGATTCTTTTGGAATACTGACTCACCAAGTTATTACATTTCTCTCCCTTATTTATTTATTTATTTATTTGCATTAATGATTTTAATGGATACAGCAAAATAGCCTTCTGCAGTGTCATACATATATCCACTTTCCTACAGCCTCACCAGCAGGTACTT
The DNA here is from genome assembly GCF_028023285.1 of Balaenoptera ricei. Lineage (NCBI taxonomy): Eukaryota > Metazoa > Chordata > Mammalia > Artiodactyla > Balaenopteridae > Balaenoptera > Balaenoptera ricei. The sequence continues at coordinate 92,728,015 of NC_082651.1, forward strand.
TTAACAAACTGTTAGACTTTTGTAAACCCTAAGTGAAAAACTACGGTTCTCTATATAGTTTAATTAATTTTTCTCTGGTTGTGGGTGTTATCAAGCATCTTGTCATATATTTAAAGAGCCAAAGATGTGCTTTCTTTTCATAATCTTTGTCTATATTTCTTTTAAATTGTTGGTATTTTTAAATCATTGATATCTAGAATACCTTTATGACACCAGTCCCTTTTCTACAATGTGAGTTTGTGAGTACTTGTCCTGAGTTTTGTTTATCTCCCTTATTTTAAACCGCTGACTCCTTATGTGTGGACTATGAACAATCACAAATCTCTCTTAAAGGTTCCCTTACTTAACATGCCATTGTGTCAGGGACTCTAATCCATCACGTTCCTTCCCTTCACATACCGGCTGCTCCACCAAACCACGGTCCCCACTTCCTGAACTCCCATCAATTTTTACTTATCTGTGGTTTGGCTTTGCTTCCACTGAAACATCGTTATAAAAATGCCATCATTGGCTTTGTAATTACCAAATCTATAGGGTTCTTTTCAGTTTTTAGCCCTTTCCTCTCTAATGGGCTCAATACCATTGGCTACTCTTCCTGATTCATTCTTTCTATGGCTTACAAATCTCTTCTGGTTGACTCTTCTCTTTTCTCTGACATTGTTTGTAAGCTCCTCTGCTGGGTCTTCTTATTTTGATACATTATGTAGGGCTCTGTCTTGGTATTTATTTCCCCCCTCAGTCTCCTGACTGACCCCTCTACTGTAGCTCAAAATTCAGCCAAACGCTGATGATTCTCAAATCTGTTTTCTCAGCCCAGACTCCTTGAACTCCAGATCTGTATAGCCAGCCACCTAGGAGATCGTTCCATTTAGGAGCTGCATAGAACCCCAAATCTGCTTAGCCAGATGGAATGTCCACTCTTCCTCAGGTCAGCTCTCCCTCTGTGTTCCCCACCTCTGGTGACTGTCACCAAGAAGCAATTAGGCATCTCACCAGAGATTTAGGAGTTAGCCTGGAATTCTCCATCTCTCTTACACTCCTCTATAATCAATCCAAGCAGTTACCTAGCCCTGCAGAGTCTTGTATACAGGTATGCATCTTTTGCTCCCCTATTATAATAACTTTCTCACTAGTTTCTCTCTCTCTCTGCTACTCATACACATCATTCTTGCTCTGGCATGGGTTGACCTGTTCATAACACAAATCTGATCATGCTCCTAGTGAATTTCATGCAGATGTCTCATAGTTGGTACACATAACCTAATTCTTGAGCATGACATTCAAAGTACCCCCTCATGTAGCCCATGCCCTATTTGAAGCCTCCTGTCTTTCATCAGTCCCATCCAATTACTTGCAGTTTCTTATTACACATGTAGATGTCTCATTTAATGCCTGTGCTAATGTTGATTTTTCTGTCAGAAACACCCTACGCCTACACCAATCCTCTTGGCTAATCCTTAACTTTCAGGACACTTCATATTGCTTTTATGTCACCTCTTCTGCACCACATTTAATGATCTCTTACCACTTCAGGTAGAATTGATCTTGTTCCCCCATTATAACCTATGCATTTATCAGGGCACCTATAATGTTGATTGGACAAAATGTTTATGCCTTTATCTTCTCCTGAGTTCTATGTCTTGTGTACACCTAAGCATTATGCCTAGAACATAATGAAAGATGTGTGATAAAAGTTTGTTGAGTCAATGATCAAATAAGTGAAATTTACAAATACCTAAAAAAATAGACAGTATTTAATAGAAATTATTGGGGACGGATAAGAATGTCCCGTGTTTCAGAAACAAGAGAAAATTTAATTTTTTACATCATGAAAGACTTCGTGAAGGAAATGTAATGGCTTCAGGTCTGTAGAAAACACAGGAACCTAGAATGAGGGTGACATGAAACCCAGACTACAGTCTAGTATCCTATCTGTTATCATGAAATTATTTTTATAGATATAGTGTGAAGAAAAATATTTCTGGCTGATGGAAATTTCCCTATTTGTATAATCACGGTTTTCCTGACCATTAACAATAAAACTTCCACATCCTATTGCCCTAGATAATTTATTCTATTAGACATTTCTTCTCCAGCCTTTGCTACTAGAAAAACTTTACTTGTATCTGAAAACAGAATTCCCATTGCTTTTCCCAGTGATTATTTATTGTTAGAAGATACTGTTTGATTTGGGGGAGATGCTCAGAAAGGTAGAGAAAAAGTAACACCTTTGTTCTTTTCTATATTATCTTTCCACTGCATCCCTGAGACAATTACAGAAAGCTTCTGGATAAGCAAAAATCTGTCTATATTCCAAAGGCATTGTGCCCTTAGGAATCCAATTGTTAGCTTAATTATGAAAATTCTAATTACTTAAAGTTTTTTCCATATAAAAACTATAGCAGTAGTAATTCTTTGTCTTTGTATGAGGCATAACAATTTACATTTTGGTTTTCATTACTTCATTTAAGCCTCACAACAAAACTGGGAAGTAGTATTGACATTTTCCTTATAGAGATGAGAAGACTGGAACTCAGATTGGTTTTCTTCCTCAAAAGTACAAAAGTGGTAAAGAGTAGTACTGAAACTTGAATTCAGACCTTTTTCATTTGGTATTTTCTCCAGGGTGGTTCTCTCTTTATTCTCTTCTTGTTTGTCTTCCCCCAAGTTTTTGCAACAGGGCCATTATACCTCAGCTTATTCTGAGCCAGTTTTAAAGAAAAATACCTAAAAATTTATACAACAAGCATTTAAATTACTGGTAATTTAGATTATTGCTCTAGCATTATAATATAAAATGATAAAATACAATAGAAAGCAATGAGGACTTTTGACTAAAATTCAAAAACATTTCCTACCAATAGGTAAAGAGGAAAATATTCCTCACTATAGCAGGAAAACTAGATTCACCAAAAATACTTATTCATGCATTCATTCATTTCTGCATTCATTCATTCATTCATTATCCAAGAAACAACCTGTAGAAAAAAAACAACAATGAGCCAGATATGTGTTGACCCTGAATGGGCTAGAAAGGTAACTTGATAATGAACCCCGTTTTGAGAGGTTAATTATCTCTTGACAGGTTGAACTTAATTTAGAATCTTCTATCATACAAACATTATTGTGTAGGAATAATTAGAACAATACTTTGAGGATGTAATCCACCATAATCACAAAGTCTTATTTTTATGAGAACTCCTAAGAGAAATTTAGAGGTCAGAACCAAGAAAATATGTTGTTTCTTCTAAGAAACTAGCTTATTCTTTTCACTATAAGACTGAATTTTACCATTATGTTTATACTTCTCCCTTTATTAGTCTTAGAGTCAAATTACTTTGGTCACTCACAAGACCAAACAAAATATATCCTCACCTCTATGAACTACACACCATTTTACGGTTTACATTCTGGATATGGATCCATCTCTTACTATCATCTTATTTTCCTATTTTTATTTTGCCTCCATTTCTTTATTTCTTTATATTGTGTTTTATTATCAATATCTCTGTAAGCTATGTTTAAGTATTTTTTTTGAAAATAAGCCCCACATTGTATACATTTAAAACAAAGAATGAGTGAGGGGGAGGAAAAAACAAAGATAGAGAAAGAAAGGTAAGAATGGAGGAAGAGAATTTTGGGGATTTATGAGGACCTTTCAGAATTAATTTAGCCTAAATTTGCCCCGAAGCAGGAATCTTCTTACCAGCATTCTTAAGTGATGTTCATCTGCTTTCCTCTTATATATTTTTATAGATTAAAAAAATCATAGCCCCCATACTTCCCAAGACAACCCAGAGTGGGAAAGCTCTGATTACCTGTAAGTTCATACTTCCCTTAGGTGAAATTGGCCTCTGACCAAAATTTCTTGTCCAGTTTCAAAGCTTTGAGTTTTTTAGATTCATAAACACAGGGAAAAATGAACAGCATTTTCTTTTTTGTTTTCCTTTGAGATGACATGAAGCCCAAAAGCCAGTTGTAGAATAAGACGTGTTAATAGGATTTGGAGGAGAGACACACAGTTTGATATTCAGAGACAAAGACAGGCTTGCTGGGCTGTTTCCTCTATCAAATCTTCATTACCTGCCACACTGTGTCATTACTCACAAGGTTTAGCACCAACATGCTGTTCTGACGTCCCTCCTCAGCCCCTCTTTCTGTCTAGAAATAAACGCTATTGATCAGCAGTGGCCATATCGAAAGCTGGCAGGAATGCATGCGCGTATTAAGTTTCTTTATTAAAGTTGAATATAATCTGGAAAGAAGAGTTGATTCCCCCTGGATTTATGGTCATTTATATTTTTCCCTTGTAATCCTCCATTTGTAACATTTCATTACACACTGTCTAATGGGGTTTGGGCATATTTTTGTTTGGTAAAGGATTTTTGTCACGCTGTTTTTTCCCAATCATTAAAACCTCAGTAAAGGGTCTACAGGGAAAGATGCAAAGTGCAGCTGTGGACCTCTACAGGCTTACCATGTGGTCAATTATATTTGCTCTAATTTATAAGGTGATTTGAGACGGAATTTTAGATCCAAAGAGTTTTAACCATAACATTCGCCCCTTAGTGTCCATATGTCCTATCATCATTTTTCTTTCCTATCTCTCCAATTTCTTCAAGGCCTTAGTTTTCCTGCAGTTTTTTTCTCTTTTCTTTTCTTTTCTTTTCTTTTCAGGTCTTCTCTTGAATTTTACCAAAAGCCTCCTAGCTGGGTTCTCTACTGCTGCCAGTCTCTCTTTGCCCTCTCCTTCTGCCCTGCCATCTTTTATCTTTATTCTGCAGCCCAAGTGATCCTTCTAAAATGCAAATCTGACAATGTCACCTCACTACTTAGATTCTCCAATGACTTCTCATTACATTTAAGTTGAAATCCAAATTCATTGCCACACTCATAAAGCCTGCCTCATATGATGATGCCTTGCCTGATTCTTTAGCTCTGTGTTTAGTCAAGCCTACTCACCCTGTGCAACACACACCTTACCCTTCATCTTTGATAAACTCCTTACCGTGTAATAAACGTCTGCATGGCTGTGCCCATTACGCTGTATTCTTTCTTCATCAGCTAACTTGTATTTATCCTCTGAGAGTCATTTGTTTTCCTGGGAGCTCCTTCCTGCCGTCAGTGTTCAGACGTGTGTTCATTACACCAGTGCTTCTCCACCACAACACTTAGACCACATTCAATTATAAGCACCCAATTACTTGAGTCTTTAACCACTACTCCTAAGCACCTTGAAGTCAGACCCTGTATCTTTATAATCCCTCTCTCTGTAGTTGCTGGCTCCATACCCGGCACAAAGTAGGTATCTAATAAAAGTCTGTTGAATGACTGAGTGAAGAAAAGAATAAATAAAGAAGTAAAATATAATAAGATGGAGCAAAGAGTGTAGAATTGGTAATGTCTGTGGAAGAATTCTCTGCTTCAGAAAGCGAGGGTTGTGATGTCAGAAAAACCAAATCTAGATAAGGTATTATTATAGAGACCTACGATTCTTAGAACTTTAGATCTGGAAAGGACCTCAAGAGATGCCCTAAGGTGTTCGAACTAATCTAGTTCAACCTTTCCAATTGATTGATGCAGAAATTGAATCCTGAGAAAGCCCAGGGCTTCCTGGGGTCACAGAACCCTCCCTCAGAGCTAGAGCACAGAGATTTTAATTACTGTTGATGTATGACTGTGAAGAGCTAGTTCTTTTTATCAGGATTGCAATGGTGTATGGTATGCGCTATCCTCCTAAAAATACGTATTACTCAGCAACCATATGGTTAGAGGCAGGAGTTCTAAAAGAAGACTGTTCAAACCACAGGGTTCTCTAAGTTTTCAAGTTTTACTGGGGAAAATTTCAACATTTCTCTGAGATATACTCTTGACTCATCATGAGTTAAGCATGCATTAACACCCCCACAAAATGTAACCAAGAAAATGTGTTTCACCTGGAGGTGTTTAGCCTAATCAACACTGAATAAAACCTGAATATCTCAGTTTCTTCCTGATATTTATGTTTCCTTCTATTCTGAGTAGAGTTCAATTATCTACTTAGGCCTTTCCATCAAGTACTGAGTATCAGGAGATAGTTCTATTTCTCAATTCTAGGGGGCCATCAGGATAATTTTGAGGAGGAATTTTCCCAGCTTGTTACTGGTAATATCCGAGGTGTTACAGAACTTTTCAACATGTCTAATACTAAAATAGAGATGATGCATTACCTTTCAACAAGATCACACAGATTTACTGGACTTTCAAGTTGGCTGAAATGATTACAGCTGGAAAGTGCATGCTGATAGGAAGCTATTATTGTCAGTTACAAATTTCTCTCCCCGATAACAACAACAACAAAGAGTTAACCATGATAGAATAAATGCAATTTATTTGGTAGACATTTGCTTTCTAAAAATGGTGTCCCCCCCCCCAAAAAAAAACTAACAAAGGGTCTTTTGGTTTTAACAAGGTCAGTGCCCCTTGGTAGAGTGTAATTGCCTCATTTCTCAGGTCTGATATTTTGGAAAAAGACTATGGGAGGGGATAACTAGAAATCATCATTACACTATGGCTATTGAAGGACACTGGAGATTGAGCAGTGTCCTGAACTGGGTTTCTCGAGGACCTTTGAAGTCAGAGACAACTTGTATCAACATAATTATAGGATTTAAAGGATGGGGTAGAGGCTCATGTATCAGCAAACTGATAGAAAATTCTGGGGTCTTCTCTAATATTTGAACTTTTGATATCAGTCACAGATGACTCATTATGAGAACTAGAAATGGTAGAGTTTCTAATTTATATAAACTCTCATAGCTGGTCCATGGCAGAGCCTAAGTCCTCTGTTGATTGCCCAGTGCCCAAGGACAATAGCTCTCTTTAGCACTTTGTAAACACAGTGATCTGTCAGTCAACTAATTATAATTTATGATTATTCCCAAAGGCATAGAAAGAGAAAAGATATCATCACAGTGTTTTTAATAGAAAACACACTATTCAAAAAACACTGCTTACTATACACTAAGATGCTGAGCTTTTGTCACTTTTAAATTCTTGATGCCTGGGGAGTATGAATCTTCCACAAAGGCAATTTCCTATTAAAAATGTTCTATAGGGGATCTCCCTGGTGGTGCAGTGATTAAGAATCCGCCTGCCAATGTAGGGGACATGGGTTCGAGCCCTAGTCTGGGAAGATCCCACATGCCGCGGAGCAATTAAGCCTGTGCCCCACAGCTACTGAGCCCACGTGCCACAACTACTGAAGCCTGTGCCGCTAGAGCCTGTGCTCCGCAACAAGAGAAACCACTGCAATGAAACGCCCTCACACAACAACGAAGAGTAGCCCCTGTTCGTGGCAACTAGAGAAAGCCTGCGCACAGCACACAGCAACGAAGACCCAATGCAGCCATAAATAAATAAATAAATAAATAAATAAATAAATAAATAAATAAATAAATAAATAATTTAAAAAAATGTTCTATAGGAAAATTATACTGTAATTGGAGTTGTAACCTATATCTAATCTATAAAACCTATATCTATTTGTTTCTTTTGCCAAATTGCTGTATGACCTTGAATAAGTCACTTCATCTTTCTCTCATTTCTTACCCTTAGAATTAGGGGTGGGTGCTGTTAAAATGTATTCTTAGGAGCCTATGGCTTCTTTAAAGTTGCCTTAGGACAAGGATGAGGACTATTTCTGCTGTAACCAGGGCTGATTATGTTCTCTTAAAGAAAGCAGCCTTAGTATCCCATTTATATACTTTTCTGGCAAATTATTCAGCTTCATTTGCCTCTTACATGTATCAACTTAGTGGACAGTTTGACCATCCAAATTTTATGAAAATAAGTGAGTTCCTCAACCATAGACAATTTTTCTGCTAGGCTTAATTGTTAAGGCATTTTAAAAGGTTCTAACTCATGTTGTTTTCCTTCCTTCAGTGATTGATTGGTGACGGTTGAAAATAAAATTAAAAGGCGTCCCCCAACTGTGAAATGACTCATAAGGAAGGTTCAAAGTGTTCTCTTTCGAAAAGTTCTTTGATTAGGAAAGCGCTTTATTCCCTTAACATATCTTGGATGAAATGTCCAACCCACTTAGAATGACCTAATGTTAGAACTAGAAAGGACCTGTATTGTACTTTCTACAAGCATCTTTTTATAGATGTGAAATTTGAGGTCCTAAAATATTTTCCTGACTATAGAAAGGAAGAAAATCAATCCTACGATATTGGAAACTCTTTATTAATAATCATTCTTTCATTTGTATAATATTTTAAAGTTTACAAAGTACTTTTTTGCATAATACTTAACTTCATAAGCATCACCAAACAGTGAGGAAAGTAAGATAGTTATAAATATCTTGTTTTATGTTGAAAAGATAATAATGAACAAAGAAGGGAATCAAGACTTTCTGTATCAGACCAGTGTTATTTCTACTCATCGATCTGCCTTAGATTTTTAACTTTCATTATAAAAAAAGGAATAAAATATTTGGTGTTATAGTTATTTTTAACCATTTTTCAATCAGATTGCCCCTCTTTCTAATAAAATTATTATCAGCAGTGAGATGCAAAAATGATTTTAGAGGGGAAGAGTCTGATCCTAAAACAGTGAAACAAAAGCTTAAATATCTTTGTATGCTTCTTTCCATATTTATTAGCTGAATGGTAAGTAAAAAGGAAGGAAGTCTGGGGCAACTCTAGTGATAGAAGTCAAGAGTCTTGCATACATCACAAGTTGTTGGATTTTGTAAGGGAAAGAAAGGGTTTGGCCCTGCTCCATAACCTAACTGAAACTTTTGTGAGTTTACCAGATTATCAGATTCATGGGAGATGGCTGTTGTGGAAATAGTCACCTCTCTACCTTGCCAAGATTCTTTAGAAACAGAACAGACATGGCTTGCTCCAACTTCTTTCTAACATTTTGCCAGAAGATGATCAGAAAAAAAGTTATCAATTAATAACTCATAAAAAAACATTAAGTCAGCAAATAGAATATCTAAAGTAAAACTAAGGGCATGGATTAATTGGGCATAGATTATAGAACACCATACTGAGCCATGACATGTCAATATTAGGTAGGTGCTTAGCAGGTATTGTAGAAAAGGAAGAAGGAAGGCAAATTGAATGGAAAGAGGGCTTTTCCAAGCCAGATTGGAAGTTGCTTTCTGTCTAGCACAATCCCCAGAGCATGAGATTATGGCTAAGCCAAAGAAAGAAGAAAAAGGAGCTATCATTCCAATAAAGAACAGAGAAGGCTTTTATCCACAGCCTCTTCAGCCACATTCAAGCTGTGATGTAGAAGCAGTGGGTTTCAGATCCACCAACTCATGCCAGAGGGCTCGTATTTCCTCCAGGTCTAGAAAGACTGGATTGACGGCTTCATAGGCCAACGGAGCAGAGCCCTAGGACTCCTCTGCAGGTTCCGAAGGAGAGCGCAACAAGGAAGAAGGTCATTCCAAACCTCATCCTGCCGTAAGGGGATGGCAGCCAAACTATTACAATTTACGAAATATTTTGTTTATTAGACAACTTAAAGAACTACCATATGGAGAAGTCAATGGAAATATTACTTTAATTTATAGGTGAAAAATATGAGACCGAGGAACATTAAATACTTTTCCGAGGGCCGTATGAGTGTCAGGATGACACTAGACCCAGGTACTTTAACTCATCATTTATGAGCTTTACCATTACCTAATAGTTTTCTCTCATTTGGAACATACTCTTGGTATTATAATCCATCCATTTATCACTCAAACACTGTGTGTTGTGCACTGGGTCAGGCATAGGCAAGTCTTCTTCACTTGGTCTTGAGGAGTGTGCTGTGTTTATGTTCTCCTGACATTCTACAGAAGAGAGAATTTCTAATAAAACTCTCTTTTCCCCTTACTTTTTCCTAATTCCCTCTTAGATATATAATTATTACTGGACTGATTTGCCCATTTCTGTATACATAAGAATCAGAGACACATATCAGAATGCTGACCTCAGAAAGCCCAAACTTGACCTGTTCTCCAAGGAGAATGTAAACAGACACAACTTGGTTGAAACTTTGCTATGAACTACTACGGACAAGAGAAAAATTTTCTGAGGATATTAGAAGGAAAAATCCATACTCCTCTCCCTACATTCTAATCTCAGCCTATCATAGGGAGTTCAGACTCACACTCAACTACTTTTGTGCTTCTACCCAAGGGAGGAGGAATGGCTGCTTAGAAAATAATATCCTAAAATTTCTTGGACCATTTTTTTAATGGATCAATTTGCCTAAATGCTTTAATCTATCTCTTCAACTTTGTCCTTTTGCTTTGGGTGCCAATGCCAAGACACAGTCTGCCTCCACATTTTGAAAGTACCCAATGTACTGGTTATCTTAGGTTTGTGGGAGAAGTGAAAAGTTAACTAGCCTGTGGCCCAAGCCATGTTTCCTAATTCATCTTTTACTGGAAAGCTATGACATAAGGGTTTTAGATCCCTTATAATGATTAGTAAATTAGTCCTTTTTCCCACTTGCTGAGAGATAATTTATATTCTTCTTACCTCAAGGTATTATATTTTTTAAAAATTTAGACTTATGTCCCTGCAACAATTACTAAAAAGCCAAGTTGAGTACAATCCCCTTATCAGTTTTCACATCTAGTAAAAAATTATAGCAAGTTATGTTGGGACCTCAGAAGTTAAATGGAAAAAGGAATGAAGACAAAACTGGGAGAGCCAAGGGCTGAGAGAACAGATTCTATTCAAAAAGTAAGTTCCATAATTAAAAATATATTGTCCAAAGGCATATGTTCAATTCAACCTTGATCCTATCGGGTGTGTTCTCCAGAGTCCAGTCTGGTGTGTAGAGAGGTGATTCACTAAGTACTGGTACTAAGTGTGTCTAGAAAGCAGTGGTTCGTAAAGTCAGGGAAGGATAAAAGGGGTTGGTTCCAGATGGTCTCTCTCTGTTGAATGGCTCGAGGGATAGGAATAGGATCTAGATGTGTAGGGGATAAGAATGGCATGAAATATGCAGTATGATAGGATCCAGATAAATGAGCTAGAGTCAGGGCGTGGCCTCAAAATTTACAGCTGTGAGATCAATTTCAGAGGTAGAAGGGTGACTGGGAAGGCTTCAAACTCTTACACTGTCATTTGCTATGTCTGTGACCAGGGTCTTCATTTTTCTCCTCTCTAAACTGAATATACTATCCTATAAAACTGTTGTGAGTTATGGATTATGTACAAAAACATCAACTTAGAACAGGCTCTAAACAAGTGGCAGTTGCTCTCGTTTCTGTAGTTGTTGATGTCATCACTTTTTATTATTATAATCATCATCTCATTCTCATCGTTATTAATAAATTTTCCACCGCTTTCTTTCAATTATAGAAGTCTGGCCTCCTCAGACCAAGAAAGTTACTATTAATTGGTGCCTAATTGCATTTACCACATCAAAGCCCTTGACACTGACTGTCTTGATGCTCAAAGAACTTCATCAAAATACCTCGGATGCCTTCTCTTTGAGTGAGAAGGTGCTAGTGGAAGATTACATCCACCCCAGGGAAGGACCAGTCATGAAATGGTAGACCCAGAGGGGTAAACAAAATGACAAGGTGGCCAACAGTACTCAGGGCTGGGAGGGGAGAGGATGACTGCAAAACCCTTTTATCCCAGAGGCAGCGAAGTACATTTTATCTTCTCAACACAATCATGGAACCTTGAGCTAGCACAAAACAACAGCAAGAGTAACCCAGTTGGGCATCTGTATATTAGATTAGGCTTTTGGAATTTCAAGCCTATTTTGGTCAAAAGGGCTGAATGAAAACCCTCTTCTAATTGGGTAAATGAACCCAGAAGACATTTTTGAGTGTGTAGTGTGTTCTCAATTCTGCCATAAAGACTGTGGTGTGATGGTGGCTATAGCTTCCCAAAGAATAAAATATTGTGTACTTTCCTTTTTTGACCTTCCTTGCCACTGTAATGTTATATTTGATTTTGTGATTAATGTTCCTCTATCCAATTAGCCAGTAAGCTAGGGGTTGTGGCTACCTTTTCTCATTATTATATCCTTTCTGTTTCCAACACTTTTTTGCTATGTGAGGTTGATCCAGGCACTGGCCTCACCAGAGGTTATGCGTTCTTAAAAATAAAAATTGAGACATGCTTGTTGTGCTAATTAAATGAGATAGTGTTTGTGATGTTCCCTGGAACTTACAAAGCCCTATCAAATATTCCTTTCCCATTCTTTTTCTACTCTTTTTCATTATAAATAAAATTACCCTAAATTAATATATGTTATAGAGTGTGTAAGAAGTTCCCAAGAATTACTGCATTAAATTCTCGTAACAGTTCTATAAAGTGTGCAGAGAAATTGATATTGTCCCCTTTTATTGTTTAGGAAGTAGAGATCCAGTAGTTTTATGTGCAGCCAACTCAAGGGCCAGAATTATGAACATGAATCTTCTAGCTCATGGTTCAGTGTTTTTCCTGCTAAAATAGAGCACTGCTTAGCAGTACTACAAGAACCACATCTTATCCATTTTATAGTTAAGAAAATAGCAATTTAGGTCCCTCTGAGCCTGGGTTTTCTCATGAAAGGTAAAGATTGAAATACTACTGTATGAGATAATAGTTGTGAGGATTAAATGACACAATGTATGCAGATCCACATGGGTTTCAAATAGCAGGTGTTCATAAAAAGTTAACTTCATTCCTCTAATTGCTTGCTCATAAAGTTAAAAGATCACAGTTTTTACTTGTTCACATGTAAAAGCTGTCATGAATTTAGGATATATATATATCTCCTAAAATGCCTTTGAAATAAGTTCACATTTAATTTGGAGGGAGAGAAATTGAATGAGTTAGTCAAAAGAGAAGACTGTGGGCTAAAATCTTGCCCCTGGCACTTACCAACTTGGTAATTTTGCAAGACCTCCTTAACATGAGACTTTGCTTCTTTGTAATAAAAATATATTAAATTATCTAGGTAGTACCTGACCCAAAAAAGAGTTGTATACGTTTTATAAATGACGGCTATTACTACTATTACTACTACAAGTACAACAACAAAAACAACTGCTACTACTACTTCTACTGCTACTATTTCATGATCACTAATGCTATCATTATCACGGTTTTCAGTAGACAGAAGGAACATTTGTTTCGAAAATGATCAGTACATTAAGCATTGTATTAGTTTCCTAGGGTTGTCATACAAAGCACCCCAAACTAGGTGGCCTGAAACAATAGAAATGTGTGGTCTCTCAGTTCTTGAGGCTAGAAGTCTGAAATTAAGATGTTGGTTACAATTGCCAATGGCTATAGGAAAGACTTTTTCCTTACCTCTTCCAGCTTTTGGTGTTGGCAGGCATTTCTTGTAGACCTGTCAGTCCAATCCTTGCTTCTGTGGTCAAATGGACTTCTTTTCACTATATGTCTTCATATTGTCTTCCCTCTGTGCTTGTCTATTTCTATGGTCAAATTTACCCTCTAACAAGACCAGTCCTATTGGATTGGGGCCAATGACCTCATCTTAACTAATTACATCAGTAATAACCCTATTTCTAAATGAGGTCACATTCTGAGATACTAACAGGACTTCAACATATCTTTTTGGGGACACAATTCAACCCATAATGAGCACCCATGAAAGAAGTTTCAGTCTATTCTCAGTGATTTCAGAATTCATGTAGTCACTCAGATGATCTGAATTTTGCTGGCTAAAAATCAAGCCTCTTCCTATGGTACTGACTTCTGTACTTAGGCAAATCAAACTGGATTTCTAGAAAGTTAATGAAAATCACAGAATGGAGTCTTCAGACTGCCACAAATAGCTATGTGAGACTTTTAAACAATTGTGAACAAATGAGAGAAACCTTCAGATCTTTGTTCAGGAGACATGCTTTGTCCCATTTAAACGCCAGCAGATAGAAAACTTGCAATACGTGAATGGAAGAGTTGCTATCTAACTTTACACCTGACACCATCATGGGAAGCAAGCACAATTAAGAGAGTTTGAGGAAAGAACTGGGATCTGGGAGATTGAAAGTCAGCTGGAGACCACTGAGTTCAGCTCCTAGTTTTAAATAGGTCCCATGTCATTCTTTGGCAGACCCTGGGTCCATTGAGCTGAGTAATGGGACAAAGCAATTGGAAGTGTCAGACAGGGTTAATGCTATAGATAAGAAAATGCTGAAAGGAGAGTGACCTATACTCCACTCTGGGACAAAAAGGAGCCTAATATTTCTTCCTCTGTTCTTCCTGCCCCATGTCCGCATGTCACAGGGAGATAGAGGTGATTATAAAACCAGCTGATCAGGAAGGGAGAGGTGATTTTTAGGCTCAGGTGAGTTGGTGAAAGAGTAATAATACTTCGTCTTTTTTCTATTCTGATTATAGGCATAAAAATAAATACTAATGAATTATCATTGCCCTTTATATTTCTGTAACTCTCACAGAATTCTATGAAGCAGGGGCCTCTGGTAGGCAGAGTAATGGACTCCCACGATGTCAATATCCTAATCCCTGCAACCTGTGAATATCCTACCTTGCATGGCAAAAGAGACTTTGCAGGTGTGATGAAGGCTCTTGAGACAGGGATATCATCCTGGATTATCAGAGTGCGCCCAATGCAATTGCAAGAGTCTTTATAAGAAGGAGGCAAGATGGTCAAATTTGTCAGAAAAAAAAAGTGACAATGGAATCAGAGGTCGGAGTGATCCTCTTTGAAGACAGAAGAAGTGGCCAAGAGGCAAGGAATGTAGGTAACCTCTGGAAGCTTGAAAAGGCAGGGAAATATAATACAGTCTTCTCTAGAGACTCAGAAGGAACACAGCCCTGCTGACACCTTAACTTTAGTCTTCTGACTCCCAGAATTAGGAGAGAACATACTGTATTGTTTTAAACCACTAAGTTTGTGGTAATTTGCTACAGCATCTATAGGAAAGTAACAGGGTCATTTTGGGAGGATAGTACATTTTAAAGAGTAAATGAAGAAACACAGGACTTAAGTGGCTCAATTTCAAACACATATTAAACAGCAGTGTAGTTTCTTCATTTAATTTTGCTTTCGTTTTTGAGTAACCCATCCATACATACTTGTTGAGAACCAAAGAAGTTCCCAGCACCGCTCATTGCGTTTCCTACTTTAAGTGTAACAAGGGCTTCTGAGACATACAATGAATCTTTCTTTTTTTTTTTTTTTTACCAATTTTTGGAACATTTAGATTATGTATTTATTTATTCATTTTTTATATTAAATTTTATTGAAGTATAATTGATTTACAATGTTGTGTTAGTTTTGGATGTACAGCAAAGTGATTCTGTTATATATATATATTCTTTTTCAGATATATATATATATCCTTTTCCCATATAGGTTATTACACAATATTGAGTATAGTTCCCTGTGCTATATAGTAGGTATTTGTTTATCTATTTTATATATAGTAGTGTGTATACCTTACTCCCAAATTCCTAATTTATCCCTCCCCCCACCTTTCCCCTTTGGTAACCATAAATTTCTTTTCTACGTCTGTGAATCTGTTTCTGTTTTGCAAATAAATTCAATTGTATCATTTTTTTAGATTCCCATATAAGTGATATCTATGATATTTGTCTTTGTCTGACTTATTTCACTTAGTATGATAATCCCTAGGTCCATCCATGTTGCTGTAAATGGCATTATTTCATTCTTCTTTATGGGTGAGTAGTATTCCATTGTGTGTATATGTGTGTGTGTGTGTGTGTGTGTGTGTGTGTGTGTGTATACCACATCTTCTTTATCTATTCATCTATCAATGGACATTTAGGTTGCTTCCACGTTTTGGCTATTGTAAATAGCACTGCAATGGACACTGGGGTGAATGTATCTTTTTGAATTACAGTTTTCTCTGGATATATGCCCAGAAGATGTTGGAGTCATCACTGAAGTAGACACTGGGCAGGAGAATAGGAGCTCTGAGTAGGAGGCCTCTTTGACAAAGGAAGACTCAAGGGGGTGGGCAAGACTCATGCAAAAGAAGCAGGGCTGGGTCTGGACTTTACAGAAGATGGGAAGGCAGCTTTAGGCTTGTGTCTGGCCCCACTGGGTAAGGAGACTGGGGGATCAGGAGAGATACTCTGTCTAGGAATCAAGGCAGTGCAGCTAGCCCTTTCCCTACATTATCTCTCAGGTACTTGTATGTGGTAGATGGAGTGTGGGAAACAGAGGAACCCAAAAATGTACCTCAAGAAAGAAATGGTTTGCCCTTGGGCACCGTGAGAGGAGGACTCACTTGGAGAACTCAGATCGTCCTGGCTCCTGGGCCAGAGCTCCTCCCCACCACGCACCCCAACTCCACAGCCTCCAAGACAAAAGCACTTGGCACATAGAACCCACAGGTTATAATGGGTCTAGATGAATTTTTGACTTTTCTACAGAGCAGCTGTGTCTCTAGACAAATGGTTGAACTTTCCTAATCACTTTGCCATTGTGAAAGACAGGTGTGAAAGCTGTTGGAAATTGGAAGCTATTTTACCTGGTAGGAGTTAATTGTGCTAACCCTCTTGGAACGCTGTATTTTTTTTTTTTTTTTTACTCAAAATAACCCCCCTTTTGAGAGGTGAGAATTTTATATCTTTTACTTATACATTTCTTTGAAACATATTATTTTCAGTAAATATTAATACCTCTGTAAAACTGAAATAGTATCTATCATCACTATGATATTACTAATAGTACAACTGATAACAATGGTAGCCAATATTTATCAGGTTCTTATCATATGAAAGTTGCCAAATTGGTGTATAAGACATGTATTATCATTATACCTCACAACAATAAAGCAAGACAGGATGCATTGTTATCTCCATCTCAATGATAAGGAAACTGAGGCTCAGGAAGGAGTGGTGACCCACTCAATAAAGTCAGCCTGTGGTAGAAAACGTGTTGCAACCAAAGCTTTCTGACTCCCAAATTGTGAACTTTATCCGATGAATCATGCTGTGACTTAACGGTGAACACTTCATTTTTAAATTTGAAAGTCCAAGTCATAGCATCATATTATACAAGCTTGCAGTGGACATTTAAGATTATTTATGGAATTGAATTTTCACTTTGAACTTGGGCATCGGATTTGTATCAAGCTATTTTGTACATCAGAAAAGAGGGAGCCACTGAATCACGAAGAAACACATGGAAAAAGTAAACACTGATGCTCTAAAATTATTAGTAAAAATACATCAATTGAACACATCCTCTCAGGGCGTGTCCTGTCGTACAGATGCTGAAATATAAATACCAAAGTGTTAGGACACGGGTTGATTGCCCGCATTCTCTCATTTTAATAAGGCAGCCTCTTGGTCTCAGTAGTCTCCAGGGCAGGTGGGAGAACACTGGTATATAAGCTCTCTACCCCCAACAGATGTTTTCCCCAGAGACACATTAACCACATGAAGCAATTGGTCATTAACCAACTGAGTGGAGGTCGGCATTGCTAGATTAGGGGGAGAATGGATCCTGTCTCTGACATTGCTCCCTCTTGTTTCCTCTGAAGTCATCACACATTTAATACAGACCCCTCTACCGCCACCCAAGTATATCATGATAGATCACACAAACAACTTGGGCCAGCAGTCGTAAACAGCAACTTTACTGATTAATTGATTGATTGGTTAATGAAGTTTCTGGATTTGAGGATAACTCATCGATCCTTTGGAAAAAGGACCCAAAACTATTGTGGAAACAAATCACTAGGGCAAGATGCACGAGCTTAGCTTATTCCCTTAGCTTTGAATGAAGGGAAAGACTAAAAGTGTATAGAAATAGCATTCTTTGAACTATTTAAAAAGTCCTCTTGGGGCCTTTTCTTGATCCACTGAGAAAAATATTTTTAGGAGGAAGAGTTTATAACCAACAGTCCTGTGTGTAAAGACCACCACTTCTTTACCAGACAAAACACACTGTGCATGAATAGTCTAGCTGCTCTCAGACTGGCTACGAGTAAGACATACTGGGATGAATTAAAAACAGAGGTTCTTATGAGCCATCCAAGACTTTCTTAATCAGGATCTGGTGGGGCTTTGAAAACTTCTCTCAGTGATGCCAATGTCCAACCAGTTGGGTAACTGCTGTACTGGTGCCTTTTTTCTTTTCTTCAAATTATGAAAAGCATTGAAAAATTCAACCTTCTTAAGCACTTTAAGCTGATCATTTTTCATCACTTGTTCCAAGATTACATTAAACACTTTACCTACAGCAGGTGAAATTCTCATGGTTGTAGCGCCCCTCCTAGTGGCCCTGTGCTCATATGCTGTGATGCTCATATGCTGTGATGTCCTGCCCCATATATAGTCTGTCTGTCAAAAACAGGCAGCAAAATAGAAGCCGTACAGGTATGTGTAGGGGGGCGGGTCCCAGTAATCATGGTATTTCACTCTTGAGCAGACTTCTACAGAGAAAAAACAACAAACGTTGACCTTTCTGTTCTTTTAATCCTTGCAACAACTCAGTAAAATAGGCAGGGCTGGGTAGATAGGGAGCTGAACCCCAAAGAGGTTATGCAATCGTTCTAAGATTGCACAGGCTAGAAGTTGTTCCAAAGAACCACTTCTACTTGGAACCAAACTCAGGTCTTCTGACTCAGATTAGGCTGTCACTGATTAGGCAATAATGAATAAACATGTGTACACACCCAAACACACACACTTAAAATATACACACACACACACACACAAAGACACCTATGATCTGGATCAACCAGATGAATTTATTTAGTGATTGCCCTATAGCTAGGCTAGTAGAGCATGACTGATATGTCTCTCTTAAATGTATATTTTTCATCTAAGTTTTTGATATTTTAGTTTAGGTAAATATCTATATACTAATGAGTTAACTGTACAATGTATTATAAGCTCCTACAGTTTGTGTTAAATATTAGCTCATCAGTAGTCTTCCATCTGGCTGTTTCTCCACCAATGCACGCTTACCCTTCCCATTTCAGGGCTTTCTCGTCTATAAAATGGGTGATCATTGGGATTTAGCTTTGACATTCTATGGCTTTTGTTTCTATTCTTTGTTCTATATGATATTCCTTTGACCACCAACTCTGCCTGCACAATTCCTATTCAGATGATATGGCTCCAGATGTCAGCCTTGGGATCCAGGATGGGCAATAATGCTACTTCTTGCTCTGAATGGTTGTGGTATATTATCTGTACTTTCTCATGTTTCACTTCCTCCCTTATATTTTAGTTTTTCTTTTTCCATAAGCACCTTCTTCATCTTGTTGAACTGTGAACCTGCCTCATTCAACTAAGAGGCCCTTGGTCCTAGAACAGTATAGTGAAAGGGAGAAGCTAACACTTTTGGAGGGCTGCAAGACGAGAACGATTATTATATTCAATTAGTATAATAGGTAATAGATAAGGAAACCAGGCACAAAGAGGTTAAGTAAGTGGCCCAAAGTCACATAACAATTAAGTGGCAGTAGAAGAATCTATCCTGTAACCGCTAGGCTAACTATCCCACTCCTATGCACTTAGTGAAGGAAATTTATGAGCTACACCAAGTCCAATCTCTTTTATACCTTGTAAACCTATTTCCTCCATCAGAAAGGAAGGAAACAAGAAGGATCTGGTCATGTGTTTTTACCAGGGCATTGGATGAATCTTCGCCACTGATGGCCAAGGCACCAACCGAATGAAGGTGGAAACGGAGGGCACCTTGGCCAGTTGGGTGCGGTTATTTGCTTTCAGGGGCAGCTACACTGTGGGCCCTAAATGAATTCAGGGGAAACTACTATTGGCAAACGTTAATAACCACAAATAAATCCTCTGTTGTTTCCTCACCACTTCAGTTTTTTACCTAATGTCTCAGTCAGTACCTAGAAAAACAAAGACACAGACTCCACGAGCCTGGAGCTATTCTCCTGGGACAAGTTGAAAATGAAAAAGAAATCAGCAGTCCTGGATAGAATCAGTTTCATACTTGTTTTATAACAATTGCACCAGGTAGAGCAGTGAAACACTGTAAGTCTTTGGGACCATTTTTAGAAACAATTTTGAAGCTCACGTTTTAAAGGAGATGCTATATTTTAGGGCAGTAATGGCAAATATTTTCTCTAAAGGAATAGATGGTAATTATTTTAGACTTTGGGGGCCAAGGGACCAAACTGAGGATGTTGATATAACAAGGGAGACTAGAAAAAAGCCCCATTGGCCTGGGGTGGTCCAGGGCCATCTGGGGTGGTGAGCATGCTTTGGGCTTAGGTCCTGACAGATATTCTTCAGAGGATCTGCAACTGGAGGGAGGAGGGAGTCATGCTGTGTCAGGGGAAGTGTTCCCTCACTTTTTATTGTTGTGCAGCACCAGATCCAGATGCCCTTTTCTCTTCCAGAGAGCCTGGCCTTCTTAACTAGTGAGGTTGGCTGGGGCTACTCATTGAGATTCCAGATTTCTGTCTTCCAGTCCAAGACCCCACCACTCAGTACCCAGCAGTTACCAAAGAGCAGAGTTCCCAACATGTAGGTTGCAACTAGTGCAGGGTGTGGCCAATGGCAAGGCATCTAGGGGTGGAATGGGGACCTGGAGTGGAAAGAACTCTGGCTTGCTTTGCATGACTCAAAATGCTAGTCTGCTAGAGCAGTGCCATGGGCTGTACTAAAGAGGCAGCAGCCTGGATTTTGCCCACAAGCAACCTCTGTTTTAGGACATGGCTGAACATGATAGGACCATACTGAAGAGATGCACTAGAATAAATGGAAACTGGAGAAACATGTTTCTACAAAGAAGCTGAGAAGACAGGTCCAGATGACGATAGTCCAAGAGGCAGATTTTGGAAGATGTAGGCATGTGAAGTAATTGGCATCATGGACGTTACCAGGAAGGTTGAGGCTAGTGTCATGGGCAGGGATTTTACAGTGACGGGATCTCAGAAGTCAGTGCTTCCTCTTCCCTATAAAATAACTATATATTCCTGTCTGTTGCCATGTGACTCGTGGGACCTTTCTGTGGGAACATTGCTCCTGTCTCATTATCAGGTTTGGCCACACCATATGATTTGATTAATGAAGTTTGGAAGAACCAGTGACATAATGCTAGGTTTATAAAACATTCCATGATTTCTGTCAATAATTCCCTTGTTCCTTCTGCCAAGAAAATATCCATACTTCTTCATTTTGGATTTTGAAGCAGCTGCAAAGCCATGTTGTCACTCAGCCCACATGTCATTGCAACTGAGAGATAAAACTCTGTTTTTATAAGCCACTGAGATTCTTGAGGTCATTTGTTACTGCAGCAAAGCTGACTGATACAAGGTGAAAATTAGAATTGCAGAAATGAAGTTTCTGTTAGTGAAGCCTGTTACTGGATAGTCAGATCCAGATACCAGGCTAAGGGTTAAGGCCAGGACTCCAGCTCCTACAATGATAAGATAAGCCAGGACATGATGTCTAGAGACCCTGTTCCCAGGATACTTGACAAGATGCTGGGACAGGAATTTAGATTTAAGAAATAGTTTGTCTTCCCTGAGCTACAAGGTTAGGGCTAGCAGTAATAACCCTGACCCAAGCTGAGTCATTCAATTTCCTGTGTATTAAGAGTTTCTTACTTTATATCAGGAAGCAGACCAGGAGCTAAGGATTCAGAGACAAATAAGAAGGCAAAGATCAGTTACTCATGGTGGGGAGGGTACATCATGAAGTTTCTGTAGGAGGACACTGGGTCTTGAAGGATGAGTAGATGAGTAGATTGAGGGACTAACATGTATAACACCATGGAAGCCCAAGGACTGACCGAAGTTCCTTAAATCACTCTTGCCTATTCAAGATTGGTTCAAGAGCACTTCCTCAAAGTAGCTTCATGAACCACCTGTGCCAGAAGCAGCTTCATGAAATTAACAGGTCCCGTGACCCCAAATCTGCTGAATCAGAGTTTCTAGATCTGAAGCCTCAGAGTATGCAAAATTGATCCTCCAAGTGACTCTGCATTCAAGTTTGAGACCCAAGGATGCAGCACAGGGGGCTCAGACTGAGCTACACATTGAATCATCTGGGCTTTTAAGCTTTTTTTTAGCTTTTAAGACATAGGTGCCTGGACCTCACCCCAGAAATTCTCATTTGATTGATCTGGTATAGGGCTCAAGCACGGGTATGTTTTAGAAGTTTCCTAAATTTATTTTGATGCACACTCAGTTTGAGAATCACTGGTATAGAGAAAAAAAAATCAATTCATAGTTATTGCATATCCATCATGAATATCATGAAGATAACATCCAGGGCACTGTTGTGGCTAGAGTAGTAAAACTGATAATGGTCTTTCTTAAAAGGAGCTCAAAATATTGAAAGCTGATGGGAAGATGGTGCCTGGCACAGGGTAATCATTCAAAGTCATAAGTTGAGTGGATTAATAAAGAGACATATATCCAAAAAAGGTTGAGAATTTAAACCAAGCCTTCTAGGTTATTCTAACTGAGGTTCAGGAACCACTGTCCCAGAGACAGTGTGGGAAAGGGGTGGGGAGGCGTGGGGTAGGGAGAGGAGAAAAACCTGAGTGTAGCTGAACCTCAAGAAGCCAGGAACCAGGCCTTGACAGGATGATCTGGCTCAAAGAACACAGGGACTTAATTCTCATTGTCTTGAGGGCCTGGAGCTTTTTATGTTCTTGCTTCTAACACCAAACTTATTCTCAGAACATGTGCTAAGTTATCTACCAGTTTCGGGTTTTGCTTATTGCATTTTCAGAATTAAATTTTCAAGAGCAATTGCCACAATACAATTTTGTGAACTTGTAGCACTGAACATTTCTAATTAGGTTGCTAGAGCCCTTAGCCAAATTACTGCAAATGTCATCTCTCTGCTCTCTTTTTGATGCAAAAATGTAGGGCAGTCTGCAATATACACAATTTAATCTTAATGCAGGCAGATGCTGCTCATGGTGACAGAAGGGTCTGTATTCCATTAACCCAAAATATGCTTAGGCAAGCAATTCCCTCATTACACAGCTTGCATCCAAAAAGATGTTTCTGTCTTTCAAGCAAGCTGCTACTTTAGCAATTAGTTGTCCATAAAAATGTGAGTAATCGCCCTATCTCTGGATGGTTGGTGAGCTGATCACACCCATGGGCCAGCCTTGGCCATTCCAAGTCTCCTCTGCTGGCACTGTCCCAGGTTTCAGAGATTCTGCTTCATTAGGACATATGACAGCATTGATGAGTGAATTTCCAGCCTTGTCATTTTTCTCTTTAGAAGAAATTGTATTCATTTAGAGAAAACGTTTTTTGTAAATTCTGATTTGGTCAGCCTCATGACCTAACTCCCTTGCCTTTGTCCTCCTAGTCCCATTTTTTCACACTTAGTTCCTTAAATTCTTCCAAGGGGAGGCTCATCCCTACACCCCAGCCTAGACCAATTCCTGTGCAAACAAATCATAACAAAACAAAATGAACGATGGATCAAGGGGAATAGTAATCACCAGCATTGAATACTCACTATGTGTGAGGCATTGTATTGGGCCCTTTAGATCTCATTTAATTCTGGCTGCAGTTCAAGGAATGTGAATTATTATCCCCAATTTACAGACAGAAAACTGAGTCAGTGAAAATAAGTGTCATGAAATAACTAGCTACTTAGCATCCGACTGTGTAACTCTTTCTTACAATGTCCTAAACAACATAGCCATGGGTGTTAAAAGTAGATATCCTTTCAGACTTGGAATCCTCAGCCCCATGAGCAATGGACTCCCAAGGCATGTACCACATTTCTATGTGCATGTCCTCTGGAGATGAAGCTGGTTTCTCAAGAATGTTTGTTTTCTAGACTCTGGGGTCTGCTACCTATGGATAATCATCTAAAATAAAGCTTACTTAAACCCAAAACTCTTGAGAATTTTTTACTCCAGGCTCTTCATTGTTGAGATTGATCCACTAATTAGAACCAGACTGGATTCTCGGCCCTCACCAGGAGAATCCCCTCTGTCTTCATTTGGGAGACAGACAGAGAAAACGTGCATGCTTGTGGGAACTGAAATCCTCCTTATCACAGAACCAGAACCACATAAAAATAGACTCTTTGCATCTTCTCATTATTCACAACCTTGGTTATGAACTGATTTTCCTGATCTATTTCTTTGTCCTATTACATGTTGGTCTGGTTTTATAAGCTTATAAGCTTTCTGCTTCATGAGTTCATTTTTACTTTTAACCCCATTTTCCCCTGGCTTCTCAAAGGTGACTGTAAGTTTCTGTTTTACCAATCATTTGGTTTCTCTCTGGCCATACTGCTGTCACCTTACGTGAATTCTCACTCATTTCAGTCTTCCTCTACCTTCTAGTTCAGTGCCAACTAGAAATCTCATAAGCACCTTAATGACTCTTTCTTCTCACTGTTGACATTCATCCAGAACAGTGTCCTATGGATGCTTATTCCTAAATATCCTTGAGGTTCTTTGCTTTTCTTCCATTACCTTTCCTACTTTCCTAGCTCTAGACCCTCATCACTTTATCATCTAGGTTAGGAGAATAAATGCGCTCCACATCTCCTCTCTGACATCCTGGTATTCTATTTTCTCCTTTTCCATCAGGGTGATCTTTCTAAAGATCATGCCCCTCCTTTTTAAAACCCTTCAATGGATACCCATACTTTCAAGATAAAGTCCAAACCCCTTATGATATCTATCTTATCTATATTTCAAATTGTATTCATTTTTCAA
This sequence comes from Balaenoptera ricei, assembly GCF_028023285.1. Lineage (NCBI taxonomy): Eukaryota > Metazoa > Chordata > Mammalia > Artiodactyla > Balaenopteridae > Balaenoptera > Balaenoptera ricei. Next base: position 92,752,669 of record NC_082651.1, read on the forward strand.
ACTCCAATAGAAATTTCCTATTTGTCTATCTCAGCTTACTCTACCCCCAAACACTTACTATTATAGCATTTCTTAAATTAGACCATAACTATTTATCATGAGCTGTGCTCGCTGCTCTGAACTTTAGATGCCTTGACCAGGCAAACACTGAGTCTAGGCAATTTCTATATCCCCAAACATAGAACAGTGCTTGGCACTTATTGGGTGTGTAATAATTGTATGCTAAATGAATGGATGAGTGAATCAGTTAATGGTGGAAACAGAGGTCAGCATCACCATTCCCTTCCTTCCTGCTGGGTTCAGAGTGTTTGCTCACATCCACCTATGGAACAGTGCGTGGCTTATTCAGATATATATTGATAGATGGAGGTAGTCGCGAAAAATCAGTGAAACTGCCCAGCTTCTTTTAGATCAGACGTATGCCAAGCTAATTCAACTGGCCTTTATGCTGTAGAAAACCTTCATCCAAAGCATTTACTTTTTTTAAAAAATTAATTAATTTATTTTTGGCTGTCTTGGGTCTTCGTTGCTGCACTCAGGCTTTCTCTAGTTGTGGCGAGCGGGGGCTACTCTTCGTTGCGGTGTGCGGGCTTCTCATTGCAGTGGCTTCTCTTGTGGTGGAGCACAGGCTCTAGGCGCAAGGGCTTCAGTAGTTGTGGCATGTGGGCTCAGTAGTTATGGTGCACGGGCATTGTTGCTCCATGGCATGTGGGATCTTCCCTGACCAGGGCTCGAACCCCTGTCCCCTGCATTGGCAGGTGGATTCTTAACCACTGCGCCACCAGGAAAGTCCCAAAGCATTTACTTTTTAAACTCAAATTTGCATATGCTGTTAGCTGTGGAAGGGGAGATGAGGTTGGAAAATTATTCTGAAATAGGTTTTTGTGACTGCAATCAATAGGGGATAAAAGCAGGAGGGTTGATCATGTTGATAACAGAGAGAAAATGAAAACTTGGTTGTGGAAGGAGCAGGCTCAGTGAGTGATATTCCTCTTGCCTCTAACCTCAGTGACATTAGGACAGAATGAAGTCAAGTGATGGTCTCTAGAGGGGGCCTGTCATTCCACCAGCTACTTATGAGCACCATTGTGGAACAGGCACTGGGCTAGGCTCCCAGAATAAAGAAGTAATAGAGACGAGGTCCCTGCTCCCGGTGTGATGTGGAGGAGGGACACACAATAGGTAATTACAAGGCAATATGGAGAGTGCTAGACTAGAGAATGGACTAAGTACTCTGCAAGTACATTAGGAATGAAAGACGTTGTCCCTAGAGATCGTGGGAGAGCTTTGCAGGGGTGACATTTGAGTTGAATGTGGAAGGGCGATTCAGGGAAAACAGCATTCCAGCTGGAGAGAAGAGTTTGCATAAAATCCCCAGTGTGAGAATTGACATGGTCAAGTAGTGATGCAAGTGGCAATGGTGAATGAGAGGAGGTGTGGCAAATAAGTCTGAGGAGGATGTTGGGCAGAGTCTTTGGCACTTCATGCTTCGGGATCTCGGAGCCAGTGGAAGAGGTGAAAGAGGGCTTGGCTTGACCTCACTAACTGTATATTCAAGGGCTTCTTGTGGCTTGAAGCTTGTATAATTTAGGAAATTCTCTATAATTTAAAGAAGGTTTACTAATAGAAAATTAAGTACATATTTGTGAAAGTGAGGGGCTCTGAGCTCATTAGCCTCAAGGTACATTCTCTCTGGTTCATAGAAGTTGGATTTGATTGGTATAAAATGTCCTTACTCTTAAATAAATTCTGAGGATAAAGAGGGACTTGCTTTGCTAGAAAGAAAACTGGTAGAACCATAAAACAAATAGAAACCCAGTTTAGAAGGACTGAGCTGGCCTCCATAAAGATGTCCTCTATCTGCCTCTGGAAAGCTGTCCTATCTCTCTTTATATAGAGATGGCAGTTTGCATCTTTTGACAATCCTATCACCGTATTGTCAGTTTTGCCTCCTGCTCCTCCTGAAAGGGTACCGATCCAATGAGGGAAGGAGGTGGGAAAGACTAAGGGAGATGAGGAATTTTATTTTTAAGATTGCCATATATCCCATGTATAAATAGATATAGTTAACATTCCAGTAATTTGTTTATGGAAGAAAGTGTGATCAAAACTCATCCGAAATAATTAATCTATACATGCCATTTCTTTCCCTTTCTGAACATCTCAGGAAAGAGAACATGGAGAAAAATATTGCTGACTTCCTCCAAGATTTTCTGCTTGTCACGTGTCATATACCAGTCAGCTAGTTTGGATTTCTGAGCATTCCTGACGCTATCTGTGTCCCTACTATCTATAGCATACTGTAGGTGAGGTCAATTCACTTGTAAACTCCTCACAGCTCATAAAGGACAGAGTTCACCTTTGAAACCTCGTCTTACCAACTCCTCAAATTAGTCATTTCCCATTAGGAATTTTATTTTCTTAAGGGCATCACAGTTTGAAAAAATATTGCGGGCCATCTAGGGCACCCACAAAAATTCCAATTTGCTTTCAAAATAATGCAGCCCTTAAAGAATTTGGGATATTGCCTGGTGTTACTCATTAGAAATTATGGGAATAAACACGAGTAATTTCTCATGATTCTGCCATGCTATTTCTTGACTCAAATGCCCTCATTAGAAGTCCATCCCCTGCCCTCCTCCTCCCCATGCTGGTGTGCAGACATGACTGATGCATGATGGCATCACAGCCCAATTACACAGCATCATGTAGTTCTTTCACTAACTGGAATGAACTGGATATTCCTATCATGAGTGTTTTGATTTCTTGCCCAGGAGACTTTATTCTCTCTACTCTCACTTCTGGAGTCATTCCCCGCATTCTAATTTATTAAATACTATCTTACTTTCAGAGCTAATTTTGACACTTGCATGGGACCATGTCTCCAAGCATGTGTAGGGTCTTCCCTGTATCATCTTATTTAAGTGTGTATCCATTCTCTTGTCTTCTGTAATTGACTATGGCTTTTTCAAGGATATAATCAGTGTCTGGTTCATCTTTATATCTCTCACAGCATAAGCTGAATGTGTTTTTATAATTGCTTGAATGAATGGGTAGATACATATAGGTATAATGACCTTTGACAAACCTTATTACTTCTGTAATATCTCCATACTAATAGAACTCGATTAGAGCAGCTAGCAACTTTATGAACTCTTTTCAACTTTCATACTATATATTGGTTCTCAGAAAGCCCTAAAAGAGCTTTATGTATTTCAGTGATAGGAGGAGAGCCATTTCTGATGGAGAGATTTATCCATACAGGTGATTTCACATGTTTCTTCTCCATATAACAGACAGATATAATCATCTCTTCTTAAAGAAGGGAAAGCTAACTTGTCTAACATGAAGAGATTAAACTTAAGTGAGTGGAATTTAGTCACATTTCTATGCAATTGGCTACAGACATTTAAATCAGTGTCCTTCCTAGGATCGATATTCTTTCTCAGTGACAGAGACTGTTAAGTGCCTTGTGGGAAACATCATGAAGATCTGAAGAAAAAAACTATATAAATTCAAGGGATTAAAAGTTTGAAAAGTGGAGAAAAAGAAAGTCAGGAAAGTATCTGTCAAAACAGTCATTGCAAGAGGGATAAAAGTGTAAGTTCCTCTCCACAATTTTTAATCTTCTTCCTCTCTCTCTCTCTCTGTCTCATAAAACAGAGAAATGCCATAAACATGGTGAATCATAGTACTAGCAAGGAAAGGAATTTGATGAGGTTGTCCAACATATATCTATTGACTAGAAGGAAACAGTGGATTCAAAGCTGGTTAAAACCCTTATCCAGTGAAGGCGGAAAACAGACAGTTGCCATCCCACAGAACACTTGATGAGATGCTATAGCAATATCTCCTTTGTAATGTTTGCATCCACAACTGTGTGGAAATATCCATGGTCCACTTATGGAAGGAATAAGTAAAAGAACACCGAGAGGGAGAACACTACACATGAAGTTCCATTTATAGACGTCCAGAGCACGGGGAAAAAGAAAGTGCTCTTAGCTACCCAATGTAAACACAGAAGTGATGATAGGGATTTGAAAGTCAGTTTCATGAGGAATTTTTCATACACACTTTTGAAAGCTTGGGCTGATTGGTAAAGCTTAGATAAAAAGACGCACTAGGGGTAATTTAATGGTTATTACATATTTTAAAGTCTCTCATGGTAAAACAGGTTAGACCTCTTCCATATGGTTTAGCGAACAGAACCAAGATCAATAAGTAGAAGTAACCTTGAATAAGAATGTCCCTGCATGTGGAAATTAAATCGTTAAATCAGGAAACATTTCCTGGATGGATAAACAACGAGGTCCTACTGTATAGCACAGGGAAATGTATTCAATATCCTGTAATAAACCATATGGAAAAGAATATGAAAAAGAATATATATGTACATATGTATACATACATATGCAATATATAACTGAATCACTTTGCTGTACACCAGAAAAAAAAAGGAAACATTTCCTGAACACTGTAATGTGCTAGACATGAGGATACAAGACAAATACAACAGGGCAGGCAATCTAGGGGAGAGAGGCAGGATTTTAAACAGCAACAATGCTATGTGTTATATTGTGTATGGTGAATGACTCTCTCCATCAAGGTAACTTTCAGAAAAGATCTACGTGACTATTAAAGATTTGGGTTTTCAGTTTAGATTTCTTTTGAAAATATCACAATGCTGAAATTAGTCTTGAGGTTGAAAACAGAAAAGCTCAAATTTATTTGGCTTATGAGAGGACAGTGAGTTTAAATTACCTACATGTGATGGTAGAACTTTTGGCAGAAAAGTTTGGTGAACAGCTAGGGATGAGGAACTGGAGCTCTGGGTGAATGAGGCAGGACATCCATTATCGGGGCTAGAAAGAAGGTATGGGAGGGACTGAAGTCCCCAGGGCTGCACTGAGTGCTCATTACTGTTCTGCAAAGCTCATCCATGAAAACTTGGGGGTCAAGAGCTAACTTATGAGAGAGAACTGACATATTCAGGAATATACTGGTTTCCCAGCAGAGGTACAGTATTAGTTTTCTTGGTTTGCTATAACAAAGGACCACAAACTAGATGGCTTCAAGGACAGAAATGTATTGTCTCAGTTCTGGAGCTTAGAAGTCTGACATTTAGATGTCATCAGGGCTGCTTCCTTCTGAGCACTGTGAGGAAGATTTTGTTCCACCCCTCTCACCTAGCCTCTGGGGGTTTGCTGGCAACCTTTAGATTGCAGAAGCATCACTCAGGTCTCTGCCTTCACCTTTTTTTTAAAAAATTTTTTTCATTTAATTTTATTTATTTTTTTATACAGCAGGTTCTTACTAGTCATCAATTTTATACACATCAGTGTATACGTGTCAATCCCAATCGCCCAATTCATCACTCCCCCCACCCCCCGCGGCTTTCCCCCTTTGGTGTCCATACGTTTGTTCTCTACATCTGTGTCTCAATTTCTGCCCTGCAAACTGGTTCATCTGTACAATTTTTCTAGGTTCCACATATATGCGTTAATGTACGATATTTGTTTTTCTCTTTCTGACTTACTTCACTCTGTATGACAGTCTCTAGTTCCATCCACATCTCAAAAAATGACCCAATTTCATTCCTTTTTATGGCTGAGTAATATTCTATTGTATATATGTACCATTTCTTCTTTATCTATTCATCTGTCAATGGGCATTTAGGTTGCTTCCATGACCTGGGTATTGTAAATAGTGCTGCAATGAACATTGGGGTGCATGTGTCTTTTTGAATTATGGTTTTTTCTGGGTATATGCCCAGTAGTGGGATTGCTGGATCATATGGTAATTCTATTTTTAGTTTTTTAAGGAACCTCCATGCTGTTCTCCATAGTGGCTGTATCAATTTACATTCCCACCAACAGTGCAAGAGGGTTCCCTTTTCTCCACACCCTCTCCAGCATTTGTTGTTTGTAGATTTTCTGATGATGCCCATTCTAACTGGTGTGAGGTGATACCTCATTGTAGTTTTGATTTGCATTTCTCTAATAATTAGTGATGTTGAGCAGCTTTTCATGTGCTTCTTGGAAATCTGTATGTCTTCTTTGGAGAAATGTCTGTTTAGGTCTTCTGCCCATTTTTGGATTGGGTTGCTTGTATTTTTAATATTGAGCTGCATGAGCTGTTTATATATTTTGGAGACTACTCCTTTGTCTGTTGATTCGTTTGCAAATATTTTCTCCCATTCTGAGGGTTGTCTTTTCGTCTTGTTTATGGTTTCCCTTGCTGTGCAAAAGCTTAGAAGTTTCATTAGGTCCCATTTGTTTATTTTTATTTCCATTACTCTAGGAGGCGGATCAAAAAAGATCTTGCTGTGATTTATGTCAAAGAGTGTTCTTCCTATGTTTTCTCTAAGAGTTTTATAGTGTCCAGTCTTACATTTAGGTCTCTAATACATTTTGAGTTTATTTTTGTGTATGGTGTTAGGGAGTGTTCTAATTTCATTCTTTTACATGTAGCTGTCCAGTTTTCCCAGCACCACTAATTTAAGAGTCTGTCTTTTCTCCATTGTATATCCTTTCCTCCTTTGTCATAGATTAGTTGACCATAGGTGCGTGGGTTTACCTCTGGGCTTTCTATCTTGTTCCATTGATCTATGTTTCTGTTTTTGTGTCAGTACCATATTGTCTTGTTTACTGTAGCTTTGTAGCATAGTCTGAAGTCAGGGAGTCTGATTCCTCCAGCTCCGTTTTTTCCCCTCAAGACTGCTTTGGCTATTCGGGGTCTTTTGTGTCTCCATACAAATTTTAAGATTTTTTGTTCTAGTTCCATAAAAAATGCCATTGAATTGAATGTGTAGATTGCTTTGGGTAGTATAGTCATTTTCACAATATTGATTCTTCCAATCCAAGGACATGGTATATCTCTCCATCTGTTGGTATCATCTTTAATTTCTCTCATCAGTGTCATAGTTTTCTGCATACAGGTCTTTTGCCTCCCTAGGTAGGTTTATTCCTAGGTATTTTATTCTTTTTGTTGCAATGGAAATGGGAGTGTTTCCTTAATTTCTCTTTCAGATTTTTCATCATTAGTGTATAGGAATGCAAGAGATTTCTGTCCATTAATTTTGTATCCTGCAACTTTACCAAATTCATTGATTAGCTCTAGTAGTTTTCTGGTGGCATCTTTGGGATTCTCTATGTATAGCATCATGTCATCTGCGAACAGTGACAGTTTTACTTCTTCTTTTCCAATTTGTATTTCTTTTATTTTCTTTTCTTCTCTGATTGCCATGGCTAGGACTTCCAAAACTATGTTGAATAAGAGTGGTGAGAGTGGACATCCTTGTCTTGTTCCTGATCTTAGAGGAAATGCTTTCAGTTATTCACCATTGAGAATGATGTTTGCTGTGGGTTTGTCGTATATGGCCTTTATTATGTTGAGGTAGGTTCCCTCTATGCCCACTTTTTGGAGAGTTTTTATCATAAATGGGTGTTGAATTTTGTTAAAAGCTTTTTCTGCATCTACTGAGATGATCATATGGTTTTTCTTCTTCAATTTGTTAATATGGTGTATCACATTGATTGATTTGCCTATATTGAAGAATCCTTGCATCCCTGGGATGAATCCCACTTGATCATGGTGTATGATCCTTTTAGTGTGTGGTTGGATTCTGTTTGCTAGTATTTTGTTGAGGATTTTTGCATCTATATTCATCAGTGTTATTGGTCTGTAATTTTCTTTTTTTTGTAGTATCTTTGCCTGGTTTTGCTATCAGGGTGATGGTGGCCTCATAGAATGAGAATGGGAGTGTTCCTTCCTCTGCAATTTTCTGGAAGAGTTTGAGAAGGATGGGTGTTAGCTCTTCTCTAAATGTTTGATAGAATTCACCTGTGAAGCCGTCTGGTCCTGGACTTTTGTTTGTTGGAAGATTTTTAATCACAGTTTCAATTTCATTACTTGTGATTGGTCTGTTCACATTTCCTGTTTCTTCCTGGTTCAGTCTTGCAAGGTTATACCTTTCTAAGAATTTGTCCATTTCTTCCAGGTTGTCCATTTTATTGGCATAGAGTTGCTTGTAATAGTCTCTTAGGATGCTTTGTATTTCTGCAGTGTCTGTTGTAACTTCTCCTTTTTCATTTCTAATTTTATTGATTTGAGTCCTCTCCCTCTTTTGCTTGATGAGTCTGGCTAATGGTTTATCGATTTTGTTTATCTTCTCAAGGAACCGGTTTTTAGTTTTATTGATCTTTATTATTGTTTTCTTTGTTTCTATTTCATTTATTTCTGCTCTGATCTTTATGATTTCTTTCCTTCTGCTAACTTTGGGTTTTGTTTCTTCTTCTTTCTCTAGTTCCTTTAGGTGTAAGGTTAGATTGTTTATTTGAGATTTTTCTTGCTTCTTGAGGTAGGCTTGTATAGCTATAAACTTCCCTCTTAGAACTACTTTTGCTGCATCCCATAGGTTTTGGATCGTCGTGTTTTCATTGCCATTTGTCTCTAGGTATTTTTTGATTTCCCCTTTGATTTCTTCAGTGATCTCTTGGTTATTTATTAACGTATTGTTTAGCCTCTGTGTGTCTCTGTTTTTTACGTTTTTTTCCCTATAATTCATTTCTAATCTCATAGCATTGTGGTCAGAAAAGATGCTGGATATGATTTCAATTTTCTTAAATTTACTGAGGCTTGATTTATGACCCAAGATGTGCTCTATGCTGGAGAATGTTCTGTGTGCACTTGAGAAGAAAGTGTAATCTGCTGTTTTTGGATGGAATGTCCTATAAATATCAATTAAATCTATCTGGTCTATTGTGTCATTTAAAGCTTCTGTTTCCTTATTTATTTTCATTTTGGATGATCTGTCCATTGGTGTAAGTGAGGTGTTAAAGTCCCCCACTATTATTGTGTTACTGTCGATTTCCTCTTTTATAGCTGTTAGCAGTTGCCTTATGTATTGAGGTGCCCCTATGTTGGGGCATATATATTTATAATTGTTATGTCTTCTTCTTGGATTGATCCCTTGATCATTATGTAGTGTCCTTCCTTGTCTCTTGTAACATTCTTTATTTTAAAGTCTATTTTATCTAATACGAGTATTGCTACTCCAGCTTTCTTTTGATTTCCATTTGCATGGACTATCTTTTTCCATCCCCTCACTTTCAGTCTGTATGTGTCCCTAGGTCTGAAGTGGGTCTCTTGTAGACAGCATATATATGGGTCTTGTTTTTGTATCCATTCAGCAAGCCTGTGTCTTTTGGTTGGAGCATTTAATCCATTCATGTTTAAGGTAATTATCGATATGTATGTTCCTGTGACCATTTTCTTAATTGTTTTGGGTTTGTTTTTGTAGGTCCTTTTCCTCTCTTGTGTTTCTTACTTAGAGACGTTCCCTTAGCATTTGTTGTAGAGCTGGTTTGGTGGTGCTGAATTCTCTTAGCTTTTGCTTGTCTGTAAAGCTTTTGATTTCTCCATGGAATCTGAATGAGAACCTTGCTGGGTGGAGTAATCTTGGTTTTAGGTTCTTCCCTTTCATCACTTTGAGTATATCATGCCACTCCCTTCTGGCTTGTAGAGTTTCTGCTGAGAAATCAGCTGTTAACTTTATGGGAGCTCCCTTGTATGTTATTTGTCGTTTTTCCCTTGCTGCTTTCAATAATTTTTCTTTGTCTTTAATTTTTGCCAATTTGATTACTATGTGTCTTGGAGTGTTTCTCCTTGAGTTTATCCTGTATGGGACTTGCTGCACTTCCTGGTCTTGGGTGGCTGTTTCCTTTCCCATGTTAAGGAAGTTTTCGACTATAATCTCTTCAAATATTTTTACGGGTCCTTTCTCTCTCTCTTCTCCTTCTGGGACCCCTATAATGTGAATGTTGTTGCGTTTAATGTTGGCGCAGAGCTCTCTTAGGCTGTCTTCATTTCTTTTCATTCTTTTTTCTTTATTATGTTCCGCAGCAGTGAATTCCACTATTCTGTCTTCCAGGTCACTTATCCGTTCTTCTGCCTCAGTTATTCTGCTATTGATTCCTTCTAGTGTAGTTTTCATTTCAGTTATTGTATTGTTCATCTCTGTTTGTTTGTTCTGTAATTCTTCTAGGTCTTTGTTAAACATTTCCTGTATCTTCTTGATCTTTGCCTCCATTCTCTTTCCAAGGTCCTGGATCATCTTCACTATCATTATTCCGAATTCTTTTTCTGGAAGGTTGCCTATCTCCACTTCATTTAGTTGTTTTTCTGGGGTTTTATCTTGTTCCTTCATCTGGTACATAGCCCTCTGCCTTTTCATCTTGTCTACCTGTCTGTGAATGTGGTTTTTGTTCCACAGGCTGCAGGATTGTAGTTCTTCTTGCTTCTGCTGTCTGCCCTCTGGTGGATGAGGCTATCTAAGAGGCTTGTGCAAGTTTCCTGATGGGAGGGACTGGTGGTGGGTAGAGCTGACTGTTGCTCTAGTAGGCAGAGCTCAGTAAAACTTTAAACTGCTTGACTGCTGATGGGTGGGGCTGGGTTCCCTCCCTGTTGGTTGTTTGGCCTGAGGCAACCCAACACTGGAGCCTACCTTGGCTCTTTGGTGGGTCTAATGGCAGACTCTGGAGGGCTCAGGCCAAGGAGTACTTCCCAGAACTTCTGCTGCCAGTGTCTTTGTCCCCATGGTGAGACACAGCCACCCCCTGCCTCTGCAGGAGACCCTCCAACACTAGCAGGTAGGTCTGGTTCAGTCTCCCCTGGGGTCACTGCTCCTTCCCCTGGGTCCTGATGGGCACACTACTTTGTGTGTGCCCTCCAAGAGTGGAGTCTCTGTTTCCCCCAGTCTTGTCGAAGTCCTGCAATCAAATTCCACTAGGCTTCAAAGTATGATTCTCTAGGAATTCCTCCTCCCATTGCCAAACCCCCAGGTTGGGAAGCCTGACGTGGGGCTCAGAACCTTCACTCCAGTGGGTGGACTTCTGTGGTATAAGTGTTCTCCAGTCTGTGAGTCACCCATCCAGCAGTTATGGGATTTGATTTTACTGTGATTGTGCCCCTCCTACCATCTCTTTGTGACTTCTCCTTTGTCTTTGGAGGTGGGGTATCTTTTTTGGGGAGTTCCAGTGTCTTCCGTTTGATGATTGTCCAGCAGCTTGTTGTGATTCTGGTGTTTTCACAAGAGGGAGTGAGAGCACGTCCTTCTACTCCGCCTTCTTGGTTCAGGGCCAGCTCTGCCTTCATCTTTACATGGGATTATCCCTGTGTGTGTGTCTGTCTCCAAATTTTTATTCTTTATAAGGACACCAATCACATTGGCATAGAACTTACCCTAATGACCTAATTTTAACTTAATTAACTCTATTAAGGCTCTTTTAACAAATAAGGTCACATGTTGAGTATTGGGGGTTCGGACTTCAACACAGCTTTTTGGTGGAACATAATATAACACATAGGAGTTGCTTTGTAAACATTAAGGCATATCTGGAATTCAATCAGATTTTGTTGAAGATGTAGTCAGCTTCTAACAGAATAAACATTGTAAGAATAGTGAGGGGAGGACCTTCAAGATGGTGGAGGAGTAAGACGTGGAGATCACCTTCCTCCCCACAAATACATCAAAAATATGTCTACGTGTGGAACAACTCCTACAGAACACCTACTGAACCCTGGCAGAAGACCTCGGAATTCCCAAAAGGCAAGAAAATCCACACGTACCTGGAAAGGGCAAAAGAAAAAAGTAAAAACAGAGACAAAAGAATAGGAACAAAACCTGCACTTCTGGGAGGGAGCTGTGAAGGAGGAAAAGTTTCCACACACTAGGAAGCCCCTTCACTGGTGGAGATGAGGGGTGGGCGGGGGGGGGAAGCTTTGGAGCCATGGAGGAGAGCGCAGCAACAGGGGTGCAGAGGGCAAAGCAGAGAGATGCCGGCACAGAGGATCGGTGCCGACCAACACTCACCAGCCTGAGAGGCTTGTCTGCTCACCCTCTGGGGCGGGGCGAGGCTGGGAGCTGAGGCTCAGGTTTCGGAGGTCAGATCCCAGGGAGAGGACTGGGGTTGACTGCATGAACACAGCCTGAAGGGGGGCAGTGCACCACAGCTAGCCTGGAGGGAGTCTGGGAAAAAGTCTAGACCTGCTTAAAAGACAAGAGACCATTGTTTGGGGGTGTGCGAGTAGAGGAGATTTAGAGCACGGCCTAAATGAGCTCCAGAGACAGGTGCGAGCAGTGGCTATCAGCACGGACCCCAGAGACAGGCATGAAATGCTAATACTGCTGGTGCAGCCACCAAGAATCCTGTGGGGAAGCACAGGTCACTATCCACACCTCTCCTCCTGGGAGCCTGTGCAGCCCACCACTGCCAGTGTCCCATGATATAGGAACAACTTCCCCAGGAGAAAACACGGCAGCCTCAGGCTGTTGCAAGTAATGCTGGCCGCAGACTCACTCTGCATTCCGTACCCCTCCCTCCTCCCGGCCTGAGTGAGCCAGAGGCCCCTAATCAGCTGCTACTTTAACTCCATCCTGTCTGGGCAGAGAACAGATGCCAGAGGGCAACCTACATGCAGAGGCAGGACCAAATCCAAAACTGAAACCCAGGAGCTGTGTGAACAAAGAAGCGAAAGGGAAATCTCTCCCAGGAGCCTCAGGAGCAGTGGATTAAATCTCTACAATAAACCTGATGTGCCCTGCCTCTGTGGAATACCTGAATAGACAACAAATCATCCCAAGATTGAGGCGGAGGACTTTGGGAGCAACTGTAGACTTGGGGTTTGCTGAAGGCGACTGACTAGTTTCTGATTTTTATGTTATCTTAGAATAGTTTTTAGTGCATCTTATCATTGGTGGATTTGTTTATTGGTTTGTTTGCTTTCTTCTTTTTTTAATTACTTTTTTAATTTTAATAATATATTTTTTAATGTTTTATTTTAATAACTTATTTTATTTTTTTTAATTAATTAATTTATTTATTTTTGGCTGTGTTGGGTCTTTGTTTCTGTGCAAGGGCTTTCTCCAGTTGCGGCGAGCGGGGGCCACTCTTCATCGCGGTGCATGGGCCTCTCACTGTCGCGGCCTCTCTTGTTGCGGAGCACAGGCTCCAGACGCGCAGGCTCAGTAGTTGTGGCTCACGGGCGTAGCTGCTCCGCGGCATGTGGGATCTCCCCAGACTGGGGCACAAACCCATGTCCCCTGCATTGGCAGGCGGATTCCCAACCACTGCACCACCAGGGAAGCCCAATAACTTATTTTATTTTATTTATTTATTTTTTCTTCTTTTTTTTTCTCACTTTTCTTCTGAGCCATGTGGCTGACAGGGTCTTGGTGCTCCGGCCAGCTGTCAGGCTTGAGCCTCTGAGGTGGGAGAGCCGAGTTCAGGACATTGGACCACGAGAGACATCACAGCCCCACATAATATCAATTGGTGAGAACTCTCCCAGAGATCTCCATCTCAACACTAAGACCCAGCTCCACCCAATTGCCAGCAAGCCCCAGTGCTGAATGCTCCATGCTGAACAACTAGCAAGACAGGAACACAATCCCACCCATTAGCGGAGAAGCTGCCTAAAATCATAATAAGGTCACAGACACCCCAAAGCACACTACCAGAGGTGGTCCTGCCCAGCAGAAAGACAAGATACAGCCTCATCCACCAGAACACAGGGACCAGTCTCCTCCATCAGGAAGCCTACACAACCTACTGAACCAACCTTACTCTCTGGAGGCAGACACCGAAAACAATGGGAACTATGAGCTGGCAGCCTGCGAAACAGAGACCACAAACACAGTAAGTTAAGCAAAATGAGAAGACAGAGAAATACGCAGCAGATGAAGGAGCAAGGTAAAAATCTACCAAACAAAAAAAATGAAGAGGAAATAGGCAGTCTACCTGAAAAAGAATTCAGAGTGATGATAGTAAACATGATCCAAAATCTTGGAAATGAAGTGGAGAAAATACCAGATACGTTTAACAAGAACCTAGAAGAACTAAAGAGCAAACAAACAATGATGAACAACAAAATAAATAAAATTTAAAATTCTCTACAAGGAACCAATAACAGAATAACTGAGGCAGAAGAACAGATAAGTGACCTGGAAGACAAAATAGTGGAAATAACTACTGCAGAGCAGAATAAAGAAAAAAGAATGAAAAGAATTGAGGACAGTCTCAGAGACCTCTGGGACAACATTAAATAAACCAACATTCAAATTATAGGGCTCCCAGAAGAAGAAGAGAAAAAGAAAGGGACTGAGAAAATATTTGAAGAGATTATAGTTGAAAACTTCCATAATATGGGAAAGTAAATAGCCAATCAAGTCCAAGAAAGGCAGAGAGTTCCTTACAGGATAAACTTAAGGAGAAACATGCCAAGACACATACTAATCAAACACCCCCCAAAAAAATACAAAGAAAAAGTATTAAAAGCAAGGGAAAAGCAACAAATAATATACAAGGGAATTCCCATAAGGTTAACAGCTGATCTTTCAGCAGAAACTCTGCAAGCCAGAAGGGAGAGGCAGGACATATTGAAAGTGATGAAAAGGAAAAACCTACAACCAAGATTACTCTACCCAGCAAGGATCTCATTCAGATTCGATGGAGAAATTAAAACCTTTACAGACAAGCAAAAGCTAAGAGAATTCAGCACCACCAAACCAGCTTTACAACAAATGCTAAAGGAATTTCTCTAGGCAGGAAACACAAGAAAAGGAAAAGACCTACAATAACAAACATAAAACAATTAAGAAAATGGTAATAGGAACATACATATCGATAATTACCTTAAATGTAAATGTATTAAATGCTCCAACCAAAAGACATAGATTGGCGGAATGGATACAAAAACAAGACCTGTATATATGCTGTCTACAAGAGACCCACTTCAGACCTAGGGACACATACAGACTGAAAGTGAGGGGATGGAAAAAGATATTCCATGCAAATGGAAAGAAAGAAAGACAGAGTAGCAAGTCTCATATCAGACAAAATAGACTTTAAAATAAAGACTATTACAAGAGACAAAGAAGGACACTACATACTGATCAAGGGATCAATCGAAGAAGAAGATATAACAATTGTAAATATTTATGCACCGACATAGGAGCACCTCAATACATAAGGCAACTGCTAACAGTCATAAACGGGAAAATCGACAGTAACACAATCATAGCAGGGGACTTTAACACCTCAGTTTCACCAATGGACAGATCATCCAAAATGAAAATAAATAAGGAAACACAGGCTTTAAATGACACATTAAACAAGATGGAATTTATTGATATTTAGAGGACATTCCATCCAAAAACAACAGAGTACACTTTCTTCTCAAGTGCTCACGGAACATTCTCCAGGATAGATCATATCTTGGGTCACAAATCAAGCCTTGGTAAATTTAAGAAAACTGAAAACGTATCAACTATATTTTCAGACTACAACGCTATGAGACTAGATATCAATTACAGGAAAGAAACTACAAAAAATACAAAAACTTGGAGGCTAAACAATACACTACTAAATAACCAAGAGATCACTGAAGAAATCAAAGAGGAAATCAAAAAATACCTAGAAACAAATGACAATGAAAACACGATGACTCAAAACCTATGGGATGCAGCAAAAGCAGTTCTAAGAGGGAAGTTTTTAGCCATACAATCCTACCTCAAGAAACAAGAAATATCTCAAGTAAACAACCTAAACTTACACCTAAAGCAATTAGAGAAAGAAGAACAAAAACCCCCAAAGTTAGCAGAAGGAAAGAAATCATAAAAATCAGATGAGAAATAAATGAAAAAGAAATGAAGGAAACAATAGCAAAGATCAATGAAACTAAAAGACAGTTCTTTGAGAAGATAAACAAAATTGATAAACCATTAGCCAAACTCATCAAGAAAAAAAGGGAAATGACTCAAATCAACAGAATTAGAAATGAAAAAGGAGACGTAACAACTGACACTGCAGAAATACAAAGGATCATAAGAGATTACTGCAAGCAACTCTATGCCAATGAAATGGACAACCTGGAAGAAATGGACAAATTCTTAGAAAAGCACAACCTTCTGAGACTGAGCCAGCAAGAAACAGAAAATATAAACAGACAGATCACAAGCACTGAAATTGAAACTATGATTAAAAATCTTTCAACAAACAAAGACCAGGACAAGATGGCTTCACAGGCAATTTCTATCAAACATTTAGAGAAGAGCTAACAGCTATCCTACTTAAACTCTTCCAAAATACAGCAGAGGGAGGAACTCCCAAACTCATTCTACGAGGCCACCATCACCCTGATACCAAAACCAGGCAAAGATGTCACAAAAAAAGAAAACTAAGGGCCAATATCAGTGATGAAGATAGATGCAAAAAATCCTCAACTAAATACTAGCAAACAGAGTCCAACAGCACATTGAAAGGATCGTACACCATGATCAAATAGGATTTAGCCCAGGAAGGCAAGGATTATTCAGTATATGCAAATCAATCAATGTGATACACCATATTAACAAATTGAAGAAAAAAGACATATGATAATCTCAATAGATGCAGAAAAAGCTTTCACCAAAATTTAACACCCATTTATGATAAAACTCTCTAGAAAGTAGGCATAGAGGGAACTTACCTCAACATAATAAAGGCTGTACATGACAAACCCACAGCCAACCATTCTCAATGGTGAAAAACTGAAACCATTTCCTCTAAGATCGGGAACAAGACAAGGTTGCCCACTCTCACCACTATTATTCAACATAGTTTTGGAGGTTTTAGCCACAGCAATCAGAGAAGAAAAAGAAATAAAAAGAATCCAAATCAGAAAAAGAAGAAGTAAAACTGTCACTGTTTGCAGATGACATGATACTATATACAGAGAATCCTAAAGATGCTACCAGAAAACTACTAGAGCTAATCACTGAATTTGGTAAAGTTGCAGGATACAAAATTAATGCACAGAAATCTCTTGCATTCCTATACACTAATGATGAAAAATCTGAAAGAGAAATTAAGGAAACACTCCCATTTCCATTGCAACAAAAAGAATAAAATACCTAGGAATAAACCTACCTAGGGAGACAAAAGACCTGTATGCAGAAAACTATAAGACACCTATGAAAGAAATTAAAGATGATACAAACAGATGGAGAGATATACCATGTTCTTGGATTGGAAGAATCAACATTGTGAAAATGACTCTACTACACAAAGCAATCTACAGATTCAATGCAATCCCTATCAATCTACCACTGGCATTTTTCTCAGAACTAGAACAAAAAATTTCACAATTTATATGGAGACACAAAAGACCCCGAATAGCCAAAGCAGTCTTGAGGGGAAAAAACGGAGCTGGAGGAATCAGGCTCCCTGACTTCAGACTATACTACAAAGCTACAGTAATCAAGAGAGTATGGTACTGGCACAAAAACAGAAATATAGATCAATGGAACAGGATAGAAAGTCCAGAGGTAAACCCATGCACATATGGTCACCTTATCTTTGATAAAGGAGGCAAGAATATACAATGCAGAAAAGACAGCCTCTTCAATAAATGGTGCTGGGAAAACTGGACAGCTACATTTAAGGAATGAAATTAGATCACTCCCTAACACCATACACAAAAATAAACTCAAAATGGATTAAAGACCTAAATGTAAGGCCAGACAATATAAAACTCTTAGAGGAAAACACAGGCCTAACACTCTATGACATAAATCCCAGGAAGATCCTTTTCGACCTACCTCCTAGACAAATGGAAATAAAAACAAAAATAAACAAATGGGACCTAATGAAACTTCAAAGCTTTTGCACAGCAAAGGAAACCATAAACAAGACGAAAAGACAACCCTCAGAATGGGAGAAAATATTTGCAAATGAAGCACCTGACAAAGGATTAATCTCCAAAATATAGAAGCAGTCCATGCAGCTCAATATCAAAAAAACAAACAACCCAATCCAAAAATGGGCAGAAGACCTAAACAGACATTTCTCCAAAGAAGACATACAGATTTCCAAGAAGCACATGAAAAGCTGCTCAACATCACTAATTATTAGAGAAATGCAAATCAAAACTACAATGAGGTATCACTTCACACCAGTCAGAATGGCCATCATCAAAAAATGTACAAATAATAAATGCTGGAGAGGATGTGGAGAAAAGGGGACCCTCTTGCACTGTTGGTGGGAATGTAAATTGATATAGCCGCTATTGAGAACAGTATGGAGCATTCTTAAAAAACTAAAAATAGAACTACCATATGACCCAGCAATTCCACTCCCTGGCATATACCCTGAGAAAACCATAATTCAAAAAGAGACATGTATCACAATGTTCATCGTAACACTATTGACAATAGCCAGGACATGGAAGCAACATACATGTCCACTGACAGATGAATGTATAAAGAAGAAGTGGCACATATATACAATGGAATATTACTCAGCCATAAAAAGAAACGAAATTGAGTTATTTGTAGTAAGGTGTATGGAACTAGAATCTGTCATACAGAGTGAAATAAGTCAGAAAGTGAAAAACAAATACCGTATGCTAACACATATATATGGAATGGAAAAAAAAAAGGTTCTGAAGAACCTAGGGGCAGGACAGGAATAAAGTTGCAGATGTAGAGAATGGACTTGAGGTCACAGGGAGGGGGAATGGTAAGCTGGGACGAAGTGAGACAGTGGCATTGACATATATACACTACCAAATGTAATTCGATAGCTAGTGGGAAGCAGCTGCATAGCACAGGGAGATCAGCTTGGTGCTTTGTGACCACCTAGAGGGGTGGGATAGGGAGGGTGGGAGGGAGACGCAAGAGGGAGGGGATATGGTTATATATGTATATGTATAGCTGATTCACTTTGTTATACAGCAGAAACTAACACAACATTGTAAACAATTATACTCCAATAAAGATGTTTAAAAAAAAAGAATAGTGAGGAAATGGCAAAAGTGAGTTTGAGAATCGTACATTTAGCATTTAAGAAGAACTAAGTGTGGAGAATCTGTGAAAACAACTTTTTAAGATAGATAATGTATTATTTCATTTTTCTTTCTTCACCATTTTCACATAACTGCACCTTGTTGGGGGACACGATTTTTTAATTAGTTGATTTCGATTTACCTAGTGTTGCAAACAGATTTTGTAGAGGAAAATAGTAATTGAAACATATGCATCCACAATAATCTCTTATGAAAATGGCTTCCATCTGATAATTGGTCACACTATCAGAAATTCATCCATGAATGGATAAAGAAGATGTGGTATACATATATGTGTGTATATATGTATATATATATATATATATATATATATACACACACATGTATACATATATATATATACAATGGATTATTGCTCAGCCATTAAATCATTCATTAAAAATAATGAAAGATTGCCATTTGCAGCAACATGGATGGACCTAGAGAAGAGAAGGTAAGGATGGACCTTACTAAGTGAAGTAAGTCAGACAGTGAAAGACAAATACCATATGATATCACTTATATGTGGAATCTAAAATATTACACAAATGAACATATCTATGAATCAAAACCAGACTCACAGATATAGAGAACAGACTAGTGATTGCCAAGGGGGGAGGGGGGAGGGAAGGATTGGGAGTTTGGGATTAGCAGATGCAAACTATTATATATAGAATGGCTAAAGAAGGTGTCACTGTATAGCACAGGGAACTATATTCATTATTCTGTGATAAACCATAATGGAAAAGAATATGAAAAAGAATGTATATGTATAACTGAGTCACTTTGCTGTATAGAAGAAATTAAACACAACATTTTAAATCAACTATACTTCAATAAAATTCCAAAATAAAAAAAGAAATTCATCCATCAAAGACTTGGTCTAGGAATCAGAAGCCCTGGATTTTTGTAGCAATGCTGACTATCTCTTAATGCAAATCACTTGATAACTTTGAGTCACAATGCTTTATTGAAATGAGAGAAGTTTGTATTAGATTATATAAATTGTTTAGGAGTCTCTGTTAGCCTTTATGCCATTCCTGGCTTGCTATACTATCCATGGAAATAAATTAGACCAAAGATCCAATGTAATGCTGAGTACCAAATGATGAATGTAACCGTCAGTTTTAATGGAAGAAGAAATGTGAGTGAAACAAAGTACTGGATAAGTTGGTTTGGTTTTATTAAGAATTATTGGATCATTGTATTAATCAAACACAATTGTTTTGGGAAATTTCAAGAAAACTCTACTAGATTCTTTAAGAAGATAATAATTGTTATTTCTCCATCTAAAATAATGTTTTTTCAAGCCATTGTTTTTTGAACTATGATTCACTATGTTTATGGAATCAATTTAATATACCATGGCCATAATTAAGAAAAAAGTACATAATAGAGAAAAATAAAATAGAACTGGAAAGAATAGAGAAGCAGCGTGAAAGGAATTTTCATACTAATATACACATATGCTAGTACTGTGTTGCAATGTTCAATGAATTTCTAACAGTGGATGTCATTCAGGAGTTTAAAAGCTACTGACTGTCTTAAATATCATTGTGGAATATTGTTTTTTCAGAGGCTTGAAACCACTGATAGGCCAGGGGAATCTAGCAAAAAATTATAAAATAAGAGAAAGTTATATAATTTCTGTTGTGTTTCCATTTTCTTCATTAAAGGAACTGATAAGCCTGCTGGAAATAAAAAAAAATTAAGTGTTTTATAGAGGAAAATTAAACCTGAGTTGGATACAAAGTTGATTAGAGAATATACAGTCATTTTAAATAAACCCAGTTGTCCAAATCTAGGTGAATTTCACACCAGGATGCTAAAAGTTTTTAATATAAGATTACAGTAAACTTAAAAATAGTATTTTAAATAGAAAATTTCAAACATTGAAAAAAGCAGAGCAAATAGTAAAATGAGTGTCCAAATGCCTATTTCCCAGCTTCAGTGATTATCAACTTATGGTCAATCTTGCTTCATCTATACTCTCCTTCCCAACCCCTTTTCTTCTCAAATTATTGTGAAGAACATTCCTGTCATCATCATTAAACCAATAGAAATGAACAATAATTACTATAATTAGTAAGTATCCTGTTACTGTTCATATTTTCAGTAAACTTCTACAAATTTAGGGACCACAATGAGATACCACATTACACCTACCAGGATGGCTAAAACCAAAAAGAGGTAATAATAAGTGTTGACAGGGATGTAGAGAAATTGGATCCCTCATTTGCTGTTGGTGGGAATGGAAAATGGTGCAGCCACTTTGGAAAACAGTTTGGCAATTCCTCAAAACATTGAACATAGAATTAACATATGATCCCATAATTCCACTCCTGGTTATATACCCAAAAGAAATATATATATATATGTATATATCTATATATATACATACATTCACACATACACACACTAAACTTGTACCTGAATATTTATAGTAGCATTACTTATTATAATCAAAAGGTGGAAACAATCAAAATCTGTCAACTGATGAATGGATAAGTGAAAGAGGTATATCCATGCAGTGGAATATTATTCAGCAAAGAAAAGGAATAAAGTGCTGATATATGCTGCAGCATGGATAAACCTTGAAAACATTATGCTAGGTAAAAGAAGCCAATCACAAAGACCACATATTGTATAATTCTATGTATATTAAATGTCCACAGTATGCAAATCTACTGAGACAACACGTAGACTAGTAATCACTGGGGGATGATGAGAGGAAATGGAGAAAAATAGACCACTAACGGGTATAGGGTTTCTTTTGGTGTAAAAATACTTCTAAAGTTGATTTTGGTGATGGTTGCACAACTCTGTGAGTGTACTAGAAACTATTCAATTGTACACTTTAAATGGATGAATGTTATGATGTGTGAATTATATTTCAATAAAGTTATTTTTTAAATGAAGAAAAGGAAAACATACCAATAGACTAAAGGTATAGAGCTGTTCTTATTTCTGAAAGGTGAAGGAAGTGGCAAAAATTTCAAAGTTGATGGTTTCACATTTAGTTGACTTAAGTAAGTATACATTTTTGAAAGGGAAAAACATAAGGTTAGGAAACTATATATTGTAAGTAATTTTTTTGTCTCTGGCTAGGGCTGCAAATTTGAATTTCTCACCATTACAATCCCCTGGGCAAAATCCAGAGATAGAGCCATTCAAATGACCTCTAGACTTCATCTCAGGATACTGTGTTTATTCTGCCAACACTGATCCCTGACCTCCACGAAATCATCTCACCATAGAGGACTCAGGGTTAATCATGCCTGTGTTATGTACTTAGGGTGATTCTTGTACAACTCAGATAATTGATATAAAAATATCTTAAAAATCAAGGAATTGTGTTATTGCCATTATTGTTTGTGCTCTATAAGCAGCAGAATCTATTCGCAGAGAACCATATTTGATGTTTGACTAACAGACAATAAATAATTGCTGTGGATATGGGTGGTCTACCATGGCTGACCTCTGTCTCTCACTTAGCAAGCCTTGTACCATCTCTGGAACTGTACAGTGTAGTGTGTATTTAGGAAACACAATAAATCCTATCACTGTGGCTTATTTATATGTATACATAAAGTGATAGAAGAGCTTCTTAAAAGGGGCACACTTGTGTTCTTACAGGGGAAGCAAATCCTCCTTAGTGATGTAACCCTTCCACTTTCCTCCTTGACCCCTTTTTAATTTCTTAACTATAAATTATAAACTTAACTCTAAAACTTAAAAGGATATTTTCCCCCTGGCGGTCCAGTGGTTAAGACACTGTGCTTCCACTGCAGGGGGTACGGGTTCAATCCCTGGTTGGGGAACTAAGATCCCGCATTTTTTGGCTGTGCGGCATGGCCAAAAAATAAAATAAATTTTTTAAAAAGGGACTTTATTTTTTCTAGGAGTGGGGGAAATGAAAACTCACAACCTCTCCTTTAACAGAGATTATAGAAAATCTGTATACATTTCACTCATCCCCCTTTTACGTTTCGGGTTTCATTTTTCTCTGCCTTCCTCCTGTTTAATCAGTATATGCCTGAATTTGTAAGAATTAAAACCTAAAAATGGTCCATACATTTATACTTCTACTGGGCCTGATCTTTTCAGATTGAGCCGTTGTGACACCAAGATCAAATCTTAGCTGGTCTCACACCACCTTGTAGCTGGAAGCAATAGTATCCCTTGTAACCTGCATTTACAGACAAAGACAGTAAGGGAAAGTGGAAAAGCCACAGAACCATGGTGAGTGAAGTTGCACAGAGGTGCCCAAGCCTAGCCATGTCATTTACCAACCTCAAGCAGCAATACTAATCCCAGACTAGCTCTGCTACTGGGTTTGAGTTGTCTGAAAATAATCAGGCTAGAGCCAATTTTGCTAAGGAATTTACCAGCACCAAGACTTCAGGCTGAAGGTCTTTACTGCCTATTGTTCCCTTGGTGCTGAGACAGATAAGCAAGGACTCCAGACATCTGACAGTAAGAGTATTTTCCAGGCTCACTAACTAGACTTTATTCTCTTTCTTAAACTCATTTACATCCCACTTGGTTGTGTATTAAAATTGGACCTCTTTTGTCCCACTAATTTTTGACAATTAGTTTGAAAAGTAAATGATTTTTAAAGATAAATCTAAACTACAACATTTATTCCACTGAGTTTGAGCTTTGAGTTGTTTTCTGCTATTAGATAAGAGAAATAAAATCTCACGTTTCTAAGCTCTAATGATGAACATATGCCATCAAGGTGAAACTCTCAAAAGAAAATCTGTTTTTACCAGGGCATGTTAAATCTGGGGATAAAAGTCAAATGCAAAGTACGTGCCTACATCAATCATATCAGAACTTCTCACCCAAACATCTGCTAGTGCGTATCTCCTTAAGGTATCCCTATTACAGTGAGGAGCGGTGTGTGTAAATGCATTCATGGCAGAGGCAAAAGCTGCTGCCCTGTTCTGCTTAGCTGGTCTCACTACCATCTGCTTTCTGTCTTCTCTTGCCCTGAGCATTCTTTGTACTTGCTGGGTGCTGATCACCTGATGCCCTGAGCCCTGGATGCTGGGGCTGGTGGGACGCAGTAGAAGTTGAAGTAGGAACATCCTTGAGTTCTTTGTTGAAAGGAAATGCACAATTCAGGAAAATCAGGTAGAGTTGACAGGCAGGGTTCTAGAAGAGAGCTAGAACACGGAGGTCTGAACATAGAAGAAAGTCTAGGCCCAGGCAGGCACAGAGGGTGGTAAATAGCCACATTTAGCAGAGTCTCAGTTTCTAGGCTAGGAAAGGGAGGGGGTGGACCGACAGAAGTCCCCACCAAGGGAAAGAGGAACGGAGCCTTTCAAGGCAGGGGCTCAGGACCAGGGGAAAAGACAGATGTGGAGTATGAGAGCACAGGGAAGAGGCAGGAGGCCAGTGAGTGGAGGGAAGGCCAGGGGAGAGAGCAAGTCCGCTGGTTGCAGAGTTCTGTTCATTGTTACATCCAAATCTCTGAAATTGGCCCTCATTAAGAGTAGGACTTTTCCCTGAGGCCAGAGGGACAGGTTTCGGGGAACGAGCTTTCATAGAGGAACAGATAACCCTGGAAGTGAGTATTTGAAAATGTTCCAGGGGCTGGGCATCAGGTAGATCATTATAACTCCTCCTCTTCCTCTTAACGTCAATAACCCCTGTGTTCCTTCAGTACCGATGCCTTCTCTTAGGTATCAGGAAGAATGGAGTCTACTCAGACTCATTCACAGCATGGTGTAGGTAGGTATTAGCTCTTAGTCCTCCAAATAGTCTGAAATGTGGTAAGTACCCCTTCACAACTTTAGAGGAATTTTTCAGAATGCTTTGGGAAGCCAAATCAAACTCTAGATGATGGCACCTCAATCAACATGACAAAGACAGGACTGAGTTCATCGAGGGGAGGTGGCCCTTTAAAATATTACTCATCACTGCACTACTGTGGCTTTTCTGAACTCCACAGAAGCTAGAGAGTGGATGTTTTGCCTGACATTTATCTGTGTGTGTGTATAATTTATTTCTTCCTTAGTCTTTTCAATGTTTTCCTCATTTGAAAATAAATGGGCTTGTAGCAGATGCTGTTGATGTCCCCCACCCCCCATCTCTTGAGAGCCAGGCTGACTTCTGGTGGCTAGTACCTGCATCTTTGAAGGCTGTCCTCAGACTGTAAGAACCCACTCTGGCCTGGAAGCACAGTCACAGGAAATGCCTGGGACTAAAATCTCTTTCATGGACACACTCCTAATCAATGTCTGACTGGCTGTGGTTGTAAACACCCCAGCTCTCTCACTCTTGGGGGGGATAATTCTGAAGTATGTGTTTTACAACAATCAGAACTTCCCTGTTGGATCAAGCTAGTGGTAGTTGGCTTAATAATGTTCCCCTCAGCTGTGCACCTAAACCTCATCCCCCCAAAGTAGAGGCACTCAATCCTTGACTCTGCTCCTAGAAGACACACAACCAAGAGTGGGAAATCAATCATTTTTGTGCCATTCTGCTAAATGATTTTACATATTGATGTTTGAGTTTGATTTCCTGAAATAATTAAAAATTCTTTATCTGTTTAAAACATTTCTCACTAGAAAATTATGTCATGATGACTAAAAATTCAAGGATATTTTAAAAGGTGGATTACAAAACCATGATTTCTCTTCTAAAACTTGATAAATCCTGTTATGTATAATAACGAATTTTTAAATAAATGAATAATATGCATTTGAAACTCATAAATTATATACTGTGACTTGACTACATCACACAGCACACATCTAAATCCAGTTTTACCAGCTTGTGCGAGATGGTGTAACAATGGATTTGTGAAACACTAAGAAAGATACCCAGCGAGTGTCAAGCGTTCGTGATGAGAAGTTCTTCCTGTAAACGAGCTCAGGTTTGACATCTAGAGTGTTGGATTTGTGTACACCAGCTTTAAAAACAATGCAGACAACACACACCTAGGATTTACTCTCCTCCAAACACAACAGGTAACAGGACAACTAGTAACTGCAATGTTACATTTCACATTCTATCAGAAGTCCAAACACAGCAAGGCTGCATTTAAAGAGCCATAGGATCTGTCAGAAGGGAATTCAGAGACTCACTGAACTTGATTATAGCCACGTGTGTGTGGAGATGATGGAGCTGATAGGGGCAGCTGAATCAGTGGTCTCTCTATCAGTGATGTTTGTTTATTTGTTTAAGATGGGATCTATGTGATTTCTCCATTGCAAAGGCGCATCCTTCCTTTTGGAGCATTAAGTAGTCTCTGGATGACACTTTGAAACTGTATAACTAACCTTTTCCCCAACAATGTTTCCTCCAGTGTTTTGGCACTTATGCACTTGCGTTATTGCCTGTCTGAGACGTGCCTTCATTGTTATCATAAACTCAATCTGATATCATCTGAATAACGAGTGAGGTATTTATAGCACCAAGGACATACTGGAACCAATTATGAAACTATTCTTAATATTCTCTGTAGGCCTTTTCAAAGAGGAATGTCTAGTGAATATCATGCACTTACTTCTTGCCTCTCATCAGGACTGTTTCTCCCTCCTCACATCAGAGTAATAGGGAATAGGGAACCCAAAGTTTAAGGTCTTCTCCAGCGTTTACAAATACATGTTGGTTCTATGAACATCAGCACAACTGTACCATCAGCTTAACAAGAAAAATGGATGAAGGCTTAAAGAAACCTTTGGTTTACATAGTGCCTGGACTATAAAATCTCTGCTCAGGTACAACTGAATTCCATCATCTTCTCCTTCAGCAGAAATAAGCTATACATTTTATAATCTCAGAAAAAAAAATTCCAGTACAGGTAGTTTCTTCAGAGAGTAGCTTTGTGTGCCATCTGACTTGATATTTAAAGGCCAAACAAGGTTAATTGCAGTGTGTGTACCAGGGCAGATTTCTGAGGTGCTGGGGTTTGCAGCTCAGGGCTGAACACTTCTGAATGTGTTTCTCTTTTCCTAACTGTGTTGTGGTCACTTGAAATAGGCCATGATGGGAGTCTCTACACCACAAACCTTGCAAATGCGACAAATTGAGACATTTCCTTTTCCTGGAGAGCAATTATTAAACATTTACCAGCGCACTACTGAATCTGGACTAACCTCTGCCCTGGTGTGGACCAGAGAAGGGGAAAGGTCCTACTGGAGAGTATGTTCTTAGAGTCAGAGGATAAGAAAAAGCAAGCGGTAATTCAAGTGCAATGCATTGTCTGGGAGGCCTCTTGGGGATTATGGTGTTGCCCCAACATGTGGGTATGAAACACCCTCTGCACAGCCTGGAAGACGTGGGAGGTGGAGCAGGTATCATCAGGGAGGTCAGTCAGCATGCAATAATAGACAGGAAATGTCATCAGAGATGTGGGTATCTTTCTTAGGAAAAAGAAATGCTAGAGATAAAAAACACTGTAACAGAAATGAAGAATGCCTTCCAAGGGCATATTAGTAGATTAGACATAGCTAAAGAAAGAATCTCTGAGCCTGAGGATATATCAATAGAAACCTCCAAATCTAAAGAGCAAAGAGAACAAAGACTGATAAAAAGAAAAATGGAAGGCATATCCAAGGAGTATGGGACAACTGTAAAAGTTGTAACATATGTATAACATGAATACCAGAAGGAGAAGAAAGAGAAAATTGAACAAAAGAAATGTTTGAAATACTAAGGACTGATATTTTCTCCAAATGTCAGATACCAAACCACAGATCCAGGAATCTCAGAGAACACCAAGCAAGAAAAATGCCAAACATTAAACCTAGGCACATTATTTTCAGACTACAGAAAATCGATGTTAAAGGGAAAAAGAAAATAATATGCTTGAGAATCTAGGATCTAAATTTACAAAATAAATAAAAGAAGAAAGTGCACTGAAGAAAGAATAAGTGCAGATAAAATTAAAACTTTTATTTTTATTTTCTTAACTGATCTAACAGGAACAGATTGCTCAAGATAATAATAATGACTATGTACTTGATTACATATGCTTATGTAAATATCTTATGTATTTATATATATATAAGTATATAAAAATACATAAATAGGTAACTATATAAGGATAAATATATAAATAAATATAAGTAAAATAAAAATAAATGCATGTAAATGAAATATAAGTGAAATAATAACTGCAATGACATAGAGGATGAGATGAAAAAATTAGGATTATTTGGTTAATATAAGGTACTCACACACCCTATGATGTGGAATAGCATTATTTGAAGGTAACATGAATTAGTTGTAAATATATACTGCAAACACTAGGACAACCACAGAAAACTCTTTTTTAAAGAGGTAGAATCGATATGCTAAAAAAGGAGAGAAAATGGAGTCACATTAAATGCTCAATTAAAAACTTTTAAGGCAAAAGAAAAAAGAAAGACAAAAATAGGAACAAAGATAAAGGGCAATAAATAATAACAAAGATGTTAGATATTAACCCAAAGATATCAATGATAACTTTGAAAGTCAGTGGTCTAAATGCACCAATTAAAAGAGAGAGACTGTCAGAGTGGATTAAAAAATGCAATCCAACTATATGTGGTCTACAAGAAACCCACTTTAAATATAAAGATTAAAAATTCAGAGATGGAGAAAAATATTCCATGCTAACACCAATCAAAAGAAAGCAGCATAGCTATATTAATTTTGGACAGAGAATTCAAAGCTATAAAAATTATTGGAGAAAAAGAAGGGCATTACATACTGATAAAGGGGTCAATTTCTAAGAAGACATAACAATCCTTAAGGTGCATGCTCCTAACGAGAGTGTCAAACTACATGAGGCAAAAAATAATAGAACTGCAAGTAGAAATAAATTAATACACTAACATAGTTGAAGACTTCAACATCTCTCTCTTACAAATAGACAGACAGAACAGGTAAAAAATCAATAAGGACAGAGTTGGACTCAACAACACCTCTATCAACTGGATATAATAGAGTAATTCATCCAACAACAGCAGAGAACACATTCTTCTCAAGCTACATTGAATATTCATCAAGATAGACCAAAAACACACCTTGACAAGTTTAAAATAATAGAAATAATACAATGTCTGAGCTCAGAACACAGTGGAATAAAACTAGAAATCAATAACAAAAAGATAACTGGAAAATCCCCAAATACATGGAGATTAAACAACACACTTCTAAAGAACACATGAGTCAAAGAAGAAATTTCAAGAGAAATGTTTATAATATTTTGAACGAAATAAAAATGAAAACACAACTTATCAAAATTTTCGGGATCCAAACAAAATAGTGCTAAGAGAGAAATGTATAATACTGAATGCATATAGTAGAAAAGGAGAATGATCTAAAATCAGTAATCTAAGTTTCCTCCTTAGGGAACTAGAAAAAGAAGAGCAAATTAATCCAAATAAGCAGAAGACAATAAATTATAAGTATTAGAGCAGAAATCAAGAAAACTGAAAAGAGAAAATCAATAGAGAAAATCAATGAAAACAAAAGCTGTTTCTTTAAAAAAAATCAATAAAATTGATAAACCTGCAACCAAGCTAATTACTAATATCAGAAATGGAAGAGGGGACATCACTAGAGATCCTGTGGAAATTAAAAGGATAATAAGGGAATTCTATGAACAAGTCTAGGCTAACAAACTTGATGGCTTAGATGAAATGGAACAATTCTTTGAAAGACACAATTTGCCAAAACTCACCCACAAGAAATAGACAATCTGAGTAGACCTATGCTTATTAAAGAAATTGAATCAATAATTTATTAACTCCCAATGTATGAAGCGTCATGCCCATGTGAGTTCACAGATGAATTGTACCAAATATTTAAGGAAGAAATTTTACCAGTTTTCTATCATCTCTTTCAGAGGATAGAAGTAGAGGGAATACTCCCTAACTCATCCTATAATGCCAGCATTACCCTAACACCAAAACCAGACACTGAAAGAAAAGAAAACTATAGATCAACTTCTCTCATGAATATAGATGCAAACATCCTCAAAACAATATAAGCAAATAGAATTGAACAGTGTATTAAAAGAATTATACAACTAAGTGGGTGTTATCCCAGCTATACAAAGCTGTTCAACACCTGAAAATTATTAATGTAATCCATTAACCAGCAGGCTAAAAATAAAAAGAATCACATGATCATATCAACAGATATAGAAAAAGCATTGAAAAAAACCAAAACCCATTTTTTAAAACATATTTATTGGAGTATAATTACTTTACAATGGTGTGTTAGTTTCTGCTTTATAACAGGGTGAATCAGCTATACATATACATATATCCCCATACCTCCTCCCTCTTTCGTTTCCCTCCCACCTTCCCTATTCCACACCTCTAGGTGGTAACAAAGCACTGAGCAGATCTCTCTGTGCTATGTAGCTGCTTCCCATTAGCTATTTTACATTTGGTAGTGTATATATGTCCATGCCACTCTCTCACATCGTTCCAGCTTACCCTACTCCCTCCCCTTGTCCTCAAGTCCATTCTCTACTTTTGCATCTTTATTCCTGTCCTGCCCTTAGGTTTTTCAGAACCATTTTTTCTTCTTTTTCTTAGATTCCATATATATGTGTTAGCATACTGTATTTGTTTTTCTCTTTCTTACTTATTTCACTCTGTAGGACAGACTCTAGGTCTATCCACCTCACTACAAATAACTCAATTTTGTTTCATTTTAGGGCTGAGTAATATTGCATTGTATATATGTGCCACATCTTCTTTACACATTCATCTGTCAATGGACACTTAGGTTGCTTCCATGTCCTGACTATTGTAAACAGAGCTGCAATGAACATTGTGGTACATGACCCATTTGAATTATGGTTTTCTCAGGGTATATGCTGAGTAGTGGGATGCTGGGTCATATGGTAGTTCTATTTTTAGTCTTTTAAGGAACCTCCATACTGTTCTCCATAGTGGCTGTATCAATTTACATTCCCACCAACAGTGCAGGAGGGTTCCCTTTCCTCAACACCCTCTCCAGCATTTATTGTTTGTAGATTTTTTGATGATGGCCATTCTGACCTGTGTGAGGTGATACCTCAGTGTACTTTTGATTTGCATTTCTCTAATGATTAGTGAGTTGAGCATCCTTTCATGTGTTTGTTGGTAAACTGTATAACTTCTTTGGAGAAATGTCTGTTTAGGTCTTCTACCCATTTTTGGTTTGGGTTGTTTGTTTTTTTGATATTGAGCTGCATGAGTGGCTTGTAAATTTTGGAGATTAATCCTTTGTCAGTTGCTTCATTTGCAAATA
Source organism: Balaenoptera ricei (assembly GCF_028023285.1). Lineage (NCBI taxonomy): Eukaryota > Metazoa > Chordata > Mammalia > Artiodactyla > Balaenopteridae > Balaenoptera > Balaenoptera ricei. The sequence goes on from NC_082651.1 coordinate 92,783,800, forward strand.
TTTTCTCCCATTCTGAGGGTTGTCTTTTTGTCTTATTTATGGTTTCCTTTGCTGTGCAAAAGCTTTTAAGATTCATTAGGTCCCATTTGTTTACTTTCGTTTTTATTTCCATTTCTCTAGGTGGTGGGTCAAAAAGGATCATGCTGTGATTTATGTCATAGAGTGTTCTGCCTATGTTTTCCCCTAAGAGTTTGATAGTGTCTGGCCTTCCATTTAGGTCTTTAATCCATTTTGAGTTTATTTTACTGTATGGTGTTAGGGAGTGTTCTAATTTCATTCTTTTAAATGTAGCTGTCCAGTTTTCCCAGCACCACTTATTGAAGAGGCTGTCTTTTCTCCATTGTATATTCTTGCCTCCTTTATCAAAGATAAGGTGACCATATGTGCATTGGTTTATCTCTGGGATTCCTATCCTGTTCCATTGATCTATATTTCTGTTTTTGTGCCAGTACCATACTGTCTTGATTAAGGTAGCTTTGTAGTATAGTCTGAAGTCAGGGAGCCTGATTCTTCCAGCTCCATTTTTCTTTCTCAAGATTGCTTTGGCTATTCGGGGTCTTTTGTGTTTCCATAGAAATTGTGAAATTTTTTGTTCTAGTTCTGTGAAAAATGACATTGGTAGTTTGACAGGCATTGCATTGAATCTGAAGATTGCTTTGGGTAGTATAGTCATTTTCAGAATGTTGATTCTTCCCATCCAAGAGCATGGTATATCTCTCCATCTGTTTGTACCATTTTTAATTTCTTCCATCAATGTCTTATAGTTTTCTGCATACAAGTCTTTTCTCTCCCTAGGTAGATTTCTTCCTAGGTATTTTATTCTTTTTGTTGCAGTGGTAAATGGGGGTATTTCCTGAATTTCTCTTTCAGATTTTTCATCATTATTGTATAGGAATGCAAGACATTTCTGTGCATTAATTTTGTATCCTGCTACTTTACCAAATTCACTGATTAGCTCTAGTAGTTTTCTGGTCACATCTTTAGGATACTCTATGTATAGTATCATGTCATCTGCAGACAGTGACAGCTTTACTTCTTCTTTTCTGATTTGGATTCCTTTTATTTCTTTTTCTTCTCTGATTGCTGTGGCTAAAACTTCCAGAACTATTTTGAGTAATAGTGACAAGAGTGGACAACCTTGTCTTGTTCCAGATCTTAGAGGAAATGGTTTCAGTGTTTCACCATTGAGAATGATGTTGGCTGTGGGTTTGTCATATATGGCCTTTATTACGTTAAGGTAAGTTCCCTCTCTGCCCACTTTTTGGAGGGCTTTATCATAAATAGGTGTTGAATTTTTTCAAAAGCTTTTTCTGCATCTATTGAGATGATCATATGGTTTTTCTCCTTCAGTTTGTTAATATGGTTTATCACATTGATTGATTTAAATATATTGAACAATCCTTGCATTCCTGGGATAAACCCTACTTGCTTATGGTGTATGATCCTTTTAATGTGCTGTTGGATTCTGTTTGCTAGTATTTTGTTGAGGATTTTTGCATCTATGTTCATCAGTGATATTGGCCTGTAGTTTTCTTTCTTTGTGACATCTTTGTCTGGTTTTGGTATCAGGGTGATGGTGGCCTCATAGAATGAGTTTGGGAGTGTTCCTCCCTCTGCAATATTTTGGAAGAGTTTGAGAAGGATAGGTGTTAGCTCTTCTCTAAATGTTTGATAGAATTCGCCTGTGAAGCCATCTGGTCCTGGGCTTTTTTTTGTTGGAAGATTTTTAATCACAGTCTCAATTTCAGTGTTTGTGATTGGTCTGTTCATATTTTCTATTTCTTCCTGGTTCAGTCTTGGCACATTGTGCATTTCTAAGAATTTGTCCATTTCTTCCAGGTTGTCCATTTTATTGGCATAGAGTTGCTTGTAGTAATCTCTCATGATCCCTTGTATTTCTGCAGTGTCAGTTGTTACTTCTCCTTTTTTCATTTTTCATTTCTAATTCTATTGATTTGAGTTTTCTCCTTTTTTTTCTTGATGAGTCTGGTTAATGGTTTATCAATTTTGTTTATCTTCTCAAAGAACCAGCTTTTAGTTTCATTGATCTTTGCTATTGTTTCCTTCATTTCTTTTTCATTTATTTCTCATCTGATTTTTATGATTTCTTTCCTCCTGCTAACTTTGGGGATTTTTGTTCTTCGTTCTCTAATTTCTTTAGGTGTAAGTTTAGGTTGTTTATTTGAGATGTTTCTGGTTTCTTGAGGTAGGATTTTATTGTGATAAACTTCCCTCTTAGAACTGCTTTTGCTGCATCCCATAGGTTTAGGGTTGTCATGTTTTCACTGTCAGTTGTTTCTAGGTATTTTTTGATTTCCTCTTTGATTTCTTCAGTGGTCTGTTTGTTATTTAGTAGTGTATTATGTAGCCTCCCTGTGTTTGTATATTTTACAGACTTTTTCCTGTAATTGATATCTTGTCTCATAGCGTTGTGGTTGGAAAACATACCTGATACAATTTCAATTTTCTTAAATTTACCAAGGCTTGATTTGTGACCCAAGATATGATCTATCCTGGAGAATGTTCTATGAGCACGTGAGAAGAAAGTGTATTCTGCTCTTTTTGGATGGAATGTCCTAAAAATATCAATTAAGTTTGTCTTGTTTAATGTATCATTTAAAGCTTGTGTTTCCTTTTTTATTTTCATTTTAGATGATGTGTCCATTGGTGAAAGTGGGGTGTTAAATTCCCCTACTATCATTGTGTTACTGTCAATTTCCCCTTTTATGGCTGTTAGCATTTGCCTTATGTATTGTGGTGCTCCTATGTCGGGCGCATGAATATTTACAATTGTTATATCTTCTTCTTCGATTGATCCCTTCATCATTATGTAGTGTCCTTCTTTGTCTCTTGTAATAACCTTTATTTTAATGTCTCTTTTGTCTGATAAGAGAATTGCTACTCCAGCTTTCTTTTGATTTCCATTTGCATGGAATATCTTTTTCCATCCCCTCACTTTCAGTCTGTATGTGTCCCTAGGTCTGAAGTGGGTCTCTTGTAGACAGCATATATACAGGTTTTGGTTTTGAATCCATTCAGCCACTCTATGTCTTTTGGTTGGAGCATTTAATCCATTTACATTTAAGATAGTTATCGATACGTATGTTCGTATTGCCATTTTCTTAATTGTTTTGGGTTTGTTTTTGTAGGTCTTTTCCTTCTTTTGTGTTTCCTGCCTAGTGACGTTCCTTTAGCATTTGTTGTAAAGCTGGTTTGGTGGTGCTGAATTCTCTTAGCTTTTGCTTGTCTGTAAAGGTTTTAATTTCTCCACCGAATCTGAATGAGATCCTTGCTGGATAGAGTAATCTTGGTTGTTGGTTTTTCCCTTTCAACATTTTAATATGTCATCCCACACCCTTCTGGCTTGCAGAGCTTCTGCTGAAAGATCAGCTGTTAACCTTATGGGAATTCCCTTGTATGTTATTTGTTGCTTTTCCTTTGATGCTTTTAATATTTTTTCTTTGTATTTAATTTTTGATAGTTTGATTAATATATGTCTTGGAGTGTTTCTCCTTGGATTTATACTGTATGGGACTCTCTGCACTTCCAGGACTTGATTGACTATTTCTTTTCCCATATTAGGGAAGTTTTCAATTATAATCTCTTCAAATATTTTCTCAGTCCCTCTCTTTTTCTCTTCTTCTTCTGGGACCCCTATAATTTGAATGTTGGTGAGTCTAATAGTGTCCCAGAGGTCTCTGAGATTGACCTCAATTCTTTTCATTCTGCTTTCTTCATTCTGCTCTGCGGTAGTTATTTCCACTACTTTATCTTCCAGGTTACTTATCCATTCTTCTGCCTCAGTTATTCGGCTCTTGATTCCTTCTAGAGAATTTTTTATTTCATTTATTGTGTTGTTCATCATTGTTTGTTTGCTCTATAGTTCTTCTAAGTCCTTTTTAAACTTTTCTTGAATTTTCTCCAATCTATTTCCAAGATTTTGGATCATCTTTGCTATCATTACTCTGAATTCTTTTTCTGGTAGACTCCCTATTTCCTCTTCATTTGTTTGGTCTGGTGGATTTTTACCTTACTCCTTCATCTGCTGTGTGTTTCTCTGTCTTCTCATTTTGCTTAACTTACTGTGTTTGGGGTCTCCTTTTCACAGGCTGCAGGTTCATAGTTTCTTTTGTTTTTGGTGTCTGCCCCCAGTGGCTAAGGTTGGTTCAGTGGGTTGTGTAGGCTTCGTGGTGGAGGGGACTGGTGCCCGTGTTCTGGTGAATGAGTCCGGATCTTGTCTTTCTGGTGGGCAGGACCACAGCCAGTGGTGTGTTTTGGGGTGTCTGTGACCTTATTATGATTTTAGGCAGCCTCTCTGCTAAGTGGCATTGTTGTGCTCCAGTCTTGTTAGTTGTTCGGCATAGGGTGTCTAGCACTGTAGCTTGCTGGTCCTTGAGTGGAGCTGGGTCTTAGCATTGAGATGGAGATCTCTAGGGGAGCTTTCACCATTTGATATTACGTGGAACTGGCAGGTCTCTGGTGGACCAGTGTCCTGAATTCAGCTCTCCCACCTCAGAGGCACAGGCCTGACACCGAGCTGGAGCACCAAAACCCTCTAAGCCACATGGCTCAGAAAAAGAAAAAAAGAGAAAAAAATAAATAAAGAAAAATAAAATAAAGTTATTAAAATAAAAAATTTTAAAGTTTATTAAAAATAAAAAAAATTAAAAAGTAATAAAAAAGAGAAAGAAAGAAAAGAGCAATCAAACCAAAAAACAAATCCACCAATGATAACATGTGCTAAAATCTATACAAAAAAGAAAAAAGAAAAGGACACACTGACCCCTAGGACAAATGGTAAAAGCAAAGCTATACAGACAAAATCACAGAAAGAAGCATACACATGCACACTCACAGAAAAAGAAAAAGAAAAAAAAAAATATATATATATATATATAAAAAGGAAGAGAACAACCCAATCAATAAACAAATCTACCAATGATAATAAACTCTAAATACTAAACTAAGATAAACATAAAACCAGAAACAAATTAGATGCAGAAAGCAAACCCCAATTCTACAGTTGCTCCCAAGTGCACCATCTCAATTTTGGGATGATTCGTTGTCTATTCAGGTATTCCACAGATGCAGGGAACATCAAGTTGATTGTGGAGCTTTAATCCGCTGCTCTTGAGGCTGCATGGAAAAATTTCCCTTTCTCTTCTTTGCTCACACAGCTCCTGGGGTTCAGCTTTGGATTTGGCCCTGCCTTTGTGTGTAGGTCACGTGAGGGTATTTTTTCCCCACCCACACAGGACGGTGTTAAAGTAGCAGCTGATTAGGGGGCTGTGGCTCACTCAGGCCGGGGGGAGGGAGGGGTACAGAATGCGGGGCGAGCCTGCGGCGGCAGAGGCCAGCATGACATTGCAACAGCCTGAGGTGTGCTGTGTGTTCTCCTGGGGAAGTTGTCCCTGGATCACGGGACCCTGGCAGTGGCAAGCTGCACAGGCTCCCAGGAGGGGAGGTGTGGATAGTGACCTGTGCTTGCATCCAGGATTCTTGATGGCTGCAGCAGCAGCCTTAGCATCTCATGCCCGTCTCTGGTGTCCGCGCTTATAGTCACGCCTCGTGCCCATCTCTAGAGCTCATTTAGGTGGTGTTCTGAATCCCCTCTCCTCGCGCACCCCGAAACAATGGTCTCTTGCCTCTTAGGCAGGTCCAGACTTTTTCCCTGACTCCCTCCCAGCTAGCTGTGGTTCACTATCCCCCTTCAGGCTGTGTTCACGCAGCCAACCCCAGTCCTCTCCCTGGTTTCTGACCTCCGAATCCTGAGCCTCAGCTCCCAGCCCCCACTCGCCCTGGTGGGTGAGCAGACAAGTGTCTCAGGCTGGTGGGTCCTGGTCGGCACCGATCCTCTCTGCGGGAATCTGTTCACTTTACCTTCTGCACCCCTCCCTGTTGCTGCACTCTCCTCTGTGGCTCTGAAGCTTCCCCCCTGCCACACCCCCGTCTCTGTCTGTGAAGGGGCTTCCTAGTGTGTGGAAACTTTTCCTCTTTCACAGCTCCCTCACAGAGGTGCAGGTTCTATCCCTATTCTTTTGCCTCTGTTTTTCCTTTTTCCTTTTGCCCTACCCAGGTACATGGGGAGTTTCTTGCCTTTTGGGAAGTCTGAGGTCTTCTGCCACATTCCGTAGGTGTTCTGTAGGAGTTGTTCCACATGTAGATGTATTTCTGATGCATTTGTGGGGAGGAAGGTGATCTCCACGTCTTACTCCTCCGTCATCTTGAAGGTCTCTGCCATCACCCATTCTTGATAAAAAAAACTCTAAATAAACTACACATAGAAGGGAATGTCTTCAACTTGATAAAGAGCATCTACAAACAAATCAAAACCTTCAGCTAACATCATACTTGAAGGTGAGAAACGACACTTTCCTACTAAGATCACGTAGGAAATAAGGTTATCTCATCCCATCACTCCCTTTTAATGTCATAGTGGAAATACTGAAAAATGCAATAAGAAGAAAAGGAAATTAAGCTATACAGATTGGGAAGAAGAAATAAAACTGCATTTGTTCACAGATGATACGATCATTTATATAGAAATCTGAAAGAATCAATAAGATTAACTCTTGGAACTGATAAGCAAGTAGAGCAATGATAAAGGACACAAGGCCAATATACAAAAGTCAATTGCTTTCCTATATAGCAGCAATGAACAAGTTTGAAATTTGAAATTAAAAACACAATATCGTTACATTAGCACCTCCAAAAATAAAATGCTTAGATATGTATCTAACAATATATGTGTAAGGTCTGCACAAGGAAAACTGTAAAATTCTGATGAAAAATATCAAGAACTAAATAAATGAAGAGATATTCCAAGTTCATGCATAGGATGACTTAATATTGTCAAGATGTCAGTTTCTCCCACTTGATCTATAGATGCAGTAAAATCCCAATCAAAATCCCTGCAAATTTTTTTATGGATTTTGACAAAATGATTCTAATGTTTATATAGGGAGGCAATGAGATAAATGAGGTAATGAGGTAAAATGCTAATAAAATAACTGTGAAAATAATGGTAACGATATCATCTATATTCATTATTACAACTGACACTCCAATTACTTCTTACCGTTACACTGACACAAATACAGCCTGCTGGTCCACTTAGCAAGCAAAAAGTATGCACATGTAAAAAAGAAAAAATGCATGTGTAAAGAGTCAGTGTAGGATTCTGGTTTTTGGCAACATGGAATCTAGATAGAAAAATTCCCTGGTACGAAAGGTTAGCTCATTAAAATTTAAGACACATTTTAAGTTCCCCAACATATAAGTATCTACAGGGTACAAAGAAGAGTAAACTGAAAATCAGAGGAATAAGAAGGCATAGACTACTTTGATGTATTGGCAGGTTTTACAATTCGTGGTAACTAAGATGTACATTAAAGAACTAAGGGTCCTACAAGAAACTGGGGTCTTTAAATTATATACTCTCATTTATAGGGTCAAATATTAATTTAAACATTTTACAGTACATGAATACAAAGAGATGGAAGAAGGTAAGACCTTTCTTTAACGTATAAACTAGGTGGTACCTGCTCATACAAGATTATAATTCCAATTTATACTCATTTGCAGTCTAGTGAAATTGAAGGTGATGAATTAATAAATAAAAGAGGGTTCATCATGATAACATTTCTGGGCCCCCAGCAGATGTAGAGTTTTCCATAGAGAAACCTAGTCAAGAAAAGTTACACAGAATTTCCAGTATAAAATCTTGCTTAACATAGACATGAAAACAAGCCATTAGGAGCAAAAGTCAGGCAAAAGAACTAACAAGATATTTCATAAATAAAATATTTCTAAATGTAGAGACTAAAAAAAGAAGACCCACAATGCTATAGAAAGGAAGGAAATTATGAAGGTAAGAACAGAAGGCAAGAATTTGGTAGAGAGAACCAGTAAATCCAAAAATCATGTTTTTGGAAAAATACTATTAAAGTAAACAAATTCTTGGGAAGATTGATGAGATCTCTCAAAGGAGCTATATGAACAAAAGACTATAAAATGGCATCGAAGACATAATAAAGAAAACATAAAGAAATGGAGAATGATAATGTAAAATGAATTTATGAAATAGTAAGTTTCACAATATTGTATACAGAATTCTAGCTAAATTTATAAAGTTTTTTTCCAAATTTATAAATTCAGTGCAATTACACTCAAATTTCAAACAGGAATTCTTATGAAGCTAGAAAAACTAATTTAAATATTCATATAAACAGCAGTGTTAAGAGTAAAGAAAACAATTTTGCAGCAAATGATAGGGAAGAATTTTTCTAATCAGATGTAAGTATTTAGAAAAAAAGCTATTAAGCCAGTGTAGTAGTGGGAAAGGGACAGACAAATTGACTGATGAGGCAGAAAAAAGAACACAAAGCAGGCTCACATACGAAAGGAAATTTAGAAACAGGAAACCTTGCAAATCATTGGGAAAGGAATAGTTCAATGGCGTTGGAAAAATGAAAGAGAAAAAAATTTCATCCTTAACTCATACCTTATCCTAAAACTCAATTCTAGGTGGGCTAAAGCTATAAAAGAAAAATTAAATGCATAAAACTTTTGAAAATGTACACATAAGAATAAGTTTGTGATTTCTTAAACAAGACAATAAAAGCATAAGTCCGAAAAGAAAACACTAGTACATTTGATTTAATTAAAATAAAAATTGTCATTGCCTCAAAAGTCACTGGGGTGGGGGTGGAGTGAAGAAAAGAGTTGAAAAGATAAGTCACGGACTGGGACAAAATACTTGCATTGCACATAACTAACAAAAGATTAGTGTCCAGAATATGTAAAGAACTTCTTTCTATGTTAGTAATGAAATTAATCATAAAAATACAAACATCTCATATGGACAAAAAAATAGGAGTGGCTATACAAGATATGCAAGATGATAACGCACGGGTGGCTACATGAGTAACTAGTGAAATATAAATGACTGTAAGCAGTAAATGTAAATTAAAAGTAAAATGAGATAGGCTTTCACATCCATAAGATTGGCATTATTTAAGAAAACAATGTCTGATGATGCTAAATATTATCATGGATTCAGAGTAGAGAGGTCATATATACACTTCTGGGGAGAATAATGGGTTAAAAACCTTTGGAAGACTTACTTGGCAATATCAATTAAAGGTAAAGGTCTGTTTATCCTATGATATGGAGATTTTTAATCCTAGAAAATGTCCATATATATGTGAGAGAAAACATATAGAAAAGTGTTAATGGTGCAATGGTTTTAAGGGTATATCTATACAATACATCTTGAGTTACATTTGTCATCATGAATAAATCTCAAAAACAAATACTGAGCAAACAAAATATTGAACCTGTACAGAAACATCTGCAGTGGCCTGTGCTGGGCAGGGGTTAAGTCACCCATCAGAGCCTGGAAGGCCAGGGCATGAACAAGAGCGATGGCGTGGTCCCCACCAGAGACAAGATCAAACTAAAATTTTGAATACAATTTTGAATAACAAGATTGAACTTTTCTTTTTTAAAGTCCTTTCATATAATAGTGCCTTATAAAATTAGGATTTCACTGCTTTATAGAAACTTTACTCATTTTTATCCATTTTTCCCTTAAAACTTCATTTGTATTGAAAAGACCCTTTCAGACAAAAACCAATTCAATATTCCCCAATTTTTGTGAGAAATTTTCTTTTTATATATTTTTGCATAATTTAACTCTTAAGGAATTGGAAATTTTATTTGACATAAAGTTTGTGATAGACATAAATATTTCATATTTTTGTTCCATAGGTAATTTCCTTTCCCTACTGATTTAGTATTAAGCGAGTTCAATGATATAGAATAGTTGATATGGAAGTTGGCCTTCTCAGAAATCAGAGTTGTAACAATTCACATCTTTTCTGTACACATTCTCACACAACCATAAGATAGCACCTTCTAAAATTATACTAAAGTTTTGTTTCTCACAAGATGGACATTTTTCCACAAAGCGCCAACATTTAGAGCATTTCCTAGTTAATGAAAAGACAGCAACAAAGCACTTTTCAAATGAGACTCAATTTGTAAATGATCAGCTGCCCCACAAAGCTTTGTTCAAATTCATATCTCAGAATAATTGCACATTACTACATGGCATGAACTGTCATCTCATAGGAGAGAGATCATTAAGGCCTGAATTAAGACTGTGGCTGCAGTGAAAAGAGGAGGAACTGGATTCCTCCTCTAAACTCCTCTAAAAGATATTAGAACTCCTCTAAAAGATATTAGAACTCCTCTAAAAGATATTAGAATATTCTGAATCCTTCTCTCGCTAAAGATCTGCATATAAAATCTCTATGTTCCTATTCGGTACCATCAATTGGTCTGACGATTCTTCTTAGATTACTATCACTCTGCATGAACTGCTGTGGTTTTATGGTGCCATCAATGTTAAGTAAAGGATCCTTTCCCCATACTTCTATGTTTTAAAGGGTATAGGCGTTATTTTTCCAATTATTTTTTCACAAGGGAAAAAAAAACTCATGAGGGATTTTTGTTTTCAAGCCTATAGCTCTCCATCCATTCACCTTTAGCAATGCTGACTATATTTTTTATAAATATTTAATCATTTGGACATGAATTTGGGAAAATTGATACCTTTACAATTGCCATCCAACATTATGATATGACTCTAAGTCCAAATTTTTGTAGTTTTCCTCAAAAATTGTCTGTTCAAATCTTTCAAGATTAGATGTCTTTATCATTTTGATTGCTGCTGACAGTGGGAGATATTTAGTATATATTTGCCTTTAGTATCCATATTGTTTGTTTTACTATTACAAAAGCAACTGGTTTTCATCATAGAACATTACAAAATACCAAAGGTATATTAATATTAAAAGTAGCATCTGAAAGAAAACCACTGAAATCATCTTGAAGTGTCTGTTTCTATTATCTGGTAGTGCTGGTAATATTCACTTGTGATGTCATTTTAATGGTGCATTGTCTTCCATTTTACGTATAAACAGAAAATCATATTCCCAATTTTGTTATATTTATGTGGTTTCTTATTTTTAACTATTAGAAATGAAAATGTTGAAAATAAAGAATCTATTTAAATCTATGTTCATATCCTTAAATACTTTCTTATTTTTAATCCCCAAAGTATGGAATTACTAGTTCAAAGGATATACACATATTTATAGCTCTCGATACATACCTCCAAATTGTCAACTACAGAGCTGTATGAGAGTGTGCAACTTCCTAGATCCTTGCCCAGACTGGTTATTACCATTGTTTATTTATTTATTTTTTATTGCCAACCCATGGTGAAAACTGATAAATCATTATTCTAATTTGAATTTTTCTGATTAATCAGATTAAGTATATGTTCATATATGTTCATCAGATCAATTTTCCATTTATCTCTCTTGTTTCTCAAATTTCCAAATTATATGTGGAAATAGAGGAATTTGTAGCTTTAAAAAATACTCACTGGAGAAATTTATGTAGCAGAAATCTAATTTGTCTACTTAGGTCACTGTCCTACCAGCCTATGCCATGTAGAGCTGGGTGCTCACGGACCCAACCACCTAACTCGTCCTGGGGTTGGTCTGAGAGTGAGAAGCGGTGAAGCAGCCCAACACTGATTATCCAGGGACAGACGATCCACAATGCAAAGCCTACAGTGTCCATGCTGTTTGGACATTTCCAGTTCTGTGGGCAAGGGCATATTTTGCTCTCAGTGACCTAGCCCTGCACTTTTCTTGAGAAATTCCTCTGCAGTTGAATTTCACAACAAGGGTTCTATAATAGAATCTGAAGTTATTAATTGACAATTATAGTTTGGTCTTCATTTCACTCCAGTGTGGGAATAAGAGAGATAGAGTTGAGGATCCTGGCTTGTTCAATTTAAAAGTGGAAGAAATTTAATTTGTTTAAATCACATTTCTCCAGGGATAGGCCAGAGACAACCTTGTTAGTGACAGAGTTCATTTTTTCCAAAAATGCATCTCTTCAGTAGAGAATGAAGACACCGAGGTGGAACTTTTAGAGCTCCAGATCCTCCTTTAAATTTCTCCTCCAAGTTTATTTATCAACTGTGTCCTGTTTACATCACTGGGGAGTTCTATTTTCCTCTACTAAATTAATTCATTTCCTCATAGGGATCATGTTTTATTATAAAGTATATGTTACATACTTATCTTTTATAGTTATGTTCAATAACAATCATAATCACAACCACAAAGAATTTCATGACAGAAAGTAATTCTAAGAGGTGACCTTGTCTCATCACCTTAGTGTGCAGGCATGAAAAAAACACTAAATGAAGTGTATTGAGACGTGGCTTGGTGACATGCCTGTCTTCCACAATAGGTACTAGAACATCTCAGAAAGGACTTTGCCGCACTCATCCCTATATCCCTAAGGCCTAACATGGCACTTGTCACCCACCTGGAAGGAGTTATTAAATCTCCACAGACTAGGAGATTTTCTAAAAGTTGAACATAACTTCCTGGGTGACATCAAACTCAAAGTAGTATAACAGCATATATTTTATTACTACTACAAAAGCAATTGCTGTTTATTGTAAGAAAAAATTACAAGATACTGACTGTACTTAAATGTAACAGAAAAATATAACAATCTGGCTGCTCATAGAACACTACTAAAATCACTTTGAAATATTGGTGTGTATAATCTTACTAGGAAAACAGTCCCCTTTGGTGCCATCTTAATGATTGCATTGTCTTCCTTCATAAGGATAGAAGAAAATTAGAGCAGAAATTCCTAGCTTGGTTTGACTCTTCTCACTGAAAATTCATTCACATTTGAAATTTCTTCACACATTAAAAATAGGTGGTTTCGATATGTAAAAATTAGAGGGAGGGGAGTAGGTTTAAATTAATATGTATGCGGTTTCATGCTTTTCATGTAAATTATTGGCTTGCAAGATAAACTGCAAAACAATTCCAGAAAAATGTAATAGATCAAGCAACAGATCAAGTCCTGGTGGGCAAAATACCCTAGTTATTCTCATCTTGTCTGGAGGATCTTAATGTCATTCCTTATTAAATGAATAGTCATATTTATACATGGACACCCTTATTTATTCAATTAATGTTAACTGAGCCCTTACTAGGTGCCAAAGATTGGCACGTGGTGCGGGAGACCTGGAAGTGAATCAAATGTGCTTAATAGTCTCCAGAAGGCCAGAGTATTTTGGCTGCAGGTAAGCATGTTAAAAGTTGATTACATAATGTCTTATAAGTGCTGAAATGGGAAAAGGTAGTTGACATAATAGCAGCATCTAATGCAGCTTGAGTATATTAGTAAAGTTTTCTAAGAAGAGTTGATGACTAGCCAAGTCTTGAGGGAAAGAAAATGACCATTAATTGAACCATAAGTGGGTCCACATAATACACTCACACTCAGAGACAGTGTGATTCAGTTGTAGAATTAAAACAAAACAAAACACAATTTAAAAAAATCACAACTGGACCAAAATCTGTTAAATTATATTCAAACAGAACTCTAGTACTGACCATTTGCTTGGGCAAGTCATTTAGACTCTCTGAGCCCTTGTTTCTTTAACTGGCAAATGTAGATAATAGTATATATCTCACGAGGTTGTTGTGATGATTAAAAAAAATAGCAAAAGTGAAGATGGCTAGCACAATTCTTCCCCTGGAAATATGGTACCAACTGAGTAAGACTTAGATTAATCTGAATCGTGTAAGCAAAATGCAAGACACGAGAGATGGATAAGGCATGAATTCTTTCTTCTAAGTACATATAGGATAGTTCAAAAGATATATACTGATACAATAAAAAATATATAAAATACATCATGTAATGCATAAATGCACCATAAATATATTTAATATATAACATGTGTAATGTAATTTGATACTAGGCTTAAGCTATAATATATATTATATAACATATATAGTATGATATATATTTAGGTATATACCATATCTAATATATATACAGTTATATATGTTATATACTATAAAATATATTAACATATTACTAATATATATGTAATATACAAAGTACAAGTCATCTTACATAATTGAATGCTGTCATTTAAGAGTGAAAATCTTAGTTAAAAATTCAACAATAATGTCAATAACATAAAAACAAGAAAATCAATTGCTAATATTTCTGGAGACCTTAGTGTGTACCAGAAACAGCTTGAGAACTGTATGTACTATCTTCATTTACTGTCACAAAAATGCTGTGAAATAGATATTATCCCCATTTTACAGATGAATGTATTAAAGATCAGGGAATTAAAAATACAATTCTAAAAACCTACAGCTATTAAATGTCAGATCCAGGATTAAACTCCACACCATACCCTTAACCATGCCACTAGGTATTTTTGGAAATAAATGGAACAGGGTAACCATGATTGGCTGGTGCAAAAGGTGGGATTCTGCCTCAGGCTTTGAAGAAAATTGTTCCCTCCCTCCCTGATTGCCTCTGTCCCTGCCTCCCTCTCTTCATTTCTTCCTTCCTAACACAATGTCAACGTTCATATTCTAGGGCCTTGATTTACAAGTTTTTGAGCATATATTTTGTTCAAAATTTAGTCTGGGATCCAAATATCGGAAACCCAGAATTAAGGTGAGGCAAGCGAGGAGGTGCCCAAACACTCAGTAATTAAGATAAGTAATATTTAATACAATGTTTTAAAATATAAAAATTAATGAAAGAATCCACAATCCATCATGAACAAATTATTACAATTTTAAACGAAGACAGGATCCAACGCAGTATGTGCAGGACCTTACCTCCCTAGCCTTACCCTAATGCCAGCCACAGTGCCAGTAAAACTTTAGTTAGAAAATAGGTGGCCAGTCTGTGGGCCATAGTTTGTTTATTTGATTTTTTAAAGATTGCATTAAATATTACTCATGTCAATTACTGAGTTTTCTGGCATCTTCAATTTCGTGCCCAAAGTGAATGCCTCACTCATCTCACCCTAGTCCTTCCTCCATAATCTGAAGAGAAAATCCAATGACAACACGGTCAAAAGACAGTGGTTTCAGTAACAGTGGGGTTGAGGGACCCAAAAGCTTCCCTAGTGGAACTTGGTTGACCCTCTCCTTCGACCTCCCCCACTCCCTTTAACTCCACACCAACCCAGCAGCAGCTAAGATTACAGGAACTTCAGGGAAACCTCTAAGACTGGAGAGCGTTCAATCTGGGGAAATGGAGACCTTTCATATAGAATTTGAATCCCTAATTAGGAAAAACAAAAGCATATTATTAGTTTAATTCCTGTGTAACTACTCCACATTATGGCAGAGATAAAATCTAAATGTCAGCTAAGTAGATGTTTTCCAGATACATCTTGAATCTCTAATCGCAGTTCTTTTTGTTCCTGTGGCTTTTTTCTTTTATTTGCAGGGGGAGGTCATGGTTTTGTTTTACATTTTCATTTCATATGCAGTAGTGTGTGTGTGTGTGTGTGTGTGTGTGTGTGTCTGAAACTAAGATCTGCTGAATCTCATTTTTCAGGTTGGCATCTACATAATTAAAGTTTAAAAGAATATCCAAATCATCAGTGCGTTTGCTCCTCAAAAATCCCTTCATGAGAAATAAGGAACAGTGTCTCTGAGAGCAGGTTAGAGGTGAGTGTGGGTGTGTTTCTGAGGAATCATAAATGTTTCATCCCTAACACTTGTCAGAGGACTGATCTTTACTTCCTCTCTGCGGGACTGACTGATACCTTCTTCATGTTTAATAGGTGTTTCCACACATACGATGTGTGAGTCTTAGTGTGTTGACACACATAAGCCTAACTGTTGACACGAATAAACCCTGTCCCCGTCCCCACACACATATGCACCCAGAAACAGCCACAAACATGAGATCTTCCATTAAATGCCTCTAATTGTTTTCTTCTTTGCCTAAATGTGATTTCCTCAACTAAGAGTTACTTATCACTGGTCCTAAAACCTCTAAAATTCCAATCCTTGGAACCTTGGCAATATAATATCCATAAGGAGGACATATTCCCCCATTCATCTATTTAAGAGTCCTGTCACACAAAAATGACACCCAGTATTCTTAATAGAACTATAATAACTTTGGGGACATTCATTCCGATGTACTACAGACCACAAATTACAGTTTCATGGGCAGTTGGAGAACTTTTTTTCCTTGAAGCAAGATCAGACTGCCACATCTCTAACCTAGTACACACACGCACACAAATGTGGACACATCCAATAATATAAGTAGAAGAGACACTAAACTTCAATTTTTCTGTTTTTTCTTCAATTTTTCTAATAGTATTTAGAGGGACACAATCTATATCCTGGTTTACCTCTTAAAACCTATATAAACTTGGACAATTTTCTCCGGAAAAAAAGCCAAGTATGTTCATTATACTTCACTCAAAGGATTATTATGAGCATAAATTGGGATCACGTACATGATTCAAGGGCTGAACCGGTTTAATTTTGTGACCCTCTCTTCCAAGAGGACAGTGGGATGCATTGCTGGGTGTGTCTGCTGTGTGGTCTTTCAGTGATGAGGTCACTGCCTAATAGTTTTCCCCATGGAGAGGATTTGTTTATGACAGGTGAATACTGAATGAACAGATACCAGAAGCAGAGATGCAAGAATAAAGTGGAGCTGGCAACAACGTGGAGTAATTTCTCATCACTGAGTGACATGATGCTTCAGATCATTTTAGCCTCCACATTTGGGGGAGAGGTCAAAGTTATTATTTTGGAATGGACACACAGCCTACATTTCAGAAAATGGAAAGACATGGATCAAGGAGAAACACAGGTGTGAATTTCCTGAGTAAACAAATGCTTCGGAAACTCACTACCATGCTTAGTCTTTAGAAAGTGTATATCTCACAGTAAACACGATCTTCCTTTCCCAGGGGGCAGTTGAAGGAAATGTAACTTTTTATTTAGTTGTCTGTATCTAGTTAATCACCACTTTCTATACCTCTCTGTATGTCAGGCTGTTCAATAGGCAGTGGGAACATAAAAGCTGTGAGTTTCTTATCCTCAGTGAACTAATAACTCGATAATGATAAATGACTTGTAAATGACTAACTTCAGTGGAGATAAGATTAGAGCAGGGAATGATAAATATTAATGCATACATTTACATTTTACAAAGGACTTTCTCATCCGATAACTCAATCAACACACCAACCCTGTGAGATGCTATGTGCATTTTCTCATTCTCTGTGGTGGGCATTTGCTGTATTTTCTAGCTGCTCTACAACTTGGAATATCCTTCCATTATTTGGGGAGTTCTCCCTGTTATCACCCCACCGTCCACCCTCTTCCAGCTAGAATCTGAACATGTGACCAAGATACCCATAATTAGAAGGACCCAGTCTGGACTTCAGTTTCAAGCAATAAATGAAAGTGGTGCTTCTGGTATAGAATAATGGCTTCAGTGGGGTTCCTGGGAGTAGCACTAAGTATGACCCTGAATGCTCAGTGTGACTAGTGGCCCCCTCACCAGGCTGGGTTGGGGAAGCTTTGAACTTCGATCATGGAAGCTCCATTTGTTCCAACTGCGCAGCTTTCCCAGTGATTCTACGAACTATTCAATATCTTTTTTAAGGAATTTCTTTTCTGTTTCAAATTGCAAATGTGAATTCTGTTGTTTGGAAATAAGAACTCTGATTCTTCTAGCTATATTTTGCAGAACAAGAAGCTCAATTTCAAGATGTGAAGAGACGTCCATGATACTTATTTAGGAAATTATTGACATGTAACTCAGAACCAGGACAAGTGTATGACTCCAAACCCATGTTTGTTTCCACGACACCATGCTTTTTTATATTATAAAGCCTGTCAGTTTCACGGCATGACTAACAAAATAATCTATGGAGAGACTAAACCTGTAAAATATGGAGGAAATTAGTATTTATATACTCAGCCTCTAGTTTAGTTAGGTGAACATACATCTGAGATCACCCAGGATTATCCATCCCTCTTCCCAGAAGTTTGAGTTAGGTGCCACGGTGAACCTAAAATACTGATTACTTTCTTTTTGTGTTTGCTTGTTTTGTTTTATTTTTTTTCCAAATCAAGTCTTTAAAACTTCTTTTTGTAAAGCCACATCATTTTTATTTTCGTTTTCCCCAAGTTAATTTATTTTTTCCTTTATTGAGGTATGATTGGCAAATAAATTTGCATATATTTAAGGGGTACAATGTGATGTTTTGATACATGTAGACATTGTGAAATGATTACCACAATCAAGTTAATTAACACATCTATCGCTTCACATAGTTGTGTGTGTGTGTGTGTGTGTGTTTGTGGTGAGAATACTTGAGATCTACTCTATCAGCAGATTTCTGGTATACAATACATTATTATTAACTATAGTCACCGTGCCATACATTAGGTCTCCAGAACTTATTCATCCTATAAGTGAAAGCTTGTTCCCTTTGATCAATAGCTCCCTTTTCCTCTACTGCCACACACCTGGTGACAACTATTCTACTCTCTGTTACTATGAGTTAGACTTTTTTTTTTTTTTTAAGATTCCACATATAAGTGAGATTATGTGGTATTTGCTTTTTCTCTGTCTGACTGATTTCACTGAGCATAATGCTTCCTTTCTTCATTAGGTCATTAGAAATTTGTTGGACACACGCTGTGCAGAATGCTGCCCTTTGGGTAAAGTCCTGGGAAAGACAAGCAACAGTCACCTAGGGTCCCTGTCTGCCCTTTACTATCTCTGTGAACCTTCAGAAAATCATAGAATCTCCAAATCTCATGTGTCTTAGCTTGATTTTTTTTTAATATTAATTTTTAATACACATTGAACTGATATTTAGTAACTGAATTTTGTCTTACAGAGGAAAGATTCCAGTCACTTTCTGATAATTTTTTCCAGAAAAATCTCTAAAAATTCAGAGAAAAAAATGATGAGAGTGTGCTCGATATGGTGAAAAAAATGAAACATACTAAAATCATCATCATTGTCAATCATCATTATCAGTAATACTACTAAATTTTTTCCTAAAATTGCTGATTATATCAATTAAAAAGTATTACTCATATTCAAGGAAAAACAATAAGAGAGCTATAATTTATATTGCTGAATAATTTTTTCCATTTAATTTAATTTTTATTTTATGTTGGAGTATAATTAATTAAACATGTTGTGTTAGTTTCAGGTGTACAGCAAAGTGACTCAGTTATACATGTACATATTACCAAGCATGATTATTAATAATACCCACATTGCTCTCAAAAGTGTCCCAGTTTAGACAATAAACTATATGATAGTCTTAAGGATGGTTTTTAAGGATCAGTGGTCAAAAAATTTCTGTTATATTAATTTAAAAAAATATATGAGCATACCATGGCATTTAACTCGGTCCTTTGGGAAAGGATTGGGATGGAGTAGAGGCAGAATCAACAAAGAATTCCTCACCTGGGGAAAGTTTTTTTTTCAGTGAACTATACTTTCTATAAATGGGATATTTCTTCTCACTCAGCAAGTTTCCTCTAGTAATGCACTTGGCATACCCTGTTATAGGTGCAGTTTCTAGAACTATCTCTCCCTCTCTCTCTCTCTCTCTCACACACACACACACACACACACACACACACATACATACAACAGCCTCAAAGCTAAAATAGAAGAATCCTTTTGACATCTTCACTTCAAAATCGAATACTCAAATGTTTTACTATTTATATATCAAAAGGAAAACCTTTATTAAAATCCTTGATTTGCATACTTATAATTGACTTGAGAACAAAACAATATATTTCCCACTTTGCCATCAAAGTGTGTCAGTCAAAAGTTAGAGTAATTTTTGTACACTGCAATTATGTTTTGACAAATTAATTAATAATGAATCATCCAAGTTTTGTATAAACAGAGCTTTCTTATTTCTTTAATTAATAACTAGATGCTCTATCCTAACATATCCATGTGTTTCTCTGTGGGAATATTACAGGACCTCCGGCAAAGGAGTAGCATTTTGTTTTAAGTCTGAGAATGAGGAAATAGACTAAAATAAAGGACATCTGAATGAAATTAATATAAATCCAAACAGACTTAAATCTGTGTCTTTATTCAGGCTAATATGCTTTAAAAATGGGCTTTACTTTGTCATGCCAAAATACTCTCTCTAGAGTCAGAAATTGCTCAATTGCTTTGAGTTCTACCGTATATTTATAATTTATGTCTTCACTGCTTCCAGACTAGACTAGAGGCAGCTTGCCACAAAGATATAAGTGTAAATGTAGTTGTAGAAAGAGATAGAGGTGTAGATATCAATGCAGTTATATACATACCCCCAGGAAAATTAAAATGAAAACCAGGAGAAGAAGAAAATTTATGAAGAAAAGAGATGTTAACTGTGTTAGGAACCAATGTGAAATTTATTCAGGACTCCCCAGCAGCCAAGATAAAAAAAGGAAAGAGAACTGAGTCTATAGTCACTCGCTCTCTGAAACTCATTCCGTAGAGTATTCATCATAATCTGCTCTAACAGGCTGTCCATCATGTACCGCATGGAAGCAAATTTGGGTTGTCAATCTCGTCTCCAGTGTTCTCTTTAGAAGATGACAGTGATAAGCAAATGCATTCTCTCTAAGTAAAAATAAAAGCCAAAACGGGAATGTATAGTCCCAAAGTGACAGTAATTTGATATGAATCAGGCCCCCTCTGCTATCCTTACTACCAGGGCTTTCTTAGGAAAATCATCCTTCATTTCAAAATTATTGGATAGTAATAATAATTCAATGGGTCATTATCAGAACCATCATGACAACGTACCAAGTAGTACATTATGAGTGGTAAAGCTTTATACAGATATCGGATGCCATTATTGTCATTGCTATGTTTACTAAAATGTGTGGATGGGGAAGATCAGAAGGGAAATTGACAAGTGCACAATTGACACCAATATTTGTGGTCATCTGAGCCAAGTTTTCTCAAGCACTCCTAATTCCAACTTGTGTTCTTAACACATTTAAAAAGCCCAGATTCTAGCAAATCCCAATTTGAATACTTCACTGAACCCTTTAGCTCTACCCTTCTGTGAGGAGAAGCAGGGCCTTTGGTAAATTAGTTTTTTGAGGGCAAGGAACATTTTGCGGATGGAGCTCTGGTTGGTATAGGAGAAGCTAGAGGGCAGATGAGATTCAGAACAGCCACACAAAGCCTGCCCCTTCCTTCAGCTTTCCTGCTGCCTGTCTTGCTCTGTCTCTGTGTCTCACTTTCTCTCATGTGCTTTTTGCCTCGGAATGAGCTGATACAAATTAATTTGCAATTTTTAAAGAAGCTACGAGTTATTTCTTAATTTGATTTCAGTATCTTAAAGTTCCCAAAAGAAGTAGATATTTTAAATGCACAGCCTTACTCCACAGTGTGGGTATATTTTATGACCTTCAGCAATTTTATTAAATAAAATGGACAGGGGTAGATTCTGTAAACAACAATATCTATTTTAATAATAATAACATTGATTGAGAACTGTCAGGCACTGAAACTTGGGTTCTGTACATTCATTATTTCACTTGCTGCTTTCAAAAGTTCTATCAGATGAGGTCTATTACTATCCCATTTTACATATCTGTAAACTGAGACTTAAAGAAAGCCAGGATTCAAGGCTTAGCTTTTGTTTGTTTGTTTGTTTAATTTTTATTTATTTTTGGCCGCGTTGGGTCTTCGTTGCTGCGTGCAGGCTTTCCCTAGTTGTGGTGAGTGGGGGCTACTCTTCATTGTGGTGCGCAGGCTTCTTATTGCGGTGGCTTCTTTTGTTGCGCAGCACAGGCTCTAGACAAGTGGGCTTCAGTAGTTGTGGTGCACGGGCTTAGTTACTCCGTGGCATGTGGGATCTTCCCGGACCAGGGATCGAACCCGTGTCCCCTGATCCCCTGCATTGGCAGGTGGATTCTTAACCACTGCGCCACCAGGCAAGTTCCAAGCCTTAGCTTTAATGTCACGTTAAGAGAGGCTTTCTCTGACACCCTATCTAATGCGGCACTGCTAAGTTATTCCATATCAGATCACTCCATTTACTTGCCTTGTAGCATTTATTAGAATCTGCATTTGTTCACAGGCTTACTGACTGTTGTATGTCTCCCCTACAGGAATATAGGCTCCAGACACAGGAATCAGGCCTGTCTTGTCCACCTGTATCTGCAGCGCCTTGCACAGTGACAATAGACGCACAAAACACATTGTTGAATTAATGAATAAATAAATAAATGACTCCCAAGTGCAGGCATTTAAGAATTCTCTTTCCTCTGAAATTTGTTAAGTTTTATTTTTTCCTGCAGCACAAGGAAGGCAATAAGCAAATTATGAGTGTCTCTTGTGTGCTAGGAAGAGTTTATTTCAAATTGGGAGCAAGAGCATAAAATCATTTTCTATAGGTCACCAAAGACACTCTTAATATATTCCCCAAATGAAAGATAGCCTTGGAGTTTATATGGCCACTTCATGATATTTAGCCCTTTGATCCCTGAAGTCTTTTAGCACTATTTGATCCAAAGCACGGCTGAAAGCTCAAGGAAAATGAATTGTGCCAATAAATATTTACTTTCATCTCTTTTCTGTATGCCAACAAGCTTCTTCTGTCTAAACTGTTTTAAAGGTGGAAATTAAGTTGATCATTTGAATGGCTTTGCGAAAAAACAAGTGGGGAGAAAAAAAGCATTTCTGAGGCACAGTCTTTGCTTTTCGGCTGTATTACTATGTATGAACTGCTCTGAACTGCTTAAAGTACAAACATCTCATTTTAAGAAATTCAAAGGCTTAAGAATTCAACAAGCTCAATTAATGCCTTGTAATACAGGTAGTAAAAGCATCTCATCCTCCCTTTATCTTTTGGTGCAGAAGGTGTTGGGCTACCTTTTCCCCACTTTCCCCACGACTTGTACATACCTAAACACACACACACACACACACACACACACACCCCATCTTCCTCTGGCTAAATCCTTCTCTGGTTCAAGATATAACTGATATGGGACCTACCCAAGAAAGCCTTCCTCTCCAAGTCCCCTCCCCACATTGTGTACGTTCCTCTCATCCCTGTTCCCATAAAACTTTCTTTACTGCACTCATTAAGGTCTATTACCTCTATCTGTTTAATTACCTTACTTATGTGAAATCACTTATAGCAACAACTACGTCTTGTTCATATCTGTATCATATCTATCTCAATGCTTGATGAATAATAGGTTTTAATAAATATTTGTTGAATAATTAATGAATGAGAAGACTGAATCTAGTTTCTTTTTTGGAGAATAGTGGATGGCCAATGAGTCTGGATAGAATGTATTCCATGAGAATACATTCCTGGTATTCCTGGTTTGTTCTGATTTCCAGTCCCTATTATTACCCAGACTGTGAGCTGGAAACTAAAGCAGTAAAACCCCAGGGGCTTATAGCAGGGTAGTATAGAGCAGAAAAGGCAAAGTGAGAGTAGAAGAGGTTCACAGGGGAATATTTCTTTGACAGTGTACATGGGAAGTGAAGAGATCAATGACACTCGAATCGTAAGGGAGACTTTTCAGGTAGAATTTAACCTAGGACTTTTTTTTTTTTTCGCTCCAAACTCCAGGGCAGTTTCCGTAACTACTCTGAGTGCTAATACAATGGAGCGGTGCATTGCTCTGAAAAACACACATTTAAAAAAGACTGAGCCTCCTTAAACTTTAACTTTCGCCAAGATCTGTGTAAAGATGTACATAGAAAAATAAATAATAAAGACTTGAACAGAGACTGGGATGTTAAACAAGTACAAACAGAAGGAATGTGAATTTTTGCAGGAATTTTCCAGTCCTATACAAAGAAATAACAATTCCAGGACACAGTGCATGAGGCATGGATCAGAACTGGACCCAGAGTTGAAACAGCAACATCAAATAGCCAAGGTCATGAAAGGAGAAACAGTTTTCCATTAGCATCACTTGGCTAATGATTTAGCTAGTTTCTAAGGTTAGGGAATTAAAGTTTATAATAAATATGTTTACACATACATATTTTATTTATCTATTTAGCATGTAAACTGAATGTAATACATTTCACAATGCAGATTCTTTTATGGTATTGGACAAATTATACTTTGATTATGATTATAAAGTTCTGAAACAAGTTTAACTTCCTCTCCCCTTCTTTCGCCTGCATCACTTGCCTCAGGCTCACAATCTACATATAGGTGTTTTAATCAGCCTTGCTTGGATTATGCCTCCACAACTTTAAATATGTTGTTTCCTCCCTAAAATGCCTACACTAACTTATTCTTCATGTGACTAACTCCTATTCATCCTTTGGAACACAACTCATTCATCACTATATCATTTTCTCTGGGAAATTTTCTTTGATGTACTGTTTTGGAACAATGTTCCAACTCCCTGGTCCCCCTTGTACCCTTTATGTAGATGAATCTTATTTTATTTACCTGTACTTTTTCAAAGGACCTCTACATAGTGTTTATATTTTTGCTATTAAAATAAATCTGCAATGAACCTTCTTGTAATTCACACCTCTGCATATTTGTAGAGAATGCTCTGGAGTAGCTTAAGTGCCATTAAAATCACCTGCTTCTTGAAATAATTTACCTCTGAAAACGTCTGGCACTGTTTATGTGTTATGTTTGCTTCTTTGCTCTTTGAGAGGCAATAATTAACTTTGATTGTTGTATTTTTATAGAAAATTGTGTATTACACATAATTTTTACATTTTCAGTGAGATTCTCTGTATCTGTGGTTATTTTCTCATTTCTTACTTTTAGTTATCTTTTACTCCTCCCTTTCATTACTTGCTGTTTATTTGTTTTAGCAATTATGAGATTCATTTATCAAGTCTATTTCATCATTTCATAATACATTAATTTATGCTTTGATCTTTATTGATTCCTCATTTTGTTTTCCATACATAGTCCTTTTTTTTGGCCTATACAATTCTTATGGGAAGTTCAATTGATTTATTTTTTTAATTTCTTTTGAAATTAACATTTTTTATTATATATTTTTCCTCTGAATGTAGCTTTAGCTCCACCTTATAGGATTTAGAGTGCTTTTATTATTGTTATTATCTAGATGTTGATCTATGGCAGTTTTAATTTCTTCTTTGACATTAGAGTTTATCATAAGGTTTTTTTAAGTTGGTAGTATTTTTATACATATATTTGTGTTTATTTCAATTTCATTTAGTATATCTCTTAAATCTAACTTTGCAATTTTATAATTTATTTGTGCTTCAATTTTGTTCATTTTTTATCTAATTGGGATTTCAAGGATAAAAACATACTAACATCCTCCTTCTCATATGTACACACACATACACATACACTTGTGTAAGTGATTATACGTGTGTGTATATAAATAGGCAAGTGATACATCATGTGAAGATTATGTTCAGGGACTCAGAGAAGGGTTTTGCTTTCTTCTAACCACACACCTTTGTGTAGAATTATTACTTCTTTAATTAGAGGATATACTATTTTTGTATAATATTTAAAATATTTTTCTGAACAGAAAGAATTATTGGAACTACCTTTTCTTTGCATATAAAATTACCAACATTATTTCACATGAAAAGTCTTCACTCCCATGTTAATTCATTCAACAAGTACTGACTGTGTGCCTTCAATGTGCAAGGTACACAAAATTAAATGCAATGAGCAAACTGGACCCATTGGTCACTAGTCGTCCTTTCATATCACAGATTCCACATCCATGAGTGTTATTTGGTTTTAGTAGGTTGATCTTGTCCATCATTCTACTGACTGGAAATTTTTATTGTCCTACAAGCAACACTCTGTGCACCTTGTTCCTTTGTCTCCTGTCATTTAATGTGCAAATAGAGGTCTGCTTATCCTATGGTGACATTTTTCCTCAGTATGGTCATGCAATTCTCATTCATTCTTGAATTTCAATCATCTTACCAAGTTGTCTCAATCTTGATCATTTTTCATTATTTTTTCTTTTTTTTAACTTTTTATTTTACACTGGCGTATAGTTGATTAACAATGTTGTGTTAATTTCAGGTGTACAACAAAGTGATTCAGTTATACATATACATGTACCTATTCTTTTTTCAAATTCTATTCCCAATTAGGTTTTTACAGAATATTGAGCAGAGTTCCCTGCGCTATACAGTAGGTCCTCGTTGGTTATCCATTTTAAATATAGCAGTGTGTACAGGTCAATCCCAGACTCCCTAACTATCCCTTCCCCCCGTCACCCTTCCCCCCTGGTAACCATAAGTTCGTACTCTAAGTCTGTGAGTCTGTTTCTGTTTCATCTATGGCCATACCACCCTGAACGTGCCTGATCTCATCTCATTATTTTTTCAAAAGCCAATGATACCTTGCCCAATATCGTCTTGGTCCACCTGAATTTATGCGTGGGTGCGGACAGTTCCCAGAATGTTTGCAGTTCCCCCACCTCGAAAACCTGAATTTGCTTCTTCTCCTTTTCCTGAAGCCTTCCTCCAGTGCCAGGATTTTTCACTGTAGCATGGCAGAGTGGATGCCAACTCAGTCAACTTCACCACTGAAGGATGGGAGTCAGTAGCTAAGTGCCCCAGCCTCCTGCTTTCTGGCAGGATTATTCTGAGGTGTGTTGCACCTTATGCCTTTGATCCGGGGCTCCATAGTAGAAACCAGATCATTAACATACTGGATTTTCCTCTTTTTTGTCCCACTTTCCCCTCTTCCTCCCTCATCCTCTGAGATCAACCCTCCAATAAAGTATGCGCACCCAAATTTTTGTCTTAAACTAAGTCAACCTGGTACACACTTAAAGATTTATATATTCATCTATGTCAGAAAAAAAATTCCCTTTTAGATTTTTCTATTCCGTAATGATTTTGGCTATTTTATTTAATAACCCCAATCTTCTTGCAAGCACCTAACTTCCATGTAGTTCTTTTCGTCTTTAATTGTTTTCTTCTTGGCCCATTTCAACTGCATTTTGTAAGTTTTTTTTTTTTCCAAAATTGTTCTTCTTATAGTTAACTCTATTTTTTACAATTCCGTTCTGTACACTGCTGCATTTGATGTGGTTTTAAATACTCTAGCATCATCTGTTTTCATTTCTTTCCTTAGTGTTGCCATTTTCCACTTCATCTCATGTTCTTAATTTAGTATCTCCTATGGGGTAGCTTGCATTTTGTCTCAGGTTGGATTCCTTGGGAAGCTGTCTGAGATGGAGTTTAGTGTGAAGGATGTTTATTAGGAAGTGCTCTTGGGATCCACATGTGTGAAGGGTAGAGGAATAAATTGGGATTGGGCAGAGGGAGAGATCAAACTCTGGGGTAGTTCCAAGTGATAGCATCAGCCAATCTCAAGGGGAGTTCTGGAGCTAAAATGATTCATTAGTCATGTCGTCTGTGAAGCCAAAACAGCCAGGCCTTCATAACCCTTTCTTCGTTGATCAGTGGCTGTTGGCCACCCTGGGGAGGGTTTGAATTAGAGTTAGATGGGCTCCCTGCAGCTGGGGCAGTCCCAGGCTGTCAGCTCTTTGCTGTCAGCACTCCTACCAGCTCGAGCAGCAAGTCCTTCCTTGGGGACAACTGGGTGGCACACCTCCGAGTCCATCATTATTCACTCTCCAATCGTTTTTTTTTTTTAATTAATTAATTATTTTTGGCTGCGTTGGGTCTTTGTTGCTGCACGCGGGCTTTCTCTAGTTGCTGCGAGCAAGTGGGGAGCTATTCTTCGTTGTGGTGTGTGGGCTGCTCATTGCAGTGGCTTCTCTTGTTGCGGAGCACAGGCTCTAGGCGTAAGGGCTTCAGTAGTTGTGGCACACAGGCTTCAGTAGTTGTGGCTCACAGGCTCTAGAGAGCAGGCTCAGTAGTTGTGGTGCATGGGATTAGTTGCTCTGCGGCATGTGGGATCTTCCCGGGCCAGGGCTCGAACCTGTGTCCCCTGCACTGGCAGGCAGATTCTCAACCACTGCGCCACCAGGGAAGCTCTCAATCATTGTTTTTAATTCATATTTATTTTAATTTCTCTGAGAGTTCAGTTCAGTAGCTGTTGAAGTTTTTCTTTGTTTCTTTGATTATTTCCTTTAAGATCATCAGTTTTCATCTTCATTATGAATTTGGTCTTCCTTTACTGTGGGCAGTGGCCCGTTTGGTACACTCTTTTAGATGAATCATCTTTGCCTGTTATTCATTACAGAATGGACTGCTTTTTCTGAGCCATCTCTTTCCTCAAGAACACTGTGAATGGAATTTTCTTTTTTTTTTTTTAATTAATTAATTAATTTATTTATTTTTGGCTGTGTTGGGTCTTCGTTTCTGTGCGAGGGCTTTCTCTAGTTGCGGCGAGCGGGGGCCACTCTTCATCGCGGTGCACGGGCCTCTCACTATCGTGGCCTCTCTTGTTGCAGAGCATAGGCTCCAGACGCGCAGGCTCAGTAGTTGTGGCTCACGGGCCCAGTTGCTCCGCGGCATGTGGGATCTTCCCAGACCAGGGCTCGAACCCGTGTCCCCTGCATTGGCAGGCGGATTCTCAACCACTGCACCACCAGGGAAGCCCTGGAATTTTCTTAATTTGTGCTCCGTTTACCTAGGCACTGTTTCCATTTTATTCTCTTAAAATTTATACTGAAGGGCTGGATATTGATAGTGTAGAGTGGGTGTATAGTCATTGGACCTTGGGAAGGTACGGAGTGCTATGTGTGAGTAGTGAGTAAGAGCTGCTTGTAACCAGCATTATATCACCAGGAGTCAGGGAGGCTGCATATTTATTTAAATCATACACATCCTGAAGCACTTGTCCTTCTGCTGTTTACTTAGTGCTTGCTGATTCGTTCTTCAGCTCTCGGTTAAAAGTTACTCCTCAGGAAACTTGTCCCTGATCCCTTTAACCAGGTGATCCTCCCTATTATAAATTCTGACAGTAGGTCTTGAAAGGAGGTGGAAAAAATTAATTGAACTGACCTTCAAGGAAGGAATATTTGCAAGTCAATTGATTGTCCTTGGGAATATAAGGCTAACTGGGGCACAAAACATGTCTTCAACATTCTCTGGTATTTTATTTTTCTATGTTTTCACAGTACTTAGTGCAGTTCCCATTTTACTGGTCTTGGCATAATTTGGGATCAACATATGTCTCTCACTAGACATGAGATTAGAGACAAGCTTTATTTGCTCACCACTGTATCTCAGCACATAGCACTGTGCCTGGTACCGGTAGGTACTCAGTAAATTTCAGTTGAATATAATGTTGAATAAATGGATATATTTCTGAAAAATTGTCTTGCCTACCCAAAGTTGGTTCATTAGATTTCCAATTCCATATAATTTGTTACCAATGCTTGTTTCATAGACTTTGAAATGCTAAAATATTTTAAAGTACTCTAAGGACATCATCAAATAGCTGATGAAGACTTGTGGTTCTCAATACCACTATTGAAAAGAGGTAAAAAGCATAGTCCTTGGCTTTGAGAGGCTTTCAGTCAGAGATAAAACACTGTCCAGACCAACAGCACATCCAAAGAAGGGCCCATCAATCACAAACACCAGAAAATTCATGTGTACTCATCATTCTGGTGAATGTTTAAGATGAGTGAATGGGAAAATGTATTCATTTCTTAACAACATTTTCAGGTTAGTAAGAGAGAACTTGGACGTTTTAACATCAAACCAGTTCATCATAAAAATGTCAGAGCTATTTTTCAGGTGATTGGAAGAATGTGCTTGAGACGCTCTCTGGGCAGGACAAAAGCCATATTTTGAGGTAAATAATCAGAGGTAACACCCAAAATCGTGTCACAGAACTGGTCCACTGAAAATACTGCTGTCTCCCCTGCTGGGCCACTGTGACCTAGCTTGAGTTGGCAATTCTGCCCACCGGACTGTGGGCAGGTCCCTCTAGAACTACAGCCCTTCCCATCCCTAGAAATCTGAGGCATGGCAACTGCTACCATTCTTTTTTTTTTTTTTTTTTTTTTTTTTTTTAAAGGAGATTTGCACTCATTTCTTTTTTTTTTTTTTTTTTTTTTTATTTTTTATTTTTTTTAAATTTTTTTATTTATTTATTTATTTTGGGCTGTGTTGGGTCTTCGTTTCTGTGCGAGGGCTTTCTCTAGTTGTGGCGAGCGGGGGCCACTCTTCATCGCGGTGCGCGGGCCTCTCACTATCGCGGCCTCTCTTGTTGCAGAGCACAGGCTCCAGACGCGCAGGCTCAGTAGTTGTGGCTCACGGGTCTAGTCGCTCCGCGGCATGTGGGATCTTCCCAGACCAGGGCTCGAACCCGTGTCCCCTGCATTGGCAGGCAGATTCTCAACCACTGCGCCACCAGGGAAGCCCTGCTACCATTCTTAATGAAACAAGTTCTTTCTCATTTCTAGTTCTTTGCATCTATAGCTGGTGATTCAAATTCTGGGTCAGTCAAATCTGGCACAGTCTGGGTCATACATCAGGGTTGCAAGTAAAGCTAGAAAAAAGGCCAGGGAGGTAACCATCTAAAACTTTCAAGTTCTATAGTGAGAGGCAAGGTTTGTTTAAAGATTTGGGAATTTCATAAACATTGAAAGCGAGTTAATACACTGCACGGGACTACATAGAAAGAGATGTTCTCTCTCTTTCCCTCTCTCTCTCTCACTCTCTCTTCATATCTATAAACAGTCTGCAAGAGTAAGATATGCCATATAAAGAAATGCACAAATCCACAAAGGTTATTTCAGGAGTCTCTTGGAGCTCTGAACACTTGTACATGTTTGGGCTGCACTGAGAACTACCTTATAACTCCTTTATACAACTGGAGAAGGAAAGCCATTTCAGACTTGGCAATCCCAGCGTGAAAACTGTTCACAACAACAGCAGCAAGTACTAAACTGGATGACTGTACAGGGAAAGAAATCCAAGAATGATGTGAGGATACAAAGATGAGAACAAATTCATGTGGGAGAATTACCTCCTTAAAGACATAAGCAAGAAGTTCTCTGGGACATGTCAAGAGGAAGGGAGGTATGATCTACCCTGTAATCTACACCAGTTACCCTGAGACCTCCCCTTGGAATATGTTACATTTAGTTAATTAAAGAGTTGATTCCCTCACAGGTGATAACACTAGTTTGACAAAGCATGGGCATAAAGAAGGACAGGTTGTTCTGGCCTCTTCCTCACTCCCTCTCCCAGCACCCGCTACCCCTCAATGCTGTGTTCCAGCTCTTGTGTAACTCCTTGGGCCTTTAAGAAGGAAGAATAAATAAAATGGCATATGACACACCTTCGCCAATACTAAGTAATAATGATATAATATATTTAATTATAGATCTAGGAAGATCCATGTAAGCATGAATAGTTTAAAAATGTCACATGTACTGAAAATGCAGAAAAGGAAGTGACTTTAAATGGGAAAAGGATGAGAAAAAGGGGAGAGCAAAATAAAATCACTGATTATAAGTAATAAGTGGAACCAAAGAATACCATTTAAAGCTAACAAACTACATAATAAAAGGTTAAGGGAGAAAAATGACATCAAGGGCATTTATGAAAGTCATGAATATAGAGGTACCACTACAACAAAAACAAAAATCTGACTAAATTTCAAAGAAAAAACGTAAGGGGCTTCCTTGGTGGCACAGTGGTTAAGAATCCTCCTACCAATGCAGGCGACAGGGGTTTGAGCTCTGGTCCAGGAAGATCCCACGTGCTGTGGAGCAACTAAGCCCATGCGCCACAACTACTGAGCCTGCACTCTAGAGCCCGTGAGCCACAACTATTGAGCCTGCGCTCTAGAACCCGTGAGCCACAATTACTGAGCTCACGTGCCACAACTACTGAAGCCTGTACACCTAGAGCCCATGCTCCACAAGAGAAGCCACCGCAATGAGAAGCCCGCTTACCACAATGAAGAGTAGCACCCTGCGAGCCACAACTAGAGAAAGCACGCATGCAGCAATGAAGACCCAGCATAGCCAAAAATAAAATAATAAAATAAATTTATTTTAAAAAGTAAGAACAGAGAAGACACCCTTCACAAAGAAAAAAATAATAATAAATTATAAAATAAACTATTTGTGATAGATTTGAGACCAAACATTACAGCCATATGAGTAAAGACAAATTGGCCTATTTATCCATTTAGTCCACCCATGTGAACACACTCTCACATTTCTAAAAAGTTAAACTCTCATTATTTGTAATTGTAGAACAGTAGAAACTACCCAACTGCCCAAACATTGAAATAAGGTTAAAAAAATAATGGAATGTTAAATAGCTGTGAACTTAAGATTGAGAAAAATCCCCAAGAATTAACTGGTAAGGAGATTTCCAAGATGTGCAGAAATACTATCTTTTCTGTAAGAGAGAATGTGAAATAAGGAATCCTATATGTATTAGTTTTCTATACTATGAACAAATTACCACAAACTTAGCACCTTGAAACAACATGCATTTTGCTCTTTATCTCACAAGTTGTGTGGGTCAGGAATCTGGGTACAGCTCAGCTGGGTCCTCTGTTCATGGTCTTAAGAGGCTTAAATCTAGTGTCATCAGGGCTTCATTCCTTTCTGAGCTTGGAGCTTTATTCCTTTAGGGTTTCCAAGCTCACGTCGTTGCCATCAGAATGCAGTTCCTTATGGTTCTAAGACTGATATCTTTGTTTTCCTGCTGGCTGTCATCGTGGCCACTCCCAGTACCTAAAGGCCACATTTCCCTGCCATGTGGTGCTCTCAAAATTCTTCTCACAATATGGCAAGTAGTTTCCTCAAAGTCGGTAGGAGAATCTCTCTTCCTCTCTCTGGTTTTATGTAATGTAATGAAATCAAGGGAGTGACTATCCCCCCACATATGCTATGATGTATTGACCAGAAGCAAGTCAAAGTTTCCACTCAAGACGGGGGATTACATAAGGGTTGACTGATTCATTGGGGGCCTTCTTAGATGCTTCAGTCACAACACCTATATCTGTTTAGTTTTTACTAGACACAACACACACATGCACAAAGAGAGAGAGAAGATAAACAAGAAACTAATAAAACTGGTCATTTAAAAGGAGCACAGAACTGGGGGAAATAGGTTAAAGAAATAAGCTAGACTTCCCTGGTGGTGCAATGATTAAGAATCCACCTGCCAATGCAGGGGACACGGGTTCAAGCCCTGGTCCTGGGAAGATCTCACATGCCGCGGAGCAACTAAGCCCGTGAGCCACAACTACTGAGCCCATGAGCCACAACTACTGAGCCCACATGCCACAACTACTGAAGCCCACAGGCCTAGAGCCTGTGCTCTGCAAAAAGAGAAACGACCGTGATAAGAAGCCTGCGCACCACAACGAAGAGTAGCCCCCGCTTGCTGTAACTAGAGGAAGCCCGCGCGCAGCAGCAAAGACCCAACACACCCAAAAATTTAAAAAAAAATTTTT
The DNA here is from genome assembly GCF_028023285.1 of Balaenoptera ricei. Lineage (NCBI taxonomy): Eukaryota > Metazoa > Chordata > Mammalia > Artiodactyla > Balaenopteridae > Balaenoptera > Balaenoptera ricei. The sequence continues at coordinate 92,817,119 of NC_082651.1, forward strand.
TAAATTAAAAAAAAAGCAGAAGTACTTCTCTGAGTATACCATATATATATACATATTTACTTTTGGAGCCATATTAATGTTTAAGTTACTCAAAAAAATTAAATCGATAAGAATGAGGAAATAAATCCTAAAACCAGATGCAAACAGACTCAAATAGACTCAGTTATAAGTGAATCATATAACCACACTCTGGGGTCAGGGGGCAGTAAGCCAAAATCTTTGGAATTCGGTACTTTGATTATACATACTCAGTCAAAGGTAAAAGAACAGGAACAGCAAACAAACAAATCCTGAACTCTTGTTAGCAGTTTTGCTTTGGTATGAGGAAAGCGATTCTGAAATTATTTTCAGTGTGTTGGATGACTGAGGAAGGAATGTATTGATGTTGCTGAGAATCAAGGTTTTCTCTATGAAAGAAGGAAGATACAAATACGAAATGAGACAAAGTATGGAAGAACCCTTTGGGGTTGAATTAGAATTGGAGGGAGTTCTCCCAGGTCTGTCCACTGAGCAGAACTAGATCAACAACATTCCAGGAGTACAGAGAGCAACTAGTGCTCAGAGCTTGGTTTCTAAATGCTTGTGCCACTAAGAGGAATGAGGGGTCCTTGAAGAAATGGCTGTCTCCAGGTTTGGGAAACAGAAAATACAGGATGAACCTGGAACATCTTGTTTCACTAGAAAGTAAAAGAGTGCTCCAAGAAAGAATAACAAAGGATGAGGATGTATTAAGAAGACATAGAAGTCATCTTGGAGCATCTCACACCAGCTGATTCTGGGAAAATTTTAGCATGAAAATAAATAAAGCAGCAATGAAATATAGCCCATTGATTAAAATAAAAATCAAAGAAATAAATAAAAACATGATAGATGATTGATAACAGATTACAAGAAAAAATTCTTTTTTATAGTCAGAATGCCAACAAATACACAAGAATGAGGAAATTAGAAAATTATTGTTTTTTAGCCATATAGTAAAAATGAATCAGTAATGAATCATCAATGGATGCTAAACCTATTGATGCTTTTCATGTTTACATATAGTCTCAATATAGATTTCTGAAAATTATTTGACAAAAGAAAAAATATTAACTCCACACTGAAGAAAATGGATAACACTTCTCGCCATTAAGAGGCAAAATGTCATCACATGCCTCCTGATGTGATGCTCTAAGAAGGACACAACATCACTTATGTAGCTGTTTTGCCAAATAAGCTGGAATATCCAATCCAATCAAGAAACATCAGACAACTCAAATTGTGAAACAGCCTACATGATAACTGCCGTGATTCTTCAAAAATGTGAAAGACATAAAAGACAAAGAAAAGCTGAGAAACTGTTCCAGATTAAAGAAGACCAAAAAATATGAATACTAAATACACTATATGATTTGGAGTGGGAGGAATGATATAAAAGACATCAGTGGAAAAATAATTGGAATGTGGACTGCAGATTAACTAAAAACTTGTATCTACGTTAAATTTTCTGAATGTATAACTTTATCCTATCTATGTAAATGAATATCCTTGTTCTTAGAAAATACTGAGAAGTAATTTTCTGAGGTAATAAAATGAGGAAGGCTATATAGATGCATGCAACCTGTATACCAATGGTTCAGAAAAAAGTGACAAAAAGAGAGAGACAAAATTGTAAGTGAATCTGGAAAAATCTAAGTGGGATGAGGGTTCTTTGTATATTCTTTCAACTCTGTTGTAAGAGTGAAATCATTCTGAAATGAAAAGGTAAAAACAAAAAAAAAAAGAAAAACAGGGCTGGAAAACTTCTCTTTCTCTTTCAGAGAAAGAGAAGTAAAAACATATCCTGGAATATATATTGATAAAGTAGATAGCTTCAAGTATATATTGTTAAAACAAAACAAAACAGAAACCTAGAGGAAAACTCAGCCCAGGGCATGTAAGGAGGAAGCTTCTGCAGCTGCAGGAAACCTGAAGCCAAGACACAGAGGGATAAGCTGGCTCCTTGGGTACTTCCCAAACTGATTAATTAGGGAGCAGCCTGTGGACCAGTTGGGTTGTCAGCCCTTTCCCACAGCAAATTTGTCCTGGGCATTCAAGCTCAGATGAAGACAGTACATTTGAGCACTGGGGCCAGACTGGTAGAGGCAATGCCCCAGGTAGCTATTTGCTTTCAAAGCATAGATCAGGCACTCTTCTAAGGACTTTACATATATTAAGAGTTACACTTAACAAAAATTGTATTAAGTAGGTTCTGTACTTGTCAGTACAATTAAAATGAGGAAATTGAAGCACCGAGAATTCAAGTAGCTTACAAAATGGAAGTGGTTAGGGGAGTGGAGAAGGGTATTTTGATGTGTGATAACAACAGTAAAAAGCTACTGGGGAAGTGCACGAATCTACTCAGACTTAATTTACAATAGTTACTAAATAAGTGCTTATTGAGCTAATAAATGTTATAGGAAGAAGTTGCAAGATATTTTAGTCATGATCTTGAATAGAGGCACAATAAAGGAAATTACAGCTTGTAGAAAGGAGTATGTTAAAGAATAATTTGGGCTCGGCTAGATTCCCATAGCATCCCTAGGGCTGTGTCATGCCCTTGAAGCTTGCCTGAGAAGAACTCAGATACTTTATGGTATCATCCAGCCTGTGTTCTGGAACATCCTGCCCCCAAACCACTGGTATCTTCCAAACCTGTAGCACCAAAACATTTCACTGAGATTCAGAAACCATGTGAGCCTCAGGGCATCTCTCTTTTGCTCTGATTAGACACAGACCCAGCTTAGTTTCCATTTCCAGCTTGCAAGACAAAACCTCAAAAATCACCTTGTTGTTTAAAAGCTTTTTTCTTTAGAGGTAAAAAAGTAGGAAAAAATTGTCTTAAGAAAGAAAATCAGGAAAGTAAAATAAACTATGACGAAGAATATGACAACACTCATCCTATTACAGTTTAAAAGTTTTCCTACAGAGAAGCAGGAGAAAGAATTTTGATTTACCAAATTGACACATAGTAAGGCCAGCTCAGATTACTTTTGCATACATTAAAACTCAGTTCAAACTGCTTCTTTACCAGTAAGCTTCCCATCTCTCTTATATCAACATTGACCTCTTTGCATTGCCGTGTTGCCACTTTGCTCATTTTTTATGCTAAGGTAGTTTTTTCTTACTTTTTAGTGTGTGTGTGTGTATGTGTGTTTTATGAACTCCTGAAAACTAGAAAGTCTATCATCTTCGTCTGAGAATTTGCGGCTGTTCCTCTCATACCGCAAGCATGAAGGTATCCAGCCTCTAACACCATCCGTGGCACCTATAGGTATTCTATCAATGTATGATATAATGTACCCTGAGAAGAACTTTGAAATCTTGGTGCATCTCACACCAAAAAGTCATTAGAGTTGCTTCTGCACAGGAAGAGAAAGTCACATTTTCCTGTTGCATAGCTTTAAATTACGCATCATTGCCTACTTCCACAAATAAATGGAGCTGGTACCATTGAGAGATAAAAGGAGGAGGAAGAGGGGGAGGAGGAAGAGAGCAGCAATTGGAGAGTGTAAATGGACCTCCAGGAAGCTGTAGTGATGCTCAGGACATGTGTAAACATAAGCTACTTCCTGGCTCTCTTCCTGGAGTGTGTCCTAAGACTCAAAGATTTGACTTCACTATAAGCCAAACATATGACTGTAGAAGTCGAAGATGTATCTAGCAGAGGAAAAAAGAAAAACAAGAAAAACATTTTGTAGGAGGTATATAAGCGCTAGAATGATGGTGAGGTAGAAGGAGAATAGCGATTTTTAGTCACAGAGATCTGGATCACTTCAATGATCTCTTCTTAAAATTCTTGCTTTAAAACAGACTTTAAAATATTCATCTTTCACGAGTCTTGAGAGGGTGAAATGGATAAGATCTAAAAAAGGAACAATCACACTACTTCCCACTTAGTAGGTGTTCCAAAAATGCTACTTTTTTTCTTTATCTTCCTGCAAAGTCAGAGGTTCAACATTTGTCCAGGAGGTTGAGACACTGTTTCTTCAAAGGCCAGACTCTGTTTCTTAACTTTTCACAGTATTTTTATTAACGCACACCTGCCAGGAGCACCTTCTGCCATCAATGCTAAAAATACTAAAATTAATGAACAGTCTGGTGGGAATGTAAATTGGTGCAGCCACTGTAGAAAACAGTATGGAGGTGCCTCAGAAAACTAAAAATAGAATTATCATATGATCCAGCAATCCCACTCCTGGGCATCTATCCAGACAAAACAATAATTAAAAAGATACATGCACCCCTATGTTCATAGCAGAACTATTCACAATAGCCAAGACATGGAAACAACCTAAATGTCCCTTGACAGATGAATGGATAAAGAAGATGTGGTATATATATATACAATGTAATACTACTCAGCCATAAAAAAATAATGAAATTATGCCATTTGTAGCAACATAGATGCAACTAGAGATTATCATACTAAGTGAAGTAAGTCAGAAAGAGAAAGACAAATACCATATGATATTACTTATATTTGGAATCTAAAATATGACACAAATGAACCTATCTATGAAACAGAAACAGAATCAGAGACATAGAGAACAGACTGGTGGTTTCCAAGAGGGAGGGATTGGGGGAGGGATGGAGTAAGAGGTTGGGGTTAGCAGATGTAAGCTTTTATGTATAAAATGGATAAACAACAAGGTCCTACTCTATAGTACAGAGAACTATATTCAATATCCTATGATAAACCGTAATAGAAAAGAATATATAAAAAAATGTATATGTATATGTATATATATGTATAACTGAATCGTTTTGCTGTACAGCAGAAATTAACACATTGTAAATCAACTATACTTCACTAAAAATATTGATAAAAAAATTAATGAATAGTCAGCTGACATACAACTTGTTTTTGTACACAGAATTCTTCCTCTTAGCAATATGCACTTATCCATTGCATCCATTGCCACAAGAACCTTTCTGAGGGAGGGAAGGACTCGTAACTGCTCCCTCCATATTGGCAAGCCGACTCTTAGCTTTTAGATCATTGATAAAAATCACTTTGGCTTTTCCCAGGAGGTCTCTCTATTTTAACCTCCTCTCAAGAAAAGTCTCTTGGGTTCATTTCTAGCCTCTTCAGAATGTAAACGATGCAAGCCACGAATTTTTCTTTAACATGTTTCCTAATGTGCCATGTTGCCTGCTCAGCCCAGGATGTAATAACTCATTAAGGATTGCAGCTGGCAGTGCCACTGGGGGAAAATATAGCTACAGTCTCCTAATCCATACAACGTGAGCCCACATTGGCACCTTTATCCCCCCCCAAGTCCTTAACAACCCATCTCCCACCTTCCTAATCAAATGTGCTATTCTTTGGCCACTGCAAGTATTTATATTTTATTAATCTAACTGTGAGTTTGCTGCATGGATTGCTAATGCTGTAATTCTTTTTTTTTTTTTTTTTTTTTTGTATACCCAAGAGCTTTGAGCAGTGGAGATTTTTTTTGCATTTCCAAAAGCAAATAAAATCACAATGAGCCAGATTTTCCTCCTATCTACTAACCCACTGGAAAACTCTTATGTGGGGAGCCCTGGATTTATAGCAGCATATTTATCCAACACACTCTAAAGAATGATACTTTCCATCAGAGATACATGAATATTTTGTGTTCCATGGCACATCAGTATATTTCAGGAACTTGTATTTAATGAGACTTGGGAGTTTGCCATCCTCAGGATCATATTTTTTACACTGCTATATACACCCACATATAAGAATAGATACACACACACAGAGTGCAACCGTTGTATTTAAAAAGACATCCATCTCAGTAAGTGTCCCATTTCATCATCAGCTATGTGCTACCAGCCCAGGTTTCCCTTTGCTTTATGAAACTTACAGACATCAGAAATCTTATTTGGCATCGTGACTTTTTTCCATCCATGACACTGCCTGCAGCTTAGAGAAGTGGTTAGTGATGAGAGGAACAAGCCAGGCCAGCACTGCGGAGGCTGAGAATCTGTCATGACTTGTTTTCGTTCCTGTGGCAGCTGCTTCTATAAGAGGAGGTTGTTGGGTTGATCTTAAAACCAGGAAAACACAGCTCAAGCTCTGCTCAGGTACCCTAGTTGTTCAAGGAATGTTGAAGGATCGACTGATCCCTTTTTCTCAATTTTCTCATCTGTAGAATGGTGGTGATATTCACTGCACTACTGCTTTTGTCATGTATTTTTGTGAGGACCAAATAACAGGATATATCTGAAAATGTTTACAGACTGCAAAGTGCTTGACTAATATAAGTATCATTATGTTAATGTATTATCTAAACATTATATATATAATCACAAAAATATGATGTTTACTGTATCAAATTATATTAGTTACTATCATTGTTTATAGACTTTTTTCCTTACCACCATCGATCACTTTATAATTTTAGTAGATGAATGATAATATAGCTTTTATAATTTTTGTGCAGATAAAATTATACCTTGCAAGAACCAATAACAGCCTATCACCAATGCTTGGGTCTAATAGATAGACTTAATTCCTTTGCCCTTCTGCTCATAGCACGTTGAACCCAGTAAAGAATTAAATCCCAATCTCTCCCCTTTATAGCCTTGATGGGGCTGTTGACTTGTCTGGGTTAAAGGGAGATAGACACCAAGATATATCATCAGAGAGACACTAAATTCTAGTCACTCCAAACTCTGTTTATTTTCTGTGAACTATAGATATTCTTTTGCCCAGTCTTTGGGAAAATGGTTTCATGAAGTAAACTCAAAGGGATTTCCACCTCTGACCAATGCACCACAAGCATCAATTTCTTTCCTACCAGTGAAGGAATAAATGCCATCATCCAAGCCTAAGATGTCACAAGATTCCTTTTCCCATTATTCACTGCCAAAAAGATGGAAAGGAAAATATGGAACTTCTATCTCCAAAGTAGAAATAAAAATTGATTTGGGGTCTTGTGATGCTTCAGAGTAAGTTAATGACTACCCTTCACCATTCATTATAGCTTGAGTTTCATTAACCACTTCTAGGTAAGCTGAAAAGTTAATTTCTACAGAAAGAGAATCAGAGCATATCTGCTTAATAAGTTCAAGCCATAGATTCTAATGAAAGAAATTGCTCTTCTCAGATCCACAAAGGTAAAATAAATGCTTTACTCAGCCAAGCCAATGGTGTATGTAACCCAGAATTTTGTTTCTAATAATTTTAGGGAGATTTTCTGAGAACCTTAGGTTGGTAGAACGACCCACTGAGACAAGAAGGCCATTCGATTCCGAAGTTGTCAGAGTGAATAATTTAGATCTTGGATGAGAGAGTTGCCAAAGAAAGGAATTGAAAGGAAATCCGAAGAATTTGTTGAGAGAGGGAAATAAGTTTAGATCAAAACCCTTTGGGTAGAGCTTCAAGATGGTGGAAGAGTGAGACGTGGAGATCACCTTCCTCCCCACAAATACATCAGAAATACATCTACATGTGGAACAACTCCTACAGAACACCTACTGAACGCTGGCAGAAGACCTCAGACCTCCCAAAAGGCAAGAAACTTCCCACGTACCTGGGTAGGGCAAAAGAAAAAAGAAAAAACAGAGACAAAGAATAGGGCTGTGACCTGCACCAGTGGGAGGGAGCTGTGAAGGAGGAAAGGTTTCCATACACTAGGAGCCCCTTCGCGGGCGGAGACCGCGGGTGGCGGAGGGGGGAAGCTTCGGAGCCACAGAGGAGAGCGCAGCCACAGGGGTGGGGAGGGCACAGCGGAGAGGTTCCCGCACAGAGGCTTGGCACCGAGCAACACTCACCAGCCCGAGAGGCTTGTCTGCTCACCCGCCGGGGCGGGCGGGGGCTGGGAGCTGAGGCTCAGGCTTCGGTCGGATCGCAGGGAGAGGACTGGGGTTGGCAGCATGAACACAGCCTGAAGGGGTTAGCGCACCACAGCTGGCCGGGAGGGAGTCCGGGAAAAAGTCTGCAGCTGCCGAAGAGGCAAGAGACTTCTTCTTGCCTCTTTGTTTCGCGGTGCGCAAGGAGAGGGGATTCAGAGCGCCGCCTAAACGAGCTCCAGAGACGGGCGCGAGCCGCGGCGATCAGCGCGGACCCCAGAGACGGGCATGAGACGCTAAGGCTGCTGCTGCCACCACCAAGAAGCCTGTGTGCGAGCACAGGTCACTCTCCACACCGCCCCTCCCGGGAGCCGGCGCAGCCCGCCACGGCCAGGGTCCCGTGATCCAGGGACAACTTCCCTGGGAGAACGCACGGTGCGCCTCGGGCTGCTGCAACGTCACGATGCCTCTGACACCGTAGGCTCGCCCCGCCTCCTCCGTACCCCTCCCTCCCGTGGCCTGAGTGAGCCAGAGCCCCCGAAGCAGCTGCTCCTTTAACCCCGTCCTGTGTGAGCGAAGAACAGATGCCCTCAGGTGACCTACACGCAGAGGCGGGTCCAAATCCAAAGCTGAACCCCGGGAGATGTGCGAACAAAGAAGAGAAAGAAAAATCTCTCCCAGCAGCCTCTGGAGCAGCGGATTAAAACTCCACAATCAACTTGATGTACCTGCATCTGTGGAATACCTGAACAGACAAAGGATCATCCCAAATGGAGGAGGTGGACTTTGGCAGCAATGATATGTATATTTTTTTCCCTTTTTCCCTTTTTGTGAGTGCGTATCTATACGCTTCTGTGTGTGATTTTGTCTTCATAGCTTTGCTTTTACCATTTGTCCTAGGGTTCTGTCTGTCTGTTTTGTTTTGTTTTTTTTTTAGTATAGTTTTCAGTACTTGTCGTCATTGGTGGATTTGTTTTTTGGTTTGATTGTTCTCTTCTATTTTTTTAATTACTTGAAAAAGTTTTTTTAATAATTATTTTTTGTTTTATATTTTAATAACTTTTTAATTTAATTTAATTTAATTTTATCTTTTTCTTTCATTCTTTTTTTCTCCCTTTTATTCTGAGCCGTGTGGATGACAGGCTCTTGGTGCTCCAGCCAGGCGTCAGGGCTGTGCCTCTGAGGTGGGAGAGCCAAGTTCAGGACTTGGTCCACCAGAGACCTCCCAGCTCCATGTAATATCAAACGGCAAAAATCTCCCAGAAATCTCCATCTCAATGCCAAGACCCAACTCCACTCAATGATCAGCAAGCTACAGTGCTGGACACCCTATGCCAAACTAGCAAGACAGGAACACAACCCCACCTATTAGCAGAGAGCCTGCCTAAAATCATAATAAGGTCACAGACATCCCCAAACACACCACCAGACCTGGACATGCCCACCAGAAAGAAAAGATCCAGACTCATCCACCAGAACACAGGCACTAGTCCCCTCCACCAGGAAGCCTACACAACCCACTGAACCAACCTTAGCCACTGGGGGCAGACACAAAAAACAACGGGAACTACGAACCTGCAGCCTGCGAAAAGGAGACCTCAAACACAGTAAGTTAAGCAAAATGAGAAGACAAAGAAACACACAGCAGAGGAAGGAGCAAGGTAAAAACCCACCAGACCAAACAAATGAAGAGGACATATGCAGTCTACCTGAAAAAGAATTCAGAGTAATGATAGTAAAGATGATCCAAAATCTTGGAAACAGAATGGAGAAAATACAAGAAACGTTTAACAAGGACCTAGAAGAACTAAAGAGCAAACAAACAATCATGAACAACACAGTAAATGAAATTAAAAATTCTCTAGAAGGGATCAATAGCAGAATAACTGAGTCAAAAAGATGGATAAGTGACCTGGAAGATAAAATAGTGGAAATAACTACTGCAGAGCTGAATAAAGAAAAAAGAGTGAAAAGAACTGAGGACAGTCTCAGAGACCTCTGGGACAACATTAAACACACCAACCATCGAATTATTGGGGTCCCAGAAGAAGAAGAGTAAAAGAAAAGGACTGAGAAAATATTTGAAGAGACTATAGTTGAAAACTATAGAAGGAAAGAAACTATAGAAGGAAAGAAATCATAAAGATCATAAAGAAATCATAAAGATCAGATCAAAAATAAATCAAAAAGAAATGAAGGAAACGATAGCACAGATCAATAAAACTAAAAGCTGGTTGTTTGAGAAGATAAACAAAATTGATAAACCATTAGCCAGACACATCAAGAAAAAACGGGAGAAGACTCAAATCAACAGAATTAGAAATGAAAAAGGAGAAGTAATGACTGACACTGCAGAAATACAAAGGATCATGAGAGATTACTACACACAACTATATGCCAATACAATGGACAACCTGGAAGAAACGGAAAAATTCTCAGAAATGCACAACCTTCTGAGACTGAACCAGGAAGAAATAGAAACTAGGAACAGACCAATCACAAGCACTAAAATTGAGACTGTGATTAAAAATCTTCCAACAAACAAAAGCCCAGGACCAGATGGCTTCACAGGCAAATTCTATCAAGCATTTAGAGAAGAGCTAACAGCTATCCTTCTCAAACTCTTCCATAATATAGCAGAGGGAGGAACACTCCCAAACTCATCCTACTAGGCCACCATCACCCTGATACCAAAATCAGACAAAGACATCACAAAAAAAGAAAACTACAGACCAATATCACTGATGAACATAGATGCAAAACCCCTCAACAAAACACTAACAAACAGAATCCAACAGCACATTAAAAGGATCATACAGCATGATCAAGTGGGGTTTATCCCAGAAATGCAAAGATTGTTCAATACATGCAAATCAATCAATGTGATACACCATATTAACAAATTGAAGGAGAAAAACCATATGACCATCTCAATAGATGCAGAAAAAGCTTTTGACAAAATTCAACACCCATTTATGAAAAAAACCCTCCAGAAAGTAGGCATAGAGGGAACTTACCTCAACATAATAAAGGCCATTTATGACAAACCCACAGCCAACATTGTCCTCAATGGTGAAAAACTGAAACCATTTCCTCTAAGATCAGGAACAAGACAAGGTTGTCCACTCTCACCATTATTATTCAACATAGTTTTGGAAGTTTAAGCCACTTCCCAAGTGGCTAAATGAGAGCAGAAAAAGAAATAAAAGGAATCCAAATTGGAAAAGAAGAAGTAAAGCTGTCACTGTTTGCAGATGACATGATACTATAAATAGAGAATCCTAAAGATGCTATCAGAAAACTACTAGAGCTAATCAATGAATTTGGTAAAGTAGCAGGATACAAAATTAATGCACAGAAATCTCTTGCATTCCTATACACTAATGATGAAAAATCTGAAAGTGAAATTAAGAAAACACTCCCATTTACCATTGCAACAAAAAGAATAAAATATCTCAGAATAAACCTACCTAAGGAGACAAAAGACCTGCATGCAGAAAATTATAAGACACTGATTAAAGAAACTAAAGATGATACAAACAGATGGAAACATATACCATGTTCTTGGATTGGAAGAATCAACACTGTGAAAATGACTATACTACCCAAAGCCATCTACAGATTCAATGCAATCCCTATCAAACTACCACTGGCATTTTCCACAGAACTAGAACAAAACATTTCACAATTTGTATGGAAACACAAAAGACCCCGAATAGCAAAAGCAATCTTGAGAAAGAAAAACGGAGCTGGAGGAATCAGGCTCCCTGACTTCAGACTATACTACAAAACTACAGTAATCAAGACAGTATGGTACTGGCACAAAAACAGAAATATAGATCAATGGAACAAGATAGAAAGCCCGGAGATAAACCCACGCACCTATGGTCACCTTATCTTTGATAAAGGAGGCAAGAATATACAATGGAGAAAAGACAGCGTCTTCAATAAGGTGGTGCTGGGAAAACTGGACAGCTACATGTAAAAGAATAAAATTAGAACACTCCCTAACACCATACACAAAAATAAACTCAAAATGGATTAAAGACCTAAATGTAAGGTCAGGCACTATCAAACTCTTAGAGGAAAATATAGGCAGAACACTCTAAGACATAAACCACAGCAAGATCCTTTTTGACCCACCTCCTAGAGAAATGGAAATAAAAACACAAATAAACAAATGGGACCTAATGAAACTTAAAAGCTTTTGCACAGCAAAGGAAACCATAAAGAAGACGAAAAGACAACCCTCAGAATGGGAGAAAATATTTGCAAATGAAGCAACTGACAAAGGATTAATCTCCAAAATTTACAGGCAGCTCATGCAGCTCAATATCAAAAAAACAAACAACCCAATCCAAAAATGGGCCAAAGACCTAAATAGACATTTCTCCAAAGAAGATATACAGATTGCCAACAAACACATGAAAGAATGCTCAACATCATTAATCATTAGAGAAATGCAAATCAAAAGTACAATGTGATATCATCTCACATGGGTCAGAATGGCCATCATCAAAAAATCTACAAACAATAAATGCTGGAGAGGGTGTGGAGAAAAGGGAACCCCCCTACACTGTTGGTGGGAATGTAAATTGATATAGCCACAATGGAAAACAGTATGGTGGTTCCTTATAAAACTAAAACCAGAACTACCAGAAGACCCAGCAATCCCACTACTGGGCATATACCCTGAGAAAACCATAATTCAAAAAGAGTCATGTACCACAATGTTCATTGCAGCACTATTTACAATAGCCAGGGCATGGAAGCAACCTAAGTGTCCATCGACAGAAGAATGGATAAAGAAGATGCGGCACATATATACAATGGAATATTACTCAGCCATAAAAAGAAACAAAATTGAGTTATTTGTAGTGAGGTGGATGGAACTAGAGTCTGTCATACAGAGTGAAGTAAGTCAGAAAGAGAAAAACAAATACCATATGCTAACACATATATATGGAAACTAAAAAAAAACCAAAATGGTTATGAAGAACCTCAGGGCAGGACAAGAATAAAGACACAGATGTAGAGAATGGATTTGAGGACACGGGGTGGGGGGAAGGGAACGCTGGGATGAAGTGAGAGAGTGGCATGGACTAATATATACTACCAAATGTAAAATAGATAGCTAGTGGGAAGCAGCCACATAGCACAGGGAGATCAGCTCAGTGGTTTGTGACCACCTAGAGGGGTGGGAGAGGGAGGGTGGGAGGGAGATGCAAGAGGGAGGAGATATGGGGATATATGTACATGTATAGCTGATTCACTATGTTATAAAGCAGAAACTGACACACTCTTGTAAAGCAATTATACTCCATTAAAGATGTTAAAAAAAAAAAAAAAGAGCAGTTATTCCTGATTCCTGATATAATTTGGTTTAAGAGGCTTCACACAATGCTCACCAGACTCTTTTTTTCTGGCTTTTCCTTACATTACAACATTCATAGGTAATCTACATTTTACTATTAATGGAGTTGGTTCCTTTAAGAGGGATTTAGTAAATAGCCAAGGTGTTCAAAATTAGTTATTTGGAACACAAAAAATATCAAAAGCTTGTTTGCAAATGTCTAGCTCTTCAGAATTACCAGCTCTGAAGAGGCTACATCGGATAATCAGCTAAAGAAAATTCCCAGTTTTCCATTCTTTATTCCAATTTCTTTTAAGGATTGTTTAAGATCAAAATGACTTTATCAGAGCTTTGCCCTCTGACATCTATTGTTCTTAATAGATTTATGGTCTTTATAACATTAACTCTTTGTTTCTCCTATTGTCTGGGAACATTTAACCAACAATTATTTGCTCTGTGCTTTTTTTCTTAGCATCTAAAAGTCTTTAATGTTTACCTAGTAAACTTTATTGTCTTTTTTTATTTTCTTCTCCCAGCTTTTAACCCAAAAAAATTCTCTGCATATAAACTTCCATGTGCTTGCTTTTTTTTCTCAGTTGTTTATTATTTGTTTGTTTTTTCTTTTTATGTTTAACCCTTAAAACCATATAAATTTGTTTTGGCATATGTTGTTATGTGAGTCTACATTTATTTATTTTCCCAAAGACCAGTCACTCTATGATTAGCATTTATTGAATATTTTTATTTACTTATTGATCAAATTTGTTTACTTTATGCTGAATTATTAAACTACAGTCTGTTTCAGAGTTAGCCATACCTCTGGTTCTATTGATTTTTTTTATATCAGTATCCTATTATTTTAATTATCAGAGCTATTAACATATTTTAATATTTATTAGAACTGTCCTCCCTCCTTAGGTTTCTTTTTCCAAATTTTATTTTCTATTTTTAACTATTCAATAAACTCTTTATGAAGGGATGAAAAGAGGAATGGATAAAGCACGGCGGTAAAAAAATCAAGCCATATAATGGCACTTTCACCTACAAGGTAGCAGTAGTGGAGGAGAGGGCCAACCTTCCCTGAAACCATCGAACAGTAACCCATAGGCAACAGAGCATCTATGTCAATCACTTTATGACTGCAACTCTTGCACATGAAGCCTGAGACTGACATATATAATTAAAGACTTGCTCATAAACCGTATAATCTGGAGTCAAGAAATACAGTGATACAATTACAAAGGGAAAAACCATATCTCAAGGCCCACTTTGCTTAGTTCCACAAGACACTGACTTGTCCAGTAACTTGTATGCCTTTGTTAATATTGAAACCGAGAAGGACCCTGTGGGGTTCCTGGGCATAAAAGCCTTTTTGTCCCCCATTTCTTGTAGGCAAGACTCCAGCCTCCCTTGACCTTCCTTGAGTTCCAAAGGGCTAATCCAGGGAGGAGCAGTCAAGAAACTACCTGAGACAAGATTAAAGGGACCAGAGAAGCTCATCAAGATTACGAGACCGACCATTAGACGAGATTAAAGGATTGCAAACCCTGCTCACACCTGATTCTTATCAGCAACCCCACACTTGAACTATTGCTATAAAACCGCTCATGGAATCCTCCCAGGTTGGGACGCATAGTTTTTGAGGGCAGGAGCCTGCTGTATCCCTCTTTGCCTGGCAAAGCAATAAAGCTATTCTTTTCTACTTCACCCAGAACTCTGCCTCTGAGATTTGATTTGGCATCCGTGCAGAGAGGCTGAGCTTTTGTCCTCAATATGAATCTGCTGAAGTAATGGAAAATGACAGATAAAATTGCTAAACAAACAAATTCCAGCTAATGGCAACTTTTTCACACGATAAATGTGTGTATCATCTAATCATTAAAGAAACTACAAAACACATTGTCATAAAAAACAATTACAGGAACTTGTTCCTGGGATCTATTCGACTTGCAGAGTGTATGGAGGAAATAGACATTTCTTTGCAAATTTACAACACTTAAATAAGGTTTTCTTATTGAATTTGGAGTAATGTTTTTCAAATTTAAAAAAATGTGAAATTCTCAAGAACTATAACAATTTAGGTATTTGAATTAAAGTTATAACTGTCACCAGGGCATAATGTGTAAATAAAAAGAGCAGATGTAAGCCGCTATTAAAAGGGCATACACAAATTGCAAAGATGACATTTTCTTGAAGCAAAAATACTTTGTGATTTGGCCCTGTGATCCCAATTCCATTCATTTGCAGCAGAGTAATGGGAAACCCTGGATATTTCTCCCTCATACAGAAACTGAGTTTACATTATGTGTTTCGTTAGCCCCACAGCGTACCCACTAAAATTAACAGTGAATCATGTAATTTTCAAAGGTTTTTAATTATTGAAAAAAACACACAAACTCATAAATGTATACACACAAGAATCTAGTGAGTAAAACACAGAAAATACTTAGACTTGAGTGGCCTGGGTTTGAGTTACAGTTTCCCGGTTTTTTAATCTGTAAAATCTTGGACAAGGAATTTAAATTTTCAGAATCAAGTTTCTCCATCTGTAAAAAGTGATAATAATAGCAATGATCATTCAGCATGACACCACTGGAGTTTCTGAGCATTAAATGATCCCCAAAAGGGTGTTTGGTAAAGTGTAAGCACTATGTTAAAATAAGCTCTTATTAGAAACATCACAACAATAATTACTATATCTATTAAAAATGATTTCCTTAAATTGGATTCATTTATATTGAGAGGTATATTTTTCAATTCTATTTATTTTCCTTTCACGTGTATATAGTTTATTTTCCCAACTTTTTTTGAATGATCTAAAACTTACAATAAATTTGAAAGAATAGAACAATGAATACTCATGTACCCTTCACCAATATTGTTAGATTCACGAATTGTTAACATTTTCCCACATATTCTTCATCTATCCCTCTCTACCTGCATGGGGGTTTGTATTCATTTATAAATTTGTGAAAGTAAGTTGTACATATTATTACATTTCTCCCCTAAATATATCTCCAAGGAACAAAGGTATTTCCTTACGTAACCAAAATACTGTAATCACAACCAGATGTCTTACATTGATACAATGATATTCAATAGGCAATTTATATTCAAATGTTTCTATCTAGAGTCTAATATTATAAATGACCCTTTGGTATTTCTTTAGTTTCTTTTAATCTAGAATACTCCTCTCTTTTTTTTTCTTTCACATCATTGACATTTTTTAAAGAGACAAGCCATGTGTGTTGTGCCCACATGTAGACTTGTCTGATGTTCCATTGTTTAGATTTTAAGCATTTTCAGCAAGGATGCTTCCCAAAGTATTTCATCAGAAGGAACACAATGGCATTTTGCCCATTATTAGTAATATGTAGTTTTATCCCTCAGTTAATTTAGTATCTACCAGATCTCTTCATTGTAAAAGAAGCTTTTTCTCATCATAATTAATAATTTGGGGGGGGGGGCATTTATTTGAGGTTGTGTGAATATTCTTTTCCACAACATACATACATTCAGTAGTGTAAGTTTATTTGATTTTGGATTTTATTTGTAGTATGCGCATACAAACATGTAAATTCAATACTTGGATTTCTGATGTCAAAATTATTTTGATATTTTAAATTATCCCATGAAAATTTATTATGAATTAATGAAAGGTCCAAAATGCTTAAATAATTTGAAAGTGCTTTTTTTTTTTTTTTTTGATATTTATTTATTTATTTGGTGGTGCCGGGTCTTAGTTGTGGCAACGTGGGATCTTTGTTGCGGCATGAGGGATCTTTAGTTGAGGTATGCAGGATCTAGTTCTCTGACCAGGGATTGAACCCGGGACCCCTGCATTGGGAGCATGGAGTCTTAACCACTGCACCACCAGGGAAGTCCCTGAAGGTGCTTTTAAATGTTTTATGAACATATACTCATTTTTAAATGAAAAAAATAATGACTTGAGGACCTCCATTATGACCTGGGGCACACAGGGGCATGGAGGCCAGGTTAGAAACAGATATAGTTCATTTTTGTATCACTGGAAATGAGGAGAAATTCAAAAATATGTCTTTGTTTTCACTTACTGAATATTAAAGAAAAGGTTACCTAGTGAATGACCTTAACTTCCAAAAATATCAAATATTTTAAATAATCCTTGGAGGCTTTGCAATCATTTTAGATAACCCAGATTGACCACCAAACAAGAAGTATTGAAAAGTATGCAAATGAATCTACATGTACCCATAAAAGGTAGCAGTCTACTGCAACTGTTTCTGAAAATTCTCTCAGCTGAATGTCTATGGACTTATTACGTTTAAAACCTTTGCTCCTAAGCATTCATGTAGGCTGACTTTTCAATTTCAAGGGACTTCAGAACAGTTCCCTGCAATTTATCATGTGAAAAGAATTAACAAGAAAGAAAATGGAAGCACATTCACATTTGCCAAGACATTTCCCTTCAGAAGGAGAAAAAGCTCCTGAATGAATAATATAAGAAAGATGGTTTTGGTGCTTCAAAAACAGAAAAATTACTTAAAGTTCCCGTTAGTAAAGCCAGCCTTCCCTTTCCTATAGAATATGAATAAGGACCCGGTACACAGTAGAAACCTGCGGCGTTCCAGCCCGTTATCACACAGGTTCAGGTTGCTCAGGGCTCTCTGCAGTGCCCCACCCCCTACAGAAACCATGTTGATAAGGTAAGTGTTACAACACGTCTCAGTATTGAAGGCAAATCCAAATTAAGTTGATCCTCTATTTTCCCAAGGGGGAAAAATTGAAAATAAGGTTTTAGGCCAATGTGAATATACAGACGTTTACAGGTGTATAACACATAATGAACTAACTTAGTTACACATATTCTAAACCTTCTATGTTGTTGGCCAGCGCTAATGTTTGGTTCCCTTATCTCAACTCCGTCGCTTGGTCCCCTAATCTAGTTTCACGCTTTAATCTTCCAATGGCTCCCAATTTGACCAGAAACTTTCCCCAATGTCCAGATTCAGATATCTAATATCTGAATTCAATGGACTACAAACAGACTGGCTTTTGCGGCTTCAGAGACAGCTGCAAATTCCTCCAGGACCGTTCAGATTACAAGCATGGGTGGCAGATCGAACGTGAGTTTGATGAGGGTCGCTATGGTGTCTATGAGGACGAAAACTATGAAGTGGGAAGCGATGAGGAGGAAATACCATTCAAGTGTTTCATCTGTCGCCAGACCTTCCAAAACCCAGTTGTCACCAAGGGCAGGCATTATGTCTGCGAGAGCTGTGCGCTGCAGCATTTCTACACCACCCGGCGCTGCTATGTCTGTGACCAGCAGACCAACGGCGTCTTCAATCCAGCGAAAGAATTGATTGCTAAACTGGAGAAGCATAGACCTGCAGAAGAGGGTGGTGCTTCCGATTTCCCAGAAGACCCCCATGAGGGTCCAATTCCCATTACTTAATTTTCCCATTATTCTCAAATCTCAAGATAAATGTTTTGTTGTTTTGGAAATCTTAAAAAAAAAAAAAAAAGTCCAGATATCTAATTTTTATTCAACATCTCCAGTTGGGTATCTAACGGATAGCTCAGAGGTGCCACCAAAACGTCTCTGCCCCTCCCAGGTGTTCTCGTTTGCTAAAACTGGCAACTCTAGCCCTCTTCTCCCTTGTAGCCTTCCACAGCTCAGGTGATGACAAGTAAGGAAGTAAGCAGAGACCAAAGGGTTTTTGAAAGACAAAGAAGGGTCATAAATGGAGCCCCTCGGAAGATAGTTTTTTCTGGGAATGTTAAATTCTAACCTCCAACAGCAGAGAACTTTTACAGTCATTAGAGTGTATTTGAAAAGATTTATATCAAGACTTAACTGCACCAGAAATTCAGAAGTGAATCAAAGAGATCCAGGACAGTAGAAACACACCAGAGGTAGAATACCTCCATATGCTAATTACTGAACCCTAAACAATCAGAGTCAGAGGAATCTCAGCAATTAGTATGTAATACCCATAGTAGTAGTCCTCTGGAATGCACCAGAATAGGACAATACAATAGATAATGTGGACCAGAATCAAAGATAATCCAAAGAATGTGGCAAAAGTACAAAAAACACTGCTCTATTCACTGTTAATTAATCTAGAAAAGTGAAATAAAAATTTTAAACTGGAACTACATTTCTGTTTATTCTCACATATGTACTAATTTGTCATATGCATTTCTGCTTAAATTAGCGCTTTGAAACATGTATGTTACTGTTCTGTGATATGAGTCTAGCTCCTCTCACTTAATACATTATTATTATTATTATTTTTAAATGAACAAAGATCTCCCATTTTACGGAATTTGCTTTTAGGTTATCCAACTAACATCACATGGTTCCTTCTATAAGAAATATACAATCATGATTACAAAACCATTAAAGATATTCTATACAAAATAGAACATGGACCAATCTCATATACAAACATAAAGGGTGCTTTTAATTATTTCTAGTTGTTCCATAAGTTTCCAAATGGAAAAGTCCCTCCTTGTATTGATAAGAAGAGATATATGCCCAAGGTTATAGCATGTGAACCGTGAACAAGCACAGTCAGGATTAAATAGATACTCAGATAAGCAACTCCCTTGAGTCTATTCAACAGTTCATGTCATCGCCAGTGTTAAACATTGGGCTTCGGAACCAAAAAATTTGATTTATCCAAACTATAGTTCTTGAGAACTACTGAAATTTTATTAAAAAAAAAAAAATTGTAGAGGGGAAAAAGGATTAAAAAGCAAACAAGTCAATCTTAGGCTTCGCTTCTGTTTCATATTTATGCACCCATCTGCCATAGCCTAAGGTTAAAAAGCACTACTTTTAATCATGAAAAAGATATTCATCACAAGTTAGCCTGAAATAAATCACTCCCCATAGGAAAATCAACATAAACATGGATGGCTCTGCAACAAAAGTCAGAAAAAAAGAGAGAGAAATGGAAGCATTTTGTCTTACCTGCGAACTTCCCCAGTTTAATGAAATCTCCAATCAGAGCCTTCTCCAAAGTCAATGTCTACAAACATCTGAAGAACAAAACAATTAAATTTGATATTCTCAAATAGATCTTCCAAATGATGTAACTGGCGTAATATTGCAATGTCATATAATTTTCAAGCAGCATTTGAATTTGGTACGGAAGTCAAAGCATGTACTAAACTCACTGAAATTTCTTTCCTTCAGCCTAACAATTTTTGTCAGTTTCTGAAACAGACCCACAGATAACATAAACATTTTGACAGAAAATTGGTGGTGGTGACTATGGCATAAAACTATCTGAGGACAAATGTACTGTGACTTGGAACATAAGATACAATTTTCTTTGCATAGAGGCAAAATGAAGTGATGACAGAGTTCACAAAACCTATTCTCCTCTTGAAATTGCATTCTGATTATTCCTTTCATTGGGCATCTTTCAAAAATAAAAACTCGACACTCCAAGCGATTCCATTGACATTGGTTTGCAAGTAATCACCATTCTAGAATTTGCTTTATACTCTTTCTACCTGTAAGAGTATTAAAAAGGCATTCCTGGGCTTTCCTGGTGGCGCAGTGGTTGAGAATCCGCCTGCCAATGCAGGGGACACGGGTTCGAGTCCTGGTCTGGGAAGATCCCACATGCCGCAGAGCAACTGGGCCCGTGAGCCACAATTACTGAGCCTGCGCATCTGGAGCCTGTGCTCCGCAAAAAGAGAGGCCGCAACAGTGAGAGGCCTGCGCACCGCGATGAAGAGTGGCCCCCACTTGCCACAACTAGAGAAAGCCCTCACAGAGAAATGAAGACCCAACACAGCCATAAATAAAATAAATAAATAAATAAATAAATAAATAAAAAAGGCATTCCTGCTTTACTGTGTTTTATTAAGAAGTTTGATCTAGGGGGAAAATTTGGGTAGCCCAAACTCTATCATGCCCATCCTCCCTGCTTCTACATGTGCTGTTCTCCCTTTTCTGTCAAATACATATTTCCAATTGGTAATACCAAGCACAGTGTCAGGGGTGAGAAGAAAATTTGGGGTTAGAGTTTATTCTTTCTAACTACTTGGTTCCTGAGTACTGCCTCTCATGTACGTATTTAACCTTTTTTCCCTTAGAATTTCTCTTTAGACCTTCCATTTTTTTTAAATTTAATTTTTATTTTATATTGGGGTATAGTTGATTTACAGTGTTGTGCTAGTTTCAGGTGTACAGCAAAGTGATTCAGTTAAACGTATACATATATCCATTCTTTTTCAGATTCTTTTCCCATATAGGTTGTTACAGAATACTGAGTATAGTTCCCTGTGCTGTATGGTAGGTCCTTGTTGATTATCTGTTTTATATATAGCAGTCTGTATATGTTTATCCCAAATTCATAATTTATCCCTCCTCCACACCTTTCCCCTTTGGTAACCATAAGTTTGTTTTCAAATTGGTGAGTCTGTTTCTGTTTCGTAAATAAGTTTATTTGTATCATCTTTTTAGAGTCCACATATAAATGATATCATATGATATTTGTCTTTCTATCTTCCTCTGTCTGACTTACTTTACTTAGTATGATAATCTCTGGGTCCATCTATGTTGCTACAAATGGCATTATTTTGTTCTTTATTACGGCTGAGTAATATTCCATTGTATATATGTACCACATCTTCTTTATCCATTCCTCTGTTGATGGACATTTAGGTTGCTTCCATGTCTTGGCTGTTATAAATAGTGCTGCAGTGAACCCTAGGGTGCATGTATATTTTCGAATTATGGTTTTCTCCAGATATATCCCCAGGAGTGGGATTGCTCGATCATATGGTAGCTCTGTTTTTAGTTCTTCAAGGAACCTCTATACTGTCTCCCTAGTGGTTGTACCACCCGTCTATGTTTTAATGAAACTGAAGTACAGTAGTCCCCTGCATCTGCAGGGAATATGTTCCAAGACCTCCAGTTGATGCCTGAAACCATGGATAGTACCACACCCTGTATTTGCTGTTTTTTCCTATACATACATATCTATGATGAAGTTTAATTTATAAATTAGGCACACTAAGAGATTAACAACAATAACTAATAATAAAATGGAACAATTATAATATACTGCAATAAAAGTTACTGTAATAAAAGTTAGGCAAATTTGGTCTATTTCTCTCTCTCAAAATACCCTATTGTACAAATGTAATACCTTTTCCATCTTAACAAAGCACTTAGCATGCACCATAGCCATAACTTTTGCAGTTTGAGATGCAACAACAAAACTAGCAAGAATTTCTCTTTTCTTCTTCACAAGTTCATGGATAGAAGATTTGTTCTTAGATCTTATCAACCTTAGCATACAATTTTTTTCTTTCCTTATTAATTCAAAAGCTTTCACATCTTCACTTAAAGAAAACGTGTTATGGATTCTCTTTGGCATGTTTGAATTGCCGGCATTACTACACTTGCACATTGAGGCCATTATTAAGTAAAACAAGGGTTATTTGAACACAAGTACTGTGATATCATGACAGTCAATCTGATAACTGAGAAGGCTACCAAGTAACTAATGGGCAGGATACAATGGACAAAGGGATAATTCACATCCCAGGCAGGCCAGAATAGGACAGCACCAGGTTTTATCATGCTACTCAGAAGACCTATAATTTCAAACTTATGAGTTGTTAATTACTGAAAATTTCTGTTTAACATTTCTGGACCAGTTTACTGTGGGTAACTGAAACTGTGGAAAGTGAAACTGTGGATCAGGGAGGGCTACTGTAACCCCAATTTTCAAACCATCACCTGTGTTTGCCTCCCTTTGTGCCTCTTCTTAATCTATCTATCATCCTTCAAGTGTCCTTACCCAGACTTTTTGTAAGTTCACATTTGCTACATTTTCCAAAGTCCAACTCAATTATTAGTCCACTTGCAAAGCTTTTCCTGACTGCCAAATAGAAACAGTTTGCTCTTCCTTTAAACTCTCAAAATAATCCATGAACCTCTCAAGTTATATAATACAGTCTACTTTGTATTCAATTAATTTGCTGCAACTCTTCTCTCTCTTACTGGATGACAGCAAATTGGTCACAAAATTGCTGCCTGTCTGTTCTGAATCCATTCCTTGTTCTCCCCAAGGCCTAGACCTAATTGAACACTCCGTACATGGAATATGATATCAGCAATTCTTTGTTTAAAAATGAGCATTTATATTCTTCACCAAATAAAATGTAAGACTTAGAAAATTTAATATTGACTGGACTCCAATTCATAAATTAAATTAAAATATCCATGAATATTTTCATTAAAGAAAGCAAGAGGATCACTTTGGTGGCCAACCCCACCCCCCAGTAAACCTGCAGAAATTGCAGCTCAATCACAACAGGAGGGTGCACACAGCCTACCCAGGGAACAACCCTGGAGTATCTGGTTCAGGTGACCAGAGAGTGTTGTACCACTGGGCCCCACAGGGTACTTTGTACATAGGTAACTCTTTTAAGACCGGAAGATGTGGCTGATATGCATAATAAGTAGAAACAAAAAGAGAGTTAGGCAAAATGAAGAGACAATGGAATACCTTCCAAACAAAAGAACAGGACAAAAGTTCAGAAAAAGAACTAAACAGAATGGAAATAAGCAATTTACCATATAAAGAGTTCAAAGAAATAGTCATAAAGATGACTGCAATCAGGAGAAAATGGATGAAATTCACTGAGAACTTCAACAAAGAGATCAAAAATATAAAAAAGAACCAATCAGAACTGAAGACTACAATAACTGAAAGGAAAACACACTAGAGGGAATCACAGCATATTAGAGGATGCAGAAGGACAGATCAGCAATCTGGAAGATACAGTAGAGGAAGAAGAAAAATATGAACAAAAGAAAGAAAAGAGAATTTAAATAAAACACCTGGACACAAAGGAAATAGAAACACAATGATCCAAAATCTATGGGAGATAGCAAAGGCTCTTAAAAGAGTGAAGTTTATAGGGGAAAAAGTACCTCAGGAAATAAGAAATATCTCAAATAAAGAATAAAACCTTACATCCAAAGGAACTGGGAAAAAAACAAGGAAAAACAAAATTAGTAAAAGAAAATAAATAATAAACAACAGAGCAGACACAAAAAAAATAGTAAAGATCAACAAAACTCAGAGCTGACTCATTGTCAGCTGACACCACAGAAACACAAGGGATCACAAGAGATTATTATGAACAATTATATGCCAATAAAATGGACAACATGGAAGAAATGAACAAATTCCTAGAAATGTACAATCTCCCAAGCCTAAATCAAGAAGAAATAGAAATATGAACAGACCAATTACCAATAATAAAATTGAATCAGTAATAAAAAATTCCTAACAAACAAAAGTTCAGGACTGGATGATTTCATAGGTAACTTCTATAAAACATTTAAAGAAGAGTTAACACCTATCCTTCTCAAACTATTCCAAAAAACTGCAGAGGAAGGAACACTTTTGAAATAACTTTGAGGGCAGCTTCACCCTGATACCAAAACCAGATAAAAATACCCGCAAAATAAAATTACAGGCCAATATCACTGACATACATAGATGCAAAAATGCTCAAAGAATCATACACCATGATCAAAGTGGAGTTTATCCCAGGGATGCAAGGATGATCCAATATCCACAAATCAATCAACGTGGTACACCACATTAAAAAAATGTTAATAAAAATTATTCACTTTTGTTGTAGAATTAAAAACTCATATGATCATCTCAACAGATGTAGAAAAGGCTTTTGACAAATTTCAACATCGATTTATGATAAAAACTCAACAAATTGGGTATAGAGGGAACATACCTCAACAAATAAAGGCCATATATGACAAGCTCACAGCTAACATCATACTCAATGGTGAAAAGTAGAAAACATTTTTTCTAAGATCAGGACAAGACAAGGATATCCACTCTTAGCGCTTTTATTCAACATAACACTAGGAGTCTTAGTCACAGCTGTCAGACAAAAATATAGGAATCCAAATTGAAAAGGAAGAAGTAAAGCTGTCACTGTTTGCAGATGATGTGATATTATATATAGAAAATCCTAAGATACCACCAAAGAAACTATTAAAACCAATAAATGAATTCAGTAAAGTTGCAGGATACAAGATTAATATACAAAAATCTGTTGCATTCCTATACACTAACAACAAACTATCAGAAAGAGAAATTAAGTAAATAATGCCATTTACAATTGCATCAAAAAAAAAAAAATCTAGGAATAAATCTAACCCAGGACGTAAAAGACCTTTACTCAGAATAATATGAGACATTAATGAATGATACTGAAGATGACACTAACAATTGGAAAGATATACCACCCCCTGGACTGGAAGAACTAATATTATTAAAATGGCTGGTGGGGGACCTTCAAGATGTCAGAGGAGTAAGACATGGAGCTCACCTTCCTACCCACAAATACAACAAAAATACATCTACATGTGGAACAACTCCTACAGAACACCTACTAAGCACGGGTAGAAGACCTCAGACTTCCCAAAAGGCAAGAAAATCCCCATGTACCTGGGTAGGGCAAAAGAAAAAAGAAAAAACAGAGACAAAATAATAGGGATGGGACCTACACCTCTGGAAGGGAGCTGTAAAGGAGGAAAAGTTTCCACACACTAGGAAGCCCCTTCATTGTCAGAGATGGGGGTTGGGTTGGGGGGAAGCTTTGGAGCCACGGAGGAGAGCGCAGCAACAGGGGTGCAGAGGGCAAAATGGAGAAATTCCCGCACAGAGGATCGGTACCTACCACCAGCCTGAGAGGCTTGTCTGCTCACCCACTGGGGTGGGTGGAGACTGGGAGCTGAGGCTTGGGCTTTGGAGGTCAGATCCCAGGGAGAGGACTGGGGTTGGCTGCGTGAACACAGCCTGAAGGGGGATAGTGTGCCACAGCTAGCTGGGAAGAAGTCCAGGGAAAAAGTCTGGATCTGCCTAAGAGGCAAGAGACCACTGTTTCAAGGTACGCGAGGAGAGGGGATTCAGAGCACCACCTAAACGAGCTCCAGAGAGAGGAGCGAGCTGTGGCTATCAGCGCGGACCCAAGAGATGGGCATGAAATGCTAATGCTGCTGCTGCAGTCACCCAAGAATCCCATGTGCAAGCACAGGTCACTATCCATACCCCCCCGGGAGCCTGTGCAGTATGCCACTGCAAGGGTCCCGATCAAGGGACAAGTTCCCCGGGAGAACACATGGTGTGCCTCAGGCTGTTGCAATGTCATGTAGGCCTCTGTCGCCGCAGGCTCACCCCATATTCCAATTATAGCTACCATACTCCTCCCTACCCCCGGCCTGAATGAGCAAGAGCCCCCTAATCAGCTGCTGCCTTAACCGCCTCCTGTCTGGGTGGGGAACAGATGCCTGAGGGCGACCTACACGCAGAGGTGGGGCCAAAACCAAAGCTAAACCTCAGGAGCTGTCTGAACAAAGAAGAGAAAGGGAAATTTCTCCCAGCAGCCTCAGGAGCAGTGGATTAAATCCCCACAATCAACTTGATGTACCTGCATCTGTGGAATACCTGAAAAGACAACGAATCATTCCAAAATTGAGGCAGTGTACTTTGGGAGCAACTGTAGACTTGGGGTTTGCTGTCTATGACTGATTTGTTTCTGATTTTTATGTATATCTTAGTATAGTTTTTAGTGCTTGTTATCACTGATGGATTTGTTTATTGGTTTGGTTGCTCTATTCTTTTTTATTATTATTTTTTTTTACTTTAATAATATTTTAAAAATATTTTTTTCTTTCTTTTTTTCTCCCTTTTCTTCTGAGCCATGTGGCTGACAGGGTCTCGGTGCTCCAGCCTGGTGTCAGGCCTGAGCCTCGGAGATGAGAGAGCCAAGTTCAGGACTTTGGACCACCAGAGACCTCCTGGCCCCAAGTAATATCAATTGGCAGGAGATTTCCCAGATATCTCCTTCTCAATGCTAAGACCCAGCTCTAATCAACTGCCAGCAAGCCCCAGTGCTGGATGCCCCATGACAAACAACTAGCAAGACAGGAACACAACCCCACCCATTAGCAGACAGGCTGCCTAAAATCATACTAAGTTCACAGACACCCCAAAACACACCACAGGATGCAGCCTTGCCCACCAGAAAGACAAGATCCAGCCCCACCCACCAGACACAGGCACCAGTCCCCTCTACCAGGAAGCCTACAAAAGCCACTGAAACAACCTCACCCACTGGGGGCAGACACCACAAACAACAGGACTATGAACCTACAGCCTGAGGAAAGGAGATCCCAAACACAGTAAGTTCAACAAAATGAGAAGACAGAGAAATATGCAGCAGATGAAGGAGCAAGGTAAAAACCCACCAGACTAAAAAAATGAAGAGGAAATAGTCAGTCTACCTGAAAAATAATTCAGAGTAATGATAATAAAGATGATCCAAAATCTTGGAAAAAGAATGGAGAAAATATAAGAAACGTTTAACAAGGACCTAGAAGAACTAAAAAGCAAACAAACAATGGTGAATAACAGAATAAATGAAATTAAAAATTCTCTAGAAGGAATCAATAACAGAATAACTGATGCAGAAGAATGGATAAGTGACCTGGAAGATAAAATAGTGTAAATAACTAACGCAAAGCAGAATAAAGAAAAAAGAAGGAAAAGAATTGAGGACAGTTTCAGAGACATCTGGGACATTAAATGCACCACATTCAAATTATAGGGGTCCCAGAAGTAGAAGAGAAAAAGAAAGGGACTGAGAAAATATTTGAAGAGATTATAGTTGTATAAAACTTGTATAATATGGGAAAGGAAATAGTCAGTCAAGTCCAGGAAGTGCAGAGAGTACCATACAGGATAAATCCAAGGAGAAACACGCCAGACACATATTAATCAAACTACCAAAAAATTAAATACAAAGAAGAAATATTAAAAGCAGCAAGGGAAAAACAACAAATAACATACAAGGGAATCCCTATAAGGTTAACAGCTGATCTTTCAGCAGAAACTCTGCAGACCAGAAGGGAGTGGCAGGACATACTTAAAGTGATGAAAGGGAAAAACCTGCAACCAAGATTACTCTACCCAGCAAGGATCTCAGATTTGACAGAGAAATTAAAACCTTTAGAGACAAACAAAGCTAAGAGAATTCAGCACCACCAAACAAGCTTTACAACAAATGGTAAAGGAACTTCTCTAGGCAGGAAACAGAAGAGAAGGAAAAGACCTACAATAACAAACCTGAAACAATTAAGAAAATGGTAATAGGAACATACATATTGTTAATTACCTTAAATGTAAATGGATTAAATTCTCTAAGCAAAAGACATAGACTGGCTGAATGGATACAAACACAAGACCTGTATATATGCTATCTACAAGAGACCCACTTCAGACCTAGGGACACATACGGACTGAAAGTGAGGAATGGAAAAAGATATTCCATACAAATGGAAATCAAAGGAAAGCTGGAGAAGCAATTCTCATACCAGACAAAATAGACTTTAAAACAAAGACTATTACAAGAGACAAAGAAGGACACTACATAATCATCAAAGGATCAATCCAAGTAGAAGATATAACAATTGTAAATATTTATGCACCCAACATAGGAGCACATCAATACATAAGGCAAATGCTAACAGCCATAAAACAGTAACACAATCATAGTAGGAGACTTTAACACCCCACTTTCACCAGTGAACAGATCATCCAAAATGAAACTAAATAAGGAAACACAAGCTTTAAATGACATATTAAATAAGATGGACTTAACTGATATTTATAGGACATTCCATCCCAAAACAAGAGAATACACTTTCTTCTCAAGTGCTTATGGAACATTCTCCAGGATAGATCATATCTTGGGTCACAAATCAAGCCTTGGTAAATTTAAGAAAATTTAAATCATATCAAGTATCTTTTCCAACCACAACACTGTGAGACTAGATATCAATTTTGCAAAGAAACTGCAAAAAGTACAAACACATGGAGGCTAAACAATACACTACTAAATAACCAAGAGATCACTGAAGAAATCAAAGAGGAAATCAAAAAATACCTAGAAACAAATGACAAGGAAAACACGAAGACCCAAAACCTGGGATGCAGCAAAAGCAGTTCTAAGAGGGAAGTTTATAGCAATACAATCCTACCTCAAGAAACAAGAAACATCTCAAATAAACAACCTAGCCTTACATTTAAAACAATTAGAGAAAGAAGAAAAAAAAACCCTAAAGTTAGCAGAAGGAAAGGAATCATAAAGATCAGATCAGAAATAAATGAAAGAGAAATGAAGGAAACAATACCAAAGATCAATGAAACTAAAAGCTGGTTATTTGAGAAGATAAACAAAATTGATAAACCATTAACCAGACTCATCAAGAAAAATGGGAGATGACTCAAATCAACAGAAGTAGAAATGAAAAAGAGGAGTAACAACTGACACTGCAGATATGCAAAGGATCTTAAGAGATTACTACAAGCAACTATATGCCAATACAATGGCCAACCTGGAAGAAATGGACAAATTCTTAGAAAAGCACAACCTTCTGAGACTGGATCAGGAAGAAATAGAAAATATAAACAGACAAATCACAAGCAGTGAAATTGAAACTGTGATTAAATATCTTCCAACGAACAAAAGCCCAGGACTAGACGGCTTCACAGGCAAGTTCTAGCAAACATTTAGAGAAGAACTAACAGCTATCCTTCTCAAACTCTTCCAAAATATAGCAGAGGGAGGAACACTCCCAAACTCATTCTATGAGGCCACCATCACCCGGATACCAAAATCATAAAAAGATGTCACAAAAAAAGAAAAGTACAGGCCACTATCACTGATGAACATAGATGCAAAAACCCTCAACTAAACACTAGCAAACAGAATCCAACAGCACATTAAAAGGATCATACACCATGATCAAGTGGGGTTTATCCCAAGAATGCAAGTGTTCCTCAATATATGCGAATCAATCAATGTGATACACCATATTAACAAATTTAAGAATAAGAATCATATGATCATCGCAATAGATGCAGTGAAAGCTTTTGACAAAATTCAACACCTATTTATGATAAAAACCCTCCAGAAAGTAGGCAGAGAGGGAACTTACCTCAACATAATAAAGGCCATATACAACAAACCCACAGCCAACATCGTTCTCAATGGTGAAAAACTGAAACCATTTCCTCTAAGATCAGGAATAAGACAAGGTTGTCCACTCTATTATTCAACATAGTTCTGGAAGTTTTAGCCACAGCAATCAGAGAAGAAAAAGAAATAAAAGGAATCCAAATTGGAAAAGAAGAAGTAAGGCTGTCACTGTTTGCAGATGACATGACACTATACATAGAGAATCCTAAAGATGATACCAAAAAACGACTAGAGCTAATCAATGAATTTGGTAAAGTAACAGGGTACAAAATTAATGCACAGAAATCACTTCTGAAAGAGAAATTAAGGAAACCCTCCCATTTACCATTGCAACAAAAAGAATAAAATACCTAGGAATAAACCTACCTAAGGAGACAAAAGACCTGTATGCAGAAAACTATAAGACACTCATGAAAGAAATTAAAGTGGATACAAACAGATGGAGAGATATACCATGTTCTTGGATTGGAAGAATCAACATTGTGAAAATGACTATACTACCCAACACAATCTACAGATTCAATGCAATCCCTATTAAACTACCAATGGCATTTTTTACAGAACTTGAATGAAAAATTTCAAAATTTGTATGGAAACACAAAAGATGCCGAATAGCCAAAGCAATCTTGTGAAAGAAAAATGGAACTGGAGTAATCAGGCTCCATGACTTCAGACTATACTACAAAGCTACAGTAATCAAGAAAGTATGGTACTGGTACAAAAACAGAAATATAGATTAATGGAACAGGATAGAAAGGCCAGAGATAAACCCATGCGTATATGGTCACCTTATCTTTCATAAAGGCAGCAAGAATATACAATGGATGAAAGATAGCCTGTTCAATAAGTGGTGCTGGGAAAACTGAACAGCTAAATGTAAAAGAATGAAATTACAACACTTCTTAACACTATACACAAAAATAAAATCAAAATAGATTAAAGACCTAAATGGAAGGCCAGACACTATAAAACTCTTAGAGAAAAACATAGGCAGAACACTCTATGACATAAACCACAGAAAGATCCTTTTTGACCCACCTCATAGAGAAATGGAGATGAAAACAAAAATAAACAAATGTGACCTAATGAAACTTAAAAGCTTTTGCACAGCAAAGGAAACCATAAACAAGATGAAAAGACAGCCCTCAGAATGGGAGAAAATATTTGCAAATGAAGCACCTGACAAAGGATTAATCTCCAAAATATACAAGCAGCTCATGCAGCTCAATATCAAAAAAACAAACAACCCAATCCCAAAATGGGCAGAAGATCTAAACAGACATTTCTCCAAAGAAGATATACAGATTGCCATCAAACACATGAATGGAGGCTCAACATCACTAATCATTAGAGAAATGCAAATGAAACCTACAATGAGGTATCACCTCATACCTGTCAGAATGGCCATCATCAAAAAACCTACAAACAGGAAATGCTGGAGAGGATTTGGAGAAAAGGGAACCCTCTTGGGCTGTTGGTGGGAATGTAAATTGCTACAGCCACTGTTGAGAACAGTATGGAGCTTCCTGAAAAAACTAAAAATGGAACTACCATATGACCCAGCAATCCCACTATCTCGCATATACCCTGAGAAAACTATAATTCAAAAAGTGTCATGTACCAAAATGTTCACTGCAGCACTATTTACAATAGCCAGGACATGGAAGCAACCTACATGTCCATCGACAGATGAATGGATAAAGATGTGGCACATATATATAATGGAATATTAGCCATAAAAAGAAACGAAATTGAGTTATTTGTAGTGAGGTGGATGGACCTAGAGTCTGTTATAGAGAGTGAAGTAAGTCAGAAAGAGAAAAACAAATACCATATGCTAACACATATATATGGAATCTAAAAAAAAAAAAAAAAAAAAAAAATTGGTTCTGAAGAACCTAGGGGCAGGACAGGAATAAAGATGGAGATGTAGAGAATGGACTTGAGGACACGGGGAGGGGGAAGGGTAAGCTGGGATGAAGTGAGCATTGACGTATATACACTACCAAATGTAAAATAGATAGCTAGTGGGAAGCAGCCACATAACACAGGGAGATCTGCTCGGTGCTTTGCGACCACCTAGAGGGGTGGGATATGGAGAGTGGGAGGGAGATGCAAGAGGGAGGGGATATGGGGATATATGTATACATATATCTGATTCACTTTGTTATAAAGCAAAAACTAACACAACAATGTAAAGCAATTATGCTCCAATAAAGATGTGAAATAAGAAAAAAATAATTAAAAGTTAAAGGTGGCAAAACAACAACAACAAAAAAAAAAAACAGCTATACAACCCAAGGCAATCTACAGATTCAATGTAATCCCTATCAAAATACCTATGACATTTTTCACAGAACTAGAACAAAGACTCCTAAAATATATATGAAAACACAAAAGACTGCAAATAGCCAAAACAATCTTGAGAAAGAAAAAGAATGCTGAAGGCATTATGCTCACTGACTTCAAACTATACTACAAAGCTACAGACATCAAAACAGTATGAAACTGGCACAAAAACAGACACATAGGTCAATAGTTCAGAATAGACAGCCCAGAAGTGAATTCACCCTTATATGGTCAATTAATCTAAGACAAAGGGGCAAGAATATACAATAGGGAAATACAGCATTTTCAGCAACTGGTTTTGGGAAAACTGGACAGCTTTATGCAAAACAATCAGGCTGGACTATTTTCTTATATCGTATACAAAAATAAACTCAAAATATATTAAAGACTTGAATGTAAGATATGAAACCCTAACACTTCTAGAAGAAAACATAGGCAGTATTCTCTTTGATGTCATCTTAGCAATGTGTTTTTGGATACGTCTTCACAGGCAAGGGAAACAAAAGCATAATAAACAAATGGGACTACATCAAAATAGAAAGCTTTTGCACAATGAAGGAAACTACTAACAAAACAAAAAAGCCCACCTATTGAATAGAAGATAGTTGCAAATGATATATGTGATAAGGGGTTAATTTAAAAAAAATAGACAAAGAACTCATAAAACTCAACATCAAAAAAAAAAAAAGGATTAAAAAATGGGCAGAAGATTTGGATAGACATTTTTCCTAAGAAGACATACAGATTGCACTAGGCATGTGAAAACTTTCTCAACATCACTAATCATCAGGGAAATGTAAATCAAACTACAAGGAGATATCACAACATACCATTCAGAATGGTTTATTATCAAAATGTCAAGAAATAACAAATTTTGGCCAGGATATGGAGAAAAGGGAACCCTGGTACACTGTTGCTGAGAATGTAAATTGGTACAGCCACTATGGAAGACAGTATAAAGTTTCCTCAAAAAATTAAAAATGGGACTCCCATACAATCCAATAATTCCACTTCTGGGTATTTATATGAAAGAAACAAAAACACTAATCTGAAAAGATATATGCACCCTTATGTTCATTCCAGCATTATTTACACACACACACACACACACACACACACACACACTTTTATACATATACAATAGGATAATATTCAGCCACAAAAATTAACAAAATCTTGCCATTTGCAGCAACATGGATGTACCTATAGGGTATTATGCTAAATGAAATAAGTCATACAGAGAAAGACAAATACCATATGATTCCTCTTACATGTGGAATCTGAAAAACAAATGAACAAACAAAACATGAACAGACTCATAGATGTGGACAAAAAGCTGCTGACTGCCAGAAGAGAGTGGGGTGTGGGGATAAGCAAAATAGGTAAAGAATATTAAGAGATACAAGTTACAAAATAAATAAGTCACAGGGATGTACAGTACGGATTAGGGAATATAATCAATAATATTGCAATAGCTTTATATGGTGACAGATTGTTGTTAGACTTATCATGGTAAGCAATTCATAATGTACATAAATATTGAATCACTATGTTGTACACCTGCAACTATTGGGTGGGTGAAAAAGTGCCTTCGGTTTTTTAAGTAAAAATAAAAGACACATTTTTTATTTTCATCAAGAACTT
The DNA here is from genome assembly GCF_028023285.1 of Balaenoptera ricei. Lineage (NCBI taxonomy): Eukaryota > Metazoa > Chordata > Mammalia > Artiodactyla > Balaenopteridae > Balaenoptera > Balaenoptera ricei. Next base: position 92,851,362 of record NC_082651.1, read on the forward strand.
TATTGAACAACGTATTCACCCTTTTGTTCCACTACCTTCTGCCATTTATCAGGCAACTTCACAATTGCATTCTCCCAAAACTTTTTATCTTTTTCAGCAAAGAACTGTTCAAGGTACCTTTTACAGTCTTCCAGGGTATTGAAATTTTTTCCATTAAGAGAATTTTGTAAAGACTGAAATCAATGGAAATCCCAAGGTGCAATGTCTGGTGAATACAGCAGATGAATCAGAACTTCCCAGCCAAGCTGTAACAGTTTTTGCCTCGTCATCAAAGAAACATGCGGTCTTGCATTATCCTGATGGAAGATTACGTGTTTTCTGTTGACTAATTCTGGACACTTTTCCAGAATTAGTGCCACTTTCGGTTGGTCTAATTGGGAGCAGTACTTGTTGGAATTAATCATTTGGTTTTCTGGAAGGAGCTCATAATAGAGGACTCCCTTCCAATCCCACCACATATACAACATCACCTTCTTTGGATGAAGGCCAGCCTTTGGTGTGGTTGGTGGTGGTTCAATTCGCTTGTCCCACGATCTCTTCTGTCACACTGTTGTACAGTGTCCACTTTTTATCACCTGTCACAATTTGTTTTAAAAATGGAACGTTTTCATTATGTTTCAGTAGAGAATCACATGCAGAAATATGGTCAAGAAGGTTTTTTTTCGCTTAACTTTTGTGGAACCCAAACATCAAAGCAATTCACATAACCAAGCTGGTGCAAATGATTTTCAATGCTTGATTTGGATATTTTGAGTATGTCGGCTATCCCCCGTGTGGTATAACGTTGATTGTTCTCAATTATTGTTTTGATTTGATTGTTATCAACTTCAACTGATCTACCCGACTGTGGAGCATCGTCCAGCAAGAAATTCCCAGCACCAAATTTTGCAAACCACTTTTGACATGTTCGATCAGTCACAGCACCTTCTCCGTATACTGCACAAAGTTTTTGTGCGTTTCAGTTGTATTTTTACCTTTCTTAAAATAATAAAGCATAATATGCAGAAAATGTTGTTTTCTTCCATCTTCAATATTAAAATGGCTACACAAAACTTCACCAGTTTTGATGTCTTCTTTTAAATGCACGCCGATATAACAGCTGTCACATACAATCTAACAAAATTGTTTCGAATGAAGTTAAAGACAACTAAATGCTACTGGAGCCATCTTACGGAAAAAAAACGAACAAACCTTTTGGCCCACCCAATAATATAATATTGTACAGGAAAAATACTTTAAAAATAAAAATAAAACAAGAAGTTTAATGTATGAAAGAAAATTTATCTCAGTTTAGCTTTTCAACAAGAAAATTTCTTAGAATAAAACTCAAGTTTAAATACATACTAAAGAGGAGTTGTTTGGACTATTTACCAAGCTAATCTATTGAAGAATATAACAATAGAACAATTGTATTAAAATGTCATTAATAGTTCAGTGTATTTGAAATCTTGGAAGTATTACTTTGGCCTTGATTTCAAGCTAATACTACTGGAAACATACTCATTGGGATAAGAGCAAGTCACATATTCTCATTACTCAGCTCCATGCTGGATTTTTTTTCATCTTGTTAAAAAGTGTGGCATATGGTGGAAATTCACAGCTAATGTATTCTTCCTGAGGTCTTTACTTACCCAGATAAAAACAATCAAAATAAAAAACGGTGCTTTACTGAACACTGATGTGAACTTCTTGTGCCCTCTGATAATATTGGGGAAAGTTAACAAGTGTGTTAAAAGCACAGAGAGTTTCTATGGACATACTTTCACTTTATGGTAAACAAGGTTAATGCAAGGTCATTTGAGACATTGCAGATAACTTGGATTTTTTAACAAGTAGACAGATAAAGCCCGAGTGTGCATAATGCAATAAAAAATCAGCCAAATGACAAGAGAGCACAAGAAAAGCATGTTTAAAAACCCCAGACTTTCCATCCAAAACGCTAATTTATGAAATACATGAATATGTATTTCATGTATTAACACTGTAACAAGCACAAGATTAATTATTAGTTGATTGATATCTATAATGCCTTCTCAAAAAGTCAAACTAATGGGAAAATTAATAATCAAGCATTTCAGAATATCTAAAATTATTAAGCTGTGAGGGATATTAGACTTTCTCTAGAAAGTTCTTCCAACTTCCTCTTTTTGTTATTAAGGCAAGTGAGGCCCAGAGAATGGAAGTGGCTTGTGTAAGGGCACAAATTACTTCTAGATCTGAGACTATGACTAGTCTCTCACCAGAATATAGGGAGTGACTCTTGCCACGTTCTTAAGAGGGGGCGCTGAGTCAGAGCTCCCTGGAGAGTGGGGCGGTTGGTGAGGGATCGACAAGGCACGTTTCTCTTCCAGCAGCAAGACTACCAATAAGTGCTCTGAATCCGCTCCTGGAACCAAAGAGCTACTATTGCCTCTTTAGTAAATGGCTGCTGAGTGATCACTAATGAGTTTACAAGGAAATTATGTCTTTAATTTATACCAATGGATATACTACATCATTATGATAAAATCTGCCCCCTGGTGTTTAGTATAATAATCACTTTCCAGGAGAGGTCATGCATGATGGAAAGAAGCATGGATGAGACAGTGGTTTAAGTGTATTTCCTCATGGTGTTAGTCTGGGCAATTCCTTAAATTCTCTGAGCCTCATTTTCCCCCACCAGTAAAGTCAAGGTACAATAATCAGTATGGGATAATAAAACTAACTTTTATGTATGCCTACCATGAGGCATAAATTCAAATGCCTCCTTTTATTAAATCACAGATAACTATACCACAGGTGTGACTATCATCTCTATTTTGCAGATAAGAAAACTGTGGTTAGCAATCTTAGCGAAGTGTAATAAAGTGGTAATAAGCATAGGACCTGGATGCAGAATAAGTCTGAATTTGGCTTTAATACTTCCTAGCTGTTGGGTATTGAGGAAGTGACTTAACCTCTGTAGGCTACAGTTCTCTCATCTAAAAGTGGGAATAATAATAATATAAAATTCATATGTTGTTGCAACAATTAAATGGAATAATTGTGCATCTCTCAAAACAACACCTAAAACACAGTAATTCTCAATAAATTGACTAATTTTCATTATTATTATTATGTATTGCCAAGGATCAGAGGGCCACTAAATGGCAGAGATCAAATCAGCAGGTCTGATCTGCTGGATCCCTGACTCTTACCCATGAAGTTTTGCTCCTGAAACACCTCCACTGTTTCTGTATCCAAGATTTTATGATGCTGATCAGTAGGCCATTTTCGAGGGGCACTGACTCTTTCAGCTTTTTACATGATACACTAGACATTTAAAACTATACCAATTCACTAATTGATATCCTATGCTGAAGAGTAGGGATTTTTTTAACTTTGAATTTTTTCATTTAGATGTATGAAATTGGGAGGAATTCCCATACACCGTTCACCCCAAATCCCTAAACAAGATAAACTGACAACATGTGCATTCTGATAGGGTGCGCTGAGAAGAACACAGCATTGCTTCTGTGGGATGCCTGCCAAAAATCGCATAACCTAAATGCAATCCTGAGGAAACATCAGACCAACCCGATCTGAGGGATACAGCACAAAACAACGGGCGGTACTGTTTAAAAGTGCCAAACAATAAAAAAACAAAGAAATACAGAGGAACTGTGCTGGATTAAAAGAGACTAATGAGACATGACAAGTAAATGCAAAGTGTGTTCCTGAATTGGATTATGATCCAGAAAAAGGACAATAATGAGATGATCTCCTCTACTCTGAACAGATTGTCTCATGTCCTCTTTCTAGTCCAGAACCTGACCCAGGAATATGTGCATTGTATCAATGTTACTGTCCTAATTTGATATTTGGAAATTTATTATGTGTAGGAGGTTAAATATAGATTTTTAGGTAGATAACATTAAAACATAAAGGAGAGTCATGGGTTACAGTGTAGACAGAGGACCTGGGCTTCGGAAGCATGCAGTTGCCTGTGGTCCCTAGTTAGTAACTGGCTGCTCTGGGATTCTGTCTCCAATCTCTCAGAACAGGCTCTTTCTGCTACACCGAGTTGCAGAAAACGTTCAGAGCCTATAAACACTGTATTGGTTTCCTGTGGCTGCTTTAATAAATTAACAAAAATTTGGTGGCTTAAAACACCAGACATGTATTTGCTTCCAGTTCTGGATGTCAGGAGACCAAAATCGGTTTCAGTGGGATAAAGGAAAGGTGTGCGCAGGGCTCTACGCCCTCCACAGGCTCCAGGAAAGAACCCCTTTCCTGGCCTTGTCTGGCTTCTAGAGCTGTCTTCCTCGCACTCCTTGGCTTATGAACCCCTCTCCTCCATTTTCAGAGGCAGCAGCTCAGTATCACAAATCTTTCTCTTTCTCCACCATCCCTTTGCCTTCTCATCTGTTTTCACAACTCCCTCTGCCTCCCTCTTATAAGGACAGCTACATTACATATAGGGCCCACTCAGATAATCCAGGATAATCTTCCCATTTCAAAATCCCTTGTTGAATTACAGCTGCAAAGACCCCATTACCATATAAAGTATCAAACATGGGCTGCATGAACTGGGACCTGGATATCTTCGGGGTTCATTATTCAGCCCACCACAGACATGAAAGGACATCTCCGTCTGCACTGAGTTTTAATTTTTGATTCATATACTCAAGTTGGCATTGATCCCTATTCAGACTGAAACTGAATTTAATAATTGGGAAGCCATTAATTCCTAATCATTTCCTAGCAGGAAAATATTATGCTCTGAGAGTCTGTGTCTAACATGAAACTTTCTAAGATTTAGGTAATCTGTTTACATGGTTTTCATGTGGGCTTTTTTGAGGGCAGGTACATGGTTTGTATTTCATGTGTCTCCAGTATGGTAGGTCGAATATTGGTCCTCAAACATAATCAGGTCCTAATTCCTAAAATCTCCAAAAATTACCTTCTATGACAAAAGGGACTTTGTGGATGAAATTAAATTAAGGATCTTGAGATTAGAATATTATTCTGAATTATTAGGATGGGCCCTAAATGCAATCTCAGATGTCCTTATAAGAGAGAGGCAGAGGGAAAATTGACACAGAAGAGCAAAAAGCAATGTGACAAGAGGAGCAGAGATTGGAGTGACATGGCCACCAGCCCAGGAATGTCAGCAGTCTATCAGACGTTGGAAGGAGCAACGGGAAACAGATTCTCCCCTGGAGCCACCCAAGGGAGCACAGCCCTACTGACACCTTGACGTAGCTGTTTATGACTCAGTCTGGATTCCTGAATTCTATAACTTTAAAAGAAAAAAAAAAAAATTGCTGTTTTAAGCCACTAAGTTTGCAGCAATTTGTTACAGCAGAAATAGAAAACTAGTATATTCAGTAACCAGCTTAGTACCTGGCACGTATGCTTGTTGAATGTCAGAAGGGAAGAAAGGAAGGGAGGGAGGGAATGAGGGAGGAAGGAAGGAAAGAAGGAAGGAAGGATGCATTAAAGTTACAAGGAAAAACAATATTTGGGGTTTTAATCAATATTTGACCTATTTTCCTCAACCTGGGACACATTACTAGCCTCCTACTGAAAAGACTTAAGTTTTTTTTTCCTCTAGTTAAATGTTCTCTATCTAAATCTGAGGAATTGTGTTGTTGAAATCTACATCTGGCACTGGAAGACTCCATGACATGTTTCACATTGAGAGGATTTCTACAGCTGAGTTAAAACTTCTGCAGGAAGGGGTTAGGGTGAAAGCCAGTCAGGTCCTTTTCTGACGGAGAGCTTGCAGGCCTGGTGCAATAATTGGAAAGCGGGTGGAATTGACAGGTGAAGGTACACACTCTCACTGCCATAGGAGATCATTCATTTCTGTCAGAAGTTTTTAGGCTAAAAGACCTATCAGTATAGGTAGAGCCGCTTAAAAACTGTCCTTGTGTTTAACAGCTCTGGGGAAACAATTATTACTTGATCAATTTAGCGATAAGTGAAGTATCAGATCCATATCCATGGTTTCAGAAATAATATATCCTGACCCACATTGAACTCCTTCATTTGCGGTATTTAGTGAAAACTGTAAATGACCTAAAAGGAGTTAGAAATGTCTAAGGCAGTATGTTACTATTGGGAAGTTCACTGAAGTGTTAAATTAACAAAACAAGATGGAAAGGTTGACGCAATTAAGCTCTTATCCTGGAGATCTTTTTCTGTTAAGTCCTATGCTAGGGTTCAATTAAAATAAATAATTTTTCCCCCGGGATTACCATTGATTTATTGAGTTTGACAATACCCAACAATGCCTTAATGTTTGTCCAAGTGAAAAAAATCTCTTTACTCTGTCATAGAGATAAATGAGGTCAATTCATCAAGAGACCCAACTCAATAAAATACTGATGATGTTCTGCTGGGAAGCATAAACCCTTCAGTCACGAGTGCCTTGTCAGACACCCAAAGTGAGGTTTTTGTTATTGCTTATAAAAAATAATTGTAAAAAATGCATTTAAATTCCCCATCCTGTAATTTCCTCAATTATTTTTCAGATTATGCTATACTTTTCATTGCAAATTGCATTAAATCAGAGCTGGAATGAGAAAGAGTGTAGAAAAATAAACAAGCAAATATACCATTGAGCTGAATCTGGCTCTGTTATTTGCTGACTTTTTCCTCAAAATGTTATTCATCATTTAGATTTTAAAACATGGCTAATAAAATATGCATATAGTATTTCCCCCATCTCTCAGAAAAAGATGCTGTACATTTTTTACACATGTATATTTTACGTACTATACAAATGTGGAACCATATCGTATATACTATTTACTTAATGCAGTCTTGCATTTTTTCACTTTCATTTTTTTGCCTTCCTTCCTTCCTCTTTCCTCTCCCTCTCCATCCACACCAGTGCCCTTTTAGGTAAAACATGTTAATATCTATATCTTCCATTCTTGTCTCCATACCTAGATATACCAAGGCACACAATATACACACACATTATATATATATAATATATATATTACACTATATACTTATATGTATATACACACAAATATATAAACCTAAATTTATGTTATACACATTTTTCTTCATCTTGCTTTTCTCAATATCTGGTAAACATTCCTTCAAGTAAACAGACATAATTCTTTTTTTTTTTTAATTAATGCTCCCTTTCTTTTTTTAAAAAAAATTATTTATTTTTTGGCTGTGTTGGGTCTTCGTTGTTGCATGCGGGCTTTCTCTAGTTGCGGCGAGAGGGGGCTACTCTTCATTGCTGTATGCAGGCTTCTCATTGCAGTGGCTTCTCTTGTTGCAGAGCATGGGCTCTTCAGTAGTTGTGGTGCACGGGCTCAGTAGTTGTGGCTCACCGGCTCTAGAGCGCAGTCTCAGTAGTTGTGGAGCATGGGCTTAGTTGCTCCGCAACATGTGGGATCTTCCCAGGCCAGGGATCGAACCCATGTCCCCTGCATTGGCAGGTGGATTCTTAACCACTGCACCACCAGGCAAGTCCCAACAGAAATAATTCTAACCCATTCTTTCTAATGTCTTTATTTCCTGGTGTTAACACACCACAATTTGTATAACCAATTCTTCATTGATGGGCATTTTTCCTTATACATTTCTACATGCATAAAAATGCAAGAAAGTCCTTGGTACATAGATCTTTGCTTACTGGTCTTTTGGTTTCTATAAGATACCTTTCAAGGAATACAGTATTGCTGGATCAAAGAGTATATGCATTTTAGGTTTCAATAGCATCTTTAAGATAGCCAGGTGTTAGAGTACTATTTTCACTATACTCACAACAAAAATAAATATTGTAGTTGCTGTAAATGTTTCCATTTTGATGGGTGTAAGTGGCAGTACTTCATTATTAGTTAATTTTTATTGCACCACCATATAACTACTTTTTACATCTGACCTTGTTGCATTTCTGGAAATTATGATCCCTCAATAAATTTAGCAAAAGATGCAATTATAGAGAGAAAAAGAGAAGAAATTCTATGCAGTAGGTATATGTGTGGATGTGAATGGGCACTATTCTTCTGTTGGGGAAATGTCCACTGTCTTGCTGTCTGGAAGGACACATGGGCAGTGAGGGAACACGAATTACCAGTGGGCCTTGTACCATTTCATCTAGCCAGTTGGTTGGTTATTCAATGTTTGCAAATCTCCCAGGAATCTGGAACTCACTTAATTTGAGGCAATTCAGCTGAGACAACTCTATTAGAAATCCATGTCTCTGAAGAGTCATTACTTCTACTCATTGATCTTCAATTTTTTTCTTGAAGCTACACAGAAGAAAAAAGAAAACTGAATAGGAGTTCATTTAAATATCATATTTGATGGCAGTTAGCATTTGTTCAGAATTATTTTCTTCTCTATGTATCTTCATTTATTTCAACTGCTTCTCAGAAAACAGTAAAGTCCTCTCGCCACAGGCACTTTAGTTTCCTGTCACATCTGTTTTCCTTGGCAAACATATAAGTTATTACAAGATATTAAGAGGGAAAAATAACAGTACAAACATCATATTGTTATTGAATTGGTCAACAGGACCCGTGGCAATGTCCTAGCCAGGCGAGACCCCCTATCTCAGCCAGGGAGGTTCTTTTTTTTTTTTATTATTGATATATAGTTGATTTACAACGTGGTGTTAATTTCTGCTGTACAGTAAAGTGATTCAGTTATACATTCGTGCAGCCAATAACAAAACCGATACTGAAACTGGAACTGCACAAGTTTTATTCAATGGCCAAAGGAGAAGCAGGAACCTAATTCGCAAATCGACTTCTCAACCCATTTCTAGCAAAGCCACCAAATCTATAAGAGGGAGGGTCGAGGTAAAAGGGAGGGAGTTGGAAAGAGTAGGAGGAATATTCATGAGGTATCTGAGAACAGGGGTGTGGTTTGGACCCGGAAATGTTGCATCTCTCCTTTTCAGTCCTTGTATGGGCTTTTCTGGTTGTTGTCATAGCAACTGTCAACTGTCAAGGGGCTGGTGGGTGTGTCATTTAGCTAATGTATTACAATGAGTGTATAATGAGGCTCAAGGTCCTCTGGAAGTCAAATCTTCTGCCATCTTGGGCCTAGTTGGTTCTCATTCATTTTTTCTCTTTGCAGCTCCTTCCTGAAACTTAGGTAAGAGTAATTATTTTCTATTCCAGGGAGGGGCAGGGGTACGATTCTGGGGCAACAGCATTGGTAACAATAGGATTCTGCTGTAAAGAGTCCTTACTGGAATACTGGCCTATATTAAAATAATATGTCATCTGCTCTGTTTCTAGATGTGAGGAACATGGAAACAGTCTCCCTGCATGTTACACATGGAGATTCCTGAGCTCTAGGCCCAACAAGAGAAAACAGAACTTACAGACACTGGGCTCAAAATCTGCCTTAGAAACCAGCTTCCCAGGTAATCTTCACACTCTAAGAGTCGAGCCAGTGCTTTAAAACCTTTATCTTTTTCCTAACATCTGGGCTGATTAGGAAGTCACTTAGTTGTCAGTTATAAAGAAGAAAGGTGCTAATTACCTATTTGAAACCTCTGAGTGACTCTAAGTTTGACTTTTCTTCTTTTCAGTCTGAGAAGACTGCATGTTTCCTTCCTGGAACCTAAACCCCTTGAGTGCTTTACTCCTGCTGTGAGAGTTAAAATAAAGGTTTCTTTGAACCTTAACTGACTCTCTCCCACTCTTCTCATATGAAAATTTCTTTACTTTGTAAACTGGCTTCTTCAGAGTGTCAGTTTTTCTTCAGAAAATTTGATGTTCAGTAACCAAATTATAAGGAGAACAAACAAAATCATAACAGTTTTGTTGTAAAAGAAAATGCCAAATGGTTTCCTTCTAAAGATGAATGAATCTCAATTCTAACATGAAGATAGGCAAAAATATGGTTCCCATGTTCTTTCCATTACATATACGGTATGATTTTAGAACTTGAGAAACAATCTTGTCCAGTATCATTCCAGTTTTGATTCCTTTGAATATTAAATCTTTAGATATTTAAAGCACCCTTTTAAATTATCGATGCTCCCTGAGTCCCTAACAGCTAATATCTTAGTCATCATTTGAAAAGTTTCTCAAAATTAAACATGAAATTGAGGTTTTAGTGGAAACAATGCCATGCAGATTGGGGGGGGGGGTGGACCAGGAAATCAAGAGGTTTCAAGGACATTTACCTACAGACTAGTTTGCAGCGGAGAGGACTGAGTTCAGAGCTGGGACACGTGAGCTCCAATGGTGCAACCAAGTTCTGTAGACATATAGACAAGTGATATGTCCCTTGTTTTCTTTTTTTAAAACTGTGGTAACAAGAGATAATATGATACCTACTCTCTTAACATTTTTTAAAGTGTACAGCACAGTATTGTTAGCTGAAAACACAACGTTGTACAGTAGATCTATAGAATTTATTCTTCTTGCATAGCTGAAACTTTATACCCATCAAATGATGGCAATTTCCCATTTCTCTCTCTGCCCTGACCGTGGCTACCACCCTTCTATTTTCTGCTTCTGTAATTCTGACTATTTTAGATACCTCAAGAAAATGTGGTATATCTATATCTATAGATAGATAAAGATAGATAGATATAATGGAATATTACTCAGCCATAAATAAGAAGGAAATCCTGCCATATGCAGCAACATAGGTGAACCTTGGGAACCTTATGCTAAGTGAAATAAGCCAATCACAGAAGGACAACTACTGCATGATTTCACTTACACAATGTGTCCTTTCTGAGTTTCAACTTTCCCTTCTATAAAACACAATAGTAATTCCTTTTCACTACAAGCTATTGCTATGATGAAACAAGTAAATGTTAAGAAGTGAAAGAGTAACATTTTTTCACTTGAATCTGTACCTCAAGGGGCCAATTATACCCACCCCCACTAACACAGGTATGTAGACTGAAGAACTCCATAATCTCATTATAAGAACTTAGGCAACTGTTAAAGCACTATCAAAATATTAAAAGAACAAGAAGATTGTGCTAATTAAATATTTATTTAACTTTGAACGGCTGGTTCAATGAGGTTGGCAGGGTTCTGAAGAAGCAGATCCTGAGATGAGGGTTTAGGTGCAAGTGGTTTTTAAGAAACTATTCCCTGGGGAAACAAGTAAGGAGGTGAGAGAAGAGCGGGGAGGGGAGACATCAAGCAAGGTTGAGATTTCAGGTATAGTCCCAGCAATAGCATAGGAAGCCCTGGAAGATATTACACCTTCAGAATGTATTCACCCTGAAGGCAAGGCAGCTGGGCTTTCATACTACTAGATCAGCCTGTCACTGGATAGGTTAGAGGAGGCCTAGCGGGGAACATATAAACTCCTGGCACTTTTGTAAGGATGAAGCAAGAGGCACCATGAGCCAAAGGTGGTCCTCTATAGAAAATTGCAGGCCCCTGCCAGTAGAAGCAAAGCATGCAAGAGGTAAGGGAATTGGTACCCAGACGGGTAAAATGCATATGAGGGGATTTGAGCAGGGCACCAACAGTATCTCCTTAGTTTACAAATGCCAAGACTGAGGCTAAGAGATATCAAGCAGCTTGTCCAAGCTCACACCACATATTAAGGGCAGACTTGATTGTCCAACTCAAGACTCCCATCTCAGTGTTCCTTCCACATCACCAGGATGCTGGTGAGTCTGTTATACTAAGTCCTGATATCATTATACACATCCTGCATCCTGAACTGGTTTTTTATTCATGCCTGAGAAAACGTCCTACCGTGGTACAAATTGATATGTACCCACCACAGCAACAGCACATTTGTTGTGAGGCTATTAATAATTTAAGAAGCAGTTGCTGCTAGAAGATCTCCTGCTAACACTGCAGTGAGTAGAAATGCTGTCCTTATTCTTAAACAATAAAAGGAAGGGAGAATGAGACACGCTTCCTTGAATGTAAGAATTTTAGAGAAATCGGCATTTTTAAAATGCTTGCAAGAGTCCATATCTATTGTGCATTTCCTCAGCATCCATAAATACAGACCAAAATAATTACACTGAAAGCAAGAAAGGAAATCCCAACATGATGAATATGAACAAATAGCATAATAATCTTGCTGCTTGGAGAATAATTTTGCTGCCTCATATTGAAAAAAAAAAATTCAATGTACCCATCTGGCTCAGAAATAAAAAGTATGGAGTTTGTCCTTTATGATACCACCAAAAAATAAGTAACTTACACTGGTCTAAAATGGGGGAAAGCACATTTTCAAAGGCTTTGGAGATTTTTTAAAGTGTCCATGAGAACCCACACAGGAGCTACTGTTATAACATGGCCATGGAGAAGCTGCCTTTAGAAGGATGGCCGCCCCACTCACTGCCTTCTCCTGATGTGCCCAGCAAATGTTTGGGTTCTTCTCCATTCAGGCAAAATGATAATTACTTAATTATCAGTGACAAATAATCATCACTCTGTATCCTGGAGTCCATCCCCAAATATAATTATAAGACTCTCAATCAAAAGAAAGTCAGTTGAGAAACATGGGCCAATTTCCAAGAGAGGGTGACATGATCACTCTGCCCTTCCTTTACCTCCTTTTCCTTTGTCCTTGGCTAATCAGAAACAGAGGAAACTGACAAATGGCTCTCCACAAAGCTTCAAAAGATTCATAAAACAAAGAGGAGTTAGATATACCTTCTTTCACCCCAGAAAACACCAGAATCAATAGATGGAGATAAAAAAGAAAAGAGAGAGGCTGTTTTAAGCTCGGTACTACTACACTCAACAATTAAGAACCGTTCAGTTACAAAATGGAAGTCCTATTCCCAAGACAGCTCCGTGTATTCTGCACGACGTGCCTTATATTGCCTTATATAACATTGCTCAACAATTCTGTAAGTTTTATATTATGTCCTCTTTACATAACAGTAAAAAATAAATAGCTTGTAAAAATTACAACCAAGATTCCTGGGCATTAAACTTCTAAATCCTGTCCTGAAGCCCCATCTCCCCACCCCCAAAACATACACACACCCAGGTCTTGAGACTGTGCCCCCTGCTGTGGGATCACCGTCCTAATGAGAAGACTGCTAGAAAGAAGTAATAAGGAAAGTGGGATCATGCAAGGCGAACTAAGTGTCTCCAAGGCAAGTTTCAGGTGAAAAGTAAGGGGATTTTTGTCCATACCTGAGCAGGGACTTACTCTCGGGAGGAAACAACGGGTTAGGAGGATGTGGGCATGAAGCAGGAGGTGACTAGGCAACCATCCTAATAGACCGTCCCCGCAGAGGTTCTTTTTTTTTTTTTTTATGAACAATTAACATTGAGTTCTCTGCTTGCTCTGCAGAGGAGCTGTCTGCACCTTTCATATTTAGACGGACAGGTTCCTTTATCTGACACCAGGTCCCCAGCCACATCCAAGCCAACAAGGCATTCTTCTACAGAGCTGAATCAGAGCTTCTCATCTTTAGTCCACCTTACGTCCTCCTCCTCACAACCACCCCACGCCAGCCACGTGGTTAAGAAGGAGGATAGTCAAGAATGTTTTTATCAGCTCCAAGCCCTAATTCATGTTCCCCCAAATCTCCCACTCCACCCTCTCACCCTCCCATCCCCACCCCCGCCCCCAGGATTTCACTGAGACGTCTCCCAACAAGGGCAGGGGCTTCTGCCTCTCCAGCCCACAACCAAGCCGCCGCCAGACCCCGGGCTGCAAACGCGGGGAGGGCCAGGAGGCAGCACAGGACCCGGGGGGGCAGCGTCTCAGGATCTGGCGGAGCCCTGGGAAGCATCATTCAAGTTGGCCGCTGCGGACCAACACAGAAGAAAAAGAAAACACTGTCAAGGAGAAAGGGAAAGAACCCTAAGTTCCACCCCAGTCTCGACCCCATCACTCTTCCACACGTAACAATCGTTAGGGCTCCCTGGCCCATGTCTCAATCTTATCCAGCGAGTTGTTTAAAAAAAAAGAGAGAGAGAGAGAATTTCAGTCTTTTCCTATCTTCAAAACAAAATGTTCTCTGTCTTTTTGGAGAAACCCATGAACACAAAAACAGAAAAAGAAATTATTTAGACAAGATCAAAATAACTGGTGGTTTTCACGGGTGTAAGCTGCCTGGCTCAGGCAGGCTTGGTTTCAGAGGCAAGGCCAGAGCCACCGGCAGCAGCGGAGACGGACGGGGGCGCACAGCGATGAGGCGGTAACTGCACGGAGGTCAGGGCCGGGCAACACACATGTTGTTTTGATAATAATAATCTAGGTTTAATCAAAGCACTTTGGATTTGGATTTTGAAATGACCCTTCTTTGCCATGGAAACTGTGTACTTCACGCTGTGGAAACAGGTGGCATAGAGAGAGTGTAGCTTGCTTCTTTGTTTTCTCAGCCTTGAAGATGACCAGGTGGAGAAAGAGACCAACAGTTTTTCTGATTTCCCTATTTCTTCGATTCCTTCCTAAAAACTGGACTCGCTGTAGCCTCAGTCTTGAGAAGTCATACTGACCGATAGAGAAGGCAGCTCAGACAGAAAAGAAAAGAGTACAAAATTCGAGAAGATCGGAGATGAAAACGTACAAAATTATATATATATTTACATATATAATAACATGACATATCTGTGTACAACGTGTCTGGGACAGTTGAGGAAACTATACAAGGATGATCAGCATTTTCCCCTTCCCACATAGATTTTCGACTAAGGAAGACAGCATGAGGAAATGGAGCAAGAAACACAAAAATTATATACAATTACAGGTGACAGCCAAGGAGTTTGGGGGCCAGGGAATCACGGGATTCTGCTCTCTCCATTCCCTCCTCGCCAGCTTTCTCCTATCCAATTGGAATGATGGCCTGAAAAGTGAATGGCTGGTCAGGAAAGAAGTAGAGACACCCCCAACCCCCTACACGTGCATCAGCAAGTTCATCAGTTGTTCTCATTGGGCCAGATGTGTGGCACATCAGAACTGGTGAGCAGAGAGGGCAAGAGAGGATTATAGAATCTTCCTCTCTTGAATGGGTAGCTAGCTCTCACCCTGCCCTCTCTGTCTTAACTAGCAGGCTGCATTCAGTAACATTCAGGCCAAGCTAGTGATAACTAGATTGATGATGCTGGCCGCTGGCAGCCTCTTTCCTCCACCTGGTTCACCATCAGCACTACTACTTCTTGGAGCACAGGAGCTGGGTTACTGAGCTCTAGGAAGGCAGAGATTTCTCAGTGTTCCTTCTCTTTCTCCCTGACCACCTTCCCCAGCTTCCTCCAAGGTGATTCATCTCCTGAGAACCTCCTGCTCCAGCCCTGCTGTAGCACTAAGCCCTGGAGGCCCGCTCAGTTCATCCCTTTTCTTCTTGTCTCCCTAACGATACACCTGGCAGCTGATAACATCTGAAATGTGGGACTCCTCATGTGCATGACTGAGCCTGTTTCTCCAGGCCCACAGCTTGGCTGTCAGCGCAGGTTTTTAGCAGCAAGGGCCCAGATTGTAGGAAAGCAGGTGAGGGCAGAGGCAAGAGCTTTCATGGCTAGCTTAGAATTTTTTTTCTTGACCCTTATGAGCCCCTCTTGCCTGAATTTATAACCCCCAAACCTCAACTTCTCTCCCCATGTAGTCTTCAAATAGTTCCCCTGTGTAGGCTCACCTATGGGCCTTCCTCATTTTTGGCTTTACAATGAACAGCACAGTTTTTTGTCAGGATTTTAGAATCAGAATCAATCTCATCTATATTCAACTCTGTTTTACAGATGAGGAAATAGAAATCCGGAGAGGTTAAATGACTTGACCAAGGTTACACATCAGTTCTGACTAGACTGAGTGGAACTAGAACTCAGATATCTTGACTCCTATCCCATGATACTTTCCACTATCCCATGATACTTTCAAAAAGCAACATGCTGGAAGAGAGAGAGAAGGTGCCCATTTTATGTGAATTATATCCTCTAATCCTTACATTATTTAAGAGCCAGGGCAAACTGTAAAAGACACTGACTGAATAAAGGAGGTTAAGTGGGCACTATAGTTTTAGGCAAGCAAATCAGTTTTTCTTTTTGAGGCTTCTCTAAACCGGTCATAATGGAAACATGAAGCAGTAGCAGCCCAAGGGACAAAACACTTAAAGCACAGAAAACAGATCCCATTCAATCTACCTTTCCCAACCATGTCAGGTTAGCCTTGGGATGTTAAACCTGTCATATTATTCCCAAGGCCTAGCCTAACCAATCTGGGGATACTCTCTTCCAAACGGAGAAATCACATCTCCCCAGTTTCTTGTACAAAAGAAAAAGAGAGTTTGTAGCATTATCCAATCCTAGTGTCCCATTTCTGAGCCCCTACCTGGGCTACATGAGGGTGTGAAAATCTCAATTTATCCAAAGAAATGAACTCAGAGCCTCTCTTCAGCCCACATTACTTTCTCAGCAGCCCCCAGGAGAATCACAGTCATTTCTGGCTAGCAAGCTGAGAAGATATAACTAGGGGCCCATTCCATCCCTGCCTATGATACATAAAAGTCCAGTGGCAGAAGGGGGCCCTGATTACCTCGCGAGCTTGCTGGTGATGAGAGAGGACTTTCGCTGGGGCAGAACCTGTGGGGTGGGGATGTGGTCACCAGTCACCAGGTTCTTGTCTGGTCCTGTACTTGGTAGCTGCTTATTCTTCATCTTGGCTTTGGGCATGTTATAGTCTCCTGAGTTAAAGTACTTTTGCCCTTTCTGGAGTCTCTTCATGAGGAAGTCGGAGCCTCCAAGCTTTTGTCCTAGGCTTGGATATCTGGCCTTTAGCTTTGCCTCCTCGGCTCTCTCAGGGAGCATACCTTCTTTCTCCTGTGTGTCCTGCTTCTCCTTACCGGTCTCCTCCACAGGGTTCTCCTCCTCTTGTTTCTGGGACATGGTGGGATCGGGACTGTGGAGTGAGGGGACCCAAGAAGTCAACCGGAGAAGGGAAGGGGGAGGGGAAACGGGACAACCTGCACTGCTTCTTTGGCTCCTGTCACTAGGGTTGCTCAGTTCCTTCAGAGGTTCTTTGTTTACACTTCAGAACGTTTAAAACTGATCAAGAATTAAATTGATCAAGTGCTTTAAATGTCTTATATCACAGCTCTGAAACAAACGAGCCAGTGACACAAACAGGAGAGCAAGTTTCCCCGATTTTTCCTGTCCATGCAATCATATTGCTTTCCTGAGTAACATTTCCTTCCTTGTTTGATCTCAAATCAGGAGGTAGTCAGAAAGACTAATCCAAGCAACATTTCTGTAACCTAACACACACAGGTTAATAATAAAATAACTGAGGGATTTGAGCAGTAAGACAAGCACATGGTAGTATTGAATTTACTTCAAACAGTCAATCCTTCCTCAAATTTGTGTCCTTTCATACAAATTCCAGTGGACTTTTAGTTATTGCCTAAATTCAGCCTCAAAATAAGTCAGTGGAGTAGTCAAGATTAGTATTATTCCCACTTCATGAAAGGAAAAAATGGAGATTAAAAATCTAAAGGGGGAAACTCTTGACCTTCAGAGTTGACCGAAGGTGGGAATGGTAAACATCTTGTCACTGGAGGAATGTAAATGATGGTCCAAGTGAAGAGTGAAGACTCTTCCCAATGGTCAGACTGGTGATTATTTGGTCTAATGTTTTAGTAGCAGGTTGACAATTAGTTTGAGTGTCATATGTATGATGTCTTAATTCATCACCCCATGAGTCTGCCTCTCTCTCCTAAATTATTTTATGGGTTATCATAATTATGGAAAAAAAAAAGTGTTGCCTAACAATACTGCATTTAACTAACAAATTTTACATGGGCAACTTTGAGTGAAAATACCATATATCTTAAATTATTAATCAACTGTTTTAAGAGGATGACATATTTAAGACAAGTGTGTTAACTCAGATTCCCAGGAATTTTCAGGACAGTTAACACTTGTATAGATGAGTTAACTGTAAACATCAGCTTGCTTTTAATATTTATTGATGCTTTAAAACAAATAAAATATATACAATTATTGAAACATAAACAAATGAAAATGACTTTTAATGGAAATTATATTTTTAAAAAAGACCTAATTTTACTGAGATGTGCTTTCTTCATTGGTATTTAATCTTGCTACATTTATTCCTAGGGCTTCCTCCATCTTAAAGAAGTGTAATACTTTTGAACACATTTTAAACTTCATCTTAAAATCAGGTATACTGCAAGTAACCTTAAAACTTTAGGTCAAGGAATTTCCTAAGATGAACTAATTGCTATGATCATTCTCCCATAATAATGATAAATTTTAATTCTTTACTATTCATTGTTTTTATAACCTCACTTTTATTTCTTGTCATATATCAAGGGAAATGAGGGGTGGTTTATAGTAATAAACACCTATATTAAAAAAGAAAAGAGGGCTTCCCTGGTGGCACAGTGGTTGAGAATCTGCCTGCCAATGCAGAGGACACGGGTTCGAGCCCTAGTCTGGGAAGATCCCACATACCGCGGAGCAGCTGGGCCCGTGAGCCACAATTACTGAGCCTGCGCGTCTGGAGCCTGTGCTCCGCAACAAGAGAGGCCGCGATAGTGAGAGGCCCGCGCACCGCGATGAAGAGTGGCCCCCACTTGCCACAACTAGAGAAAGCCCTCGCACAGAAACAAAGACCCAACACAGCCATTAATTAATTAATTAATTAATTAAAAAAAAAAAGAGAGATACCTCCAAATAATGATCTCAATTTCTACCTTAAGGAATTGAATTAAAAAAGCAAACTAAACACAAAGTATGAAAAGATAGGAAGTAATAAAGATCAAAACAGAAAAAACTAAGATAGGAAAAAGGACAACATAGGGGAAAGATAAATTAAGCCAAGAGATGAATTTTTGAGATCAGTAAAATTGATAAACCTATAATCAGATTAGTCAGAAAAGATAGGGAAGAAACACACAAATTACCAAGATCTGAAACAAGAGGTGACACCATTACAGATTCTGCATATATTAAAAAGATAATAATGTAATATTATTAACAAATTAATGTCAATAAATGTGATACCTTAGATGAAATGAAAAAATATCTTGGAAGACACAAACTATGAAAGCTCATTCAAGAAAAAATAGATAAACTGACTAGTTCTATATATATTAAAGAAATTGAATTTGTAGTTTAAAATCTTTCAGTAAAAATAATTCTAGGCTTGGAAGGTCTCCCTGGTGAATTCTATCTAAGAGGAAGAAATAATACCAATTCTACACAAACTCTGCCAGAAATTGAAGAGAAAGGAATACATCACACTCATTATATGAGACCAGTATTAACCTAATAACAGAAGCAGACAAAGACATTACAACAAAAGAAAACTACAGATCAATATCCCTCATGATTATAGATGTAAAAATTCTTAACAAAGTTTTAACAAACTGAAACACAAATATATTAAAAGCATAATATACCATAATCAGTGGAGGTTTACCCTAGGAATTCAAGGTTGGTATAACACACAAAAATCAATGTATTCACCATATTAACAACCTCTCCAAAAGAGAGAGAGCAGAGAAAAACCATATGATCTTCTCAATAAATGAAGAAAAACATTTACCAAAAATCTAATATTTTTCTGATAAAGACTCTCAGAAAACTAGGAATGGAAACAAATTTTCTCAAAGTGACATAGGGCATCTATGGCAAATCTACAGCTAAACTCATACTTAATGGAGAATGACTGAACGCTTTCCCTGTAAGGGTAGTAACAAGGAAAAGACATCTTCTCTCACCATTTCCATTTAACGTTGCACTGGAAGTTCTAAATCAGCGAAATAAGAAAAAAAAAAGATAATAATAAATTAAAACATCCAGACTGAAAATAAATAAATAAAATTGCCTTTACTCACAATCTTTTTTTTTTTCTTTAAGTAAAACATACAGCTATCATAGAATACAGTCATCCCACTGTTAGGCATTTACCCAAGATAAATGAAAGCGTATGACTACACAAAGACCTATACACAAATGTTCATAGCAGTTTTTATTTGCAATAAACAAAAACTGAGAAAGACTCAAATATCCACCAACAGATGAATGGTTAAACAAATTATGGGTATATTCATACAATGGAATACTACTCAGCAATCAACATGAATGAACTATTTATGCACACAAAACATGGATGAATCTGAAAATAATTATGCTGAGTGAAAGAAGCTAGACAAAAAAAAGTACATACAATATGATTCCATTTCTGTAAAACTCTAGAAATGCAAACTAGTCTATAGTGCCAGAAAGCAGATCAGTTGTACCTGGTTGAAAGAATCAGGGAATGAGTGGTGAGAGGGAGGATTTCAAAAGGGGTTTACATATATGTTCACTATGTTGGTTGTAGTGATGGTTTCATTAGGTTTATACATTTGCCAAAACTGATCAAATTGTGTATGAGTTATTTATTGTGTGTCAATTATGCTTCAATAAAGCTATTTACGTTTGTTTTTGAAATTAAAAAAGAGAAATCTAAAGAAAGGGAAAGATGAACTTCAGGGGTAAATAGAGGAATGCAGCAGAGCTTCCCTTGACAATACTTGATTACCCCTCCATAAAGACTCTTTTTAGGTAACTGAATATATTTTTTAATATTTTAAGGAAAGTGATATATTAGCCTGCAAAGTGATACATCATCTTGTTTTAATATTACAAACATATTCCTGTGACTGAGCTCTAACTTACATTAGATTATCTAGAAAACAGGACTTGAAAGGGTTGATTGTCAACAGAAATAAACATTTAATTTTGCAATACATTGAAAGCAAAGTCAAGTTTTTAAAAGGCTTTGAAGGGGTTAAAACTCACTGATTGGGCTGTATATCTTTATTAGGATATCTTTGGCAATGTTCTAGCTTAGAAAACTCTTTTATCCTTTGGCATGAAAATATGATTTCATAATTTTAGACCTGACCTGAAATGCCAAGACTACTGTCCAAGTGAAACTGTTTACTGGACTAAGTTCTCAAATGAGAGTGGCAATGGCCCAAATGTCCCTTTATTTAATTTAAGGATTCAGGAATCCACTGTGCTATCTAAACCAGTTCTAGCCTTTTTATATGCATTAAACTTATTCTTTCTCTTGTCTCTTGACCACTTAGTCCTAGAACTTTGAAATAGGAAGGAATCATAGGAATCAACCTGCCCAAGTCTTTCATTTTAGAAATAAGATAAATATTCAGAGAGAGAAAGTAATTGTTTCCAGGTCACAGGGTGAGTTGGGGACAGATTAAAATCTGGATTTAGATCTCCTGATTCTCAGACTAAGCTTTTCTCACACCACTGGATCTCGTCCCATCCCCAACCCCTGCCATAAACACACACACACACACACACACTGTACATTCATGATTTGTCTACTTTTCTGTATGGGTTTTATATTTGGTAATAAAAAGCATAAAATAAAGAATAATGTTCATTATTAAATTAATTGCTATTGACAAATATTCCCATGTGTTTGCCTTTGCACTAATAAATTAACATTCCATTTACAAAATAGAATAATAATGCTTAATGAGTATTTACCACTTGCCATGTGCTATGTTACTTTTTAATGAATTATCTCAGTGATTCCTAACAATAATTTTATCGTGTTTATATTGTTATTTCCCCCACGTCACAATGAAAATTTTACACAAATAGGTGATCCAGCTAGATCGCAAATCCAGATTTGTCTAATGTTACAGCCTGTGTGTTAAAACAATAAACTAAAGCACCTCCTGGATTGATGAAGAAATTTTTTCTGTATATATGGAGAATGAAAATTTACATATAATTGTATATATAAAATTATATATAAATCATATATAAATTATAGATATATTTTTGAAAGATAATTGGAGCTTTATACCCCACATTTAAGCAATTTCTGAGAGTATACATTCTTCAGTGGGTATAAACATATCTACATCCTTAAACAATAAAAATAAAACATTTTTTTACTGTTGATTGACCATGGCCCAACATTAATTTAATAAATACTTAGCAGCTACACAGACTATATAGTCCGGCCACCTAACTGGATGCCTTTTTTTTTAATCCTTTGGTGAAAAGATGATCACTGCCTCAGGAAATCAGTGGCTTAATATATTTTCAGGCGGCTCTAATATTTATATGTTTTGTTATGAACAATATTGTGGTGGCAACATTACAAAGGGCTCTAGGGACAAAGCACTTGGCTAAAATGATGACTCTTCTACTTAAGTAGGTAGTCCTTGAGCAAATTATTTATATCTCTGAGATTTGGTTTTCTCAAGTGGAAAATGGGAATAATAGCAGTAACTCCCTCCTAGGGTTGATGCAAGGACTGAGTGAGTTAAATGATGTAAAAATTTAGAACTGTGCCTGGTACATAGGTAAGTGTTATTGACACAGTTGCTTGTATTATTATTAAGTAATAGCAAGTATTGAAATTTACCTGTGTATCATATACTGTTTTACGTGCTTTACAATTTTTGTTTCAATCTTCACAATAACTCCACAATGAATGTATTCTTATTTTCCCTTTCAGATGAAGAAATCAAGACACAGGTTAAAAATTGGTCCAAGTTTGCAGTTGATGAAGTTGGTGTCAACCCCAGGCAGTATGACTTTTGAGCCCATCCTTGACCCCTGTAACCACTATGTTAGATCACTATTGCTATGGAGCTGATTTTGTTTGTGCTATATGGGCCTAACTAGCTTTAGTTAAACAAGTTCTGTATGTAAATTTTATGATGACATCCTTAAAAACAGTTGAGGTGAAACAGTTGAAGCCATGTTGTTTCTCAGTGAATGGAAAGAACATGGCCTCATATTTCAATGCTGTGTTAGTTATAGCTGCTTTTTTTTTTTTAATTAATTAATTAATTAATTTTTGGCTGTGTTGGGTCTTTGTCGCTGCACACGGGCTTTTTCTAGTTGCGGTGAGTGGGGGCTACTCTTCGTTGTGGTGCGCAGGCTTCTCATTGCAGTGGCTTCTGTTGTGGAGCACAGGCTCCAGGCGTGCAGGCTTCAGTAGCTGTGGCACACAGGCTCAGTAGTTGTGCCTCGCGGGATCTAGAGCACAGGCTCAGTAGTTGTGGCTCTGAGGCTTAGTTGCTCCGTGGCATGTGGGATCTTCCCAGATCAGGGCTCGAACCTGTGTCCCCTGGATTGGCAGGCAGATTCTTAATCACTGTGTCACCAGGGAAGTCCTGGTTATATCTGTTCTGCTTTTGTTTTTGTTTTAGTTTTGTATGTCACTCTTTAATTATAGACTTTAATTC
This sequence comes from Balaenoptera ricei, assembly GCF_028023285.1. Classification (NCBI taxonomy): domain Eukaryota; kingdom Metazoa; phylum Chordata; class Mammalia; order Artiodactyla; family Balaenopteridae; genus Balaenoptera; species Balaenoptera ricei. Next base: position 92,874,505 of record NC_082651.1, read on the forward strand.
TTTCATTCTATTCCTTCTTCTAATACCTGGAAACATTCTTCTGTAAATGTTTTTTGATGTCTGAGTGTTCTACTTTTTACTGTTACTAGTATTTTTATATATGTGAAGTTTCTCTAACTTTATACTGAGATCTTTGAAGATAGGACCATGTGTTCTACATTTTTGTAGCTGCAGAGTATACTGCAGGGCCTCACCTATATCAACTAATCAATAAATACTCAGTGAAAATGACACAGTTATCACTGACACATTTTGTGCTGTAAATGTGATATGGTTTAGGAAATCTAGAAACCAAGGTTACTAGAATTTGTGCCAACAAAGAATCAATAATTTCTGAATGAGGGTTGCTTTTATATATTAAAGTTATATGGGCTTTCAGAGTATTATTTTCTGATTTATAAATTCACACTTTTGTCATAGAATTTTCAGATTGCTCCAAATCAAATTTTCAATAAATAGAACCTCTATTGTACAAACAACTCACATTACGACTCATTTCTGGAGAGACAATGCTATTGTATGAAAATATCACTGAAATAATGATACAAGGTTAACATAACATGAACAAAGGAAAACAAACCAAAAATATTAAGATTTGTCCTTGCTATAAACATGACATATACACATACACATGAACAAAAGCAAAGAGGGGGCATGTATAACATTAGTCATTAATTGTTTTTGGTGTGACAATAAAATGGGTAATATTTTCTTACTATTATTTACCTCCTATTAATACAGTTACTGCTATATTGTAACATTTTTGAAAACAGAAGTGTGCATTAGGTATCAAAAGACCATACTAAAATAATAACATTGTACAATTCCTTATTGTTTCTGATTTCTTGTTCCCCAAATGAAAAGGAGAGCATAATTAGAACCTAGAAAAGGATATTATATACCATAGGACTGTTGCTGGTATCAAATGAGAAAATTTAGATGAAAACATTTAATAAATGATATATAGGTCTACAAATTAAAGACTACATTTAGCCCAATTCTGATTAATATGACTACATTATGATCAATATATGTATTTGCCAGTAGCAATCATAAATAAAAGAGTTATTTCCTCACGATTATAACAATAGACACAGAAAACGCATTTGACAAAATTCAACACCAATTCATGATAAAAACTCACATCAAAGTTGGTATAGAGTGAATATATCTCAACATAATAAGAGCCATTTATGACAAAGCCACAGCTAGCATCATATTAAGTGATGAAAAGCTGAAAGCCTTTCCTTTAAAATCAGAAACAAAACAAAAATGCCCACTCTTGCCAATTCTATGTAACATAGTATTGGAAGTCCTAGCCACAGCAATCAGACAAGAAGAAGTAATAAAAGCATCCAAATTGGAAGAGAAGAAGTAAAACTGTCACTACTTGCAGGTTATATGACACTATATATAGAAAACCCTAAGGTCTCCATGAAAAAAGCTATTAGAATTAATAAACGAATTCAATAAACTTGCAGGATACAAGATTAATATACAGAAATCTGTTGCTTTTCTGTACACTAAAAATGAACTTTCAGAAAGAGAAAGCAAGAAAACAATCCCTTTTAAACTGCATCAAAAGGAATAAAATGTCTAGGAATAAACTTAACAAGGAGGTGAAAGAACTATACTCTGAGAACGATAAAACACTGATGAAGGAAATTGAAGATGATACCAAGAAATGGAAAGATATTCCCTGTTCTTGGATTGGAAGAATTAATATTGTTAAAATGCCCATACTACCCAAAGAAATCTACCTATTTAATGCAATCCCTATCAAAATAACCATGACATTTTTCACAGATCTAGAACAAATAATTCCAAAATTTATATGGAACCACAAAAGACCCCAAATTGCCAAAGCAATATTGAGAAAAAAGAACAAAGCTTGAGATATCATGCTCCCTGACTTCAGACTATACTAAAAAGGTACCGTCATCAAAGCAGCATAGTACTGACAAAAACCAACACATAGATTAATGGTATAGAATAGAGAGCCCGGAAATAAACCTGTACACTTAAGGTCAATTAACCTATGACAAAGGAAGTAAGAATACACAATGGAGAAAGACTGTCTTTTCAATAAGTGGTGCTGGGAAAACTGGACAGCTACATGTAAACAAATGAAATTAGAACATTCTCTAACACCATACACAAAAATAAGCTCAAAATGGATTAAAGACTTAAATGTAAGACCGGAAACAATAAAAACTTTTAGAAGAGAACATCGGCAGAATACTCTGACATAAATTGTGGCAATATATATTTTTTGATCTATTTCCTAAGGCAAAATAAATAAAAGCAAAAATAAAATAGAACATAATTAAATTTAAAGGTTTTTGCACAGCAAAGGAAACCATTGACAAAAAAAAAGACAATCTACTGAATGGGAGAAAATGTTTGCAAATGATATGACCAAAAAAGGATTAATATCTGAAATATATAAGCAGCTCATACAACTCAATATCAAAAAAATGAATAACTCAATTAAAAAATGGGCAGAAGATCTGAATGGACAAAGACATACAGATGACTAACAGGGACATGAAAAGATGCTCAACATCACTAATCATTAGAGAAATGCAAATCAAAACTATACTGAGATATCACCTCAAACCTGTCAGAATGGCTGTCATCAAAGACCACAAATAACAAATGTTGGCAAGGATGTGGAGAAAAGGGAGCCCTCGTACATTGTTGGTGGAAATGTAAATTGGTGCAGTCACTGTGGAAAACATCATGGAAGTTCCTCAAAAAACTAAAAATAGAGCTACCATATGATTCAGAAATTCCACTCCTGCGTGTATATCTAAAGAATATGAAAAAACTAATTCAAAAAGATACATGCACCCCAGTGTTCACAGCAGCACTATTTAAAATAGTCAAGATATAAAAGCAACCTAAGTGTCTATCAACAGATGAACAGATAAAGAAGAAATGATATTTATAGATATACACACACACACACAAATACACACACAATGGAATATTACTCAGCCTAAGAATGAAATTCTGCCATTTGCAACAATGTGGATGGACCTAGAGAGTATTATGCTTAGCGAAATAAGTCAGGCAGAGAAAGACAAACACTCTATGTTATCACTTATATGTGAAATCTAAAAAAATATAAAACAAATAAATGTATATAACAAAACAGAAACAGACTTACAAGTATATAGAACAAACTAGTGCTTACCAGTGGGGAGAGGGAAGGTGGGAGGGGCAAGATAGGGGTACAGGATTAAGAAATACAAACTACTATATATAAAATTGATAAGCAATATGAATATATTTTACAGCACAGGGAAATATAGCCATTATTTTGTAATAACTTTAAATGGAGTATAATCTTTAAAAATATTGAATCACTATGTCACACATGTGAAACTAATATAATATTGTAAATCAACTATACTTTAAAAATTACGTATTTCCTCCACAACTGTTTATTGGTATTCTATATCTGATTGAGAGAGAAAGTGATAAAGCCTGTGAACAACATGACAGCCTCATGTACAGTAAGGCATTGCTACATTTTTTCAAGTGTTTACAATACTTCAAGAGGCATATCTAAAAACAAGATGGTACATGATTAAGATAAAATGCTATAAATAGGTACATATCATCCATCAACAAGTCTAATATGACTTGAGTCCAAAACACTCTAAGGGAAATCATTAACATAATGAAAAGATATAAAAAAGAACCAAATGAAACTTTAAAAAATAAAAATACAACATCCGAAATTATAAAAGATGACAGGATAGGATTCACAAGAGATTGAATATTTCAGAAGAAAAGATCAGTAAACTTGAAGACTTGACAATAATAATTACTGAAAATGAAGTACTGAGAAAAAAAGAGACCACAAAAGATAAATATAGCTTCAATAAGCCATAGGAAAATTTCAAGTAGTCTGAAATGTCTGAGTCCCAGAAAGGGGGGATGAAGCAGAAAAAAATATATGAAGAAACAATGGTTGAAATTTATTAATATTTGATAAAAACTATAAAACCATAGATCCAAGAATTTTAATGAATTCCACAGAAGAAACATAAGGTCACACCAAAGCATATCATAATGAAATTGTTGAAAATCAGCAATAAAAAAAATCTTAAAAGCAACTTTGTTTCTGTAGAGAGAAAGATAAGAATGACCACAAAAATTATTCAAAAGAGGAAAGTGAAATGCTATCTCTGAATCACTGAAAGAGAAAAAAAATGATCAAATTCTAATTCTATACCTAGCTAAAATAGATTTTAAAAAATGGATGTGGATCAAAGACTTTTCAGACAAACACCATCTGTTCTGAGTGAATGCCAGGACACCCAGATGAAACCAAGAATCTGCATGAACACCATCCTGGCATTCAGGGCTTCCATAATGGGGAGTGTAGCAATAAAATGCTATTATCTGAACCAGCTTCTACATATTGAAAAATGACCATCTCATTAATTGGTTAACTCAGAAATCTATTAAGTCATTCAACACACCTGGCTTTCAGTGTGCCAGGTACTGTACAATATACTAGGGAATAAAGTAAATAAAGCATAGTCCCTGACCTCACAGAGCTTACAGGTTATCATGGAAGACAGAAATATAGGTGGAGGATTATAATATGGTGTCATGGATACAATGATGCAGACTAGCCCAAGGAGTGATGAGAACCAAATGGGAAAACACCCAACTCAAACTAAAACAGAACAGCAACAACAACAAAAACGAAAACAAAACCATTCAACAGAAAGGACACTTTTATAGGATCCATAGCTCTTAGGTAAGAGGAAAGGGGATTAAGTACTTTCAAGTAGCTAGGATACAACATATGTAAAGCACGGAGACAGGCGGATACTGTAATGTTTGAGCACTACATCAGCGTAGCTAGAATTCAAGATGCTTAAAGGGATATGTGAGGTTAGAAGTCCAAGAGCTCATTAGGACATAAAATATTAACACTGTAGTACGTTCTGCTAAGGAGTTTGAACTCTATTGTGAAGGCAGCAACCATTCAATGGCTTTAAGAAGGTGAGAGAATCATTAGGATTGTAATTTCAAAATATTTGATAGGAATATGGAAATTAAATGGAGAATAATATTGAAGAGAAGTAGCAACTGGTATTTTTTACCAATCTAGGAGAGAAATGAAAAGTCTTGAAAGAAGACAGTGACGGTGAGGATGAAATAAAGGCAAATTCAGCAAAACTTTCCAGTAGACATAGCTGTCTGTCGTCACTGGATGTATGCTGCTGATGATGTAGAATATCAAGGTGGATTTTCATTTTACTCACTTTTGTGAATCCCCAGACCTTTCACTACAGAAGCTCCTAAGCTTTAAAAATATGTCATTTGATGCCTCATTCATGTCAAGCCTTAAGAAGTAATAAAGAAGGACCAGTAGAATTTAGGGAATTCAACTTAGAGCTCTTAGGTACCCAAATTGCAAGCCTAAAATCATCTGACCTTTCCTTCTTCCTGCTGAACTGTGTTATGAATAAGCTGTAGGTGCAGTATTTCAAAACACTAATTCCTGTCTTCATTCCAGTTGTAAAAATGCCAAATTGAGAAAGGGATGAAGGGGGTGAGTAGCAGAAATCCCTCAATTAGAAAGATGGAAGCAACTGCAGGAGCCAAAAGCTTTGTGCTATTTAACCCCATCAAGGAATAATAGAGCCACCTGTAACTTTTTAAAATAAAAAATCATGTATTAAATACCAAACATAGTCATTCATACTGGGTACTAACTCTAGAAATAGTCATTAAGAAAACCATTTAAATGCTGAGAGCCAACATTGAAATAATGTTGCTATTTCTTTGTTTTAAAGGAAATTGGGAATCTGAAGTAAATTTACAGTCGTGTGTGTGTGTGTGTGTGTGTATTCCTAGATTCAGTACATTAGCTGAGCAAAACCCAGAATGAAGTTTAGGGCTGGAGATTTCTGGTGAAGAACAGGGAACTGAGGAGTGCAAAACTGAGATTCAAGAGAAGTAATGAATTTCAAGAGCCATTTGTAGTCTGCCCATGCTAAATGCATGATTTCACTTTGAGTAAGGAAACTTCCTTCCTCAAGGAAAATCTTCCTTCCTTTGGGTGACAAGAAAATGTCACCCAAAGTGCCCTACCTAGACCCAAGTAAATTATAACCAAAACAAGCAGTCAGGAAATCAAATATCTGGGTGGAGGCTTCTGTGATTGAGGTCAGGGCAGTTGGGCAAGTTCATGAGTGTTACAGTCAGACAACGGCTAAAATATTTATACATTTCTGTGATGAGAACAAAAAGACTGTCCTTCTGCTTCCAGAGAGAAGGAGAGCTTCTGTACCTATGAAAATGGTACAGATATCAGAGGGGCCACCTTCCCTGTCCTTTTAAAGCTCCAGAGTCCTTCCCCATCCACTCTCACCTATGGCACGTTACTCAGACTTTTCTATGTTGTCTGACACGTGTGACATTTTCCACCCTTTTAATATTTTCTTTGCCTTAAAAAAAATCAGAATCAGATATGAAGCTGTTAAATTCCCTGGGGGTAGCAAGACTCTGCCCAGCTTCCTCTTCCACCCATACTAACTAGATAGACTTTTAGAGTGGGCACTTATACCTGTGTGTTAAATGAATGTATAAATTTGTATATTAATTAGTTAAATGTTGATTTGGAAGGTGGGGAGTATAAAAAATAAGGAGGAAGTAAAATAGATACTTATCTCATTCCAAGAAGACCCAAAGGCCAATAGTTAGATGTTACAGAGAGAAATATATTGGCTCATTGTACTTATTTCTAAAACTTAAGTATATCCAGGAACACTTTACAGGGCAGTCATCTCTTAGACATTAAATGACCTCAAACAGAGAATGTATGAATCACCAGCAGCTTCCTCAGATGTTAAATGAGGCCAACTTGGAGACCCAGCAGAGACCCAAGTTCTGTGATCCTTTGACTATTCCTCATGTAGATCACGGGGTCTGGGGTATCTCAAACTCATCGTAAATTACAAAGACAGCATACAGTGCCATTTGCTTATTGTCACCTTTGACTAGTCCCACTGGGGATAAGCCTCTTTTAGAGAATGCTTTCTCCAACTTTTGTATGATAATTTCACTTGAGGAATTCCTTGGATCTCAAGGATGCATTATCTAGGACCAGTTCGTCACTACAGAAGTACAGTCATTCACACTAGAGAGACTTGCCAGTGGGAGAAATGCTTTTGAGTCAATCCACATCCTTTATGAGGCATTCCCATGAGAGGCAGAGTGCTCTGGATTTGGGGTCTTTATGACATTATAAACATGATCTTTTGTAGCACCACTAATTTTCCACTATGATTGTACTTTTTCTTTCTATCACTATGGATTGTGTGAGTCGTGAGAAACATCAGTATGTCCTATTCAGTCCTCTCTTCCCGGCGCAGTAACCAAGAAATCCAGTGCTCACTATCTGTTGACTTAATGGTTGAACCTGCTTACTTAGAAGGATGTACCTTCTGAGACATTGTGATAACAGCAGACTTAAAAGCAGCATGTTCTTAGGGAAAAAGGTCTTTTTTGAAGATGATCTAATCTATATCTCCTTTGAGCAAAGAAGTAGAAAAAGAGAGATAAAGTTAGTTTTGATGGAAAGATTCAGTTTTGACTTCAAGACTGGAAAGTGGTGGTAAGGATTGTGACACTGAGGCAATCTACCTGGGTTCAAATCCTGGCTCTGCTGATGGTGACTCTGCTCCTTGGGCAAGTTTCTTAACTTCTCTGTGCATCCACTTCCTCATTTATAAATGAGGTCCTAGTAGCACCTGCCTCATAGGGTTGTTGTGTTGGTTGAAGGAGTAATGCGCAAAGCACTTAAAAATAGTGCTTGGCACATAAAGTGGTATATGAGAACAATACTAGCTGTTGTCACTGTTGTTTCATGGTTATAAAGTTACTGCATCCAAAAATGTAAGAGTTTGAAAGGCCTCAAAGGTCATCCAGTCTTGATCTCACATGGTAACAGGTTGTTTCTGTCTTTGGGATCACAGTAAAATTTCAGCTTCCACAAATTTTGCTGTACCTGTCAGGACCCAACTTCAAGTTTAATTGCTGTAGGGGGATGGTTGATCAGAAGCCCTTCCAGAGCCTGTACAGTGAGTACTTCTTTTAGCTTCTACCTCTCTTGGAAGGATCAGGACACCTTGATCCATATGCTTTCTTTGTGGTCATGGCTCTACTGCTGTTGTGGCAGAGAGTTTGATTGGGAAACTAACAACCTTCTATCACATTGTCTTCAAACTTGGAGAAGAGGTAACTCATAGGCACCCTCAGTATAGACGGGGTAATGTGTGTTCTGCTTTTAATTGTAATGATAACAGTTAACAGTGTTACCAATCAGTATTATTAGCTTTCAAATTTATACAAAACTTTGCTATTTTCAAATTGCAGCTATGTAATGATTGCGTTTGATGCTCAAAGCCTTTCTGCAAATGCATGACATGGACTCTTGGTTTCACATTAGAGGAAATGAAGCTCTGAAAGAGTCAAAATAAAGACTTTTTGGCAGAGCCATACCTGCTGGATCCCTGTCCAGTGTTTTTTCACTACAGCATATTTATTTCACGGTTACCCAAGAAATAAAGGGAACTAATTGTTTGAATATTCCTTGGGCATCTGGGAGTTTGAAAGTCTGTGAGATGCACAGCATATGCTCCAACTAAAGATAGAATACAGGCTCAGATCCACATCAGGGGAGATTCATTGCAAATTCTCTAATTGATTATTTGTGCACATTTTCCTCAAGGACAAGTTGTTGTCTATATGAAGGCCTCCTGTCAGAGTCAGAGGTGAACCAAAATGAACATATCTGATGAGTCTGACCCCCTGATGGGAAATGCCAGACTTGTAAATAAAAGGAAGCAGGAAAATAGCATGCATTGTTCTAAGCACTTATATATGTGAACTCCCTTACTTCTTCTCACAGCATCCCTATATGGCAGTACTGTTATATTCTCATTTTATAGATGAGGAAACTGAAGCCAAAAAATTAATCACTTGCCTGAGATTATGTAACTGGCAGAGTCTTGTAGACTCCTTTAACTATTTTTATTTCTAGAAATAGAAGTCTAAATAGAAGCACAACTATAATATGCTATTTGCTGGGCTTCTGTGTTTCAGACGATCACAAATCCTTCAAGTTTGGTTGGTGTGTTTTTTATTTTTTGGTTTTTTTCAGCATCACAGATAGCCTACTGAGAGAGTACAGGGAAAAAGAAAACTCCCAGAGTGTTCCCACATTCGATTAGTATAACACATGAAGATATCGATTTTTAAAAATTAAATTTCTTATAATTAAAATCTCTATTTATACAACAAAATAAAATATTAGAAAAGAGGGCCTTTTAAGACTGAGGGCCTTTTAAGACTGAGCTCCTCAGATGCTCTTAAGAGATTTGTCATTGATCATTAATGATATCAGCTCTCTATGGCTTGCTTCCCACTCACTGACTAAGCTCCCGAAACTCTGAGATGCTCATGCCCGTCCCGAGAGCTTCATCTTAAATAGATATGCAAGGTCTATGTGCTGAGCTGATGAGATTTCGGCATATGGAGTTGGATTCCTCATTTGGGCTGTGATAGTGCTTTAAAGGGTACAAGTTCCACAATGCTGCAATTGCAAGTAAGGAAACTGGGAACTTTCCTGAAGGTTATGAAAAGGCAGGGAGGCTGTGAATCAAAGAACAGAGAAGGTGGTCATGAGGAGAGCTGGAAGGGTGGCTCTGAGTGTGTCTCAGGTGCAAGCCCCTTATCCTAAAGATTTTAAACAAGTGCCTCAAAAAAAACATGATTTTGAAGGTGAGAAAGAGTCTTTAAGTTGATGAGAACTACAGCAAATGATGTGGGTCAGAGGATCCAGCTTTGAGGGGAAAATACCAGCACAGGCAGGGCTGGTGTTCATGAAAAGAGGAGAAATCAAGTAACAGAGGCAGGGAATTGAACTAAGAAACTCAGGAACTGGTAAGAACCAGGTAAGCCAACAGTCCTTGAACAAGGAGTCAGCAAGAAGTCCTAGGAAAAGGCAGAAAAACACTGACAGAGAGACAGGTGGATAGACAGTCCCTTTCTGAATAAAGGGACTATCTAGATTATCAACCCTAACTAGATTATCAAGTACAATGATAAATAAACACATCATAGCCACTGAATTCTTCAAGTAAATGGTCTGGCTGGCGATAGCGAACAATCAAAAAATTACACCATAAATATAAAACTGCAATTCTGATAAGTTTTATAAAGGAGAGGTTCAAGATGCTGTGAGAATATTTGATAGAAGATTTGAGCCGGGAAGGTCATGGAAGTGTTCCCTGAGTGATACTTGTGCTAAAATCAGAAGGAAAATTAGAAATTGGATAGAATGGGAAAAGAAATTTTAGGTGGAGACACTTGTAATTGTAAAGAAACTATGGCAGGAGTGGGCTGGGGGAAATGGCTAGAACATTACGGTTAGAGATGAAGCTAGAATTACATTCAGGGTTCTGTGGGACACACAAAGCTGGTTCCAGTAAGGAATGTGTTCTTTATCTGAAGTGCAATGGAAGACAGACGTGTAAGCAGAGGCAGCAGAGGGGATAAAGGACCACCAATCAGACTGGTGATTTGAAATGTGCACGATGGACCGCAAGAGACCAAAGCATTTGTGAGTATGCAAATTAAGAGGCACTGAATGCAGCGGGCTAGATCTACATGAAAGGATCTCGAACTAGGTAGAAGGAAAGAACTGGGAAGATTCCAATCAACAGAAGGAAATCCTGTTGCTCCAACTGGCTGACGTCACACAACCACAGCTTAAGCTGGCTGAATCAATTTGGTCTTATTGAATTTTCCCTTCTTACTGGCTAGAAAAAACTAACATGACAAAGATGTGGCGGTATGGCTAGAGTTGAGGAAAGCAAGACTCCAGAATCGGCCTGGACTATTCCAGAGCTGAAGATAACTGAGAAGGAGCAGCCAGTACCTAGAGATGGCCAAGCATGAGAAAAATAAATGCTGTGGAGCACTTGACAGGTTTGAGCTTCCCAGCATGAACTGATGGGTGAAGATGTTAGACTGTAAGGAATTGAGAAGAGAGAAAATAATGAAAATACAGAGACAAAATATATAAACTAACCTTTGGAGAGAATTCTTTAGGAAAAAGGAGACATTAGTTGAAAGGGCATAACGTTGAGGGAAAGGAATATTAAGAAGGGATGCGATCTTTAGGAAAAAACAGAATCTCCATTGAGTTTGATGTTAGCTGTAGCTTTTTCATAGATATCTTTCATTAGGTTGGGAAACTTCCATCTTATTCTTACTTTGCTGAGAGGTTTTTTTTTTTTTTAATCATGAATGAGCATTTTACCTTTTTAAGATAGTTCTTCTGCATCTATTGAGTAATCATATTCGTCTTCCTTTTATTCTGTTAATATGATTAATTAAATTAATTATTTTTCAAAATTTAAAGCAACATTTTACTCCTCTGATAAATCCTTTCTGGTCTTGATTCATTATCTGTTTTATATATCAATTTTTTTTTTATATATAGCAAATAAAAATGTTTTTTATTTGCTATTTTGTAGGATTTTTGTAATCTGTGTCCATGAGGGATGTTTCCCTTTAATTTGTTTTCCCTTCTCTTCTATCTTTTGTATTGTTTATAATGTATGTGTCAGGTTTCATCATCAGACTTAGGTTGACCTCTTAAAATGAGTCCAGGAGTGTTCCCTCATTTTTTAAAAAGAGGACAGACTATTGGAATTCATCAGATAAACCACCTGGGCCCTGAGGTTTTTCTTATGTAAATGTTTTCTTTGTGGAGTATTTAATCCACTTGTATCATTGATAAGGTTGAACTTATGTTAATCATTTTATTATTAGTCACCTTGATTTTGCTTCTCTGTTCTTCCTTTCTACCTTCATGTGTATTTGAATATTTTCATAAATCCGTTTTATCTATTTGACTGTAAACTATACTTTTTTGCATGTTTGGTAGTTGCTCTAGGATTAGAAATATGTATAATTTTCAGTCTTCTTAGAGTTAATTTTCTACTCTTGCAAGTAAATATAGAAATCTTTCAACCCCTTATGTCACGTAGGTCCATTTATTCCAACCTTTCTTTATGCTGGAGTTGAAGCAGATCCTGAGGTTCCTGGTAGATATTATCATGGGAAACAGAGACTATCTCTTAACAATATGTGACTATAACAGTCGTCAGAGAATTAGATATAAATTCCCCATTTAACAGATTTGAAGATGTAAATTGATTTGTCCAATACAAAACAGCTGGTGCTTTCCAATAATGACCCTGAATCCAATCCAATATGCCTGATATAATTCCATAAGCAGTATCTCTTCTGTGATAAGAGGAAATGAAGTATAAATAAAGACCTAGCAATATCCTGACATGGAAAGGGAAGGGGAAGTGGGATATCATTTGTTCTCCCTGATGTGAAGTTCTTGATTTAAAAAATTATATTCTAGGACTTCCCTGGTGGTGCAGTGGCTAAGAATCCGCCTGCCAATGCAGGCGACACAGCTTCGAGCCCTGGTCCGGGAATATCCCACATGCCGTGGAGCAACTAAGCCCGTGCACCACAACTACTGAGCCTATGCTCTAGAGCCCGTGAGCCACAACTACTGAGCCAAGTGCCACAACTACTGAAGCCCACATGCCTAGAGCCCATGCTCCGCAACAAGAGAAGCTACCGCAATGAAAAGCCCGCATGCTGCAACGAAGAACAGCCCCTGCTCGCCGCAACTAGAGAAAGTCCGTGCGCAGCAATGAAGACCCAACACAGCCAAAAATAAATAAATAAAACAAATAAATTTATAAAAAAAAAAAATTATATTCCAGCCATGCACTTAGGGAAGAGCACAGGCTCTGAAGGCTGACAAATTTTGGTAAATTTGTTGATTGATGTCTTTACTTCTCCCTTGTCCTCAACAGCAACAAAACAGTACTTTGAGTCTACAAAAAATAAATGCTTCTTGGTTAGTTGACTATGGCAGATTCTCATGGGTCAAACTGGGATGACTGAACATAGGGCTTTTACTGCTCTCGGAAGATCAAATCTTTGCTTAAATCATTCCCAGCTACTTTGAATGAGTGAAGCAGACACTTTCCACAGCATATTTGGCTTCTGTTTCTTTGTCTTTAAAAAAAAAAAAAAGATGAACAATTCACAAAATGGTTCACAATGAAAGAGAGAGAGAATATGGATGATGCCAGCTTATTCTAGCCCCTGTGGAAAGTATTATTAAAGGAACAGGGCTATTAAAATAAGCATAATGTAATATGGGGGCTGAACTGTCAAAATGAAAACTTTCCCTTTGGGTTTCAGTGGCTCCCTGTGGGTAAATTTCTAGGAAGCCTTGCAGGCACCCCAGCAGTTGGTTCCCAAGCCTCGGCGTCCCTGCACCCAGGAGAAGTGTTTTCTCCTTGTCCAGTGACTGTTGAGCAGTGATGGCCTAGAGCAACATAGAGAAATTTTGCATATGCTGGGAGCAACACCTACACCTTCTCCTGCGGGGTCTGAATCCTAGTCTTGGAAAGGAGCTCTTCACTCCCTCCCAAGTTTATCATTTCCATGTTTTGTTTTTCCTTTAACTCTTGCCTGTTTATAGTTTCCTTCTTCTAATTAGCGATAATGATTCTTTATATTAAATTTGTCTATAGTAAATACCAGGCAGTTTCTTTCTCTTGATTGAACCCTGACTTATAACCGAGCCAGAGAACTGAGATTAGCAAACTAGTCTCAATTAAAGCTAATGACAGTCAAGCTATTTACAGAGAAGTGTTATAGAGGAAAAAGTCAGAGTGTAAAATTCATTCAAGAGATGGGGAAAAAGTAGATAAAATTGGGAAGCAGCTCAAGATTGTAGAGTGAGCAGGAAACCCTCAATCAAGCCTGGGAGAGTTGAAGTTGATGTAGATAAGTCTCAGCAAATTGAAGGTGTATTCCCAATTATCAAGCCTTCTCCCACTCACAATAATAAGATTTACTATATTTGCAAAAAGACAGGCATAAATAGCATAGTGATTGACAATCAGAAAACTTCTCTAGTACAAAAAAAAATGAAATTAATTGATCTGGACTACAACATGAAGAAAAGTACACAATGTTGTAGAAATAGAAATCATTAGACAGAGAAGATCCAAACTAACTCAGGAATGGGAATACATAAGCAGATAAATTATGGGGCTCAGGAATACAAAACACCTGTTTTATCTTGTTGTTATTTGTTTGATTGTTTTAATGGTAGAGCAGACAGCTCTTCATAGCATGTTATCACCATGCCAGAAAACTGATTTTGGTGATATGGAAGCACTCTGATGATTTCAGAAAGACTAAAGGAGGAGAATCCAGTGAAAGATGGGGCCCCTTATAGTCACATAGGGTAGAAGCTCATATCGTGCAGTTAGATATTAAGCAGAAGGGTGACCGCTGAGGACTGGGGAACCTGAGGACATTCACAGTCACAAATAACACACCTACACCTCAGAGAAATTCCTATTGCTAGTTTGAATGTCAATTGAAGGATAGAAGTCTAAAGATTCCAATGTGTGGACTTGTAAAGTGGCAACTTTCTTGACTTCATCTGAAACTGAATAAATGATCACTATCATATCAGGCATGCTGAGAAAATAAGAAAATAGATTTTTAATGGATTCTTTCTACCTTGAGTAAAAGACCCTTCCATCTCCTTTTCAGACTTTTTTTTTTTTTAATTTGAAAAACAATGTCCTTTAGTGTCATCAATTTTCACAAATATTCAGAAGGGGCTTAAAAAACACCAGCTTTCATATATGATTTCTTAGAGTCTTTCATGTGTGTGCCTGATGTAGGGAAATGCTGAAAATGTTCATGGCTGTGATTTATGTAAAAAGAGATGCTGTTCCCCTAACCAGTCTCATTCTGAACTGTTCAAACCCTTGTCACTGGGGCCATCAAGTGATCAAAAATAGCTCGGGTGCTGAGTTTCCATTTAATAACTCCACAGGGTATAAGCCTTGTCAAAAGCTCAAGCAGGATGATTCTTTGTACTCTTTTTTTTTTTTTTCTTTTTAATCAACAGAGATGGGATGCAAAGACCATTAAACGAAATGTCGAGAGACCTGGGATCATACCTCAGCTCTGTTTTTAACTTGTTCCGTGACTTTGGAACCGTCTTATCTCTCGGGGCCTTAGTTTCCTCAACTAAAAATATGGACAGAGATGCCATTGTCACATAGTTATAGGTATAAGGGTCCTTTAAGAAACATGGTGTTATAGAGATGGGAGATTCTACTAATTCTCCTTAGAGTAAAACAGGGTTAAAAAAAAAAAAGAAAAACAGCCATTTATTTAATAGAACCTCAATTTTTTTTTTTTGGTCAAGAAAACAAATCTAAGGCTAATCTTGCATAATTTCATTACACAAGAGGGAAAAGTGATTTGCAGAGAGTCTATACAAGCTTATAAGCTGAATGGTTACCACTCTTATCTCCCCATAGGCAGGCAGTTGAGGAATGGTTTACTAGGGGTGTGCTAGCAGGGTCGTAGGCTGCTTCCTTCACCAACCAGCAGAACACTGTCCATCTTCACAGAGCTTTGGTTCTCTGGGAGCATCCTGGATGATGGGCGTGACCTGTGAAATAGCTACAGATGCTGCCCTACCTGCCTAGTGTCTGGTGTTATTGAGATGTAGGCTGGAACGCATGGGTCCTCCCTTTGAATCAGCTCTCTGGCACCACAGTGGCCAGTTGTTATACTGGTTGATCATTAGAGTGGCAGGTCTCTGTCTATGTCTATTCAGACCATCATGTCTGCCCCTGCAGCCTCCCCCTGCATTCTTCACGGTGAACTCCTCTTGTGAGCCCCTTATACACTCATATGTATGGTAAACTCTTTGTAAAGTTCTGAGGAAATATAAATAGTAACCAGAAGAGATACACAGGGAAGCACACACAGAGAAAGACATAGGGAGACAGCGATCCAGGTGCAGAAACTACAAGGTCCAGGTGCAAAAATAAAGAAACTCTGACTCATGATCTCAATATGTGGTGATATGGTGAAAAGAGCAGTAACTTGGAGTCAGAAAAGTCTCAGTTTATATCCTTACCAGCAGCATCCCTTTGGAGGAGTTGATTAACTTACTGAGCTGGTGAACTCATCTGTAAAATGGAGACGATTATATATGCTATAGGGTCATTTTGAAGATTAAATGAGGTGTTTTGCAAGTGCTTATAAATAAAAGTCTAACCCCCTTCCTTACACATTATTATTCAAAGAAACCTACAGTCTATGAGGATAAGCAGAAAGACTCTGTTATGATGTAAAGCGGCAAACTACTTCATTGTAAGTAAGAACAAAGTGTTATGAGAATAGAAAAAAATGAGTCTTGAGGAATGAAATCTCAGCAGTGAGAGAGAAAATACACCCGGTGACGGGAATAGTGCGTCAAAAGTCTGTGTGTCCACTATGGAGAACAGTATGCAGGTTCCTTTAAAAACTAAAAATAGAACTACCATATGACCCAGCAATCCCACTGCTGGGCATATACCCTGAGAAAACCATAATTCAAAAAGAGTCATGTACCACAATGTTCATTGCAGCTCTATTTACAATAGCCAGGACATGGAAGCAACCTAAGTGTCCATTGACAGATGAATGGGTAAAGAAGATGTGTCACATATATACAATGGAATATTACTCAGCCATAAAAAGAAACGAAATTGAGTTATTTGTAGTGAGGTGGATGGACCTAGAGACTGTCATACAGAGTGAAGTAAGTCAGAAAGAGAAAAACAAATACCGTATGCTAACACATATTTATGGAATCTAAAAAAAAACAAAAAAAGTGGTCATGAAGAACCTAGGGGCAAGACGGGAATAAAGACACAGACCTACTAGAGAATGGACTTGAGGATATGGGGAGGGGGAAGGGTAAGCTGGGACAAAGTGAGAAAGTGGCATGGACATATATACACTACCAAATGTAAAATAGATAGCTAGTGGGAAGCAGCCGCATAGCACAGGGAGATCAGCTTGGTGCTTTGTGACCACCTAGAGGGGTGGGATAGGGAGGGTGGGAGGGAGGGAGACGCAAGAGGGAAGAGATATGGGGACATATGTATATGTATAACTGATTTACTTTGTTATAAAGCAGAAACTAACACACCATTGTAAAGCAATTATACTCCAATAAAGATGTTAAAAAAAAAAAAAAGTCTGTGTCAGGCAAGGTTAAGAGCAATGAGTTGCCAGGGTAACTGAAATGAAGATTTTGTTTGGGTTATTTTGGAGTGGGGCAGGGGCTGGGCTTGGAGGTGGGATTAGGAAGGAGATTAGCTTGCCAAAAGATGACACTGCAAAGATAGAATGGCTACCTAGGCTTGACTTACTCCCTAAAGGACCTGAAATGCAGCATGAAGTTATGGAAAGAAGGGGCTGAAAACGTGGGTTGTCCTGAGTATATGAAGCAAGATGTGTAAAAAGGTAAAGAGCTTCAAACTCTCCACCTTTCTCGGTGTTCCAATCACTGCATCTTTGGTTTGTGACCCCTATGATTAATCTTTAATACAGTCTTGGTGAGACATGCATGAATTATGCATTTCCCTTTTTTTATCCCAGCATAATCACTTGAAGAAAATTCAGGTCTCAAGTTTTACCTTACTGCTATGTGTCTAAGAGTTTATCATCTTTTTTCATTTTTTCCAATTCCATACAAGCCCATTAAGTTTGGTACTCAAAAATTCTATTTTTAGGACTTGGAAAGAATACAATTAATAGAATATAATAAATATATAACTGTATTTTGTTTCTTACTTTCTCATAAAATATATTCAGTAAGGAAATTTTTTCAATTGCCCTTTCATAAAAACACAAGCAGTTCCACAAATTTTATGATTACTCATAGAAAATAGACAAGCTCCGTGGTCATTTTTAATTGCCACCATATTCTCAATTGTTTTAAAAAAATCATTCCCTTCCAGATACTAAATACAACTTGGATAAATTCATTATCACTAGTTTAAAGCCTCTTTTCTCCTTAATTTGAACTAGTAAAGATGGAAGGGATCTAGTTATCTTTATTTCTTTCTCCCTAACCTACACCCCTATTCAAACTGCTCTGGCTGACCCCTTTGGGCTGAAAAGTAGGCAGTCAGCAGAGTAAAAGAAGGCAGAACGTTTTTCACATCATCATATGATCTCATGATTTTTAGGTCTGGTAATCATTTACAGCCAACAGTTTCTTTGGTTGATTCTTCAGTGAATCCTTTGGAAAATGTCCTCCTGACCCCCTCTAACTGCTACTCCTGAAATGGGAGTGATGAAAACTCTTCTTCCAGCTATGGCTCCTGTTCCAGCCCCCACTGTTATAAAAGTCTACTAGGAGTTCAATAGGTAAACTTCAGGAAAGTGATGCTTCCTCTGGAAAAATACTCCAAGCAGGTGGTGTGTTGAATACCAAAATGAGAGCAGCCAGAGATGAGATTAGGGGAGAGCCAAAGACAGCCCATGGAATATTACACAAACAGAAAGGCCACCATCTATTGAAGACTTACTACATCTCAGGCAGTCTATTTAGATTTTGACCCATGATCCATCCACTTCTTACAAAACACCATGAAAAAAGTGAACAACAGATTTTAAATAAGGGAGTTACTAATCAGATTTTTACTTGTTACACAAAACCGGGTGGTCTTTCTAAAATATAAGCCTGATCATATTATGTCCTTGTCTGGAACACTATGCTCAAGATAAAAACCCAGACTTCTTGTAATCACGTGGAAATGCATGATCTAGTCACTCCGACACCTAAAACAACCTCATGTATGATAGCTAAGTCTACTCCTAAATTTATTAAAAGGATTGAAGGAATAAGTTACCCTAAGTGATCAATAAAATTTTAGCTCTTATTATGATTAACTTGCCTTGTTCTTCTTGACTCCAGTCCTGTGCTGATGTTATTCCCTCTGTCCAGAATGCTCTTCACCCACCCCCATTCCATCCCACCTGCCTAATTCCTGCTTGTCCGTTAAGTCTTAGACTAGAGTACTCCCTGGTGCCTGCACTGAGCTCTGAAGACCATGCTGAGTATGTTTCTTATGAACTTAGTGTGCTCGCCTCTATAGTAATATTTACAAGAGTGATTATAATTACTTATCTTCCTCCCACAAGATAGTATAAGCTTTGTAAGAAAAGAGCTGGAATGACGTTGACCATTTTTCTGCATCCAGGTCATCTCCCGGCATGTAATATACATCTAAGAAATGTTTGTTGGTTCGTAGATAAGTTCATTTGTGTCATATTTTAGATTCTATGTATAAGTGATATCATATGGTATTTGTCTTTCTCTTTCTGACTTACTTAGTATGATAATCTCTAGGTCCATCCCTATTGCTGTAAATGGCATTATTTCATTCTTTTTTGTGGCTGAGTAGTATTCCATTGTGTATATATATGTATACTACATCTTCTTTATCCATTCAACAGATTCACAGACATAAAGAACAGACTCGTGGTTGCCAAGGAGGAGGTGGGGTGGAAGAGGAATGGATTGGGAGTGTGGGATTAGCAGATGCAAACTATTACATATAGAATGGATAAACAACAAGGTCCTATTGTACAGCACAGAGAACTACATTCAATATCCTGTAATAAACCATAATGAAAAAGAAAAACAAGGTTTGTTGAATGAAAAGTTCATAGATACATATGTATTTAACAAATCTTGGCCCTGCCACTTACTTGCAATATCATCTTGAAAAAAGTTTCTTTAATTTTTTTCCCAAGCCTCTGTTTCACTACAATAAAACGAGCATAAATAATATCACTTTTAAACTTGTTGTAATGATTCAAGACAATGTATGGGCAGAATATATATGTGTTCAGTTTATATTAGTTCCCTCTCTTTCCTGTTCATCTCTCCCCTACCGAGCACTAGGGACAAGATGTTGCCTATATTAAGTACCTAACAAGTTGTCTGGCACCTGGTTGATGTTTACTAAATGCCAGTTTCCTTCCTTGTGAACGAAGGGCGATTCATAACACCAGAGTATTGCTGACTACCTAGTGAGTCTTTAACTCAAGAGTATTCAAGGTAAACTGGCCCAAACATTTATATCAAGTTTATCTAAATAAAAGTTGGGAGGCATGTTTTACAGCTAAGCCTCAGACATTCTGTATTTATAAAAGTAATTGTGTTTACATATCTTTAATTTTTATTCACGAAGAGAGAGTAGCTATCTGCTTTGTAACAAAGCTCATCAGAAACATCCACCAGCTTTAGCCAATGTATTTTCACTGCATTCAGAGTAGGCAGTGCCTGCTTCCTACTCTATTTTAGCTGGTAAATGATGTGTTGAACCTAATTACAGTACTTGGCCCAAAGCACAGGATGTTTCTCTTGGTTACCTTTTAATTATCTTGCCAGTTACCTTTTAATTATGAATCTGCACTGGCATACAAAGCACTGCTCCTACACCTTTACCCCTGCTTACACATGGACACTGCAGTTCCCCAAATGCTATAGCTACTTTTCAGCTCTGACTTCATGTATCACCTGAAGCAGTGGTGTGCTGATAAGTGGGCTGGAGAGGGGTGGGGAAGAGTGTATTTGTAGCATTTGCTACCTTTTGTGGTGTAAATATTTCCACTTTTACCACTTTCAAGCAACCAACATGGTATCAATGCATGCAGAGCTGAGAAGAGATGATCAGTAATATCCATAAACGACGCTTCCATCATACAGATGCAGTAACTTCAGCCACCTCATGAGCATATACAATAGTAAAGTTAATAAAATAAAATATTCAAATGATGAGTTTGGGGTATCTATTAATTTTCTTTTTCACTTGCATTATTTAACTGTAGGTTTATATCATCTACTATTTAATAATGGCTGTGTTTAACAACCAGATGGAGAAATTACTGAAAAGTTCACAATTGGATCTCAGCTACAGCAAAGAGCTGCCTAGAATTATGCCCTACACAGTAAGTCCATAGTAATTACTGATGAATGGTTTGCTGAGAGCAGTGGGGAAAATATACAGCAGGTTGGTTCTATTTTCTTTCCTCTAATATGTGATACAGATCAAATAAAACCAAGAAATATGCCTGAAGACTACCCAAAAGGTATACTTAGTGCTGCTACAGAGGGGAAGAGACTGAGATGCTCTCTAATTTAACTAAAGTTTTTGACACGAAAAAGAAACCAATCTGACATACAACTGCTAAGGATGTTGCAGGTATGGCTCACAGAGGAGGCTCAAAACTTAATAGGAATGTCAGGTTTATGAAATAAGATTATGAAAGTAGTCCTGAATAGGACTCAGACACACCCTTTATCTTTACCTGAAAGAGAGCATCTGCAAATGCCTAAAATAGAGTCATTAAAAGTCATCCACCAAATCACACCATACATTACAGTTTTTATTTAAATGTATAAGAATATATTTGGGGGGAATAAGTTTTTTTAAAATACATCTTTATTGAAGTATAATTGCTTCACAATGCTGTGTTAGTTTCTGCTGTATAACAAAGTGAATCAGCCATATGCATACATATATCCCCATATTCCCTCCCTCTTGAGCGTCCCTCCCACCTTCCCCATCCCATCCCTCTAGGTCTTTGCAAAGCACTGAGCTGAACTCCCTATGCTATGCTGCTGCTTCCCACTAGCTATTTTACATTTGGTAGTGTATATATGTCAATGCTACTCTCACTTTGCTTCAGCTTCCCCCTCTCCGCCGTGTCCTCAAGTCCATTCTCTATGTCTACGTCTTTATTCCTGCCCTGCCACTAGGTTCATCAGTACCTTTTTTTTTT
Organism: Balaenoptera ricei; assembly: GCF_028023285.1. Taxonomy (NCBI): domain Eukaryota; kingdom Metazoa; phylum Chordata; class Mammalia; order Artiodactyla; family Balaenopteridae; genus Balaenoptera; species Balaenoptera ricei. Next base: position 92,896,315 of record NC_082651.1, read on the forward strand.
TTTTTTTTTAGATTCCATATACATATGCTTTAGCATACGGTATTTATTTTTCTCTTTCTGACTTACTTCACTCTGTATGACACATTCTAAGTCCATCCACCTCACTACAAATAACTCAATTTCGTTTCTTTTTATGGTTGAGTAATATTCCATTGTACATATGTGACACACTTTCTTTATCCATTCATCTGTCAATGGACACTTAGGTTGCTTCCATGTCCTGGCTATTGTAAATAGAGCTGCAATGAACATTGTGGTACATGTCTCTTTTTGAATTATGGTTTTCTCAGGGTATATGCCCAGTAGTGGGATTGCTGGGTCATACGGTAGTTCTATTTTTAGCTTTTTAAGGAACCTCCATACTGTTCTCCATAGTGGCTGTATCAATTTACATTCCCACCAACAGTGCAGGAGGGTCACCTTTTCACCACACCCTTTCCAGCATTTATTATTTCTAGATTTTCTGATAATGGCCATTCTGACTGGTGTGAGGTGATACCTCATTGTAGTTTTGATTTGCATTTCTCTAATAATTAGTGATGTTGAGCATCTTATCATGTGCCTCTTGGCCATCTGTATGTCTTCTTTGGTGAAATATCTACTTAGGTCTTCTGTCCATTTTTTAATTGGGTAGTTTGTTTTTTTCATATTGAGCCCCATGAGCTGTTTGTATATTTTGGAGATTAATCCTTTGTCCATTGTTTCATTTGCAAATATTTTCTCCTATTCTGAGGGTTGTCTTTTCATCTTGTTTATGGTTTCCTTTGCTGTGCAAAAGCTTTTAAGTTTAATTAGGTCCCATTTGTTTATTTTTGTTTTTATTTTCATTACTGTAGGAGGTATATCAAAAAAGATCTTGCTATGGTTTATGTCAAAGAGCGTTTTTCCTATGTTTTTCTCTAGGAGTTTTATAGTGTCTGGTTTTACATTTAGGTCTTTAATTCATCTGGAGTTTATTTTTGTATATGGTGTTAGGTAGTGTTCTAATCCTAGCAAGCAGAATCCAACAATATATTAAAAGGATCATACACCATGATCAAGTGGGATTTATCCCAGGGATGCAAGGATTCTTCAATATATGCAGATCAATCAATGTGATACACCATAATAACAAATCAAGGAATAAAAACCATATGTTCATCTCAATAGATGCAGAAAAAGCTTTTGACAAAATTCAACACCCATTTATGATAAAAACTCTCCAGAAAGTGGGCATAGAGGGAACATACCTCAACATAATAAAGGCCATATGTGACAAACCCATAGCAAACATCATTCTCAATGGTGAAAAACTGAAAGCATTTCCACTGAGATCAGGAACAAGACAAGGATGTCCACTCTAGCCACTCTTATTCAACATAGTTTTGGAAGTCTTAGCCATGGCAATCAGAGAAGAAAAAGAAATAAAAGGAATACAAATTAGAAAAGAAGAAGTAAAACTGTCACTGTTTGCAGATGACATGATACTATACATAGAAAATCCTAAAGATGCCACCAGAAAATAACTAGAACTAATCAATGAATCTGGTAAGGTTGCAGGATACAAAATTAATGCACAGAAATCTCTGGCATTCCTATACACTAACAACAAAAAATCAGAAAGAGAAATTAAGGAAACAATCCCATTTACCATCACAACATAAAGAATAAAATACCTAGGAATAAACCTACCTAAGGAGGTGAAAGACTTGTCCTCAGAAAACTATAAAACACTGATGAAAGAAATCAAAGATGACATAAACAGACAGAGAGATATACCATGTTCTTGGATAGGAAGAATCAACATTGTGAAAATAACTATACTACCCAAAGCAATCTACAGATTCAATGCAATCCCTATCAAACTACCAATGGCATTCTTCACCGAATTAGAACAAACAATTTTACAATTCGTATGGAAACATAAAAGACCTCGAGTAGCCAAAGCAATCTTGAGAAAGAAAACTGGAGCTGGAGGAATCAGGCTTCCCATCTTCAAACTATACTGCAAAGCTACAGTAATCAAGACAGTATGGTACTGGCACACAAACAGAAATATAGATCAATGGAACAGGACAGAAATCCCAGAGATAATCCCATGCACATATAGTCACCTAATTTACGATAAAGGAGGCAAGAGCATACAATGAAGAAAAGACAGCCTCTTCAATAAATGGTGCTGGGAAAATGGGAATAAGTTTTGATAAGTTGCATATAACTTAGCAACCTTCTTGTGCCTTTAGACAATAGACATTTTATGTTATTTAAAAATTTCTAAGCTGAGAGAAACTTAAGAGATCACCTAGTTCAACTTCTTCACTTTATCAATATGAAAAGCAAGACCCAGAAAAGGGAAATACTTTGCTGAAGCTCACTCAGAGATGAGCTCCACTCACTGTAAGCAGTCTTTTGACTTATAGGGGTAGACTTATTGGGGTCTTTTGACTAATAGGGGTACCCCTATTGTATACACATCAGACTCAAGGAATCTAAGTGGCTTGTCTAAAATTACATAGATTATAGCCTGAGTCAGGGTTAAGGCTGGAAGTGAGTAGGTTCCTTGTGATTACAAAGTTATCATATCTCTCCTATCCCACTCATGTGAGTTAATGTTGCTATTGAATGAATATCTATTGTTCACCTATCGAGAGCCAGGGATAGGGGGTTGAACAGAAACAGAACCTGCCCTATACCTCATGGTGCCATGTGAGCTTGTAATAGGGTAAGTGCATGCGGTCAGCAAGACCTGGTAAGGCTCCCCCTCCTCTTTGGGACCCCTAATCTGAAAATAAACAGATCCTGTCAGTGAAACAGTAATTGTCAGCATCTCTTCTCCTAAGCAAGCTCCAAATTCAATTGTGTGACCCTTGTAACTAAAGATCATCAGCAGGCCTTGGGACTGAGATGGGGAGAAAACAATGTAATATTCTTCTCCACTAAGGCTCTAACTTCACCATCCAAGGACATATGTCATTGTCAGCCATCAGGCTTCCTCTTTCCCAGAAGAGTCTCCTGGGAATCTCTGCCTTGTGTCCAGCCTTTTAGTAGTCCACTAATCCTCCAGACTCCTTCCCAAGTCTTATCTCAGAAGGTGAGGAGGCAACTTTTCAAACTCTGAAGTGACAATAGACAGAGTATTCTAGATTCAGGGAGAAGAAAATTAAGGAGAAATGATATCAAGCCAGGGCAATCAACCTTGGTCACCCCACTCTCCACAACCCCTTGCTTCTTGCTCCAAGGTATTTGTCAGTCTGATATATTCAAGTAGAAGAATAATTCACTCAAGATACGATGGATGTGCTGCTATAATAAAAATGAGAACATCCACTGAAATCAATGAATGAAATCTTGAATATATGATGAAAAAGAGTACAAAACTCCCAATGAGGTGAAATCTACTGAGTAGAAGACAATAACAAGTAAGAAACAATTCCACACTCTCAATTATTTCAGTTAATAATTACTGTTCATATTCCATGTTTCAGGAAATGTGCTAGGTTAGGAAAACTTTCTCCTCTTCACTGTAACCATGGTTACACTCTACACATTGCCACCCTCTGAAACACATCTACTTTTAGAAGTCAGGAATTCAGACTTCCACTCTCAGAAGACAACCACTATCTTTCAGGCTTGTTTGCTCAACCAGGTCCATGCAGTATATACAGTTCCTTCCCTTCAGATCGTTATGGTCTTATAATAGGATACAGATAGATAAACATAAGTTCTTCAAGATGTAATAGATACAAGGTAGAAGTTCATACAGACTATAGTATGAGCACAAAATTCACACAGAAAAGGAGAACTAGTTCAACCTCAGTTAGTGGGAGGATCAGTGAAGGTGTCATAAAGAAGTTGACTTTGAACCTACAAAGAGTGTTTGATATCCTTTGGAGGGGTAAAAGGTAGAGGGAGACTCTTCCGGGCAGAAGGAGCACCCCAAACACGTGCATCAGAGTATGAGAATAATAATGTACCAAGGGAGATACAAGTAGATTGGCAGGAGCCATCAAATCTCATTAGGCAACAAAAGGACAAGAATTGTGTGGATAAAAAGGAGAGCGCTACCAATGATAATAAGAATTAACAGAGAAAGTATCATACTGGTGGTTATCTTTGAGATGAGTTTTAAAGGAGAAATCTCTTGAATAAAAATCAATAAAGACACTCTAGAGGACAAGAAGAACGTGTATAAAGAAACAAGGGATATGAAAACATATAGTGCAAAGTATGAGCCGTTTGGAGAATGGTGATGAGATTTATGTGTAACTAAGGGTTCTACTTGGGGTTTGGAGTATGAGTGAAACTTGACCCTAGACTTGCAGAAGGGAATAAATTGTGAAGCACCTGGATGTAATGCTAAGGAATCTGGGCACTGACAGTGATCAGAGGATTATAAGCCTCATGGTGATGTACTATTTACAGATTCACTTAAAGACTGTATGTGAGATGGGTATTATCAACATCTGGAGAGGAGAGATAGGAAATATGATTAAGGATATAGTGAAGATGAAGGAGTGTACCCCATCCAAAGAGATGACCTGAGGTTAGGTTGAAGCAGAAGAGAAACTCTAGAAGGGGAAGACAGGGGAACATGGAGTAGTACATAAGGGAAAGACATAAGGAAATATGGAAAAGTACATAACGGAATATGGTAAAGTTATAGGACAACATGGAGAAGAGGGAAGAAAGCTGAGGTTTTTGCAGGTGGGTGTGTTTGAGATTCACACAAAAATAATGCCATGTTTGTTTCTGGAAAGATAATCCATTCAGTAAGTATTTTCTGAACGTTTACTATTTTCAAGTCTATCATCTCACTGTTATATGTACTGAAAATCCTGTTTTAGTTGAATATTAACGGTTTTGTTCCTTTGATCTTTTTTTTCTCTTTGCATTTCCAAAGTAAGAGTTGTCAAAAGGCCCGCATCTCAACATTTGAAGTCAGGGACTAAGACAGAACTCTCTTATCCATTGCGGGTATACTCAGTACCTTAAGGAAGTGTCTTTCACATGGTAACTGGTCAATAGACATTTAATGAATTAATGAACAAGAGGAGAGGAGCAGTTGATGAAACTTGTCCTAAATCCATGTTTTGTTTGCAAAACTCTGAGGGAATGTTTAGTTTGAATTCATGTTCCAACTGAAATTATGGATGCATAATAATTAAATAAAGCATTATTACAAACAAATGTTGTTGTCCACATGGGATAAAAATTCAGGAGCAGAAGTCTCTACCACTGAAAGACCAGATGTTGATGATGAAGGCACCAGAGAAGAACGCAGAGAAGGAAACAATGAGACCCACCCCTCCATCCGTCACTGGGTCGGCTGGGACCTCCTAGATTCCAAGTTTGCATCACAGTTGGCCTTGATCCATAATGAACACCCAAATATGTATTTGATGTAAAAGAAAGAAATACATATTTGAGAAGATTTGGGTGACTGGAAAAAAAATATCTGCCAGGAAGAACAATGCCAAACCTAAGATAGGAGGTTGGGATTAACATATACACACTACTATATATAAAATAGATAATCAACAAGGACCTACTGTACAGCACAGGGAACACTATTTAATACTCTGTAATAACCTACATGGGAAAACAATCTGAAAAAGAATAGATATATATGTATAACTGAATCACTTTGCTGTACACCTGAAACTATAACATTGTAAATCAACTATAATATAAACACAACATTGTAAATCAACTATACTCTAATAGAATATAAAAATTAAAAAAAAGAATAGCTACTATCTCTACCCTCACTTAAAAAAATGAGATGTTCCCCTTGTTCATTTCAAAATTTCCTGACCATGCTAATTATAGCAGTTTGGTGTGCCAAGTTCCACAACTAGTAATCATAACCATTCTCTATATTTGTATAGCAGCTTTGTTTGGATGGAAAAAATATATTTATGAACGTTACCACATTTGTTGTCACTATACCCCGTGGTTATTACACACCATATTGCATCACTTAGAAGTATGGGTGGGCAGGGGGCAGTTATTACTAATGGAATGAAAAAGCAAAAAAGACACTTGAATAAGGATCTCACCACTGATATTTGATAGAAAGGGCATCTGGTCACAAAAACACTCAGTTTCATAAGCAAGAATGTGATTAATCAGAAGCTCTGCATTTTAATTTTCAGGGCACCTCCAAGTACACCAAAATGTTAAACGATCATTTCACTAGGATGTGTTGCATGGATTCAGTAGGTAGGCTCCTGAAATCTTCAGGAAGATTAACTGAAATTTTTGAACTTAAAGTAGCTTCTGTTATAAAAGCATACTTTTACATAAGTTTTTCTCTAAGTATTTAAAAATAAATAACATGTAGAAGTTTCAAGTTTTCCAAAACAACCAGTCATGCATGTTCCCCACATCCACAAAGAGCTCTCTTCAGTCAGATATGTGTGTGTGTGTGTGTATTCCATTCTTGTTTTTATGGAAATAATAAATACGTTCTCTAAGATTAATAATTACTTAAAGGCAATCAGGTTATGAAAGGGATCATCATAGTCTGGTATGTCTCCTTTTAGGCCAGATGAATAGTGCTCTGCCTAAAATGATAACTTTCTTACCACTGCATCTGTGACATTCTCTGTGTTCTTGGATTAAGCATCTATATCATCCATCCTGTTATATCTCCCCCATTCATCACTTCTTAAATCTTTCTCCAACTCCACATGACTATTATAATTAATAACATTGCTGTGTCTCTCTGGTTTAAAATGTGATGATGCTCTGATATTAATTAATTTCCTTCCACAGGATTTGATCCATCTCTTCACTGATTGATTGACTGACTGATCCAACAAAAGTGAGCAGATGCCTATATGCCTGTCACTGAGAAGGGAGAAGATAAATGGGTACTGTCGCTCTTCTCAAGTCTCTTACTGTGGAGCAGAGAAGAGCAGCATGTAAACATAATGGTGCTGCTGCATTACTGGCAATAGAATTAAGTTCAAGTGCTCCCTGATGGTGGTGAATTTCAGGAGATTATGTCTGCCTCTAGGGGAGGACAGTGGAAAGTCTCATCTGAGAAGTGATATTTGAGCTGACCCTTGAAGACCAACTAAGAATTTTCCAGGGGCAGAAGCAATTACCTAGAGTGTTCTGGGAAGGGAGACGTATGCACTAAGGCCCCAAAGTTGAAATTGTGTATCTCAGTCCTGGAACAAGAAAACTTAAGAATAGCCCCCAGTTTCTCCTATGAGATAACTGCTGACAGTGGAAGGACCCCACTGTCCGTGAATCTGTTGTTGGTCCAGGCATTAATTATGTGACCTGGACCTATGAAGGAGAAGCACAATGCACTTAACTGACAGAGAACCATGTAAATCATCTTCAGTGACCATGACAACTATATAGGCCTCCTAAGTGGCTTTTAAGTCTCTATTTATTCTCTGTGACACATAATATATCTTCTGGACATAAGTCCTCTAAGGGATATAACCTGAACCAACTGGCTCGCTTTCTTCAACATCCCTAAAATCTGTGGTTAATTTCAAAAATAGTCAATTCACACTGGCACAGTAAGGCAGAATGCTGAAAAGTCTGCATACATTTATTAAAGCTCCAAAGCAGAAATTAAGCTACATTCTCATGGCATGAATAAGTGGTCATTACAACTACTAAAAAAAGAAAAGGAAGGCAGTGAGGACCATAATACATTGTTGGGATAAAGACATGGCCAGCAGACAGGAAGGGAGTTATAATCTTGAGGGGTAACTGTGGGGTATCTAGGTGTTGGTAATATTCAATGATTTGACCTGTATAGAAGTTTCATGGATGCTCATTTTACAATCCTTAATAAGCTAAATCGTTTTATCGTATGTGCTTTTTTTTTTTTGTATAGTATGTTTCACAATAAAAAATAAATTCTTAGAACAAAATAACCCTATTGTCTTCCCTATCAATGGAATCCTGGGTGAATTTGGCCACTGCCCCTAATATCTGAGCATCGAGAAGCAATGTATGCACAATTAATTATATATCATCTTCCTACATCTTCTCTGCCTTTTGGCACCCCAAAATGATCACCTCTTCTGTGATCAAACCTGCCCTTTAATTCCTTAGCCGGCCCTGTGAATCCTCTACATCGACATGGGATCTGATAGTAAAAGAGAGTATAAACCTCTGGGATCCCCAGATCCCTTCAGGGCCCATCTTCTTGAGGAATGGTACCCACAGAGGTTAAGTTCAGGAGATTCTGCTTGCTTTGTATTTTTACCAAAAGGCTCATGAACTATGGAACCAGTCAGAACTGGGTTTCAGTCAAGTTCCTGCACCATTTTTCAGGAAGCTGACCTTGAGAAAGTAATTTAATTCTTAAAAATTTCAGTTTTTCACCTATAAAGTGGACGTGATAATACCTACTTCTCTGTCTTTTTTTGAATTAAATGAAGCAACGCACACAAAAAGGCTTAGTGTCAGGCTTGAGTAACGCAACTTATTGTCTCCACTCGTAACTGTCAGGGAGGTTCAGGCCATGTAGATGCACTGCTCTATCTCAAATGACTCTGTTACCCTGAGATACCACCCAGCACTTCTGATAAACCCTGGTGCCCAGCCTAGCACTCTGGGACGCTCATACCACTTATATGTCATCCAGATAATGGTTGCCTGTTCCCCTGAATTCCATGTTTTAGTGCCTCCTTCCTTATTTCCAATGCTGCACTCCCCCTTCTTGGCTGGATATCCTGGTGCCAGGTGTGACCAATGCCATCACCTGGACTTGCTAGAAGATTTGGATATCCTGGTGCCAGGTGTGACCAATGCCATCACCTGGACTTGCTAGAAGATTTGGATATCCTGGTGCCAGGTGTGACCAATGCCATCACCTGGACTTGCTAGAAGATTTGGATCCAGTCCCTTTGGATCTCTTCAAGTCAGTTGTTTGGTACACTTAGTAAGACATCTAGGTTCCAGGCCTCACCCTGCAAACCTTATCAGTGCAATTACCTGGAAGAAGCCAAAATGTGTCTTGGAGTGTGTCCCCCTGAGGGCAGATCCTGAGAAATGCCTTTGAGAGCAGTTAGATTGTATGGGAGATGACACTAGGAAACAGTGGAAGAGGAATGGGGAAGAGAGACTGGGAGAGGAAGAAACCCAATCAAAGATTTAGGAGCCAGTTAAAACCATGGGTAATTGAAGTGCAAGTCTTCTGGGGCAGGGTTCCCCAACCCCTAGGGACCAGACCATACTGCAGGAGGGGAGCGCAGGCAAGCAGAGCGAAGCTTCATCTGCTTCTCCCCGTCGCTCACGTTACCACTGAACCATCCCCGCCCTCACGCCCCAGCCATGGAAAAATTGTCTTCCACGAAACCGGTCCCTGGTGCCAAGAAGGTTGGGGATTGCTGTTCCAGGGCATTCTACGAGACCGTATAAAACACAATTCAGACTTACCCAAGAGGTTTAATGCATAAATTTCATGTCCATCATTGGTTGAGGACTTCTTCCAGGGGCATTCACTCTCTGGAACTTCCAGCCTGCCCTGCCCGTGGCTAGAGACAAGCCCCAGGTGTTCCCAATCAGCAGCATTCAGAGGGTAAGAGTGAACGCTCAGGGGGTCTAGGTAGGACTCTCAGTTACACTAGCAGATACTAACTGCTACACTCAGCTATCATGAACATTGCTCCAGAATCTCACAAGAAAGTTTAAAGATCTGTCACATACGAATGCCCCCAATGTTCTTCCAGGAAAAGAATGTTGATTACAGCCTCGTAATGGACTTACCTGATCCAGGCTCGTTTCCTGTACTGTGCTTGGCTAGCCAGAACATGGAACAGAGTATTGACTATTTAACTATTAGGAAAGCATTTTAAGCTCAATAACTGCTAAGGAACTGCTGTAAAGTAAATAACTTGGTGGTGTAAATCGTCTCCATTTATAAAAACGATGGAAGTAAGGAAAACTAAAATGGACGCCATTCACCCTCCGCAAGTATTTGCCTTCTTTCTCCCTTTGTTTTTTTCACCGCACTTAGGAAAGGAATTTCCACACAGCAGCTTTTCCAAGCCATAGTCATCTTTGCAATGTTTTAGGTGCCAGACCGTTTATACAGTATATTACAAGAACCTGGTAATAGAGAGAGCGTTATCCCTGTCGTAAACAAGACAGAAAATTTAAATGATTTCCTTCCTGACAAGTAAATAGTAAAACCCAGGACTCACAAACAACTTGTTCTTTCTTTTTTAACTTTTAAATACCTGTCCTTTCGCCACACTGCCTCCAGGGATTGTGTCCAGAAGTCACTTTGCCCCGAAGAAGCTGACAGTTGTCCTGCGTTGCTGCTACCACTCGATTCACGCCGCACTGAAGCTCTGGGGCGAGCTCTGCACAGCTGTGGCCAGTGACCCTCCACTCAGCACTCAGCCCAGCTCATCAGGCAGGTTTCCTCTGGGCATGTGCAGTGGAGACTGTGTCTTTGCCTGGACGTGCGTAACTACAAAGAGCGGCTCCTATGATGCCTTACACCCTTTCCCCACTGAATAAAGGCAGACCAGCCTGGACACTTCAGAGGAGACTTGCAAAACCCTAGGATCCTCTTGTGTCCTTTAGAGGACACAGCACTTGGAGCTGAACAGTTCGTCAGTTCATTGCACCTTTGCAGCCAACGTTCTTCCCTGAGCACTCTTCAGGTCCTGCTGTGGAAGGTGGGGCTGGGAAAAAGACAGTAGTTTGGAGATTGGCCAGGGCCCCAGCATGTGCATTTTCTAAAGTGCCGTCTCCTAACAATGTGTGGCCAGGAGCTCACACGGGCCTCCCTGCTGTCAGCTCTTGGTGACTCAGGCCGGGCCAGGCCTCCTAGGCTCATCAGAACCATGTTCATCCCAGACCAGTGTGGGACAAAGGAGACAGTGTGGGTTTCACAACTTCTCCCCCAGGTTTGGGTAGCACACAAAATGGGAAGGTGAAGACATAATTGAGGTCACTGTAAGATACTCAAATTTTCATTCAAAATATCAAGGTTTGGTGGGATAATCCTGATAAAATGCCTTCTTTCAGGCATCACATCTGACACTTTCCTGGTCTTCAAAGTGTCAGTCCCTTTCAGTGATTTGTACCTGCCCACCCACCTGCTCACTCTCCCCAGAATTATAGATAATCAAGCACTGAAGGTTCCACTTCTATCCCATCTTTTTTTTTTCCTGTCCCCTCTTCTTACCTCTCACCACCATAGCTATACACAGTCTGACCACAAGTGCTGCTTCTAGTTTCATCACATATGAAATCCTGCAATTTACCCCATGCTTTGGTCACTGCTGACATTTTGCCATCTCCCTTTTCTACTTCCATGTCATTGCTCATATGTGTTTCTCAGCTTGGAGTTCTTTCCACCCTCATCTCCGTGTTAGAAATTCAGCCCATCCTTCAGACATATTTTAAATGCCAGCGTTTCTGAGAAAACTTACCAGATCCCCCAAATGAAAGTTGTCACCCCTCCTGACACCCAAGACTAGTCATTTCTGTCTCCCTCATGCCATTTCCCTTTAGCAGTCTTTGTTATGCTGAATAGTTTAATTTGTTTATCTCCTATATTAGAATATATATTTCACCTGGAGAGGAGGCAAATCCGAGCTTAGTGAAATGTGACAGTTGAACAAGATGTTAAAGATCATCCATTTATGTCCTGTTCATTAATAGATGAAAAAATTGAGAACAAGAGAAAGGGCAGAGAGAGACCCAAACCCAGGTATTCCCATTTCATCACTCGCAGTGTTACCTCTCCATACCCCTGTCATGGAAGAGAAGGCACTCAACATACCACTTTGAAAATGTAAGGGATTCCTGAGTGATTAACTAATTCCTTTAAGGAGATATGAATGATAAGAATGTACTCTGTTCTGTACTCATCACCCTTCTCCCAATCAACACATACAACACAAACCAGACCCATTCCATTGCAGTATCTATGGTAAACTTTTTAAATACTAGAGATCATCAAATCATTAATTTAGGACCTAAATGTGCTAGCCACAGTATCTGGTGAATTAGGTTTATTTTCTCACTCACTCCTCATGACAACCCTGCAAGTGGAGTGATCATTCCTGATTTATAGCCAAATAAACAGAAACAGAAAAATTAGGTAAATAAGCAAAGATCGACTTCCCCATTCCATGAGACCCATCACTCTTCCATCCACTCTCTTCATGAAAGCTGGCTTGTTTCACAGAACTGAGTATAGAAGGGATGCTAAAGAGAGCAAGTGAACTCTCAGATATTTGTTGAAATAATAAGTTGAACCAGAGCTTCTGTGTGGTCTAGGTACACAGTGACCATTTGGAGAACATTAGGCACTGCTTTCCCCTCCAGTTTGGGAAGAGCAACATGAAAATCTGCAAGAGGACCATTCTGACAAGCTAGAGAGGATGGCATCCTGCCTATAAATGTAAATGTGGCTATTCCAGAGAAGCTGGAGCAAATCAGCAGTTAGTAAAATAAAGGGCATTTGGGAATGTTGAAATGAGCCTTGCTTTGCTTTGAATGTCATCATTACGATCAATTGTAGGTCCTTACGCCTGTCTCTTCCCTTCTTGGACTTCTGCGAAGTTATTAACTGTGAAATTGGTTGCTATGGCTTTTCTGAGGGTAGAGAAGTAGTTTGTTTCCTGGGAAAGCTATGATTCACTCCCTCTTTCTACCCTCCTTGTTCTTGCCAGGTTAAGGAGTTTGCACCATTGCTGCTTGGCCTCAAATGGACATTGCATGAAGGGAAGGGAGCATTTTCTACAAAGGAGAAGCTACTGTGCTAGAAAAAAAGATCTCACTAGACTTAGAGTCAAAATGGCACAGAGAGTCTGTAGATAGAAGCTGGATGACTGGCAAGTTGCCTAAACTCTCTGTGTCTCACTTATCTTTAAAATGAGTATCACAATGTTCTTTACAGGATGTTTTGAGGGAAGTGTCCTGTACGTTGTTTCGTACAGTGCTAGCTAATAAAAATATAATACAAGCCACAAAAGGAACTTAAAATTTCTAGTTGCTGAATTTAAAACAACTGAAATTAGTTTTAATAACATATTTTATTTAATGCAATGTAGCAAAATATTATTTCAATGTACAATCATTAGAGACATTATTCTCCATGTCCCAGATCCGTGCATGAGACATATTTATTGTGATTGGTCTGGATTTAGCACATCCTATAATCCCAATGGCATCCCCATCACCCTTGTCTAATATTTCAGACGCTGAGGAGGCTGAAGAACATTTGCCTTCCTGTTTCCGAGAACAGTAATGAGATAAATTAGTCAGGCCTGAGCAATCCCTTGATAGACTTGAGACACAAACCCACAGGTGACTTGTTTTTTTTTAACCTGATGAAAGACAGAATGTGGCAGACATAGAAGGAGAGTGGCATGCCATCCTCTGAAATTTCTGGGGTCTGTGGATGAGGGTCCAGCAGTGTCTAGTAGTGAAAACAGGACCACAGAAATCTACATGGCAGGGCAAAGGAACAAATAAAGGTCACTTTCTTGGTTAAAAGAAAAAAAAATCCCTAGCTTTCCTGATGTAATACAATTTAATGAGGTGTGGAAATTCAGAGCTCTTTGAAATTTTAAAGCAATTACAACACAAATGACTCCAAAGCAAGTTGAACTTGTTATGGGGGGGCCATAAAACACTAAACTTCAGAACGTCAGGAAAGCAGAGTGGTTCTTGGCTGGTATGTCAGAATTGTTGGGAGGTTTGTGGAATTGTCAGCACCTGAATATCCTCAGAGACTCATTTATTTCAGCAAATGCATCATTTCATTTGGGAGTGATTGCTTTTTGTATTTTTATCAAAGAGGGTGGGCACCTGTTTCCATGCGTCCTGCAAAGTTTCTTTCGGAATGGCACACAGTTCAGTGGAGGGGAAAAAGAGAGAATGTAATTTTCTGTTGATAAATTAGGCCAAGATGTCTTATGCAAACACCCATCAGCTGCAAATTTGTGTTTTAACCCCCTCCCCAGAAGAGTTGAAGGTATGCTCAAGTTTGTGAACTAGCACAATAAGATCAGCCTTGTTACTGCACCAATGAGCCTACTTTCTTTACATGTAGGAATGGACTATTATTTCTCATCCACATGTCCAGTGTCTCCCTAGGGTCTGAAACTACCTCCACCTTCAAGCAAATGGGATTTAGGGAGTTCTGGTGCATCACGTCAAAATCAGTACCACTCCCATGACTACCTATTGGAGCTCTGACCTTGTGGCCCATGGCTGGTCATTGTTTACTTCAGAAGTTTGTGTTGACACTACTATATACAAGACAGATAATCAACAAAGACCTACTGTATAGCACAGGAAACTACTCAATGTTCTATGATAACCTAAACGGGAAAGGAATCTGAAAAAGAATAGATATATGTATAACTATAACTGAATCACCTTGCTGTACATCTGAAACGAACACAACATTGTAAATCAACTATACTCCAATATAAAATAAAAATTAAAAAAAAAAAGTTTGTATTGAGTGCCTACCCCATGCCAGACACTCCTCTGGGCATTGAAGCTGGAGCAGTGAAGAAGGCAACTGAGGCTTTGGCTCCCAAGGAACATACACTCCAGGGGAGAGAAGACAAACAGGAAACAACGAGGATTGGGGACCCCTGGCTCTCTCATGAGACCAAATCATTTTTCAGTGACCTTTCAATTTACAGATACTTGCTGAACATTGATTCTGTGTCAGGCACTGGGGAGTGGAGTGGCAGTGCCCTAGAGGAACACAAGGTCTGGGGAATGCATTTACAAATTAAGGTGATTTGTTTAAACAAAAGGAAGGGAGCTTCAGTTTTCTGGGGCCATTCAGCAGACTTTGCAAAAGTGGGTAATGAAGAAGTTCACAGGGCGCAAATGAGACATAACCGGAACTTTAAGAGAACAGTCTGCAGAGATGGCGATGTTCTGGTAACAAGATCTCTAACTGATTTCCTGTGTCTGAGGGTCCCTTTAACGCCCAGACCATAAAGCCTGGAGCCTCCCTCCTCTTTCCCATTTACACACCAAAACCACCTCCTTAGGAACCAAGTCTTGAATCCTCACCTTGGACCCGGCTACCTGCCGAATGACTGCCCTGAAGTTTCCTGTTCCACCTCCCACGTCTTGCAGGCTGTGCAGAGGGTGTTCCACACCCACATGTTGGGGCACCACCATAATCCCCGAGAGGCCTCCCAGACAATGCATTGCACTTGAGTTACCACTTGCTTTCTCTTATCCTCTGACTCTAAGAACACAGTCTCCAGTAAGCCCTTTCCCCTTCTCTGGTCCGCACCAGGGCAGAGGTTAGTCCAGATTCAGTGGTGCGCTGGTAAATGCTGAACAGCAGCTCTCCAGGAAAAGACGGTGTCTCAATTTGTAACATTTGCAGGGTTTGTGTGTAGAAACTCCATCATGGCCTATTTCAAGTGACCACAACAGAGTTGGGAAGAGAGAAACACATTCAGGGCGTTCAGCCCTGAGCAGCAAACCTCAGCACCGCAGAAATCTGCCCTGGTACACACACTGCAGTTAACCTCGTTTGACCTTTACGTATCAAGTCTTGTTTTGGATGTCTCAGTTGTCCTGTTGGTGTAAATGTTCTCTTATCAGTGAGACCATCCGTAACCAGCCAGTGTAACAGTTGTGCTCAGTCACACACTTCCTCCTCCTTTACTCTCTTTCTACTTAACCTGAGTTATTCTGCTTTATAGTTCTCTTGCCACCTGACATAGAAGGACTTGAGTGTTTATTGCCTAATTTTTTCCCCACTGGAATGAAAGTACCTATGAGAACAATAGCTGTGATGTCTTCAATTCTTGGAGATGCATCATACCCCATGGTAGGCATTCATTAAATATTTCTTAAATGAATGGTTGAATATATGAATATATATTTTCTATTTATGGTAGAAGCCATGGATCAGGAAATGCTTTCATTAATATACACAAGTATATTCATATCAGTGAAATTTGTAAGATTTATCATTCAGCTTTTATATCAAATAATTTATGCACATTATGAAAGTGCATTTATGTTTTTTTCTGAACTGAAATTTTGGGGATTTTTTCTGTCTTGTTTTCCTTCTAGGCATAGAAGTTCTTATAAATGATCACATGACACTTTGACGTAGCTAATAGGGAATTTAAAGTCATTTATACCGTACCTTTGTACCATAAAGATTTTTATGACATTTATTTGTATTATGTTTGCATTTAGCTTACTTTATTTGTATTATGTTTGCATTTATTTGTGTTATGTTTGCATTTAGCTTACTTTATTTCACCGCCAGTGTTTACCCTTTATTTCAATATCCTATAACATTTAATTTTTATATCATTATATTTCTATATGCCGTCTAAACTTCAAAACCAGGAAGAGGTAGAACACACATACACACATGCCCATACATAAAGATACAGTCTGTAGATAAGTATCACAGTGGCAATAAGTTAAGTGTATATACATATCCTCTTTTATTTGTAATTTATAAATTTTTAAAAATTATGTGAAATGTCAACTAAGAGGACATATAGTCTAAAAATATATCTAACTTTTATAATCAACCAAATAGTTAATTCAGTAGACATGTATAGTGAAAAGAAATGACTGTTTTGAAATGTTTTGACTTTAAGTCAATCACAAAAGTTTTAATAGGACTCTATACTGTCCACTTTTCCACTCCTATAAATATTATCTTATTCTTAACAGTACTATCATAAGTTACTGGCATATCTTCTCTTCTAGTGTGAGTTTCTTAAAGATGGGACCATGTTTTATTCATTGCTATAACCAAATTGTAGCTGCCCCAGTATTCTATTATCTGATACGCACTTATTTTTTTTTATTAATTAATTTATTTATTTATGGCTGTGTTGGGTCTTCGTTTCTGTGTGAGGGCTTTCTCCAGTTCTGGCAAGTGGGGGCCGCTCTTCATCGCGGTGCGCGGGCCTCTCACTATCGCGGCCTCTCTTGTTGCGGAGCACAGGCTCCAGACGCGCAGGCTCAGCAGTTGTGGCTCACGGGCCGAGTTGCTCCGCGGCATGTGGGATCTTCCCAGACCAGGGCTCGAACACGTGTCCCCTGCATTGGCAGGCAGATTCTCAACCACTGCGCCACCAGGGAAGCCCCTGATACGCACTTTTAAATGAATGAACTTCACAAGAAAAGTAGATAATTTCCAAAATTTCCAAGTTATTTTTATAGCCTAACGATTAATGATTTGATTAAATATTTATAAAGTAGATCTTACAAACATAACAATTAAAACATTTTGCCATCAGAAAGTGAAGCGATGGCTCTAATGTAATTCTAACTGTAACCCCCTTTTGTACTCAAACATCAATCTGCTTCAAAGTGTGATTTTTTTTATGAACTCAGGTCAGAAATCTGATGAGTGGGATGGGACTTCATAGAAATTTCTGTATGAACGAGGATATTGTGTGATTATGTTTAGTGGATAAGATATATATATGATAAAATTCTTCAGTAGACATATTTGAATAAGTGTTTATTATTTTATGGAAAGCAAACAAGAAAAAAAGGAGAATTAAATTCAGTGGGTTTTTTTTGTTGTTGCTGTTCATTTGTTTTGTTTTTTGTTTTTTTGGAGAAAGATGTTTTGGCAACCAGTAAAGGACACCTAAATATTCACAAATGATAATTTTAAGGAGTTAAGTTATATCCTCATGACAGTTATGGATGGAATTTTTTGAAAAGCTCTGTTGAAAGAAGGAACAGAGATCATATAGTCCAAGTCAAAATCTTATGCACATTGACTTTCAATATTTCCAGTGAATCATGTATAAACCTGTTACAATTTCTAATGAAATGTATGCCAGATTAAAAGAATCTTCTGCCAATTTTTGTTCTTTCAATATTATAAGAAGAAGAAAGAGAAGCATATTGAAAATGTGTAGATTTCTCACTCAACAATGTTTCTTTTCCTATGCACGTCAGTTTTTGGAAATGTAGAAATTCTATTTCATGATTTATTTATAGATTTTTGCCTCACACACTTTAACACAGTATTACAATTGTTCTAATGAAAGTTTCCATTGTCAGCTTGATTCTTCCAAGAAATAAGTGAATTTCACATAGAGAATAAAAAGAAATAAGGCTGTATCCCATCATCATTTTCTAAGCTTGGATACATAGTTACACTTTTATCCTTTGTTGAATGCTAATCTGAAAACTTAATGGTTTGTGCAATATTAATGTTTTCTAAGGATATTGGTCTCTAGGATATTCTTGACTCTTAACGACATGGGACCGATTCAATTCCTTTTGGCTCATGTCTCCCTACTCTTCTCTCTTTACTTGATTACCTATTTGAGTATCTACCTGACATAGGATCATAAAAGCTAACTATTAAGTAGGAAACTTAGAGGACATTTAGTCAAATGCCATATATTAAGTGCATGCTCTCTGTATGGAATTTTTGGAATTTCAGCTTGTCATAAGAGTTATTGTTAACAACTGTTCTGTTAATAATGAGAGTGAGTTTATTCATGTATTCACTCTTTAACATATAATTACTGAGCACCTATGAACTGCCAGGTACTGAGTTAGGCACTATAGAAGATAAAGAACTAAATTAAATGTGAACCCTGATAGCACACTGCCTCTGTCCAATCTATATTGTAGATGTTTTTCTTCTAGTGAAAACATTTAACTTTTCAAATCTAGTTTTAGTTTCCATCAAACATTAATGTTTCTATACATAAAATCATGTGTAAATATATAGTTATTAAAATGTAGATATATAGATACAGAATTTTACAAAATAGGCACATTCTAGAAATCCCTATAAAAGTCTAAATCTCTATATACATTTTGTAATTCTCCTTAATAGGCAAACTTCTCTACCCTCTTTATTAGATTAAATTGGACCTATTTTTCATCCGTGGATATTTTTCATGAATTGGAGGAATAGAAACAGGGTGGCTTTGGTTTCTATTAATTCACAGTACTCTTTACAACGAAAGCTAATTGTTTTAACTTGCATTTACACACTGCTTTCATATGACACCTTTATACAAAGGATCAGTGCTTATGTATATAACACTATTCCTCTGAGAACACTGAGTCTTCATACCCACAGTATCATTTAACTTATAAAGGTTGCGGATCTATTACCCTAATTTTAGAGAGAAGGAAAACAGAAATAGAGACAGGTGAAGTGATTTGCTGTAGGTTAACTAGTAAGCAACATATCCAGGTATAAAAGAGTCTCAACTCCTACTAAGTACACTAGATACTTAATTATTTGCCAAAGGGACGATGATCTAGAATGCTTTTATCTGTTAATCAGATGCCTTTTGAAACTGGAAGACTAAGCTCTCTCTCTTTTTTTTTTTCTCAAAAAAGGGGCCTTCATTCCTTAGTATAAATTGGGAGAAAAATTAATCATGACAATTATATGAAATATTTATATATA
Source organism: Balaenoptera ricei (assembly GCF_028023285.1). Classification (NCBI taxonomy): domain Eukaryota; kingdom Metazoa; phylum Chordata; class Mammalia; order Artiodactyla; family Balaenopteridae; genus Balaenoptera; species Balaenoptera ricei. The sequence continues at coordinate 92,915,708 of NC_082651.1, forward strand.
TATGTATGAATCTATATGTATAAGATTCTTTTTTAATTCGATATAGTCTTAAGGAAAGATTCTCTTTTTCTCAAGTTGGACTTCTCTTAAAATTTTTCCCTTTAAAATATTTCCTCATATCATTACCAGGGGACTTCCATTAAAGTTCAAATTAATTTAATTCCAATTAATATTTTTTTGACTCAAGGGTTATTTAAAAATATGCTTTTTATTTTCAAACATTGAATTATAGTCTAAAGCTTTAGCATAATTTTATTATGTTCAAAGAATATGCTACATAATATTTTAGTTCTCTGAAATCCATATTTCAAGTTGAATGTACTATTGTCTCACCACCATTTGTTAAAATAACTATTCTTTCTACAATGAACTACCTCAGCAACATTTTTGAAAATCAGCAGTCTGAATATGCATAGATTTATTTCTGCGTTCTATTTTCCAGTTCCATTAGTCTATATACTAATAATTATGTCAATACTGAATAATTATAATGTCTTAAAATCAGGTAGTATGAGTCCTCCAATTTTATTCGTCTTAAAAAATCTGTTGGTTCATCAAAGCCTGTTACTTATCCATATCAATTTCTACAAAGAAGCCTGCTAAAATTTTGATTGTGTACATATTGAATCTAAAGGTCAATTTAGGGAGAGTTGACCTCACCAATATTGGGTCTTCTGATCCAAGGACTTGGTATATTGATAATTTTATTAAGGTGTGTCAGCATTTTTTGTAGTTTTCATTATATATAACATAAACACACCTTGTTTAATGTATTCTTGTTTTTTATTCTTTTTGTACTATTTATTGGATTTAATTCTTTTTAATTTTTTTCTTTGTTAATATATAGAAATATAATTGACTTTTGTAATTATGTCTTTAATCCATGGGTGGCTTAAGAGTATGCTGTTTATTTTCTAAGTATTTGGGAATTTTCCAGATATCTTTCCAATACTGATTTCTAGTTTAACTCCTTTTTTTTTCAGAGAACATAGCATATGATTGCAATCATTTTAAAATTTATTAAAACATATTTTGTAGTTTAGCATATATAAAAAATAAAGTAATTGAAAAAGATTCTTCTGATTAAGATGACATCATAATGATGATGAGTTAAACTAACAAAGAAGATATATAAACACTAAAATATATGCTCCTAATAGCATGGCCTAAACTATGAAAAATAAAATAGAATGATATACAGGTAAATATATAATCATAGGAGAGATTTTAATATAGATTTTGGTAAGTGATAGAACAATATGCCATAAAGTTTTTTCAGTCTCTATTTAGGAGCTCTTCTACCTAGCTTGATTGACATACTTCCTATATTGCATAAATTCAGGATAAACCTTTCTCACTGACTTTTAAAATATTGTTTTCTTTGTCTTAAAAGCCCTTCCTAATATTTTTACTTGCCCATTATGGCCAATTAGTTAAAGTGCTATAACCTCTAAAGAGGTTTTTCTACTCTCCTTCCTTCTGAGATTGAATAGCTAATATTTATTAAATGTTTATTCTGTGAAAGACTCTATGCTAATTTCTTTAATTAGTCATCTCTTTTATCTTTACAACAAACTATTAGGTATATTTTGCTCATTTTATTCATGATGAAGTTGAGATTCACGTAGGTTGAATAATTTGCTAAGTTTAAACATTTTCTGTATGACAAAGTGAGATTTACACCCAATAGTTCCTATTCAAAACCCCATATTCTTAAATTCTATCCTAAACTGCAATGTACATTTTCTTATCTCTGTTGGTGTGAACCACTTTAATAGCGTGCACCCGAGTCTAATTCGATTTCTTGTTGTATGTAACAATTGACCTGGATATTAGACACGTCCCCTTTGAGAAAGGCCAAATGCTAGAAGCACGTTTTCTAGAAGCAAGAACAAATACTTGTAATATTTATAATTTTCATTCTCTCTATGCAGCTGCATCTATACGTATATGTGTGTGTGTGTGTGTAAATTTCTAAGTGAATTCACTTGAACAAGAATCCCTATATATTGTATTGCCCAAGGTAGAATGCTTTTATGGCTAAATACATGATATTTGATTTTCTGCTTGCCACCGTGGCAGAAGCATCAGTTAAATATCTGCACATGGATGGAGAAATTCAATCTAACATGTAGCATATTTCTTTGAAGGCCTGGTAATTTTATTCTATGGGGAAGGCAGGTATTCTCAGCAGGAGTCAGAAGCTTCCTCACTAAGAATTCCCCTGGGGCTCAATGATGACATTTTGGGATTAGTTTATTCAGACACAAGTTATTAGAAGGTATGGATGGGCAAACTGCTCTTAGCTACATTGATATTGAGCACGTAAGAGATATATTTAGTTATTAAAAACAAAAGAGCTTCCACAAAATAATGAGTTCTTGGTTATAAAGTGTCCTGCGGGGTGGCATAGATGAAAAAAGGAATTAACTAGCAAATTAACTAAATCCTACTTCAAAGCTTTGAATCAAATGAGCGTTTAATAAACATTTTCTTTTTTCAGTAGCAACTCATTGATTTTTTTCTGACTGAGATTAGGGATTCATTTTAAAAGGATAAAAACTAAACCAACAAATAAGAAACCTCTTTTTACTCCTTTTAAGTTATTATATAAACTATGCAGCAAAAACCATATTGGAAATCCAAACAGTGTTAAAAATCAACTAAGATGGGGACATGTGTATGCTTATGGCTGATTCGCTCTGTTGTGCAACAGAAACTAACACAGAATTGTGAAGCAATAAAGATCCAGTAAAGATCTATTAAAAAAAAAAAGTCAACTACGACTGCCCTATTATGGCAAATAAGTGCATCTGTTACCTTTTTCTCATAATTGCAAAAAGCTTTAAAGAGCAAAGCAAGAATATTTACTATTTATCTTCTTTATATATGTCTACCTTGTGAGAAGAAAACTAAATTATGTCGAACACCAAACTAAAATGTATACAGCCAGACCCCATGCCTGGCAGAGTTACATAGGCAATTCATGTAATTTCCAAACTATAAGTAGACAATGATTATCCCCACTTAGCAGAATAAGACTGAAGCATAGAGCGATGAAATAGTTCCACCAAAGTCTCAAGTGATAAAGCCAGGACTCACATTTCTAAAGCATTACTTGCTTCAATTGCCACATTGCTAATTTTTGCTGGACGTAAAGAAACAAGGTAATTAGCCTTGGAGTTACATAGAGGTCAGAGCTTCATACTCAACTAAGCCGAGATCTTTCCCAGGAGTCCAGTGTTCCACTTGGGAAATAATGAAGCTTCCTAATTGACAGATTAGTTTTCCATTAGATGATAGTTACCTATTATGGTAACTGCCTACCTTAAAGTATCTCTAAATGTTGATCAGCATATTATCATTTCTTTTTATTATTGTTTCTATTCTAAGGAAGGGCGTTGAGTTGTTCCATGTAAAGTTCAACAGCTTTGGAGGGCAGGCTCTAGGATTAGATTTTCTGAGTTTACCCAGGTCTGCTATTTATTCTCTGAAAGTGGGCAAGTTGTACTCTCTCTGTGCCTTGGTTTCTGAACTGAAAACTACAGATTAGAATAGTATCTACCTTATAGTGTTGTTATAGGAATTTAATGGATTTATAAATGAAAAGCTCTCAGAACAATGCTTTTCATATTTTAAGTTGAAAATTGGCTTCCAATTGTGTATTTATAGGTAGTTACAACAGAAATACAATTTAGATAAATGGATACATTGATTTCTTTCAAACTTTTTCCAGAATGTGTAAGATATATGGATAATATTCATATTCAGTTCCAGTTGTAAAGTTAAACATTTCTTTTTCATTGTCAGAAATGTTTGGGAAGACAATCCCATCACTTATAATCCATTTGATATGACTGTAAATCTTAAAGTTTCATCTAGTGCATAGAAATTATCCATTATTTACACATTGTTACTAAATTAGTTAATTGACTATGGCTTGTGATTAAATCTGAGGTGGATATTAAATTATTCATGCTGTAAATAAGTTAATGCTCAGAGATTTTGCTTTCATTTTTGGAATATTTGATTAGTACTCCTTTATTCTGTAACTTACCCATTTTCATTTCTAATGGGCCATCATTTTTCACAGACGGGCACTATGAACCTATAAAAAGCTGGTGTGACTAATTTGAGTTTACCTTGCTTTGTCTTCAAATCTTTTCAGTTATTCTTTGTAAACCTCTGAGCCTGGGCTCTGTTGCTGGGGACAGGGACAGGAGCATGCTTCCCCTAAGTGACACCCCTGCTTTAGAATCTGAACACTCCCTGGGAGGCAGCAGCAGTCCCAGGTGTTCTCAGTTTACTTCTCCAGGTATGGAACTATTGCCTCAGAAGCTGGAACAAGGAGGACTGAGGTCTTAGTATTGTTAGTGGCCCCCTGACCAAGGTAAAGCCTCTGCCTTATGAGTGGGAGCTGGGAGAAAGGAGGGTTTTCCCAACTTTCAGCCACACTTCCTGGAACTTAGCCTTCGCAACAGGTAGCTTGGGGCAGAATAAGAAATAGTTTTGTCTTTCCCTCTCGGAAAGACAGCCCTCCAACTGGGACCTGGGGATAGAGGTAGCCTTGTAGTTTGGCTGTACTGGTTTAAAGTGTCATTTCTACCTCACTGAGTTGGGAGGGGGAGGGAGGGAATGGGTCATGATTCATATGCCACAGTTTCTCACTTTTCTTACTATTCATAATTTCTTGAATAAATAGTTCTTCACATAATGTATACTTTGGGGATCATTTTCAGAGACTTTAATTTTTTTTTAATTGAACTATTTTGCTGGGGAGCAGATCCACACAGATCCTCATGCTGTCTTGTCAGAAGTGAAACTCCCCAATGATCAACAGTCATGTTTTTCACACATTTTTATTCCGTGTCTCATAACACCCTATTTGATACTTCATTTTATGCTGCAGGTATATAATAGTTATTTAGTGAAGAGCAGCTCTTTTATATTCACTTATCTAGAATTGATATACCTGGGGGACAGTTCAGAGTTTATCTCTAGACTTGTCTCTCTCCAATTAATTGCTGCTGTAGTGACTTGACCCCTTGGAACAGGTTTTTTTTTTGGTTTTTTGTTTTTAACCTTGGCAAATGTAGATATTACCTGTCTTCATAGGATTAAGTTAGAATTAAATTAAATAACATATGTGAGAGTGCTTAATAATATCAGTGTAAGATATAATGTTAGGTATTTCAATATAATGAATTTTTTCAATTACTCACATTTTAATTAAGTATTGATATGGCCCCAGATAACTGCTTTAAAATTATATGAACAAAATTACATAATTTTGGCAGGACACTATTTCTGTATTTCTTGATGACATATTTTTAAATATGTAGAAATAAAATAAAGACTAATTCAGAGGAGTGTGGCTAAAAGAGAGATGGTTCTAGGAACCATGTATAGGAAAAGTTCTGGAACTGAAAAGATTTCAAATTTTTGAAAAACAAACATGCAATGTTTTCCCCCCTGTAGACAGAACTTACAGTTGGTGACTTGGATGATGATTTAAGTTGAGTGTCAGAACTTTCTGATGATTAAAAATTCATAGTAATGAATATTGTGTTCTTACTGGTATTAAGATAGAGGATGATGTCTTTTATCAGAAATGCTGTACGAGGGATTCCTGATATTTAGACTTCTGTCAATCATCATATTGGTTTTAAAAACAACTTGAGAAACTTTGTACTAAATGGGTGATTTTAAAACTATGTTCATAGAAACTAAAGAGTCTATAATGTTGGCTAAGAGGCTCACACAGGAGGGCAAACACGGAGGATGACCACTTGGAATGTCATGTTCTTTTTCAATCAAAAGTTTTTAATTCCTATCTGTTTTTTATATGGTGAAATAACATAAGACTCCATGGGGAAAGAAAAAGAAATACACCCTTTAAAGACATTTTGTAAAACAATGTTTAAAGCTTAAGCTTGTAAGCTTCTGACCTAGATGAGTTCTCAAGCCTCTTGGACCTTTAGATTTACTATTCAGTGATGCTTTGAATCAGAAAACAGGTGGATGAGCAGAGCAGGTGTTCAACCTTGGCTCTCCGTACTCTCAATTTGGTCAAAGTTTTACCTAGTTCATTTCCATTTTTTTTAAACCTGACTTATTTTCAACAGCTAGTTCTTTTGATGCTTTTTGCATCCTCTCAAGGGTAGAGCCTCCCAGGAAGAAATTGGTCTTCTCTGAAGAGGATGTCTGGAGTGTTGTTGCCGTAAAAAGACCTCATTCTGAGCTCTTCATCACAAACAAAGAAGAGATCTTAACCCAGCTTCACCTTTCCTAGCAAAAGGACACAAATGCCAGATGCAGTGCACATTTGTCATTCTTCTTCTCAGCTCTTCCTAGGCTGACAGCTGTATAGCATGAAATAAGGGGTGCTTTTCCAGGGTGGCCAGCTAGAAATATAAAAGCCATAAAGAAACAGCACACACTGCACTCATTTCCCATAAAACAGGACCATTTTTACTACTTTTGATTTATAATAGAAATGACAATGCATATATTTCTTCATGTGTGCACAGAATCAAACACAGAGCTTAAAACCCCCTGAACACAGGACCCTACCAATTAAGTCTAAAACTGAATACTTTTCCTTGAGTCTAAGAACTTGGAAAAACACTCCCAAGGGGCTCTTGCTTTGTCTTTCTTTCTCTTTTTCTCTTACACACAAACTTACAAAAATTTTTACCAAATTAATAACCACAGCTTAGAATCCATTATGTCATTATCTCTGTAACACACATCTTACATCTAAAATTATTTCCCATGAAGGTAAATTAAAATATTTCAAGGGTTTTTCTGGCACTTGAAAATATTTTCAATATCTTTCAATAAACTATAACAGAAAAGAAAAAAAAATTTCAGAGTACTGGGTCACATGTCTTAATTTTAGTATAATACTTCAGGGTAGTATTTATTTTCTTTCTTTTTCTTTGTAATCTTATGAATAAAAAGATCCTTTTGCCCAGAATGGTCCTTTTAATCAGATAAGTGGAAATAGACGCAGACATACATTTTTACATACCATTTCATGGCATATACAAAATATATCCAGGGATCTCAGATCAGAGACCCTTTTTTTAGAAGCTAAGAAAGGGATAAATGTGTATCCAGCACTACATTAATACCATATGCCACTTCATATGTAGCATATCATAGAAGCTCCAATATATTTTAGAAATGAGAACTTTGAGACTCAATGGAATAATTAATCCTGTCACACAGTGAGAACATAGCCCAGTTGGGACTCAACTAATACCTTCTTCCTTCACATTTTTTTCCATTTCACCATCGCCAATGCTAATCAAGAAATGGTATAAGACTAGTCCAGAATTCATGCTTCTTCTCCAGGAAGCAGTTAAATGTCATGATAAAGCACCTGCCCCGCCGGTTAGTCATTGGATGAACTTGGTAGGTTTAAATTCTCTGTGCCTCATCATCCTCATCTGTGAAATGGGGATGAACACACTAACTGTGGCATGTGGCCATTGTGAACAGTAAATGATTTCCTCTAGGTAAAGAGCTTAGAACATAGAATGTTCATACAACATAGAATTTTCATAACATGGAACATGAAAGTCTCCCAGGATAGTCTAATAACCATTATTATTTCTCTTATTCTGATATCTTGGTTCCTTTACCTCTTACTCTGTGATTGTATGGCTAATATTTTTTTCCCCAGAAATTACTTTCTTTTTCTTTTTCTCTTCTCTTTCAGGTAACTGTTCTGGTGTTTCTATAAAAAGACAATGCAAATATGTTAGCAAATAAGTTTAAAACGAGCCAAGGGAAATTGACTATGTTAGCCTATTTTCCTGTCACTGAAGATTTAATTCTCCTGTTAGACAAAGCATAGCTGATGTGGCAGCTCCTGGAGTACTGGTAGGCAGAGCTGGTGCATCCATGGTAAATTCAGCGGTTCCTGACTCATTTCTGCAGGATTTAACTCTTTGTTTTCTGGTGGCATTATTATAAAGCAAGATTTTAAAAACCGATTACCTTCTGTCACTTGTGTCATATATTTATAGCCTGTATTTATTGCCTGGATGTCACTCTCAAGTTACAAACCTGTGTATTCACCCACTGGACCACCAGGGAATTCCCTTGACCTCTCTGTTAGTTACTTCATGGATTTCTAAGAGGCAACTCAAACTCAGTATGACCTAATTGTGTTTCTTTTTCTTTTCTCCAAAGCCCTTCTGCCCATTATGCAAACTTGATCTCCATTTGAAGATTTGCCCCATGTCTAGGCACAATGGCAGAAATCTTGCAGTCATCCTGATTCATCTGTGGTTTTCAAATTAAAAAAAAAAAAAAGTTGAATATTGCAACAGATTTTTAATTAGTCTCCCCAAACCTGCTCTCTCTCTCTTTCTCAATTCCAAACTCTCCATTACCACAAGCATGATATTCCTGATGTGTAAATCTCACTGTGCCTTCTAAACCACTGCCCCTTCTAATAACCATCCTTTCTAAAGAGACATCCATAGATATGTCTTGCCTGTTAGGAAAATAGACTCATCGTGGCGCTTAAAACTCTTTATTCTGACTTCTGTTTTCTAACCTCATTTCCCTCTCTGTTCCCACTTTCTTCTCACCAAAACATGCCCAATATACCAGTATATAGAAATATTGACATTTCTAAAGCATACCATCAAGCACTTTCAGTCTCAGAAGCAGTTTCCTTCAGCTAAAACACCTGGTTTCCATTTCTCTCCCTGTTTAGCTCTTTCTGATCATTGAAGACTTGATCAGTACCACCTCACTTGTGCAGCCTCTTGACACCTTAGGCTGAGTTAGGAACCCATAGATCCTCGTGAATACCTTGTGCGTGCCTCTATAGTAACTTGTGTGCCTCAATTTCCCTACGTCTAGCTAGGAATGATCACGCTACTAACCACAAAGAGTTGTTGGAAGAATTAAAGGAGGTGTAATGGCTACTTTTATGTGTTAACTGGGCTAGGCTATGGTGTCCAGTTGATCGGTCAAACACCAGCACAGATGTTGCTGTGAAAGCATATTTTTAGATGCGAAAAACATTTAAATCAGTAGGCTTTGAGTAAAGCATATTACCTTCAGTGATGCGGGTAAACCTCATCCAATAAAAGACTGAGGTCCTCAAAGAGGAAGGAATTCTGTTTTCAGACTGTTCCTGCTAGAATGCCCAGGCTTCCGGCCAGCCCAGTATATTTCAAACTTGCCAACCAACATAATCATATGAGCCAATTCCTTAAAATCTATTATCTATCTGCCCACACACACACACGCTATTGGTCCTGGTTCTCTGAGGAACCCTAATACAGGAGATAGCATATTTTGTGCTTAAAGTAGTACCTTACAGTAGTACCTGCAAGTTACGTATTACTTAAATAAATTCTGTTAATCACCCAATACAAAAATTAATCCAACTGTGGCTGCCGTTTGGTTGAATCAGAATGATGAGCTGACAAGAGTTCTCTCTGCTTAGGAGGCTCTTCCACCTCTCCATTCCTCTCCGTAATGTCCATCTTTCAGGCACATCTCTGTAATCCTTGGAACATGTTTTCAAATCCAATGGATTCAAACTTTAGACTATAATTTAAGTTTCCTTTTTTTTTTTTTTACCTGCAACATAATAAGCACATCACTAGATAATACCGGTGGTGTCTTTGTACAAGAAAGACCCAAGTATTGGTCCTCAGATTTGGGCTCAATTCTGTGATGCACTTAAAGCATTGGGACCACTGACCACTTCATACTAACATAGTTTTCCCCAGATAGTGTCTGCCAGGACAAGACTTGTAGTGATGAATTTAGTTAACTGAGAACATATTAAAATCAAATTGGGAGTCAAGAGGTGGGTGAGTCCTGTTTACTCCCTAGATTTTATAGTAGTTTGTAATCATCAGTGGAGCATATTTTAAAAAAGAACTAGTCCAATCAGAGACCCACCTAATCATAATCTCTGGATGTTAGACATATATACTTATTTATTTATTTACAGGCAATTCTAAAATACATACCTAGTTAAAAAAATCTAGCCATCTTATTGGATGTAGCTTGTTTTTCTTGGTGACTAGAAAGAAGGTGGTAAAACAATTTGCATGTGACCCATTCTCTTCTTTTGACCTTTTCTCCAGGTCAGTGCTTACCTGGAGTAGGTAAAGAAAAAAAAGGCAGATGACCTCATCTAGTCTCCTTGTCAATAGACGTTCAGATATATAGACTAATAGTATTTACTTGGGGAAAGAGGCTTTACTAATAAAAGTGCTTAGCAGGATCTTCCCAGGATTACTACTTGTGAACACACTTAGAGTCGATGAGGCTTGGCTCCCGGGAGAACGTCACGTACGTGATACCACTCTCTGGAGTATAAAATGAAGATGTTTAATAACTTAGATGCTCTTCACTTGGAGAATAACCTTTAATCCTCACTTGGAGATCCCATCTCTTATCCTAAACCAGAGAGTACAGGTCTGATGCAGGGAGACAGATCTGGGAAGCTACCTTGATATTCCAGCCTCCCTCTGCTCTGCCTTAGTCTCTTTATTGCCTGTATCCTTGGGATTATTAATAAAGTTTGATACTAGATAAGATCGCTGATGTGTTTGAGCCTGACTCGACAACCCTGTCATTTTGTTAACTCTGATACCAGTGAGTATTTTGGGCATTTTGGTTTGCCAGCTTAAAGAGCTGCACTGGAGATGGGAAAATGGACAATATTTAATTTTGTCCTAATAGCAATAGATTATAAACACTAGCACCTAAATAGGTAAAAGAAGTCAAAGGAATAATTAGCCTGGGAATATTAGACCATATTATTCCCTGCCTTCTTATGTCACAACATATTTTTATATATCAAAAGGGAATAACATGTAGGGGCACAAATTTGTTAATCTCTTTCTCATGAGATTAACACTATAGACATCTGTGGTGATGATAGTTTTGTTTTTAAAAACATGCCTAGCTCCAGTGGAATATGCGCTTAACTTTATGTCCTACATTCCTGGAACAGCTACTCTGCTAATCCTGAGGAGAGACACTATCTCAGAAATCCAAGGCAATGACCCTGAGGCTCATGCCAATCCATGTGAACAACATAAATGATTTGGTGCCTGTTTCCAAATTAGCTAAGTCACATCTGCTCATGATCACTTCTATTTCATAATAGGTCTGCAGAGATGCCATGAAATAGTCTATCAAGAACTCTCACAAGTCTTCTCTGAGTCCTAATGAAACTTCTAAACTTCCCACACTTACAAATGGAAGCAAGGAAATTCCTGCCTTTGGGTTGGGTGAACTAGATACACCACTTATCTTTCTTCCCTGTGGTAGGGAGTACATTTAAAATATCACTTTTCTTTCACATTATATTTATTTATTTATTTATTGTGTGGTAAGAACAGTTAACATGGAATCTACCATCTTAACAAATTTTTAAGTGTGCAATACACTATTGCTAACTAGAGACACAATGTTGTACAGTGGGTTTCTAGAGCTTATTCCTCTTACTTCACTGAAACTTTTGCTCATGGTTGATCAACTCCACATTTCCCCCTCTCCCAGCCCCACTCTACTCTGTTTCCATAAGTTTCACTATTTAAATACCTCATATAAGTGGAAACATTTGTCCTTCTGTGACTGGCTTATTTCACTTTGTATAATGTCCTCCAGATTCATCCATGTTGTCAAAAGGGCAGAATGTCCTTCTTTATTAGGACTGAGTAATGTTCCATTGTATGTATTTATCACACCTTCTTTACCCATTCATCTGTTGATGGACATTTTGGTTGTTTCCATATCTTGGCTATTGTGAATAATGCTGCAATGAACATGGGAGTGCAGATATCTCTCCAAGATCCAGATTTCAATTCTTTTGTATGTATACCCAGAAGTGGGATTGCTGAATCATATGGTAATTCTCTTTGGAATTTTTGAGGAGCCTCTGTACTATTTTCCATAACTACTGATTCATTTTGCATTCTACCTACACTATACAAGGATTCCAATTTCTCCACATCCTCGCTAAAACATTTTTCTTTTAATAATAGCCATCCTACAGGTGTAAGATGATAGCTCATTGTCATTTTGATTTGCATTTCCCTCATAATTAATGTTGAATATCTTTTTATATACCTGTTGGTCATTTGTATATCTTCTTTGGAGAAATGTCTATACAAGTCCTTTGCCCGTTTTTGTTTGTTTGTTTGGTAACCAGCTTTACTGTTCTTTTCACTTAATAAAATTGTGGAAGTATTCCCATGTCTTCCCACTGAAATTCTTCTAAAACATTTTTAGATTTTTAATATTCATATGGTATACCATCATGTGACTATTTCATAGGCATACCCCCAATATTGGATATTTAAGTTGTTTCCATTTTTTTGCAAGTAGTTTTATGGTGTTTGCCATTATACTGTTCTAAGTACTTTACATCAAGAATTTTGTGGTTTCAGGTCTTACATTTAAATCTTTAATCCATTTTGCTTGTTTTTGTATATAAGTGAGATAAATATCAAACATAACTCTTTTTCGTGTAGATATCCAGTTTTTTCACCACTATTTATTGAAGAGACTATCTTTTCTGCACTGCATACTCTTGATGATCTAGTGGTAGAGAAAATCATATATTAATACTTTATATATACTTATCTATGTGTACATTTATACACATATGTTTCTATATACAAACACATACACATATATTTTGCTGAATATTTTGCCCACTACTTTTTCTCTCCTTCTCCTTTTCTGCCTGGAATTCTGTTTCATTTGTCTGATTAGAGTCCTTTGACTATTTTTTTCACAAATATGTGTTGTGGATGATATATTCTAAAGTGTTAATACCCAGCAGGAAACTATGGTAAACTTAGATAAATTAAACTTTATCTAAGTCAGTTGTATGCCTTAGAGGAGTTAGGGTTTCCTAATTTATGTCTCATCTCCAGACTGTTCAAACCAGCTGCACTCCTTAAAATGTCTGCTCTGGGCCCAGCATAAAAGCATATGGATCTTGAACTCAGAGACCTCAGAGCTAATTCAGAATATTCAGTGGAGAAGATAACCAAGAATCTGGGGGAAAAGACAGTTAGAACAATGCCACGCAACATGATAGTATTAGATGTAGTTTAATAACCCAGCTCCTTAATGCCCAGTACAATGTTCTTTTCTCTGAATGATTAAACATAATTTTGGGGATCTATTCAGTCTATAGAGTTAGCTTACTATAGATTCACTTGTTATCCTTGGCATTATTTTTCATTTTTTCCCCATTAGAATATGTGGGACAGATTGGGTGTATTTGATGCAATTGGGTTGCATCAATCTCAAACCTGTTTTGATTGACAGTTAAGAAACTTGAATTCTTAGCTCCACTAAAAGTGTTCAGTGATGTGTTTGATGTAAGCTAGTTTTGTCTGCTGTAATGATAAAGTTAGCTTCAAAAAAAAAAAAAATCTAGACACATCCCAAGGCAGTATTTAAACTAGAAAAAAGACCTCCTGCTTTTCAACCTTATAACACTGTTAAGATTCTATACTCCTATTCAGAAGATTTATGTGAGAGCTTGAATTCATTACAGTTTAAAATTTCATGCAATTAAAATTCAACTTCATTACTAATGTCAAAGGAGGAGAGAACATACTGTCTAAGAATATATTATTCACAAAGCAATTCCTTTCCATTGCAAAATGTATAAAAATAAGAATGAGTTTTAAAAAGAATATGTATAGGGACTTCCCAGGCAGTCCAGTGGTTAAGACTCTGCACTTCCAGTGCAGGGGGTGCGGGTTTGATCTTAGGAACTAAGATCCCACATGTTGTGCGGCGTGGCCAAAAAAAAAAAAAAAAACATAGACTATGTACACAGTAGGAAGCAGAGCTTCAGGAGGGACTTTGCCTCCTGGACATCTGATAAGCCTCAGCTTGATGGGTTATTGTGAGGTTTAAATGAACTGCAGTCTATGAAAGAGCTAGTCTAATGCAGTGACCAGCCAGAGTAGATATTGAAAATAGCAATCCTTTTCCATTTCTTTCTCACTTATCTAAAGAACTTCTTTACTTATTCACTGGTACCTCTAATTCTTTTCAGATTGGAAAATATTATTTATAATGTGATTAAATGGATACACGGACATGTAATTCCATAGCCAATTCCCTGTCTTTCTGCAACTATATGGAATATATCTAATATTCAAAAAAACATTCCGATAAGTGAAGTAGATATTATCAGGGTATCAACATTACTGTGATGCTGTATAATCATTCATTTAACACATTTTTCTTTAATTCTTACCATAAGCCAGGCTCTGTGTAAGCTAGCTCCCAGAGGCACATAGAGCTTACAGGCAGGTAGGTAATAGGGATTATTACTGAGCTGATCTTTAAGGATATCGCCCTGTACCATATGCATCCACAATCTTTTTGTTTTTTCTTTTTTCCCATTTCAAACACATGCTACACTGATAAATTATTAGCAGATTTTTCCCAATTAAAACTCAGGTCTTTATGAGATTTTACGTGACCTCTGATAGCTGTGTGGCCAGACTCTTGAGAGGCGTGGGTGAGGACTCCCTGTAGCTCTCCCTGACTCTCTCTCATACACAGAATGCTTTTCTATAACAACTTTACGGGTTACAGGAAATAGCATTACTAAAGGTCCCCAAACATGTTTTTCCCCGTTCAGGTCTACGGTAGTAAGTATGAGAGGCACATTGCCACCATAAAGGGTAACTGATAGAGCCACCACTCTCTCCTAAACTGACCTCTTTTCCCTGAGCCCAGCCATCAGCAACACAGCTCCTCGCCCTGGAAAAAGTAAAGATACAGAGTGTGCGCCTTGATTTGCCATGCTCTGTGGGCAGCACTGAGTGAAGCTTCTGTTAGTTCTACCCTGCCTGCTCAGCGTTTCCTTGGGCTGTAGAAATCCACCATCCACCACAGAACACAAAAGAGCCCCAGATGCCAGTCTTTGCTCTGGGCTTACAGAATCCTGAAGCTCACTCTGTGAGATGAGCCCTGATGGATAAATACTTGTATAAACGATCCAGGAGAGAACCCAATCAATGGATGGATCTCTTCTTATCTCTCATGCATTTGTTTATGTCAACACTGCAGGAGCAGAAGACCCTATAGCTAAAGAGTGTCTTGGTTGTGGATAGGTGAGCTCAGAATTTGGCATACAATTTTTCTTGACCTCAGTTATTTCTTACTTATTGAGTTTTCCCAAGGTTTTTAAATCTCAAATTAAAAAAAAAAAAAAAAAGGAAGAGAAAGAAGGCGAGAAGGATGGGGGGAGAGAGAGAGGGAGAGAAGGGAAAACCAGGGCTGCGTGTCAGACTTTTCAGACTGTCTCTATATCTTTTGGTATCCAAGAGTGATTGCTAAGTCTTTCAAAATGACCCCAGGAGGTCCCATGGCTATTTGAACCCCTAATCTTAGTTTTTACATGAGTGGGCATTCTGGCATTAGTGCTGAAATTACTTTATTATTATTATTATTTATTTATTTATTTTTGGCTGTGTTGGGTCTTCGTTTCTGTGCGAGGGCTTTCTCTAGTTGCTGCAAGGGGGGGCCACTCTTCATCGCGGTGCGCGGGCCTCTCACTATCGCGGCCTCTCTTGTTGCGGAGCACAGGCTCCAGACGCGCAGGCTCAGTAGTTGTGGCGCATGGGCCTAGTTGCTCCGCGGCATGTGGGATCTTCCCAGACCAGGGCTCGAACCCGTGTCCCTTGCATTGGCAGGCAGATTCTCAACCACTGCGCCACCAGGGAAGCCCTGAAATTACTTTTGTTGGTTTGGAAGAATGGATGGATGGATGGAGAGATAGATAGGTAGATAGATAGATGATAGATAGATAGATAGATAGATAGATGATAGATAGATAGGTAGATAGATGATAGATAGATAGATGATAGATAGATAGATAGGAATGATAGATAGATGAAGATGATAGCTTTCTTTGGGGTCTGCCCCCAATGTATAGGAGGATAACTACCTGATGTATTATCAAGGATATAAAATAAAGCTCTGCCTTATCTTCTTTACAGTTCTCTTCCTCACTGACACTGTAATATCTTTAGAAAGGTATAAGCAACAAGGTATAAGCAACAAGGTATAAGCAACAATAATAGCAACACTTACTTAAACATTTTTTGGTAATAGAAACACACACTAAAGTTTAAATACATGTTAGGTACCATGCTTTAAATTTATATTTAACTTAAACCTTACAACAACACTGCAAGGCTATTTTTATTATTTGCATTTTATGGATGAAGAAACTAATGCTGAGAAAGGTCAAGTTCATTGCCAAAATTTAGAATTCAAACATATGTCTGTCTTTCCCCCAACATTATTTTTATTTAATTTTATATCTTTCTCTCATCTACAGCTCAGGTACATGTACACTTTTTGGAGAAGGAAGAAAAAAGCACATATATCATTTGTTATACTGTTCTTTTACTTGACCTACGTGTCTAAAAAGATTCTTCTGCTAATTTCAGAATCTTAAATTTGTGGACTATGGAACCATCAAGGTGAGTTAGCTAAATTATATTACCTAACTCCAACAAAATCATCTCCTCTTCTGAGACCAGGCAGAAGGACACTGGGAGCCAGAGGGAAAGAGAGAAGTACAAATGGGAAGGGAGAAGTTGAAGAAGCAAAGATAAGCTCCTCAAATTTTCCATCAACCAGGCTTTTCCTCTCTTCTCCCTGGCATATAGAAATAAAGGCATTTTGAACTCCCTTTGCTAAACCCATAAATTCCCTCTTTTTCATGACGCACACATGCACAGGGGGCTTGAGTCCAATCTTCACTGCCCACTCTGCACAGCAGCTGGCAGGGCTCTGTGTCCCTCCCCCTTCTGACCTCCAGCAGTGAGGTCTTAAAACCTGAGCTCTTGCAACCCAGCTCTCCCCATCTGCAGTCTATCTGTGTGTCCAGCACAGCTGGCCTCTGCAAGTTGGGCTTATTGCCAGACATCTCCAACTCGCCAAAGCTTCAGAAAGGCAGCTGGGACACCAGAAATTTCCTGGGGATTTCCTGGCTGCTAACTCGGATACTGTATCGTTGTTTGCTGAGTTAAAACTAATAAAGACTGGCAAAGATAAATTAGCAACCCGTCCTGGAGGATCGTGTGTCTCATCCAAACATTTGCCCAACACTGATTCCAAGTAGCATTCAACTTTGTCTCCAACGAGCTAACAGATGTGGGCATTATCAGAGGGAGTTAATATGATATTATGTGCAGAGCTGGGGCTGGATAAGTTTTCTCTCTAAATGATGTTTTAGAGAAACAGCATAGAAAACAGCATTCTACTTTGACATGGCATTCCCTCTGGCTTGAGGGAACACTGAACATATTTCTTTTTTCCTTTTTTTAGGTTCATCTCTTCAGGCCAGATGATGCTCTAGCTTGTGGTTTCCTACAGCATACCTGGAGACCAACAAGTGAGGTGTGATGTTCTGCCATTTCTGGTATGTAGGTTTGGGAAAAGGTATCTGTTCTTGGTATGAGACCCATTACCTATGGCTGACCAGTTACAGCACCATACAGAGTATTCACTGCCCTAAACATTCTCTGTGTTCTGCCTATTCATCTTTCCCCTCCCCGGAACCATACCCCTGGCATCCACTGATGTTTTTACTGTCTCTAAAGTTTCACCTTCTCCAGAATGTCATATGGTTGCAATCATTTAGTATATAGCCTTTTCAGGTTGGCTTCTTTCACTTAGTAATATGCGTTTAATTTCCTTCATATGTTTATGGCTTGAAATCTCATTTCTTTTTAGTGCTGAACAATATTCCACTGTCTGGATGTACTACAGGTTATTTATCCATTTATCTACTGAAGGAAATCTTCATTGCTTCCAAGTTTTGGCACTTATGAATAAATCTGATAAAAACATTCGTGTGCAGGTTTTTATGTGGACATAAGTTTTCAACTCCTTTCGGCAAATATCAAGGAGTGTGATTGCTGGTTCATATCGTAAGAGTATGTTTACTTTTGTGAGAAATGGCCAAACTGTCTTCCAAAGTAGCTGCAAATATATACAATCTTTGTCAATTGTACCCCAATAAAGCTAGAAAATATTATATGTATTTTATGACATAATGCAATCTATCTATGACTTTGGTATCATTACTGAGTCTATTGTATATATGAAGAAAATGAAACTCAGAGATCTTAAGTTATTTTCAAGTTCACTCAGCTCAGTAAGTGATGGAACAGCTGTCAAATCTATTATAATTTGTAATAAAGCAGAGTCGAAGAATGCAGGCTTCTTCAGAAGCAAGTAGATGGCTATTTGAAACCCCTGCTCTGCTGACATGCAGTGACAGCTTCTTGGCAAATCACTTAACGGCACTGAATTTCAGGTGCATCATCAGAGACATGGACACTGAAACTACCTGCCAGGATTAGAGATAGGATAGGTAAAGTGCCCATCACACAGTAGCCAGTAAATAAAAGGAGATCTTACTACTCTTTCTATGACTATCTACTGGGGGTGGGGTAGAGAGATGATTTTTCAATATTTTTTGCCCCATGTTGAGGTTGAGCAAAGTCTAGGATTGGTAGAAATTTAGGTTGGAAATTCAATGGATCTAGTTATAGGAAACTGAGCATCAGGACACACACACACACACAAAAAAAAGCCATGTAGAGTTTGAAGTTCCTTTCTTTGGTGGGTAATTCATTCTGTTGTTTTAGAGGGACCATTAAGGTGCCTCTGTGCCTGAAGGATTGGATTCTCACTCAGGTATGTCCTTTCAGTAACTGTACCTAAATAACCATAATTGTGTACTTACTAAAAATATGGTAAATGGTGAGCACACAAATATTTTCTTGCTTCTGTTAGCCCAACCAAGTCTTTCATAGCTAACTAACTTCTAGCCACTTGGGGTTCAGAAAGATGTATAGCACTGGTATTTCTTTTGATATCTTTTTTATTCCATATAAGGTAGATTGTTAGAATATTATTGATGTATAGTGTGAAAGAAGAAAAGTTCAAGATGTTGAATTTTGAAGAGTGAAACTCTCTAGGAAGAAAAGCCTTCAAAGAGAATAGTGATATATTATGTATGAGATAAAAACTTTTGATAAAGTTGACCATACTGTGCCGAGCACAAGATTCTCCATTTATTTTGTATGACATGTCTTATCCTGGCACACTTTCTTTGTGGGAGGAAATAATGTGGGATCTTCCTTTACTACATTACTCACTATCTGAGCAGAAATAATGAAACTGAATGATCTTTACCACTTGCAGAGTAAGTTCTTTACATAAATATTTCAATTCCAGATTTGGTGGATCTACACCACTGCCCAGAAAAGAGGAAAAACTGGGGCTTGGCCAGATTATTTGCTTTTATCCTTGATCACACAGCTAGTGAAAGCTGAGGCACAAGTAATTGCATTTTGGACTCCAAGTTCAAAAAAAATTATCTTCTTTTTCAGGTGGAAATATATTTTTCTTTTGTTATGAAATATATTTAAATTGATTAAAATATGTAAAGATTGAAAAACCATAGTGGGGTGTACAAATTTAATGCAAAAGACCCAAGACACAGATTACCTTCAAAAGTATTTTTTCTTTCTGTGTGTTGTCTTTACATGTGAAGAATATCTCCATGGGTTCCACTGTTCTGGGATCATGCTCTCTTTTTTCTGTAGGATCTTTGAAGTGAAGCTCTATTGTCTTATGCCACTGAAATTTAGTATGGAAAAATAATATGTCATTCTGTCAGTCTGAATTTTTTTTTTTTAACCTTATGCTTCACTTTCTGGCTGGTGTTTGAAATTTTCTTTTTTATTCTGTAAATTCAGTAACTTCCTCAAGATAAGCTATGGATCAAAACTTCCTAGAATAAGATGTGTCCTTTCATTCCCCAGAATCAAAAATATTAACTTGAGAATTTTTTCAGCTATATTTGTTTGTTTCCTTATATATATTGTGAATCTCTTTTATCTTCTCATTTTTGTATAATAACTAACATTTGCGATTCTTTGACTGAATGTCAGGTTCTGTGTAGAATTCCACACATCCACTATCTCAGATCGTACCTGGAACCAACCTAAGAGGTAGATTTATCATCATTCCCATTTTATGGATGAAGATCTTAAGACATAACAGGGTTAAAGGTAACTTGCTCAGGCATACTTGGCTGGTAAGTAGTAGATAGATGGTTTGATCCCAGTCTGCCTTTTATGTCCAAAATATTATGTAATACATCATTCTGCCTCTTGTTATTTTTACTATACTATGTTTTATTTTTTTTTTCAACTTATACCCTCTCCTTGATTGATGTGAGTTGATTTTATTTTAAATTTATTGCTTCTAATGTGGGGTTCATCTATATATTTGTTTAATATTTTCCCTCAGTTTCCTGAACTCTGCCATCAAAAATTGCCTATCCTTCTCTTTATTTATTCTTTGATTTTTTTCTTCAAATAAATGACCTCTTTAATACCTTTGAGGCCATATAAAACACTTTGCATGAACCATTTCTCTACGTTCTGTGAATTCCATTCTGATACATGGTAGCTGCCTTGTGTTCATTTCCTTTACTCTTTCCATTTTCTACATTATTTACATACATAAGTTTTATGCTGTAACTTGTTAGGCTAGTTCTTATTTTAAGGGGCATTTCTATTTGAGTCAACTCTTTTTTAAAGAAAGCTGTGATAAAGTGGAGACAATCTATAATTTTAATATGAACCCATATACTATAATATTTTTCATGAAGTATACATTTTTATCTTCCCTTGGGTTCTTTGTATACCTTGGGAATATACTTGGAATCTAGCATTTTGTCGTTGTTCACAATGAAGACCCTCAAGTTCCAGGATCTCTATATGAATCCTAAAGTAATTGTCTTTAAATAATATATTCTTTGCACTGCGCCATATATATCTGCCCCATTGTCTCTGTGTGTTTCTAGAATAATAAGCCTGCATTCCCATTCAACAGATGGCAATGACAATTAGGGCATGATTATAATATGTAGGAAGAAGTTGTAGAAACATATCAAAGTCAACTGGCATTGCTGTGGTAGAATTCAAAATGGCATCTGCAATGCATAAAAAGTCAATTGTGGGAAGGGAAGACACTTAGGAGAAGTTTGGAGGAATAGGGATTAATACCAGTGCTATACATCTTTCTGAACCCCACGTGGCTAGAAGTTAGTTAGCTATGAAAGACTTGGTTGGGCTACCAGAAGCAAGAAAATATTTGCCTGCTCACCATTTACCATAGTTTTAGTAAGTACACAATTATGGAGTGGAAAGGAGTATTGCTGTGGTAGCAATAAAGACAGAGTAAAAAGGCATATCTCAGAGTGTCAAATACTGAGTTTTTTTGTTTTTTGTTTCGGCTCCACCTTCTCACCTAGGTCAAATCCAAACGGTTCTGTGCTCGTGTGTGGGAAGTAACTCTGTTATTCGATTTGAGTGTTCACATTACCAACAACAGATTATTCATTCACAACAATAGTTCATCTCTTATGAAAAGAAGACAGCTGGTGTCTATATTTCTGATGAGGATAAAAGGCAGAGGGGTACACAGTAATCATGGATTATGAAATATTCACATTGTTGGAGATTCCTGCAGTCATTGCACGTTTAGAAAAAATTAAAATGATTGTCACCTTGGAGTCCCAGTGGTCTGTCATTGCAGCCAGCTATTCTAGCATCAAATGTAGCCTCTAACAGCTGCTTCGCAGGTACCATAAAAAAAAAAAGAAAAAAAAAGACACACAATAGACACTCTTTATGACTTTTCAATGACAATTCAGGGTTTTTCACTTACTGGGTAATGTTTTTTCACTCAAATATGTAAATATTTGCAAATAACATCCGATGACTATATCTCACTTTTACTATAGAATCATAATAAATACAATTTTAAAAAGAATATTTCATTTGGTGTTTTCATATAAAAAGTACTCCGGGGTAAAAGGCTATAAAATTCCTTTGTTCCTTGTTTTTTTTTTTTTTTTTTTTTTCTCGCTGCTGTTAATTCTTAGTTTTTATTGAGTCTGTTTTCCTTATAGCACATAATTAGCATGTTTAAAAAACTTTGCACCTTTTAGACAACATCAGATTAAAGGACATAAATAAATATAGGTTGAGAAGCACAGGTGTTTTTCTGATTCAATTAGTGCTTCTTTATTCTAAACTCTTCCTTGACTTGCAGTCTCTTTCTTAACTCAAAAGATGAAAATAAACAGTCATTTGGCTATTAGAGGAGCCCATGGGGGGCTCATTAGCTGGGTTCTAACTGTGTTCTTTTCCAAATCTGTCACTCAGGATTGAAGGTGAATCTGACGCCAGCAGCAAATGAGTGCACAGGGGGCTGTGAAGTGGAATGACTGAAAGCACCTCAGAGAAATAGGGGGAATGAGATGAATTTAGGACAAACGAAATGCACTTTTAATGTGGGCAAGAGGTAGGAGGTAAAATAGGGGCCCTGGGAAGCTAGTGTTTAGAAAGACTGATTTTGTTAGGCTCTTCTGAGCTTTTGCTTTATTTTCATTAACAGAAAAAGCAATTGTCTAAACTAGTGATGCTCCAGGAGATGCTTTACTATGACACAAATACCTAGAAGTCCTGTGCTTGCCTGTGTCCTTACACATAGCTGGCTGCACCTTGATAGTTTTATGATTTCCCTCCCCATGACCCATGGTGTTCCTGGCAGCAGGGTTTGTTTCTCTATAGCTACCTTGCACAATATTTAGCCCAAGGTAAGTCTAGGATTCCTGTTTATTGAATCAATCAGCTGATCAATCAACTGATGAATGAATGAATGCGTGGCCATGCCCTTTGCCTTTTCTTAGCCTCTCTTTCTCTTTGGCATTCCTTAATTCTTCTCCTTGGTTGACTAAATCTTATCAATACTTCATGGCACAATTCAAAGATTAACTTCACTGTGAAGCTTTTCCAGCTTTCTCCTACCCAGGTAGAGATAATCCCTTATTGTCACCTCATCAAAACACACAACTAACATCCAGTATGTGTGTCTATTATAATACTAATTGCTGTGCAATAGAATGGCACATATGTGTCTATTCCTCAGGCAGATTATGGGATCATTGGAATATGGGACTGAGTATGAACCATCTTTAGGAGCTTCTCTGTATTCTCCCTAACCCTTAGAATGGAGATTGGCACACAGGAATTTGTTAAATGAATGATTGGATCCTAGTTTAGTAATGACACCGTTTCAATCAGGGTTGTCACAAAATTTCTTAAGTCTAGGGCTGATTTCCTCTTAAGATGGCTTTATTAATTTCTGTAGGATCAGTCTTCTAGTCTTAGAAGCCAACAAAAACAAAACATTTCTGGATAAATTATGATAGTAAATTGAAATGATGAAGCAATAAAGCTATGATAAAAAACTATGATAAGAATGATAAAAATAAGAAAAATGTCTTTCAGGTCAAGAAACATAATGGAGACTCCTTTGCAGGTGGGTGCTTACTCACCCGGCAACTGGGCATGGGACAGTAAACAGGAAATGTGGCTCGGGGTTCAGCAACTCTGCAGGAGTCAGAGAACTAAGCACCCTCTGGACTCAGGAGGAGGATGGAAAAGCAGAAGGGAAGTCATGAATTTATAAAAACTAATAATTATAATATAATTATATATTAGTTCCACAACTTACACGTTATTCATAAGTTATATTGCGTATGTAAAACAACATAGGAATCAAATAGGCATCACGCTTTTTTACATAATCTGTATAAAATGGCAGCATATCCTTTTATTTTTCCCAGATAAGAATAAAATCTAGATCATGATACGACCTTATGTGTGTTAAAACTGAAGAACAGTCACTAAGGTAATACAAATTCAAACCATAACTTCCAAACCAGTAGAGTATATAATAAGGTGACCAAGAATTGGCCTCACTGAAACCAATCTTTGTCTGAAGGAGTATGTAAAATGCTCCATGAAGGATATCAATAGAGTTCTCATCTCCCTTGGTTCACTTTTTACCACTGATCCAACCCACCAGCATTCATAACCGTTCTGCCTACCTCCTTTCACCCCATTGCTGAAGGAGGGATGTTTGTCCTAAATAGTACAGCCAGCCATATGCATGGCACCTGACACTGGAAAGATGACATGGACAGTGGTTTATTAGTCACATGTACCCACAGCTTCAGGGAGAACACCAGATGCCAGGCAGGGCCACAGGGGGCTGCACTTGGGACTTTGGGAGGCAGGCTTTATAGTGAGTGGCAAGAGGGTCAAGTGATTCTTAGTACCTGCAGGGGGACGTGATTGTATTATTGAATAATTTCTCACACTGGTGGGGAGGTGATACCCATTAGGTGGAGGCCTGGATTGGGTGTAGCTGGTCCAGTGTACGATGTGGGGAGCCTTTCCTGTGGGGTGGGGGGCACATCTGGAGAGAGCAGGAAGACCCATGCCTAGAACTTTGGGGCCCTGTGAGGTGTAAAGATGTCAAGCAGTGCATGGAATTTCATTCAGACTTCATAATACAATGACCCCTGTTTTTTTTTGTTTTTGTTTTTTCCATATTGACCAGCTGTGGTTCCTAATCTAGTCAGCAACCAATATTACATTGTGGAGCTTTTTTCCCCCTCTATTTCTCTCCCCATCAGGACTTCCATTCCCTATGAGAAAGTAAATTTAGTTTGATAGTTATAAATCAGACTACTTCCAATGCTAAGATTAAAGTTAGAAAGAATATGAAGTAGGTTATAAAAATGAATGCTTAAATACAACCAAGAAAGAAGAACAAACGCTTCTTGAAAAAGAGGAGAAGAATGAGATGCAAAGAATTTGGGATGAGACCTTTGGTGCAGTGTGGCATAATTTTGGAGTTTAAGCTTCCTGGCTATCTGGTAAAAAAATGAAAAAGAATGACAACCAACACAACTACAACCTGAACAATAATAAATAAATTTGCAACTTTCTATTATCTGAAAAACGGGAGAAAACTACTTCTCATTTAACACAAGAATACATTGACAATAGGTATTGAAAACATAAAACAGCCTACTACTATAGGTTTACTAAAGTTAAAAGGACATACATTTTTCAAATGATTTTTTCCTGTAGCAATCCTTCCTAGAATGGAATTTATACTTTTTAGGGACATATTATGGACCAGACACTGGGCTTTGAAATTGAGGTATATAATTTTACCTAATCTTCACCACAGTGTTAGTGAATTATATACTATTTTTGAAATGTTATAGTTGAATTAATAAAGGCATACAGAGGTTAAGTTAAATTCCCAAGGTAAGAGACCATCACAAGTTGAAGTCAGGATTCAAGCCAGGGTTACTTGGCTCTTCAAAGCATAGGGTTTAACATTAAATAATAAGCAGTGAAGTCATTTCTATTCAGCATGTCTGGTAATGGCTTCCAGACATGCTACTCTCATAATATTTATTACCTAGGCTTGTATAATTAGAGCTTAAAAATTCATAGAAATGAGTTGTTAAATCCTTTTTAGTATTTCGCATACAAGGAAACTTAAGTAGGCATTGGGTGAGTTTAAAATATCTGACCAATATGATGAGAGTTTGAAGTTTGCACATACCCTGCCCCCCTTCCCCTGAATTACCATTATTAAAATGATTTGCCTGAGCTTTTATCACCTGTTTGTTATCAGAACATGAATAACAGAGACCAGATATATCTGGTATATATTACCAGCAAGCCTACTTTCTCTCTGAGCTTGGTTTGGGAGCCTAGAAAGGTAAGACAAATATTTCTTTGCCAATGCTTAAAGTCTTTCCAATGGTTGAACAAATTACTTCCCGAAATTTTAAATGGCAGTGGCAGTATCTAAGTCTAAAGCAATTTAATTGAATAAACGTATGGTAAGGTGGGAATGAATTATACTTTGCTTAATATGATATCCCCCTTGTGTTTATCTACTTTCTAAAGCAGTGTTTAATAAACCACATGAAGCATCACCAAGCCAGAAGTGCAGTGTTCGCATTGCAGGGAAGCCAAGAGAATCTTCAATTTGTAGCAACAGGCCTGCTTGGAATTAAAAATGTAGCAATATTTCGTGTTGTTACAAACCAAAAATTCTCTGCCCCAAGGACACATCCAGGGCTGAACTGCCCAATTTGGTGGGTAGCTGAGAAATCACTATCTGTAAATGACTACTAAATATTATTCTAAAAATGAAAGCTAATAGTGATCTGGTCTTGTTAAAATGTCTTTGGAATATAAATTTCCTGCAAGAAAAAGAGATGAATGTTTAGCTAGTTCCTGGAAGCTGACAAATTATCTGCTGTCTAGCAAAATTCAACAATCAGACCTCCTGTAATCCCACAGTAAGGATGCAGGCCACTGTTTCCTCCTCTTTTCATGATGAACAAGCAGAAATATTGCAGCAATCTCAGAAAAAAAAAGAAAAGGGGGAAATATGTAAAGGTGCCAGAAGCTAAGAGATCTGGGGGGAGGATAAACACAGCTTTATTTGGTTCACTCCAAAAGGATTTAAGTTCTATCTAAGCTTTGTTTTTCTGTCTTCCTGTCTTTTTTTTTTTTTTTTCACTCTTTCTCTTTCTCTCTTGGGTTTGGGCCTCATTAAGTACTTGAGAAGGGGGCTGTATGTGACACAGACAGGAAGTGGTGTCTTACGGATGTTTCTGAGGTCTTTTTCAAGAGAGAGTATGATAAAGAAAACTTTAATATATATACATATATTTTAATTTAGTTGTATGTCTCAGTTACCTAGGGCAGAAAACAGTAAAAATCAGAAATAAGGTGTATGTAACTGA
This sequence comes from Balaenoptera ricei, assembly GCF_028023285.1. Classification (NCBI taxonomy): domain Eukaryota; kingdom Metazoa; phylum Chordata; class Mammalia; order Artiodactyla; family Balaenopteridae; genus Balaenoptera; species Balaenoptera ricei. Next base: position 92,942,472 of record NC_082651.1, read on the forward strand.
CTAGAACTTTCATTGTGTCATGTCTCCTGGGGAACTCGGTATGGTGACCCATGTGCAGAATGATAAGAAATGGCATCTAAAATGATCTTTATGTCTGCTTCCAACCTGGAGAGTGGGAGACTCTGGAAAAGACATCAAATTGCCCTATTACACAATTTTGCATACAATTTTTAGTCTCAGATGTATAATTTTTCATTTTCAATGTTACCTTTCAAGGTAACTATAACCTCTTGTTCAAACCTGTCAAAAGCATTTTGGATCTGGGCTCTGGGGTATGGCATATGACCTAACAATCATAACCATACACCGGAGGTGAATATGACAATGTGTCACCGTGTAATGTCGTCAACCAAGCCATTAGTGAAGAAAGAAAAAAATTGAACAGGATAGGTAAAGGGCAGATACCTAAGAAATATAGCCCTTCCTTGTTCTTATTCAAAGTTATTATTTTTGGCCATTTACCCATGATTTCAGACTCAGGATTAATTTACAGAGTTCTATTAGACCAATTTACAGAAAATATATAGGTAGGCATATAGTATATTATAATATTAAGAAATTGAGATTTCTTTTCACGAGCATGTGATTTGTTTCACATTATTGAAAGTATCCTTATACTTTTCAATAATTTTTATAGTTGTATAATTTTTATTAGAACTGTATTGAATCAATAGATTAGGGAAAACAGACATGTTTAAATACTAGGACTTCCTATCCAAGAATATGGACAATTTTAACTTAGATCTTAAAGAAACACCGTGCGCTTCTTTAAGTGTAACTAGGCACCCTATATTTTTGTTACTATTAAAAAAAAATCTATTACTTCAGATTACATTTTCTCATTTTTAGTTGAGGTGTATAGATTTGCAATCAACTCTTGTTAATGGACCTAGTGTCCAGCAACCTTGCTAACTGCTACAAATTATAATAATTTAATAATTTATAGGGAGAACATGTTAGATTTTTGTCTGTCTATTAGGAAATTCGGGAGTAAATCTCTGGTTTTTCCAATTCATCTTTATTTTTCTAAATGTTTCTGTTGAACATTTTTTAATGCCTTTTTGGTATCTATTTAAACATTCAATTTGTTGATTTTCCTTTAATCTGTTAATCTGTGTTACTATAATTAATTTTTTTAATGGTAGGGAAAAAATCCTTGCATTCCTGCAATAAGTACTTCTTAATCATTATGTTGTCCATTTTATACTTTGCTTAATTCCTTTTAATATAGATAACTACCACTAATCATCAGCAATTTTTTGTTGTTGTTGTTGATAGAATACTTCTCTTCACATTTATTTCAAGCCAAATAGTTTTCCTTCCAGTTCTGTTTACATTTGATATTTGTATCAAGCTCTTTTTTAAAATTTTAATTTAATTTAATTTTTATTTTTTATTGAAGCATAGTTGATTTACAATGTCGTGTTAGTTTCTGGTGTACAGCAAAGTGATTCAGCTTTATATATATATAAAATATATTCTTATATATATATTCTTTTTAATATTCTTTTCCCTTATGATTTATTATAGGATATTGAATATAGTTCCCTGTACTATACAGTAGGATCTTTTTGTTTATCCATTTTATATATAATAGTTTACATCTGCTAATCCCACACTCCCAATCCATCCCTCCCCCACACCTCCTCCTCCTTGGCAACCACAAGTCTGTTCTCTATGTCTGCCTGTTTCTGTTTCGTAAATAGGTTCATTTGTATCATATTTTAGATCCCACATATAAGTGATATCATACGGTATTTGTCTTTCTCTTTTTGACTTACTTCACTTAGTATGATAACCTCTAGGTCCATCCATGTTGCTGCAAATGGCATCATTTCATTCTTTTCTATACACCAGGATATCACATACATACTTGATGTGTGTTTCTGGCAAGTGCCTGGACCTGTCCATTACAATGTGCAGAAATGTGATAGGTGGTAATGTGGTATAGTGCACTATACATGTGTGCTCACTCTGCATATAGTATAATCTTTTTCACATAAACCACATTTCTCCTTTCCTTACTTCCTTTTCCAAAATTTTCTTCTATACATTCTCGTTACTTTTGTGCTCAAAACAAGGCAAAAATAAGGATTAATACAAAATAACATTTAGAAATGTTCAGAAGAATCCATGCCTGTGAATCTGCTCACAATAAGGATGAAACTCCAGGGCCATCTTAGCCCCAAGGTACCTAAGATGTACATCTTATTTATTGAAAAATGAGAGACTTAAAACCATCTAAAAATCATTCTGTAGTGCTAACAATTGTGTTTGGAATGTAACTCAAGGATATAAATACACATAGTTTGCTTAAGACGTATTAAGCTTTGGGGACATTGGACAGGTAAACCTCCTTTTATTGTGCTTTGCTTTATTGCACTTCCCAGATACTGCATATTCACAAATGTGTGGCAACCCTGCATCAAGCAAATCTATCAGCACTGTTTTTCCAACAGCATTTCTCATTTCATATTTCTGTGTCACATTTTGGTAATTCTCACAATATTTCAAAACTTTTTCTTATCATTACGTTTGTTATGATGATCTGTGATCAGTGATGTTAATATTGTAATTGTTTTCGGGCAGTACAAACAGTTCCTGTAAGAGACAACAAACTTAATCGATACATGTGTGTGCTCTGATTGTGCCACCAACTGGTATCTCCATCTCTCCTTTTCTCCTCAGGCCACCCTATTCCCTGAGACTCAACAGTATTGAAATCAGGCCAATTAATAACCCTACAATGGCCTCTAAATGTTCAAGTGAAAGTAAGAGTCACTCATCTCTCACTTTAAATCAAATGCTTGAAAGATGGAGCTTAGTGAGGAAGTCATGTCAAAAGCTGAGATGGGTCTAAAGTTAGGCCTATTGCACCAGTTAGGCAAGTTATGATGCATAGGGAAAGCTCTGGAAGGAAATTAAAAGTGGTACTTCAGTGAACACACAAATAACGTGAAAGCAGAACAGCCTTGTTGTTGATATGAAGAAGGTTTTAGTAGTCTGGGTAGAAAATCAAACCAGCCACAACATTCCCCTTAAGCCAAAGTCTAATCTGGAACAAGGCTCTAACTCTCTTTAATTCTATGAAGGCTGAGAGAGGCGATGAAGCTTCAGAAGAGAAGTTCGAAGCTGGCAGAGATTGGTTCATGAGGATTAAGGAAAGAAGCCGTCTTTATAACATCAAAGTGCAAGGTGAAGCAGCAAGTGCTGATAGAGAGGGTGCAGCAAATTATCCAGAATATCTAGCTGAGATAATTAATGAAGGTGGTTACACTAAACAATGGATCGTCAATGTAGATGAAATGCCTTATACTGGAGGAAGATGCCATCTAGGACTTTCATAGCTAGAAAGAAGTCATTTTCTGGCTTCAAAGCTTCAAAGGATAGGCTGACTCTCTTGTTGAGGGTTAATGCAACTGGTGACTTGAAGTTGAACCTAATGCTCATTTACCATTCTTATAACCCTAGGGCTTTAAGAATTATACTAAATCTACTCTGCCTCTGTTCTAAAAATGGAGCAACAAAGCCTGTATGACAGCACATCTGTTTACAACATGGTTTACTGAATATTTTAAGCCCACTGTTGAGACCTACCACTCAGAAAAAGAGATCCCTTTCAAAATATTACTGCTCATTGGCAATGCACTGGGTGACCCAAGAGCTCTGATGAAGATGTACAAGATTAATGTTGTTTTCATGCCTGCTAACACAACATCCATTCTGCAGCCCATGCATCAAGAAGTCATTTTGACTTTCAAGTCTTATTATTTAAGAAATGCATTTCATAAGGCTATAGCTGTCATAGATTCCTCTGATGGATCTGGGCAAAGTCAATTCAAAACCTTCTGGAAAGGATTCATCATTCTAGATACCAATAAGAACATTTGTGATTCATGGGAAGAGGCCAAAAAGTATCAACATTAACAGGAGTTTGGAGGAAGTTGATTCCAACCCTCATGGATGACTTGAAGGGTTCAAGATTTCAGGAGGAAGTAACTGCAGATGGGGTGGAAATAACAAGAGAACTAGAATTAAACGTGGAGCCTGAAGATGTGACTGAATTGGTGTACCTTATGATAAAACTTGAACAGATGAAGAGTTGTCTTATGGATGAGCAATGAAAGTGGTTTCTTGAGATGGAATCTACTCCTGGTGAAGATGCTGTTGAAACGACAAGGGATTTAGAATATTACATAAACTTAGTTGACAAAGCAGCAGGGTTTGAGAGGACTGACTTCAATTTTGAAAGAAGTTCTACTGTGGGTAGAATGCTATCAAACAGCATTACATGCTGCAGAGATATCATTCATGAAAGAAAGAGTCAACTGATGAGGCAAACTGCATTGTTGTCTTTAAGAAATTTCCACAGCCTCTCCAACCTTTAGCAACTACCCACCCTGATCAGGCAGCAGCCATCAACATTGAGGCAAGACTCCACCACAGAAAAGATTAGGTTCAGATGATGGTTAGAATTTTTTAGCAAAAAAATATTTTAAATTAAGGTATGTGCATTTTTTTTTTAGACATAATGCTATTGCAAACTTAATAGACTACAGTACAGTGTAAATATAACTTTTATATGCACTGGGATACCAAAAAAATTTGTATGACTCACTGTCTTGGGATGTGTGCTTTATTGCTTGGCCTGGAATTGAGCCTGCAATATCTGTGAGGTATGCCTGTGTTTTATATTTCCTATGTAAACATAAAACATGAAGTATTGTGCTGAAAAATGGGAATTCTATGAAATTTGGGGATTGAAAAACCATAGGCATTCTATTGAGGAAATGTTATATGAGGATGCGTGTAATAGGTTATACCTCTATTATGTTTAGTTGTTTACCTCCACGTTTACAAGACAACATGGTCTCTAAATTTCCTTTTTAATATGGTGCATGTCTAGTTTTCTTGTTAAAATTCTTATAAATGTCACAAAATAATCTGTGGACTTGTTTTTTTGTACATTACTCTTTTCACTTTACTCCTTTTTGTAAGATGATTTCTGTAAGAGTAGGATTAACTTACTCTCAATATTTGGAGGAGCTAACATGTGAAAACATCTGAAATTTGTCTATTCTTTGTGGTAAGATAATTATTAACAGATCAATTTTATTCAAAGATTGTAGGAATATTCAATATTTTTTTCATCTTTTCTTGTCAGGTCAGTTTTCATCTATCGCTTCTTTTAGGCTTTTCCATTTTTATCTCTTCTAATACTTACCAACAATAAGCTGTTTTATAACATTCTCTAATCCTTTTAAACTCTGCAGCAATTATATCTATAGTCCTTTTTAATTCCTGTATTGTTTATTCATGACTTTCCTTTTATTATTCTCAATCAATTTTATTAGCTTTATAGTTTTCAGGTCATTCAAAGAACCAACATTTGGTTTTGTTTATTATCTCTATTGTTTTCTACTTTAATAGTTTGCTATTAAACTGTTTATGTCCTTACTTCAATTATTTTATATTTAATGCATATGTGAATTTTCTAACTTCTCAAAGTAGATGCTTAATCAATTATTTTTCAGCCTTTTTTATTGTCAGTTGTAAACATTTAAGGATGCTAATTTCCCAAGTACTAGTTTAGCTTCTTTCCTTAAATTTTGACCTATTATAACCTCGCTTTGGTTCAGTTCTAAATATTTTTTAATTTCATGAATCATTTCTTCTAAATTATTTAGAATTTGTTTTTAAACTTCCAAATGTAGCAATATTTTTAACTGCTCTTTATTTATCATAGCTAAATGACATTTTATTAGGAGAACATATTCTGTATGATCCTAAGTTTTTGGAAATTGAGTGGGTGTACTTCCTAACAGCCATGTCCTTAGAAGTCATTCTAGAATTTATTTCCTTTGCTGGAGTGTATGGGGTTTGGAGCCAGACAGACCTGGGTTCAAATTTCAGCTTAACCAACTGTGTTCTTTAAGCAAGGGATGTTACCTCTTTGAGTTTGTATCAATTATCCATTTCTTCAATAGTGCTGCATAATAAACAACCACAACACTTCAGCTGCAAAACAAACAAACAAAAAACCCACATTTATTTAGCTCATGAGTTTATGGACTTTAGAGCAACTGTTCTGGACTTGGCTAGTATAGGCAGTTCTTATTCCTATGTGTATAGTCATCTATGGATTGTCTCCCCAGCTCTGATGATCTTATCTGAGTTTGCTCACAGTCTGAGCTAGTACATTTTTTACTACAAATGTGGCTTTTGTTAGGAACAAAATTCTTCAGGATTTTGATTAATACTTTATTTTGGTGATATATGTTTTTCTAAAATTGTATCTGTAATCTATGTTTTCATTAATATTTTCCTAGTGTTTTCATAGTTAATTTGTTCTTAGTATTTCTTAGTTTTTACGTATTTTTCTATATATCTGTAGCTATATCCTTTCTCTTATTTTCAATATTATATGGCTTTGCCTTCTCTACAGTGTATTCTCGATTACTCTTGCTAGGTTCGTGTCTATTTTATTAGTCTTTTGAAGCAGCAGCTTTTATCTTTGTTGATACTTCTTATTTTCATGTAGTTAATTCTTTATTATACTATTCAGATTTACTCTAATGATTTTTGTCTTAAAATTTTTGTATGAAACCAAGACAATAATTTACCATCATTCTTCCTTTAAAATATATTTTCTTAAGATGGTCTATTGTGATAGATAGATCAATAAATAGATAGAGATACATTATTTTATATATATTAATATATATTAATATATATATAATTTGATGTATTATGTTTGGGGAACATGATCTGGATCATATTGACTCTTCTCTATATATTGATAAATATTTTTACTGCATATATAGTCACTTAAAATGCATCTCATCTGCTTGAAAATTATTTGTATATGAATATGAGGACAAGCCATAATATTTGCAAATTGATCTAAGTCCATTTGGCTATTCACAATGATTTGTTTCCTTTTGGTGAATATTATTACTCTAGGTCTCTTCCCTACAAACACTTACTAGGTTACAATGAAAGTAATTCTTAACCTGATTTCTACCACCTGTCTATACATTCTTACTCATAAAATTTATTTTCTTGTTACTTGTTCTGTAAGCTCCATGAAGGTCTGGTTCTGTTATATTTTAAATGCACTTGTAGCCCCTTGCATGAAAGGTTCTCCCAAAGCAAATATGGCAGTCTTTCAGTACCATAATTTAGTTACCCTTAGTTGGATTCAGGCAACAAAAATTCTCTGAGTCTGTGTCCAGACAAACGACTGCTTTAGAATCAAGCCTCAGGTGCTGCTTTCAAGTGTAGAGCCTAATGCATACACTCAATTCTTGTACCCTATTCATGCAAGGTTGAGAACTCCTGTTCATTATTATTATTATTATTATTATTATTATTTTTGCCAATCTCTATGTCCTGAAACCACCCATTTACCAATAAAAAGACATTTTTATTTCTTTTATTAAGCCTCCAGTATTGTTCAGAGCTAAAGATAACTGAAGCTCTTTGTAGCAGCTCCCTCAAGATTAATGGCTTCTACTTGGAAGCTTTCAAACACTCATTATCCCTGGAGTATATAATGTTTTAGGGAACTAAGTCTAAAAATTCAAATTAACAAACAAAAGCACATACTCCCCACTATCAATGCTGAACTGTTAAAAATTAAATTACAAAGGAACAGGAGTTCTATAAAAGTAAAAGTAACAACAAAAAAATCACTCCTAAACACATCACTCAAAAATAATGGCTAACATTTTAATTTGTGACATTACACTGTAACTTTACTTATATCTCTATCCATACACACTGGCACATAAGTATATACATGCACATATGCATATGTGCACACATTTATTTTTCAGTATCAGTCTATACATTTTCCATTTAATTTTTTCTACCTATACACACTCGTACACACATATATAATCATACAGTGTATATTTTGAAATCTGCTTTTTACTATTAATGATATAAGGATTTCTAGATGTGTCAGTATATATCTACACTATTATTTCATATTTCTTCATCATCTCTTATTTTATGTTTACATAATAATTCTACTCACGTAATCTGAAATCTATTATTGGACATTTATGTTTATTCCAATTTTATTTTGCTAGTTTTAACAACACTGTGATAAAAATATTTATATTACATCACTTTCCCTTATCTGACAATTTCTTTAGGAAAAATGTAAGTTAAATTATTAGTTTAATGGTATCACTGTGATGCAGATTCAAGTTATCCTCCAGAATATTTCTATTACTGATGTATGATAACTTTTAATGTAAAGTGTGACAAGCCTTCTTACTTTATATATGTTGAAATATTTTTCTTAAATTTATCACTTTTATTCAGCTTGGCAGTTTTATATATTTATTTTAAAAATTACCTATAAAATCTAATCAGTCATTTTCTCCATGGTTTCTGCTTTTACTGATATGCTTTAAAAACTTTTTAATATGCCAAGACTATAACAGGACTATTCATTATACTTTCTTTTACTTCTTTTATGGTTTTGAAAATATAAACTGTATTTAGTTTATTTTAGCATAAATGTGAAATACATATCTGGCTTGTTCAATCCTTTTTCTACTAAACAGTGGGTGTCCAAGCATCATTTTTGAACAATTCATTACTCAAATACTAATTTTAAATTTTAAATATTTTAAAATATATTAACTTCTATGTATAATGTCTTTTTAAGAATTTCATATGCTATTTCATTAATGTGTCTGCCTATTCTCACACGGCCATGGGCCATGTAAATTATTATGGCTGATTAACATAATTAATCTCAGAAATATCTTGGTATCACAATTATTAGACTACATTTATTCTTACAGACATATTTAAGATCATTTTGTCTATTTTTAAAAATATATTTTGAGATTTGATTGGTTATATTTGCAGACTAATTTCAAGAGAGCTGAAATATTTACAATATTAAAGCTTTCCATTTCTAACAAGCCATTTATCCTCTGGCAAATGAGTAATCAGGCTGTTTTAGAGAAATCCAAAAATTAAAATTTTGTATAAATATGTTTCATGCATTAATTCATCACAAGGGCAAAGAGATTTTCTAATGCATGTACTCATTTAGTAAACTCAGTCATATCTATGGATATAATGTTAGGAGTACACAATATTATAATGACATCACTGATTACAACTGCAATATTTTATATTTTGTTTAATTCAGAAAGGATATTTTGATGTTCTCAATATTCATGAAAAAAAGATTGGCTAAGAAATTTACAAGGATTCTCAGGCATTTACATCACTAACACAACTGTTTATATGCAGTCATCATTTTTTCATTGTTCATCCAAAAGTCATAGAGCACCTACTGTGTAACAAATGCTGAGACAAACAATGGGCATACAAAAATTAATAGATCAATATATGCTTTGGAACCTTACAGTGTATCAAGGTGAACAAATCTACAATATAATATTGATATAATTTCCTGTGATGCCTGTTTCACTAGAATCATGTCAAAAATGATCAAAGATTATCCAGAAGGGAGTAACTAGTATGTGAATAGGGGAAATATTTATATTATAAATCAGCTATGTCTTCCTGTACTCCCATGCCTAAACCATCACCAATCATATCAATTTTCTTTTCTAAACAAAACCTACATTTTCTAAAATTTCTCCATCTTCTCTGCTCCCAGGATGGTCTAAGTTAGTATTATCTCTCATCCGGACTATTGTAAGAGCCTATTGTAACAGTTTCACTCCCATCAATTTTTTTTTTAATTGAAGTAAAATTCAGATAAACCACAGTTAACCATTTTATTTTATTTTTTTTGGCTACGCCGCATAGCATGTGACATCTTAGTTCTCAGACCAAGGATAGAACCCACACCCCCTGCAGTGGATGGAAGGGTGGAGTCTTAACCACTGGACTGCCAGGGAAGTCCCAACAGTTAACCATTTTAAAGTGTGCAGGTCAGGGTCTTTTAATGCATTTACAGTGTCGTGACTTCTATCTGTATCCAAAACATTTTCATTATCCTTAAAGGACACCCTATACCCATTAAGCAGTCACTCACCATTCCCTTCTCTCACCAACCCATGCCAAATAATCTACTTTCTATGCCTATGCATTTGCCTATTCTGAACATTTAAAAATCTGTAATTTAGTAGTAGTAGTATATTAATGTTAATTTCTTGGTTTTATTAATTTAATATGGATGTGATATAACATTAGGGGAAGCTGAGTGAAGGGTATATAGGAACTCTGTATTATTTTTGAAACTCTTGTGTAGGTCTAAAATTATCTCAAAATGAAGAGTTTAAAAAAAGAATTGTAAAAGATGCTATAGAAAACATTGCATAGAGCTTCGGTCTTGGAGTCCAGACACAATAGTTTGAGTCCTATTTCCACTACTACTTTCTTTGTGTTATGCCATTATATTGTAAAATAAATAATAATAAAATGCATAATGGCTAAAAAATTAAATTCTCTGGGCTTCAGTTTCTTCATTAGTAGACATGAAGGAATAGAAATGGTATGGAAGATCTCTAAGTTTCTTCTTCTAAATCTGGAAATGCATTCATTTTGTAGAGGACCTGGACACTTTCTCAAGCAGTAATAACATTTGCCACAAAAACAAATCCAAAGAAAATAGTTTTTCTTACCTGCTCACCAAAAAAAATTAAAGGTGATGAAGTATGAAAGTAGTTATAATTATGTACAAGTCTTAGTCTCATATCTGGACATTGTAAGTATTTAATACATCTCAAGGTACTTAAATACATGTGCATATACATTAATTTTTTTCTCAAGATGTGTTTAGTTATATTGATATCAATATAGCAGTTCCTTTTACTGGTTACATTACAACCAGCTATCAAAAAAAAAAAATTACACAGCATAATAGAAGGCAAAAAACACAGTTTAAAGAGAAAGAACAAGCATCAGAACCATACATGGCAGGATGCTGGAATTATCAGACCAGGAATTTAAAACAACTCTAATTAATATGCTAAGGGCTCTAATAGATAAAGTAGACATCCTGCAAGAACAGGTGGACATGTAAGCAGAGAAATGGAAATCCTAAAAAAGAACCAAAAAGAAATGCTAAGAATAAAAAAAAATAATAATAACAGAAATGAAGACTGTCATTAATGGACTAATGAGTAGACTGAACACGAATGAGAAAATAATATCTAAGCTTGAGGATATAGCTCAAGAAACTTTGAAAACTGAGAAGCAAAGAGATCAAAACTAAAAACAAAAACAACAACAAAAAACAGAACACAATCTTCAAGTATGGTGGGAAAATGCAAAATGTACGACATTCATGTAATGGGAATACCAGAAGGAGAAGAAAGAGCAAAGGGAACAGAAGAAATATTTAAAACAATAATGACTGAGAATTTCCTCAGATTAATGCCAGACATCAAACCACAGATCCAGGAAACTCAGAGAACATCAAAATGTCAAAAAATTACATATAGGAATATCATTTTCAAACTACAGAAAATCATAGATAAGGAAAAAAATCCTAAAAGAAATCAGAGGGAAAAACTCCCACCTGTTGAGGAACAAAGATAAGAATTACACTTCTCCTCAGAAACCATACAAACAAGAAGAGAGTGGAGTGAACTATTTAAAATAGTTAATAGTTAAAAGGAACAAACCACCAACCTATAATTTTATACCATGAAAGATTATCCTTCAAAAGTGAAGAGGAAATAAATACTTTCTCATACAGCAAGCACTGATGGGATTTGTTGCTAGCAGACATGCCTTGAAAGAAATGTTAAGAAAAATAATGTAGCTCAGAAATTCAGATCTATATGAAGAAAGGAAGAGCATCAAAGTATGAATAAGTGAAGGTAAAATAAAACGTTTTTGTTTTTCTTATTCTTAATCAGTCTAACAGATAAAAAGTTGTTCAAAAAACTAATAATACCAACAATGTATTTGATTATGCATGTTTAGGTATATACTATATATATATATATATATATATATATATATACATACATATATATATACACACACACACATATATATATGCACATATTTATGGATGCTTTATATAAGTGAAATGAATGACAGCAATGATACAAAGGCTAGAGGGGCAATTAGGATTATTTAGTTATAATAAGGTACTCACAAAACCCATGATGTGGTATAGTGTTATTTGAAAGTGGACTTGGATTCATTGTAAATGTATTTGCAACATCTGCGGCAACCACTAAAAAAATGAAAAAAAAGATGTATAGCTAATATGCTAAGAAGGAAGAGAAAATTGAATTGTATAAAATGCTCAATTGAAGCCACAAAAGGCAGAAGAAAGAATAGGAGGAAAAATAGGAACAAAGAACCAGAGCAGCAAATAGAAAATAGTAACAAATATGGTAGATGTTAATCTAAATATATTAATAATCATTTTGAAGGTAAATGGTCTAAATGCACCAGTACAAAGACAGAGATTGTCAGAGCAGATTGAAAAAAAAATAAATGACCCAACTATATGTTGTCTACAGGAAACCCACTTTGAATATAAAGACACATATAAATTAAAAACAAATGATAGAGAAAAATATACCTTGCTACTATTAACCAAAAGAAAAAGGAGTAGCCATAAATTTCAAACAGAGAAGATTTCAAAGCCAGTATATATGTCAGGGACAAAGAAGTGCATTACATAATGATCAGAATCAAATTTCAGGGAGTATGTGACTTACTTAAGTTCTTACAGTTAGTAACTGGCAGAGTCAAGATTGAAAATTCATGATTTTTTACTTTATTTCTTCCATACCATTTGAGATACCCCCAACTATTGTTTTATTTATATTTTTTCATCTATCTAGATTCTGTACAGGAGTCTACTTCTGAGAGTAAGGACAGAGCATGCCAAGATATTTCCTGGATTCCCCAGGGGACTGAGATTCAAGGACCAGCCCTGAGCTCTTCTTGCAAGTTCTGATTAAAGCTTAAACACACAGAGAAAGAGCTACTCAGCAAAGCACAAAGTCTTGCCCTTCATACTGCCCATTAGGGACAAAATCTTTTTTTTTTTAATTTTAAGTTTACTGGAATATAAATTTTAACTCAGTTTCTCCTGAATGAAAATGTTAGGGTCAGCACATTCGGTGTGATACAGCTTGTTGGAGAATCTGCATTCCCTAAGAAAATTCTTCCCCTAGCCTCCTTCATTTCTCAAGGGACTGCTTTCTAATCAAGAAAACTGTTTTAATTCAGAAGAAAAAATCCAGAGAAGGAAATTATAGCTATTATAATCCCGTAAGAAGCTGTAAAGAAAAGACTACAGTGAAACTGTTGCCTCCAGAGGATCCACAGGGCAGCATTGAAGGAGCCAGAATTAGAATAGTTATTAGATATTCATTTCCAACTGCTAGGTCACACTGCTGCTCTCAGTTAGTGGTACAATGGAATGGTCTCTAAAGAGCTTTAATATACTTTTTGTCTCTTGAAAATGTAAATGCTTTTAGTGTACTGTTTCTTCATCATATTGATAGACTTCAGTTTATTATAAAAATGATACCTGGTCATAAAAATCAAACTTACTGCAGAATCATGTAGAGACAAAGCCCACCTTTGCCCCTAAACCAATCTACTTCTATTTATAAATATTATTTTTGATTAGTGGGTGTATACGAGGCATATTTTTCTACAACTTGCTTTTTTAATGTAATACTATAGTGTAGTTATTTTTCCATGTTACTACTAGATCTAAACTATTCTTTTTATGGCTCATGGAATCCCGTGATATGAAAACAGCACAGTTTATTTAACCTTCACTTACAGATGGACCTTGAGTTGGTTCTCTATGATTAGCTATTAAAATTGTAACAAATATACATATCTCATATATACTCTCACCATAAATGTATATTTACAAATGCATGCACATGCACCTCTATTTATATACATATGTAGTATATATTAACTTGCAATCCCTGTAAAATACATATAGATATATGTGTGTGTGTGTGTATTTATATATGAAAATGTGTTTTTATGTATGATTTTTTTCCCTCGGTTTAGATACCAAGAATGGGAATGAATGGGTCAAAGATTAGATAGAATTTAAATTTTGATAGACCCAGCTAAACAATTTGCAAAGTAGCATACACCAACACTGTCAACAGTATATTAGAATGCCACTTACTCACTCACTTGCTAACGCTGATTATTAGTTAAATTCAGTAGTCTGAATATAGTGGACAAAATGTGTTACCTTGTGGTCTCCCTTTTGTATAAAGAAAATAGCTTATAGCTTGTTGTTTTGTTTTCAAGTGTATCAATAGAGAATGTGAAATTGGGCTTTGAGTCTTTGAACTGAGTACCTTATAATGTCTTTTATGCTCTATAGTCTTACTGAGAGGAATAATAACGACAATAACAACAATAAGTTATAGTCTTGCATGTTTATATTAATCTTACGGTTTACGAGCTCATGAATTCACTATCTCTTTAACATCCTCACTGTATCTGCGTCCAGTTATAAGGGCACTGATTATCATAGTTCTGCAGAAACTGAAAAAAACCTGAAACTCAGAGAAATGAGATGACCAAGGTCACACAAGAGCATCTAAGATAACGTGTGAAAATGATTTTAAATTGTAAAGATCCTTGTACAACTTAAGAAATGAGAATCTGAAGATAAGAAACCATTTGCTTTATTGTATAAAAGAGAATTCATGCTTCTCAGATGGAAAGCTGGGCTCTACCAAAAAATTAAAATGGAAATGTTTAGGAAAGCTTTTCCCCTCCATTCAGAGACTACCCTGAGACAGGTGCATATCAGGACATAGCTGCCACCTCCCACCTAGCAAAATCTTTGTTGGAATTCAGTCTTTGCAAGAGCTGGGTATGAATTTTTCATAGACTGCCGGGAAGGGACTTGAAGCAAGAATTCTTCAAACAGTCCTGGCAGCATCAGGTTATATAAAGCACTAGAAAATAAGGAATGCAAACGTGAATGAGCAAAGGGAGCAAAGAGTTTATATCCAGCAAAGGCAGTTTTCCATTTTGAATTATTTTTTTCCCTCTGAGATAGACAATTTTCACTCTACAAAATAGGTGGTGCACCTGAACCTCAATGTTTAAAACCACATGAAAGTTCATATATACAACAAACATGTATAATGCATGGGCACAGTCACAGGATGAGCACACACATGTAAATGCACATGGACCCACCAAAGCATTCTCCCATAATAGAAACATGAACACAGGAAAAGTGTGCGCATATTCATGTCGACCAGTAAATATTATAGTGACTTCTACTGATACTTCACTAAAGCACTCACACAAATGCATAGAAGAACCATACCCAATATTCATGTGCATACACATAAAACAAGATAAACTTTACTACTTAGAGTGCATGCATGCATATATGTATTTGTAAAAATATTCACGCACAGAAAGAAATAAAAGTACATTCATGTTCAGAGATTTCCAAAGATTTTGAGGTCGGTATAACCCTGATGCCAAATCTCAGCAAGGATATTAAAAATAAAACAATAACAAAAGTATAGACTAATACCCCTTAAGCACATATTTAGGAAAGCCAAAAATTTTATTTTAGCAAATCAAATCAGCAATAAAACATAAAGATAATATATCATGAAAAAGTTGGATTTATCCCGAAGATTTACAAATATAGAAAAATTCATAAATTTGTGGAACTTTGATTTTTGACAAAATTCATTATTTCTAAACAACTGAGAACATTTTTTCATTTTTGTATTAAGCATTTACCAACCCTTAGTATGTGAGAGATACTATTCTAAATTCTGTGAATACAAAGATGAATAGAATATAATACTTGCCTTTGAGGAGATCATGGTATATTACTGAAATATATAGTTAAAATCAGTATGGCAAGTGCCTGATACCACTGTTTATAGACAACATGAATGTTTTGCAAAAGAGCTCTTCAATTCACCTGTGAGGAAGATGAGTTCAGGAAAGCAGACTCAAGAAACAATGCCTGAATTGCAAAGCAAAGGGCAAGAAAATAATGAATTAAATTAAAAAGAGTAGGAAGAACATTTTAGATGGTGGCAACAGCATAAGCAAAACCACAGGAAATTCAAAACGCAGCATGAACGTGAGTGTAACTTCAAGAACTTCAGAATTGATAAAACATAGAAGACAAAGCAAACTTGCCATGAGAGACTGGTAGGGGACATGCAGTTAAAGACTTTGAACGTCAGTTTTGGTTTTTTTGGTTTTTTGTTTTTTTACCTGTAGCTACAGCAAGTTCTTAGCAGCAAAATGACTCAATCAGAATCTCATTTTCACATTACTCTCTGCTACTTGGGATGAAATGGAATTCAGCTGCACAAGTTTGAGACAAGAAAACATTTTAAAAGATTATTTAAATTGTCTATTCCAGGGATGATGAAGACATGTCTTAGATCAGTGTTAATGGAAAGAAAAGGAAGGACCTGATTTTTAAAATATTGAATATTCAAAAATTGGCAGAAGTTACTGATCATTTGAATCAGAATATGAGAGAATAGTGTCTAGCCTTATTCTCAGGTTTCTAACATGGACAAGTGAATCAAGATCTTGCCAGCTGAGAATATATGTGAACACATGGGAGGGGAAAATATAAAGCAATATGTAACAATATAAAATATAAAGCAGTACATAAAAATATAAAGCAGTATATCGAGGTGATTCTTGTACACCTAGATATAGATGTTTAACGTTCAGAAGAGAGATACAGGATGAAAAAGTGCAGTAATGAGTCAATATTTTATATCAAGGAGGTATGTAGATTTATATGAGTAATCAGACTAGTACAGAACTGTAAGGATTAGCATCATTTAGCAGAAAGACAAAGGAAGAGGAACCTTTCAAGATGCATATAAAATTATAGTCTGAGACAGATAGGGAGAACCAAGACTGTGTGTAAGGATGGAATCTAAGAGTGTTAAAAATTTAAGCATGAAGAGAGTGGTCCATATTGTCAAAAGCTATAGAGATTTAGGAAAGTAGTTTAAATAGAGTATGGAGCAGAAACCAGACTGAAGAGCATTTTATCAGAAAGTGAGTGGAGAAAATGTAACATTGGTGGAGAACACATATCGAGGAAGCTTGGATGAGAAGAGAAGATTAAGCGTGGTGGTTAGAACTTAATTCTGAATTAATGTTATTGGCAAATTTTAGGGCATCAAACATTTAAAGGGTGACAGGATACAGTAAAATGTATTTATTGAATTTTAATATGTAATAGATATTTTTCTAAGCACTTTCCATGGGTTAGCTTTGTCATCTCTATTTTATAAATGAATAATTCGAGGCATGGAAGGATTAAATAACTTGCCCCAGGTTATTCATCTGGTAAATGGTAGAATCGGAGTTTGAATACAGGCAGTTGGGCCTCAGAGTCAGTACTTTAAGCTACTCACCGATGTCGGTCATCGATGTGGTAGTGTTGAAAATACAGGGGAAAGAATAAAAGATGGACTGCGCCATATGCCTTGGTAAACAAACAGCTGGAAATTGATGAGGGGAAGGCTAAAGGGTGAGGGTTTGATGATGTGGAGGAGGAACACCATCTCACCAACTGAGCCTTGAAAGAAAAGAAAAGTAGGTGAGGCTCAAGATACACTAAGGCTAGCAACTAAAATTGAGAGACACCATATTTGAAAGTCTTATACTTTTGAAGAAGGAAGAAATTGCTGTATTGCACCTTTGTATACTTGTAAAAAAAAAAAAAATTCTCCCTTCAGACTTTAGCCAGACCTTCTACCTGTTCCTTAAATTTAATCCCCTTCCATTCATCCAGGGACTTGAGCTCTTACTCCCCTTTCTTCAACTTCTCCTTCAAGATTGTCAACTCCTTCTACATATTGCTTCAGTTACCTTTCTTTCTCATTCATCTCTTTCTCTATGTTTAAAGTTACTTTATGTGATGTCACTTGTATGTGGAATCTAAAATACGACACAAATGAACTTACCTACGAAACAGAAACAGACCTCTAGACATAGAGAACAGACCTGTGGTGGCCAAGTGGGAGGGGAGACAGGGGAGGGTTGGATTGGGAGTTTTGGGTTAGTGGATGCAAACTATTTTATATAGAATGGATAAACAACAAGGGCCTATTGTATAGCACAGGGAACTGTATTCAATATTCTGTAATAAACCATAATGGAAAGGAAAAAATAATAAAATTATTATGTTACAGTCAGTCATCTTCTGGGAATTATGAAATTCTAATTGACAAAATGCACACTGCTGCTTTAAACATCAGCTTACAACACTCAGGAGCAGGTTTTAATTTATCAAGATGTGATCATTTAATACTATATAACAATAACATCAACAAATAATATAATACACTAAGATAACTGTGGGAACCTCTGCATTTGTGCACTCAAAGTTATAAGTATAATTGAATTGAAAGTATAAGGCAATATTTATCAGTGGCGTAGGTATTAGCTACGTTTTTCTTCCTTCATATAAGTATTTAGAAGGAGAAAATACTTTCCGATGCTCTGGGGAAGCATGCTAATTTGGATAATATACAGCCTTTGGAATCAGATTCTGGTTTAAATCTTTGCTTTGTCTTTTACTGTAAGTCTAACCTATGTGCAAGCTATTTCCTTTCTCTGTGGATTAAATAAGAGATTGTATGTAGAAGTTATAAGAACAAATTAGGTTAGTAGAAATTTTTAGATTCTATGCCAAGGACATATAATATTTTGGATATTCTATCTTTTTCTAAATTTTTTTAATGTGGACATTTTATATTTTCTGAAATTGTCTAAATTGTGATACATATTTAAGTGTATGTGATAACATGCTTCTTATTCACACTAGAAAGAGGAACTAGGTAAAGGCAGAAAGCTCCAAAGAAATGGGAGATATTATGTTCACTTGCTTATAAAGTTTTTCTGAATTCAACAATCCTCTAAACCACATGAGGATTTCCTAAATACGCTAGAATTCTGAATTCATTCATTCACACATCCATCTAATTACATCTATCTATCCATCCATCCTTTCCTAATGGGTACTTTATTTCCCTTCCAACTGAAGTGACAGTAGCAATGTTACTGATACACTTCTTCAAGTCACAACACATCTTTTAATAAATTATATATTAAATGTACTATTTTTAAAAGAGGAGATGCTACTTGTTGAAAGGTAATTAATGTAAAGAATAGATGACTTGGTTCCTAAAAACATGAATATATCTGGCAAAAGAAGGGGATAATTTTAAAAGAAATACCATCGATCAGCTTTGCCCCTGTCAATCAGAGTTAAAGCACAGATCTTCCATTCATCTTCACATTGGCTGTCCTCTGAACTTATGACAAATGTAACACATATCACAAAGATAGTGCATAATATACTACAATGTAAAATCAAATGATAGGCTTCACTTTCCCCTTGGAGTAAACTCAAGTGTGTCCTTAGAGTGACCATGGTAGAGGAAACTTATAAACATGTTTATGACACATGAAAGGGTATCTAATCTTGGTTTCATGGATACAGAACTGCAAACCTAGAATGACCCTGATGGAAGGCAGCTGCTTTTAGGAAGATTTTTGGCTGCAAGATTAAGGAAATAGGCAATTATCATAGGTCTTATTCAGAAATGTATTAATTTTCCTTTAGAGTAATTTCAAAAGTATTGTTAACAATGGGGTTCTTTGTAATCTCAGATTTATCTCAAAGCAAAATTTATCACAGGGATGGTGAAGAGATATCAAGCATTATTATCGTCATCTTTACTTATTGAGTCTGTGTCCTCTAGAGCCTTTTTTTTCTTTGCTTGTTTTTATTGACTTCACAAGCTAAGTCAGAATAAAACACAACCCATCAGTCAAAACAGTGATTTTCTCCAATATTTCCTTACATTGTAGCTTCAACTTTTTGAAGCTTTTTGAAGAAGGAAACTTTTTGTTTTCCTTCTCACATCTCTACATTCAAACTTTTAAGGCCCATTTCAAAAGTTACATATTTAATTAATTTTTTTAAACTAGCTAAGCAAATGAGGACACCTTCTTGTAAATTTAAAGTTAAATCTCTCTCACTCTCTCCCACACACACGTACAGATATGTTTATACAATATTTGTCATGTTTTTGTCATTATTTTGTCACCTCAATCTTTCATAGACTGAGTTATTCTTGAAGAAATGTAGCACTGGTTTTTGTCTTTTAATACCTTTCTAGGACCTTGCAATTGTAAGATGCTCAATAATTACTTACTGACTTAAATTTTTGAACTGTAAGACCTATCATGCTCTTTTGTATTAATAGCATTCAAACCAATTTGTTTGATGTACATTAGTTGGAGAAAGTCCATCAAATTTTTTTTCTGCTTTCTTGTGACACTTTTTCATCAAATATATGAAAGCTTCCTTCTCTAAAATGTATATAAATACCTACAACACAGAAGACATAAGAATGAAATAACCACAGAAGTCATATATTCCATAATCATCAGGACCCCAGTTATGGTGATTGCACGTATGTATGAATTATTTTATATATGCAGGTTAAATGCTAAATTTCATAGAGTAATTGAAATTGAACTTGGTAATTTATCTCTGACTCTTTTCTTGGGGGATGTGTGTGTGTGTGTGTGAGAGAGAGAGAGAGAGATGGTGGGAGGGGTGGCTGTTACTGAGTTGGAAGATACTAGAATACCCAAATTAAAAAAAAAAAGATTGAATCAGCCATTTGGAGGTGTTACACCAAATAGCCAGGATATTTCCAAACAACTAGTATATTTTGGGCTTTTTGTTTGTCATTTTTTAAATATTGTAAGAGCCATGCTGATAAGACCTGAGTTCCAAATTCAAAATGAGTTTATAGTTAATCTTTAAATGTCGTAGAATTTCCTAGGTACCCAAACTGTATCTTTCACGTAATCTTAGTATGTGAATTTACTATTGTCTATAAATAATTTATCATAATACTGTGAAATCTCAGCCATTTCCCATCACTTTTGGATTCCTTCATTGTCCTTAATGAAACTAGTAGGAATGAGTCTTCTGCCTTGGCCATGCAAAGCTTGATATTCATAGAAGACATATAAAGCAAATATCAGGCATACAATAGGATATGGGAGAAAATAGGCATCAGGAGAGAAGTCTGTCCTGGAAGCAACTGGTAGAATTAAGGACATTAAAAAGCAAAATAGAATCACAAAATTAGAACATACACTATGATGGTTAATTTTAATCTGTCAACTTGACTGAGCTATGACATGCTTAGATATCTGGTCAAACAGTGGATGTTTCCTCAAGGATGTTTTTGGATGAGATTAATATTTAATTGGTAGACTCAGTAAAGCAGATTGTCCCCTCCCAAATAAAACAGAATTTTCCTGCCTCACGGCATTCAAACTGGAACATCAGCTCTTCCTGGTTTTATAGCAGCCTCCTGGCCTTTGAACTTGAACTGGGACATTGACTCTGCGGATTTTGGACTTGCCAGACTCCATAATCATGTGAGCCAAATCCTTGTAATAATATTAAGTGAATGTTTTACATTGTAACATTTTGATGCCTCCTATATTAATATTAATTATATTAAGATATAACTGACATATAACATTATTTTAAGTGCACAACTTAATGATTTGATATATGTATATGTTGCAAAGTGATTACAATAAAAAGTTTAGCTGACATCAATCACCACATAGAGTTAAAATTTTTTTCTCTGATGAGCACTTTTAAGATCTCTTCTCTTAGCAATCTTCAAATTTACCATACAATATTGTTAACTATAGTCACTATTCTGAACATTACATCCCCAGGACTTATTTATCTTATTACTGGAAATTTGTACTTTGACCAATTAATTATAATTTTTAAATTATTTCCTTACTGTCTTTTAAAATTTCTCTAGAGCTGATAGTTTACATCTTAATTATCATAATCTACTTCAGCTTTATACTTACTTTGTTCCAATAAAATGCATTAACGTTATTTCTGTATATCTCCATTCCCTCCTTGCCAAATTTGAAGTATTATTTTTATAAATATTGCATTTATTCAATACATATATTAAAACCCCCAAAATATATAGTTATGATTATTGCTTTAGATAGTCTTGTGTATTTTAAAGAAGCAGAGACAAAGAGAGAAACTCCTGGCTACTGTTTACTGAAAGCCAATAGGCTCTTGAATTAGCATCAGTAGTGCATTAGCACGTATTCTAGAGTTAGACTAAATCAGTCTCAGTCCTTGTTCCTGCCACTTAATAACTTTTAATATTGGGTGAATTACTAAACCCCTTTTACTCACTTTCTTCCTTGATATTTTGGAAATAATAATAGCACTTACATCACAGCGTAGCTCTGAGGATTATATGATTTAATATGTGTAAAGCACTTAGAAAAGTAATTGGCATACAGTAAACCCTCCATTAATATTAATGACTTATCTTTTCTCAAAAAAACCCTGATATTTTCAGCTCTTTCATTATCTTCAGTTAGTGTCATTGCCATTATTATTATTATTATTTTTTTGCTTATGCTAAAGACTCCAATGACCATCAAAATCTCCTCTTCCATGATCCCTCAAATCCAAATCATCCATCTTAACGATTCCTTCTCAGAATTGCTTCCAGCATTCACTGTTTTCAGTTCCCATAGGATCAAACCAGGGCCAAAACTATACACCTGGATTGTTAAAATAGGTTTCCCCCTGCTCATATCTTGTTATTACTAGAGTAGTCATTCTGAAGAACAATCTAATTACATTATACTTCGTTAAACTATGTTTTGTTTTTAATTGCTTACTAGTTAAATTTTATGCTTTGTGATATTCTTCATGATTTGAGCCCAGTCAGTCTTAGAATCTGATTACATGTCACTCTTCCCTTTATAGTTTTCAATTTGTCTTAGTTCCCAACATGGCCATACTTTATCACAGTCGACTGTATCAGTGGGTTTTTCATCTGCAGATACAACCAACTATGGCTCAAAAACATTAAAGTAAATCCAGAATATTCCAAAAAGCAAAATTAGAATTTGTCACTCGCAGGCAACAATTTACACAGCATTTACATTGTATTTACAACTATTTATATAGCATTTACATTGTATTAGGTATCGTAACTAATCTAGAGATGATCTAAAGAATACAAGAGGAAGTATATAATGTTACATGCAAATACTATGCCATTTTATATAAAGGACTTGAGCATTGGTGGATTTTGTTTTCTTGCGGGGTCCTGGAATCAATCCCCCATGAATACTGAGGGATGATTATACAAGGTTACCTCTTTTAATTGCACTTTGCTTTATTGGGCTTCCCAGATATTGCTGTTTTCATACATTGAAGATGTATGGCAACCTTGTGTTGACAGATGATAGTTAGCAATATTTAGCAATAAGGCATTTTTTAATTAAGGGATGCACATTGGTTTTTTAGACACAATGCTACTGCACACTTAATAGACTACAGTATAGTGTAAACATAACTTTTATATGCACTGGGAAACCAAGACATTTGTATGATTCGCTTATTGAGATATTCACTTTATTGCGGTGGTCTGGAATGGAACCCCCAAAATATCTGAAATATGCCTTTACTTCCTTTCTTTTGCCCTTAACTTGTCCTTTTACTTTTTTCTTTCATTTATTATTATTATTTTTTTTAATATATACAAATGCTATGTTCCTACCAAAGACACAGTTAAAACACTGAATCAACACCTCCACGGTAGGGTCTGAAATGTCCCTGTGTATTTCTGCCAATCAACCAGTCTGGAGAACCAGAGTTATCACACATCTTTTTTCTAAAATGTGTCTGAAGAACACATTTTTGTCAGGTGTTAATAGGGATAGTGAGGAAGAAATAACACTGTGGTCAAATGAGTTTGAGAACTCTGGTTTTAACTACATAGAATTATGGGACTTCTGCATTTTCATTTCTCAGTAGCAGGATATATTCTTTAATTTTCTTTGCTTTTAGAATATCATGTATATACCACACAATTTCAAATCTTTTTCCATTGTATGCAGCTATTTAACTCCTTGTTATTCCTAGTACACTGTGAACATAGAGAAAGGGCTATTGTCCCAATAATCTTTATGTACCACCCCTGTCCACAACTCTTCCTAGCATATGCTGTCCAATAAACATTCATGGAATGAATTTGAAAATGGTAGCCAAGGCTCTTAAGAGCTCAGAAACCTGAAGATCATCCTCAAAGGACAGAGAGCCATTCTCCAATATGTCTCCAAACGTCTCTATTAAACTTTTACTTATGGTATTACTCCTTTATATTGAATCCCTTTTATCGGAAGATAAAACATTTTAATAAATATTAACAGCATCTCTACCGCTAATCTTCATCTCTGTTCATGCACCTATAGAACACATTTGATATCTGAAATATATCTTCTGGAGACAACACCTTCAATTAAAGAAATTATCCTCATTTTAGAACCTGTGGCTCATTTCAGTGGGGATTTGGGGATTTCCATAGAATCTTTAATTTTTACATTTTCCTTATTTTTAAAGGAAAAATTATTAATATTATATCAAATTTAATTCAGATTCATTGGAGAAGAGATGGGATACCTATAAATTAATAAATATAATTTCCAAAAACATTTTTATTTATTTCAGAATTAAAGTTTTATGTTGAATATGAAAAATTCTTTAGCCATATCAAGGAAAATTATTTTCTTCAAAATTTATGTGTAGTAAAAAATGGACATTATCTGAACTTGAATCATAAAAATATGATTTTTTTTTTTGTAGAGGGTTACATTTAAGGAATAATCTTAATGTAATAATGCTGTTCTCTCTCCTTCATTTTCCAAGGTTTTTTTTTTCTCCATTTCTGCAATATTATCTATAAAATTTCCATTAATCTGGAGAGTCTTATGATTCATGTTAATATAGTTTAATGGCTAAGTATTTTGTAGCAAATTAAATCTGAGTGTGAGAATTTTAGTATGAAAATAATACTTTCATTTAAAATTAGCAATCTGATTTTTACATAACCTTAACTCTCAATTTAAAAGCTTAGTATTTTAGTTCCATGGATCTCATTTGAATGTGGACTCTGCACATTAAAAATAGAAAGATTGTTTTGGAAGCCAGGTAATTAGATATGGAGGCACAAATTAAATAAGGGATTTAGAAAGCACAAATATTTTTGGCATTTATTGCACACTGTTGGACTGCATCAATGGCTCATTAAAGTTCATTAAAAGAATGCTGGGGTGTAATGGACTATTTGAATGTTCCTATTAGAGACAGTATAAAAATATACAGATTTTGTTCTTTTTATTTCTAAGAAATTCGGGACAAGTGAAATTTCTTTCCCTGACATTTATGCTCTAAGTCATTGTTTGTTGAGTAATAAAACCTCACTGTTCTTACTGATTCATCTAAAGGACAGTAAAAAAAAAAATAAAATCCAATATAAAATTTTAATTTATTTATTGAAGACACTCAAGATATAATAATATTGTACTACTTTAGTATTTAGACTTATTATTTTTGTTGATTGGTAAATAGAAACAGAACTTTAATTTTTAAAAAAATTAAATATCTTGTATTTTTAAATTTCCAAACCTCTTTTCCATTTTTCAGACCTATTTTTTTAACATTTATCTATTTATTTATTTATTTAATTTTTTTTATTTTTAAATTTTTCTATTTTTAACATCTTTATTGGAGTATAATTGATTTACAATGGTGTGTTAATTTCTGCTTTATAACAGTGAATCAGCTATACATATACATATATCCCCATATCTCCTCCCTCTTGCATCTCCCTCCCTCCCACCCTCACTATCCCACCCCTCTAGGTGGTCACAAAGCACAGAGCTGATCTCCCTGTGCTATGCGGCTGCTTCCTACTAGCTATCTATTTTACAGTTGGTAGTGTACATATGTCAATGCTACTCTCACACTTCATCCCAGCTTCCCCTTCCCCTTCCCCATGTCCTCAAGTCCATTCTCTACATCTCTGTCTTTATTCCTGTCCTGCCCCTAGGTTTGTCAGAACCTTTTTTTTTTTTTTTTTTTAGATTCCATATATATGTGTTAGCATACGGTAATTGTTTTTCTTTTTCTGACTTACCTTACTCTGTATGACAGACTCTAGGTCCATCCACCTCACTACAAATAACTCAATTTTAGTTTTTTTATAGCTGAGTAATATTCCATTGTGTATATGTGCCACATCTTCTTTATTCATTCATCTGTCAATGGACACTTAGGTTGCTTCCATGCCTGGACTATTGTAAATAGTACTGCACTGAACACTGTGGTACATGACTCTTTTTGAATTATGGTTTTCTCTGGGTATTTGCCCAGCAGTGGGATTGCTGGGTCATATGATAGTTCTATTTTTAGTTGTTTAAGGAACTTCTATACTCTTCTCCATAGTGGCTGTTTCAATTTACATTCCCACCAACAGTGCAAGAGGGTTCTCTTTTCTTCACACCCTCTCCAGCCTTTACTATTTGTAGCTTCTTTGATGATGGCCATTCTGACTGGTGTGAGGAGATACCTCACTGTAGTTTTGATTTGAATTTCTCTAATGATTAGTGATGTTAAGCATCCTTTCATGTGCTTGTTGGCAATCTGTATATCTTCTTTGGAGAAATGTCTGTTTAGGTCTTCTGCCTATTTTTGGATTGGGTTGTTTGTTTTTTTGACATTGAGCTGCATGAGCTGTTTGTAAATTTTGGAGATTAATCCTTTGTCAGTTACTTCGTTTGCAAATATTTTCTCCCATTCTGAGAGTTGCCTTTCTGTCTTGTGTCTCGTTTATGGTTTCCTTTGCTGTGCAAAAGCTTTTAAGTTTCATTAGGTCCCATTTATTTATTTCTGTTTTTATTTCCATTTCTCTAGGAAGTGGGTCAAAGAGGATCTTGCTGTGATTTATGTCATAGAGTGTTGTGCTTATGTTTTTCTCTAAGAGTTTTACAGTGTCTGGCCTTACATTTAGGTCTTTAATATATTTTGAGTTTGTTTTTGTATACGGTGTTAGGGAGTGTTCTAATTTCATTCTT
This sequence comes from Balaenoptera ricei, assembly GCF_028023285.1. Classification (NCBI taxonomy): domain Eukaryota; kingdom Metazoa; phylum Chordata; class Mammalia; order Artiodactyla; family Balaenopteridae; genus Balaenoptera; species Balaenoptera ricei. Next base: position 92,969,463 of record NC_082651.1, read on the forward strand.
TTAAATGTAGCTGTCCAGTTTTCCCAGCACCACTTATTAAAGAGGCTGTCTTTTCTCCATTGTATATTCTTGCCTCCTTTATCAAAGATAAGGTGACCATATGTGTGTGGGTTTATCTCTGGGCTTTCTATCCTGTTCCATTGATCTATATTTCTGTTTTTGTGACAGTACCATACTCTCCTGATTACTGTAGCTTTGTAGTATAGTCTGAGGTCTGGGAGCCTGATTCCTCTAGCTCCGTTTTACTTTCTCAAGATTGTTTTTGCTCTTTGGGGTCTTTTGTGTTTCCATACAAATTGTCAAAAATTTAGTTCTAGTTCTGTGAAAAATGCCATTGGTAGTTTGATAGGGATTGCACTGAATCTGTAGATTGCTTTGGGTAGTATAGTTATTTTCATAATGTTGATCCTTCGAATCCAAGAACATGGTATATCTCTCCATCTGTATCATCTTTAATTTCTTTCATCAGTGTCTTATAGTTTTCTGCATACAGGTCTTTTGTCTCCTTGGGTAGGTTTATTCCTAGGTATTTTATTCTTTTTGTTGCAATGGTAAATGGGAGTGTTTCCTATAATCTCTTTCACGTTTTTCATCACTAGTGTATAGGAATGCAAGAGATTTCTGTGAATTAATTTTGTATGCTTCTACTTTACCAAATTCATTGATTAGCTCTAGTAGTTTTCTGGTGGCGTCTTTAGGATTCTCTATGTATAGTATCATGTCATCTGCAAACAGTGACAGTTTTACTACTTCTTTTCCAATTTGTATTCCTTTTATTTCTTTTTCTTCTCTGATTGTTGTGGCTAAAACTTCCAAAACTATGTTGAATAATAGTGGTGGGAGTGGGCAACCTTTTCTTGTTCCTGGTCTTGGAGGGAATGGTTTCAGTTTTTCACCATTGAGAATGATGTTGGCTGTGGGTTTGTCATACATGACCTGTATTATGTTGAGGTAAGTTCCATCTGTGCTTGCTTTCTGGAGGGTTTTTATCATAAATGGGTGTTGAAATTTGTTGAAAGCTTTTTCTGCATCTATTGAGATGATCATATGGTGTTTCTCCTTAATTTGTTAATATGGTGTATCACATTGATTGATTTGTGTACACTGAAGAATCCTTACATTCCTGGGATAAACCCCACTTGATCACGGTGTATGATCCTTTTAATGTGCTGTTGGATTCTGTTTGCTAGTATTTTGTTGAGGATTTTTGCATCTATGTTCATCAGTGATATTGACCTGTAGTTTTCTTTCTTTGTGACATCTTTGTCTGGTGGTGGTATCTGGGTAATGGTGGCCTCGTTGCTGAGTTTGGAAGTGTTCCTCCCTCTGCTATATTTTGGAAGAGTTTGAGGAGGATAGGTGTTAGCTCTTCCCTAAATGTTTGATAGAATTTGCCTGTGAAGCCATCTGGTCCTCGGCTTTTGTTTGTTGGAAGATTCTTAATCACAGTTTCAATTTCATTACTTGTGATTGGTTGGTTTATATTTTCTATTTCTTTCTGCTTCAGTCTCAGAAGGTTGTGCTATTCTAAGAATTTGTTCATTTCTTCCAACTTGTCCATTTTATTGGCATATAGTTGCTTATAGTAATCTCTCATGATCCTTTGTATTTCTGCAGTGTCACTATTACTTCTCCTTTTTCATTCCTAATTCTATTGATTTGAGTCTTCTCCCTTTTTTTCTTGATGAGTCTGGCTAATGTTTTATCAATTTAGTTTATCTTCTCAAACAACCAGCTTTTAGTTTTATAGAGTTTTTCTATTGTTTCTTTCATTCCCTTTTCCATTTATTTCTGAACTGATCTTTATGATTTCTTTCCTTCTGCTAACTTTGGGGGGTTTTTTTGTTCTTTTTTCTCGAATTGCTTTATGTGTAAGTTTAGGTTGTTTATTTGAGATTTTTCTTGTTTCTTGAGGTAGGATTGTATTTGTGTAAACTTCCCTCTTAGAACTGCTTCTGCTGCATCCCATAGATTTTGGGTCGTCATGTTTTCATTGTCATTTGTTTCTAGGTATTTTTAGATTTCCTCTTTGATTTCTTCAGTGATCTCTTGGTTATTAAGTAGTGTATTGTTTAGCCTCCATGTGTTTGTATTTTTTACAGATTTTTTCCCCTGTAATTGATATCTAGTCTCATAGTGTTGTAGTCGGAAAAAATACTTGATATTTCAATTTTCATAAATTTACCAAGGCTTGATTTGTGACCCAAGATATGATCTATCTTGGAGAATGTTCCATGAGCACTTGAGAAGCAAGTGTATTCTCTTGTTTTTGGGTGGAATGTCCTAGAAACATCAATTAAGTCCACCTTATTTACTGTGTCATTTAAAGCTTGTGTTTCCTTATTTAGTTTCATTTTGGATGATCTGTCCACTCGTGAAAGTGGGGTGTTAAAGTCCCCTACTATGATTGTGTTACTGTCGATTTCCCCTTTTATGGCTTTTAGTATTTGCCTTATGTATTGCGTTGCTCCTATGTTGGGTGCATAAATATTTACAACTGTTATATGTTCTTCTTGGATTGATCCTTTGATCATTATGTAGTATCCTTCTTTGTCTCTTGTAATAGTCTTTATTTTAAAGTCTATTTTATCTGATATGAGAATTGCTACTGCAGCTTTCTTTTGATTTCCATTTGCATGGAATATCTTTTTCCATCCCCTCACTTTCAGTCTGTATGTGTCCCTAGGTCTGAAGTGGGTCTCTTGTAGACAGCATATATATGGGTCTTGTTTTTGTATCCATTCAGCCAGTCTATGTCTTTTGGCTGGAGCATTTAATCCATTTACATTTAAGGTAATTATCAATATGTATGTTCCTATTACCATTTTCTTAATTGTTTTGGGTTTGTTTTTGTAGGTCTTTTCCTTCTTTTGTGTTTCCTGCCTAGAGAAGTTCCTTTAGCATTTGTTGTAAAGCTGGTTTGGTGGTGCTGAATTCTCTTAACTTTTGCTTCTCTGTAAAGTTTTTAATTTCTCCGTCGGATCTGAATGAGATCCTTGCTGGGTAGAGTAATCTTGGTTGTAGGTTTTTTCCCTTTCATCACTTTCAATATGTCCTGCCACTCCCTTCTGGCTTGCAGAGTTTCTGCTGAAAGATCAGCTGTTAACCTTATGGGGATTCCCTTGTATGTTATTTGTTGTTTTTCCTTGCTGCTTTTAATATTTTTTCTTTGTAGTTAATTTTTGATAGTTTGATTAATATGTGTCTCTGTGTGTTTCTCCTTGGATTTATCCTTTATAGGACTCTCTGCACTTCCTGGACTTGATTGACTATTTCCTTTCCAATGTTAGGGAAGTTTTCAACTATAGTCTCTTCAAATATTTTCTCATTCCCTTTCTTTTTCTCTTCTTCTTCTGGGACCCCTATAATTCAAATGTTGGTATGTTTAATGTTGTCCCAGAGGTCTCTGAGATTTTCCTCTATTCTTTTCATTCTTTTTTCTTTATTTGGCTTTGTGGTAGTTATTTCCACTATTTTATCTTCCAGGTCACTTATCCATTCTTCTGCCTAAGTTATTCTGCTATTGATTCCTTCTAGAGAATTTTTAATTTCATTTATTGTGTTGTTCTTCATTGTTTGTTTTCTCTTTAGGTCTTCTAGGTCCTTGTTAAATGTTTCTTGTATTTTCTCCATTCTATTTCCAAGATTTTGGATCATCTTTACTATCATTACTCTGAATTCCTTTTCAGGTAGGCTGCCTATTTCCTCTTCATTTATTTTGTCTGGTGGGTTTTTACCTTGCTCCTTCATCTGCTAAACTGTATTAACTAACCTGAACTACGTAAAAGTAAAATTTCATGGGCAAGATCCTAAGACAGATGATTTTTTTGTCTCTTTAGTACTCCAAACCTCTGTCTCATGATTGATCCTTTGTATGTCTGGACCCCTGCCCTATCTATTATTAGGAGAGGTGACCTTTTTTTTATTCAGCCAGACCCCAAATCAGTGTGCTGGGATTATGCCAGATGGGATAAATCAAGAGCAGACAGAAGATTATCAGGCCAGATTATTAATGTAACACTGAGTTTTGGAAGGAGTGCTGAGAGTTAAATATTAGACCAACGTTTCTAAAATTCTAGGTACACAAGACTCTGCTGATTGTTTTTTAAATTCTTTTTCCTTTGGAAGTAGACCCTTAGTAATAATGGCCAGAGTTGAGACATTACCCAGGCTTATTAGTCTTTTCATAAGTTCAAAGGCTTAAATAAGCTCAAAAAGTGGAATTTTAGGGTAGCAGGTGAGAGGGTTTTGTCAGGGAAGGGTATCTATTCTGCTCCTCTAGAATCTTGGCAGGTAGGCAGTCATCTCTTTGTCTATGTGGGAGACAGACATTGGCAACAGTCCTGATTATTGTAATAACATATTTTCCACCCACCCAAACAGCCTTTTCCTTAGAGCAGAGTTCTGTTTCAATAAATATATTGGAAAACTTCAGTTTTCAAATGGCAGGTGAGTCTGTGTTCAACTTCAGACAAAATAGTCCACCATAAAACTTCTGTTGACAGGCCTACGGGCAAAGTAAATAACCTCGTTAGCACTGAGGACAGCAAGGGTGTTATTGGTCTGTGACAACTCATGGCTCCATCTTCTGGAATCTGCTGTGCATTTCTACTTATAGTGATGCATTTCTACTTATAGTGATAGCCTAGAGGAGCAAATGGTAGGGGCACTATTTGGTTTGCTAGAGCAGAGTTATTTCCCCAGAGTGCAAGGGCCCTCTGGTGGGTATTTTCCCTCTAGCCTTACAGATGTTCTAAAGAGAAAGATATTAAAAATAAAAATTGCCAAATTTCTTTTGTTTGATTTTCTATTAATCTCTCTGTAGTTAAAGATCATGCTGTTGTATGATGCAATACACACAGAGACACAGACACAGACACACACGTACACAGAGGCCATGAAGTCAAGAGACCTGGCCCTATAGTTCTGGCTTGGGAACTTTCTAACCTTGGCTAAATCAGATTCCCTTTCTAGTCCAATTTTTGAATCTCTGAAATTAATTGGTAAAGTTCCATGTCCCTTCCAGTCCTAACTTGCCAGGAGATATTAAACTTATGATAGTTCATCTTTCAAATAATCTATTTCTGTAGCTTTCAGACATTTTTTCTACGTTATCACTTCAAGTCTTTGCTCTTTAAATATATATTAAGATCCAATTTTGCCCATAAAGAATTAACTGTTACTGGAATTTCTTTTCTACCATAAAAAAGTAAAAACTGGTAAAGTAAATGAAACAAGTTTTCAGACAGATAACGGGCAGGTTAAGACTGGTCCATGAGTGAAGACTAGTGAACAATGTGAGTCCTATGGCTGCATCAACTTGCCACTGTTTGGAGATAGGGCAAATTAAACAGAGATGGAAAACAAACAAACAAATGCAAACAAAACAAAACACAAAACAGAACTTAATCTTGATAAACTGAGGAGGAAATATCAGAGTTTGGGGACGATAAAGAGGTGACCAGAATATGTGGAATAGAGTACGAAAACTGTTGCAGACAGAAACAGTGACAGAGGAACCATAGACAATGGCAATGAGGTCCCTTGATGCTTTAAGTTCACAAAGTGAGAAGAAATGACCCAAAACCAGAAAATGAACCACTGCCAAAGAATAGGCAAAAAGAAAAAAATTAAAATTCCTGGAGTTTAAACTAGGCTGGGAATATTTTTCAGTGGAAAGAAAATTGCCTCTACCAACCAGGGTGGAAAAAATTTGAAATGTTTGGAACACTGGGTAGAATCCACAGAAGGGGGTGCTCTGAAATAGTAGGGTTATAATAACACTGGAGGAAAAATTGTTCCTGGCCAGCTAAGAGACATCTTAAAAGCAGGCTTCTAATTGGTTAAAAATAATGTATTTGTACATCAGAACAAAATCTGAATATATTTTTAAAAATCACAACAAAAGCCAACAATCCTCAGCACAGAATATACAATATTTGACCTCTAATAAAAAATGACCAGATATGCAAATAAGCAGGATACTATGACTTATAACTGGAACAAAAGCAACCAATAGAAGCAGACTCTGAAATAACACAGACAGTGGAACTAACAGATAATAACTTCAAAATAGACATTATGAAGATAATTCACAGGTTTAAAAATCTATAGGAAAAATTGAACAAAATGAGAAAAGAAAGGAAGCATATAGAAAAAATCCACATAGAAGTAATTAGGGTGTCATAAGCACTGAGATGGCATTTTAAAGTCATAGGTCTTGATTAAATGACCTAGAGAAGGTATTTTTAAAAAAGAAGGCAACATAAAGTATTCTTCTGATGAGCTCTGGGCAACCGGAATTGCACAGACCAGAGACTGAATGGAAAGGTCTGGATAGAGCTGAGCACAGTCTGAAGAGGGTGGCAACACACAAGCGCAGAAAAGAAAGATTTTCAGGAAAGGATTAGCCTTCAGTAGAAATGCTGCTGAGAGCTTGTAATGAGGGCAGAGAGGTGATCATCACGTGCGGCAAACTGGAAGGCATTAGTGATCTTGACAACAAACATTTCAGTGAAGTAATGAAATAGAAATTGGAAAAGGATGGGAGGTCAGGAAGTGGAGACAATACCTACAGGGAATGCCTCTGTAAGAAAGGGAAGGATGTGTCCTTCGGAGGAATGTTTTTCCTCTGATGGGAACAATATCTGAAGAACTTCGCAGTAGATTCCCTCTCTCTCAAAGCACCTTGATGTTTAGTGCACACATTACATCGCAACTGGTCAGCCACTGACCCCTTACAGCACAGAGGAGCCTGTCCCCCCAGCGCTACATCTTTGGAGGGCGCTTACAGCCCTCCCAGTTCTAGCCTGGTGGCCTTCAGAGCACAGTGCTATTAATTCTCTCTTGAGGACCGAAGATCCAGTACAAGGACACAGGTCCACAGGAGCTACCTTAATGAATATTAAGTGTCACTGCCACTTTAGTAAAAGCCTTCTGTGGTGGCGTGGAGACAGCCTGTCCCTGTGCTTTGGAAGTATATTCAGGTTGTAATGACGTAAAGAATAAATAACTTTTATTTCTTCCAATAATTCGATGCCAGGGAAAACCCTTTGTACCAGACGGGGTCAATGAAACCAAAACCAAATTTCCAAAGTCAAAATATTGAGTACTCAATTCTACACTCTCTCCGTGTTAAACACCTTCATTTTTTATTTTTATTTTTTTACAAATACCCCAGTGTTCTTTAATCTGACCACTGCTCCAACATGTAATCAGCAAAACCACATTGCCATGGGGGTCTCTCATGTTCCTTTATCTCTCCATCTTGATTTCTCATTCCTACTGATCCTCGGGCACCTTTACCCCCTCCTGATGGGCACAATTATGGTGATCTACCCCTGAGCCAGCCAGGCCCTCCTTTATGTTTCCAGCAAGTTCAGACCACATCCCTAATCATGGAGCGGCACTGAGCGTTGACAGCTGCAATGTTCTATTTCTGACACTTTGGAAGGAAGAGGGGGTGGGTTGTGGGACTTCACATCTACAAATCTTGCTGTCATGAAGCCATAGATGCCAGGAGCAGGATGGGAACATGCCAGGTAGTGTGCAAGTTTCTCTATACATGATCTCATTTAAATTTCCCAAAACCCAGGGAGGAAAATGGTAGCATTTTCATTTATGGAGAAGGGAGCTGACTCAACCGTTTCATGTAATGAGACCCAAGTTGACAAGCTAGTCGGGAGCAGACAAGAACTCAATTTCATTTTTGTCTGACTAGTTACTCTGTTTACTTCCCACTGTTGCAATACCACTTTCCAGAAATATGCCAACAAGAATGCTCTTTCACAGGGATATCTTCCTCGATTGTTCTTTTCCCCCATCTGGGCCTCACATTTGCTGTAGTTTCTCCCACTGTCTGCATATCCATCAAGTTCCCATTTGGCAAGTCTCTTCGAAACCTTTTCTGACACCCACCCCAAGGCTACATCTCATAAGTGTTCCTTATTCTTATAGGAGATGTACTGTATTTGCAATTTGTCTGGGCCTTCCATGCGGGGTGTATGCATGGATGAATGCACAGGTGCCTAAGCCAGCAAATAAGGGATCGATCTTTAAAAATCTCAGAATGGATGATTCATATCGATCTGGGGCCTCTGCACACATAGGCAAAGACCTAGCACACCAAGGAGTCCTGAGAGAAGTGTTTTTCTCTAACCCTGGACCAGGGGTAAGAGCGCCCTCTGGCCAGGGGTTATTTATACATCGCGCCTGTCATACAGGAGTGGGGGTCTTCACTTACAGCCTCTCCTCTGGCTGTGCCATTTCTGCCTTTTGGTTGTGTCTCTACTGCTCCACCAGTGATTGAGGAATCCTCCGGCTCTTCAACTGAGTCCTGTCAATTTTCTCAGATGACATTTGCTGCTTTTCTCAGGACTTCTGCTCCATTATTAATGACTCTTCGCCTTTGGTGCTTGAAGTTCCCTGGCTCCTTAATATCTGCCACTTTCTCCTTTTGCAGAAACATCTCAATCGTGTCACTCATACCGAGTACCAGCTCATCTTTAACTTTTTTTTTTTCCTTTGGGCCTTGAAACTCTCTGAGTCCTTCTCTCATAAGAGTCTCCGTAACTATTTCAGTCTGAGTCTGGCTTTGGTGTATCCGAGCCTTCCTTGGCTAGGAAACAGCTGTCTCTGTGTCGATAGCCCATCGCCTTGCTATCTCAGTTCACTCCTGACGCAGGGCATCAGGGAATCTGTAGTCAAATAAGTTAAAATTCTGAGCCCCTCCAGCCTGACTTTTGCCAACTCACCCACTTTTTATGAAACACAAGTAGTACCAGGGTCTGTTTCCCATAGAGTTCAAGAATCAAGGTTTGGATTTCAAACAGTTGTGGAATGTCTACCCCTACCCTATGGTCTTTGCCATTACTCTGGCTTTTCTTGGTGTATCGTACACATTTCTGTTCTAAGAGCATCACGTCATATATAGCTGATTTATATTCAACTGAGACACTAAGAATATTTTTAGATTGTTTCTGGATTTTGTAACCTCATCAACCTGTTTTAAATATTTCAGAAACCCCTTTACATCCAATACTTAACAACTGAGATCTTTCCCTTATCCTTAGGGTATAGTCTTGTAGACTTGTATTGATATTTCCCCATCCTGATTTGGGAATTAAGCCAATTTCTTGGATTCAATAATAAATAGTGTTAAGGATTGTAGGAATAGGGTGCATATGAACAGAAAAAAGTTTGGGGGAAGTATATGGATTGTCAAATGGGCTACATTCTCTGCTATGGTGTGGCGAATGTCCTGTGAGGGCACCTGCATGAAGAACTATGCTGTCCTGAACAGGTAAAACAGGTGTGCAAGACACACTGTGATTAGATAGACAGAGTAAGCAGTGGGGCTTGGAGTGCATGGCTTCAGAAGGTGAGGTCTATATATATTGAGCTTGGGAGATAGTTGTCTGCAGGCAGAAAACAAACTATTTGAGAGAAAATATAAAAGTTACAACTGAGTTGATCCATTTGATACAAAGGACTGATGGATTCATTAGGGATGTGATGCCTGTGATTGGTAATGTAAGTGTTTGAGTTCATGGGGTTTAAAATAGGATTACCTGGATTGACTCCATACGCTTCTGCAAATTTTTTTTTTTTTTAACTCTAAGAGAGCAAGGTCTATCCTGGGAGAGGGCTTTGGGTTTGTTTCTGATCTCTCTTAGTCACTGTGGCTTCCAGCACCACATGCACATGAGAGACTCCAAATTCTTTATGTCTCCTGAGATCTCCAGATCCGTATCTGCAACAACCTGCTTGATGTTAATGACACAGTCTGACCTCTAGGAAAAGTACAATGTTTTCCTTTCTCCTTCATGAGTGACCCCCAAGGAGTGAAGGGATGTCCTAACAAAACAGAGTTGAACAATTTTTGTATAAAGTTTGGCTTTGGTACAAGAGTTATAAATGAGCCTTGTGCAGGGGAAAGGCAACTTTCTCTTGAACTTGGCATCTTGTTCTTCCTCTAAACACAAGAGAAGTAGGAATCAGAGGATGGGGTGAGTTCAGGATGTGCCTTACACATTTGGAGTGCAACAACTTTTACAGGCTTTCTAACAACCTCACAAGTCACGTGTCTGCTCCCTAAACAAACTTTCATCTCAACAAGTCTGTTCTTTTCACTATTCCCCTAATTCATCTTTCTTTAACAAATCTAGATCCCTTCTATGGACAGAAATTCTAGTTTTTTCCTAAGGATTGAAAAGAAAATGTCTACTACTATAGAAAGCTGCACTTGCTTTGAAAATGATAAATGAATAAAGAGGACATTTCTATATTTAATTAAGTGTTACATTCACCTTGCATGAAAAGAGTAAAAAGGAGAGGCTAGTAAGGAAAAATAAATCATTCTGAATACAGGATGCATAAAATAGACCCAAATTATACAAATAAACTGGGACTTTCAGTGTCAGCATTGAGATAGTTGCACACTTTGATGGAACTAAGGTGGGACTGGACATAGGGTAGGGGTGGAGATTGTCTACTTTAGTCAAGTGTAAGGTAGTGAATTCAAGAAGTAGCTTAATAAGTATTCATTTAAGAAGTAGCAATACATAATCAGCATTCTGTTTTCTGTAATTTAACTATATATATATATGATATATCGTTCTGTACTATTTTATTTAACTATTGATATATACAGCCAGCCTTCCATGTCTACAGTTCCACATCCATAGATTGAACCAAGCTTGGAACAAAAATATTTGCCAAAAAACTTCCAAAAGTTTCAAAAAGCAAAATGTGAACTTGTTGTGCACCTGACAACTATTTACATGGCATTTACATTATATTAGGTATCAAGTAATCTAGAGATGATATAAAGAATACAGGAGGATGTGCATAGGTTATTTGCAAATACTACACCATTTTCTATAAGGGACTTGAGTTTCTGCAGATTTTGGTATCCAAAGTCTGGAACCACAAAATTTCACTTCCCCTTTTGGTCTTTAACTTTGCTTAATAGGCACACGTTTCAAATTCCGTTTTCGAATTAGCATGTCTAATGTTTACTTATCCTCATATGTATTCCTTTGACATAATAATGAACAATATTCTATCAGTTCCAGCAAGGTCCCCTTCATAAATGCCCAGGAGGTCGCCCCTCTCTCATGTCCATATGGTTCAGGTCTTTCACTTTTAATCCATCATCCCCGCATTGACAATAAATATAGTTGCAACATAAATATTAATAAAAAGGATTGGAGACATTTATTTTATCCCATCCCTTCTACTGCCATTTTATTGTTTATGAGACTAATGTCTGACCTTCCTTTTGCTCAGTGATACAATTTCAGGACAGATAAATACTTTTTCAATTTTTCAGTGGAGGTTCCGTTGGGAAGAGAATAATTATCACTAGCATTTATTTTAGAATTTACAAAAACAATTATGGAAAGAAGCACTTGTTTGCACTTTCATTTGCTTCAAATAGTTTTTGGCTTTTATTAAGGTCTTGGGAATTTTGTGGCTATGAATTCACCAAACTTTCAAGCATATTAATTTTGAGGTTGAGTGATCTTCAGAAGACTGTGAAAAATGCTTACTGTGAAAGGATAAGGGGGTACTTTTATTAACCTAATTGACAAAAACAGTGAAAGGTCTTACAAATAAAATCACAGCACTATATAACTTGGATTGATTTTTTTAAATGAAGAGGGAATTATAATTATTACTATTATTACCAAATAAAGCACAGGAACTAAAAGAAGTGTTTACTGGTAGGCACATCCCCCAGTAGAGAGAGGTGGCAGGATAGAGTCTTTCATTCCATAACTTCTGCTCTACTCCTCTCCTTCCCCAGGATCTCCCACTGATTCTTCATACTTTCACATGAAGCTGGTCCCCCAGGAAGAAGTGCATGCTGGGAAAAAATGCTGCTGCCCCTTCTCTGAAGTTCTGACTCTAGCCTGAAACAATACACCTTTTTCATAGTACAGATTTAGTTAAACTCTTATAAGCCAAAAGAATTTACTATAAATAGTTAATATATAGGTAATTATTTGGTCTCATTTTGCCTTCAGAGTTGAGAAGAAATACAAATTTGCTCATTTTCAATAACTGTTATTAGAAGAAAGCAAATATAATTGTATTGATCTGGTCAGCTAGAGCTGTCTATAAAATTGCTTTAGTTTAGAGTTTCTACACTGCCTTTACCCTAATATAAGAAAATACAAACCTTTAGGATCCTCATCATCCCCTACTTTAAAAAATTAACCTGTCTTCATAGAAAGTAAGAAACACCCCTCTGTTTTTTGGGGTTTTTTTTTTTCCTGTAACAATCTTGGGAGAGATGTAATATTCTTCAAAGAGTTTAGAAACTGGTCCAGTCTTTTTCCTATACTTTTTTCGTGTGATGATACTAGGTGACAGTGTTGAGGAGTGCTGGTCTGATATTTTATAACATCCCTCAATTGAGATTTGCTTGATTTTTTTAAAATGATTACACTGGAGTGATGTATTATAGGGAGAAAGACTAACAGAGGTAAAGTGTCATTCTCATCACATCGTATCAAGGGTACATACTACATATAAGACTTGTCACTGTTGAGTTAACCTTGATCATTGCTCTTGAGGTGGTGTTTGTTAGGTTTCTCAACTGTAAAATTACACTTTTTTTCTCCTCCCTTTCCATATTGCACTCTTTGGAAAAAAGTCATTAAATAGGGGGGAATTTGCTTCACTTCCCTGAAGGCAGGAGGACTCACATAGATTATTTGGGATTTTTCTACATAGGAAATGAGTCTATTCTCCTCCACTTATTTATTCAATCACTTATCTACCTCTGCATGGACTCATGGATATTTATTTTATGCTCTGGGTTAAAACATTTATAACATTTTAAATTTTATAGTAATTTTAATGAGTAACCCTAAGGTGAATCTGTACCTAAAATCTTGATTATTTTCTTACTAACAAAAGATTTTGGGTCTAACGGTAACAAATTTATTAAGGCTTTTGATACATTTTTCCATATTGCCTATCATAAATGTTATAACAATTTCCATTTTACATTTAAAATGTTGTCTCCTAACCATTCATAAAGGGCATGGAAAGTATCTTTTCATTCTATATCCCCAACAGACATATCTCAGAACTTTTCACATTTTAGGGACACTACTTATGAAATCCTCTGTCATCTAATGCATTGTACATTTTGCCTTTATCATCAGCAAGACCTCTATCTATCTGAACTATTTCAGGAATGGCATTTAAGCCTCATCATTCAGAAAGCACTTGATAAAAATGAAGCCCTCTGGGTTGAATTCACCTCCCACTCTTTATTCACTTTCGTGCTAAAGATATGTGAGCTGGATAGAGAAGGTGATGGACAATTTTATCAACTGTACATATCTAGCAGTGGTCAACACTAGTGCTGGCTGTGTTACATCTAATTGTCACGACAGTGCTCTGAATGAATGTGATTGCTCCTATTTTGCAGGAAGGAAACCAGTTCCAAAAGGTTAGGTTGCCCAAGATTACATATTTAGTTCAGTATTAATATTAATGTTGTGTTAATGCTTTATACCTAACACCGTGTTTAATCTTCCCACAACCCTGCAGAGTGTTATCCTCAATTTACAGACATCAAAACAGGAGTTTAAAATGTGGAGAAACTTGCCTGAGGTAAGCAAAGCTGAAAACTAGTAAGCTGGTTTTCCAGTTTCCATCATTTTACTTCAAATCCATGCTGCTCCATGTGGTGTAGGTAATAGTCACAGATAAATATGGATTTGCATATATAATTTATGAATCTTATATTTGGCTGTACCATTACGAAATCTTGTTTGGAGAAAAAGATATAACAGGAAGCACAGAAGAGAATCATAAGATAAATAAGTGGGTAATCCAGAGTTTGATATAGAAATAAATTCTATACTCTATGTCACTCACGTTACTTTAATTCTAAACACTTTCTTTCTTTCTAATCCTCTTAAGGATAGGATTTAAGTCATACATGTATACATCATACATGCAAATTTAGAAATGCTGGTCCAGACTACATTATCTGTGAGGTTAGAACCTCAGCCTTTGCCTAGACTTATGCCAGAATATTTAGTGAAGTCTCTAGTTTTGTCACATACTGGTTTATAAGCCCATGTCCCCTTGCTAGAGAGGGAAGATTTATTTTTTTAATGAAAAGTGCTATGGATTCAGACAGACACATTTTTTATTGTAGTTTACCTCTTATTTTCTGTGTGCATTTGGTCAAAACCCATGCTCTCACTGAGCCATAGCTTTTCTATTAAAATGTCCTGGCATTGGACTTCCTTAGTGGTCCAGTGGTTAAGAATCCGTCTTGCAATGCACAGGATGCTGGTTCAATCCCTGGTCTGGGAACTAAGATCCCACATGCCACAGGGCAACTAAGCCGGCGCCACAGCTACTAGCCTGCTTGCTCTAGAGCCCGCGTGCCACAACTAGAGAAAGGCCTGTGCACCGCAACAAAGAGCCCGCACGCCGCAACAAAAAAAAGATCCCGCGTGCCGCAACTAAGACCCAAGGCAGCCACTAAATAAATAAATAAATATTTTAAACACACACACACACACACACAAAAAATGTCCTGGCATTAAAAATAGTAGAGTAACCCCGTTATTACTCTATTCAGTATAAGTAAAACATGTAGAAAACAAAAACCCAGACACAAAAAATAGAATAAATTAAAAGAAAATTTTCTCAACCCATAAGGCAAATTTATGAGTTACAACTGCAAATTCCTGTAATGATTTCCTCAACATGAGGAAGCTTGTAAAGAAACAACAAACATTTCTCAGACCTCTAGTTGAATATGCATGGTAATAAAAGTAAGGATTTCAGGAAATGTTGGTCCAGTAATCATGTGACCAGAGCAAAGATGCCCAGGACTGGGAAACAACATACAGAAAGAGGAGAAAATGCTTAAAACCGTACATTGCAGGGGTAAGAGCACTGTGACTGAAACAATGGCGCCCACATTTTCCAAGACATTCTCCTGGCTGTTTGCGGCTGCTGTAGAAGTCAGGTGGGATTGATGATGGCATATTAGTAGAGTTCAGTCAGGAGAGAAACTACTCTCTATATTCCAGGGCTTATATTAATATTGAAGAAGCACTGTTGCCCTTGAATCTAGGTTTCAATCAAGCTGCTTCCACTAACTTTTATTACAGACTGGGCAGTCTACCCATATTAATAAATTCACACTGATCCAAATTTGGATTCCTTTCCCCTTCATCAAGTTCCCTTAGAATACATCCTGATGCATTTCCCTCAGGATTCTACATATATGAATGGCAAAATATTGCCACGTGTTTTTGTGTATGATAACTCTTCTCAGACTTTGTATTTATGCTCCTTGGGAATCCACTTGGATTTGAGCCTGACACTGGTTTTGAAGCAATGAGAGGTGTGGATTTGGGTTTAAGGAGATTCAACTTGCCTGTGCAAGACAGTTGTCTCTGACAAGTTTATTATTAAGATCATTAGTCAAGGGGAAGCAAATCTACTCAGATAGGGAGACAGATGTCTTGTTGTTGTTCTGTGTGTGTTTGTTTCCTTTTGTTTTGTTTTTTCCCTCTGGGACTTGGGAATTTATAATCCCAATCCTAATTCTTAAAATTCCACTTATTCCTGATAATCAGAGACCTGGGGAGGTTATGAAATCCATTTACATTGTAATTCAGTCACTTGTTGGAGAAGACTTCGGATTTGATTTCCTGAGATATTTGCCCTATAGCAATATAGTAGAGCTGTCATAGAAAATGTCTATTTTCTATCCATGCCTAGAGCTGAAATGTTAAAGTCCCAATCTTATCACTTTCGTTCCCTAAGGTCTTCAGCGTGTTCAGAAGCAGGCTGCCCATGCCACAAAGTTGAGCACTTTATTTCTACCACAGTTTTCTGTTGCTAAAACTACACAGTATTGCCAAATCTCACATTCTACATGCATTCAACTCCAAACAGCTTCAAGTAATATGTTAAGAGCTGCTTTACCTGACTGATTTTTAAAGTTGGTGCAAGTGACTGATAAAAGCGCCTCCTGTATTTCCACTGCCCCAGTCACATGCTCCCCCTCTGTCCCCACTCCTGCCTGCTCTGGAAAGTGCCCTCACCTGCTTTCCCACCCTCTCCACGCTACCTCATCATAGCTCTCCCTACTTGGCTGTCCGTCCAGCTGCCTTAGAATGTCAAGGGGGTGACATTTTCAGTTCTTTTCCTATCCAATTGCAGGGTTCTTAAATAGTTTCATAAATGGTTTTTTAACTTTTATCACATCATGTAATATCATAGTGAAACCAAGTGGGACCCTGTGGGACTCCTGGGCACGGAGGCCTTTTTATGTTCCCTGTGTCGTGTAGGCAAGACTCCAGCTTTCGTGACCTTCCCTGAGTTCTAAAGGACAGATCGAACAGTTGCTAATCAAGGGAGAAGACATCAAGAAACCACCTGAGGCAAGATTAAAGGGACCAGAGAAGCTCATCAGGATTAGGAGACCGACCACCTGAGACCCTGCACACACCCTCCTCTTGTCAGCAACTCCAGCCTTGAACCCTTGCCATAAAACTCCTCACTAAACTCCCCTGGGTTGGGACACATAGTTTTTCGAGGCAGGAGCCCACTGTGTCCCCCTTTGCCTGGCAAAGCAATAAAGCTATCCTTTTCTACATCACCCAAAACTCTGTCAGCGCTGGTGTACAGAGAAACTGAGCTTCAGGCATCAATGGGGGGAAAAAAGTTCTTTCCCTTACAACAGAATTTAAAACTCACAACTAACTAGCAGGAATGAGCACAGAGCTGTCTGTCATCCCAACCTAACCCCACCCCAATAAGTGACGTCTATATTCCATAGCAGATAAGTGATATTACTTATTCACATGACTGCATGATTCGTTTTGTGCCATCACACTGGGCAAGTACTCTGTGAAGAAAGGGACTCGATCTGTCTTATTACTATTTTTTTTTTTATATTTGTAGAATGAACAGATAATTCTGTATTATGTATTTAACACAACAAAGCCAAGTTTTTTTATATTTGTCAAAATGTTTTCTTGACGCTGGGCAAATGATTTCATTTCTCTCTATTGGACCCCTCTTCTGTGAAATGGTAATATTAATACATGAAACTTAAGGGACATAACTGATAAGGAAACATTGTGTCAACATAAAGAAATATACATGCTGTTCTTTGCATCTTCATTTATAATTGGTTTTTTTCAGTCTAAGCCTTGAGGCCTAAAGCTGGCATCCTGGGCCATATTATAGTCATTCCAATCTTGTCCCATTTTCTACTGACCCAATTATATACCTGCATTTGTTTGTGGCCTGTTATTTCTAGGCTGCCATCTGCTCTACTTTGACCTCTTTAAAGGTTTCAGGTATGCATAACTCAGCGTCTGAGAGGACTATGAATGCAATTACCTACATTTTATTATTTATTAAGTATTTAGCAGACCTATTTTAACATGATATAGACAGAAAGATATATATATTTATATCATGTTATATTTTGACACTGTTGGATGCCCAACATGAGTGCTTTTCTCACCCTCATTTTATGTTTTCGGCTGAAAGATCCCCTTTTTGTAGATACGTTATATGTTTAGCTTTCTTAAAACTGATTAAAATACACAGTTTGTTTGTTTTACTTTGGCTTTGTGATAATGTGTTTCTTTAAGAGGGCTTTTGCAGCTCTGGGGCCTCATTCACTGTGTTGTAGATGAGATTGTAAACAAAGAAGAACAAAGAGCATTGCTCAACACCCATCTCCACAAGGATTAAGTTAATAGTTAATGAAGTCACTGACAGTCCACCCTGATAGAAATTCAGGATAAAAAACAGGATGAGGCACTCTATGCTTTGGAAAAACAGGCCCCATAGATAATAATAATATGCATATCTCAGGAAGAATTTTAATGAACCCAGATTCCTGCATCTCCCCATACATAGAAAAACACTAAAATCATTAACTTGAGATATGACCAGCAGTAATCTTTTCCTAAGAATGTATGTTTGTCTGCCTTTATTCCCGAGCCAAAAATCATATATAAAATGACCTCTCCTTTGTCTCTTTAGTTCTTTGTTCCCTCAGAGCTACTGAGAGGCTGTCTTCCGCGTTATAGTCCTCAGTAAGACCCTGAATAAAACAAACTCACAATGCTTAGCTGTGTGTTTTTCTTTAAGTCAATAAGATCCATCAGCACACTGATGCTCAAGTCCTGGGAGTCCTTGATTGTCTCTCTCAAGGTGTCTCTTACATGACACCACCTACGTATTTAAGTGGCATATTTGGAAATTCTTCCCAAAGCCTACAATCTAGAAAGATGCATTTCAAAGCAATAAAATCTTTGCAGCTTTGCTTCCTCCTCAGTAAGGAGATGTGATTTTCTGGTCATAGCTTTGGCCCAATTTGCCGAGAGCCTCTTGGCTAATCACAACTATTTCTGCAGCTCAGTTTCTCCATAGGAAAAAGAGAGATTCAATTAGATAACTATTGAACTTATTATCAAATTGGCTTGTATAATTCAACTTGGTATCCTAGATACTCCTTTAGGGCATCAGATTCAACTTGACAATTTAATAATAATTAAAATAAGAACAAGTGATAATGTGTCTGTTAGCCAGGCAGCGGCAGCGTAAGTGTAGACCCTCCATTAAAAAGATAAGAAAGCTGATGCTAACGTGTAAGTGATTTCTCAAAGATGCCATTGTTTGAAGAAGGGCATCCAAAATACAGATCGTCTGACCCTAAGGCCTTTGTTCGTACAATTATATTCTAAATAGCTTTTCCTTCTAACTGTCAAATGGAATACTTTGGACACACAGACGGCTGCAGCACTGACTCCATCTATGTGCTCAGATATTTAACTTTGGAAATTCCTTTTAAAAGAGAACATAATCTGAAAGTTCCAAAAGCAAAGCAAATAAAGAAACAAATAAAAAACGTTTTTAAAAAACTAAATAAAAAATATTCAACTTCCACCACAAAGTTTTGAGGTGGGAGTAATCTTACATTACCAGTGAGAACCAGTGAGAGTCAGGGCAAATTCATTTGCCTGTCTTAAGGGTATAAAATCAAATAATCTATACAAAGGCAGGGAAAGCATCACTCAGCTGTTGTGTCAAATAATTCAATTGATTTTGATGTTAAACACCTGGGGATAAATAAAACTACACATACTCCAAGTCTTAGAGGCTGATGAATCTTATTTTATGTTTGAATATTAACATTTAAAAAATTAAAGCCAGAAAGTCAGATAATGACTGAAGCAAATTATTTTCTGTAAAAAACACCCCCAAAAGCTTATATTTGGATTTTGCAGAAAATATAAAAAGTCGTATTTTGTGTTTCCAACTGCAAACTATTCACCTGTAAACAAGCAAGTTTTTGGAACAAGAAGACTTGGTAATACTACATAAAGTTTATAAAGTTTTTAATATGCTTTGCATATAATCTAGTATGTGGTCCTCAGAGAAAATATGCTAGGTAAGTAAGGAAAGTGAGATATCATCCTTACACAGCAAAGGAAGTTTCCTGTGTCATTCTGCCCTGTGAGTTTGCATTTAACCGTGGACATTCTTAGCCCTCTGGTTGGCCCACTTAATTCCTAATTATAATTTCAGATCCAAACTACAGATAGTCCTTTGTCCGGCCTTCATTTGATCTCCTAGAAAATGTATTACATTTGTATTTATCATCTATTATTATTTTATGCAAATTCAATCTATTATTATTAATATATCACACTGTAATTATTGTATTAATATTTTTTATGTTTATTGATACCACCGTTGTTCCAGAAGGTAATTAAGTTAGCTTATGCAAATGCATTAAATATAATAAAACTTTAGAACATTTAAAAAATTGAAGTGGCAGAGGGCTTCCCTGGTGGCGCAGTGGTTAAGAATCTGCCTGCCAATGCAGGGGACACTGGCTCGAGCCCTGGTCCAGGAAGATCCCACATGCCACTGAGCAACTAAGCCTGTGTGCCACAACTACTGAGCCTGCACTCTAGAGCCTGCAAGCCACAACTACTGAGCCTGAGAGCCACAACTACTGAAGCCCGTGCGCCTAGAGCCCGTGCTCCACAAAAAGAGAAGCCACCACAATGGGAAACCCACGCACCGCAACGAAGAGTAGCCCCCGCTCACCACAACTAGAGAAAAGCCCGTGCAGAGCAACAAAGACCCAACACAGCAAAAAATAAAATAAATAAATAAATTTATTTAAAAAAAAAATTGAAATGACAGATAACAATGAAAGGGGGAGTGATGAAAAAGAAGCCACGCAAATCCAAAAATAAAAACATACCATAATGACCTAATATATTGGCTGAAATTGAGTTACAAATTATGCACAATAATGAGAGGAAACGATTATTTCACTATATTCAAAAATACAGAAAAAAGCTGCTCAGGAAAATAAAGATTCTTTGTATTAAGTTGAGACGTAAATTTCTCTCAGCTCTCTGGCATACGCTTGATTTTGTGTCTCTCTACACAGCCTACACAGAGTAGAATACATACATTATGATTTCCTTTAGGGCTGGGGTTAGACATACTCACCTGTAAGAGGGTGCGATTAGTGTGATTGTTTCATTATAGGGTGAGGTAACAATCACTCTATAAAAAGCCCACTGTTAAACTTTAGCAGGATTGGTGATCTCAGGTGTTCTCTCTCTGCTTCTTTGGTCCTAAATTCTTGTGTTCTATGTGAATGTTCTGAACTGTTGCCTTTACGTGAATTTTCTGTCTTTGCTTAACCCCGTCAGGTTGACCCCTTGATTGGTCTGTCTACTGGGCTTCAGATCTAGTTTACTCATGTTTCATCTAGTGTGAAATACATCTCCTTATTTGCTAATATGTCTAGAGGAACTTTGTTTAAATTTTGCTAAATGCACTAAAAGCATTTAGTGTGATAATCATATGTTTACTCAATAAGCAGTGTATATCTAGTTAATTTTGTTATATTATATATTTTATACATTTAAAAATACTATATTTTATTATGGATTTTTAATCTATGTTGATGTAATACTGTTCTGTAATTCCTCTTGTATTCTCTTAGATTTGTTTTCATTTCAAGTTTATGTCTTACCCATAAAATGAATTGAATATATTACCCTTTTTTACTAAAACATATTGTATAAGAGAGGGAAAATCTGTTTCTTGGGTACTTATAAAAACTCACCTTTAAAAGAGCATTTTAAATAAAATAGATTAAAATTAATGTTCAAGGAATTACATTGACAATAAATAAACAAACAAATAAATAGATAAACAGGTAAGAAGAAGCAGGTCTTCCTTACAGGAGAAAAGAGGTAAATAAATAGAAAATCACTATTAGAACATTACAGTAGTAACTGCTTCAAGTATGATCCATCAATGGGCCCTATAACTTTTGGATGAAATTTTGCAGGGAAACAGGATATTTGCACAGTTTAAAATTATCTCAGGTATTTGTTAATTACAAAGGAAAAAATAGTAACTCTATAGTGGAGAAGAATCAATATACACAGCCTTAAATAAGTGATCATGGATGATATCACCAGTGATAAGACACATTGACACACTGAGAAAGGCACAGGACTTCATTGGTTTTCTAGCCCAAAACACATAAATCCAATCCAGTCATGAGAAACATCAACAAATAAGAATTGTGGAATAGTCTATAAAAGACTTGACCAATAATCTTCAAAAGTGTCAAGATCATAATAAACAAGGAATAACTGAGGTATTCTGATAGATTAGAAAACAGTAATAAACAAAAGTGGTAAAGCTAAAACAATCTGAATAAAATCCGTAGTTTGGTAATCAGTATTGCACAAATGTTAATGTCTTAATTTTGACAAGTATACCATACTTATGCAAGATGTTAACATTAGAGAATGTCAGAACACTACATACAGAACTTCTGTATTATTTTTACAAATTTTATGTAAGTTTAAAATTATTTTAAAATGGAAAATTTAAAAGAAGAGCTATTTATTACTGAGGTCTGTGGTGAGGAAGAATTTTGGTTATCAGTACAATTCGTTTTAAAAATTTTTTTCTTTAGTTAATACGATTTTGTTTTAAGGTAATTTCAATCTTACAGAAGTGCAAGAACAGTACAAAAATCTCCCACATTTCCTTTGTCCAGATCCACCACTTATTAATTTGCCACATTTGTACTTCATCTCCACTTCTCAGTAATATACATATTTTCCCTGACTTGTGACGGGGTTATGTCCCAATAACCCCATCATAAGCTGAAAATATCCTTATGTCGAAAATGTATTTAATACACCTAACCTACCAAACATCCTAGCTTAGCCTACCTCTAACATGCTCAGAACACTTATATTAGCCTGCAGTTGGGGAAAATCATCTAACTAAAGCTTGTTTTATAATAAAGTGTTGAGTATCTCATGTAAATTATTGACTATTTTACTGAAAGTGAAAAACAGAATGGTTTTATGGGTACAGAATGGTTATCTACTGGTTGAAAATGGTTACTGGTTGAAAGTGTATGGGTTGTTTACCTTGTGACTGTGTGGCTGAGGCTCACTGCCAGCATCACGGGAGAGTATCGTACGACATATTGTTGTCCTGGGAAAAAGATAAAAATTCAAAGTATGGTTTCTACTGAATGCGTATTGCTTTCACACCATCATAAAGTTGAAAAATCATAAGTCAAACCATCCTTAATTTGGGGAAAAACTGTATATGATTATTTTTTCTTCTTTAATCTACCATTTTTTTAAAGAATGATCTTAAATCTTCCACTATGTTTATAAAATTATGTAATTAGGGCTCTTAGAAATCTCCCTCTATGTTTATGGAATTACGTAGTTAACTTTATTAAGTGCACTAACAACTCCTTTGCCAGAACTGAGTCTTAGGACCACACTTCTCTGTAAGAAAGCCTGAAAAATGTGATTTTCCCCATGAGTGGTAAAATGTCCCCTAAACTTGTGATTGTGGAGGAGGAAAACATGTATGTGGTGGATAAATAGCCTTCTCTTCCATGCAGGTCTGCTTTGATCTTGAAGTTTTTCCCCTCTTTTTGCTCATTTTTGTTTTTTCATGTTTTCCCCTTCCCTCCCTCTATGTTTACCTCCCCTTTTGTATTTGTATTTGCCATTACTTCACACTTTATGCTCCCAATGCAGAAACAAGTCATATAAAATGTTATTTCAGTGCTCTTGCCTTTCAGCAAGTTTGAGACTTACAAATCTAATTAGAAAACCAAAGGGAGGTTTTGATTCAATTTCTGGTCATTGTGATCTTTAACATGGCTATCATAATATTAGAAGAACTAAATAAATTGAGAGAGCTATAACTTTAACTGCGTTTTGTGCTGGAACCAGCTACCAGCTACCCAAAGAAACAAAAATTCAACCTAATCATGTTTCCATCTTCTAACATCTATGACTAAGCAATATAATGTACTCTTTGTTTGTTTAATATAGCTGTTGTATATGATTAATATATGACTGATAGGTACATAGATAGATAGATCTCTATCTATATAGACAGAGTATATGTTGGCAAGAATGAAAGATGATTGGTCAGAATGGAATCATCCCACTAGAATTGGTATTTATCACCTCACAGACATTCTCTTAGCATCAACTTTTTACCCATTTTAGGTAAATCTTTTTTGACCTCTTAACTCAGTGATTCTTCTCCAGCAAATATCACAAAATCATGGAGCATTTCTAATTCTCATTTATGGGGTAAAAAAGACCAGTTAAGCATCTTTCCTTGAAGAAACATGTATTTTTTGTATGTCTAAGTGTTCGATTAAAGCAGGGGTCCCCAACTCCCAGTACCAGTCCGTGGCCTGTTAGGAACCAGACCGCACAGCAGTAGGTGAGTGGCAGGCAAGTGAGCAAAGCCTCATCGGTATTTACAGCCGCTCCCCATCACTCGCATTACCGCCTGAGCTCTGTCTCCTGTCAGATCAGCAGCAGATTAGGTTCTCATAGGGGCATGAACCCTATTGTGAACTGTGCATGCAAGGGATCTAGGTTGTGGGCTCCTTATGAGAATCTAATGCCTGATGAACTGAGGTGGAGCTGAGGTGGTGATGTTAGCATTGGGGAGTGGCTGCAAATACAGATTATCATTAGCAGAGAGGTGTAACTGCACAGAGACCATAATAAATCAATTGCTTGCGGACTCATATCAAAACCCTATCAGCGATTGGCAAGTGAAACAAGCTCAGGGCTCCCACTGAGTCTGCATTATGTTGAGTTGTATAATTATTTCATTATATATTAGAATGTAATAATAAAAGAAATAAAGGGCACAGTAAATATAATGCCCTTGAATCATCCGGAAACCATCCCCCCCAACCCCCCGGTCCATGGAAAAAAATTGTCTTCCACAAAACCGGTCCCTGCTGCCAAAAAGGTTGGGAATTGCTGGTTTAAAAGATTAGTTTTAATGTGAAAGTTTCAAAGAAAGCATAAAAACATGACATAGGCAGATAGGTCAAGACCAAAGATGAAGAAAAAACACACATTAAGTTGGAGGGGCTTCACTAAATTCATATTAGGATGATGGGCTGAGAGGTGTCAATATCTCAGGACGTTTACATAGAAGTTCATGGCGCTAGATATGGAACATGTGCAATTTAAAATTTAGCACTAAGTTACAAAAAAATGACTGTTCAAAAGAAGTGAAGCAATTGAGAGAGCTAAGGGCTAGGAGAAGCAGTGGATCATAGCATCAAGTCCTTCACTTTAAAGTCAGTAGACTTGGGTTCAGCTGCTTGATCTTTTGTTAGTTGGTTCCTCAAAAATTGCCATTTATTAACTGGATCAATCTCTTTTCTATGAAATCAATCAGTAAAAATAAATGATCTCTAACATTCTAGGATATTGTTGATGGAAGTAGAAACTTCAGATATAGTTGAATGGGAATCAATTAGTTTGTACAGACTTAACTCTGTTAACTTCTACTTCTCTGTCGCTAAATATACATTACTGGTATCCTGCATAGATAGAATACTCCTCCAGGATTAGGGGAACACAAAAAACCTACCTAATATCGCTGCATCTCACTTTAATGCAACTTGATGTAATGAAATGCAATTTAGCAAATGTTGAGTACCTCAGTTTCCACTGTACTAGGTCATGTGGATAACACAACCTAATCCTAAGGGATTTCACATTATATTTATAAATAGGGCCACATACTTGCAATATAGATTAATAAGCTCAGGTTAGAGGCATATCCACGATGCAGGGCACACAGAAGAGGGAGTGATGTACTACATTTAGGGAGATTAAAGATAATATCCTGGAATGGTTTGCTCATGAGCTGGCGTTTGAAAGGTAAATGGGAGATTTTTAGATAAAAGCTGAAGAAAGTAGGGAATACAGGGTATTGTGGTCAGAGGGAAAGTAGGTACTGATGTCCAAAGGCATATATCATCATGAAATACTGAGGAAATGCGTAGTAAATAGTTTCATATGAGATCGTTTCATTCGAAGTAGTTTTGTGTTTGTTTTGTTGTGTTTCTCATCCCCTGCTCTCCCCACATACACACCACTACCACTGTCCTGGTACCAGAGGTGAGATATGGACAGGGATGGATAGGGAAGCAGGAAGTTTGTGGCACTGGTTTCTCTTTCATTATGTTTAACAAATAGGTCTATTCAAAAGCCTGGTAATTAAATTAGTGTTCTGGTGTCGAGCTCTCAATTCGATAGAACCACAAGGGTAAGTTTCAAGGGTATTTGATAATCTCTTTTTTCTAGCTATAAATAATGAATCCAAATAATAAAGGCTATTCACAATGATGATAATAATGCTATTAAAAACAACAGTAATAATAACTTGCATTTTCATAGTTCTCACTATGTGTCAAGCTTTAAGTCCACTCCTATATATTTATTTATTTAAACCTCACAAAAGCTACCTACCAGTGCTATTCCCATTCTGTAGGCAAAGAGACTGAAACACTGATATAATGAATCCCAAGTTGTACATCTGAACCACAGCAGAGACTGAGACTTCCACCCCAAGAGCGCTGTCAGGTTCTAGAGCCTGAGCTCTTACCCTTCGTGTAGCACCACTCCAGAGAGTCAGAGTGTGGAGGGATTGACCAGGATGTCAGACTGATGGAGAGATAGGGGACCGATCACAAAGAGACTTTATGTATCATGATGAGCCTATTCTCATTTCCTGGGGATGGAGAACCACTGAAGGGTTTACATAGGGCAATTTCATGATAAATTCAACATTTGTTAAGAATCACAGTGCTAGGATGTTGTCACATTAAACTTTACACTTCATGACATTTTATTTTTCATTTTCAAACAAACAAAAAAAAAACAGAAAAAAATAATGATTCTGGCAGAGGTGTGGAAAGTGTACTGAAGTAGGGAGATGACCAGATTCAGTGTTGGACCAATAGTTCAGACAAGAAATCAATGGAGAATAATTTCCTAGTCCAGTGGGAAAAGGCTTAGGGGGTATAAATGACAAGAGTAAATCAGGAAATGGTGGCATATAGAAAGTCTGCAT
This sequence comes from Balaenoptera ricei, assembly GCF_028023285.1. Classification (NCBI taxonomy): domain Eukaryota; kingdom Metazoa; phylum Chordata; class Mammalia; order Artiodactyla; family Balaenopteridae; genus Balaenoptera; species Balaenoptera ricei. The sequence continues at coordinate 92,995,965 of NC_082651.1, forward strand.
AATGGTTTAGTAATTTCCTGAAGGTCACACAGTGTTATGTTGGTAAGCCAGCTCTCCAAAGGGGGAGGGGACCATTTCTAGTCTTTGTTGATTGCTGTATTGTAAGTATACTCACCATGGCTAATCTCAAGAGAGCAACCTGACATCGCTGAATGTAGAATTGGTAAGAGAGGCATATAGTGGGCTCTCAGGAGTGACCCAGTGGGGGTAGGAGCCAGCTGCAGCGGTGGTCATGGTGGCAGATGCCATGCTCTTCAGCACCAAAGTACACGGCTTCAGGAAGACCTGGAATTCAAGTGGATTGATGTCACATTTAGTAGACTTACGAACAAGCTCAAGTTCTCCTCCTTTTTAAACCTCAACTTCCTCATCTTCAAACTAGGGATAATACCTAATTCAGAGAGTTGTTTTTAAAATTAAATTACATAACACTAATAGCATGTCCCTGGGTGAGTCTTTAGTGAAGACATTGATATCATTATTACTGCTCTTCATGAAGCAGGGGACGATAAAGACCCTGCAAGTAACAATTCCAGTACCTCCAAGGTTAGAGTACCCAAGTCATTAAGAGCATGGAGTCTGGAGGTAAAGTGTTTTGATCTTAATTCTGGTTAGACTACTTGCTAGGGTTTTTGACTGTGGGCTATGTATTAACCTCTCTCCGCTTCCAATTCCTCATTTATAAAACATTAATAACAGTATCCAGTGCATCAGAACATTGTGAAGAATGCACTTAGGATGGTGTCTGGCACAGAGTTAAGACTTCATAAGTGTTTACTATATTTATTTATTTTTTGAAATCAAAGACAGATATTGATTATCCTTAATATAACCTTTTCAGAACAAGGCTTCAACTTCTAACTCACCAATGGTATTAAAAACATAATTACTGCTTTCCTGGGTGAGAAGTCGAGCTGAAGAATAAAACATGTTAAAGGCAGGAAAAAAATTTCACATTTTTAAACAGAATATAAAAATGGAAATTTGAATGAGAGAGCAAATATGATAGATGTGAAATGCCTGAATCAAAATACATCATAAGAAGTAATTCCACAACTCTTGGACCTCAAAGAAACACCAAGGATATAAAAAGAATCAGAGGGTGGAAAAAAATAAAAGTACTTTGAATCATGCAAAACTGTCTTTAGAGGAGGCTATAGTCAGACTGTGCATCTCTTTCCAGCCCAAAAGGATAGGGTGGGTGCTGGGATATCTCCATAATTTTTCGGACCCAATACAAGTTGAAAATGCAGGAGCCTTATTCAAACAACAAGGAAAAAGTTGTGTGGTTTTTTTTCCCCCTTTCTTCTTCAGTCTCTTTGATTCATCATAGAGATTTTTATTTGCTATTTAATGTTTCACTCCCTTGGGTACAGGGATATTGCTCAGGGGGTGCAGGCAATCACCCAGGGCCCTGACCTATCCCACAGCACCACACATGGGTACCTGTGCTTTACTGTGACCCTTCCAGCACCTATGCTCAGGCCCCTGCTGGGGTCAGAGAACCCAAGCCAGGGAGGCAGGGAGATGGAGAGACGCGAGACCTTATGTGAGTGTGGGCTCCACCCCCCCAGTGCTCATTCTAGCATCGTAACTGACTCACGGAGTACTGACCCCTATGTGTGGAGCCCCCTCCGAGCATGGTGCCCTGTGCAATTGCACTGGCCGCACATCCACCAAGTAGACCTGAGGATGCATGTGTGGGAAGAGGTCAATCTCCTTCACATCAAGCCTAGCATGTGTGTGTGTTGTGGGGGCAGGATGGGGGGGAGAAGCTACTTCCTTAATATCAAGTCTTGTGAGGAAGCTTTCCTGGGATGACTCAGAGATTAAATATGTCCCCTACCTTTGGGAGAAACAGAAGACTAGCACTAACCCATGACTGAGAATTCAAAAGCAGGCTGTGGTAACAGGAGAGAGGGCTGCTTGAGGGGCAAAAGATGCACACATGCATCTCATGCACCATCAGCAGGCCACGTGGAAGAGAAAACTAATGCAGTATCATTCCATCTCAGAAAGGCAGATTGTAAGAGAATTCAGCTTCTGCATTCAGCAGTTTCAAGCAGAAATCTGGTATACAGATAAATAGGAAACTTCATGGAAAATGTTCTGGGGATGACACTTTAAACTATATAAAAGCACCTACAAGAGAAGGAGTCAGCTTCTAATATCTGCCAGCAGGCCCAAACCAGCCTACACAGGTAACACGTAGTATGCCCTACAGCGTAGACACAGGAGTCAGATTTTCCGGGATCGAATGTTGGCTCTGATATTCTTCAAAAAGCAAGAAAAACCTGTGTGACTTGTACGAGGCGTTTAACCTCTACTCCTTTGTGCCTCAGTTTTCCCTTCTAAAAAATGAGTGTAATAAACGTTCCAGTGACTAAAACATGGTAAACAATAATATTATTATCACAATATCCATTCAAGTAAGACATTTTCTAACTTCAAACTCTCATCTACACTACTTCTGAAAGCTTTTAAAGCATTCTTATTAGGAATTATCTCTCTGTATTACCATGAAGATACTAATTCAATTAAGAAGTTTAATGTACCCATAAATTCTTCTCTTACTCTTTTTTGAAATCTAGAGAATGAAAATCTCAGCTGTGTGTGTATGTGTGTGTGTGTGTGAGAGAAAGATCAGCATTAGTGAAGTATAATTTATATACAGGAAAATCTCCCTTTTTAGGTACACAGTTCAATGAATTTTGTCACATATATACTTTTGCGTAACCACCACCAAAATTAGATAAAATCATTTTCATCACCTTCAAAGTTCCTGCCTGCTCCCCTGGGGTAACCCCAAAGTATCAATGTACTCAGTACTTGTATCCACCACTAGCAAGTCACTGATCAGACTTCTGGCCCTCTTGTTTCACCTTTTCCAGAAAATCAGACAAATGAATCATACAGGAGGTAATTTTTTGCCTCTGGCTTCTTTCACTAAGTGCAGTGCTGTTTTGATGCATCACACTGTTGCAGGTATGTGTCTGTGGTTTGTTCCTCTGTAATACTGAGCACTCTCCCCTTGGATGGATGGACCCTGACTTGGTTTTGTGAAAATGTGAGCACAGGGCTCGCTATTATCTGACATTGTGAGGAAAGTCTGTGGCATCTTCCCACGTTTCTATCCAAGGGTAGAGTAGGATGACCCCCAATAAAAGCAGAGGAACCAAAAAAAAGAAAGACACTTGTTTTATTCTATTCTATGAGTTGTACATTCATCCTAATGTTCACAAAGCATTGTTTTATATTCTATGGTGTCCCACATCCTTCCCCAAACTGTGTCTCATGGAAGTTATAAACTGTGCAGGGAGAGGTCGACATTAGCAACTAGCTGTATTTATACAAATCAAGACTGTGAAGCTTCAGGAGGTGAAAACATTCGGAAAATACACAGTTAAGAATTAAAATAACAATGGTAAGAATAATTTACATTTATTGAAGGTACATTGCATGCTAGGCACTATGCAGATTATTTTTCCTATTTTATAAAATTAGATCTTAATAAAAATACTCATCATAGACTTGTTTAATGTATTCTAATTTTACAGATGGGAAAATTGAGACTTGGGAGATTAAAATGATCTAGCTAGGATGGCCTGAACTTAAACCAGAATTTGTTTGGCTCAGAACATTAACCCTAAAGCCCTTTTCCATTCTGCTATTTTCCTTTTTTTTTTTTTTTTTTTTAACATCTTTATTGGAGTATAATTGCTTTACAATGGTGTGTTAGTTTCTGCTTTATAACAAAGTGAATCAGTTATACATATACATATAACCCCATATCTCACCCCTCTTGAATCTCCCTCCCTCCCACCCTCCCTATCCCACCCCTCTAGGTGGTCACAAAGCACCGAGCTGATCTCCCTGTGCTATGCAGTTGCTTCCCACTAGCTATCTATTTTACGTTTCGTAGTGTATATATGTCCATGCCACTCTCTCTCTTTGTCACATCTTACCCTTCTCCCTCCCCATATCCTCAAGTCCATTCTCTAGTAGGTCTGTGTCTTTATTCCCGTCTTGCCACTAGGTTCTTCATGACCTTTTTTTTTTTCCCTCAGATTCTATATATGTGTGTTAGCATACTGTATTTGTTTTTCTCTTTCTGACTTACTTCACTCTGTATGACAGACTCTAACTCCATCCACCTCACTACAAATAACTCCATTTCGTTTCTTTTTATGGCTGAGGAATATTCCATTGTATATATGTGCCACATCTTCTTTATCCATTCATCCGATGATGGACACTTAGGTTGCTTCCATGTCCTGACTATTGTAAATAGAGCTGCAATGAACATTTTGGTACATGACTCTTTGTGAATTATGGTTTTCTCAGGGTATATGCCCAGTAGTGGGATTGCTGGGTCGTATGGTAGTTCTATTTTTAGTTTTTTAAGGAACCTCCATACTGTTCTCCATAGTGGCTGAATCAATTAACATTCTCACCAACAGTGCAAGAGTGTTACCTTTTCTCCCCACCCTCTCGAGCATTTACTGTTTGTAGATTTTTTGATGATGGCCATTCTGACCCGTGTGAGATGATATCTCATTGTAGTTTTGATTTGCATTTCTCTAATGATTAATGATGTTGAGCATTCTTTCATGTGTTTGTTGGCAATCTGTATATCTTCTTTGGAGAAATGTCTGTTTAGGTCTTCTGCGCATTTTTGGATTGGGTTGTTTGTTTTTTTGTTATTGAGCTGCATGAGCTGCTTGTAAATCTTGGAGATTAATCCTTTGTCAGTTGCTTCATTTGCAAATACTTTCTCCCATTCTGAGGGTTGTCTTTTGGTCTTGTTTATGGTTTCCTTTGCTGTGCAAAAGCTTTTAAGTTTCATTAAGTCCCATTTGTTTATTTTTGTTTTTATTTCCATTTCTCTAGGAGCTGGGTCAAAAAGGATCTTGCTGTGATTTATATCATAGAGTGTTCTGCCTATGTTTTCCTCTAAGAGTTTGATAGTGTCTGGCCTTACATTTAGGTCTTTAATCCACTTTGAGTTTATTTTTGTGCATGGTATTAGGGAGTGTTCTAATTTTATACTTTTACATGTACCTGTCCAATTTTCCCAGCACCACTTATTGAAGAGACTGTCTTTTCTCCACTGTATATGCTTGCCTCCTTTATCAAAGATAAGGTGACCATATGTGTGTGGGTTTATCTCTGGGCTTTCTATCCTGTTCCATTGATCTATATTTCTGTTTTTGTGCCAGTACCAAACTGTCTTGATTACTGTAGCTTTGTAGTATAGTCTGAAGTCAGGGAACCTGATTCCTCCAGCTCCATTTTTCGTTCTCAAGATTGCTTTGGCTATTTGGGGTCTTTTGTGTTTCCATACAAATTGTGAAATTTTTTGTTCTAGTTCTGTGAAAAATGCCAGTGGTAGTTTGATAGGGATTGCATTGAATCTGTAGATTGCTTTGGATAGTAGAGTCATTTTCACAATGCTGATTCTTCCAATCCAAGAACATGGTATATCTCTCCATCTATCTGTATCATCTTTAATTTCTTTCATCAGTGTCTTATAATTTTCTGCATACAGGTCTTTTGTCTCCTTAGGTAGGTTTATTCCGAGATATTTTATTCTTTTTGTTGCAATGGTAAACGGGAGTGTTTTCTTAATTTCAGATTTTTCATCATTAGTATATAGGAATGCAAGAGATTTCTGTGCATTAGTTTTGTATCCTGCTACTTTACCAAATTCATTGATTAGCTCTAGTAGTCTTCTGGTAACATCTTTAGGATTCTCTATGCATAGTATCATGTCATCTGCAAATAGTGACAGCTTTACTTTTTTTCCAATTTGGATTCCTCTTATTTCTTTTTCTTCTCTGATTGCTGTGGCTAACACTTACAAAACTATGTTGAATAACAGTGGTGAGAGTGGGCAATCTTGTCTTGTTCCTGATCTTAGTGGAAATGGTTTCAGTTTTTTACCATTGAGGACAATGTTAGCTGTGGGTTTGTCATATATAGCCTTTATTATGTTGAGGAAAGTTCCCTCTATGCCTACTTTCTGCAGGGCTTTTATCATAAATGGGTGTTGAATTTTGTCATAAGCTTTCTCTGCATCTATTGAGATGATCATATGGTTTTTCTCCTTCAGTTTGTTAATATGGTGTATCACATTGATTGATTTGCATATATTGAAGAATCCTTGCATTCCTGGAATAAACCCCACTTGATCATGGTGTATGATCCTTTTAAGGTGCTGTTGGATTCTGTTTGCGAGTATTTTGTTGAGGATTTTTGCATCTATGTTCATCAGTGATATTGGCCTGTAGTTTTCTTTCTTTGTGACATCTTTGTCTGGTTTTGGTATCAGGGTGATGGTGGCCTCGTAGAATGAGTTGTGGAGTGTTCCTCCCTCTGCAATATTTTGGAAGAGTTTGAGAAGGATAGGTGTTAGCTCTTCTCTAAATGTTTGATAGAATTTGCCTGTGAAGCCATCTGGTCCTGGGCTTTTGTTTGTTGGAAGATTTTTAACCACAGTTTCAATTTCAGTGCTTGTGATTGGTCTGTTCATATTTTCTGTTTCTTCCTGGTTCAGTCTCGGCAGGTTGTGCATTTCTAAGAATTTGTCCATTTTTCCAGGCTGTCCATTTTATTGGCATAGAGTTGCTTGTAGTAATCTCTCATGATCATTTGTATTTCTGCAGTGTCAGTTGTTACTTCTTTTTCATTTCTAATTCTATTGCTTTGAGTCTTCTCCCTTTTTTTCTTGATGAGTCTGGCTAATGGTTTATCAATTTTGTTTATCTTCTCAAAGAACCAGCTTTTAGTTTTATTGCTCTTTGCTATTGTTTCCTTCATTTCTTTTTCATTTATTCCTGATCTGATCTTTATGATTTCTTTCCTTCTGCTAGCTTTGGGGTTTTTTTTGTTCTTCTTTCTCTAATTGCTTTAGGTGCAAAGTTAGGTTGTTTATTCGAGATGTTTCCTGTTTCTTGAGGTAGGCTTGTATTGCTATAAACTTCTCTTTTAGAACTGCTTTTGCTGCATCCCATAGGTTTTGGGTCGTCGTGTCTCCATTGTCATTTGTTTCTAGGTATTTTTTGATTTCCCCTTTGATTTCTTCAGTGATCACTTCGTTATTAAGTAGTGTATTGTGTAGCCTCCATGTGTTTGCATTTTTTACAGATTTTTTCCTGTAATTGATATCTAGTCTCATAGCGTTGTGGTCGGAAAAGATACTTGATACGATTTCAATTTTCTTAAATTTACCAGTGTTTGACTTGTGACCCAAGATATGATCTATCCTGGAGAATGTTCCATGAGCACTTGAGAAAAATGTGTATTCTGTTGTTTTCGGGTGGAATGACCTATAAATATCAATTAAGTCCATCTTGTTTAATGTATCATTTAAAGCTTGTGTTTCCTTATTTATTTTCATTTTGGATGATCTGTCCATTGGTGAAAGTGGAGTGTTAAAGTCCCCTACTATGATTGTGTTACTGTTGACTTCCCCTTTTATGGCTGTTAGTATTTGCCTTATGTATTGAGGTGCTCCTATGTTGGGTGCATAAATATTTACAATTGTTATATCGTCTTCTTGGATCGATCCCTTGGTCATTATATAGTGTCCTTCTTCGTCTCTTGTAATAGTTTTTATTTTAAAGTGTATTTTGTCTGATATGAGAATTGCTACTGCAGCTTTCTTTTGATTTCCATTTGCATGGAATATCTTTTTCCATCCCCTCACTTTCAGTCTGTATGTGTCCCTAGGTCTGAAGTGGGTCTCTTGTAGACAGCATATATATGGGTCTTGTTTTTGTATCCATTCAGCCAGTCTGTGTCTTTTGGTGGGAGCATTTAATTCATTTACATTTAAGGTAATTATCAATATGTATGTTCCTATTCCCATTTTCTTAAATGTTTTGGGTTTGTTATTGTAGGTGTTTTCCTTCTCTTGTGTTTCTTGCCTAGAGAAGTTTCTTTAGCATTTGTTGTAAAGCTGGTTTGGTGGTGCTGAACTCTCTCAGCTTTTGCTTGTCTGTAAAGGTTTTAATTTCTCCATCACATCTGAATGAGATCCTTGCTGGGTAGAGTAATCTTGGTTGTAGGTTTTTCTCCTTCATCACTTTAAGTATATCCTGCCACTCCCTTCTGGCTTGCAGAGTTTCTGCTGAAAGATCAGCTGTTAACCTTATGGGGATTCCCTTGTGTGTTATTTGTTGTTTTTCCCTTGCTGCTTTTAATATGTTTTCTTTATATTTAATTTTTGATAGTTTGATTAATATGTGTCTTGGCGTGTTTCTCCTTGGATTTATCCTGTATGGGACTCTCTGTGCTTCCAGGACTTGATTAACTATTTCCTTTCCCATTTAGGGAAATTTTCAACTATAATCTCTTCAAATATTTTCTCAGTCCCTTTCTTTTTCTCTTCTTCTACTGGGACCCCTATAATTCGAATGTTGGTGCGTTTAATGTTGTCCCAGAGGTCTCTGAGATGGTCCTGAGTTCTTTTCATTCTTTTTTCTTTATTCTGCTCTGCAGTACTTATTTCTACTATTTTATCTTCCAGGTCACTTATCCTTTCTTCTGCCTCAGTTATTCTGCTATTGATCCCTTCTAGAGTATTTTTAATTTCATTTATTGTGTTTTACATTGTTGCTTGGTTCCTCTTTAGTTCTTCTAAGTCCTTGTTAAATGTTTCTTGCATTTTGTCTATTCTATTTCCAAGATTTTGGATCATCTTTACTATCATTATTCTGAATTCTTTTTCAGGTAGACTGCCTATTTCCTCTTCATTTGTTAGGTCTGGTGTGTTTTGACCCTGCTCCTTCATCTGCTGTGTGTTTTTCTGTCTTCTCATTTTGCTTATCTTACTGTGTTTGAGGTCTCCTTTTCACAGGCTGCAGGTTCGTAGTTCCTGTTGTTTTTGGTATCTGTCCCCAGTGGCTAAGGTTGGTTCAGTGGGTTGTGTAGGCTTCCTGGTGGAGGGGACTAGTGCCTGTGTTCTGGTGGATGAGGTTGGATCTTGTCTTTCTGGTGGGCACGTCCACGTCTGGTGGTGTGTTTTGGGGTGTCTGTGGCCTTATTATGATTTTAGGCAGCCTCTCTGCTAATGGATGGGGCTGTGTTCCTGTCTTGCTAGTTGTTTGGCATAGGGTGTCCAGCACTGTAGCTTGCTGGTCGTTGAGTGAAGCTGGGTCTTGATGTTGAGATGGAGATCTCTGAGAGATTTTCACCGTTTGGTATTACATGGAGCTGGGAGGTCTTTTGTGGACCAGTGTCCTGAAGTTGGCTCTCCCACCTCAGAGGCACAGCCCTGATGCCCGGCTGGAGCACCAAGAGCCTTTCCTCCACATGGCTCAGAATAAAAGGGAGAAAAAATAGAAAGAAAGAAAGAAAGAAAGAAAGAAAGAAAGAAAGAAAGAAAGAGGATAAAGTAAAAAAAGTAAGATAAAATTAAGCTATTATAATAAAAAGTAAGGGAAAAATTATTAAGAAATAATTTACTAAGAAAAAATTTTTTTTAATTTTTTAAAATAAAAAATAAGAAAGAAATTATTAAGAAAAAATTTACTAAGAAATAAATTTTTAATTTTTTAAAATAAAAAATAAGAAAAAATCATTAAGAAAAAATTTATTAAGAAAAAAATTTTTTAAAAGAAAAAATAAGAAAAAATTAAGAAAAAAAGTCTTTTAAGTAAAAAACAAACAAACAAACAAAGGATGTGGCTTCCCTGGTGGCGCAGTGGTTAAGAATCTGCCTGCCAATGCAGGGGATACGGGTTCGAGCCCTGGTGTGGGAAGATCCTACATGCCGCGGAGCAACTGTGCCCGTGAGCCACAATTACTGAGCCTGCGCGTCTGGAGCCTGTGCTCTGCAACAAGAGAGGCTGCGAGAGTGAGAGGCCCGGGCACCATGATGAAGAGTGACCCCTCTCGCCGCAACTAGAGAAAGCCCACGCACAGAAACAAAGACCCAACACAGCGAAAAATAAATAAATAAATAAATAAATAAATAAATAAATAAATAAATGTATTTAAAAAAAAAAACAAAATGGACGGACTGAACCCTAGGACAAATGGTGAAAGCAAAGCTATACAGACAAATCTCACACAGAAGGATACACATATACACTCACAAAAAGAGGAAAAGTGGAAAAAATAATATATTCTGCTCCCAAAGTCCACCTTCTCAATTTGGGGTGATTCGTTGTCTATTCAGGTATTCCACAGATGCAGGTACATCAAGTTGTTTGTGGAGCTTTAATCCGCTGCTCCTGAGGCTGCTGGGAGAGATTTCCCTTTCTCTTCTTTGTTCCCACAGCTCCCGGTGTTCAGCTTTGGATTTGGACCCGCCTCTGTGTGTAGGTCGCCTGAGGGCGTCTGTTCTTTGCTCAGACACGACGGGGTTAAAGGAGCAGCTGCTTCGGGGGCTCTGGCTCACTCAGGCCGGGGGGGAGGGAGGGGTACGGAGGAGGCGGGGCGAGCCTGCGGAGGCAGAGGCCGGCGTGACGTTGCAGCAGCCTGAGGCGCGTTGTGCGTTCTCCTGGGAAGTTGTCCCTGGATCACGGGAGCCTGGCCGTGGCGGGCTGCACCGGCTCCTGGGAGGGGCGGTGTGGAGAGTGACCTGTGCTCGCACACAGGCTTCTTGGTGGCGGCAGCAGCAGCCTTAGCGTCCCATGCCCGTCTCTGGGGTCCGCACTGACAGCCGCGGCTCGCGCCTATCTCTGGAGCTCCTTTAAGTGGCACTCTTAATCCCCTCTCCTCGCGCACCGTGAAACAAAGCGGCAAGAAAAAGTCTCTTGTCTCTTTGGCAGCTCCAGACTTTTTCCTGGACTCCCTCCCGGCTAGCCGTGGCGCACTAACCCCTTCAGGCTGTGTTCACGCCGCCAACCCCAGTCCTCTCCCTGCGATCCGACCGCCACCCGAGCCTCAGCTCCCAGCCCCGCCCACCCCGGCGGCTGAGCAGACAAGCCTCTCGGGCTGGTGAGTGCTGCTCGGCGCCGAGCCTCTGCGCGGGAATCTCTCCGCTGTGCCCTCCCCACCCCTGTGGCTGCGCTCTCCTCCGTGGCTCTGAAGCTTCCCCACCGCCCGCAAAGAGGTTTCCTAGTGTGTGGAAACCTTTCCTCCTTCACAGATCCCTCCCACTGGTGCAGGCTCCGTCCCTATTCATTTGTCTCTGTTATTTCTTTTTTCTTTTGCCCTACCCAATTACGTGGGGAGTTTCTTGCCTTTTGGGAGGTCTGAGGTCTTCTGCCAGCGTTCAGTCGGTGTTCTATAGGAGCAGTTCCACGTGTAGGTGTATTTCTGATGTATTTGTGGGAAGGAAGGTGATCTCCGCGTTTTACTCTTCCGCCATCTTGCCCCTATTTTCCTTTTAAAATGGAAAGACGGGGAATTCCCTAACGGTGTTTAGGACTTGGGGCTTTCACTGAGGGGACCCAGGTTCGATCCCTGGTCAGGGAATTAGGATCCTGCAAGCCACACAGCACGGCAAAAATAAGAAAATAAAATAAATAAATAAAATAAATAAATAAATAAATAAATAAAATGGAAAGACTGGAACTGAACTCTCCTGTCATTGTTTTTTCCATAGTGTCTTTTTGTTTTATACAGCAAAATGGTAAGACACACCCAGGGCAACAGGAGAAAGTAAAGGGAGACATTTGTAGTAGCTATATATATATATATATATATATATATATGTGTGTGTGTGTGTGTGTATATATATATATATATATATATATATAAATATATGTGTGTATATATATATATACACACATACATATATGCACATATGCATGTGAATGAGTGTTTGAGTTTATGATCATATATATATTATCATAAAATCATATACATATATGATTTTTATTCTATATATTTTATTTTTTGTCTCAAAATATTTTTTCAAAGAATTAAGATACAAATACTTAGTATGTTTATACTTAGACATGTAGAAAAACATTCTTTTAATTAACTAATTTATTTATTTTTATTGAAGTATAGTTGATTTACAATGTTGTGTTAGTTTCTGGTGTACAGCAAAGTGATTCAGTTATACATATATGTATACATATTCTTTTACAGATTCTTTTTCATTGCAATATATTGTAATTAAATATATTACAGGTTATTACAATATATTGAATATAATTCCCTGTGCTATACAGTAAGACCTTGTTGTTTATCTGTTTTATATATAGTAGTGTGTATCTGTTAATTCCAAACTTCTAATTTATCCCTCCGCCCCCTTTCCCCTTTAGTAACCGTAAGTTTGTTTCCTATGTCTGTGTCTGTTTCTGTTTTGTAATTAAGATCATTTGTATCATGTTTTAGAATATAAAAACCTTTTTTATTTTCAAAGGATCTATAAAATATCAAGAATGGTCTGTTTCACAGGCTCCCCATCACTGCCTATTTCACTATTAATTCTAAAATTGAGAACTTGATTTGAAAGCTGTTGTAAGCAGACAATCAGTGCCCACCGTCTTGTGACTGCACATTAATTGGTGTGACGCCTTTACTTCATATCTGGTAAAATGCCAAAGACTTCAGCTTGAGAAGGGATTTCTGTGTTCTTCTAACTTGTCCTCACGTACAACATCCGTTCTTCCTTGATGGAGTCAACTCTCATTTGTACGAGAATTTAAAATCCTCTTGAAGTGGTGATCTCTGGTATGTGGTCTGTGACAACTGGTCATGTTTTATTTTTATTAGTTTACTCCAACTCAACACTTCCTTCCAAATATTTCTGAGGCCTATAAGACATACAGATGGAAGGGAACATGTTCTTTTATTAAACACATTTTTTGTGAATCCTTTTGCTACTGTTCTAGGGGGATAAGTCATAAACTATAAAGAATATGCTCTGTGGAATTTATACAGTCCTGACTATATTAGTTTACCTGCCACCAGGAATTGTGCACATTTAAAAATAAAAATAAAATAAAATAAATCTACTGACAGCAGAGTTCACTATTTTTCTTCTTCATGAGAGCTGTCAGAATAGTTTAAAATTATGCTGCAATTTGGCCTTTTTATTCTCACATCCCAAGCACTCCCAGAGACTGAAAGTCCCTTGTTCTCCAAGTTTAATTCTTCATCCTTTCATGTTTGTCATGTTAAACACTTTCTAAACTTCAGATGTTTAAAAAAATGCATTTTGCTTCTAATAGCATTAAATAATTTATCATTTAAAATGCTAGGCAAGATTTGGCAAAAGTTTCTCCCAGAGAAACAGACCAAGAAAGTTAAAGGGGCAGAAAAGTTACATTTGAATATATTTTGTGTCTTTGAGGAAAACAAACCTTCACCCAACTGGGCACTGGGACCTGAACTGTAGGTAAAAAAGCAAGCTGACCTAGGAGCTGGAGTTCCTGCCCCAGAACTTACAGTTGGAGCCTGGGGACCATCTCTAACTAGTAGAGGTAGTTTATTGGTTTGCGTAGTAAGTTAGATGCTTCCTCTCCTGTGTAATTTACAGGGCAGGTGTGAGGCTTACATTTTTAAAAGTATGAGAAATATTTGAAATTAAAAAAACCTCTATAAGAAAATGTTAATCTTATTGAGCGGGGACGCTGTTATCATTCCTTTATTAGTTTTAGATTGCATTTAAACAAGAAGCACAGGAGTATTGTTCCTGTTCAGACTGATTTTTTATTTTTTTTTAACATTGCCCGGAAGAAATGACTATGGTGACTGACCAGATGGAAATGAGGCCAAGCTCTGCACTGGCAGTTTTGTGTCCTTTGTACGTGTCTCTCCACCACTCAGAGTCTCAGATTCCTCCTCTTGTAAAGCAAGGGTTTGAATTACACTTTCTCTAAATTGCAACCAAGATGTAACAGTTATGTCGGTTGTAGGGTCTTTGACTCTTATCCATGAACGATACCACCCTCCCTTCAAATTGGTTGGTATTCAGCAGTAGAAAGTCTTACTAATAATCTAATAATCTCTTAGACTAAATTTAATGGGGAGAAATGGTGGAGAAGTAGAACAGCAACTAGTATTTATAGTTGTGGAACTCTGTGCCTGGTGCTTTCCTCAGATTCCCTTACTCATTTTACAGTGCAGGGGCAGGTATTACCATCTCTATTTAAAGAGGATAAAACTGACTCAAGTTGTTGGAGTACCCTGCTCTAGGGCACACAGATAAGGGACTCATAGAGACGGAATTAAACTCTGGTTCTCTTCTGTTCACAATTAAGCGTCTTTCCTTCCTATCATGTTCACTCTAGCTGCTCCTTTCCTAATCTCTCTTGTAGATTCCCATTATCTTGAGAATTTATCACACAGATAATCACTTGATTGTTCTACTTGGATCCTTCAGAAAAACATTGTTTCTAGTTATCCTGACATTCTTGCAAGATAGATATTACTTCCAATTTTGATAGGAAGAAACTGAGATTCCACTAGATTAAGGAAATTGTCCTAAATCATGTAACAGATAAGTGGTGAGACACAACTTGAACATAGATTCACCTGACTTGAAGGCCTGTGTTCATCTACTGGGTCACACTGTCCTTCCCAAAGGCCACTTGCTCTGCCCATTGGCCAGCTGTCTTGTATCCTCCTCAAGCCTCCTCAGCAATGGCATGGATGCTGGTGACGATACTCTGCTCTGGGATTAGACAACCTGGCTCCACTCTGGTTCCCCATCTTCTGTACCAGAACAATAAGAGTACCTGTCACACAGAGTTTAAATGAGTTAAATCCATGTAAATCCTTATGACAGTGCCTGGCATGTATCGATCATTCAATAAATGATAATTATTGTTGTTATTGTTGTTGCCATTATTTTTTCTTACGGAGCAAGAAGCAGTAGTAATAGTATATATACATTTGGAGAGAGTTTGTTTTTTCATTCTATTCACTAAATAAGACTTGTAATAATTATTTTTACTATAAACATATTTAAATTTTGGTTTTTTTAAAATTAATTAATTTATTTTTGGCTGCATTGGGTCTTCGTTGCTGCACACAGGCTTTCTCTAGTTGCAGCGAGCGGGGGCTGCTCTTCCTTGTGGTGCGCGGTCTTCTCATTGTGGTGGCTTCTCCTGTTGTGGAGCACGGGCTCTAGGCACGTGGGCTTCAGTAGTTGTGGCACGTGGCTCAGTAGTTGTGGCTTGCGGGCTCTAGAGAGCAGGCTCAGTAGTTGTGGCGCACGGGCTTAGTTGCTCCGCTGCATGTGGGATCTTCCCAGACCAGGGCTCAAACCCATGTCCCTGCATTGGCAGGCGGATTCTTAACCACTGCACCACCAGGGAAGCCCTAAATTTTGTTCTTTTTATAATTTTATTCATTTCAAATTCAATTATGTCTCCAATTTGAAGTTACCTTCACTGATACCATTAAACATTAAATATATTTTGCAAACAAATGTGCACATTTGTACAATATTCTTCATCTTAAAACATTCATTTTGTCAAAAATGACATTAAGCTTTAATGTCTTCAGTAGTCGATATTTAATATATGCACATCGTACGTAAGATTATTTCCGTGAAATATTTATGACACTTTTCACCTGTTCTATGTGAACCTCGTTGGAGACCTGAAAGTCAAACTTGCCATCTATTTCTACAAGGTTTGTGTAGACATAACAATGTATATTAAGTTACACTCATTCTGCATTCTTTTTATTCAAATATCACAAATTCAACTCTAAATATCACTATTTCTACACCTATGCAGAGGTTTCCTAGATTCATCTGGCAAAAAGAATCAAATGATCTTCTGTATTCCTGTAATGTGCTCTGCTTATAATGATTCTAGCAGTAGTTGTGATAGATTATGCTTTATTTTGTCAGTTCTAAAATGCCCTTGATTGACTGATTGACTTTCACATTTTCACATCTCTGAACTCGGGATGTGTCTTTTAATCAATGTCATCTTATAGTTGCTGTCAATTAAACATCAGTGATGATGTCCATGTCATGGCCTGTGCATGCACAAGCATCAAAAGCAACACCATCAGAATTTAGAAGAAACTTCCAGAAACAAAATGTGGAAATGTTTTTAACCCCTAGCATCAAATTAATTGTAGAGAGGAGAGGAGGAAGGTGACAAATCAGAAGTTTTGGGCAACATTCAAAGGAGTTAATATTACAAATCTAGCTGAATGGCTTTTAATTCTTCATGAATTATTTTAAGAAGCTCAGCAACAACAATTAATGCTTATGTTGAGCAGAGAGGATAATATTGATTGGATAAACCCAGGAGGCACCACTCTGAGTTGAAAAGGGATTCAAAAGAATCAAAGTTCAAATGTGAAGAAATTTTAAGAATAGTTAACCAGTTTAATTTTGAATGTCTTAAAAGGCTCTTTCAAGAAGAATAAGTAAGAATTCTACATAATAAGTGCAATGTGTCATGGCTGCTTTGGCAGTATTTTATATGTGTTAGTAGCACATAACATAATGGCATATGTTATGATCAGTAATATCTTAGCATCACTGAAATAAGGTATTTGCATGTCTACTACTCCATAAGAAAGTGAGCGCCTCCAGATCAAGCACCATGTGTTACTCATCCTTTTTATTCTTCCTGCCAAGTACAACACTTGGCACAGGAAGAAGGTACTAAATACATATATGAATAGATAAATGAAAGATTTGGTTTTGTGTGTACAGCTTATCTCCCTCAACGGAGGCATAGACTCCTTGATTGATTCTTTGTTTTTTCTTTTTAATTGAAGTATAGTTGATTTACAATATTCTGTTAGTTTCCAGTGTACAGCAGAATGATTCTTATATATGTATATGAATATATATATAATATATATATTCTTTTTCACATTCTTTTCCCTGATAGGTTACTACAAAGTATTAAGTATAGTTCCCTGTGCTTTACAGTAGAACAGGAACTTATTGGGTTCCTAGAGTGTCAGGTGTTAAAAATATAGGAAAAAAATACAGTTCCTGCCCTCAAAGAGTTCATGGACTAGTGAATAGTCACAGGTACAGAAAGATACATAAGCCTGTTCCATAAGAGAAATGTGTTCAAGATTCAGTGGCAGAATACAACATGGTGAAATAAAGTCAGCAGGGTATGTTAGGGAAGTTCTCCTAGAAGAGGAGCTTAAGATGAGACTTGACTGAGGAGAATGAATTTTCAAGATGAGTGAAGTAGGGTGGCCCTTCTAGGTACATAGAGCAATATCCACAGAGGAAAGGGAACAGGGAACTGACAGGAGCCCAATATGACAAAGAACCAAGTACATGTGTACAGGAAGTTAGAAGTAGTGAACATGTAGCTGGAGAAAATCCAGGAGCTAGTGTGTGGAGACTTATACCATGATAAATCTGATAATTTTACAATTCATAAAAATATTCCACAAATGATATAAAGCAAAATCTTGCACAAAAGTGACTCTCTATTAATCATGGAAAGATAATGGACTAATGCATGACATGAGTGGCCAGTGTGGACAAAGGAGCTAGAGAGACATTCTCCTGGGAAAGTTGATGGAACAGATGAGAAGGGCAGGAAAACAAACTACTGACTCTATATCTAATAGACAATAGTGCATTGTGCATTTCCCCAGAGACCATTTCAATTTATTTGTTTATCCACTTGTTATTTTCAGTAATTTAATATCATTGCTCATCTCCAAGATATGGGAGTTTGACCCTAGAGAGAACAGGTAATTTATTTTTGAATTTGAATAGAAGATTAAGAAAGGGGGTTAGTGATGTTGACATTTGCATGCTGATAGATGTCTCAGCAAATGGAGGAGAAGTTCATTACTGAAACGTGACCCTTGAAAGTGTCATATTGACAATGCCAGAGAAAATCACTGCTGCGTGGACCATGAGTCAGGCAATCAAATCAGGTTAGTTAGATGCCAGCAGAAGTCAAGATCCTTCCACATCTCTTTTAATTCATTCTCTCTACGTTATTTCCTCTGGTCTTCATAATAGATTCTGTTAGTTACATATTGATCTCCTCATTAGAAAACAAGCCCTCTGAACCATGCTTCAGTTGTTAATCATTTCCATATTTCTCCTCAGTGTCATCCAAATAGATGGTGTTAAGATAATAACTTTGGAAATTATTTAGGTTTGTTCATATTCCTTGTAGTTTTACCATTTTATTATTATCTTTTAAAATTTATTTTATTGATGAATAGTTGATTTACAATGTTGTGTTAATTTCTGCTGTACAGGAAAGTGATTCAGATATATGTGTGTGTGTGTGTGTGTGTGTGTGTGTATATATATATATACTTATATAATATATATTCTTTTTCATAGTTTTACCATTTTAAATTCCCTAACCATAAACTCCCAGATCTGATACATGATTATTGTGCCTGGTGTGGTTATTTTACCTGATTCTTTTTCTAAAGACATTTTTAAACTACTTTAATTGTCTGTCATGATTAAGTATAATTTCAAGTATATGCTATGATTTTAATGGCTTTTGGTGAGGCACACATATGTTTACAGTGTTCTGTATATTTTCTTATGTGTCTGACAAAGGTTGCTTATGGATCAATAGTCCTTGTTTCCTTTTATTATTTTTCTGGTCACACTGGGAGTCTACATTTTTCAGCTTCTCTAAGAGTTAGGTGTTCTGTCAACAAAGGACTATAGGTATACACGACTTCCAGGCTTGACCCATAAATGTCTCCCTTTTGTACTTTGAAGCAAAGAGCAGAGTGACCTTAGAAGCCAGGTGCTGAAGAGATGTCCTCAGCGTGTCATGTGGGTCAGAGCACTGGTGGACACACCTGCTGACCAGGGACACACATGTTGGACTGTTATGTGCGAGAATCAAACTTGTAATACCTTAAACCACTGAGACATTGGCTGACTTGTTAGAGGAGAAAAGGTCCTCCTAACCCCACCTCTTCAAAAGCATGTTAGGAGATCCTGACTGAAAAAACAAAGATACCCAGAAGAATAATAACGAAACTTGCAAGGACGGAAGACCAGTCAATCAGAGGAGAAGTCAGGAGTTTCATTCGCAAGTCCACAGAGTCAAGGCAAGTCTGATGCCTATGTCTGGCTATGTGCAGAGTTGTGTAGGACGAGGACACATGGTTCTAGGGCTCCTGGAAAGCAAATTCTCCTCTGCATGGGTGGCTGACTCAGAGTCCAAGCACAGAAATGTGCAACAGGATGCAGTTATAGTAAAAAAAAAAAAAAAAAAAAAAAAAAAAAAATCCAGATTGAGCCCAGGGAAGTGGGATTGTTTAAAAGTAACTCAGAGAACAAAGTTCCCAGTTTACCTGGCTGGAGCTTACGATGGAATTCAGATCCAGTGAGGGGGTGGAGTAAACTCTGAAATTCAAAGGGTGGCCTGAGCAGGCCACATTGGCTGGAATGAGGAAGAGAGAGGTCAGGACGCTGCACGTGGAGGTCCTCAGGGCTGTTAGCTTTGTGCACTGGCCTTGGGAAGGCGGTGGACACCATGTCCAGACCTCACCATTCACATCCTTACCATGGAGCTCTTACTGGCCCCAGACTGGGAAGAGCAGAGTGGACAAGTGTTGGACTTTGGAACCTCAAATGCCCAAGTCAAGACAGGCGGGGGTTGACATTTTCAAAGCACACAGGTGGAATCTTACCCATTAAAGTATGAACTATCCACTGCTTTGCTATTGATGGACCTTATATTATTTGTGAGACACCAGTAAGTGAATCTTACAAAGATGGCTTGTTTTATAAGATGTATTTGAAAATACTCAAAACCATCACATAGTAAAGTCATACAGGGGGCCGTTCTATTAATCACAGATTACAAGGTAATTATTTTTAGAACATTGGCAATAATCAGAGCAAAGGGAGAGCAACAGGTGATAAAGTGAAAGTCAGAGCCAAATTAAAGGTTTGGAAACACAATGTCAGGGCTGTTAAATGAAGCTGAGACAAAGGAGACTAACGATTAAACAAGCTTCCTGTTTGTTAGAAGTGAAGGGGCAACATAGGTAAGTCATATCCTCATGTGAGGGGGGAGGGAGACTGACGCAACCCCTTCTGAATAGCTATAAGTTTTCTCCTTAACGTTACTGAAATGAGTGCTGTCACACGGTACATGCATCCCTAAATAGCCTTGTCTTCTGAAAAAAAGTAATAACAGAACGATAGGGAAAATAGAATTTTGAACAAACTACTTAAAACCAAGACATCTTTATGAAAATACAGTATGACACCAATACAATATCAACAGTAGCAGAGTAAAAAAAAAAATTAAATTGTACAAAATGAAAAAAAAATGCTAGAAAATATCATAAAAGTTTCCATTAAAAAAAAGGTTAATGCTCTCAATGCCAGAAGGGTGTAAACAAGTTTGAAGCTGCTAAATTATAGAGACAAGGGTAAAACACACACAGATTAAGGAGAACTATGTGGAAAGAACTTGTAAGATGGGATAGGACTTGTGTCCAAACTGAGCCAAGACAAAAAAAAAAAAAAAAAAATGAGGTGAATAAACATCATGTACAATAATCCATTCCTCTATGGTTTGTGTTCAGCTGTCTTTGTGTTTGTTGCATTTAGCTGCTCTAAATTGGAGCATAATAATATTAATGGAAAAAATTGTGAATAAATCAACTTGACTTCTAGATTATATTGGCATCAATCCTCTATATACTAATTGGATATGAGCCAATTTGCATTACAGACACATGCATTGGAGCAGAAACAGACTTTAAGCCCATTAATAAATGCTTTCCTATTGCAAGTATCCAACTTTTTACAGTTTCAGATATTAGCCCATGTGCGTCCGCATGCATACACACACACGCACATGAAATGTTTTAATAAGTTGAAATCTACAAGATACAACTAGGTGTAAGAGTAGTCGAGGCTTATGGAATAGCATATGTGATCACATGAGACCTGGGGCATAGTTGACTCTACTGAGAGTGTAAATTACAACGAGGGATGTAACAGAATGTAAAATGGAAAGAATTAAGTCCAGAAGAAGTTGGTATAGGTGCATTCTATGGACAAAATCTTGGGAAATTTCTGCAAAATGAAGTATTGCAATGGTCCCAGTGATCTTGAAAGCCAATTCTGGTGGCAGAGTAGATAAAAGAACAGTCAGGTGGCTACTGCCATTGTTCAGCGACGAAGTTATGGTGAGTGTGAACCAGACCAGTCTCAGTAGAGACTGAAACTTAATAACAGTCAGAAGAGCTATTATAGAAACTAGAAATTACAATTAGGTTGTAGTCCTTTGGGTTTTCCTGCTCTATTCATGATGACATACAAATTCTATGTTTACAACAGAAGGCTGGCTGGAGAAAGGAAGGAAAAACAGATCCACTGTGCTGATATGTTTAAACAGGAACAACAAACTCCTAGGAAATGCTCTACATTCATAGCTCAGGTGCAGTTTCCTCCATTATTAACACCATAAACCTAGAATGTAAACTATTGATATGCAGAAAGTTCTTAAGTTTCTCCAGAATGTTCTGTGATGTTAGCAGCCATTGATGATCATTGCCTAGATCCATGGTGGCCCATTGCAGGTTGAAAACTGGTGATATGCTATCATCTATTCTTCACTATCAGCTGTAATACTTCCATAAATAAGAAATTTTCTGTAATCAATTATTCGGTTACCCTGCTGGCAAAGACATTACTTATGTTTTATACTTTTTAAAATAACAAGTTACTTGTCTAGCATGCTTCTAGCATGCTTAAAAGGTGACCAACTTTTTTTCTTTTTTGCTCTTAATATGGAATGATCTATATTAAAACACCATGTTTTCTATTTCATTTTGTTTGTTCCTCACTGTTTTTTTTTTTTTTTTTTTTTGGTTGGGGGGTTGACATGAAGTTTCTTTGAATTGGTCCTAAGTCCTTTTGACATGACCTTCCTACTCTGATAGCTTCTGGAATGATGGGACGTTGTAGGTTTATCCTGTCACAAACAGGAGTCCTGGTCCCATTGAGAGGGAAATGATATTTTAGAGTCTGAAATCTAAGCAGTAGTAGACCAACTCCATTTAAAATATAAGTAATTGAAAACTTCATTCGAGTTGATATTCTAGCTCTGTTGCTGAGTTTCCTGACTAAGACAAATTTATTTTCAGGATCTTTTTTTTTTTTAATTTATTTATTTAATTTATTTATTTTTGGCTGCACTGGGTCTTCATTGCTGCGTGCGGGCTTTCTCTAGTTGCACTGAGTGGGGGTTGCTCTTCGCTGTGGTATGCAGGCTTCTCATTGCGGTGGCTTCTCTTGTTGCAGAGCATGGGCTCTAGGCACACGGGCTTCAGTAGTTGCGGCACACGGGCTCAGTAGTTGTGGCTTGGGGGCTCTAGAGCACAGGCTCAGTAGTTGTGGTGCACGTGCCCAGTTGCTCTGTGGCATGTGGGATCCTCCCAGACCAGGGCTCCAACCCGTGTCCCCTGCATTGGCAGGCAGATTCCCAACCACTGCGCCACCAGGGAAGCCCCTATTTTCAGGATCTTTTATTTGATCAAGATGCAAGAGTAATTTGTAAGACATTACTTCTTGGATGGAAAAGTGAATTGAGTTATGGAACTATGCCTGAAAGAGAGAAAGACAAATCCTGTATGTTATCACTTATATGTGGAATCTTAAAAACAAACAAACAAAAAACAAAGATAACAAAACAGAAACAGAGTTACAGACACAAATAACAAACAGTTGGTTGCCAGAGGGGAAGAGAGTAGGGGGAGGATAGAAATAGGTGATGGAGATTAAGAGGTACAAACTTCCAGCTGCAAAATAAATTTGGTGAGTTATAAGTGTGAAATGTACAGTGTGAGGAACATAATCCATAACTATGTAATATCTTTGTATGATGACATATTGTAACCAGACTTATTATGGTGTTCATTTTTAAATGTATAGAAACATCAAATCACTATGTTGTGTACCAGGAATTAACATAGTATCGTAGGTCAACTATACTTCAAAAACAAACAAACAAACAAATATAGAAAAAGAGATCAGCAGCTCAGTGCTTTGCAGCTACCTAGAGGGGTGGGATAGGGAGGGTGGGAGGGAGATGCAAGAGGGAGGGGATATGAGGATATATGTATATGTATAGCTGATTCACTTTGTTATACAGCAGAAACTAACACACCATTGTAAAGCAATTATACTTCAATAAAGATGTTAAAAAAAAATAAAAATTAAAAAAAAAAGGAAGAAAAAGAGATCAGATTTGTGGTAACCAGAGGTGGAGGGTTGGGGAACTGAATGAAAGCAGTCAAAAGGTACAAACTCCCAGGTATAAGATAAGTAAATACAAGGGATGTAATGTACAACATTATAAATATAATTAAAGCTGCTGTATGTTATATTTGAAAGTTGTTAAGAAAGTAAATCCTAAGATTTCTCATCATAAGGAAAATTTTTTTCTTTAATTTTATATCTGTATGAGATGAGTGCTCACTGTACTTAGTGTGATAATCATTTAATAACATATGTGAGTCAAGTTATTATGCTGCACACCTGAAACTTATACAGTGCTGTACGGCAATTATATCTCAATAAAACTGGAAGAAACATTCAATTTGGGTTTGGGGACTAATGTTGAATTTGGATTCTGGAAGATTTAGGTAATACTAAAATTGTCAAGATTATGTGAATAAAATACCTTAGATACAAAGAAAAAAAGTATTATCTAAAAGCTAAAAAACTTGTTGGTAGCACATTCAACTTGTAACTGGTAAATCATCTGGGTAAGAGTCTCTGGGGAAAAAGCCTACACTTGCTGGGTCAAAATGTTGTAGAATGGGCTGTATAGAGTCATTCTTTTTGAATTTGCTGTTAATGGTAAAGCAGATGATAATAAAATACTGATATGCCTATAGTTCAAAATTCACTGAAGTAAGAAATCGTCAAGTTTCTTTTAAATTGTACAAATGCAATGCAGATACATTTTTGTGAAATTACATGTGTGTTCTGTTATGAAACCAAATTATAAATATGGACATGTGAATAAATAATTATGCTCTCTTGTTATGGAGAAGAGTACTTTAACATGGAACTGGTTATTCCTCCAGGTATTTTCAGAGTAATTTTCAGGTGATTAAACAGTGTAATAATAAACAAAAGTGAAAATTAACCTCAAATAATGCCCTCCAGAAAAAGCAATTCAAGGTCTTTCCTAACTAAGGTGCATGGCCAGAGGTTATCATACACAAATAATGGACAATAAGTAGTTAGATTTTTCCAAAGCAAATATTTTTCTGAGCTGGCATGGTAGATAGGCATGTTTTATGCTTGAGGCATGGATAGAATAGGTTTAAAATCAAGCTGATGGATTGTTACATTGAGACACTGCAGATGGCCGCAGGATATGAATGTGAAACTTTAAGATAAGGAAGAAAAATTGGGGAATGTTTAAAATTCAATTATCATGAACTCAGAATCTCAATGTTTACCCCTTTTCTAAAATGGCATAATATGACTTTTTAACATCACCAAATTTGCATGTACCTCTCAGCACTAAAAGGGAAAACCCACACAAGAGAGTCTGACCATCAATAATTCAAACTGTGCTTTCTATTGGGTAGAAATTTTCATTTTATTGCAATCCCTAAACACATATTGAGAGAAGTGACTGTATTCTAGCTTTGCTCCTTGGAGCCTGACAGTGTTCTCAAAAAGAATTCAAGATTAAAATTCTCTAGTTACACTGGTCAAAAGACAAAATTCTTCCCCCAACCTAACTCACTCTAACATTCCTTTAAAATAAAATTGAAATGAATACGTTTCCCTTTCTCTTCCATTACCAGTTGTAAAGACTGTGCCATCAGAACAAAAGGCATTTTAGATGAGTGGGCAGAGAAAAGTTCAGATTCTGCTTTAACAGTGCACTGCCTTAACAGTCCTAGTGACTTATATCTTATTATGAGTATTTAACGGGCAGGAAGCAGGCATCCCTGTTTAGAGTAATAGGTGCACAATGTGAAATCAGAACTGTAATATTTGATTTCCATCTTTGCTTCTTACTGGACAATACTTCTGAGAAACTTTCTTAACTTCTTTGGGCCTGTTTCCTCATCTGTAAAAATGTGCATCAAGATAACCACCACGTAGAATTTTGGTGGTTTTTGATATTGGGCTGAACCTAATGGCTAGCAATGTAATTTATAAAATTATTCCCTTAGCTCTTCTTTCTTCATCCTTCTAAGGATTCATACAAAGCATTCATCTCCTTTAAAAAAAATTTCCCTGACCATTAATAACAATAATAATAGTAGTTATTATTCTTTGAGCACTTATTCTGTGACTGTTCTAAGGGTTTTGCATGGATCACCTCACTCTGTGTGGAAGGTTCTGTTATTACCCTCATTTTTTAAAAATTAATTTATTATTTTATTCATTTATTTTTGGCTGCGTTGGGTCTTTGTTGTTGCACACGGGCTTCCTCTAGTTGCAGTGAGCGGGAGCTATTCTTCATTGCAGTGAGCAGGCTTCTCATTGCGGTGGCTTCTCTTGTGGCGGAGCACGGGCTCTAGACATGCGGGCTTCAGTAGTTGTGACATGCGGGCTTAGCAGTTGTGGCTCACGGGCTCTAGAGTGCAGGCTCAGTAGTTGTGGTGCATGTGGCTCTGTGGCATGTGGGATCTTCCCGGACCAGAGATCGAACCCGTGTCCCCTGCCTTGGCAGGTGGATTCTTAACCACTGCACCACCAGGGAAGCCCTATTACCCTCATTTTACAGATCAAAGCTGAGACTCAGGGAATGTAAGTAACATCTTCAACCTTCCACACTGGTACATGGGAGAGTGGAGGCTCAGAGCCAGCAGTGTGAGAGGAAGTCCTTAATCTCCAAAATTCAGTGTTCTGCCCACACTCTGTGGTGCTCATTGCATCCCGCACTCCTTTTTCACAGTATTTACTACTGTACTTGTCTCCCTGCCTGCCCCTACCTCTAGATCGTCAGATCCTAGAGGGAATGGACCACTTCCATATCCAACTACAGGAGGTAGCCCATAGAAGGCACACAATGCATTAAAAAAATAAACAGTGCATGTGTAAGTTTAGCATGAAATATAAGAAAGAGTTGAACAGCAAAATCCAATAGAGTGTCTCATGGGTGGGAGAATGGCCATGGTACACACTGCAGGGAATAATAGAAAACACTGCCCAGGAAGTAACTACAGAAAATGCTTTTAGAGCACTCATCCTTTTATGTTTCTGTACCCTCCCCATAAGATTAAAGTCTTAGGAGGGCAAGATGTTTTCTCATTTAATTAATTCTTTTAGACCTCATGTCTAACAGATTGCCTGATACAAAGTAATGATTTAGAGAATGTTTATCAAATTGACCACAGATCTGAAGTATTTTCTTTATTCCAAAAGAGGGAGCAGTTTATTATGCCCTCCATACTGCCCAAGAAGTCAAATATGTATAGATCTTGGGAAGCTGATATTAAAATTTATAAGGAATCATGAATGTGCAAGAACAGTCAAGGTAATTTTAAGAAAGAAGAATAAGGATAGTGGTTTGCCTTACTACATATTATATATTAAAACGTTATTAATCAGGTGAGTGTGATATGGTACAGATTTGAACAAAAAGTCAATGAAATAAAAGATTAGAGAACTGAGCTTATGCTTACGTAAGACCCATATGTAAGGTGTATATAATAGTAATATAATATGCATGAAATAGTCATATTTCAACTGAGTAGTGAAGGATAAATTATTGAATAAATGTCTTTGGGTTAGTTGAGTATCCACTGCTGGTGTGTGTGTGTGGGGAATCAAGTCAGGCTATTCTCCATAATATGTTCTAGGTAGATGAAAAAGGAATTTGCCTAAACAAAACAAAACAAAACAAAAACAAAACAAAAATAAACCAGTAAACGAAAATCTAGAAAGCTGTTAAAATAAAGATAATGTATTTGTCTTAGACTTATCTGATCATTACAAACTTCTAAATTTCATGTATTCTGTTGTTTCTGTATGCCTCGTAGCACATGACACTACACTGAACACTGAAAGGATCTCCTTAAGTCATTATTAATTGTGGTATTCTCTGAATGAGGGGAATTGAAAAAATGTATCGTTCCTTAGAACTTTTATTTTTAAAAGAGTTTTTCAAATTTATATTTGGATGTGGATTTTGCTGCTCTGTCTGGACATGACACGGGTAGATCTGTTGGTGTTGAGGGCCTATTGTAAGGGATTATTTGTTATCATCACTTTGAGTCTTAGTGCTAGGGATTGGAGCTTTCAGGAGAGTGATTAAAAGTTCAAAAGTTCCATATGTCTTGAAATATTCTTTATTTTTCTTTGGTCTTTTGAATGATGTCACATTTTTCTTCCTTTTTATTTTCCACCTGTGAGACTAGTGAGTTAAAAAGGGACTGGAGCTCTATTCCAAAAGCTAAGTGAATTGAAAGTAACTAAAATGTGAAGAGTTCTGGTTAAGTAAACTTAAGAGTCCAGGGCCCATACTTCAGCAGGCAATAGTGTATTCCATTATCTCTTTTTATACTCTTAAAGCTATGGGATTTGTGAAATCAAGCATGGGGAATGGTACAACCATATTAAACTGCTGATTTAGGGTTTATGTCCTTGGCCCACTCATTCTTGAGAAGATGGCTAAATATATAAATATATATTTAGATAGTCAATAATTAATGCAAAGTATTTTTTCATTTATAGAATTCTTTCACATTTGTTTCTGTAGCTGATGTTAGCAAAGTCTATGAGTTATAAGTTAGTCTCCTTCTATTGTTGAGAAGAATGTGTTGAGAAAGGTTAAGAGACATGCCCACAGCCACTAAACTGAGCACAACAAATCACAAATCCAGCTCTTCTGTTCCTTTATTGTACATCCGTTCCATGTCAGACAAGTAAAAGGCCAAGGTGGCAAATATATAAAAATGCCAAATAAAATAGTTTATGTTTATAATAAAAAAGATATAGTTGCTGGAAAATTGAAAACTAATATCAATACATAGGAAGAAGACAGTACTGCTTTTTAAACCAACAAACTATTAGAATTCCTAAAACAGAAGTGAGAATCCTTACATACACAGTGTGCTCATAAAGTCTGATTGTATTTTATTAATGAGGTTTCCTAGATTAAACTAATCATATTTATGTATTACAGCATTCAAAGTTCTCAAATTGCCCACAAATAATTTAATACATCTGACCCGAATGGCTGCAAGCACTGCCAACATTCATTTGTGAATTTGCATTATCATCTAGAATATAGTGTTACATAGAGCTAATCCAAATGTTGATTATTTTTTTCTCTCTAACCTTCCTTATGAATGTCAAACAGATAGTCTGATTTGGGTATCTATAAAGGCCTTTAAATTCTGAGTTATCAATACCCTAAAAGACTTATAGTATTGCTGCTTCAACCATAGAGCATCATTAAAAAAAAATCAATTTTATTCAAAAAGAGGCAACAGAGGAAACAAAAAATAGTAAAAGAGAAAGTTTCATGATTTCAGATTCTCCTGAATAGCCAATCCAACCTCACTGTGCAGAGTCTACCTCTTAGAAATTTAGAACTCAAAGCAAAGAAATCTCCCTTCCAAAGTTTAGCTGTGACACTGATTTATACACCTCCCTCAACCTGCTGAGCAAAGAAGAGGTATCCAAAGTCCATAGTTTTGTTAAGTTACGGAGAAGAGATAGAAATCTGTAGAAGTTAAAGGGACTAGAATTTGGGGAGCAGAAGACTGGAGAAGAGGAAATTATTGAGAGAAAGAGTGAGAGAAATATATAAGAGGTTTCTTAGAGTCATTGACTGAAACTCTACATGGCTCGTCAAAGCCCTATGCTGGAAAAGGAATGATTCTAGGGGAACGTTAAAATAAACAGCTTCTAGAATACACACAGAGGAAGAGATTGTTTTAGTTCTTACCACCCAGGGGCCAGAAACCTCACTGAATACTTGAGCCCCAATAGAGGCCCAAGGAGGCCTCTGCCTTAGAAGTAAGGATAAATTACCCTAGAGTAAGGCTGCTCTAGACTTGTACTCAAAAGCTTTAAAATGAGCCTCAAAGACTACTAGAACTCAGACCAATGCTCTTTAAAGTAATGCAACCAAGTACAGCATCCAAAAATATAAAAATTTTTAAATCTGGTAATCAACAAAAATGTGGGAGGAAAAGTAGTCATTTGAAACAGATAAAAATAACAGATATTATGGACTCAGTGGGCAATGACTTTAAAACAGATATTATAAATAAATTCAAGGATTTAAAGAAAATCCTGAGTGTTTTGAGAAGAAAAATTGAATACATAAAAAGAATAAATGAAATTTTCTAGATATGTAAAAATACAGTATCTAACATGAAAAATTTACTGGATGAGCTTAATAGAATATTAGCCACCGAAGAAGAAGAGTGATGAAATTGAAGACAAAACAATACAATTTAATAAACTGAAACCAAGTAGGAAAAGAAAAATGAATAGAGCTTCAGTGACCTGGGAGACAGTGTAAAGTGGTTTAATATATGAACACTTTGTGTCACAAAAGGAAAACAGAGGTGCAGGAAAAAAAATATATTTCAAGGAATAACAGCCACAGAATTTTAAACAATTATAAAAGTATAAATGCACACATTCACAATGCTAAATGAAACATACACAGAACAAACTCCCAAATAGTCACAAAACAACACACATCATATTAAAAATGTTATAAAAAAAAAGTGATGAGAAGAATCCTAATCCTGAGTGAAAAAAAAAAAAAAGGCATATTAAATAGAGGGGAATAAGGATATAATTTTTTGCCTACTTGTCAGAAATTCTGCAAGTCAGAAGACAAAGACCTATTTAAAGTGCTGGAGGAAAAAAGACTTTCAAACTAAAATTTTATTTGCAATGAAAACATATGTCAAAAATGAAGAAAAATAAAGATTGTTTTTAGACATTAACTCATTGTTGACAGATCTGCAGTATAAAAAATGTTAAACGTTATTCTTCAGACAGAATAATATTGGTGCCAGATAGAAAAGACCTACATGAGTAAATAAATATCACTAGACATGGTAAGTATGTGGTAAAGATACACTTTTTTTCCACATTAAATTTAGTCCACTATCATTGGAGTCATGCTTAATTTTAAAGTTTATAAGGAAACCTTCTCAACTTCTACATCTGTGTGCATAATAACCTCAGGAAAGGAAAGAATCTCCCAATCCCCGTCAAAATACCTTGCTCTGCTGTATACTTGTTATATTATCACTGGAATATCTTTTAAATTTTATGACCATTTTCTTCATATGCAAAGGAATGATAATGGTTTTGCTATGTATTTCCCAGAATAGACATGAGGATAAAGAAATATAGTCAAGTGAAGGGAACTTTAAAATTATTTAAACAATATAAAATGCTCGAATTGTCATTCCTCTAAACATGTTAAATTAGGAGATGCTTTTAGGTACTAAGATTTCAGATATGCAAAGAATTGAAACCATCCATACTCTCACAGGGTACAATGTCTAGCAGGACACATAAGGATTAAGTAAATCTTCACTACTGTATGTTACAGTAGGTGGCATATAGGCACACATGGGGTCTTTATTAGACAGTGGAATTAATATTACATTGGGATTCAGGAAACCAGGGTGCTAGTAAGATTTTGCTTAAAATTAATGGTAAAATCCTAGGAAGTAATTTTACCATTGAGGGTAAAAAGGAGTAAAATTTCTTAGCAAAGTTCCCTCTGGTTCTAAACGTCAGCCAGTCTAATTATTTTAAAGCATTAACAACATGATAATTTGAAGTTATTGGAATTACTTGCAGGTTGCCACGTCCTTTTGCAGAAGAGCACATATTTTACTTTTAACATTTAAATAAACATTTTGAAAAGTAATATGCATATCTGGTTGAAATAAATAAATAATGTAGAAAATGTTAAGCAAATTTATATATATGTATATATGTGACATGATTAGATGTATATATGTATAAAATGTATGTATGTTTATATATGTGGAGAGAGACAGAGACAGAGAGACAAGCGATATTAATCTGGAAGATATTGATCTTCAAATCCTACACTTCTCTCCTCTGTGTAATCTTGTATAAATTAATTTTCCTCTCTGAATACTTGTTTCCTTGTTATGACAATGACCTCACAGATTTATCAGAACAATTAAGTGACATACGACGACTGTGCTTTGTAAACTATAAAGTTCTAGGTAAGTGCAGGTTATTACTATTATGAATAAATTCTGATCTGAATAATAATTGTATAATGATAGGTGTGTGTGCTGTTTCTGTACTGATTCTTTCTCAGAGCTATTTTCTGCCTTTCCCTGCTCTTCTCTGCTCTGGAGGGGGCTACGGACCCCTAAAACTTTTTTCTCTAGGTTTCTTTGCCAACTGCACTGTCAGGGGATTAGAGAGCAACAGAAAATGAGAAGCCAGGGATGTCCCCACCTTTTTACCTTCTCCTGTCCAGCTTTCTTTCCCTCACATTACTTCTCCAGAATGGCTACATCTCCCCATAGTGGTCCAGCAGGCTCACAGGTAGAGGCTGGGCCTTGACTGACACAGGAGGAGAAATATTCTGCTATGAAGGAGTTTAAGAACCAGAAGAGAAAATTTGCTTGTCCAAAAATTAGGTAAGTGGGATCAGGCTTTTAATTACAAGTGCATTGTTATTTCTTTTTACCTATGACTTTTAAATGAGCTTTTAGTGCCAGAAAACTTCAAAGAAAAAAAATACATAATCACAGCTTTAATATTATCTCCACCATTAACATGTAAGCTTAAAAACTTTGCCTTTTCTAGTATGTTTTATTAAAAAATATTGTCACACAGAAAAATTATTGTCATTCTAAGTAATCCCCAATGGGCATGTTGTTTACATGCTGGGTTTATAGTTTGTCTTAATCTCATCAAAATCTTTAAAGTTATCACCACTGCTTTTAATATCTGAAGCATATTATGATGAAGCTTCTTATTGTTAAAACTCTGGGTTGTCATTTTTTTCTTCTATAAGTAATAATTGCACAGTTTTAAAAAATGTTCTTAGACCTAAAGGAGCTTTCTGGAAAAGAAAAAAAAATGTTAGCATGACTCCTCTAAGTATAGTTATTTAATTTTTTTTTTAAAAATTATGCCATGTACAGTTAATTTACTTTAAAATCCAAGACACACTAGAACTTTGCTAAAATATGAGATGCAACATGAAACTAAGAATAACCTCTATATCAAATGAAACCAAACATAAAAGAACAGCATCCAATCCCAGTCTCCCTTATTAGTAGCTGGATGACTTTGAGTAGGTCTTTAACTTCTCTTTTTCCTTGTTACTTCCTCTGTTCTTCATGATGGTCAACTGTGTTTTCCTCATAGCCTTGGGTAATTACTTACTGGGAAAGATGGTACCTAATTCAGTGCTAAGCTCATACAAAGGCATAGAAGCTGCCCTCTCCTTTCCTTTCCTATCTGAAACCGTAAAGGTAACTTAACTGGGTTCTTTGCTTTAGCTTAACACAGAGAATCTTCGGTTTGACTCTAAGACATTAATGTGGACATTATGATACAACTGTGTTTATTACACACTTAAATTTGAAATTACTGAGTTCAAGGAAGTTATAAAGTCAGCCCTTCATGATCATGGGTTCCCAATCTGTGGATTTAATCAACCATGGATGAAAAATATTCAAAAAAAATTCAAGAAAATCCCAAAAAATAAAACTTGAATTTGCCTTGTTCTGGCAACTCTTTATATAATAGCATGTACATTGTATTAGGTATTATAAATAACCTAGAGATGATTTAAAGTATACGAAAGTGTGTGCGTAGGTTGTATACAAATACTACGTGATTTTATATAAGGGACTTCAGCAGGGATCTTGGTACCAATTCTCCATGCCCCCACCCCCCAAAAAAAAGTTGTACATATTTTGTTACTGAGGACCTTATCTAGCATTTTATGTGCTAATGTGCATGTCTGAGGAGACATTGGGAGTGGGGTTGCCAACTTTCCCCAAATTACTTGACCTTGGTAAACCTATATTTACCTACAAAACATACCTATATTTTGCAATGCAAGTTGGGAACAGTGCATTATACCACACTTGCATATTATCTCATTAATAATGTAGACACTTAGAATGTCATCACTGAGAAGACCCTCAGAGTATATTTTGAACCAAAGAAACTATTCCATAAAAAATGAAGATGAGACATGGAGGAGGGAAGAAACTGCTTAATTAGTTAGTTGGCTAACTCATGAATTAATGAGTTAGTTATTCACTTATTCTGCACATAGTTATTGAGCACTGGTGATGTGCCAGGCACAGTGTTAATCTATATGGAAAAAATAATGATGAATGATAAAGGCACAAAGTGCTACAGAACAGGGGACAATTTTTCCAGAGAAGTCTTTGGAAAGGATGTAGCAGTTGAGTTTGATCATAAAGGATAGTTAAAGCTTGGACAGTAAAGAAAAAGTATCTTGGACACTGGAAGAAGACAGAGAACCATGAAATTAGATTAAGTATTTTGAGAATGGCAAGTTCTATGGATGATGAACCGAGGAATTTGAACTGTTCTCTAATCTCCAGGGTACCACCGAGGTGATTTAAGCAAGTGAATGCTGTAGGCTAATTATGGAAAGAATGTGCTGATAGCCAATTAGAAGATACATTTAAAGGGAGAACCACTGGAAATGACTCCGTTGGTATAAAGCAGAGATTATGCATAGTCTAAGAAATACGGATATTGAAATATACTCAAGGTAAAGATAAGCATGCCAGGAGAACACCCACCACACTTTAAAATTTTCTGGAATTCTAGGTCCTTGATAAGCATTTGAATCAGAATCTATTTAAATGATGTATATTTCCCTGTAATTCTATATTATGTGATGCTCTCTGGTCCACCAATCAAAGAATGATTATTAAGTTCCTTTTCTTTGTCAGATGTTTGAAAATATGGCATACCCCAAGGGTTTGTTATCTAGATGGAAAGAAGGCGCATAAACAAAACATAATCAAAGCTAAGAAGCAATATTTGGATAAGGACTAAATCCTATTTTCTAGTGTTTTTTCAGAGACCCAAGAAAGCATTGTGAACTAGAGCTGTTGTGGTGGGCCTCCTGAAGGAGCTGAGATCAAACAGCACCTTGAGAACTAACTAGAATCCAGCAGAACAGAATTTGTAATCTAGTGTTATACTCTATGAGATTTTGTTTCTCTTTTTATAAAGAAGATAATATTTACCTTTCTTACAATACCTACCACATAGCATTCCTCCACAGCTAAAAATTAAATCTGCTAATTTATATACAAAGTGTTTTAAAAACATCTGCTTAAACAGGTGCTATTTCTTGGACATCTCTGAT
This sequence comes from Balaenoptera ricei, assembly GCF_028023285.1. Lineage (NCBI taxonomy): Eukaryota > Metazoa > Chordata > Mammalia > Artiodactyla > Balaenopteridae > Balaenoptera > Balaenoptera ricei. Next base: position 93,030,203 of record NC_082651.1, read on the forward strand.
ATGACAAGCAGATTTGAAAGGGGGCATTTGGGGGAATACAATAGATGGTGACTTAAGACAATTAAGCTAAAGTATCTCCTTCCTAAATGTCTTTCTTCCTCTTCCCCTTTTCTCCTTTTTTTCCCTCTTACGCTCTCTCATCACTCTCCCTGTACATTCTTTCTTCTGTCCACATTCATTGTGTACTATTTCATGCCAGGCCCAGAATTAAGTTGGTCCCCACCTTTCAGAAGACCACAGAACATGTGCTAGAGAAGAAAACCAGGTGAACACATGCAAGCACTAGAAGAGAGTAGGTTGGAGGAGGATTTACTTTCCTAGGGAAACATGTTTGATATTTTCCATCTTCATCTTCAGTAACTCTCCCCACGGCCAAGCCACTTCTGCAGGTAAGTTTTTTTTTTTTTTTTAAAGGATGAAAACACAGATTACACTTTATTTTTAAAACTGAAATCAATTTTAATACAGAAAATAAAGACAGCATTTTGCAAATTTATCGCTCAGAGGGGTATCTCTATTTGAGGAAATCAGCCTGTTACACTTCGAGAGACGAAATATTACAGCTTGTACACCAAAATCAAAAAATAATGAAATTAAAAAATGAAATGGTTACCAAGGTAATGCATGTCAGGGGATCAAAGGTGAAGGGTCACACATTATTAAAGAGAAATCCAAAAGGACGGCTACATCATAATCTCTCATTAGTGTTCCAGTGGTGCCTCTCTTTGGGTAAACTTGAACATTTCGGCATTCAAGCAGCTTTTTCGGTGAAAAGATTTGTACATGACTATTGCTATTCCCATGATCATCTATAGGTGGCACGGTGTTGAGAACACAGCAGGTGCTAATGCCGCAGAACACACTTTGGGAAACGCTCTTGCGGCTTGTTTTCGTCAGCCATTTCCCCTCCTCCTTCTCGCGACCGGGACCTGAGCGCGCGCCTGGTACCGCCGCCGCCGCGCTGTAATTCTGTGGCTCTCTCAGTCAGCTTGGCATCTTGAGGACGGGAGAACAGGCAGAGGAGGGAGACAGTCCTGTTAGTGGAGGATACCCTGAAACTGATGTGCATTTAGCACAGAGTTATAAAGCTATGGATGCCATAAGACTTCAAAATTAGCATTATCCCCTCTTCCTACCTATTGTTCCTGAGGTCCAAATCCCCAGGTATAACAACCCAGTTACCGTGCAGGGGCTGCATCCTCTGATCTGACCACAGAAGACACAGAAAGAATGGTAAATTTAGTGTGATCTGGCCCACTCATTGATAGAGTCATGGGGTCACAGGTGATAAAAATCACGTCTGTCACCCACTTCTCTCCTGGTCTACATCCCTTTTAGCCAAGCCGTCTAGTTAGCAAATGGCCTTACACAACCCTCTTCCTCATTTATACATTCAATTTTCATACAAGCTTGCAATAAAGATTTCAAAATATATTTTCTGTTTATATCTCATGTATAAACTGGGAACTCTGGATGTTAATTAAGTCTTACAGAGCATATTTTTAGTACAAATTATTTTTAAATGTGTTATGGGTACAAACTCATCACACTTCTATCAGTGCCATCTGATTGAAACACTGGCAATCACTGCATCTTGAATGAAGGCAGGTTTTGTGTGGTAACACCTCTAAAATTAGCAGGAAGGAAAAAACAAGCAATATTCAGGAGGAGTTTTCTCTTCCCATGACACTGTACATTTTTAGAGGTACACGTTTCCCCCTTAACACAAACCCGAGATTATGTTTCTTTATGATTCACACCACATTATGAATGATTTAACTTGTTCTTAAAAGACAAAAGAACGTTCATATTTTTTTTTGGAGAAGAACACATTCATATTATCCTATTTTGGGTGCAGGAGAGGAGAAGTCTAAGGATCCATTGCTAATGACAACAGTAAGAACGCACACACAGCTTTAACCTCTCAATGAGCAATTTACTCTCTCAATTTCTGACCTCCAGAGGCTTTTTTAATTTCTAGTTTTTGAATATAAGAATAATAAAATTTCAATGATAGCCTTTGAGAAAGGGAAGTGATCTTTTGGAGTAGGATATTGAAGCTCAGAAAACAAACAATAGCTTAAGGTCATACCATTGGTGTCTGAAATGAACATCACTCAATGCACAGACGTTCCTGTCCGTATCACAGAAACAATTTTACAGTGTCTATAAAAAAAGCTTTAAATAATAACTTGGAAATATCAAGCCCCTAAATGTTTCATCGTCCACAAACCAGGATATTCCTGTAGAGGTGTAGAGGTCACTAGGTCCAGACCTTCACAGGTCACTGAGGCTCAAACAATAAGTGTGCAGTGACCTGCCTTATTTAAGTTCCTTATACTGAATAATGATCCTTGAGGGTGGTCAGCACCAGCTGCCTGGAATGGCAGCATTGGTGCTGTCTGTACCTTTTCATTCATTTGCTCTTTTTACAGGACTAGACCTAGATTTGTCTTAAGCCAAATTTGATTCAGGCAGATCACAATCCCTGGTTTGTATGTTATTTTTCAACAGCAGATTGAAGATCTCTAAATGATGGGGCAGTTCTTTGGAGTAAAGATTACAGCCTCCAGTAGTAAATAAATAATGAGCTTGGGACTTGAAGCTTGCAAGGATTTTCTCACCAAATCAAATTGTTTTCCATTCTGTGATTTTTATACTTTGCTGTATAGAAAACCCTAGATAACAATCCTCCAAGAAAAAGTAGTTCATAATAGAGCACAAATTTACCCAGGTTCAAGTTCAGTTGGGAGCATATTACTTTAAATAAATGAGAAAAACTTTCAAAACCTTACCTAAATGCTTCCCCATCTGTATTTGTAGCTGCAGTGTCAAGCTCACAGATTCATACTGCATAAGCATTCAATGAAGTTTTGTAATATATATATTTTTTAATTTATTTATTTATTATTTATTTATTTATTTTGGTCTGTGTTGGGTCTTTGTTTCCGTGCAAGGGCTTTCTCTAGTTGTGGCGAGCGGGGGCCAATCTTCATCGCGGTGCGCGGGCCTCTCACTGTCGCGGCCTCTCTTGTTGCGGAGCACAAGCTCCAGACGTGCAGGCTTAGTAGTTGTGGCTCACGGGCCTAGTTGCTCCGCGGCATGTGGGATCTTCCCAGACCAGGGCTCGAACCCGTGTCCCCTGCACTGCCAGGCAGATTCTCAACCACTGCACCACCAGGGAGGCCCAGTTTTGTAATATTTTCTGCTCTTGTTACTCATTTTTACATGTATCCATTCATTTATTTACCATATATTGAGTGTTTACTGTGTATCAGAGCCCTTGGTAATCTGAGAAGCTGAGGAAGAAAGAAACCCTTGCCTTTCTAGCACTCAGATATTGCGGAAAGAAACACATACTTACACAGACACATCCCGGTATAATTTGTCAAATGCCATTCCTAGATTATCCACAGAATATTTTTAAAGTGCAAGCCTAGAAGATGCTATATCTTGGAGTCAAGGAAAACTTGAAAGAGGAGGTCATCTATATGAAGATCTTGAAGAATGAGAGAGTTTATTTTATTAGCGTGGAGAATTGATTGAGGATATCTATTCAGGCCAAATGCTATTCAAAGAGTGATGATAAAATAAGTACAAGAGGATAAAAGGCAAAATAAGAAGCTGAAAAGTAAGGTAGGTATATACTCATGAAAGGATACCTATGCTAAGCTAAGGAGTATGATTGTGTGTGTGCATGCACACACGTGTGTGTTTAATTTGCAGCAGTGAGTGAAAAATCAAATTTTTGATTAGAAAGGCAAATACGGTATTATTTTGGAGCATATCTAGGAAGTGACAATACTAGTGGCAGGGAAGCCAGTTTGAAACTATCTTAAGATTCTAGGTGATATTGTGATAAGAGTGTGGGCCAGGCACCAGTGAATTTGTCTAACTAGTTCTTCTCATGTTTTTTCCTGTGTTCATGATCTTACGCTGTGAAGGTGATGGGCGAGAGGACCAGAAGGAGCTAGAGAAAAGGACATAGTGAAAAGCTGTTTAGGTCTGTGACCTTAAATAATCTGCTCACGTTCAGCAGTTTTAATTGAAAGATTAACAAAACTCTTAAGATTGCAGAAAACAGTCAATTAGATAATAGTGATGAAATATAGCATTTTCTGTGCACTTACTATGAGCCAGGTAACAAAGATTCTCTCCTTAATCAAACTCTAGCCAAGTTCCTCTGAGCCCTCTTTTTGAGCAGACCTCAACCTTGGCCTATAAAAACTCCAGATGCTCAGCAAAAAAATGATTTCACCTGGTCTCCCTTTTTTTACTCACATTGAAAGGCTTAAATGCTAACATGGCTTCTAACAGCTCAAGGCTGCATATCTAGGATGATGGCACTTCCCCTTAAAGTGCCTGCCTGAGGAAGCTCAAGGTTGCCAAAAGAATTTACTGTTTGTTCTAGCCAACCCTTGACCAGAGGCTACTAACCTTACTTTCTTAAAACATTTGCTGAAAAGGGCTTAAAATTGTGAATCTTTCCTCTGTCTCTTTGAGATGTATATGTATCTCCTATAACTCAAAAGTGACCTAAGAAGCCTTTCCTTTGAAATGTGATCATCAGGAAGGAGAGGGCCTCCGTCTCACAGTGCCCATGGGAGAATAGAATCCTAACTTCCATAATCTCCAGGGAACTGACACGTTTGTTCGAGTAGCATTTACACTAACTCTCTGTAAGTTTTCACGTAGTGAGCCCCCCTGGCCCCTCCCACTATTCCTTCATTCTTCTTTAAAAATGCCCAGTCACCTCATTGCACATCCCGATTCAATTCAATTCAATTCATACTGGACTCTTTTCCCTATTGCAACATTGTATTACTGATTAAAATCTGTCCTTAACACTTAACTAGCTTTGTTCATCTTTGACACAGGCGTGGGGACAGGCTTGTACAATCGCTTTCACCTTAGCTTCTCAGAGTCACACACTACAAAATAGTTGTTGGCTTCATTTTCTATTACTATTACCTTCTGTATGTGAGCCTAGTACTCTAGGCAATTAAAGTACATGGAAAAAATTTTAAGCAGCAAAGAGCTAAAATATTTCAAGTCTCAACCCAATTTATTTTAGCAACTGGAAGAATATGTTTCTGTGAATTCCTTGTTCAAGACAGCAGTTCCCAAGTGTGAAAAAAGCAAAACAATGTAGATATGTGACTTCATTACTTATAATCACCCAGCTTCAGTGAGAGGAAGAGCGTCAGCTGTGTACAGAGAAGCTCTTGGGAACACAGCCTCAATTTAACTCTTTGGCACATGATTCAAATTATTTTATCTATAACTTGATCTTTTGTATGTAACACAAATTGCTCCCAAATACCTTCTCAGATCTCACACCAGGAAAGAGATAATAAAAGTGCAATTCTTTCCCCAATTACTATTTATTACCTCTTCTGATGTTTTCTTTCTCATTATAATCTTACTAGAATAGGGTTCATGAACACCAAATCATAGTTTCACTCCATTATTTTATCTATTGCTCCATAATTTTTATGATCTATACAGTCTTCTCTAAATTTACTATTTGACTCAATTTAATTTCTACTTACTTTGTTCTTTAACTTTCCTTCTCTAACATATGAGTTTTCCATACTAATAAATACATCCTTGTTGTCCCTAAGCACTAGTATCAATTTATAGGTCAGAAATCCAAGGCTTGAAAATAAAAGAAGACAAGAGAAAAGAGAAGGGAAAACAAAAGAAATGAGAAAAAAAATGAAGGAAAGAAAAGAGAAGAAAAAAAAAAAGAAAGAAAAAGAAAAAGAGAGAACATAGGCTTGGGTAGACAGGCAACTTGTACTGAGTAACAAAGTTGGCAAATACTGGAGTTGAATCCATGAATTTGACTCTAAATCCTGTCTTCTTAATAACTCTGCAATACATTATTTGCACTGTATTATATGCATATACAGGACAATAAAATATTATTTTAATGAATGGTACCACATTTACTATTATGAGAAAATTATCTTTGATTGCAAAAATACTACTTGTGGGCTTCCCTGGTGGCGCAGCGGTTGAGAATCTGCCTGCCAATGCAGGGGACACGGGTTCGAGCCCTGGTCTGGGAAGATCCCACATGCCGCGGAGCAACTAGGCCCGTGAGCCACAACTACTAAGCCTGCACGTCTGGAGTTTGTGCTCCGCAACAAGAGAGGCCGCGATAGTGAGAAGCCCGTGCACCGCGATGAAGAGTGGCCCCCGCTTGCCGCAACTAGAGAAAGCCCTCGCAGAGAAACGAAGACCCAACACAGCCAAAAAAAAAATACGACTTATGAAAGAAGAGATCTGAGGGACGTCTAATTAGCAATATGCAAAAAAGAAAATAGAACAAGAAAAGTATCTGAGTTAGAATTGAGCATATTATTTGGAGGTGGAGGGATGCTGTAGGAACCAGTAAAAAAAAAGAGGGGAGAGAGTAAGAAAGGAATTTAAAAGCATCTTTCAATTTTAGAAACTCTCCAAGGAAGTAACTAGTATCATCCACTATTTTACATAAGCAAAATAATAATAATAATAGTAACAATAGTAATAATAATAAAATTTTAATCAGAAAGTATAAGTCATTTGTAAAAGATTGCATAATTTGTAAGCGCAGGAGCTGGTAGTCAAACTAATACCTCACAGGCTCCCACTTCACTTGATTTTTCCTCCATGCATTCTGTCCTAACTATAATGTGCACACACATTCTTATCCAAGCAGTCTTCACGTCCATGATTCGTCAAGAGTTCTAAATTGAAGGTGCTTCACCCTCCTGATGTCACAAGTCTTCTTTGTGCAATTTAAAATAACTGCATAACTAAGTTTTCACTGTTGTACGTCTCAGCTGTTTGCCAGGGCACTTTTTTCTGAATAAGTGCATTTCTTTCCAGTATGATCTTAATTTTTGCTAAGCCTGCAGTCTTCGCTTCTTCCTAATCACATCTGTAGTTCACCTGAGATAATGACTTGGCTTTTCAGAAATTTAAAACCTTCAGGGGCTAGGAATTGGCCTGATTAGATACCCCGCCATGCCAACTCCTGCTGCCAGGGCTGCCTAAGGCATACACTAAGTCAATGTCAGGTCCATTTTGTCCTTAGAAAGCCCTCTCAAGGTCAGCCATTCTCATTTGTTAACCGCGTCTTCCCCCTTTTCTCTCAGTATTCTAGGAGAGGATCCAGGTGCTCCCATCAGGCATTAGGAGGAATCTGACAGCGACAATGGCCCTGAAGTCTGTGGGTGTGAGGAGAGGTCTCCTGATGGACCACCTGCAGCAGCCTGGCCATGCGAGCTCAGCCAAGCAACATGCCCTTTTATGCCCTCCATTTCCACATCCACTAATGGTCATGATACATCTGTGAAAGACCCAACTTAGCATTGTTTTCACTCAGTTTTTCTCATCAATAAAATAAAAACAACGTTTTCAGTGTTGTTGTGAAGTTCGGAGGTCCTACAGCAAAAGTGTAAGCACAGCACATGGCATAGGACAGCCATATTAATTAAAGGCTGATGAAGTTCAACACAAGCTGTCCCCAAATATGCCACTTTGGCATATCGATTACTTTGAATTAAAGTTACTTAAGAAACAGCCAATGCAAAAGAACACTCTGACCCCCTTTTTTCCCCCTGAAAGCAGGAAATAAATCTCCAATGTAAAAGATACCCTTTCTGTACCAGGAGGTAGAGAGACGCCCTTCATATCGCAGACAGGGAATTGTATCTCCCTCCTCCAAATCCTTTGCCTTTGTGACTTCTCATCACCCGTCTCAGTTACATCATGCCCTCTTCCCCAGTTCTGGATATTTTTTCTGCCCTTAAATTCAGGAAACTGAATATAAATTAAAGATACTAAAAAGAAAACGTTAAACTAGGTTATCAATTAAAATCTCTAGGGAGATTCTTTCAAAGAGGAATTTATTTAATGCCACGTGCTTATGTTCTCATGATTATTACTCTGACTTCCCAAGTGTCTCATCATGGCACTGGTCCTCCTCCTGAAGTTATATTTTTGTCGTAATCTTAGGAACTGAAATGTGGATCCCCAAACTCTTTCACCTTTTCTCCCAGTAGAGTTATAGGCCAAGAGGAGATCTGATAGCCTGCCAGATCGTCCTCAACTCTCAGCGTGAAAATGTATATTAGTGTTCCCATGACATCGCTGTAACTTCCACTTGTGTAATCTCATTATCTTTTAATTTCCTGCCCTCTGCCCAGTACCTGGTGTCCCAGAATAGCCATCCTTCAGTAATACATGCCAACTTCCCAAACTTCTAACTGTGTTTTTATGAGAACACATTTCCATATTGTACATTCAGAAAAAAAAAATTAATTTGTATTAGTCTGTCAGAAAAATGAAGCATTGCATTTTTTCTGTTAATGCTCTACTAGAAAGGGTGCCCTGAGAATGACAACTGACTGTTCTAGACAACTTAACAATGTCTTGCATTACAAAAACTTTTGGTCTGGGTGAATTCAAGTGGGAGCATGTTTAAAAGTCATTTTAAGAGAATGAATTTCTTATTTCAATATGCCACTCATGTTTTAAAATGTTGGTGGTTTCATCCATGAGCAGTTTAAAAAAATTCTCCAGCTTTCATGAGAGAAACTAGAAGAGGAAGTTGATGATAATGTTTAATTTTCTTAACATTATTGATTTAGCTTTCATGGGTATGATTTATGAGAGATTCCTCAAAACTGCAAGTAAAAGAATCTAGGAAACACAGATATATAGAATACAATATAAAATTGGAGAAAATTGTATGCATTCCAAACATATAGTATTGCAGGAAAAATAAAATGTTACTTCAAGGACTCATTTATTTATTTTCAGAAAATAAGAAGAGTATGAGAACTTCAGTCATATTATGTTAAACTTATGAAGACTATTATGTAGGTGTAGGTGGCATTCTGCTGGCTTAGATCTTACTTAATTCATATTCTTTGTAATCTCATCACACAGTATTGTAGAGAATAAATTCTGAAATATGAAATTTATAAGAGATTAATCAAAATCGAATTGTATAGTATGATTATACATTTGAGGAAGGTATTTTGGTTACTAAGTACCCTGTTGATTTTTATCTAAATGTATGATTAAATATTATAAATTAGAAAATATTCTTAAAACTAAGAAACTAAGTCTAGGACGTAGATGTACACTAGGGAGAAATATGATGACATTACTGCATCCAGAATACTTATAAAAGGATCGAAACTTGCAGTAAAAAAGGCTTACGTTTCAATATATTTAATATGAATGAAGCATACATATGCTATTTAACAGAAAATAAAGAAAACTGTCCTTTTTTTAAAATAAGGAAGATATAGTAACCACGCAATGTCCCCTACTTTTATATATAAACAAGAGCCATGAATTAGATTACTTGAAATACAGAAAATACACATCCTCAAGGGCACTGGAGTAATTCAATACCGTATGGGATTAGCTTTTAAGAATGCATTGCGAAGGCCCTAAGGGTCTCACACCTCACTAAATTCAAACTTTTAATGCTCTCATTTCAATTTTGTCAGACATAATAATAGACCCTAAGGTGGGAATATGCTATTTAGAGCAAAATAGAAAAGCGTATCAATGGGCTGTAAATTATAGATGCATTGTATGGGCAGAAAATGTTTTAACCTTTAATATAGAGTATAATTTAAAAGCAGTAATCCAAAGAGGAATAATAAGAAGTTACTTTATGGAAAGGAACAGAGTTGTTTCCTAAACAAAGGTCAAATATGACTTTATTCTTCTTTGGCTAGAAAATCAATATGCATGTTACCCGTTTGCCTTTGAAAAGTAGTTCTATGTTTAGGTCAGTTTTAGGCATTTTCTTCTCATTTCCTCTTCTTAGTTGGCAGACTTTTCAAGAAAGAGAAATCAAAGCTTTGGAATGGATGTCCAACATTTTTTTTTTACCAACAAATCCCTTTACCATTATTTCCTTTCACTCTGCTTACCCCAATATATACCACATTTGGTAAGGTTTCCTACACAGTCACCATCTATGAAAAAATAATAATATGCTATTATGGAAGTAGTTTGGCTCTTGGAGTGTATTAGAACTGAATTTTTTTAAATCTATTGTTTTTTATTGAAGTAGAGTTGATTTACAATGTCATGTTAGTTTCAGCTATACAGCACGGTGATTCAGATATACATATGTGTGTGTGTATATATATATACTTTTTCAGATTCTTTTTTCCTTATAGGTTCTTACAAAATATTGAGTATAGTTCCCATACTATAGAGTAGGTCCTTGTTGGTTATATATTTTATACATAGTAGTGTGTATATGTTAATCCCATACTCCTAATTTACCCTCCCCACCCCCCGAACTTGAATTCTAACTTGGCCCTTTGATGCCTTAGTAACTTTTAGCAAGTTAATTAACCTGATGGATCTTCAGCTCCATCCACTGATGGAGATTTACAACTGTGGCTGTGAGAAATAAATATAGTATGGATAATGGTGGTCCCAGAATTAGATACAAGATGGCTGTTATTGTTTCTGCTAGCTTTTGTTATTTGTTTTTCATCTTTTAAATTCATACCTTTATTCAAAACTGAAATTCCAGTAATATTCCAATAATATTTTTCATTCCTGAAACAGCGGAGAAATTGTATCTATTATTTACCTCTGGTGGTCTTCCCATAAAATCTTTCCTATTTCAGTTATTTATAAAGTATTGTTTAAAATATTCCAAATCAATTTTTTATAACAGTGTTGGTATTAGCTCACAAATTCATATCACTACATAATGTTCACTCTCAGGGCGGGTCCAGAGTAAGCATTCAGGGAATGCATGGTCCTTTCACTGCCTCTTTCCAACAACTTGGTGAACTCCAAACTGGGGACCCATGTTCTAGACCAAAGACTTTTTTCCAGTGCATCACTGGAGTTTGAAGAGTATTTAGATGTGTTCCTCTGGAACCTCCTGCCCTGGTTTCCTGACCTAAGTATTTTCCACAGAATGTAAGTATAAGAAGAGTTCTGACCACCTCCACTGTCATTCTGCTCTCTTGAGCAAAGAAGTAAAAGAAAAGAAAAAAGAAAAAACTTGTGACAATTCTCTTAATGAACACCAAGAAGCTCAGAAAGTAGAAGTATAAACAAAACTCACCCCAAAACTGAGAGCGTATGTTAAATACTGCTTTCAGTTCCAAAAGAGACATTCACACTGCTTTAAAACATGCTTATTTCACCCACAGGTATTGATGGAAAAGTTACAGCTGCAAAAATTTTAAAACTTATTGAATTCTGTATAAAATCCTACTAAATTATATTGTTATAATAATCAAAAATACAACACTGCCCACTGTAACTTAATATTCTTCCCTACATAATACCAAGATATTCATATGATTCTATACTACTACATATTATAACATCTAGGTATATGCATGAACTATTCCTTAGTTTAAATTATTAAATATCATATTTGAATTAGAAGCCAACATTTATTTCATGCATTCAAAAACACATACTTAAGTAAAAACCTAATGCTATATGTATATATATATATAGAATCCGTGTTCTGAAAACTACAAAACACTAATGGAAGAAATCAAAGAAGACTTAAGTAAATGAAGAGACATATGGTGCTGGTGGATTGGAAGGTTTGACATAGTAAAAGTGTAATTTCTCCCCACATTGATCTATAGATACAATGCAAAAACAATCAATCAAGACATTTTTGTAGATATAGGTGAACTGATTATAAAATGCATAAGTGTGGTAGGCTGAAAAATGGTATCCCCAAAATATCCACATTCTAATTTCCGGAACCTAAGAATGATACCTTACATGGTGGGGGAGATCCTTGCAAATGTGATTAAGAATCTTGAGATGGAGAGATTATCCTGGATTATGCAGGTGGTCACAAATGTAATCACAAGTGTCCTTATAAGTGGAACAGATGGAGATTTGACACAGACACATAGAGGACAAGGCAATGTGAAGACAGATCAGAGATATTTGGCGACGCTGGCCTTGAAGATGGAAATGATGCAGCCACAAGCCAAAGGAGCCACTAGAAGCAGGAAGACGCAAGGAATGGATTCTCCTCTAGAGCCTCTGGAGGGAGTGCAGTTCTGTGAACACCTTGATTTTGGCCAGTGATACTGATTTCAGACTTCTGGCCTCCAGAAGTCTGTAAGAACTGTAAGGGAATAAATTTCTGTTGTTTTAAGCCACCACATTCATGGCATATTGTTATGGCAGCTCCAGGAAACTAATAGAATAAGGAAATGAAAGAGAACTAGAATAGACAACACAATTTGAATAAGAAGAAACAAGGTTGCATGTTTTATAACTTCTCTTCTTCAAAAAACAGTGTTAAAAATAAGAAAAGCTATAGGAGCTCAAGGCTTTTCAGGGCATGAGCCACCTTTCTTCTTGCATGGCCTTGCAATAAACCTTTTTCTGCTCCAAACTCCGACGTTTCAGTTTGTTTGGCCTCACTGTGCATCGGGCACATGAACTTGCATTAACAAAATGAAGACTCCTAAGATTTCAAGTCCAGGGCCAGGTTGAAAATAACACCTGTGCTGTGATAACAAAGAAGGGTGTTTTTTTTCTGAAAAGTGTCTCATTTAGAATTAACTGGATTTGTCAAGATGTGATTTCTTCATCCACATATGATGACCTCTGAATTGATCACAGGGAAGCTTCCAGGAGAATGGTGTGTATGGATTATAACTTAGATCTCTGCATGATGAGAAAGGCTCTGAGCCCCAGGTTTAGGTGTGTCATTTATACTCAGGACTTACCAACCACTATATATGGTTCCAACTATCTGCTCCCAGGTCTGCCCTGGTTTTCGCCTCAGTCCAATCCAATATTGAGAATGGTCAGAATATCACTTCAGGAAATTCTTTTATAAAGAATATTTACAGAATGAAAAAAAAGAGAAAAGCTATAGACTGAAAAATACTTACAAAATATATTGTATTTGACAAAGCAGTTGTATACAAAAATACATGAATAACTGTCGAAGCTAAATCATAATGATAACCCCCTAAAAATGGAAATATAGACAGGCAGATGACCAAATAAAGATACAGATTTTGTATAAGCACAGAAAAAGGTGTTTAAGATCATTAGTAGGGGAAAGGTAAATTTAATCATGGGTGATAGAAGACCACAGCTATAGAATAGGTAGAATACTGATAATACTGTGGGCTGACAGGAGGCAGAGCATCTGGAGCTCTCATACATCAGTGCTTAGAATGTCAAGTAATACAGCCATTTTGGAAAGATGTTTGGATCTTCTTATAAAGTTAAATATATACCATGAAATGCAGTACTCCCACTCATAGACTTTTACCCAAGAGAAATAAAATTATATGTTCATACAAAGATGTATACTCCAATACTGAGAGCAGCTTTAGTCATAAACACACATACACACACACGGACAACCCCGATATCTATCATAGTTTGAATGGATTAACACATTGTGTCCATACTACTCAGTACGGACTACTGAGTAGTATGGGATGCTACTCAGTCATGAAAAGGGATTAACTACTGATCCATGCACAGCATTGATTCTAAGAACCTATACGCTAAGTGAAATAATCCAGAGACAAAGGCAGATGAGCTATATGATTGAATGTTATGAAATTCTGGAAAAAGGCATAACTATTGGGACAAATCTGTTTAGTTACGCTCACAGGTGGGGGATTGATGGGACAGTTGACAAAAGTGACATAAGGAAAGTTTTGGGGGTAGTGGTGGAAATATTCCATTTCTTGTTTGTGGTGGTAGTTTCATAACAATATACATTTGTCACTGTTTAGAGGACTACATACAAAGGAATGGCTTTTTATTTACAAAATCTTACAAACCTGACAAAAATAACTACTTGAAATTCAAACAAATATTTACAGGACAAGTGGCAAGTCTTAGGTTTTAAAGGATGTGTATATGTGCTTGTGTATGCGTGTGTCTATTTGACGGACAGTAATTAATTTTATTTGCAAACACAAACAAGGTGGAGAAAAAGTGCCTTTTTTAGGCAATATGCTAAGTTGGTATTTATTTGGTAGGAGTACTACATAAAGTTGGCTTGCTTTTCCTGCGCATTTCAGAGCATCAATATTCAGTACATTAGCTGTTTCTGAGAGCTACTTCATGCCTAAATTATTTCATCACACACCTGACAGTACCTTTGTGTGAATAATTCACCCTATAAGAATCCCAGCTTATCTATGGGTTCCAAATCACTAGGATTCACTGAGGTTTTTCAGAGAGCTTCAATTGCTGCTACAAGGAACCAAACTAAATTCTCTGCTGTTGAGGCTGAAGCTTTTATCATCACGTCAGGACTTCCCCTCACCTGTATTTTGTGGTTTGCTGATGGATTTCTAGAATAGATTGTCAGATTTAGGATGACTGATACTGAAAATTCTCAGGGTTGTGACACAAGTAGTTTTAATTTATGTAAGTGCTGATTCCACTTTATGAGAATTTTCTCATTGGTTTGTTTTGTACTGTATAGTAATGTTTGTTCAGTAAAGAATAATTGGAAGTTATAATAAAGCTCAAAGGAAGAAACCACCCATTTCCCACTATAAAATATCATTTATTAATATGTTGGAATATATTATTTCATTCTCTTTCAAATGTATATGCATATAATTTTTATAAAATGAAATCTTATTAAAATGTAGTTTTAATTGAACATTTACCACGACCTACTTTCCATATCAATAAATGTAAGTCTTTGATGGTGGATAATAGTCAGCTATAGTGGTGGTATATTATTGAATGAATGTGAATAAGGAAATATATAATCCAACAAACATTTTCAGTTGGCAGATAGTTTTTCCCCTGAGATCGGGAATAAGGCAATGAAAAATTGGTTCTTGAAATAATTTTTAAAATATCATTTATAGTAGAACCAAAAATAAAGAAATACTATGTATAGACTCCAGCTGTGAAAAAACCAACTCATATGGAAGAAATCAAAGAAGATCTAAGTAAATGGATAGGTACTTCATGTTCATAGATTACAAGGCTTAGTATTGTTCAGACTTCATTTTTTTCCCCAACTTGATCATTTATTGAATACAATCCCAACTAAAATCCCACTTATTTTGTGGTTATCAACAAACTGAATCTAACGTTTACATAGAAGGGCAAAAGACCTAAAATATCCAACACAGTATTGAAGAAGAAAAATAAAGTTGGGGGATTCACACTACTCTATTTCAAGGCTTGCTGTAAAACCACCATAATCTCATTTTCTAAAGCTGTTCTCCAATAAAAAGAATCAGGGTTCCTTGAAGAAATAACTGATCTATGACTAGGACAGGACATTTAAAAAGATGGTCCTGGTGTATTCTGTAGTGTCAAAATACTACAAAAACTGTCAAGGTTATCGAAAACAAGGAAGTCTGGGGATCTGTTAGCGACAAGAAGAGGCTAAGGAGGTGATGACTAAATATAATGTGGTATTTTGGACGGAATCCTATAAGAGAAGAAAAAAGGACATTAGGCAAAGACTAAGGAAATCAGAATAAAGTATAGATTTTAGTTAATAATAATGTGTCAACACTGGCTTCTTAATTGAGACAAATATACTAATGCAAAATGTTTGATAATAGGGGAAAATGCATGTGAGGGATATTGGAACTTTATAAAACCTTCACAGTTTTTCTTTAAATCTAATTCTATCCTAAAGTAAAAATAATTAATACCAAACAAGACAGGGCTCAAAGAGTACAGGAACGAAGTACACATGGTATAAACAAAACAAATATCAAGATGGTAGACTTTAAAAACAAGTCAATCATGAATTGCATTAAATTTAAATTACATCTAACTTTATCCATACCACTCCCCTAAAATTGTTTCTGTCAAGATCAACTAAAACTCCACACCAGAACAGTCCAATAGGAAATTCTCTGTCTTCATATTACTGAATCTGATACAACAAAATTTGAATAAGTTGACCATGTCTTTCTTGAAAAATATGTCTATTGGTTTTTGTGATACTGATTTTTAACTTAGGGACCATTTTATTTCTTGTTACTCTTCCACCCACCTTGCAGTTATTGAATAGCCACAGAGCTCAGCATGAGCCTTCTCTTCTGAGATAACATCGATTCCTATAATTTTCAGTACCCTGTTATATACCCTTGAATTTATGCCACAAATCTGATTTTTACCCTGAGCTCCAGAACACAGCTAAGTGCTTATCTGATGTCTCCACTCAAAAATCTTAAACCTATTTTAAACTTCACATAAATAAAATTGACATGTTTATCCACTCCACTAACACTTAATCTTGTTTTTCCCCCAGAATCTGCCATCTTGGTAAATGGGTCAGTATCTATTTAGCTATGTCAATCAGAAATCTAGGAGTTATACTTGATTCCTCTTTTCATTTACTTTTTCCATCCTATCTGTAGGCAAGACTCCTGAACTTTGCAACAAAAATCTCATATTCATTCACTTTTTCCTTTCTGCACTATTACCATGCTAAATCAAGTCACTATCATCTCTCATGCACCACTGCAGTAACCTTTTAACTGTTCTCCTTTTTTCCATTTTTGGCCACATTACCTTAATTACCTAAAAAGAAGCCAAAGTTATCTCTTTAAACATAAATCAGATTATGTTAATATCCTGCTTAAATCCCTTCATTGACTTCCTAGTCATTAAAATAATATCCAAATTTTGCAAGGCTAATTTTGTATTACCACATGTCCACCTTTTCTTTTTTCTTTCCCTCATTTATTCATTGATTTCTGCTCCCTCCTTCCCCCACAAATATTTTGCCAGAACTACTATAAGGGTCTTAGAATTCATTAGTAAACCAAACAGATGACAATCTCTTTCTTTATGGAGCTTACATTAGAGAAGGAGAGGGACAACAGCAAGAAAAAAACAAGTACACAGACAATCTTTGCTGTTCATGGTAGTGTCAAAGCAAAAAATCAAAACAAAAACAAAAAGAAACATGCAAACTAAGACTTTCATAATCAAAGGAAAAATATGATTGTTCCATGACCTTTAAATATTTTGTCAAAACAACACAAACTGTCTTACTCTCAGTTTTAAATATATAAGGAAATTTTAAAAAATTAAAAAATAACATTTATCTAGAGTATTATAATTTAAAATATTAGAAACATTGAGAACTAAAGTGGGGTTTTTTTTACTTGTAAAAAACTTATCAAAGGTAGTCTGAACTATATTCTTGACTTCAAGTTGCATCATTTATGAAACAGAGTAAGCATGTTTTCTCTGACTTGGCACATTGTCGTACCCTTTTCCAAGTTTGTATCAGTTTCCAACACTTTATTCTTTGTGTTTTCTGTATCATGAAGTACAGATCTTCCTCGACTTACGATGGGGTTACGTCCAAATAAGCCCATTGTAAGTTGAGAACATCGTATGTTGAAAATGCATTTAATACATCTAACCCACAAAATATCTTAGCTTAGCCTAGCCTACCTAAAATGAGCTCTGAACACTTACATTAGTCCACAGTTAGGCAAAATCAGTGAACACAAAGCCTATTTTATTAAAAAAATTCTTGAATATCTCATGTAATTTATTGACTTCTGTATTGAATGTGAAAAACAGGTTGGTTGTATGGGTACAGAATGGTTTAAGTGCATCGATTGTTGACCCTTGTGATCTGTGGCTGATTGGGAGCTGCATCTCGCAGCCACTGCCCAGCATCACAAAAATCTACCACATATTGCATTATTTACATAACAATTCATACACTGAAGAGATAGCAGTGAGGTCAGTACTTTATATAATTATTTCCAGTGACTATACTTTAGTAATTGTAATGTGAATGATGTAGCTGGGGGGGTCTGGTGTTATCTAACTAAATGACAGTAATTAGAATTCATGCATATCAGAACCATGCAAAGCAAAGACTGTTAATGCTATGAGTCTGTGAGTACTAGGAAGAAAATAAAAGAGCAAAGTAGGGAGAAAGAGAGTGTCTTAGCTCAGGCAGCTATAACAAGCTACCATAGACTGGGGTGCTTAAACAACAAATATTTATTTCTTACAGTTCTGGAAGATGGAGGTCTTAGATTAGGATGCCAGCATTGTTGAGTTCTCACAAGAGCACTCTTTCTGGTTTGTAGTATGACCATCTTCCTGCTATATCCTCACATGTCAAAGAGAGAAAGCTCTGGTCTCTCCATCCTTTTATAAGGACACTAATCCCATAATGGGGGCTCCACCCTTATGACCTCATCTAAACCTAATTACCCCCCAAAGGCCCCACCTCTAAATACTATCACATTGGAGATTAGGGCTTCAGCCTATGGATTCAGGGTGGGGGACACAATTCAGTCCGTAGCAGAGAGTCCATAGCAGGGAGTGACAGAAGAGGTGCTAATTTGATAGAGGAGTAGGAAATTTCTTTTTTAGGAGGTGATATTTGTGTGAAGTGTGGCTATCCTGGAGAAGAGCATTCAGCCAGATCGCACCTTCCTGTCTTCCATTTACTCCCTTGTCCTTTCCATCCTATTTCTGCTGATGAGCCTTTGAGCTTTTCTGTTTATTTTCTTTCACTGCAATTCGCTTTCTTTGGCTGACTCATTCTCACCTGCGATTCTCAGCTGAAATATTACTTCTGCAGAAAGACTATTCTTGACGTGTATCTGACATTGCCCCAGAGAATTACTATATAGTCTATCACCCTGTTTTTTCCTTCATGGGTTCTATCACAATTTGTAATTATGTTGTTTGTTTGTTTAGTTTTTATGTCTATCTTTCTCATTAGAATGTAATTTGTATGAGGACAAAGCATTTGTCTGCCTTATTTGAGAAGGTATCTCCAGCTGCTTTTAAAGTGTGTATTGTATAAGGTAGGGAATACTCAATAAATGTCTTTTGAGTAAAGGAATAAAATTATTTCTTATGCTATTGTACCATAAGGAGGAAGTTATGCATATTTTTATCTCTAGCCCATAATATAGATCCATCCTGTGTTAGATGTTCAGTGTTGGTTGACTGATTAATAATATCTATCTTCTCTAGATTCCCCTTCTTTTTAAATGAATGTCCACATTTAATTATTTAAAATGTTTATCAAATACTTGCAATTTGTTTGGCATTTAAAAAATAAAATATTCTCGAGACTTCCCTGGTAGTCCAGTGGTTAAGACTCTGCACTTCCACTGTCAGGGGGCATGGGTTCAATCCCTGTTCAGGGAACTAAGATCGCACATGCTGCGTGGCATGGCCCAAAATAAAAATAAAATAAAATATTCTATTTGTAATACTTTCTATACTGCCTAATATTACTCTCAATTCAAATAATTTGAGTTGTCCTGAAATTAGTGATATTTATATTTATTCTCTTAACATGACTTTTCAGTTCTTATGTTACAACATAGCCCCTTATAAACATTTTCTCTAAAAGAAACTTTTTCTTTACCCTCAAAATTCTAAAAACACCCTTTCCTTTATCTTGAAAGAAACAATTCAAATGATTTTCTAAAGACATCATTTATCAGCAGACTTCCTTGTACTGGAATACAAAGTTCCATCCACACATATCCTGCTTTTAAGAAATAAAGGGAAATCTTTATGTGATGAGAAAATGAAATATCTATGTATGTGTGTTTGTGTATGTATGCATGTGTTTACAAAATAATACATGTATATATGTATATCTATGGCTGCCTATATCTACCCTATGATATAAATAATAGTATTGGTGATAGAGTGTTGTATTTTATCTATTTGCTTATTTGTAGATTCTTATAGTTTTCTTAATATGGAATAATGTAGGGGTTATTTACCTTAAAGATAAAATACAGATCATTCAACAAAAATATGATTAATATTGAATCTAGTTATTTTTTAGTTTATGTACATGTGCCTATAATATTATTTTAACATAACTTACTAGAAATTTAGAGTAAGTAGAAATTCTTGCTCTCATGTTATCTAAACCCAAAGTTTTTTAAATATGTAAAACTTAGTCATTGTGTGTGTGTTTGAGGGAGTGACTTGCCCAAGGCTACACAATGAATAGTAATAAAATTGATACTAAAATTATATTACCAGTACTACCAAAAATTTAAGGGCCATATGCTAACTGAAGGGCCATATGAAAACTGAAAATATGAAAGCTGTAGTGGAATCCATAAGGTTCAAATATTGCTTTAAGAAAGAAGTAAACAATAAAAATAATAGAAATAGCACAAAACCACAGCAACAAATATCATTTATTAAGTGCTTTTTAGATGATAAACAGCATTCTAACCACTTTATATATGTTATCATACTATGTAATTTTCTCAACAAAACTGTGAGATTCATAGCATCATCATATCCTTATATGTAGAATAAAAATGAGTCAGAGAGTCAAGTTAAATTGCCTGAGTTCACATAGATAGTAATATTTAAATCCAAATAATGTGATTCTAGTACTATTAAAGTCTTGCACATTATATTTTTTGTTAATAATTTTTACTAAAGTATGTAATATATTCATGAATTATAAATACACACAAAGTCAGCAAGCTCATATAACAATCACAAGTGAAGTAGAAAATTACCAGCACTCCAGAGCATGTCCTCAGCCCCTTTATAAACTACCCTTTCCCTCAAAAGATAACAACTATCCTGACTTCTAAGAACACAGGTTAGTTTTGACTTTTTAAAAATTTTATATGTTGAATCACACACTTTCTTTCTGGCTCACTTCTTTCCTTCTTTCTATATTGCACATATCACTAGTTTGTTCTTACTGCTGTATCATATTCCACCATGTATATATTCCACAGTTTATTTATTCTCTCCAATCACTACTGATGGATATTAGGGTTGCGGTTATTATCATTAGTATTGCTATGAATATTCTGTAATATTATTTCTGGATATCCCATGTTCCACCACCATCTACTGAAAAGATTGTCTTTTCACTGCTACTTGGATTGCCACCCACTATACAAGCATGTTAATATACTCTCACACCCACATCCCCACTATAAGTCCATTTGTTTATACTTGTACCAGTATCAAACTGTCTTGATTCTTTAACTGTGAAGTCGATAGCCTGTAATGTATGTCCTCCAACTGAGTTCTTATTCAAAATTGTCTTGACTATTCCTTGCATTTTCATATACACTTTAAAATCAGATTGTCAATTTCCATACACATATAAAACTTGTATTTTGATCAAGAATGTATTGAATGCATACAGTAATGATTCTCTAAACCCATACACTTATCATATCCCATTACTTATTTGGATATTCTTTATGTTTCTTAATTACATTTTGTAGTTTTCAGTGTACATGTCTTGCATATCTTTTGTTAGATATATTATAAGGGTTTCTTTTTGTGCAATTTATGGTTATTGTAATTATGATCCCCAAATTCTTTGACACGCCTTTCATTGATGGGTGGGGTTTATGTTCTTCCCTTTAAATCTGCCTGGACTTGTGACTCACTCATAATCAACTGAGTGAGGTGGAAAAGACAGAGTGACTTTCTAGGCTATGTCAGTAAGAGTTTCAGCTTCCACCTGTTCACTGGGAAATTTATTTTTAAAGTCTAGAGCTACACTGAGAACAACACAGAGGGAGGAAGCCCAGGCCATGTGAAAATGTCATAGCAGGTAGCCCAGTCTCAAATCCCAGCTGAGGTTCCAGCCACCAGCCAGTATCACTGACAGTCCTGTGAGTCCAATGCCACATATTATTCCAGTATACAACCTTAAAGTAGCTGTGCCTAGTCCAAATTCTTTACGCACTGAACCCAAGAGCATACTAAAATAGTTGTTTTAAGTTTGTAAATTTAGTGATAATTTGTTACACAGCATTAGTAACTGGAACACTGTTATAAAACACCACTTTAAAAAATTATGTATTTTTTTTTTATCATTTTAGAGAAATGGAATAGATTTTTGTATATTAACCTTGTATCCAGACATCTGGCTAAATTAACTTCTTAATATCTCTAATAGCCTGTTTGAGCTGCTATAACAAAATACCACAAACTGAGAAGCATATGAAAACAGAAAGTTGTTGTTCACAGTTCTGGAGGCTGAGAAGTCCAAAATCAAGGTGCCAACATGGTGACATTTTGGTGAGGGCCCTCTTCCTGGTTTGTAGCCTGTGACTTCTCGCTCTGTCCTCACATGGTGGGAGGGGCTAGAGAGTAATGTGGGGTCTCTATTATAAGGCACTAATCCCATTCATGAAGGTGCCACCTCATGACCTAATCACCTCCCCAAAAGCCCACCAACTAACACCATCACCCTTGGAGTTAGGATTTCAACATTTGAATTTGGGGGAGGGATACAAACATTCAGGTCATAGAACTATTCTTCATTTATTTATAAAATTTGAGGATTTTTCTACACACATATTTATGTTGTCTGTGAATAGTGAGCATTTTATTTGCTCTCATCCAAACAGAGATGTTTTATTTATTTAATTTTTGCCTACTTGATGATAGCCATCTAAGAGGTGTGATGGGATATCTAATGGTAGTTTTGATTTGCATCTCCCTGAATATTAGTGATGTTGATCATCTACTCATGTACCTGTTAGTCATTTATATGTCTTCTTTGGAAAGATGGCTGTTCAAATCCTCTGCCCATTTTTTAATTGAATTGTGTGTTTTTATATTGATTTGTATGAGTTCTTTATATATTTTGGATATTAATTCCTTTTCAGATATACAACTCACAAATATTTTCTCCCATTCTATGGTTACCTTTTTACTTTGTTGATTGTTTCTTTTGCTGTGCAGAAGCATTTCAGTTTGATGTAGTACCACTTATTAATTTTTGCTTTTATTCCTCGTGCTTTTGGTGCCGTAGCCAGAAAAAATCATTATCAAGACCAATGTTAAGGAGCTTTTCCTCTGTGTTTTCTTCTAGGAATTTTAGGGACTTGGGTCTTATGTTTAAGCCTTTAATCAATTTAATTTTTGTAAGTGGTGTAAGATAGGGGTCTAATTCCATTCTTCTGCATATAGTTATCCCTTTTTCCCAAACCACTTATTGGCAAAACTATGGTTTCCTCATTGATTATTCTTGACTCCCTTGTCATATTTTGGTTGGCTGTGTATGTGAAGGTTTATTTCTAGGCTCTCGATTCTGTTCCATTGGTCAGTGTGTCTATTTTTATGCCATAATTATACTATTTGATTATTAAATCTTTGCAGTATAGTTTGAAATCAGGAAGTGTGATGCCTGCAGCTTTGCTCTTCTGTCTCAGGATTGCTTTGACTATTCAGGGTCTTCTGTGGTTCCATACAAATTTTAAGATTTATTTTTAAAAAATTCTGTGAGAAATGTCATTGAAATTTTGATAGGGAAGACATTAAACCTATAGGTGGCTTTAGGTAGTATGGACATTTAAACAATATTAATTCCTCTGATCTCTGAACACTGTAATTATTCAATGTATTCGTGTCTTCTTCAATTTCTTTCAACAATCTTATAGTTTTCAGCCTCCAAATCTTTCACCTCCATGTTTAAATTTATGCCTAAGTACTTTTTATGTTTTTGAAGGTACTTGTGAATGGGATTGTTTTCTTTATTTTCTCTTAGATATTTTGTTGTTAGTGTATAAAAATGCAACTGATATCTGTATGTTGATTTTGTATTCTGCAACTTTACAGAATTCATGATTAGTTTTCACTTTGTTTGGTGAAGTCTTTAGGATTTTCTATATATATTATCATACCATCTGTAAACAAAGACTTTTTTTACTTCTTTCTTTCCAATTTGGATGCCTTTTATTTCTTTTTTATGCCTGCTTAGGACTGCCAGTACTATGTTGAATAGCAGTGATGAAAGTGGGCACCCTTTTCTTGTTCCTGATCTCAGGGGAAAAGCTTTCAATCTTCCACCACTGAGTACAATGTTAGCATGAGGCTTGTCATATACGGCCCTATTATGGTATGTTTCTTTTATGCTCAATTTCTTTAAAGTTTTTATCATGAAAAGATGTTGCAGTTTGTCAAATGCTTTTTCTGCACCTATTGAAATGATCATATGAATTTTATCTTTCATTCTATCCATGTGGTGTATCACGTTCATTGATTTCGGTATGTCAAATGTTCCTTGCATCCCAGGAATGAATCCCACTTGATCATAGTGTATGATTGTTAATATGCTGTCGAATTAAGTTCACTAGTATTTTTTGAGAATTTTTGCATCTATATTCATCAGAGATATTGGTCTGCAGTTTTCTTTTCTTGTAGTGCCCTACAAGAAACAAGATAACAGTGCCCTACCCTGTTATCAGGGTAATGCTGGTTTCATAAAACAAGTTTGGGAGGGTTCCCTTCTCTTCAATTGTTTGAAAGAGTTTGAAAGGGATTAACATGGATTCTGCTTTAAATATTTAGTAGAATTAACCAGTAAAATCATGTACTCCTGGCCTTTTCTTTGTTGTGAGAAATCTACTTACTGATTCAATCTCTTTACTCACTGGTCTGTTCAGATTTTCTATATCTTCATAATTCAGTTGGTAAGTTTTATGTTTTTAGAAATGTATCCATTTCTTCTACATTGTCCAATTTGTTAGTGTATAACTGTTCGTACGAGAGATAACAAGTGTTAATGAGAATGTGGAGAAAAGGGAATCCTTTGTGCACTGTTGATGGGAATGTAAGTTGGTACAGCCACTATAGAAAACAGTATAGAAATAGTACAATAAAAGTTCTGATTTGGAAAACAAGTGTATTCCTCCAACTTTTTTCTGAGGAAGATATCTTTCAAATATTAACAGAGAGATATTTAAGCATGTAACAATTCAGGTAATAAAATCTTCTTGAAAAGAAAGTTGAAAACAAAATGTCACGGAAATAAGTAATAAAACAATGTTCAGAGAGATAGTTTCAAAAATAAAATTGGTTATGAGTATTAAATATAAAATTAAATGTTTCCTTCAGTGAGAATCAGTAGTCTCCATTCTACCTTAAGACGGGTTTATTGGAGGATGGGTATCTTATCCCCTAGGGTTATTACCCATTTTCACTAAATTAACACTGGTAAACTCCTGTAGGGATAATGCGCTCTAAAATTAGACATGTAACTCCAGAATATGTAAATGGAGCCTAGGAGTTTACTAAGTTGTCTCAGGATACTTTGCATATGTTCGGAGGTATAGGAAAATCCAAGTAAATCTATCTACCATTTTTAGTTCATGTAAATATAACTCTTGGATCTAGGTGCTTTGTGTCTATCTACCAAGTTTGTGAGACAGGCTATATGGCGGTTACATTTCTAATCATTATGTTTATTTTCGACCATCAAAAAGTCACTAGGGTTGAGATTTCATATTAAATGATTATCATTGCTGTACATTTAATTAAATTTCTTGCATTATCATGCAAGTTGCTTAAACAAAAAAGGGTGTCTCTGCTGATCCTCAAGTCCCACTTCCTTACATAATATATGTTTCCTCTTTGGACCTCAAAATATTGAATACAAAACAAATCTATGATATATTTAAAGTGAAGGTGAAATAGAGACAGGAGGGGGAGAAATGAAGGGATTAGGAGAAATATGAATTGTTCAAGTGACTACTATTTGTAGGTGCTTTGCATAAATCATAAAATTTCTCCAAGTTAGATATGATTGCTCTCATTTCCAAAGATACATATCAATGTACAGAAAAGATATGCAATGTATTCAAGATCACATATCTATTAAGTGAATGAACTAGCATTTTAATACATATCTGTTCAATGTAAATCCTATCTCCTTGTCAGGTATAGTTTCTTAATATCTTTGATAATATACATAAAAATAAATACTTATTTGGGGTTAAGCATAAATATAAGAATGATCAGAATAGATATGGAAGATAGAACTGATGTAAAAAGGAGATTGATTTTTGTTATTGCTTTTTTTTTTTTTTTTTTTCAACACTGCAATCTTGTTTAGGTTATCCATGGTTATCCATACATTATTTTTTTTTTCAAGTGAAAATCAATTTTCCTTTTCTAAAGTGTGTCTTCTCTGATGGAGAAAGCACTGGTCTATTTCACAGAAATCCAATATTCTAATATTGTATAAATTTAAGTTGGATATTTTATCTCCTTCATGAGCAATTACCTTTTCTTTTTTTTAAAGGGGTAAATAATTACTGTTCGGTCTACCTCACTGGTTTGTTATGGGGGACGCGTGAGCTAATGCATATGAAAGCACTGTAAAAAATCTAAAGTGTCGAATGCATGCAAGAGATATTTAATACTATTTAATGAATCATTAGACCACAGTCCCTTCAAAGGAAAGGATATAGTATTTTAGTTTATTTATTTATTTTGAGGATTCTTCAGCAGACAAAAATTGACTAGTACAGTGAAGTTATTTCAGAGGAATTTACTGAATGAAACCTGAGGTAACCTTTATACATACTGTATCAATTTAGGAAGAATGTTAGATACAGAATCTTATTAATCTATAATGCCCACAACCACCTTGTAAAGTGGTTAATATTCATTCATTAAAATATAAATGGAGAGAGTGGATGAAAGCATCTGGCAACATTATCATTATTTAAACATCAACCCAAAATACAAGAATATAGCAATTTGCTTCCAAAAGGGAAGAACCAACACTTCTGTATACAATAAAACATCACAGAAAAGAATATCGATTCTCTATCCAACTAGCATGAGACCCACCAGGATGTCTTCTTGCATCTGGTCCTCTGGCTGCAGCAGGAGAACCCAGGTGTGGAGCAATCCCTGGCAAAATCAGAGATTAAATTCTGGGAGTTGCAAGAGCCAATATGTTATGACAGGATTCTAAGCCAAGTTTAGGAAATGTCCTAAATTTTAGATGGTATCTAAATGATATTAAAACTTAGAGAGAAGTCACTTAAACCATTGAAGTGAAGGGATTTAGAGGGAAGTTTCCTCAGGTGATTTTCATTTCAAATACTTTCGCTTTGCATTTTATATAGTACGGTGTATTTACTGAATCCTTTATAGTGTTGTACCACAGTGGAAATAAAGATGAGTGAGGCATACTCAGAATCATTTATCTGTTTACATTCTAATTGGTTTATAGCACAACTCAAAAATAGTACAGTGTGCTTAGGCAAATCTGGAGCTCCGGAGAGACACCTACACTAAAGTTGAAATTTGGAGGTCAACAGCCAATTGCTATTATTTACAGGTATAAAACTGGGTGAGATTATACAGAGAGAGGGTGTGTCATTCAACTCAAGGACATTTTCTCATTTGCGGATGAATAGTCAAATCATTTTAGTTTGTAACTTGTAGTTTTGAGGAGGTTTTAATGCGAAATAAATGCCATTGATTCAGAGAAATAAATGTCATGATAAAGATTACGATTTTAAACCACTAAAACTTTCAATATCCTGTAAGCATATCCTTTAATCATTGTTTACGAAGTTCCCTAAATACCTGGTAATTGTGATCTCAAAGTTAAATAGATATGTCTTCAGAAGGAAAAGTAAAATATTGGAAAAAATCACAGAAATCAAGGAAAGACATTCTCTGCTCCAAATTCCTCATTTAAAAATAACTGCTAAAAAAAAAAAAAAAAAAAACTGCTCACACTTATCAGTGGCTTTTCTTCAGCAATACTTGAGCAAGTATGCAAAGATTTATGCTCAAAGCTATTATTCATTGTGATTATAATTGGAAGAGCCTAACTTACTGTATTTTCCTAATAAATATTGTTAAATCATAGGTGTGATGACATGTGTGATTGGTAAACCACATTAACAATAATAACATATATTTAGTTAGTCTTACATGATAAATACTTTGCATTCATTTTCACTAATATTCAAAACAGCTTTGTTGACAGCTGCAAAAAATGGCTACAATCTCTTTGAAGCTGTCCCTGTGAAGAAGGGGAGTTTATTTCTCATCTTATTTGGATTTGGCCATGTGTCTTAATTGGCCAATAGGATATTGGCACCCCTGACTAAAGCATATAGTTAAAAATACTTGCACATTAGGGCTGACCTTGTCTTGCTTCTGGGGACTTTTCCTTCATCACGTATATAAACCTAAGTTAACCTCCTGGAAGGTGAAAGGACATAGAAAGGAGGCTCCACCTTCACCGACAGCCCAGTTGAGGGCAGACGTGTGAGATCATTCTAGATCACTCAAGCCCAGACGAGCCAACTCAGACCAGAGGAACCACCCAATTAAGAGCTAATTAAGGACTTCCCTGGTGGCGCAGTGGTTAAGAATCTGCCTACCAATGCAGGGGACACAGGTTTGAGCCCTGGTCCAGGAATATCCCACATGCCGTGGAGCAACTAAGCCCGTGCGCCACAACTGCTGGGCCTGTGCGCCACAACTACTGAACCCGCGTGACACAACTACTGAAGCCCGCACACCTAGAGCCTGTGCTCCACAACAATAGAAGCCACCACAACGAGAAGCCACGCACCGCAACAAAGAGTAGCCCCTGCCCGCCACAACTAGAGAAAGCCTGCGTGCAGCAACAAAGACCCAACGCAGCCAAAAAAAAAAAAGAGCTAATTAAATAATGTTTTAAGCCATTAGCTTATGGGGTGACGTGCTTTGCAGCAATATTCATTGATAAAAGCCCTATATTTAAATTAAGAACTATCTTAAGTTATCAGATGAAATAGCTGAATTTCATGCTGCCGAAGTGACATGCTCAGTGTGGAAACAGGAGGTTTAAAACCATATCTGTTTCAGTCCATACATTTTGATTTGTCCTTTACACATCATTGACTGCAATCTGGCCCATAGAGTGGTCCGAACCCCAAAGAGAGTTCAGCCTTTGTGACATTTTCCCTCAGTCACATCTGGAGCTCTCCCATTCTGCTTGAAGGCCCATAGAACAATGAAAAGAGCAGTGTTGAGAGGGAAAATTACTGCAATTAATGATGCACAATAATACAAGTGCTATAACTGAAATCATACACAATATGCTATTGCTAAAATCTAGTGAATTTCAACAAGTACTTTTAAAGCTCACTAGAATTTGTATTTAGTCTAAAATGCTTTTTTAAAACACTCAAAATTGGTCCTGGAATGATGCATTGTGCAAAATGGAAACTAAAATTGACTTCTAGAGATTTTTAAAAGCAGAATAAAAATAAAGTGCTTTATCATTCTTAAATATTGATGTAAACAGTCAGTGGCTAAATTTCCCTTCTGCCCTGCTGGGCAGTTAAGTGAAGCTCAAACTTAGAACTGACAGACATTTGCTATTCTTATTGACTGTAGTCTAATGCTACATTTATTAATTCACAAGTTCATATCACAGCAGAGATCCAAACTTTGAGTCATTCTGCTAACAACATATGGCTATGGGTAAGCATACTGCCAGCTTTCTAAACAGTTTCATCACTAAATCATACTGTTTGTGCGCTTTTGGACTGTCATTTAGCTTTTCTGAATCTCAGATTTATTATTTGTGCTTAATACATATATCATGGGTCTTTAAAAACTATAAGTACTAAGACGTTTGTACTTTGTTTTAGTAAAAATATAAGCCTTATGTCAAGTCTACCAGTAGCGTAATAACCCAGAATCAGTTGCCTCACAATGTTCCTTAAATGTGTCAGATTTTTCAAGCTAATGGATCATGTAGCCACTTTGTTTTGCACCTCCTCCATCACCAGTGTCCTTTTGTGTCCACAGTTCTATCCTACAGATGCTTTTTATTAGATGGCTACTGCTAACATGTCCACACCAAACTCAGAGATGGGAAACTGCTTTCTCTAGTAGTCAGTAGCATGGCTGAAAATATGATATAGACATGCAAATCAAAGAATTGATTCCTAGAAACAATCATTCTTGGGAGCTAAGTTGGATTTCAGGATCACAAAATGTCTTGCTCTTTCTTTATCTTTTGAGCCAAGTTAATGCGAACAATCTGAAAAGCCCCACATCCATAAATAGTCCTACCATCTCCACATTGCTAAGAAGGAGTCTAAGCCCTATAGATATACAGGTCGCAGGAAGAGAAGTCCTACTTTAGTATCGACCTCTTTATAGACTGATTGACAGTTGAGATCCTGTTGCTCAGAAAAATCTCATCATGTTTCAAGGGCACATGTCAGAATCCCAGATGGAAAGGCAGTTTCAACATGTGACAGTACATCTCTCCCAGCTGAGTCTTCTTCACTACTACATGTGCAACAGCAAAACCCAGTACATATAATGCTGTGCCAGCCACAGTGCATTTCCTTTTTACAGTCTGTCCTCTGGTACATGCAAAGAAAGTCCCTCCCACCAAAACTGATCTCCTGAGAACAACTGTTTGGGCAAGAACACACACACAAACACACACACACACACACACACACACACACACACACACAAACAGCCCCCATAGAAATGTGACACACGCACAGTCTCCCAATGTAAACAATCATCTTTAGTGTTAGAAGCATCTTCATCATTTTTAGTTAAAAACAGTGCATCTGCCTCTCTATGGTATTACTCTTTTTATATGTCCTTTTTATATAAAGGTAGTAAGAAAAATTAAGGCCACACTGCCTGGGCCTTGACTCTAATCTTGACTCTATATAATATTAGTTGTATGAACTTGAATGTGCACTTAAATTTTCTGTGCCCTCAGCATGTAACCCATAGGTTTGTTGTGGGGACTAAATGAAAAATAATGCACACAAAACACTATGTATAAATGCCTTGCATACAGCAATCATTAAATTTTGTATAAATTAAGTAAAATAATGACTAATTTACATTTTAAAATTTAATTATAATCTATATGAAAACAGTATTAATTAAATTAATTAGTAATTCATTTATGGATATTTCTTCAACACTTAACTATATAAACAGAATTGCTTTTATTATTTTTGATGAAAATTATGATTTGACTGTGAAAATACCCAATGGTTTCCTCTCATTTTTGTATTTCCTCAAGATGAATTATAGAAACAAAACAAAAATACTGTTTTAAAATTTTACTGCTCTGTAAAATAACTGAGTAGTTTGCCTCCTGGTTTGTCTTGCACTTTAATCCTATCTGATTACTTTCCTTACAAATGTATTCTTACTGTTGTTGGCTGCAGACTCTAGGACAGATGTGGCCAAGTTCCTTGTCAACACAATTTTAAGGTAAGTTTATATTTCAAATGTTTAATTGCTTATGAGGTTAGAAGGTGCCAAGAGAATGCTATTGATTTCCAGATTGCAGATTGGAGGTGGTAAATTTGGTGTCTGAAAAAAGAAATTGACTCTAAATTACGTAAATGTCATAGGGAAACTGTACAGTAAAATATGGTTTTTAAAAATATCATTATACTCTTTACAGTATTTTCAGAACAAATTTGAAATAAAGCTTTATGAATGAGTTGTGGTAACATGGCCAGATCTCTATTAACTTCAAGGCTTGAGTGCTCATTGTGTGGCCTACATTCTTATGTAATAAATCAATTTGACAATCACAAAACAGATATTAGACAGTGTTATGGCAATAGGAGTCTCAATAACTCCAGGTGTCATTGCTCCTGAATAATCACTTAAGCTGACTATTTTTACAAGTGTGAATTTTAAAAATAATTTAATCATCAGTTACACCTAAAATATTTCATGTGCAATTAGTAATTCATAGTGTGATAAGATTAATCTATTAGGTCTTAGAGAAAAAGGACTTCCTGAAATATATAAACACTTTCTTAGTTTGCATATTATATAATACAATTCACAACTTGTAATTACTTGCTGGCCCCTTAATATAAATGTATGGAATGAAATCTTTGAGGAAAAATAAACCAGCATTTAATGAACAACTTATTCTTTATGCATCACCTTGTTTAATCTTTACAACTCTATGTGGTTTATATTATTATCTTCATATTATAGATTAAGAAACTGTGGCTCAAAATGTAAATTTTCCAAGATCTCACACATGTGCACGCGTGCATGCACACACACACAATTTCTCTTTCTGGCAAAGTGATTGACAAAATAACTTGAAAACTCTCCTGCTAAAAATACCTAAGGATGCTAGATAAAATATAACAACTTTTTACAAACATAGATAATCTTTCAACAGGCTATGGGGACACATCAGGAGTCAATAGAGAAAGAAAAAGAATTTTGTAATCCTCTGAAGAGATGCTACAACTTTTCTAAGAGGTGGAATTGACCAGAGTGTCTCTTAGTCTCAGTAATCTAGGATGTAGAAAAACCATGTGACCTTTGGTTTAACAATTAGTTTCCAGATATACCACCAAAAGAATGATCCATGAAAGAAAAAATTGATAAATTGGATTTATCAAAATGAAAAACTAATGCTCTAGGAAAGTCACTCTTGAGAGTATGAAAACACAGGCCACAGACTGGGGTAAAATATTAGCAAATCACATTATCTGATAGAGACCTCACATCCAGAATATATTTAAAACTCTTAAAATTCAACAATAAAAAAAGCACCCCAATAAAAACATAGCAAAAGTTCTGAACAGATATTTCAGAAAATATAATATACAGATGAAAAATAGCACATGGAAAGATGTCATCATTTGTCTTCAGGAAAATGCAAATTACAATAATTGGTTACCATTACACACCTATTAAAATGGCATTTTTAAAAAATAACAGTACCAAATACTGAGAAGAATACAGTGTAACAAAAACTCTCATTCATTGCTGGTGAAAATACAAAAAAACACAGCTACTTTTGAAGACAGTTTGGAAGTTTCTGATAAAGTTAAACATAGACTTACCATACGACCTGAAGTTTACACTTCTATGTATTCCATTCCCCCAAGTAAACTCAAAACCTATGTTTATACAAAAACATATATGTAAATTTTTATAGCAGCTTTATTCATAGTAACCAAAAATTGGAACAATCCAGATTTCCTTCAACAGGTAAATAAGCAAATTATGGTGCATCCATGAAATTTAGCAATAAAAAGAAACGATCTATTGATTTACACACATGGATGTCTGGAATATATTTTCCTAAGTGTAAGAAGATACAATGTAGCTAGACCCTATGTAGACACAAGACTACATATTGAATAATTCAATTTATTGTAATTCTGAAAAAGGTAAAATTATAGGGATGGACAACTAATCAGGAGTCACAGGTGGAATGATTAACTATAAAGAAAACCCACAAAGGAATTTTTAGCATGATGGAACTTCTGTACAGTAGTGCTGTGGGAAACATGTCTCTATGAGTTTGGAAAACCCATAGAGTTATATACCACAAGGAGTTAATACTAATTTATGCAAATACGAAAACATCAACCAATGTTTGGGAGATTCCGGGATGAAATGCAGACTTTGACAAATCAATCTAATTGTATTACGAATGTATGAAGGGAACTGACCTAAGTAACTTTGGAAACTAGTGCCCTGAGTGGAAGCTATAATGTGAAAGACAAAAAGAACTGAAGTAAACACTGTACTCTAGTTGATAAGCTTGTTTCTCACAATGTGTCAAAAACTCTGAAAATGGTTTACCTCTATGCTTGGACTGAACAAACAAGTAAATAGATGATAATAGATGATGGGGTCCAGATTTCTCACTGACAGAGAAAAAAGTTACAAATAAGCAAGTAGGGGAAGACTAAAGTGAATCCTGTGGTACTAGATTTGAGTCAGAGATATCAGCATAAATTTATGATGTATAATACTGATAGACACAAAAATTACAGTTATAGTGTGCAAATGTAGGTTACTACATTTTCTAGCTTTCTGTGAAGACAGTCTATAAAGAGTGACACCCCAATAACAATGAGCAGCCCAGCATTGTCACTTTGGTTTCTAAATATACTTGTCCAATAAGAGGCAATTTTTCAGTTTTCTAGGGATCCTTGGAAAAATGATTGATTCTATGGCTTAGGCAGGGAGAATAAATAGGAGCATCTTTTAGTGCCAGCAACAAGGAAGTAATCAAAAGACAATAGGATCAAAGGGACAGAGCAGCCAACCTAAAAGACTTCCCAATTGCCAAAGCTGGAGTAATTTAAACAACAAAATTAAAAAAAAAATTCAAGTTAGATTTTAATCCAAATTATACATTAAATACACATGGGTCCATAGTGATGAAAGAGAGAAAGGAAAGAAAGAAGGAAAGAAAGAAAGAGAGAAAGAAGGTAGGAAAGAAAGAAAAAGAAAGAAAGAAAGAAAGGAAGGAAGGAAGGAAGGTAGGAAGGGAGAAAGACCAATCTTATGTATGAATTCCAAATAATGTTTGTAGGCATTCCCCTTCCACAAACTGAGGTTAATCTTCTCTCCTTGAGTGTGGGTTAAATTCAGTAACACACTACCAAACAATAGAATGTGAAAAAGGAAAGATAGTGACTTTACAGTGCAAAAACCTGGTAAAAACTACCTTAATCAATTGGTCAAGCTTAACATCATCAGTGATAGCTCACGTTGATATCCTGTGCCAGATGATAAAATGTGATTTGAAGGGTAGTTCATCTCTGTGATCTTCTTCCCCAAACCTATAACCCCAGTCCAATCATGAGAGAAGTGTCAGACAAAATGGAATAACATGCCAGAAAATACCTGACCAATATTGCTTAAAACTGGTAAGGTCATGAAAAACAAGGTAAAAACTGAGACATCTTCACAGACCACAGAAGACAGAGGAAGCATGATGAATAAATGCAACTGCTATCCTGCATGGAATCCCAAAACATAAAAACGACAGTGTATAAAGACTGGTGATACCTGAATAAAGTCTGGAGCTTTGTTAAAAGTATTGAACAAATGTTAGTTTCTTGGTTTTGTGAAATATACCATGGTTATAAAAGATGTTAGCATTAGGGGAAGCTGGGAAAAGGGTAATGGGAAAAATCTGTGTTATCTTTGCAACTTTTTTTGTAAGTTTAGAATTATTCCAAAGTATGAGTTGTTTTTTTTTTTTTTTTCTTTTTCTTTTTAAATCCAGACCGAAAGTGATGACCTCTGCTTAGAGCTGTACAGGTCCTGCTTGTTGCAATGAATCAGTCTACCTACCACAATTCTCCTAATGGTACAACCTGAAGTGAACATATTAACAGCTGACGGCACTGATGACCTGACACCTTCATTGGTTCTTGATACAGTTTACGCGAGCATGTTACAAAATTTTTTTAAAAATTAGGAAAATTTTATGTTGATGTGCGTTTTTCAGTTGTGGATTATTGCCCTTCATTTCATGATTATATTTGTTCTTTTTGGTGCTACAATGTCTTTATCAACATTGCAGTGATAGTTTATGGTGGATATTTTTATTTGGCACCTTTTAGCAACAATAAAAAGTGGTCACCCTAGGTAATAAATTTCCTGATCTATTTTATTGGCAAAACTGATTAAGGAATACATTTTACATTATAATTGTCAGTTTAATTATTTAATATTGTGATATGTGTTATTACAGCAATTTATATGTACTAAGAAGCCACTGTATGAAAACAAAATAAAACATAAATCAGAATAAAATATATAGACTAACAATATTGACCAAATAATAACAAGGTATATTGAGTATATGCCTTTAGTACTCTCTTTCCTAAAGCCCTACAAAATGGAAAGGGCATTTTAATGAGTAAACTGATGGGGATGGGGTGGGGCTGGAAGTAGCTGGATGACAGGTGAGTAGTAACTGGCTTAGAAGGCTGGGGGAAGCTGAATCCCAAGCTAGAAGTGAGAATGTGGAGGAGCAATTCTATGTACATCACAGGATCTCCCAAAGGTTCAAGAGTGTTGGCATCAGCTACTTCTGGAAGTAGAAGCATGAAGATGCACTAGAAATTCAGAAACTGAAAGACTGTTAAGATGGGGTAAGACTCACAGATTCCTTCCCCCCACATCATGTAAATGAGCAACTACATTTCCATGGTGACAGAAGACAGAATGTTGATCCTTTGGAGGAATTTTTTTAAAGGTGTAACAATGAGGGAGGTGGTACCATTCAAAAAACCTGGTGATTAGGTGAAAGTTTATATGGTGTGTAAAGAATTTGTGTTCTCCCAGAAGCAGACCCCAAGATAAGGCACTGGCATCAGTTTCTGTGAGGAAACCTTTAAGGAGATCATGTGTTAGTAAAGACCATAGAAGAAAGCCCCTCCTACAGACACAGAACTTCTAATTAGCTTTTAGATGTTCCGTCTTAAATATGAGGTGGTAGCCACAGATCATTAGGCTCTAATAGGAATGACAGGAAACAAAAAAAACCAAAAAACTACTTGGTAGAAAGAGGGACCATTTGGGAGAAGAATTTTTAAAAAAATGCAGTTTCTATGAAATGAGGGCAGATTGCTTTAAGTAAAGATACTCAGATAACAAGAAAGAATTACTGGAAATTAAGAATATATAACCACCAGAGAAAACTCAAGAACCACCAGTCCTTTCTGAAGCCAGTGAGAAGGTTCCAGTCAGAAGATAAAATTTATAGGACATATTATGGGTTTGAATGTATGGATTTACACAACAGGAGGATAATTTAGAGTAATGACGTCATAAGCGCTAAAGCTAAGTCAATAACAAAAATATCAAAAAGTTATTACAACTGAGAATCATCATAAAATAACGGTTAAATGCACAACTGGATGTGGGTGCTAGAGTCCTTGAATTCCGTTTCTAGCTGTGTGGCCTTAGCCAATTTATTGAGCCTTAGTTTCTTCATCTGTAAAGTGGGCATAATAATACTAGCTCATAGTACCCTTGTGAATATTAAATGAGTATATATACAGTTATTAAAAGCTCTAAGGGGAAAACTAACAACTAATACTAATAACATTTTAAGGAAACATAGTAACCAAAATATAGTATAATAGACTGTTAACACCATCTTGTTTTAACAAAAATTATAACTATGTTAGAAACATGGAGTGTGTGTGCGAGTGTGTGTGTGTGTGTGTGTGTGTGTGTGCGAGAGAGAGACAGAGAGAGCGAGAGAGAAAATTATGAGAATGAATGTGTCGAGGTGGTAAAGGAATGTTAAATTCTCATTTAGAAAGACAATAGATAAAGGCTAATACTGAAAAATCAGTAAGTGGTTATATAAGCATATTATTTATCAGTATGGAGGTAAACACTAATTCTGATTAGCTAAGTCATTTATTTATTTATTTATTTTTAATAGATCTGTATTGGAGTATAATTGCTTCACACTATCATGTTAGTTTCTGTTGTACACCAAAGTGAATCAGCCATATGCATACACATGCCCCCATATCCCCTCCCTCTTGAGCCTCCCTCCCACCCTCCCTATCCCACTCATCCTATCCCACCCCTCTAGGTCATCGCAAAGCACCGAGCCAATCTCCCTGTGCTATGTGGCTGCTTCCTACTAGCCAACTATTTTACATTCGGTAGTGTATATATGTCGATGCTCCTCTCACTTAACCCCAGCTTTGCCCTCTATGGTACTGATGAACCTAGTTTCAGGGCAGGAATAAAGAGGTAGACATAGAGAATGGACTAAAAGAGTTTTAAGTATTTGCCTCTGTAGAGAGTTAAATGGTTAGGACCTGCAGATGTTTTCATAATCAGCCTTATCGAATTCACTGACTCTAAACTTCCTGCATGCATTACTTTGATGGAAAGTTTAACTTTAAACTTTTTTTTAAAAAAAATCAATATTGGTATAAATAAATGCCTAAATTCGCATGCTCTCTGATATCTCTTATGCCTTTGCACACTGAGTTATTTTCACCTGTTATGTCCAATTTCTTGAACTTTTTATTTTCTGGCTTTTTTTTCAGCAGTAAACTGGAGTCAGCTCCCATTCTGGTCTAGGAAATCATTACTGAACTACCCATGCAGATCCGATGGCTCTTTTATTTGCTTCTGACTGCACTTTGAGCTCCCCTCCCTAGTGCACTGCATTGAAATGTCAATTATGTGCCTGCCTCCATTTCTAGGCTGGATGCTCATGGAAAGAGCTGTTTCTTAATTATCTCTATATTTTAGACCTCAACACAGAGTAGAGCAAGTACCTAATAATTGTTTTTTAAGTCAACTCAAGTAAGTAAACCCTATGGATTGAAGTTCTCAGAGATGTATAGTGCCCAATAAAAGGTATGTCCTTAGTATTTTCTGGTTGGTTTCTTATAATGAGAAAAGAGGCCAAAACTGAGTTAAGAGCCTATAATATGTCATGGGTTAGTTATAGGGATTGTTTGTACTCAGCATCCCAGTATCAGGACTACTAACCATAGAATCTCTGAAAACTGGTCCACATTAAACTTTCTCCTCACCCCCACCTGCCTCTACAAGTGCGCACACACACACACACACACACACACACACACACAATCTACATGGTTACTGTGAATGTTAACATAATGTGCCAAGTTGAATGGTTCAGAGATGGGATTCATCCTTTGGAATTTTGGAACTGAAACTGAAGAAAGGAATTAGTCTCTAGAAGTGTCTGAAGCTACATCACATAAAATTCAGAAGTTTCCATCAGCCATGTTTTTCACTGCCTGAGCTAAAGAACTGGAGAAAGTCAACCTTCAGATAGAAAGTAAAGAACAAAGCAAATGCATAAAGCAGAAAAATCCAGAGACCTGAGGGCACTGAGTTTCTGTTTCCATTTATTCTTAAGGCTTTGCTCTTCTTACTATATTTCTTCAGACACCTAGGTGTGATTCCTTTTTGGATTTAAGTTATTTTGAATTTGGTTTCTGTGATTTACAAATACTATTTCCCAACATAAAATTAATTTTGAAAAAAGAATTACACGTGGAAGTTGGGGAAAACAACACAATATGAATTGGGCTAGCAGTTTAGAGATTTGGAAGCTGGCTTATTAAAATAATTAATTATATGTTGAGTCCGGACAGTATTTGTATGCTATTTTCTGGTCTTTCTCTTCCACTTTCTAAAATTTCAGTAGAATATTTTTAACATATATAACTTTGTCCAAGTTCTAATAGAAGCAGTAATGGATGGACCAGCTCTAAAATTTGAATTGAGTTGCAGAATTTGGATTGGACCTTCTTTCCCCAAGTCCATAGGAACATTGACAGTGGTGGTAACTAGTAGGAGAAAGTATGATTCCTTGTGGAAAAAAAATCACAGATAGTTCGGCAGCATTGGAGGCATCCTGTGGTGGCCTGATGAGGAAGATGGCACAGTAGGTACTGAAGGACCTGAGGACTCTGAGGGCTGTTCAAAAATGTCTTAGGGAAAATGTGAGATGAGCAAGTTTTTGATAGTCTAGTAAGTATAGGGATTATAGCTATTAAAATGTGGTTATTTTCATCGTAGGATAGTGAGAACTAGTTTGCCTCAATCCAATAAGTATTAGAAAAAAAATATTTGAAAAGTATGTAAGGCAGAGAAGATATTCAGGAAACAGTAGTTAGAAGTAATAAAGTGAGATCAGTAGTAGCCACAGCAAAAATACTGATGAAAGATAATCAGAATATTGGAAACAAAAAACTGAGAAAAGCCAGCAGACTTGTTTAGCTTTCTGCTGCCATGTAACAAATGACCACAAAGTCACTGGCATAAAACAACACTGATTTATGATTTCACAGTTTTGGTGCACCCAGATGGGTGCGGTTTAGCTGGGTCCTCTGCACAGGTCTCATAAAGGTGGAAACAAAATGCCAGCCAGGCTATGGTTCTCATTGGGAGCTTGAGGTCTTCTTCCAACCTCACTCGATTGTTGGCAGAATTCAATTCCTTGTGGTGGTAGGACTGAGTTGGTTGTTGTGTTTCTTGATATAATGCTGCTAGCTTTCTGCTCCTAGCAGCCTCATAGTCAGTTCACAACATGGTAGTTTGTTTCTTTTTGGAGAGAGAGAGAGAGAGACTATTCCATTCACCTATCATAAAATTCACTCCCTTCTACTGGAGAAAAGTGAGCAAGGGGTGGAATGATTGTTCATAAACATTATACGGCAGAGGAATACGTGTAGAAACTTGAAGACTAAGGAAAAATGTGTTTGTGGTCAGGGCGAAGTAATAAAAAAAGAGTCCTGTTTTTGTTACGTTAAGATTGAGATGGGCATTACATAGCCACAAAGAAATGTCCAATAGATGAGTTATAAGGGTGGGTAGATCACGCATACAGATAGGAATGCAGATTTCAATGGTGTAGTTATCGTGCTTCAAAATTTGCAGATCATCCAGGGAGAGAGTTTAGAATGAAAAGAAAGTAAGCAGCCAAAGACAGAATCTTGGGGACCTACAGTATTCAGAGGTTTCATAAAAGACAAGTCTAGAACAAAAGAGACCCAGGAGAAGCAGAGGTAGAACTAAAACCAATACATTACAGTATTATGGAATCCCAGAGAAGATGTTGCCAAAGAAAAGAGCTGTAAATGTACAGAACAGGATGTACCTGAGAGCTGACTACTGCATTTGATAACATGCAGGCCCTGATATCTTTGAAGAAGCAATTTCAGCAGAGCAATAGGGATGGAACATGCTTGGAGGTGATTAAAGATAAAACTAGAGATGAAGATGTAGAGACAGTCTCTTTGTCTCTGTCTCTGTGTCTCTCTGAAGGATTGCAGGACAACTGAGCTTTAGCTACAGAGGGATATGGGTAATGAAAATTTGTTTTATTATTAGTTTTAATTTTCTGCAAAGGATTATTGAATGTAGTTATGATATTCTGCAACATCATTTATTAATTGGGTAAACACAGACAAGTTTTTCTAATGCTTTGTGACCAGTTTTTTCAAACATCTTGGGTTGTTGTGAGAAGTAAATTATTAACACATGTAACACACTTAGAAAGGTGCCTGAGACATAGGAAGAAGTCTTTTGTTGTTAACTACTGTTATTTTTGTTGATTACTATATCTTTGTATCTGCATACGCATCTCAGTAACTTCATACAAAATATGTCAGATATAAATTTTTATGAATTCATAAGTAAATGACTGATTGAATAATTTTTTTGCCTTAGTTCACAAAAGATTTGAGGAACCAGCCTAATCTATATTCAAGGCTGTAGTAATTGTTGTACTGAAAATTTACTAAAAAATCATTGAATTTTAGATATAAAAGTACTTATAAAACATACCTCAATAAAACTGTTAAAATCAACTTAAATGAACAAGTTACATCCCTTGCAGATGTAACTTTAATTGTATACTTATTAAAGCAGGGTGAAGAGGAATCCTCTTGCCCAAAGTCCAGGAAAATAATTCTGATGAAAATGAGTTATATTCTCAATGCATTGATTTGCCTTGCATACAATTGAGTATTCATTTAAAATTTCAAAGGGACCTCATTTTAATATATATTTATGTACACTCTTTAATGATCAGTAATTCTTACAGATTACTAATTTTTGCATTTTAACAAGTGTTTTTATGAATTTATGTATCATAAAATATTATTTTAAGATATGGTAGGATCATCTTCCCAAGATAAACCCATCCATTATTTTAAAAGAAAATCTAATGGAAAATGCTTAAAATTACATGTAGAAATTGTAATTGGGATAATGTATTTTATAGGTTCCTGTGTGCTTAGAGTTGGTGAAGTCCTCCATGGCAATCTAGGGAGCTTGGAGATACAGCAGTTTTCTTTGCATATCAGTTTTACTTAACACTATTGTTAGTGATATCCTCTGGGCTACATATCAAAGATTTATTTCAAGCTCACTTGATTTCAACAAGGATTTAAAGTGGTTGTACCTAAATTATTGGACCATAAATTCTGTTTTTGAATGACATGCTATTGAACCATTCTATACCAATGCCATTCTCTGAATGAAATAGAAACTATCAAAAGCTTGAAATAATTTCCAAAGCAATGTACTTATCTGACACACTGAATTTTTTTGGCTATAGTAGACATTCCTGAAGGATAATTTTATTCTATTGTTTCCGTGAAAAAGAGAAACTCTAGCCACTTATTTCTCAAGCATTACATTACTTATTTTTTTCAAAACTAGGAGATATAGTATTATATAATAGCAGTATAAAATATTTAGAAATTCAGTTTTGAGATGAGAGTGAACTGGGCTCACAAGCTCAGGCTTGTCATTAATCAGCTCTGTAAGGCTGGACAAGTTATTAAAGCTTTTGGGTCTCTTAGTTATATACTGCTTGTAGAGACTATAAAACCTACCTCATATAAATACTATAATGATTACTATAAAATACAAAACATAACATAAAAGCACTTTATAAAGGGTAGAGTACAAATTAAGTGTTTAATTAAGGTTAGCTTTGATAATGGTGATAAAAATTAAGAAGTGAGTAACAAATAATTCCCTGTTTCCAACCTAGTAGTGTTGGGAAAACTGTATTTAAATGACTACATAATTAATTCTCCATTTCTGTATCAGCTCATCAACAATCTAAACTTCAAAAAAATAAATAATCTGAGCATTTAGTAGCATTCCAAATATTGAAGAAGTATGGAAAACCAATCTTAGACTCATTACAGAGTCGATTCTGGGCATTTCTCACCAGATGACATCTTTCAGCTTTTCAGTTGAAGCTTTTCATGCCAGAAAAAGACCAGCATGGTGACAGCAGTGGTCTAGAACATTTTGTGTTATAAATGAGTTTTTGACATAATATGGCAAAAAGAAAAAGAAAATGGAAGAGAATGATGGGTGTAAGGCGGCACATTTTCATCATAATCTTCCATTCATTAACTCATTCAGTTGTAATATACTACTCATACGTTAAGTGAAGACCAATTGATTTGTTGGTGTTGTCAAAAAAAGTTAAACAATCAGATTACTTTTAGCTTTGATTTGAAAATTTATTTTAGCATGATTCTCATGAATATTATAAATACATAATTCTTTTTTTAAATTTTATTTATTATTTT
Source organism: Balaenoptera ricei (assembly GCF_028023285.1). Lineage (NCBI taxonomy): Eukaryota > Metazoa > Chordata > Mammalia > Artiodactyla > Balaenopteridae > Balaenoptera > Balaenoptera ricei. The sequence goes on from NC_082651.1 coordinate 93,072,913, forward strand.
TGGATTCGTTGCTCCACGCGGGCTTTCCCTAGTTGTGGTGAGCAGGGGCTACTCTTCGTTGTGGTGCACGGGCTTCTCATTGCAGTGGCTTCTCTTGTTGCGGAGCACGGGTTCTAGGCACGTGGGCTTCAGTCGTTGTGGCTCGTGGGCTCTAGAGTGCAGGCTCAGCAGTTGTGGCACACGGGCTTAGTTGCTCCACGGCATGTGGGATCTTCCTGGACCAGGGATCGATTGGCAGGCAGATTCTTAACCACTGCGCCACCAGGGAAGTCCCATAAATAAATAATTCTTAAGACAATAGTATTGTCCATATGATAGCTGAAAACTCTTATGTACAAATAGATACACCTATGCCATGCTAACTGGGGAAATTCAGCTACATGGGAAGAAGTTTTAAATTTTTGAGTTTGGATAAGAATTATCAATTCTCTTTTAGGTACATATGAGGCTATCAAATAAAAATAGAATTGAACTCACACTCCTCTTTTTACTCATTTTAGGTTTAGTTATTTCTTCCTTGATTTTGCTACAGGGGTGATATTTTTATTCCAATAACTAAAAGAGTAAGATCCTTGAGAATAGGAGAAGATGTGGGATCCAAAGAACAAGTAGAGAGACTGATCATTAACAGACGAGAAACACCACCTCCACTGAGAGTGGAAGGAAGAAAATTTAAGTTAAAAAAAAAAACCTAGTATATTTAGTGGTTAAACTTCTTTCTGATGATCTCTCTTTTCCACTGAAATTATATTCCAGTGTCAGGAGGTCACCAAATCACACATCTGAAGAAAAATGATTTATGTTTTTTTCATCTACTCACTCATTCTGCAAATAATTACTGAGTCTATACTACGTTTCAGGTAATGTGCAAATTGCTGGAGATAGAGAAATACAAAATAGGAATTTACAGCCAGTAGGGAAAACTGACTTTAAAGAAATCATCACATAAATAAATGTATACAGGCATAACCATTTTACTGTGCTTTGCCTTGTTGTGCCTCACAGATACTGCGTGTTTTACAAATTAAATGTTTGTGGCAACCCTACATCGAACAAATCTATCACTGTCATTTTTCCAACAGCATTTGCTCACTTCATGTCTCTGTGACACATTCTGGTAATTCTCATCTTTGTTACGGTGATCTGCCATCAGCAATCTTAGAAGATATTATTGCAAAAAGATTATGACTCACTGAAGGCTCAGATGAGTGTTAGCACTTTTTAGCAATAAAGTATTTTTAAATTAATGTACATTTTTAGATATAATTCTTTTGCACACTTAACTTAATAGACTACATTATACTATAAACATAACTTTCATATGCACTGGGAAACCAATAAATTCGTGTGACTTGCTTTATTCAACTCATCAGCCAGAAACAGTGACAAGGTAGGTTGGAAAACTGAGTAATTTCTGTCTCCAGACTTTATGATAGAAGAAAGCTAAGAAGGAGGAGATAGGAGAGGCTTTGTGTAGCCAAATCACATTATCTGCCACTATCATTCCTGTCATCACCTTCCCAGGATGAAACTTTATGTGGAAGACCATCCATCACCTCCTCCTTAAGAGAGGCAGCTCCAAAGTTTCACCTCAGGATTGCATTCACCTGGAAATCCAGGGTTGATGTATTATGTATGGTTTTCTGAGTCATGTCAAGTCCCCATTCCAGAAAGATTCTTTGGTCCTTTGAGTCCCATAAACAAATCAGGTAGTAGAGTCCATACAGGTTGAGTTGTTGTCAGGATGGTCACCTGTGGAGGGGTGGCAACATGATGATCTCCTGGAAAGAGTCTGTTCTTACACGACACTATTCTCTCCAGACCAACGGTATATCAGCATCCACCCGTAGCACTGCCCTATCATTTTGCCTTCTGACGATGGTTTTAGAAACACTTTTCCATTTCTTTATTTTCATACCTCCTCCTCCCTATGTAGACAGCTCAAATGACATTCAGTTGCCTTCCATATGTCTATGAGTTAATTATAATTCATACTGTCAGGGAAAGATGCTAAATCACAGAGGTCTGTCATAGCATGCTGGCACAGCATGGGAATTTTCCATGTTCATCTTTTCTCTGACTTCAAATTTATATTAATGGTCATCGTTCCTCAGGAAGCTTCCCTAAGTAGTGCTGGCCACCAAGAATGAAAGAGAAATAAACTATATATTGCCTCAAGCAGGGAATGACTGCTGTTCAGTTGCACAAATGCCAATTTAAGATGCTTAATCCAAGCCTCATATGACAAGGCATATTCCATTTCATAAACTAATCACATATGTCTTATCCAACTTACCCAGTGTGGACAGGAAGGTATTAGCTGTCCTACCACAAAGACAGAAATTCAGAAATAGAACAACTTCACATGAAACAAACCAATTAAAATAAATTAATAGGAAAGTCACTGAGAATAGACACTTTAGGAGCCAGAGAATTTGAAGTGAATTATATGTAACAGAATATGAGAAAAGGCATTTGTTTAGCTAAAATACAATGTGTAGCACAGTTAGAGAGGAAAGAAAATTTATCTTATTATGATAGCATATTTTAAGAGATTTCATTTACCTGATTTCTCCCCTCCAGTTCTTGACTCTGATGGGGCAGATCTGGTCCATATTCAGATTCAATATACCTGTTCAGGATTTAAAAAAAATAAAAAGATTCGTTAGAAATAAACTAATTGAACTATAGAATGAAGATGATATATGGATATCAATTTACGTACCCAGGTATACACACACAAATGCATTGAAAAGTAACAATCGACACAAACTTCAAAGTCACCTGAAGAGCCAGGAGACTCTTTGGTCTGCGTGGCCACAAGCACATCCTGGATCAATTACTTTCCCTCCATGTTCTACTGACCCTCTTGTGTGCCCCATGTGATATTTGACCTAAAAAGTCAACTCTATGATGTTGTTTTTGTGCTGCTGGTCTTAAATGTCAATTTGTACTTAAGAATTTTCTTAGATTTTCCCCGACACCACTCTGTTATGAAGGTTTATTTGCTGGCTGCTCTTCATAATCTGGCAGTTGCTGCTGAGCTCTTGGTCTCTGTCTGTCTGTCTGTCTGTGTCTCTATCTGTCTCTCTCTTTCCCTCTCCCTTCCCCTGAACATGCTATCAATTTTTATGCACTAGATTTTCTGCTGTGTTGTGATGAAGGAATGAGAATTGTAATTCTTTCAGTGTGTGGAAACAGTCACTTCTAATTGGGATCAGATTTGACAGGGTTTTTCCCATTAAACAGACATGTGGATATTCTGATTCTGTGAAAACCCGATAAACATCCACATCCATGATTTTAGAACATTTTTGGGATGTTTTGTTTTTATTTTTAATCATCAAATGTTTCCTAATTTATTCTCATCTATTAAGACCAAGATGAATTTCACATTAGTCATGAGCAAAACCACTAAAATATTTATCATATCCCACTTCTAGAGGCTGATAGGGAGCTTGTAAAAATTTAGGTGCTCAATAATGTCTATTAACTTGCATTAAGAAAAGATAATAAATTTGATGGACATAAATATAAAATGATATGCATTTAATTTCCTTTATCCCCTGAGAGTTGAATTCTGTGAAGAGAAGACTGTATAGTCCAAATAATTGATACATTTTCTTAGGTTAAATTAAGTTTCTCAAATAAGTTCCTTCTTTTTTGTTTTAAAATTCTTTTGCTTACCTTTTCTAAACAAAATTATTGAGACATATTTGACATATACAACTGTATATATTTAAGGTGTACAACTTGATGTTTTGATATGTGTATACATGGTGAACAGATCACCACAGTCAAGCTAAATAATTTATCTATCACCTCTACATAGTTACCATGGCGTGTATAGGTTGAGAAGATTTAATTTAAGATCCGTCATCACCATTGTCTCTAGAACTTTCATCTTTCATAACCGAAACTTTGAACCCTTTGACAAACATCTTCTCATTTTCCCCTACCTTCGGCCCCTGACAACCACCATTCTACTCTCTGCTTTTATGTGTCTTGACTATTTTAGATTCCACATACAAATAAGATCACACAGCACTTGCCTTTCTGTGTCTGGCTTATTTCACTTAGCATAATATCCTCTAGATTCATTCATGTTCATTCATAAAATAGTTTTTTATAACCAAAGCTCATTCATCAATTATTTCCCAAATAGAGAAACACTTATTAACCCTGTTTAAAGAGCAGATGTTGAAGATTTCTAAGACGTAGTTGAGATGGTCCATAATAACATTTCTAAAGCTTCTTTATTGAACTATTTTCAGGAAAGAATAAAACCATACCCTGTAGCTTCTTGGTCACAACCAATCACAAGTATTACTTGTTTTTATTACTTCAACTGAGTATTAAAATTTCACATACATTTTGTATAATATTTTCCAATATTACATTTGTATTTATTTTAGTGACATGATAATATTTTAAATTATTTAATGCCAGGTAAAACAAATAACGAACAAAAAAACAAAACTGAATAAAATTGCTACCTCTCATGTTAATATTTTCTTATACCAAATCTACTAATTTCAGAGGCTTTCATATATGTGTTCTGGATGTAAGGCATCTGATGTGACACATAAACTTCAAGTTACGTGTAGTTTACTTCACGTATCCATGGCATACTTTTGTATAAGCTTGATAGTAGCCTTGGTTGAGCCACTTGGACTTAGAGAGAAATGTTTCTTTTGATTGACTTCCCTGTTGAAGTTTGAATAAGAGTTGATCAGAGAAATCAGTGAGGGAAGGGCATTCTGAGCTGTAGAAGGGTTGAGATATTTGTGACAAGTGTTTCTATCAAAGGTTGACTAAAAAGAGACAGGAAAGGCTAAACAGGTAGGATCCCCCCCTCCCCTTGTAGAAGGTGTCTTGCTGAAGTCTTTGAACTTTATCCTTTAGGCAGTGCAGAGCCACTGAAAAATTTCAAGAAGGGATTTGCATGATAGTATTATACTTTAGAATCATTTCTCAGTAGCAGTACAGAAGGGGTATTTGAAGCAATTGAGCATGAGATAGGAAGATAGGTACAGAGACTCTTGTGATGTTTCAGATGAGCAGTCATAGCACAATGACAAGGATAGAATTCAAGATTATTTCAGAATGTGGACATGACGATCAGGTACATTTTCTTAAATGTATGGATGTGGGAGAGAATGGAGTCAGGATAATGGCTAGATTTTGGCTTGGTATATGGTGTAATTATTAAGGAGGATAAGATGTCTTGGGATTGATAGAAGACAAAGTCAACAATGCTATATATGCCAACTGCTATGAAACTAAATCACCACTTTGAGTTTGCAGCAGAGGATGTGAAAGATATCACTATGTTGATGAATAACTTTTCTCTTGTATTAAGTTGTACTCATGAGACAATAAAAGATAATAATGATTCAAAGTTTAAAAAAATCATGAGACTCTGTTCTTGTGAAAAAAAGTCTTAGTCTTAGTCTTCCTATCAGACAACTCATATTTTAAACTCAGATCTATTACCTACTATGCAACTCTGGAAAAGTTGTATAACTTAATCAGAATTCAATTTCCTTGCATGGAAAATCAATAAAATTATGGTAAGCTAATGACATTGATGTAAGGATAAAATAGGAAAATATAAATGATTGCCAAGCCCAGTATTATATACATAAGGCAACTTAATAAAAGTTAATTTGCCAATATAAACATAGGAATAAGTATATACTAAGAGATATTTTTCTTAGTATTTCATGAGTTTGGGTATGGGTGGAAATAACCAGAACAGGCTCCAGTTATTGAGTAAATAGTGTAGGCTAATAATTCTAATAGATTATTTATCTATCTACATTAATTCAATTAAGCTTCACAATGGCCTTATTGAAGTAAATATTATTACTCCCATTTTATTACTTCTTCAGATTATGAATTTATATTAAATGTCAGTACCAGGAAAAGGGCCCAAAGCTGTCTGACTCGAGACCAAATCTGATAATGTCTTCCCTCAAAAATAAGGTTCTGACATGTGTATCCTGAATGTCAATGCAGAAAAGGGAAGAAGCAGCAGTACTGTGTAAAACACCCTGGAAATTGCAAAAGCCCAAAAATCATGTCCCCATGTTATTAATGTCACTCTGTTTCTGAAATCACTGGCTATAAATGACATCTAAAAACAAATAAATCAAAACAAACAATAAAAAAAAAAACCCCACAAAACTCTCCTTTTCTGACATTATGGAAAAGACTTAAAATTGACATTATTCATAGATATCTTTTTGAATTTTATGAAATGTACTTTTTTCCCCCCTCCACTATTTCCCATTTTTCATTTATCAGCATTTTTTCAAAGATATTCATTATATGTGCCTTTTATGTTTAATCTTGCCCCCCATTCTTCATTCCACCATGTAATCATCATTAATACCATACAGAAGCCGTTAAAAGGATGAAGGAAAAAAAGAATTTAAAAACGAATTCCAGGATATTCTCAGTAGTGCCATGCTAGGCAGATAAAACCAAAGGAATGAATAGATTTCACAGAAACATACATAAGCATAGGAAAGATAAGAAACATCTGTTTCTAGATCAAAATGTTTAAAGATAACAGCTGTCTCAGTATCAGCAGTGTGGGACTGTTTAGAAGACACTGAGTTTGGTGCTCTATTTATACTACTTACTAGGTGTGTTATTTTGTATCAGTTACCTAGTCTTTTTGACCGTTAGCTTCCTCACCCATACAACAAACAGAGCAAAATGAAAAAAAAATTAATAACTTCTTACACAATTATGGTGACTATGTATAACATACACATATGTAAAACCTTGGACATGTATAGTCAGTTTTTTTAATTGAAAATTAATTCCTTTTTTAATAAAAAGTAAAATAATTCCTGTAAGTGCTGATTTAAACAAATAACATGTGATTGTTTCCATGAAGTAATTAAAATACATTGAGATGGTGACAAAATTTAAATTGTACCATAGGTTCACAGGCTGTATCACAATAAGGTATCAATAAGCAATTGAAAAATGATAATTTGGTTCAATTGATCTATACAAAATTTGCCTATTGTGTTTAATCACTTGGTTTGGGTTTAGAGTCTGTTTCTAGATCAGTATTAACAAACTGTCAATCAATAAAGCTAATCTATCCTTCATCTTGGAAATAAATTGTCCAAGTCTATGCAGCCAGTTCAGTTAGGCTACATTTATCCAGGTACAAAAGGTTGGGATCCTTCACTGGCTCTCCGAAGGCCAGTCCCCTAATGCCTTATAACGTTAAAAGCCGTCAGCAGCCTGGCCTCTGCCTGCCTATCCAGAGTGATAAGCCGAGGCTCCCCCTCCAACCACCGTCCTCAGATGCCCGGTGTCCTAGTCACACTAAAGTACACTGATTTTTCAAAATGATTCTTTCCCTTTTCCTTCCTCTCCTTGAGGATCCCATCTCCTGGCCCAAATCCTATCTGTGGTCTCTCAAGACCAAACATAGGCAATTGCAAGGCATTGCCCAGCAGGACTCCGGGGGAAAGCTGTCCTCCCTGCGCCAGACTTGGTGCAGAGCCAGCCGACAGCAGTCTCTGGAGGGAGAATCGGTCAAGTCCTCGCCCCCTCCCCAGGCTGGCACGTACACACACCCACATGCACAGCTATATTCCTAGCCCACCTGCTCCAATGGGAGCCATCTGGGGAGGAGAGGGGGCTCAGCTGAAGCAGTTTTTAGGAACCTCTGCTAAAATCTCATTAGGGGGTCTTGACTAAAGTACTCTTTTCAGCTCTGACTCAGTACTTTTCCACTCTGAGTCCTTCCACCTCCCCCACCTCTGCCCCAGCAGGTCCACAGAAAGGCTGGAACTTTTGTTCAGCCTCCTCAGCAGTGAGATGATGATTCCCACCTGTGCTGCATATCCTGTGATGGACCCTCACCCAGAGGCTCTCTGTGGGGGAAAATGTAGCACTAGGGAATCAGAACCACTTTTTCCTCTTGTAAAAGCAGTCACAGAAGAATAAAGGCTTGATTGTAACTTCCAGCTCAGTTCCTTGTCCTAATTGACTACCTAGATGCCCTGCAGCTCTGACTAGTTCCGTAGATGCCTGGAAAAGTCCTTTATATGCTGCGAGGCACAATAAAATGTTCTCTTACTTAGAGTCTTCTCTCCTCTGACTCATAGGAAATTGACCTACTCCCTACATTATAAATGTGTTTTTGTCCCACATATACCTCTACATGTATGGTATCATTTCTCATATGGCTTTAAAATTGTATACTCATTTGGCTTTTTTGCCTAAGAGACCATAAGGCTTTTGAAGAAACAGCCTGTCATAAGTCATTTTCCCATATAAACTATGACGTGTGACATATGTAAGTGAATAATACAAATGTTCAATGAGTCAATTTATCAAAATCTAGTAAATGTTTTAATATCTGCTTCTTATAAAGATGCATATGTTTTGCATTGCTTTATATAGTTTAAAAATGTTTAGAATATGAAAACAATATAGTGAAACACCTAGTATTATATATTACCAGAAAGTGAGATTTAAAAACAAAGAATTTCCTAAATAACTAAGGTTTGCATCATTAAATGCCATTCCCTTCTATTAGTTTTAAGTATTTGTTCAGTGGATGCCATTCAAATTTTATTGCTTAATACCTCTTTTTTTAATAACTCATTAATATGTATTTAGATCATTATCAATTTATATTCACATTTACCTTCCTATATAAATATGGCAAAAAATGTTCTGTGTGTTTAAATATCTCCAGTTCTACACTGTTCATAAATACTCCAATTGCTGCTGTTTCTAGAGTGGACTGATTATTCAAATTAAAATACAATATTTAGGCTATGTAGATACAAAATGAAATGGAAAAAATGTACTCATAAAAGTCACATATAAATACTATTCACAAAACATTCTCCCAAGTATTAAAGTATCATTACACTTAAATTTTGCAAAAATATATAGTCACTTAAATAACAGCATTATCTTAAACTGATAAAGGTAGTTAGTAAAACATCTATTAAGAGATACAAAACGTGGCTCAAAATCCTTGGTGTGATAGGATATTCGGTGAAATTCTCACTTAACTATTAAGAGACTCTCCTACTTTTAAGATGTGGCAATGTGGGTAATAATCCAGCTTCAGAAGAATAATAGCAAGAAAACCCGTTAGTAAATAGGAAATTCTCATTGCTATTGGAAAAAGTGGATAGGCCAGAAACTCCCTGATGAAATTTCTGAGGAACTTGTGTCCAATCAGCTTCCGGAAAAGAGTTCCTCTGCCCACAAACAGTCCCTCTGGATCCCTTGCTAATGAAGACCTCAGACTGGAGGAAAAAAAGGAGAAATAAATCCTTTAGCACTGTTTAAAATAAAATAAGAAAAGCCCCTTTTTTAGGTACAGGGTCACACATTGGCAAGGGAATATAAATGGAAAAAACAAGGCCAACTATTTTACTTGAAACACCATCTTGTAATTTGATAGATTTACTTATTCTCCTAAGACTGTATCAGATATTGTTATCCATCAGGTCATCTTATTCTGGGCATTTAGGTCCTTCTGTAGTTCATTTTCAGTTGCCTTGTATTTTTAAAATAGAGCTTACAGATTAAGGTTTTTTTTTTTTTCTCTTGGGAGATTTAAAATGAGTATAATGATATTAACAATATTCTAGTGTAGTATAAAAATGCCTGGACTCAGGCAGTTGCTTCCAAGTAGGATATAATAGATCCCTGGAAACCATTGCATTCAATAACTACAAACAGACAAGCAAGAAGTTAAAAAGAAAAGAAAATAATGAATTACATGACACAATTGGTTAAAATATTAAACAGCTATGGATGCCAAGAAAGCTTGAGGAACTAAAATTCTAGACAGGGAAGAGCATTTTCTAGCTGAGCTGAGGTGGTTGGCCATTGTCTTCCCTGGGAACTTGATCTTCTAGTCTGATATAGGCAGAGGATCTGGTTCCCTGACAATGGCAGAATTATTTCACTAGAGAAAATGGAAAACAATGGAACTTGCTTCATAGCTCGAGAGGCTTGTAACCTGGAGAACACAAAACTCACAGTTTGCTTTCCTCACTGTGTTTTGCCAAATGGTAGGGCCGTGCATGAATGTGGGAGCCTGGAAAGGCAGAATTAAATCTTCTATTTTTTTGATACTTGAGATAAAACTTTCCCAAGAACAAGTTGCCCCCATGCAGCACCTGCCAGATTTTTAACCTGAATAGGAAAGCAGGCTAAAGAGCTAAGTTCAAAACATCTAAAGGGACAAACTTTCAAGCCAGATTAGAGAGAAACATGGCATGTCAGGAGGGAGCCATGTGAAAAAACAAAACAAAACAAAATAAAAAATCAAAAGCAGAACAGAGAGAAAAATCCCAGAGTCTCATAGAGCAAGAAACAGTATTTTTTGGCTCCCTATGTTTCCATTAACTCTGAAAAATTTTCAGTCATTATTTATTCAAATATTCCATCAACCTTCTTTGTAGGATTCCAATTAGAGATGGTAGACAGATTTTTTTTTCCACATGTCACTATGTCTGTTTTATTTTGTCTTTGATTTTTCTGTGTTCAAGTTTGCATCATTTATATCATTAGGAAATCAAGCTCACTATTTGTTGTTGTTTTCTGTAGTGTCAACTCAGTACTTAAGCCTATCCAGGGAATTTTTAGTTTCAGTTACTGTATTTTTCGACTTCAAGTGTTCCATTTGGTTCCTGTTTTCTGTTGCTTTGCCTATATATACTTATATGAGTATATTTATCATGTTAATGTTATTTAATATATGTATCATTGTTGCATTTAAATCCTTATCTGCTAATTCCATCAACTCTTTTACTTATGAACCTACATCTTTTGTCTGATTTTTCCCACCTGCTTTTGGGTCATAAATTCTTGCTTCTCCATGTTTCTAGCATTTTTAAAAAAAATTTTTATTGGAGTATAGTTGATTTACAATGTTGTGTTAGTTTCAGGTGTACAGCAAAGTGAATGATACAAATGAACTTACCAAACAGAAACAGACTCACAAATCTCTAAATCAAATGTATGATTAAAGGGGAAACATAGGGGGAAGTGATAAATTAGGAGACTGGGATTAACATATACACACTACTATGTATAAAATCCATGTTTCTAACTTTTGATTGAATGCTTGACTTTGTGAACTTTGAGTTGTTCAGTGATAGATTTTGTTTTCTTTCTTTAAATATTGCCATACTTTGTTTTGGTCAGTAGTTAATTATTTGTAGGTAGCTTAATTATTGCTGTTTTAAATCTTTTTTAGGGCTCTTATTCTAGGGCCAGTTTAGCCCTACTACTAAGACATGGTCCTTATGGGGAATCTCCTGAATGACCAGGATGTTTAACAAGATCTCTTTATCCTTGTTACTCGGAACTCAAATATTTTTCAGCAGTGCAAGGTCTGAGAATTGTTCAGCTTACAGCTCACTACTAGTTCCTTGCCTGGCCTTGCGGAGTTTCACCTTTTGCATAGCAGTTTAGTATTCAACAGTAGCATCAAGGGACTTGCATGGCATATCTGGGGTTCTTTTCTGTATAGTTCCACCGTCTCTTTTATTCTACTCCACAAAGTTGTCACCTCATTCTCCTTAAACTCCAGCCTCTTTCTCCTGAATTCAGGGAGATGGCTATCTTCAGCTTGTGTTTCTCATCCCATGCTTCATTCCAGAAGTGCACATTATGGGGCTAACTGCCTTTATTTCCCTGCTCTTTGGATCTGTACTCTTTACTGCCTGTTGATAAAGTCTGAAAATTATTGTCTCATAAACTATGTCCATCTTATATCTGTTTATAGTGTAAGTGCAAACTCAGTGGATGGTAATGCCAGAAGAAGAATTCTGATTTAAAAAAAAAAAAAAGTTCATCATCATCTTTCTCACAAAAGAGTGGTGGTTCATTTATTCTTTGTAAATAAAAAAAATTTTTTTTTTCTGGTTTTGATGCCTAGAATTTGTACTTAAATTGCTGAAATGTGTTAGTTTTTTGTACTCTAAGTCCATTTGTGCTCCATAAGTTTCTTAATTTAACAGGAGTAATTTTTTTTACACTGATACTGTGTGCTACCAAATTCATTCCCATTATATCAATACAAAAGTAAACATGTATGCTTTTAAACTGAGTTCAAAGCAATATTTACAATAAAGTCAATTATCTGCTTTGGAAGACTACAATTCTAAAAGTGTTAATTTGATTCCTTGAGCCATTTGAAAAGAAAATCAAGCCATTATCAGAATTAATGTAATTATTTAATTTGCAGTATCCAATGACACTATATCAGTTAACTCCATATAAAGTCTCTCTTCTGCTAATGTAGCCAAAAAATGACATTTAAAAAATAATTATATGTGGGATAACTTGGAATCCAAAATGAATAAAATTGTTTAGAAATGTATTCATTTGATTTAATCATGTTTCATAGAATAAAATGTAAATGCACTTCTGAAACTCTACCTGTTAAATTGTCATTTTCTATGACATCTTGTTAAGTATCTACTAATTCTGAAGTACATGCTGACGTTGTTTCAGCAGGGTTGTCTGATGATGGTTTTCATATCATTGGTAATACTGCTATAACTCCATGGTCGAAAGTAAATTCAATGAACATTTTGTGCAAGCTATAGATTCATTATCTGCTTTCTCGAAGAACAAAAATTTAATTCTTATGTTTTTATTAAACATTTACTTTTTGATCATTGCTGCTGGAAGACTTTGCAAAAATACATAGGCAATTAATGTGTAAAAATACATCGACAAACAAGGTAAGTCAATAAATACATATTTTCACTGTACATTACATGAGCTACAGACTACTCTGTAGGTCTCTGACTGTACTTCTCAGCCTCTGTTTGCTGCACATGTTTCCCATATTCTTAATCTCTAATTTTCCACATTTTTCACTGACCACACTGACATTTTGAAAGCTTAGTTTTGCTTGAAGGCTAAGGCATCAGCTATGGCAAAGTTGGCTGGTACATTTAATATGTGGCAGGTAGTAGTACTGAATACTTTTGCTATTAATATCCAAGACTAGAAAGAGTTTGCTGTCCATAATCATTAATCTCTGAATATGCTTGTACTATTTTTTTTTACATGAAAGCCCATTTTCTGTCTAGAAGGGAAGGTATAGGTTAGGTTGCATATGAAAGTTTCATGGAAACAGAGTTGAATTACTATGATTATTTTTCATATTAATCTGTGTTACTAAGAGTAAGCCCTACTTAATGAAAATGGGTCTCATGAATGAATTGATGGCAGAAACCACAAGTACAAATGGAAGTTCTCCAAATCCACCTTAATTTACTTTAATGAAACTTTTAATTATAATATTTTATATTAAAATTAAAATATGGAATAACTTATAACAGATAGAATACTGGTCCAAGAGGACTATACCAGACCTTTCCTAGGCAGAGAAGACATATAGCCTCCCTGTCTTAGAAGAGTCCACCATCTCCACTGTGTCTTAGTCAATTGTTTGAATTATTTTCCTGATTTCTGCTATTTAAGTTTTGTATACATTCTCCACTAGACAATGAAAGCAGAGACTCTGTCCATTATTTTTGATGTGTTACCAACAACTGACCGTATATGCTTAGATAACTGTAAATTTATTGAATGAGGGGAAAATACAACAAAACTTAGTCTCAAACTTTAAGAGAACTATATAAGTTCTGGAAAATATTTTGATTAGCAGTATGGACTGTAGAGTTCAATTTGCATTTCATATAAATATTGAAAAAATGTAAATGCAAATTAAATACTTTTAGAAGAGTTTTTTGTGTACATAGAATTGTTTCAGGTGAAATGGAGGAAAATAACGACAAAATGTACACAGTCCTTGATAATTGTGATTGTATGTGTGAAACGGAATTTGACAAATATCACGTACATATGTTAGTGCCATGTAGGAAAAGAAAAGATTCACTGTGGATTAAAGACACTAGAAAGATGTTCACTGAAGGAGGCTTGAGCTGGAATTTAAGAGAGAAAACTCTTAATAAGAAGATATTCTCTGTAACAGAGGAAGATCGTGTGCAAAATGTTGAGATGGGGCTGTGCCTGGCATGTGTAGGAGACGTTGATAGAACAGTTAAGCTGAGGAAAAGCTTTTGTATAAAAGAGCAGTTGGTGGAAAGTAACTAGAGTCAGGTTGTAAAAGCTCTTGAAGGGCAAGTTTACAAGTCTAGACTCCAACTTGTTGAAAGCCATGGAAATCATATGAAGAAAGAATTAAAATTCTAAAAGCAGTTTCAGAATAAATTTGAGGAAACGGTTATTAAATTTGAGCTGGATGAGGGATTCTTTCAATTGCAAGTGTCGGAAAACCAGGCTCAAACTGGCTTAAAGAGTAAGTGGATTTATTAGGTTATCGCAAATGGAAAATCTAAAGATGGCTATCTTCGGGCATGGTTCAATAAAGGAATTAACTCCAATTCTCTAACATTCTACTTCCTATTATGTTGGCTTGACTTCTTAATTGTATGGCTCCATTCAGGTTACAACACAGCTACCATTAACAACTATAAGGTTATAAGGAGCTATAAGGTTTCTTGTCCTTTCTAAACCATGTTATGTACTAAAAGTAAACCTGAGTACCTTGGGAAGGAACTAGAAAGAGTGAATACCCATCCAACTCTTCTATAAGCAGTGGGAAACAGGATAAATTATGATTATTTTTCTATATGGTCTTATTGTGCTAGTGATTACAGGCTAGCAGTTATATATTTATGTAAGTTATTAAAGTTCATCAGAATAAACATATGCATAGCAAACTTTCAGTTTTGGAACTATATAATTTTATGATAAAGATGAGTAAAGATAAAATTAATCTTAACAGTTTCTGTGCCTTTATGCATATGAAAAAATTAGCAATTTTCTGATCCATGACACAAATTATAATTAAATTGCAGTAAAATAAAACAGACAAATGAAATATTTGGCATATTCACTAAAACACTAAAGTATGACTTTCCCATATGACCAAGAATACACTAGCAGGGAATTTCTTTTAATTCCCTGAGCTAGTCTTTTAAAACTTCTTTCCTCATTTGCTTCATGTTTAAATATAAACTCAGTTAAAAGATGGAATGGGAAGAAAATGGGTGAATTAGTATACAGTATACGACAGACATGCTTACGTATGACCTCATTTAAGTCAACTAACAGCCTTATGAGTTACCGCGAAAAAGGTAACGATGGCAAAGAGAGGATACCTAATTTGCCACAGTTCACGCAAATTATCAAGCGGTAGAGCGAGGGTATTAAACCAAATAGGCTATCTGAGAAGGCAATTCCTGCCCTTGTTTTTTGCTTTAACTTACTAACTTCTAATATTTTCAGTGGATGCATTCAAAGTCAGTCTAGTTAATTTCCTAATGTGGGATGCCTCAGAGGTCGCCTTTTGGATCTACTTCTTGGTACTTGGTACCTACTGGTATGTCTTCCAGTAAGTAGAGCTGACACTTATCTCTTGCATCCTCTTCACAGCAGCATGGCCAAATCTCTGTTATTGGTGAAGAAGTCAGTTGAGATCTGTATTTTACGTGGACAGGTTTGATCTTGCATGTGGTTAACAAAACAGTGTTAGAATTGTTGTTTCTAGGTATTGGTATTTCTATCCCTTTCACCACCACTCTTTTAATGGGTCCCCGAATTCAACTGACTTCCTTGTTCCACAATCAGAAAGATTTAAATGCCAACATTTGATAAGATTAATAAGAGCCTGGTTTACATTCACAACAAAAATTAAATGACTGATACATAGTTTCCTGAAAGCACATTTAGACAGGCTACATAGGTCAGAATGTGATAGTAAACTGAGGAGAACAAGGGGAAGGCTAAAGTTTACTAATAGGTTGGAAATCCTCAGAGGAGAAACATTGGGAATAGTAAAATATTCCCTTTTGCTTCTGAATATCTCTTATGTGGGAACACAAGTGGAAAGAAATGCCAGTTATCTGTCTCTAACTATCAAAGTCGTACTATAGGAATTATTTTCTAAATCTGGGGTTTTGTCTTCCTTTCTGTTATGCCTATATTGCTTAGAACTACAAAATCTGTCTTTTACATCTCTTAAAAAAAAAAAAACTTGCATAGAGTGTGATATCACAATAATTATGTCTTGAAATCACTGGCTGTGGCATGTTTAAAGAAATTATAAGAGGTTTAACAAATTTTTTTTCACTTCAACACTTCTTCTGAGGAATGTGGAGGTATGTATGTGTCCCACCTCTATTTCACTTTGTGTTTCTCTAGAGAGAATGTACAACCCATCGTTGTTTTACTTCCAGTTGCTAAGAAGAAACACAAAAAGTTTCTCTGACTAACAAGGTCACCTAATCATCCCCAGCAATCAAGGGATTTGTAAATGTCACTGTACTTGTTCACATATTTCCAGCTGCTAAGACAAGTATGATGAGTTGGCCTGAGTGCTAAATTTTTCTTTTCTCTGACCTCTAAACTCTAAGTGTTTGAAGACCATCAGGGAACTGAAAGCTGGAACTTCCCGCAGGGAAGTTGCTTAATCAAACCCATTCAATATGTTTATATCTATGTTAGTTGAACCACTTGCTATGTTACCTTCAAATCCCATCTCTGTTAAAGTGCTTTCTTTGCCTTTTTAGTTGGTTAAATTCTTGGGTAGGAAACTGCAGCCTCTATTTTCTAATTAAATGACACAATTCAATTTTCTTCAGCAAATATATATTAAATTCAACAATATCTATATATACATTGGCCTAAGATATGTACTCATGCAGGTATATTGAGGCATCCTTTTCCGGGTTAATCAGGTTTCTATTGTCGTAAGAACCTAATAAGCCTCTTGGAAGATACCATACTGACTACTCCAGTCTGAGAGCCTGTGTCCAAGCTGACAATCAGGTAGCTTGCATACAATAGACAAGTATTCTAAACTCTATGGGAGAACACAGAAAGTAAGCAGAAGCTGGAAGGAAATAAATATTTGTAAGAATAGAAAAGCACTGGGTGATTTTATAGATTTAATGGCCTTTAGCCTGAGAACAAGCCAAATTCAGCACCACATGAAATGGCTAGAATTTGAAAGAAAACATAATGTTTCTGGCATGAAGAAATAGTACAGAGTTTAAGGCAACCACAGCTGGAGGAAAGTAAGAGGGCATTTAGTAAAGGAGAGATCCAGTGAAGAGAGCCTGGACTCTGTGTATATACACTGCCCATATCTCTGGCTGGCCCCTGCATGGTGCAGATTCCAAGAATTGCAGTGAAAGTTGAACTTCTCCCCAAGAAACGGAATTGACAGCTTGAGTTCATCCAAGTTAACTGACTACTAAAACAAACAAAACTAATACTCTTTAGAGGAATATGACATAATTTGGATCTTCAAAACAAAACATTCACAGTCCAGAAGGTAGAATTCAAAATTATCCAACATATTGAAAAAAACAGCAACAAAAGGAAAACATGAACTATTCTTGAGTGAAAATAAATGGAGGGTTGGTGACTTTGTGACTGAGGCTTAAAATGATATTTAAAGTCTCAATATTCTACAGGAATGAGAAGGCCAAGAAAGTTGCTCTGACACCAAGACAGACATATTCTCCAATAGCCACTACTTATGTGACCAAGGAGAATAATGAGAAGGAAAAACTTCACAAAGATACAGTATTTTGTGCTTGACACAGGGACAGGCTAGGAAAATGGAGTGCTCACCATTATGGGGCATCAGGGAGCCTGTTTTTATTCAGAAAGAAAAATTAGTTAAATATGTAGCAACCCAAAAGGTGGAAAGTGAGTTGCCAAATATTTCCAGCTCTGCGTTCTGGAGGCATGAATAGAATTTCACCTCCTGGAATTTACTGTGTTTGCATGGGACCATGCGTTTAATTAGTAAATGATTAGTAGGCAAATTAATAACAAATTACTTATGGGACATGTTCATTATGTGTGCCAATAATAGGTCAGAGTATTTCAGTGCAATGTAAGATCATTCATCCATGTTTTTACTTTTTTCTCTAGCATAGCAAGTATTAACATTCAGAATGGCAGTTGCTGCTCTATTAGATTTCTAAATAATTCCAAGGAGCATTATGGATAAGAATTTATAGTGAGAAATGAGCCTTTGTTATTTAAAATGTAAAGTATTTATCAACTATCAAGTATTAAGTTTCTGACATTGCTGGTTTATTTTAGTGAAGCATAGCATAGGCTGACCGTTAAGTAGACTTAGCCAGCTGTTTCTGTTTTCCCTGTTGGCTGTGATGAGTCACCCATGAGGTCTCTGCTGCTTGTGATGTCTTTGATATCCCAGACGTTTTGCTGAAACTTTGAACACCTAGCTGTTCTGCTTCATCTGTTGCTGGTAACCCTATCTCTTTCATGGCCAGCTATTAGAAATGTCTTTACATTGAGTCTTATTATAAATTCAAAGATTCTACTGTTTCAAAGGTTTTCTCTTAATCTCCCTCTGATGAAATTTATTTACCTGTAAATAAGGATAATAAAAGTTTACTCTCTAGAGAGTGGTTAGAGGGATTAAAAAGTAGATACTAAGGATTTAGATATGCCTGGAGATGTTACCATAATAATCATTTATCACATGACTTCCAGCATTATCCTTATCTCTGCAGTCTGATGGCAGATGTGGAAAAGCTTAAGACGATTTTCTGTACTGTGTTCGGAACTACTGGATCACCTAGGCATTATTTCCTACGCATTTCAATCAGATATTGTGATTATTCCACTCTATTTAACCAAATTTGCATTCTCTCTAGGTCTTACATTGTAAACAAGACACAAACCTTATGTTGAAGGATATTTCCAAATTCATCTATGAATTTTCATGCATGTTTGGCCATCTCTCTTTGGATTTAACTAACTGAATCAAAGCAGGAAATAGTAATTCTTACAGAGACTCACTGTCTAAATTCTTGTCAAAATCGCTTTGACTCTCACTCTGCCAGCAAACCTGGAGGTTAAACGCTTTTTTTCCTTTTAGTGAGAAAATTATATTTCATCTTACGAGGGATTCTTCACAACTTTATGGTTTGAGAATCATACAGTCTGAGAGACTTTCTGACTTTTATCTCAGTATGCATGCTCTGTTTTTTGAATTAAAAATAAACACACGAAATAAAATAGGATATAAAAAGCACTACCATTTCTGCCAAGGGCTTAAAATAGACATTGAAATTCAAAACTGAAATAATTTCTTTATCAGAATGGATCAACCTTTTCCCGGGGCAATAAATGCACTGGTTTAATATGTGAGAGACAATGGAAAAGGAAGGAAAAATATGAAAAAGTAAAACTTTGAAATTTTCAGATTATATCTGGCAATAGTAAGAAGGGTATTTTTTGACTAGGGAAAATATTTAATGATCTGTATCAACAAACTAAATTTGGCATTGCTAATTGGGAAAACTGCATGCTGACACAAGTATCTGTCTACTACTCTTTGTTTCCAATGCACGCTGGGTCTATAACTTCAGCTCCATACATGCAAGCTACAGGCTAAAGCATTTTTGACCACTCATGGTTCCTTTCCTGTGCTCCACCTCCCTTCCCTGAAAGAGACAGGAAATCTAGTCCTAAAGCTTCAGTGGTTCTTGCTTCAATTTTCCTTATTTGTCAAATGACTGATTATACCCTTTTTGACCATGGCCAACAATATACCTCACCTCTGTATTGTCTTCCTACACAGATGCATGATTATTCCTTTTCTAGTTATTACCTCTACTCTGCATATTATTAAAGTTATGTATCTTAAATCCTGTAACTCAGTAAACAGGTATTTATGGAGCTCTTGGACTTTGCTTCCTTGAATGCTGAGACAATGCTGTGTATGTTGGCAGCCCAGAAAGTATCCAAATCCCTACACTGACATTAAAGAGGCTCAAAAATATTTGTCATCAGAATATTCCAAGCAAGTCTAGTGAAAGCATTTAGGATACATAATACACTCATAGAAAGCTATCACTGAGAAGACTTTCTCCTTTTATTTATTTATTTATTTATTTTTGCTTAGCAGTATAACATGGATATATATTCAGAAATGAACCCAAAATATTCATACTTTTGTGATTATCCTTTTGATAACTTACAACCCTCAAATTATGGGTTTTCAAATGTCTGGATTCTTTGCTATATAAATGGAAGATTTCCATAGATAACTCCTGTTGCAGCTAATGACAGCCATACAAATTAATCCAAAAACTGCTTCTGTCGGCACATCTATTATAAGCCTGCATTTCTGATGATAATTCACCTAAATTTTTGTCCCATAATTGGAAATATGACAATGAAATGGCTTTGACAATATAACTACAAATTTCTCCCTCCAATAGCTCTGTATGGTTTTAAGATAATAAGCGAGAAGCAAGGAAGGGAACAAGCTAGGATGCCAATGTTTCAGTGGCTTTTTCTTTCATAAAAATGAATTGGGTGTGCTTCAATATACATTAAAATAATAGCCAAGCTGTAATTTGCATACATTCAAAAATGGTGACAGAACTTTTAAAAATGTGAAATTACCTGAGAGTTAAATCAATCCTGTGAATTGATAACTGGAAAAAAGTTTTTGGGCAGCGTATCTATGGTTTGCAGCATCCATTCAACCAAGATGGGAAATTCAGAACTGCTATGGAACAAGTACAAGCTGATGAAAGAAGCATGTGGTTTTTCTGCTAATAAATTAAGTGTTGCTTATAGGAAGGAATGATCTAGTTCTTTCTTTTGATGTAGATATTCCGGAAGAGGGGGGTCATCCACTTTGATTGGTCTGGTAACAAGAACTCTTGCCCAGCAGACCATGCTTGTGGTTCAGAATCCCTGACTCCGGTAACATATTTTTGTGTTTCTCCACCTGAATAGAGAAGGTGTCTTTATACAGAATATAGTTTATTTAAAGATCACTATGAACCCTGCATTGCCACAAACACTGAATTAATTCTCCCTAATATCTGCTTCTTTGCATCACTGTTTCCCAATTCCAGATTTGGACAGATGAGTATGAGTGGACTGTCTGGTCCTATGCTTACTCCCTCCTGAAGGGGTTGCCAGAAAACCAAGAGCAAGGCGTTTAATCTTCTATGGGAGGGAGGAAGGAGCCACTGCTACCAAAGTTCATAATACAGAAAATTCTCCATACGTTGGAAGGAGTTCAGATGTTCTTCAGCCACCTTCCTACCTGTGACAAATGGCAAGTATAGAGGTTGCGAAAATAAGCTCTGAAATTAATCACACTTGGGTTCAAATTCCAGCTCTGGTGCCACTTAAGTGTGTTTTTTGAGGAAAATGATGTGTCCTCTCTGAACTTCAGTTCTTCAGTTAGGAAAATGGGGAACACACCTTCCCTAACTTAGGAAAGTTTTGTTTAAATTAAAAGAATGTAAGTAAAGATAATAACACAGTATCTGACATACAGTAGACAGTCAGTAAATATTAGTGATAATTGCTACAAAGACACATGGGTTCTACTTTATTCTTAAGATTTGGGTGGGGGGTGATATTGGTGATTGTGATAAAAGTAACAGAGTTCCTGATGGCCAACACGCTGAAAGTTCTACTAATCATTTGGGGAAGTTTCTCCTTAAACTAGTTCACCTCCACAAGAATCATATTCAAATGAAACAAAAAGGCTACTCTGCAAAAGGAGGGTGGAAAATGCCTTAAAGTTAAGCATCATTTTATCACTTAACCAAAGTACAAGTAGCAGCGTTTGAACTGAGAGTAAAACCAAAGTCCTTGTCTTTGGCATGGTTTGCTTTATACTTTAGACAACATATTAATTGACTGATTTCTAAAAGAATTAGAAGGAAAAGGAAATATGAAAATGTTATTAAGTCACACTGTGAGTGTAGAGGTACATTTTCTAAATCCAAAATGGGTTTGATTTTTAATTGATGATTTATTTCCTAATTTTATACTAATTTGCAAATTATTAGAAATTATTGAAATTTAAGTCATCCACAATTTGATATTTATGAAATGCATTTTATTACAAAGAGATATTTTCTTAAATTGTCACTGTTTTAAAGAACTGGGTCTGATGTGTACATTTATCATAGCTAAACTAATAGAACTGTGATGAATAACACTCAACGTGTAGCTGCTAAGACGTTCTTAACAGGGACTACCATCTAACTTGCATTTGAAGGCCAAGAAACCTATCTACATGTTGCTACTTCTCAAATATGTTAATAAATGTTTCCACTCAGGTGTTTCTGTCTGGGGTTATGGCAGCACTCCCTGAAATTATGGCAGGCATCAGCCATAATTTTAGTCCACACACTTATACCAGAGCCTTGGCAGAATCATATTTAGTTTTAGCATTCAAAACTTTAAAAATGAGATCTACTTCACACCTGTTAGAATGGCTATTTTCAAACATATAAGAAATAACAGGTGTTAGTAAGGATATGGAGGAAAGGAAATCCTTGTGCACTGTTGGTGGGAATGTAAATTGGTGCAGTCACTATGGAAAACAGTATGGAGGTTCCTCAAAAAAATTAAAAAGAAGACTATCATATATATAACCCAGCAATTCTACTTCTGAGTATTTATCTGAAGAAAATGAAAACAGTAACTCAAAAACATATGTGCACCCTCATGTTCACTGCAACAATATTTATAACAGCCAAGATAAGGAAACAGCTTAAATGCCTATCAATGGATGAATGGATAAATAAATTCATACAAAAAGAATGAAATCTTGCCATTTGTTACAGCATAGGTGGACACTGAGGACATTATGCTAAGTGAAATAATTCAGACAGAAGAAAGATAAGTGCCATATGATCTTGGTTATATATGGAATCAAAAAAAACAAAAGATCACAGATACAGAGAACCAATTGGTGGTTGCCAGAGGGAGGGTGAGTGGTGGACGAAATGTGTGAAGGGGGTCAAAAAGATAAAAGCTTCTGGTTATAAAATTAGTAAGTCATGAGATATAATGCACAGCATGACAATTATAATTAATAATACTGGGGCTTCCCTGGTGGCGCAGTGGTTGAGAGTCTGCCTGCCAATGCAGGGGACACGGGTTCGAGCCCTGGTCTGGGAAGATCCCATATGCCGCGGAGCAACTGGGCCCGTGAGCCACAATTACTGAGCCTGCGCATCTGGAGCCTGTGCTCCGCAACAAGAGAGGTCGCGATAATGAGAGGCCCGTGCACCGTGATGAAGAGTGGCCCCCGCTTGCCGCAACTAGAGAAAGCCCTCGCACAGAAACGAAGACCCAACACAGCCATAAATAATAAATAAACTTAAAAAAAAAAAAGTATAAGTATTATAAAAAAAAATAATAATAATAATACTGTATTTGAAAGTTGCTAAGAGAATAGATCTTAAAAGTTACCATATCACAAGAAGAAAAAAAATTCTGTAACTATGAAGGATATTAACTAGACTTATTGTGGTGATCATTTTGCAATACATACAAATATCAAATTATTTTGCTGTACACCAGAAACTAATATAATGGTGTATGTCAATTATACCTCAATAAAATTTTAAAAAATTAAAAAATTAATATGCGATAACTAAAGGCAGGAAAGAAAAAGATTCTTGAATAAACTCACATTCTAGGATGCTATATCAGAACCTGTTACTTTTTAGATAGAGTTATAAAGATTAGACTCAGTGTTCTAGACTAGAAAAGAACATTTATGACATGCTGGTTATGTGTTTAATGCTTCGCAGTTTCACTTACATCCCTTCTACTTGTGATGTAACAATTGCTCTAGGCCCTTTAAATATTTTTTCTTTGCAAGTTGGCTGGATCTTGAGCTTTGTCAATAGAGAGCACTGGAGAGACATCGCAGGAGGGAAGGGTTTAGCTTACTGTTCTGGCGTGAACATTACATGGGCTCCTGAAGTGTGCATGCCCCAGTGGCTGGATCTTGATCTTTGTCAATAGAGAGCACTGGAGAGACATCGCAGGAGGGAAGGGTTTAGCTTACTGTGCTGGTGTGAGCGTTACGCGGGCTCCTGAAGTGTGCATGCCCCAGTGACTGGCTCCTGCAATGAGAGCAGCTTCTCCAGCATTCCGCTCCTGCAGCACATGACTTCTACAGTGCCCAGCGCCTGCGTGGAAAGTTCCTCCAGTGCCAGGCTCTGGGAATGAGTGCTGTTTCTCCAGTGGTCAGCCCCTGCGATGCATCGTGACCAACGGCACCTTGTGGTCAGGAGACTTTCCCAGAAACCCAGTGACCAACCATACTGATTTACTGAGGACGGAGGGGATCCCTGGAATATGGGGCTTTCTGGTTTATAACTGGGGCACTCTCAAATAAACCATAACAAGACTGGTCACCTTAATGGGCAACTGCTCTGTCCTGGGTGGTTTACCAGCCTCTGGGGAGCCACCTCCCCATGAAACTGTCTCTGGAACCATAGAAAAATGCTCAAGGTCACCCAGCATGGCAGTTTAGTGACTTCTCTGCCCCCCAGGGGACAACAGCTGTGACCTCCAGCAAGGTTCAGATCTCAGACTTGGGCGTTAGGGGTACACTCAGCCCAAGGCCTAGTGGTTGCTTCTTATCCACTATTCCTATATTGTTTAGAGTTCTCTTTACTTACTATGAGTCAATACCTTGCTACTCCAATTTCCTGTTATAGTTAATAATTTTTTATGTGAAATCTTCCCCATTCAAATTTCTGCGCTGATTCTGTTTCCTGTTTGTACCCTGACTGATATGTACAATATATTTATTTTTTAACTAGCACTTAGAACATCTTCTGTCACACAGGAGGTGCCAAATACATATATGTTAATATATTAACATATATATGTATATATATATTATATTGATATATATGTTGGTATGAAAACTTTATCAATACCTCTCTCACAGAACTGAGCAATGGAAATCTATTAAAAAAAGCTTTTTGTGGAAAGATAGAACTTCTTCTCTTCCCATGATATTAAACTGGACAGAATAATATAAAAGCTGAAGAATTATACATTTTTTCTTATCTTGTTTCATTCCAGAAGTACCATGGCAATAAAATTTTAGTCAAAGTCTGGAATAATAAAATGGCCTACCTAGATATACTGGGGAATAAAGGCTTTTAAAATCTACAGTTAATAATATTTTGGGGGAGAAAATGAAGAATAATTCTCCCTATTATTAGAATTTATGGACTTCTTAGAGTAGCCCAGGATCACAGGGCCTGAAAAGGGACTGCAATTGTCAAAGCGGAAGGGTTAGGACTTGGATCACCATCAGAGTGACGGTTAATTACAACATCACAGCATGGGAAGCACCACCCTAATAGACAGTGTCTCAGGATTAGAACGTTATAACAAAAACAGGTCATACCTATCAAGGAAATTTAATGTTTCCTTTGAATTACTTGCCACATAGAGGCTTCAGTAATTCTTTTAGCGCTCATAATTGAGCTTGCGTTTCTTAACAAGGACAGCTACATTGATTTTTCCCCAGCATTAATGATAGGTGATCCCCTATTGTTTGAGATTTTGCAAAGTTCTGTTACTTATTTGGGGAAACAGTCTTGACTTATTATTACCACAATCATGTTCCCTCTTCCTGTTTTTGAGACTATGACTCTTTTAACATCGTGTATTTTCCATTTCACAGAGATTACTGTCCTTTGTTGCCCAGTGTCTTGAAAACCATTGTTCCAGAAGTTCGGTCGTTTTTCCTTCCTTGTATCAGATGAGAAGGTAAATCTGGTCCCTCTCCTTTGATCTTATTAGGAGGCTACTCAAGATTGTTTTTACTATTATTATATTATTAGGGGAACTGAACTAGGGCTGTAATTTTAAATACTTTTTAATTGATAGAAACCTGAGACCCTTAGCTTAAGGCACCCTCCAACAGAAATAGAACAAGGCAACCTAACACACATGAATAATGATCCAGAGTACAAGTCAGTTACAAGGTTTAGTTAGTGAAACTTTTTCAAGCAAATTTAAAGTAACTGTGCTTGAAGCTGATGCTAGACATACGTAGAGGCAAATCTGCCCCAAAGCTTCTAGAATCCACTTCAAGAGGGCCCACATTCTTTTTTTTTTTTAATGTCTGAAACATTTATATTAATATATTTCCATACAAATAACCCAATGAAAGTTTAGTATTAGTTGTTTTGTTTGTTTGTTTTTTTATACTGCAGGTTCTTATTAGTCATCAATTTTATACACATCAGTGTATACATATCAATCCCAATCACCCAATTCAGCACACCACCATCCCCACCCCACCGCAGTTTTCCCCCCTTGGTGTCCATATGTCTGTTCTCTACATCTGTGTCTCAACTTCTGAAGAGGGCCCACATTCCTGAAGGGAGCTACCAGGGAGCTGAAAAAGTGAGTTCAGGATCCAGCCTCACCTGAGCCTTGAGACTTGTGAAGCTAAGAATCGTATATTTTCAGAAGTTCCTTGTTTGGTGTGATTCAGACATTCTTGTCCTATTTTAGAAATCAAAGAAACGGGGGAAAAAGAAACCCTCTGCTTTTCTTCCTGTGTTTTTTTATTGGTCAAGATTAGTTTGGACAGTGCTATGTTGATATCAGTTGTTGTGACAGACAGTTTTGAGATAAGACTGAAGGGGTAGAAAACAGCAAGATCTTCAGTGAATTAAAAGACTTAACAAAAAAGTTTTGCTTTATTACTTAGGTATCAAGGACTCATTGATACCATCTGAGTAGAGGAACTGGAGCATCTGACCTGTGTTTTCAAAGATAAATGTGCCAACAATCTAAGTTTATCACTTTCCCAAGAACAAACTAGATGTCTTAAAGTTACTTTTCTTCTGAGAAAGGAATAACTTGATCCTAAGTCTGAGCAAACCAAAACTTGAAAAGACAGCTATTTGATAAATACTTCTGCTAACGGGTTTAGCATTTCTTTTTTCATGTTAAAGATATGCATTTTTAGATATGCCACACATGGTGTAGACTACATATTAATAGTGAATTTTCTCTTTGGGGCACTGAACATTTCCCAAGTTCAGAGGTGTAGTAATTTGATTTGCAAGGTTCTCAAATGCACTGATACCTTGTGGCAAAGTTTCAAGTGGCAGAAAGTATAAGTGAAGCATAAACAATAACGATATATTTTTGAGAATTCAATGTGTTTTTCTAATTTCACTGTCAAAAACTGAGTGGGTAGAAGGTTATTGTTTGTAAATAAGTACTGAGAAATGCATGATAAACATTGGGCTAACTCAATTCAAAATATAATTCTAAGACACAACATATTTAAGAAACTATTCCTCCTTATATAAGCTGTTGGACACATCATAAATCATTTGGCTTTACTTTCAGCTGATGAACTATAACTGAATGTTTAGTCTACTTGGTATTTACTTGGTACTTAGATGTGTTTACTGTGCCTTTATGTTTGGGGAGTATATAGTATTTATTTCATCGTGTACTACTACATGTAGGAGTCTACCTTTGAAGACTGCTCCATGCCGATGGATAATGTGACAACTGTTCCCAGAGTGAAGGAAGAAAGTGGAAAAATTAGATCAAAATATGAATTTCAGATTAATATTGTTTATAATTAACCTGGAGGTTAATTATAATTCATTTACTTAATTTAATTAACTTAATTAAATTGTTTTAATTATTAATTAATTTAACTATTAAATAATAAAATAATTTTAACTTAATTAATTTTACTTTTTCATCTACTTTTTGCATCCCTTTTAGGAGAGATGAAAGTGCACTTACCGGGCTCAGCTTCACATGCTTTGGAAAGTCTTTTCATTCCATTTCAAAAGACTATTAGTCTACAAGTGAAAATCATAATGCTTATCCATAGCTATTTTGTGGAGCAAATCAGACAGTGGTGTAACAATTGCTTAGCACTGTGTCTGTCTTATAATACATTTTAAAATATATTAGCCGGATAAGGTTCAATTGGAATCCTAGATATGACTAGGTCCAAAAATTTAGTTTTACAAATAGATCTTTACAAACTGATATTCTTGTTATGTGATACTTTGTCTTGTGATGACAAAGCATTGGGCTTCCTGGTCTATGGTGACAACAGGAAAGAATAATGAAAACTTGAGGGAAGCCATGCATGTCATATATAGTATATACCACATTACTCTAGATATGCTGAAAGGTCCACATGTATGATTGCTAAAATAAAGAATATAAGAATAACTACAATAATAATGATGTTGACAACGTAAGAATTTAAGGATAATAAATTTAGTCCTAATGAATGCTGACATTTTCAATGCTACCTTTCCTAAGTAAAAATAAGGGTTGAGTCATTGGCAAATAATGACAATAAGGCTTTTCATTTTTATAACTTCCTGTATCTCAAGAGCTACATGCACTATGCTGTAGAAAGATCAAGGGATGACATTTGAGGTGAGATTTTTGAAGGAAGAGTGATTTTCCAATTAGAAAAGAGAAGAGCTATCAAAGGTCAGGAAACACAACAAGCAAAGATAGACATAGAACTGTGAAAACTAATGTCATTTTGGGAAAATGTTAGTCAGTTTTATAGCACTATATTAGTCCAACAAATACTCATTGAATTTCTTCTATAAGCTAGGCAATCTAGTAGGTAGCATCAGATGATTTTATAGCTGACATACGTTTAAGAAAGGAAGAATAAAATTGGTTAACCCTCCAAACAAATTGAAGTGTTTATCTATATATAGCTACATATTTTAACAATAGTTTTAATTTTTTATTTCTTTCTTCGGTCATTGCATCTCATGTAAAAATTGGTATTTTGTTAATGGACATTATCAAAGATTTTTTTTCTTATTAATGAGGTAGTTTTTTTGAGTCAGTTCTCAAAATAGGAGTAAGATGGGGCTTCCCTGGTGGCGCAGTTGTTGAGAATCTGCCTGCCAATGCAGGAGACACAGGTTCGAGCCCTGGTCTGGGAAGATCCCACATGCCGCGGAGCAACTAGGCCCGTGAGCCACAACTACTGAGCCTGCGCGTCTGGAGCCTGTGCTCCGCAACAAGAGAGGCCGCGATAGTGAGAGGCCCGCGCACCGCGATGAAGAGTGGCCCCCGCTTGCCGCAACTAGAGAAAGCCCTCGCACAGAAACAAAGACCCAACATAGCAATCAATCAATAAATAAATCTTTAAAAAAAAAAATAGGAGTAAGATGAAATGTATATTCCACTAGTTTTCATGTCATATTTTCATTACCATTCGGCTCAAAATAATTTCTAACTTACATTTTTATTTCTTCTTTGACCAATGGATTATTCAGAATTTTATTGCTTTGTTTATAATCAGCTGGATATTTTGTAGTTATCTTTTTATTGTTGACTTCTAGCTTATTTTCACTGAAGTCAGAAAATATATATTGGATAATTTCTATCCCTTAAGATAAATTAAGCCTTTTTTTTTAATAGCTTGGCATATGGTCAATTTTGGTAAATGTTCCATGAACTCCTTAAAATAATGTGCGTTCTACATCTGTGGGTACAGTGTTTAATGTGCCAGTTAGGATAAGTATGCCGATTTTTTTATTGTCTGGATATTCTATAACTTAAAAAAAATTAACATGTCCAAAAGTTCTTTAACACACCATCTTTCATTTGTTCCTGTTACCTTGGAAGAAACTTGTTAACCAATTACCTATATTCGAACTCTTTTTTATAAATTGAAGTATAGTTGATTTACAGTGCTGTGTTAATTTCTGCTGCACAGCAAAGTGACTCAGTTATACAATGTATATGTTCTTTTTTCTATTCTTTTCCATTATGGTTCATCACAGGATATTGATTATAGTTCCCTATGCTATAGAGTAGGACCTCGTTGTTTCAAATTCTTTTTTATAAATACCTAGCATTATTTCAGTTTTCACTCTAGCCCCTGTTATGTATGATGATAAGCTAATCACAGAGGAACATTTCTGTCTGTATTCAGAATCAGAGGTAAACTGAATGGATGTGGTTAGGGCAGAGACAGTTTCATGCTTCATGCTCTTTTTATAATTTTAAGTATATTTTTTCTTAAATATAAATAAATTAAAATTTTGAATACAGTAAACATAAATTACAATAGGTACACTTAACAAAATCACCTTGTTAAAGTGAAAAAAAAGGTAAGAACAGGTTTCTCATAATGTGAATTATGACTACGTTTTATCATAATTTCTAATAAAATGGCTAATGGCCTTTAATGAATAAAGTAAGATGGGAGAATTGATAGAATATTGATAGAAATATTTACATCTAATGGCATTACATATAATAATTACACAGACTACTGACATTGCATAAGTGTAATAATCCTGATAAATTTGTAGTTGACTATTACACTGTCAGCTGGTACTGTGCAGTTTTCATGTGATTGTTCACAAACTAGCTATTTACCTTGTGAATGGCCTGAGCATATACATTAATGTAAAATCAAAAATCATCATTTACTTTTCAAATTATTTAATATATTACAAGGGATAAAATTATAAGATGTCTCTATTTTAAAACATTTCAGCAAACTAAAAATAGATAAAGCAAATAGAAAAAATGTTAACACTTAGTAAATACAGTTGTCCTCCCTATCTGAGGGCTCTATATCCAGTTTCAACGAACCGCCAATCAAAAACATTCAGAAAAAGATTCTAGAAAGTTCCAAAAGGCAAAACTTGAATTTGCCACACTCCAGAAGGCAACCGTATTATTTATACAGCATTTGCATTGTATTTACAACTACTTCCGGAGCATTGACATTGTATTACGTATTAGAAGTAACCTAGAGATGATTTAAGGCATATGGGAGGATGTACGTAGGTTATATGCAGATACTGTGGCATTTTATACTATAAGGGACTTGAGCATCTGGGGATTTTGGAATCTGAGAGTCCTGGAACCGACCCCCACAGATACTGACAGACAACCGCGTAACTAACAAGCACTTGGGTGTCTGTAATACTAGTCTATTTTTTCTATATGTTAAAAAATTTTTAGTAACATAAAGTAAAAAACAAAAGATTTAACGAGTTGTGTTTTTAAACACACCTGCCGCAATTATCACAGAGGTTTTCGTACAGTTTCACATTAGTTAAAAAAAAAAAAAGTTGTGGTCTTCCCTGGTGGCGCAGTGGTTGAGAGTCTGCCTGCCAATGCAGCGGACACGGGTTCGAGCCCTGGTCTGGGAGGATCCCACATGCCGCAGAGCAACTGGGCCCGTGAGCCACAACTACTGAGCCTGCGCGTCTGGAGCCTGTGCTCCACAACAAGAGAGGCCGCGATAGTGAGAGGCCCACGCACCGTGATGAAGAGTGGCCCCCGCTTGCCACAACTAGAGAAAGCCCTCGCACAGAAACGAAGACCCAACACAGCCATAAATAAATAAATTTAAAAAAAAAAAAAAAAAAAAAAAGACTACTCCCTCAATGGGGTCTTTCTAAAAATAAAAGTTGAAAATGATTCAGGTAACAGATTCTTCCAAGTGGTGTAGAAGGCTATTATTTCTCTTGAGAGGTTGAAAACAAAGGCCTTATAAACTAAAAATTTTATTCAGATTTTAAAAATCCATACTTTTTCTTGTATTTTCTTATTTATTATTGCAAATATTTTCTCCTCATTATTCAGTTTCTCTCATTAGAAATGAGAAGGCAACTTATCCAAGAAGAGTTTACTACTTATATGGAATATGGCAAATAATCACATGAGCTAACGTTTATTTGTGATTTTTCTGTGACAAGCACTTCTCTTCGGTACGCTACTGGTATCAAAATGTTTAAGAAAATGTTACCGACCTTCCCAAGTCGATCCCCAACAGGAATCCCTCTGTTCCGTGTCTTTGGAGACAATAGGAGGCCTAGTTCAGGTCAGAAGCAAAGAAAAGTTTCATTCTTTGATCAAAGTACGGAGAGGTGCGCGCTCCAGAGCACAGGTGCTCCCAGTCAGGCGGTGGGAGGGGCTGCTTTAGAGGATTCTCTCGTGCGGGGAGCGCGGCGTGGCGGAGTTCTCGCGAGTCTGGTACAGACGCTCCAGATCGCGGTGCCGGGCGCAGCCTCTCGGCCCACAGCTTGCCGCTGCCATCTTGAACTGCAGTGTTGCCTCGGAGGTTCTGTGCGGGCTCCACGAAGCTGAAGTGTGGCGCGCGGCCCTTTCACAAGAGGAACGCTGGTCTGAAGGGCTGATGTGTGGCCTCAGCACGCGACCCCCGCTATGAGCAAGAGAAAGCACAAAGGGAAAAAAAGGTTAGACTTTATTACCCAGATTCTACGATTACTTCCCAGGAATTGTTGACAGGCTTTGCCAGTGACAGAAAAGTGTCATTATCTACATCTTAGATGACAAAAATGAGGGTTAGTAAATTTAGGTAATTTTTTGGACACCACATGCACTGTCTGGGCCGAGCAGCTTACCTGCTTCATTGCCACTGGCAGTTAATGAAATATTACTCCAGTATGCAAATCCTTGCTGATTGTATGAATTAAGTGACAAAGTTCCAATTTCTAACTTAAATAAAAAATCTTAGTCTAATTTTAATTGTACTTTGATATAATTTTTGTATTCAAGGACTAAAATATTTACAAAAATGACTATTTTCGCTACCAAAATGCCAGTAAAATTTGTAAATGAAGGATTTTGCAAATAAAGCTTTCATTGAAACCCAGTTTCCAATGCATCGTTAAATGTTAGAGCAGGGAAACTGTACTAACCAAAATAGAAGTATTTTCCTTAACCATATGTGAATTTACAGAGTACTTCATTTTGAAGAATAGCTAATTCCACTAGAATTTTACTTTAATTATAGCTGTACTAGTAGATGCCATCACTATAAAATTTGTTACAGTTAACCATTTGGTGAAAAGTATGCAGTTAATTTGTATTTAGTTTCAGTTCTCCCCAACTGATATTTTATTACCTTAAAAGCCTTATTAAAGAAACTCATAAATCAGAGATTGCAAACTTGTAGGCTGAGGGCAGAATCTGGCCAATAAACATGGTTGGCCTGTACAGTTTTTAATTCCTGTTTGTTTTTCATTAACGTTAATGTGTTTCACTAACTGTTTCATAATATTTAATTTGTAAGGAATAAAGGAAGTCAGATCCCAGATCCCACTTAAGAAATGGGTCATTTAAATTCAGGATGTTTAAGCTTCTTGAACTGCAAAGCAGAAGATTTATTATGTTGTTTTAATTTAGGAGTTATTATTTACATTTTATTTTTAAATTTAGGTATTGTGTAAGTATGAACATATGTCAGAATTTCTGCAGTAACCACTAAAGTAGTAGATACCAATTTATAATTTTCTAACTGGTAAAGAAAAAAATTATGATAAAACCCTAAAAGGTTGAAGGTAAAAGGATGCAAAAGATAGAAAGCCAAGAGTTAACCAAAAATGAATCATCAAATTATTCTTTAGTTGAACATGCCTAATTTTGGGGAAGGGTAGTAATATTGACTTTATTAAATCCATTTGCCGAGTTTATCGAGTTTTAGAAATTACCGAATAGTGCAGAAAGCCATTTGTCTTTGAAATTTCATGCTTTAGTTAAAATTTTCTCTTTAGCTTGGTAATTATGCATGCACACAATTATTGCTCCAAGTCTGCTCAGGGCAATCTGTCTCTTTTTGTATACCCTAAGCATTTATTACATAGCAGAAAATAGATATTCTCTCAGATTTCCTTTTCCATAAAATCTTGACTGAAATATACATGTATTTCATGGGGTCATTCAGTTTTGATATTCAACCCAGTTGTCTTCTCTTTTATATCTCTCCTTTTATTTTGGGGAACAGACACCTTGATATTGCTTACTTTCAATTTGTATTAACACAAGGTCAGATAAAATGCACAAGACAGCATTTAGTGCCTTCAATCCATAGTCACATCTAACAGGAATCCATCACTTAAAGCCTAAGAGAGTGATAGAATTTATTATCACTCTTTCTCAAACTCCAGCTTTATTGATTTTGTGAGCAGTCTCAAGAAAATAGCACAGTTAATGGGTAATTCAGTGAAGAATCACTTTTCAGTTATATGGGAAACAGTCTGTTAGCATCAGAATGTGGAAGTAGTGGAAATGCAGCCTGTTTTAAAGAATCATTTTAAAAATTAGATGACAGGGGAAGTTATTGTGGGTGCTGGGGTAAAGTGTTTCACTTCCCACATTCACAGCGAAGCTGCCCTGCTTTGAGGAGCCAGGGTTTCTAGGTGCATGTCCCACAGTGCAGTCATCAGGAAACATGGTGTACCAGGCACTACACCCATCACATGAATATAGGTACTTGGTATACATTATACTTTCATTTTGAAGAGCAGATATTCACAATTACACCCACGTTTATACACACAGAAACTGGGAACCTAAATCCACTGATGTTCATAGTCTTGAAAAATCCAATAGTGATGGAGCCAGATCTGAGAAAAGTTTTGCGTCACTCATACTGTATACCAACCGTAATAAATCAGTCTGGGTCTGTATCTCTGACGAAGTCTCAATTTAACTGAGAAGAGGAGATGAGAAATAGTAAGCATTATCTAGCATAGCAACTATAAACAAATTCAGGAAACATTTTTTTTTTTAAGTTGTCTGAACTAGTGCACAGATGAACTCAGGTGAATGTGGTATATTAGTTTTCTATAGCTTCCATAAAAAATCTCCATAAATTTAGTGGTTTAAACAACACCAACTTATTATTTCACAGTTCTGTAGGTTTAATTGAATATAGGGCTCACCAGGCTAAAAGTAAGGTGTTGGCAGAGCTGCTTTCTTCTCCGAGGCTCTGGGGAATAATCTGCTTCCAGGGTCATTCAGACTGTTGGCGCTGGTAGGGTTCTGCTATAGTATGTTCTAGGGAGAGACAGAGTCCCCACGTTCTCCCTCTCTCCCCATCTCCCTCCAAGAGTGAAGGAGCCTGTGGCTTACAGGGGGAAGTTATAGGTTCTCACTGTTCAATCTCTTCTTTTTTTCCATTTCTCCAAGATCTGAACTTTCTGTGCCTGCGTCCCAAGTTGCCAACTCTCGAATCCAGTGCTGCATTACCTTCTACTTGTTCACTTCATGGCGATCTTTATGTTTTTAAAAATTGTACCACTTCTTCCAAAATGGAATATCGAACAATTTCACAGTATAGGGAAAGGTCTCTATATTTTCTAATATTTTTCCTTTACAGAAAAGTAAATATCTCCCAACCCTAACAAAACAAGATTCTCTTATTTTCTTCAATGAGATTACTTGTCCTTCAAATGAGGAGAGTTTTACTTTGAATTTTTCATTTGGAACTTTACTTTCTACCACTTACATTTTAAATATATTTTCCATATGCCAAGTAGAAATGTGTATTCTGATATTTAATATGATTTTCCAAAATGACTGACCAAGTCCTCTTCTGTACCTACCTCTTATTGATAATGATAAGTATATGGGAGTTATAGATCACAGACTAGGGTCAGAGATTTGATTCTTTTTTCTTTATTTACTGGATTATTGTGCTTGGTTAGGTTATTTAACATCACTGAGTTTCAAATTTCTCATCTGTGAAATGAGAATAATACACCCAGTCAACTGTATAGCCACGTGGATTAAATAAAATCATGTATTTCTGTAAAAGCATCCAGAACAGAACACTTTCTCATAGTGCTGATTCTCTCTCCCAATGCTTCCATTTTAATTGTGTTTGTGTTTTTTAGGAAGCTCTGTTGTTCAGTTAAAAAGATAAAATGAAAGATATCAAGATTCTAATTCACAGAGAATATGTTAATAACCATTCATTAATGAAGCTTTGAAGACAGTAGTGTAAAGAAAATATTAGGGTAAATTTCAATATCTTCTTGCAATTTCCCATGTTGTCTATATAATTAGATAGGTTCTCAGAATGCAGTTATACATTTTGTAAATGACTTGTGAATGTCAGCTAATCTTGTTTTAATTAGAGCAAATAAGACTGATGTGAGGGAAAGTTTCAAACTCTAATGTTGAAATCCTTTCAAGTGTAAAGTGCAGTGAAAAAAAATTAGTTTTTTTAAGGGAGAAAGGAGACAACTAATATAATGAATTATCAATCTCATGAGAGGAGAGGCATTTATTTTTTGAAGCACAAGAAAAATAAATATTTTTAAACAGTTAACAACCTCCCTTTGAGAAAGTGTACAAAGGCAAATTCCAAATGGAAAAACATGGAGCACGGATGATGATCAGTGTATTAATCATGGCAGCTCAAATGCATTGAGGACGTCCTATGATCTGCATATTTACCAAGATGGTCCTACTGTTACCCTCAGCTTGGCTAAACTTTGGACAAGATTCTAGGCCCTGACCTCCCTTTCCTTAGAGCGTTTACTTTAGAAAACTAGGAACTGCATATTTTGTTTCTACCCCTTCGAAATGTAAATCTTTTAAAAACCTTCTTGCCATATTCATAACCCAAGACTATCTTTCTCAAGGGCCTGGGAGCCATGCACTTGAAATATGATCATCAAGGAAGACAGTGCCCCAATTTCCCAGCTTCTGTGGGAAGTTAGGAGATGAACTTCAGTTGGCACTTTGCTTCAAGTTCTAAAACAACCTCCTGTCAGGAAGATATTAGCAAGTTCACTTTTCCTTTGAGTAATACCAATTAGTAAACAAAGATGGCCTGTAATTCCAGTTCTTAAAACTCCCCAGTTTGAGCTCAGGCTGAGTTCTGTCATCTCTCTCCTACTGCAATAGCCTTGAATAAATCTTCCTAACCTCTGTAACTTTGTCCTATGCAATTTTTACTTCGAAAATATCTATACTTGATAATTTCCTTATGGCTCATACAACACCTCTACCCTTGAAAAATTTAATATGACAACAACTGCTACTACTACTACTACTAAAATATATACCTGGTTTAGTCAGCATTATATTTGGGAAACAGTTTAGACACTGATCACCAGAATCATGGCTTGTATAATTAGGTGGTACCATGTGATCCATCACATTAGTCTTAACATTGTAAGAGCCCCCTACACTCAGTATTTTCTGATGATGAAAAATGTGTTACTAAGGACTGAAACTTTATCTTGAAAAAAATATAATTAAATGTACACATGAATATAAAATAAATTCTAAGAATTTGTAGTGGCTAACAATGAAACTTCACAGTCCTTCCTAGAATTACCTACTCTCTTGAAGTGTCTGGTCACATGTTTTAGTCCAGTCCAAAGATTTTCTGTGAGTGCCCATCTGTTCATCTTGTTCAGGCACTATCACTAACAGATGAGACCCTTAGCCCTGGATTATGTGACTTCCCAAAGAACAGTCCTGAAGTACAAAGTTCTATCTATGTTTCTAGGGTACATTTGTCAATGTCCGAATCACTGGTCTTCAGTGTGCAGACCAGGCTGTGAAGAGCAGCCTCTCTGCATCTCCTACCTGGACATCTTACGTGTGTATCTGCACACTCGTGGTGTGTGCACTTTCTCTGTGAGGACCCTTCACTCTTGAGATAATGTGAGGAATATTTTAAAATTCCTTTGGTAGGAAGGCTCATTTCCTGCATAGTGCAGACTTGGGAAACAACTCACTTCCCTGCACAGAGTTGTCATGACTATCTGGGCACTAACAAGAAACACTCCCTCTAGACTCAAGAGCAATTCAAGTGTATCCCTGATTATTTCATTTCAAGCCTCAGCTATGTCTGCAGCACCACACTCTATTCGAATAACAGTACAGTGAGGCAAATGCAGTTATCTCCATGTATAAATGAGGAAGCTAATAGGTGAACAACATTTTTCAGAAATGCATGACCAACAAGTTAACAAGCCTGAGTTCAAACCTTATGTCTCTGTGTCTAAATCATGCTTTTCTTCCACTTAAATTTCCTCTCTTTCATAGAAGTAGGTGACATCAAGTCACCTGAAAGTACACAAATCACAGATGAGGAAACTGAGGGTCAAAGAGGTTGAGTGATTTTTCCCAAGGTCTTCCAGCTCCTGAGTGGCAGAGCTTATGTCAGACCCCAGATCTTCTGATTCTAAGTCAGTTTTCAAATAATAATTAATAGAGGAATTGAAATATATGAAAATATGTCTTCCTAGTGAGGATGGAATTTTGGGACATTTGGGAGTTAGTAGTTTCTTTTGTAGAAGTAATTACTTATGAAAACCTTTCCCCTATAATAACCATCAGAGCTTTTATTAGTATAAATTCTAAAGCTTATTCAGTTGTACATATTATTCTTTATTTACAGACAAAAGAAAACCAGTGTAGGAAGAGGAAGATTCTATCAATTAATTTTTTTTTAAACAAATCCATTCAGCATTGTATCAGTCCAGGTTCTTCAGAGGAAGAGAATCAATAGGATGTGGGATGAGAGAGAGAGAGTAGAGTGAGAGGAAGAGAGGGAGGAGAGAGGAAGATTGATTGATTGATTGATTGATTTTAAGAAATTGGCTCAAGCAATCGTGGAGGCTGGGAACTTCTAAATCTGCAGGGTAGGTTAACAAGACTGGAGACACAGGGAAGGGTTGATATTGCAGTTCAAGTCCTAAGGTCGTCTGCTGGCAGAATTCATTCTTTTTTGGAGGAGTCAGTCTTTTTTTCTATTAAGGCCTTCAACTGATTGGATGAGGCCCACCTATATTATGGAGGGTAATATACTTTATTTAAAGTCTATTGATTTAAATGTTAGCCTCAACTAAAAAAATACCTGGACAGAAACATCTAGAATAATGTTTAAATATCTGGATACTATGGCCTAACCAAGTTGACACATAAAATTAATCGTCATAAGCATATACCATGAGTTACTCATTGTGTTGATGTTAAAATTCAAAGATGAAAAGAAACACAATGAAATAGGGTTGTATAGTCTAGTGGGGAAGAAAACAAACAAGCAAATGATTTCAACACCATGAAATACTTTTGCTAGTGGAGGTGTCTGCAAGCTAGTGGAGGTGTCTACAAGCTAGAAAGCATCAAAGAAATTTACTTGATTGTTGTTAAGGGGATAAACAAAGAAGGTGTCATAGTAGGGATAGAGTTTAGCTTGGAACTTGAATGATGAGTGGATGTTTTCCAGGCCAACAAACAAAAAAGATGAGCTTCCAGTTAGAGAAAACTTTTTTGAGGCGCAGAGATTTGAGAGAGTATTGCATGTTGGAGAAGCTACAGATAATCTATACATCTGAACTATAAAGCATAAGGGGCAAGAGAGAGGAGATGAAGTTCAAGGACAGGTAGGAGCTAGATTGTGGATGACTTCCTGAGCCATGCAAAGGCTTCTGCAGCTTATCCTGTAGGCCATGGGGAAAACACAAGAATTTGTTGAGAGTTTTCTTGTGGCCAGATTTTTGATACACAGAACCATTAAAGTTAGAGAGTAGGATGGGATTATGACAAACATACTATGTGAATTCACCAGCATTTGCTGGTCCCACAACTACTTCTAATATTAAAGATACATAGGCATATCCCAGGCAGACTCCAAAACCTTTTTTCTATTCTTTTAAGCTAATTGTGTTCAGCCTGCAGTTCTCTCCTTTGGAACTGCCTGTTTGCCCTGGAGTTTTTATGAACTGAAATCAAATGACCAAAATTAACAGTGCAAGTTATTGTGTTTAAACGACCACATGGGAGTGGATGGGGTAAGAGACAGCTCTGCTCAGTGTGGCATAGTGGAAGCCATTTAGAAATCATCTTGCACTGTATAAGTTTGAATATTATTCAAGCTTCAGCACTTCAGAACCTTAAGCAAGTCACTTCTCTGGGCTTTGGTTTCCTCACCTTTAAAATGAAGACAGAAATCTCTACCTGGCAGGTTACTATGGAGAATTAAAAATGATTTACAAAAAGTACTTAGCCCAGGATTTGTTGCATGATTCTCATCCTAAAATATCATCCTTCTTGGTCAGATCTTTGAAAGACCGTCTATGACACAGAGTTTGCTCTCTGATTTTGAACCCTTTACGATTGAGTCCACCCTGACAGTCTATCCTTCGATGCTAATCCTTCTGTCTGGAATATCTGTTATCTATAGTCTGGTTGGTTAACTCTCCTTATAATTAAACTTTTAGATGAAGACTTCCCTGTTACCAGCCCTCCAGCCTTCCTAGAGCTGCTTCCTCACTTTATGATCACTGTTACCCCAGCACCACTGGAGGAAGTGAGCTTTAGAGCTATGTATTTACTTCTGTTTCCCTAGCAATTTGTGAAGAATATGACATATGGTGGATGATAAATGTTTGCAGTGAAGGAAATGAAACAGAGCTAAAAGA
Source organism: Balaenoptera ricei (assembly GCF_028023285.1). Taxonomy (NCBI): domain Eukaryota; kingdom Metazoa; phylum Chordata; class Mammalia; order Artiodactyla; family Balaenopteridae; genus Balaenoptera; species Balaenoptera ricei. Next base: position 93,113,058 of record NC_082651.1, read on the forward strand.
GCAAAACGTACAGGCAATACACAAAGGGACTATTTCCCACAAAAATGTTTTTCACGTTGATTTAAATATACTGTCTTCTTGCAAACTTTTTTACTGAATTTGGGGATATTTCTCCTTGGTATGCATTTCCTTATCTGTAACAAAAGATTGAACTGGATTACTGTAGTTCTGAATCTATATTTCTTTGAAACAATTCAGTAGTTCAAAGGTAAATATTTTCTTGAGAAAGAAAAAAATGTGTGGCATTTTAACAGTCAGAGAATAATTGCCCACTTACTGCAATCTAAGTCCTTGTAGGTCATGCCCATGTGTGGTTGTGCCTCTGGCTGACAGTTTTCCAGAGCATCTCTTCCTGCTGTGTCCATCTCCCATGTATTGATGCTTGTGTGGGTCAGTCCACATGTCCCATCCACACACTCTCACAGAGTGGCAGCGATTTATTTTCTCTTCATTCTCTTCCTAGTCTGAAGTGCTTTATATTCTCAGAGGTCAGCAAAGCACTTTACATTCTCACAGCAAAAGAGCTATTAAAATCCAGCCTGCTTTTTTCTTTCAAAGTCAAAGAAATCTCTGACTTTAAAGTGTACACTTAGATTCCACATAAATGCTTTTTATAATGTGTTTTATATTAGCTATTAAAAACAGCAAATATAATAATTCCTCATAACAATATCACCTCATAGCCCCACTAACCAGAAATGATTAATTGTTTTTGCATGAACCATTCAAGTCTGATATGTTCCCTATATACTTTATACCCATGTTGACATCGATTCCTTTGATTGTGATCATAGTCAACATATCTTTGCATATTTTGTTTTTTAAACTTAAAACATTCCTTTTTCTCATAGTTTTTCCAAATAGTTTATATTTTAACCTATTGTATTAACATTGTTTCTTAAACACTTTTCTTTGTGATTTTTGTGTAAAAAGCAGAATGTTTGAAATCAGACAAATCTGAATTAGAAGTCAAGGTCTGACAACAGTGTGTTGTGTTTACTCGAACACATGATTAACAATGTTAATGGTTTTCTTAGTTATAGAGAAAAAAATAATAAAACATAGGATGTTCATGAAAAAATGTACTAATATGTGTGACAAAATCTAGCGTGTTGCCTAACATATAGTAAACTCATATGGAAAACAATTGAGATACAAATTGTTTTCTTCCTTCTTCTAGAAAGTTGAGATTATTTCTTCTTTTGGCTAATATAGATAATGTTGCAGGTAATGCCTTAAATATAAGTTTACACTCTATTTATTCTCATACAGATATATGCATGGAATTTATGAATATGACTTTTCTAATTACATGTGTTTCTAGATAAATCGATACATATATTTAGGGCAAGAGTTGTCTGATTAATCTCTATGCACTTTAAGTTAATGGTTCTCCACCGTGAGCAGGTTTGCCCTCAGGGGACATGTGGCAATATCTGTAGACATTTTTGGTTGTAACAACTAGAGGAGGAGGTGCAATTGGCATCTAGTGGGTAGAGAGCATGGATAATGCTAAACAGCCTGTGATGTTATGAGTACAACCACTCATGATGGAATTACCTCACTCACAGTTCCAACATGCTGCGGTTGAGAAACCCTGCCCTAAATCTATCACAGTACTTGGTACTGTGGTATCATACACAGCCAATAACTATTTGCTGACTCTGTGGGAGTCTCACCCCCCCACTGAGAGTAAAAACTTGGTTCATGAATTCATGATGCTCATTTTCTCTAGTATGTTCATTTTCCCATTAAAAGACAAGAGTCAGAAATGCCAAAAGTAATTATTATATCAAGGGGATTTATTCTGAAAACATGTTTATTCTTTAAACATTTATGTAAAACAAATAAACATGTTTATTTTAAAATAAAGTATAGTTTGTCCCACTGGCACTTTGTCCTCATGAAGGCATTTATTTTTTTCAGTTACAAAATAGATTAACATCCACTCTTGCCCACTTTATCAAAAGCCACAATGCAGTTAAAATTAATAGAGAGTGACCTCCATTATAAATGTTGCCAGTTATCTGTCAGACCAATGAGTATTTAGATGGCCTGAACAAAATAACATTCTTAGATCAAAAGCCCACTAAAGGCTGAAGTATACTTGAGATTAAGCTAATTGCAACCCAGGAGGGATGACGTTAACCAGTATTGTTCCATGTGATAATTATAATAAAGAAAGCCAGGTAAAATCAAGAGCCTTTGGTGAGCTCTATCAGGTTTTACCAGCTCACGAGCCCAACCTACCTGATAAAGTAGAACGGATTTACAAAGAGCAGCTTCACTTTTCAAAGAATAAAATGAGGAAGCACCCGTCTTGGTGGAAAGGATGAGATTAACATCTGAATTTGAATACTGGATTTCACCTTGAAAAAACTATTAATTTCTTTATCATCATTATATTATTATTATTTCTTTAAAAATTGAAATGAGATGAATAAAAGAACAATGAAGATAAGGTAAAGGTGTCTTATTCTAAAGAAAAAGAAAAACGAGAAAGAAAAGTTATAGGTAAGACTTCCATATGTCAAGTATAGATTGTGTCAAAACTCTATATGCATCACCCCATCCAATTCTTAGAATGTATGATGAAGCGTGTATTTTCAGTGGTATTTTAAAGATAAAGAGACCAAAGCATATGTAATTTAAATGGATCGGCTGAGATCATGCAGGTAATAAGTGACAGAGGTGGGATGCAACAGTCTAAACCCTACATTATACTGCCCATCCAAGCTAGTAGGTTTAATGCCAAGTCTCCTGATGCCAAACTCTGTTCTTTATTCCCCTATTAGTGGAAGACTGACAGTTAAACAATGATATCAAATTCAAAATCTTCTAAAAAACTTCAGTGAAAATCTTGTGTCAACACCTGTGTTTTTAAGCCAAATTTCTTCAAAATGTGAGATATTTAATCATGTGTAAAAATAGTTCACATGTATATTTACATAACAGGAATATAGTCAGCCCTCCGTATCTGCAGTTCCATATCCGTAGATTCAATCAACCATGCATGTGTAGTACTGTAATATGTACCTAGTGAAAAAAAATCCACGTATAAGTGGATTGAACAACACAAACCCGTGTTGTTCAAGGGTCAACTGTAGTTAGAATTTTGGTGCTCATGGAAAGAGAGTGAGGATGTAGAGTATCATTAAGGACAATGCTTTTGGATATAAGACTTTGCTTTATTGGCTCTGAGAAGCTCTGCAGGCTTCTCGCGTGGTCATTGGGGGTCAAATGGAAAAATAAATCTGAATTGATGTATCATTAAGATAATGTCTTAACTATTAGCTGAAATAGTTGTAAAGAGGGAATAATACATCCTTTACATTTATTCAACAAATATTTACATGTCTATTACTATGTTCCAAGGCATTATATGCTAGCTGGGGAAGATAAAAATTAAACAATTCAAATAAAATCTTTAATTTCATTAAGCTTCCATTCAAAGCAGAGAGACACAATATAGACTAGCAATAAGCATTATATATTATGACAGTGTCAAGTGCAACTTGAAGAATACAATATGGTAATAAAAGAGAGAATGAAACTGAAAGAAACTACTTTCATTAGGGTCAACCAGAGGCCTCTCTGTGGAGGTGTGGATTAAATTAAATTAAATTAGGTATATCTCCTATGATATACCTGGCACAGAATAGGCCTTAATACAGCAAATAAATTATTAACATTTGCTTTAACACATAATTCTTCAGGAAACTTAGCTTCAAATTTGAAAGATGAGACTAATCATCTGAAGTAATTAAGACCACAGAATTCAGAGGTGGTAGTGACCTGTACAACCTCCCAACTCTACTCTCTGTTCTAATTAGCTGGAGAAGAGTTCATTTGAGAACTGAGTAGTTCCGAGTTTGAATCTAGCAGGTTACTTACTGGCTATAGGGGCATGGGTGATTTACACATATTCTGAGTTTCTGCTTCCCTCTGCTTTGCTAAAGTTGGGAGTGAGGAACTTTTTTTCCCCTCTGGCAGGTGCCATCTTCCCACTTCCCTCCTGTCTCCCTCCCTCCATCTCTCCCTCTGCTGTGCTCCAGAGCACCAGTAAATCCCAGGAGAGAGCTTTTACATGCATCCAATTAGCCTGAATCTAAGTGCTGACTAAGGTCATCCACTCTGGGACACTGACAGGCTTTGGCACACCCTCAGCTACTAGGAGCTATTTAAAATAAAATAGACTGCTTGGACAATCACAAAGGTTTGAGAGACAACCAAAGCTAGGACAGCTTTGAAAAATAAGGTTTATCTTTTGCAGGAGGCCACTCCTTCAAGACTGGGAGAGGTGACTGTTCCATCTAATGCATAGAAACCAACACAGAGAATCAAGCAAAATGAAGAAACAGAGGAGTGCATTTCCAACAAAAGAACAAGATAAAACCTTAGGAAAAAAACCTTAATGAAAAAGAAAGAAACTTGTCCATGAGGATATAGCTACTTATTGGGTAAGTGCAAACAAATATTTATTCCCCATTTCATACTCTTTCTTTCACTCTCCTCTGTCACTCCTGTAATGTGATGAATTTAATTGGTAATGTGCAAAAAACATCATAGGAGGAAGGTTTTAAGGGGGCCAGGAGTGATCAAAAGATTCTTTGTGGGAAGAGTGGTTTTGAGCCTCAGTGCGGCCTCTGCTAGTTCTCAAAGTATGTTCCCAGGAGCAGCAGCATGGTTACTTCTTGGGAGCTAGTTAGAAATGCAAATTCTCAGATCTCACCTGAGACCTACAGAATCTGAAACTGGCGTTGGCCTCAGCAGTCTGTGCTTTAACAAGCTCCCCAGAGGATCGTGAGACACATCGAAGTTTGCAAACCACTATTTCAGACAAATGGTTAGGAATAGAAAAGGTATCCACTAAAAAAGAAGCATGATGTTCATTTGCAGCATAATATTGCAAAGTGAAATTCTCACCCTAGTGGATGTTTTGTGAACGGAAAATGAATATGGATAGATGATTGATACATAGATGATAGACAGATAGATAGATATTCATCCTACCTGTATCATAAATCATGTTTGCATTCTATCTATATCTGAACTCATTTTATTCTCATTATTTTCCTTGCTTCTTACTGCTCTAAAAATCAGTCTGGCAATATTCTGTCTGGTAAAGAATTAGTAATAGTAATCGTTTTTATTCACTTTCACTTTACCTAACTCCAGGAGATAAAAACATATTTTTCTGTAGAATAATTTTATGAATGTTGATATAATGCCCTCAGATTTTACTCAGAGTTATTATATGATGCTGAGTGAAGTAATCCAAGGTCTGAAGCTTCCTCTGTGGGTGGTGCCTTATCAGCTATTATCAATTGCCGCTCTTACTGATTCTTTGTAAACTGCAAAGCACTATTCAAATATTAATTATTGATCTGCCTACAAGAGAATCTGACATGCACTCAGATAATTTCAGAGGGATTCTTGCATTACGGTGATTTTATACTTGCTCATAAAATATGAGCTATTTTGGGTAGATTTGATAGAGTAGTACCCTCTAGATTCTGCATCGCAAGTCAATGAGAAAAAGAATGAAATTAGCCTCAAGTGGTGGGCATGTCAATATTAAAATCTACCATTTACTGAGTTGTATATGTAGATATTGCTGCTGTGGATTTACAGATACTATATGGACTCCTCACAACCCTACTTTCTGTCTAGTATCATTGTGCCCTTTTAGGTTGAAAAAATTGAAGCTTGATCTTAGATTAAGTTGAAATCTTCCAAACTCAGAAAATTGTGATTGAAACCAATTCTGGTTGGCTGAAAACTCATGCTTTTCTACTCTCTGGAATCACATTCGTAGTACCATGAAAAAAGTTTGATATCCATTTATCAAACTCTTAGTGCACACTCACTGTGCTATCAAATGCTCTGTAGAGGATGTGGCCTTATGTTCCATATTTCTACTCTACTTCCTCAGCCAGTTTCAGCTCCAGTATCACCTTAGAGGAGCCTTAGCTTAACCATTCCATGATTCGCTTTTCTCATCTGTAAAATAAAGTGAATAATATTATATAGCAAATAGGGTTGGGGTAAAGATGAAAATATATTTAAAGGTAGAATTAATAGAGTAATAGGTCATTGTTTAAAGGTTCTGCTGTTTCCCAGTGTTCTGTAAAAGAATAAATATTACTTAAGTATTGGTAAGTACATTTATTTTCTAAAAAAAACCATTCTCCTCCAGTGTTTTGGAAAATGTATTCAATGTCTACTCTTGAAAAAAAATTATATTTTCCCTCTCCCCTCAAGTTGTGTATTGCTGCTCTATATCAAATTAGATAGAGGTAAGAATGAAACAGCAGAGGACAAATAAGGGGACCATTTCTGAAGTCTTAAAATAATAAATTATTAAAGAGAGAAAAAAAAGGCATGTAGGAAAAAATTTCCTTCCCTACCAAGTTTGGAATCTGAGTCTTTGAGCAGGTTCCCTCGGCAAGTTTTTACAGAGCTCTGATTTGGGACATCATATATAGCTGCATTGTCAATCCCTGTAGAAATGTGCTCAAACCGCCAACATCTATTCATCTGCAAATCCCACCTTTCCTTTAAATTCCAGCATAAATGCCATTAAACCTGCCCTAGTTTTTTTTTTTTTTTTTCAAACCAGAAACTCTACATACCTTCTCTGTACTCACTGGGTTCTTTACCTGTGTGTCTCCTAGTAGGTATGCCTAAGGAAATGTTGGCAAGGAGGAGAAGGTTATTACTAGATTGTTAAAAAAGAATTGCAAAGAATAAAGAAAAAAAATCTATATACACTTCTAAAGACATTAAGTATTAGTATTTTGGTTTTATTATGCTCTATATTTTTTCAATATTTATTTGGTGTGGTTTTTTTTACATAATTAAAAGCAACTTATAGGGCTTCCCTGGTGGCGCAGTGGTTGAGAATCTGCCTGCTAATGCAGGGGACACGGGTTCGAGCCCTGGTCTGGGAAGATCCCACATGCCACGGAGCAGCTGGGCCCGTGAGCCACAACTACTGAGCCTGCGCGTCTGGAGCCTGTGCCCCGCGACGGGAGGGGCCGCGATAGTGAAAGGCCCGCGCACCGCGATGAAGAGCGGTCCCTGCACCGCGATGAAGAGTGACCCCCACTTGCCTCAACTAGAGAAAGCCCTCGCATGAACCGAAGACCCAACACAGCCAAAAATAAAATAAAATAAATAAATAAAGTAGCTATAAAAAAAAAAAAAAGAAAAGTGCTTTAAAAAAAAAAAAAAGCAACTTATAAAATCAATTTGAAAAACAATCAAGTTTTACATATTAAATGTGGCATTACAGTAGTATAACTTGTCTGGTCACTACATTCTTCAGGATACATCACTTTCTAACATGTAGCCTAAGTTTTCATTGATTGTTACCTATTACGCTAGACCACAGATTGGATGAAACCATAAATTGTGTCTGTATTTCCCCCCAGGGTCTCCCCATAGTAAACTTCAACTAATATTTGTGTAGTGAATGGCTTTCACTTTTATCGCATTTTGGAAACCATGAAATACATTGTGTCGTTTAACAATGACAACCCCTTAGGAAAGAGTAAATGTTTTTACTTATTTCATGGGTAATTTAACTTCTGGGAGTGAGAGGTCAAAAAGACGTGACCATCCATCCCAAGTCTTTTGTCTCAGGGCTGGTGTTCTTTCTAACATAGCCAGCTGCCTAAAACTGAAATAATGAATGGATTCCAAGGGGATCTTTTTCTTTCTTAAATTTTTAAAAATTAATTAATTTATTTATTTTAATTTTTGGCTGCGTTGCGTCTTCATCGCTGCATGTGGGCTTTCTCTAGTTGCAGCGAGCAGAGGCTACTCTTCGTTGCAGTGCGCGGGGTTCTCATTGCAGTGGCTTCTCTTGTTGCAGAGCATGGGCTCTAGGCACGCCGGCTTCAGTAGTTGTGGCTTGCGGACTCAGTTGTTGTGGCTTGCGGACTCAGTTGTTGTGGCTCGCAGGCTCTAGAGCGCAGGCTCAGTAGTCGTGGCACACAGGCTTAGTTGCTCCGTGGTGTGTGGGGTCTTCCTGGACCAGGGCTCGAACCCGTGTTCCCTGCATTGGCAGGCGGATTCTTAACCACTGTGCCACCAGAGAAGTCGCCAAGGGGATCTTTTAACTTGTATTTATACTCTCTATAAGATGGCCAAGTGACCCTTCCCAGTGACGTGCAGGATATGAATACTCTGAGAGATCTGAGGTATTTCTAATGAATTGGTCTTCAAATTTTCATGCACATGTAGTGCCAAAAGCATTAATTTGATGCGTAGGTCCTAAACTTTTAAAAAATGAAGCTGTGATGGCAAATATCAAAACCTTTAAACAAAATCAAATTGAAGAGTTCAGTTTAAACCTTGGCAAAGTTTCAGGCACATTAAAAGAAAATTAAATCAGTTTTAGGAAGCAGAACATTCATATTATACATTTGTTATTAAACAATTCTTAAAACCTCTACCTTTTTGTTTCTCTACACCAGAGGAATAAAGGTCTCTGTAGTAACAACCTCCTGTCTGACCCCAGATATATTAATTAAAATAAATGGAGGAATAAGAAGTTTTTATTTTAAAAGCTTATTCAATGGTGAAGGAAATATATTCCCAATAGTAAGCAATTAGATCAGTTCACAGCTGTATTTTTAACGTTTTTATTTTTATAAGTATATAGAATCTTACCCCAAGAGGAAGTTAAAGAGTAGTAATAGCTAATATTTTTAAGCACCTACTATGTGACAGGCATAATTCTAGGCTTTTTAAAATACCTTAAGTCACTACAGTCTTCCAAGACAGCTATTAGTATCTCTATTATATTGATACATGTAAGATGATTAAAAAAAATCTTGCCATAGTTCTATGTCTATTACATGATGAATTGAGGTATTTGACTTCAAAATCTCTGTTCTCTGTGTACTACCCAGCTTCATTAAAATCCATAAGTCATTGTGCTTAAAAATGTAAATTTTCTACTATAGTACATCATGTGTCTAAATTAATACATGGTTAATATTTTATATTGCCTACCATCAGGAAAAGTTGGTACTTTAGAAAGAAATGCCGTATTTTTTCCTTGAACTTTCTATATATCTAACAAAGAATTGTTTATCCTAGGAGTTCATGCTACAAGTTTGAGAAGGATAAATGAGCTACTATGTATTATGTGCTTATTGTGAGGAAGGATTATGCTAAGAACTTTATACACATGGTTTCATTTAATCCCCCAAAAAATCATTGAGCCACAACCTTTTGAGACCTGTTTATGTAAAACAGCCTTTGTCTTTTCATTTAATAGCATCATCAGTTTTCCTTAAACTGAGTTGATTTATAAGTCACACCAAGTTTGAACTGCACAGGGTTACAGAATCTGTGTCACTCATTTTTTGTTTCCCCAAGTTGTAGAAGTAGTGACAGAGTGGGTAAAAAGGGGTGAGTGGTTACAAGCAGATTGTGGGATTCCAGAACTTTCTGAGAAAGACCATGTCTATAGATGAATCTGTAAATACTATATTTCTCAGGTTATATGCTGTTTTGTGGAATTGAAAGCTTCCTTTTATGATAAGAAGAGGTAATTTTTGTGAAGTTAACTATCACTTAATAGTTAACTAAATATAACAGGCTGAATTTGTACATGGGAGTATCTAAGAAATTTCTGCAGAACAGAAAATTCATGGGAATACAGTGTATCTGACTGACTATATTAGATTAGAAAAAATATTGTTTTACTGTTTAGCCACATTTTTTTACTGTTTACACATTAAGATTTCTTTGATACCAAATCTATTTGATTTATACAAAACTGAATACTTGGAACGAGCCTACCTTTTTAACTACTGATGGATACTCACGCCAATCCTGAGAGAAAAAGATGTCAGCTCTTACCATCTCTATATTATCAGTATGAGCACTGTGGCCTTGAGGCCTTAAAGGTTATTTTAAGGTCAAAAATTATTAGTGACAGAGATTATGCTTAAATAATTTGAATTTAAAGGATTTCAGTTCTTAAATTAGAATTCTTAGTTTCGAAAGCACATCAGATGTGATAATTTTGCAGTGAGCATAGATCAAGGCAATCAGGTACACATCTTTAGTTGTAGCTGAGAAAAGGACACAGGTGTGGTCAGTGACACTAGACTCAGATGGCTATTATTCTGAGGTCAAAGGCAATGGGCACTTGGTGAGCCACTAATTTTTCTACATCTATACTCACCTCAGGAAGACTTGATTGTAAATAGAGAGCAGTTACAAGGGATGACAATCATTGTTTATTGAAAAACACTCAACATAACATTGCCTTCTGCAGCTAGCTTCCCACTAGCTTTTCCAAATCTATTTTTAAATGGCTTAACTTATTTCCATATATTCGTCAACTGAGTAAGGCCTACTTCCCAGGCCCTATGCTAAATGCCGGCTCTACAGGGTGACAAGACAGAGTCTCTTTACTCATTAAACAAATACATCAAGGGAGAAAGACATTCAATTGATAGAAAAATAAACATTCAATTACAAAATAAGTCACTTTATCAAAACAGAGTTAGCATAGAATTCTAGGCCTTTCTTAAGAGGTGACATTTAAGGTAACAGCTGCATGAGTCCAAGAGTGGACAGTAGAGCCTGTGGGATAGGAATGTGAAGCCTAGACAAATGCCCTGAGGTGAGAAATAGTTTTAAAGAAAGTCACTATAGCTGAAACAGAGGAAGAAAAGGAAAGTAACACAAGATGAATTCTGAAAAGGAAGGTGGAAACTGTAAATTATGAAGAATCTTAAGCCACTGCATGAGATTCCTAGGGCTGCTGAACAAAGTCTCACAAACTGGGTGACTTAAAATAACAGAAATTTATTATTTCACAGTTTTGGAGGCTAGAAGTCTGAAACCAAGGTATTTGTAGGATTCATTTCTTCTGAGGGTATGAAGCGAGAATCTATTCCATGACTCTCTCCTAGCTTCTGGTAGTGACTGGCAATACTTGGTGTTCTTTGGCTTGTAGATGAATCTTTCCGATCTCTGCCTCTGTCTATACGTGGTGTTCTTCCTCTGTGACTCTGTCTCATCACATGGCCGACTTCTCATAAGGAAACCAGTCATATTGGATTAGGGCCCTACCCTACTCCAGTATGATCTCAACTTAACTAATTATATCTGCAATGCCCTATTTTCAAATATGGTTACATTCTGAGCTACTAAGGATTAGGACTTAATATATATATATATTTTGGGGGGGGGGCACAATTCACTCCATAACAGCTGTATTAAGGGATTCTTATTTATTTTAAGGTCAAAGGGAATCACTAAAAAAGTGTATGTATCTCTCTGACAATTTTTCGTAGAACGTAAAAAGGCAAGAGAAGAAGAAGCAAATTAGTAAACTTTTGCAAATACATTAGGATGGTAAGAGATAATAGTGGCTTAAACTAAGATGGCAATACTAAAGATAGAGAGAAATAAATACATATGGCATGAGCAACCAAAGAGGAGAAATAGATTTGAAGATAGCAGCAAATCAATAAATCATTCTGAACTTGTTAAGCATGGCATGCTACTGAGACACCAAGGAGAAATGAAAGTAAGAAGGCCACGTAGGAGCATCATTCAAAGGGAGGCCGAATATAACTGTAGGACTCATATATGCACAGATGGCCCTCAAGGAGATGAGTGTGAATGTCTCCTAAGGAGAATATAGGACAGAGCACAGAATAGGGTCCTAGACTGAGTTTAATCCAGCTAGAAGAAAAGAGTCAGAAAAGAAGACTGACTGAGCAGTAAGTGGCCTGAAAAGTAAAGAGAAAAACAGCAGACAATAACAATAACAAAATAAAAGAATGAGTTTGCATAAATTAAGAGAAGAAATTGTTTCAGAAAGGAGAGTTGAAAAATGCTTAATGCTGCTGAGGATAAGGTAGATGAGGACTGACTTGTCAGGATGGGGTAATAGGATGCCGTTTTTTTTTAATCTCATAAGAGAATACCACATTTATCAGTGTAATTTCATATTTAAGGGGTAGTATACCACTGTATGTATAAGAAAAGTTTTATAATGTAGACAGACAAACTTAGATAGATTTTGTTCTGGAACAAACAAATGTCAAAATCATAAATTGATAGGGTTAAATTAATAAGGTCCTGAATAAGTCCCAATCTCTTTTTAAAAGACTTCTTTGAATGTTCTCTAATCAATGTGAGTCCTTCAAATCTCCAAACATATTTTGTAGGAATAATTGAAGGCAGTTATTTGGTAGAGTTTTGTATAGAAACTATTGATACATTTCTCAATTTTCAGAAATCTTCAAGTAATCTATGAATAGTTTCAGCTTTAATTTTTGAAAAGCAATATCTATTTATATGTTATAGTATTTAGATGGCATCCCGGGGATTTTTGTTATCTTTTTTCCCTTATAATTGCCTCTCCTCTACTTCTTATAGTGGCAGGTTTTCAAAGTAGTAAAATATTAGGTGAAAAAAGTAGTCAGTGGTATGAACTATAGCCAACACCAAAGAACATGCCATGCCTGAAATAATTCATATACATTTTCTAAAAGTTTGGAGTCCCCCCAAACAAACAAAAAACCATACATGAAACCCTGCCCTAGTATCTTGAAGTTTTATGCAATATCCCTATAAGCTAGAAGTAAATTTCCATAACATTAGGAACATAAAAATGTTAAGAAGACAAGAAACTTTAATGAGCTTTTGAGCATACCCACAGAGTCCTAATTCTTTCCACACTTCAGTTTATTGGATTCACCCGACAGTACAATTTTTCTCTCCTTCCAAAGACTTGTCTACCTGCTGTTAAGAACTGGACAAGATTTACTGATCTGGCTGCCGACTGGTGTGGTGTCTTTAAGCGATGAATATAAATCTTTAATCACACTGCCTAGAGTGACTTCACTTCCTTCTAGTATTTCATCCATGAATAAAAAGAAAGGGCAATTGAGAACATATCATTGATGTTGGCAGTACCAGTTTTTTTCTGTTTAAATTTATTTTCAACAATTTTGGAGAACACAACATTTTTTTCCTATTATACTATAACCAGGACTTTCTAGAAAAACACACTTAGAAGGAAAAAAAAAGTCTGCTCTGCAAATAGAGGCAGATATGCTGAAAGGGATGTTATAATACAACTAGGGGATGAAAAGTTTGAGACTGGGCATATGACCAGTCCATCTTCTCTTTCAGTCTCTGATGAATGGATATAACTGAAATCAGTGTTGTTTGTTTGTTTACCTAACTTCAGTGTTCATGTTCATTATTACGTCAGAGGAGTCATTAAGAATTTGCTTTTGCTAGGATTTCTGTGGCATGACTAAAATAGTTGTGCATCCTAAACACTAGCTTTTGGAAATACACCTAATTTTTCCCACTCTAAACATATCACTGCCCCCTTCCTCTCTCTTCACTCTTTCCTTCACAACCACATTAACTATTTTTTTTCTATTATTGCCATTTTTTTGGGGGGGAGGACACAGATAATTTACTGTAGTAACTTAATTTGTAATTAAATATGCATAACTTTTTGCCCCATCATGAAGTACGTATTGCTGAGTTTTCGTGTTAATTTTTCAAGATTTTACAAAGAAAAAACAACTATCAATATCCCTTTTAATAGTGGTGTAATACTAGGTCCTAGAAGTGTAGTAGAGAATCAGAAATACTGAGGTACATGAACTTTGGAATAACAGTTTGCAAGTCAAGTCCTGCCTGTGCCATTTGCTTGCTTTATGTTTATAAAGTCAATGATCAATTTTCCCAGATTGTCACCTATGAAAACACATGCTGAGATCTTTAAAAACTCTGTCAAGAATAGTTGTTAAGAACTGAAAGAAATAAGGTGAGTGAAAGGACTTAAATATTAGTTTCTAGTTAATTAATGTTACTTCTTCCCCTTCCTTCTGAAAGAAAACATTCAGTACAGTCAAATGTTATCATTTTTATGAACTAAAAAGTCATCTGGAGGAGAAATAGAGGCTCCCATGAATAAATAATGTAATTATTATGTTGTTGCTGATTTTTTAATATTATTATTATTATTACATCCTTAGTGTAAACTTGTGCCCAATGCTAGGATAACTTTATTATCCTTGACATTTGGAAACTTTCTTTCCAGAACTGTGTTAATTTAAAATATCATCAGTAAGTAGATTACCAAATATGTTTTTACTAAATTGCTTGCTATTACGTATTCTTTGTTATTTTACTATTTTAAATGTAAGAGTTATAGCTCCAAGATTAAGAAAGAAAGACACATGGGGGTTAGACCAAACACTGTATTCAGTTACTCCATTTTTCTTGCATACTTATTCAAAAGGTTATTTTCCCCCAAGAGCCTTGTGTGAAATCCAAGGGAAGCTACCGTGCTTTTTTGGCTATGTTCAGGTAACAAATATCCTTGGTAACTCCTAGCTACAAAACAGTCTTGTTACATAACTTGAGTAGTGCAGTGAATTAGTTGCTTCATTCTATCTTGGGTCTGTAATCAGTTTATTAACTACACCGTGAATAGCGGTATGGTTGACTTCTCCAACTTTCCCCATCTAGCGTGTGTTCTACCCCATCTTAAGTGTGGTTTCTGAAATCTCCTGGGTTACAAGCAGGTATGAGAAATGAGGTGAGGCACACAGTTCTTAATGCAGCTACTTCTCTTTGCTCTAACATCAGAGAATCCTGATTGCCATAAACTTCTGTTCTTTAGCTCTCTGAATCATGAAATAGGCATCATTGCTTATTGTCTTCCAAGTTCCAAGGGTGATAGATCAAGCCCGCTAGGTGGTCCTTCAGAGCTATTTTCCCTAGATTTCATCTACCTTGTATGAGTCAACAGAGTGGGACTCACATCTCAATAATGAATTTTTCAAAAATATTTTCCTAATCTTTCAGTCTTTTTACAACCTCTCCCTTCATTAAGTTGAAAGTAAATGATAAGGAGGTATTTAAAAAACTCTTATCTATCTATCTATCCATAATTTAATTTTCAGAACACTTTTAGGTTCACAGCAAAATTGAGTGGAAAGTACAGAGAATTCTCATATAAAACCTGCCCCCACAGATGTACAGGCTTCCCTATTATCAATATTTGAATGAGAGTGGTATGATTGTTATAATAGATGAACCATATCATTATCACCCAAAGTCCATAGTTCACATTAGGGTTCACTTTATTATACATTCTATGGGTTTCAAAAATACATGTAATGACATGTACTCACCATTATAGTGTCATACAGAATAGTTTCTCTGCCCTAAAAATCCTCTGTCATCCAGCTATTTATTCCTCTTTCTTTTTAATCCTTAGCAACCACTGATCTTTTTACTATCTCTATAGTTTTTCCTTTTCCAGAATATCATATAGTTGGACTCATACAGCACCTAGCCTTTTCATGTCTTCCATTTCTTCCATGTCTTTTCAGGTTTGATAGTTAATTGCTTGTTAGCACTAAATAATAGTCCATTTTCTGGATGGAGCATGGATTATTTATCCACCCACCTACTTAGGGATATTCGGTTGCTTACAAGTTTTGGCACTTATAAGTAAAACCGCTATAAATGTCCAAGTACATATTTTGTGTGTACACAAGTAATCAACTTATTTGGGTAAATACCAAGGAGCATGATTACTGGATTTTTTGGAAGAGTTTTTTAGTATTGTAGAAAGTGTCACACTGGCTTCAGCACACAAAGCTGTACCATTTTGCATTCTCACCAGCAATAAATGAGAGTTTCTGTCACTCCACATCCTTGTTAGCATTTGTTGCTGTCAGTATTTTTAAAATTTTGACCATTCTAATAGGTATGTAGCAGTATTTCATTGTTTGTTAAATTTGCATTTCTTTAATGAAATATGACATGGAGCATTCTTTCATATATTTATTTGTCATCTCTCTATATCAATATCAATAATTACTTTAAATGTAAATGAATTAAGTACACTTATTAAAATACAGAGATTAGCAGAGTAGATAAAGACAAAAAACACAAACCCATTTATATGTTGTCTACAAGAATAACATAGTTATGCAAAGGTAAAAAGGATGAAAAATACATATATATAATGTAAACATTAATAAAAATGCAAAGTGGCCATATTAATGTCTGATAAAATATAATTCAGAGCAAAGAACATTACCAGGGACAAAGAGAGACACTATATAATGATAAAAGTATCAAACCATCAAAAAGACATAACAATCTTAAATGCGCACAAAACAACAGAGTTTCAGAATACATGAAGCAAAAACTGGTAGAACTGAGAGGCAGAATAGAAAAATCTACAATTAAAGTTGGGGACTTCAACATCCTATCCTCAGCATTTGATAGGATAATTAAAGCTAAAATTATCAAAGATATGGGAGAACTGATTGACCCATCAACTAATAGGATATGATTGACATCTATAGGACATGTCACACAATAAGAGCAGAATACTCATTTAATTTTCACCAAGAGAGACCACATTCTGGGCTCAAACCTCAATAAATTAAAAATAATTGAAAACATAACAGAGAATCTTCTCTGACTATAATAGAATAAAATTAAAAATAAATGACAGACAAAAGTAAACCTCTAAACACTTGAAAATTAAACAACACACATCTAAAAGATACATGGTTTAAAGAGGAAGTCCCTAAGAAAATAATTAAAATACCCAGAAGAGAATGAAATGCAATATATCAAAAATTGTGGAAGCAGCTAAAGAAGGGCTGAGAGGGAAAATTATAGCACTAAATGTTGGCATTAAAATACATGAAAGGTCTAAATCAAGAATCTAAGTTTCTGATTTAAGAAACTAGAAACAGAACAAAATAAGCCTAAAGAAACAAAAGGAAGGAAATAGTTATGATAAGAGCAGATATCAGTGATATTGAAAAACAAATAACAACCAGTAAGATTAATAAATCACAAGATTGATCACAGTGTAGAAGAAAGAAGGTGCAATCACCAATATCAGAAATAAAAGGGGATATTACTTCAGATCCTCAGCAGATAAAAGGATAATAAGGCAATACTATGAACAACTCTATACTTATAAATTGAACAACTTAAAAGAAATTGACTAAGTATTCAAAAACTATGAAGTAACAAAACTCAATAAAAATAGAATAATCTGAATAGTCCTAAAACCATTAAAGAAACTGAATTTGTAACTAAAATTCTTCCACAAAAGAAATCCTCAATTCAAAATACTTTCAATGGAGAATTTTACCAGATTTTTCAAGAATAAATTACAAAAATTTTACCCAGTCTCTTTTAGAAAATAGATTATAAGGGAACACTTTCATTTTATGAACCGGTATAACATTGATCACCAAATCAGACAAACAGTGCAAAAAAAGAAAACTACGACCTATATCTCTTATGAACCTAAAGGCAAACATTTCAACAAAATGTTAGCAAACTGAACGCAAGAACATATAAAAAGTTTAGACCACAATCAAGTGAGATTTATTCCATATTTACAAAGCTTGGTTTAACATTAAAAAAGTAGGCTAAAAAAGAAAAACCAAATTCACACAGAGGAAACAAAAACAAAAGCACAGCACCCATTCATAATAAAAACTCTCAGTAAACTAAGACTAGAAGGAAACTTCATCAAATTGATAAAGAACTTCTATAAAAAACGTACACCTAACATCATACTTTCATGGTCAAAATCTGAATGCTTTTCCCTTAACATCAGGAGCAAGTCTATAATATAACTGTCACCATTCTTATACAACACAATGCTGGAAGATATAGCCATTGCACTGAGGCAAGAAAAAGAAATAAGTCATACAGATTGAAAAGGATGAAATAAAACTCTCCCTATTTGAAGATGACATTATTACAGAGAGAAAATCCTTACAAATCTATTTTAAAAAACCTGCTAGAAATAAATTCAGCAAGGTCACAGGATATAAGGTCAATATTCAAAAATCAGTCACATTTCTATATACTAGCAACAAGCATGTATAATATAAACCAAAATTAATAATTACTTCTAAGAAAACAAAACAGTTAGATATACACTTCACAAAATAGGTAAGGATATGTATGATGAAAAATAGAAAATTCTGATGAAAGAACTCAAAGGTGATCTAAGCATTTGAAGACATGTACCATGCTCATGAATTGGAAAACTCAGCATAGTAAAGATGTCAGTACTTCCCAGATTGCTTAATGCAGCTCCTATAAAAATATTAGCAAAGAATTTTATAAACACTGACTCGTATATTCTAAAATATGACTGAAAAGAAAATCATGACATCTGCAAGCAAGAACCTCAAAGAACTAAAAAAATTTTGACAAAAGAAGAATCATTTTTCCCAAAGCTAGGGTTTACTAAATATCTCTAATAATAAAGACAGTGAGAGCTCGATGAGGAATAGGCGTGGATAAATGGAACACAATAAATTAAAATCAGAAATAGATCCTCACAAATATGTCCAATTTACTTTTTATAATAGTGCAAAAACAATTCAATGAAGGAAAGATAGTCTTTTCAATAGACAAAAAAAGCCCTACACTAAAAAAAGAAAATGGTCCTAGTCTAAACCTCAAAACTTACACAAAATGTAACTTCAAATGGATTACAAGCTTAGATGTATAACATAAGTTATAAAAATTTTAGGAAAAAAAAACAACATAAGAGAAAATTTGGGGTGCTTAGGACTAGGTGAAGAATTCTTAGACTTGATACCAAAAGCATAGATCATAAAGAAAGACAATTGTTAAAGTGGACTTACCAGAATTAAATATGTTTGTCGGGTGAAAGATTCTCTCAAGAGGATGAAAAGGTAAACTACAGACTTGGAGAAAATATTCCCAAATCACATACCTGACTAAGAACTTGTATCTAGAATATGTAAAGAACTCTTAAAACTCAAAAACCCCCAAAAGAATTCAATTAGTAAATGGGTAAAATACGTGAACAGATAGATGGTCACTATAGAGAATATCCAGATGGCAAGTAAGTTATGTGAAAAGTTGTGGGTTTTTTTTTAACATCGTTAATGATTAGAGAAGTGTAAATGAAAACCACAGTGAGATATCACTATGCACCTATCAGACTGGCTAAAATAAAAAAAAATTGATAATACTAAAAGCTGTCAAAGATATGGAAAAACTGGATTACTCATACGTTGCTAGTTGGAATTTAAAATGAGAGAGCCAGTCTGGAAAATAGTTTGTCCTTTCTTTTTAAAACTATATATGTGCTTACCATATGATCCAGCAGTTACACTCTTGGGCATTTATTCCAGTGAAATAAAAACTTATATTCACACAGAAACCTACAAATAAATGTTCATGGCAGCCCTATTAGTAACAGGCGAAACCTGGAAACAATACAAACGTCTTTCAGCAAGTGAATGGTTAAGCAAACTCTGGTGTATCTATATCATGGAATATGGCTCAACAATAAAAATAATCTAACCGTTGGTACACACAAAAACTTGGACAGATATCAAAGGAATTGTGTTAAGTGAAGGAAGCTAATCTCAAAAGTTTACATACTGTATGATTCTATTCACATAGCATTCTTGACATAACAAAATAAGAAAGATAGAGAACATATTAGTAGTTGTCAATGTTTAGGGATTAGTGGTTAGGGATGTACACAGAAACCTATAGATAAGTAGCAATAGATAAAAAGATAGGTAGATGATAGATAGAAAAATAGATAGGGATAGAGACATATACTTATAGATAGACAGCAAGAGAGTCTTGTATTGATGGAACAGTTCTATGTCTCAATTGCACTTGTGATTACATGAAGCTATGCATTTGATAGAATTGTTTAGAATTATATAATCGCATAATTGAGTGCTTTTGAAAATGGTGAGATCTGAATAAGTTCTGTGAATTGTACCCATGTCAATCTACCAGTTTTAATATTGTGCAATAGTTATATAATATGCTACCACTGGAGGAGGTTTACTGAATAGTGCATGGGATCTACATGTTTATTTTTTGCAGCTTCCTTCAAATTTTTATTTCAAAATAATAAGTTTAAGAATATAATGTTGTCACATGTTTACAGTAACAAAAATAATTTGATATCACATGTAAAAACAATTCTTATCTGTTCTCCTAACACATTAATCTAACTTACATGTTTTATTTTATTTTAAAATATTATATGGCATCATAAGTCTTGTTATTACCCCAAGGGTCTAATGACTTCCTCCAATTCAAAGATAATTAGTGGACCCTGAGTAGGAAGTACTTAAGGTGATGCAATTATTATAGGTAGAAGTTTCATGATAAACATTGAAATATAAATTATTAATATTTATTGAACCTCGGTTTTCTGATGTCTGTTCAAATGATCTATTATGTCTTGATGGTGGCCTTGATCTCGAGTCTCAGACAAAAAGAATTATGGTTTCTCTTGTAATTTAACCTATATTTAATCATGAGAAACTTTCACCCAAGGGATTTTCTTTTTTCCACTATTGCTTAACATGACTTTACTGAAGGAGGATTTCTCCCCTCAATTTGCCCTTTTAAATCTTCTCAAATGTTCCTTTAGGGTCATCTCATATTATTGTATGCATTATTTGGCAAAATCTCTCTTTATTTGATTCAGAAAAAAATCTGTCTTCAACATAATTTTTTTTCAACATAATTTTTAAATAAACTCTCATCTCTCTAGTCCAAGTACTGTAATATATACATGAAAAAAAGTTTCCATCTTGAAAGAGTAGTATAGTTGCTGAAAATAACTATATTGTAATATAATGCATTCACTCTGCTTTACTGAACTTGAAAATATCGTACTGTTAAATGACAAAAATGATGAAGGAACATGTAGTGAGACCATGCAGAAAATCATCTTTCCTCATCAAATAAACGTGAAACAGATCTAACATTCTAGGTAAATACCTACCCATGGCTGAGTGAGCCCGGCTCCAGAAGTGGGCATCAGGTTAATTTCAATGACTAGGTGGACAAATGTGGGCCTGTGCTGAAGGAGAGTCATTCCGTGTAGATCTGTGATTGTTTCCCAGGCAGAACCTACAGAGGATTTTTAGTTTCTTCCTTCTTCTCCCCCCAGGAACAAAGCTTTTTACATCAAGTCTCACAGAGCACTCTATAGCTAAACAAAAATGTATTTAATGAAAAAAATGAGAAAAAGATGTCAAAATTTTTACAGTTTAAGATATGGAAGTCAATCAACTTGAACTTCTGTGTTTTAAAAATTATCTAAAAAGAGTGATTACAGCATGGATAATTGAAAAAAAATGCAGGTCAATATACCTCATGGGATCTCCTCATGGTTTACATAGAGGGGTATATTTAAAATTTCACCTCTTTCTTCTGTATAGTTTTTACTTTTTAGGATTCTGGCTTTTTTTAATTGGGTGGTGTCCAAACAAATCACTTTATTATGATTCCCAGCTTACACAATTTCATCTGTTTTGTCATTATGTCTTAATCTGAGGTAGATGGTACATGAGATATTAATGTTATCACCATTTCATAGATGGTATAATTAAGACTCAGGAAAAGAGATGTGTCCTATATCACACAGCTAATACAGGAAAGAGTTGAACTTCTAACTTCTGTCTTTCTGAAACCATAGCCTATGTTGTTTCTCTTATATTCTGCTGTATTAATGAACACTGTACTGCCTGGAACTGAAATATCTTTGAGCACACAGGGGAAAATGTGTTCTCTTTCTAGACTCCTAAAAAGCCATTGGACAACAGTCTTCTCTTTTTCCAGTGAATCCAAGTGATCTAGGAGGAAGGTCAAGTATAAAAAGAAGAACTGGAATTTAAACAAACTTTAAAAATCTAGGCATGCATTTTTGTTGTTGTTCTCCTCTGCCACTGGTACTTATCTTAACAGTGTTGTTATGCCAGCAGTAAAAATATCAGAAGGCTTATTAAAGAGGAGTCTGGGGGTTTCTGTCATGGATTTTACATGGCAAAATTTTTCATAGCATTTGAAGGAGAATGGA
The DNA here is from genome assembly GCF_028023285.1 of Balaenoptera ricei. NCBI lineage: Eukaryota > Metazoa > Chordata > Mammalia > Artiodactyla > Balaenopteridae > Balaenoptera > Balaenoptera ricei. The sequence goes on from NC_082651.1 coordinate 93,134,998, forward strand.
AGTTCAAGATTCATCTCGTTTAACTTACTTCTCAGTAAATAATTTGCTTTAACAATAATATTGACTTCCTAGGAAGTTCATGGTATAGAGATTTTACTATTTTTATTTATTATTTTTATTTTTATTTATTCTTTATTCTACAAAAAAAAAATTCTCTTAGAGGCATTATTGTCCATACTTTAAGATAAGGACTCTAAAACTCAGAGAGGTTAAGCAACTTAACCAATGGCATTGGTTAGTAGTTGGTGATGCTAAGACTTTTGTGTTTGGGTCTCTAGGTTGTTTAAAAACAAAAAAAAATTGCTAAGGTACACAGTTTTCTTCTTGGGTAGATGTTCAACATTTTAACTCAAGAAGACCCAGAGGGCAAAAGCCTCATGGATGGGCCTGTCTCCTTCTTGGTTCCAGAGGAGGGACCTACCTTCATGGTTCTAGAAGGTAAGGCCCAGGGCCAAGGGATCAAGGTGCCCTGAGCTAAGGGACTAGGCCGGCTACACTGGTCTTCCTGGAAGGCAGGGCTACTATCCTGGGGAGCACAGTGGACAGAGCATTCAGTCAAAGTGTATTTTCTAGAGCTTTAAAATACAATAGAATTTATCCTGCTAGGTTTTGGACTTGCTTGGGAACCATAACCTCAGAATGCTACAATATTTGAAGATAGAGTCTTTGCAGATGTAATTAAATTAAAATGAGATCATATGAGTGGGCTCTAATCCAATAATATTGGTGTCCTTATAAGAAGAGGAAATTTGGGCACAGATACAAAAGGAAGACAATGTGGCTACACAGGGAGAAGATAGCCAACTACAAGCCCAGGAGAGAGACCTAGAACAGACCCTTCCTTCACAGCCCTCAGAAGGAAACAACTGTTCCAACACCTGATCTCGCACTTCTAGGCTCCACAACTGTGAGAAAATAAAATTTTGTTGTTTAAGCCTCTCAGTCTGTGGTACTTTGTTATGGCAGCTGTAGCATACTAATATACCACCCCAAATGATGACTTTTTTCTGCACCTAATTTCAAACAAGGCTCGTGAGGTTAAAAGTAGTTCTAGGATATGTTAATGAATATCTGTCCATTTCTGAGAACATGCAGTTATATAGCTGTTCCTTATTTGAAGCCAATAAAATGTCAGAGTGACTTTAGTTGTATATTTTCTCCCTCCCTCCTTTCTTTCTTTCTTCCTTCCTTCCTTCCTTCCTCTCTTTCTTTCTTTCTTTCATTCTCTGAAACTTTAGCAGAAGCAATTATAAATGCATGCATGATATGGATGATGAAAAAAAAGTCACATCTGCCATTCAATCTGGTGAATCAGAATAATAAGATTTTAAAGCTACTAAAACTTGAGAATGTATTCCAAACTGATGTTACATAATGTTTGTGGCTCAAGCCTTTACTTTGGTAGCAAGTGGATTCTTTCTTTAATTTTTGCTGTTATAAAAGTGAAATATTTATAATTTTGTATTAAAAAAAACATTTAAAGACGCTCGTACTAAGTTTCTTTCGACAGGGGATATTTATTATCAATCGTATAGAAATAAATCTCAAGAAAAAAAAAAACCTATTCACTTAAACGTGACTGAATCATGAAGTAGCTCTTTTGAGTGGTGGAGTAGGCACAAAAGAGCTCCTTCTGAATGTACCAAAATAGTTTTTAAGGACTGAGACACTTTACAGAAAAAAAATTTTTGAAAAATTTTATTATTTGGTTGTCTTAAACATTACTCATGGTAAACTCAATTGATATGTAATGGGCTTAAGTAAAAAAAAAAAAAAAAGTACAATTTTTCTTCACTAAGGAACTGGTAACATCTTCAATATAGCCAAGTTAAGAGAATAATTTGTGAATGGAACTATTTTAAAAGTTTGAAAAACTCTATTTTTGTTTGAACGACAAAAAGGCTTCACCTTTGTGCAACCTGTCTCCCGAGCTCACTTCTTGAGAGTGGAACTTTGCAGGATTCCAAAGCATACTCACTCACAGCTAGGGTCTCTGGTGGAGTAAACAACCTGCCAGCTGGGGATAGTGGTCCTGTTTCTGTATTGTTTAATTCTGAATTCCTCTTCATTCTGAGATTTTCAAGATCTTTTGCCCCCAGCTTGTACATCTCATGTTGTTCTTTTTTATACTCTCTGCTTTTAAATTTAGAGTGAGTATTATAGATCTGCTCCCTTTAAAGTTTTACTATAGTTCTCTCCTTTTGTCTACATACTTGCATATTATGCAACCCACTGGATATTTCTATTTGAATATTTATATATAAGTTACACACATATAGTTATGTCCAAAAGCAAATTGTAACAATCTCCCATACCTCCTATTTCTCTACTCCAAAAAAAAAAATCTGCTCTTCCTCAAAGGATTTGTATATCACTGAGTCGTGAAGCTTTGCACGATATAAACATGCATATAACCTATCTTCTCCCCCTTTAATCCCCACACCCGCCCAAATCATTTTAAATTCTGTTCCCAAAATGTTAAAGGAAATATACTTTTGTTTGCTTGTTTGTTTACATTTCAAACCTCACCTCCGTAGTTTAGGCCATTATCTTTGTATCAGTCACTCATGAGCTATATTATTTTGGATAGTAACTTTGAAAACTTATTTCAAATACTCAGCTCACACACACACAGACGTTCTGGATGTTTGTCATTGTATATGCCTTGAATTACATATTCACCCCACTCATTGTATAGGTAAAACTTTGTCATCAGGGAATTGAATATGCTCCTCAATCCAAATGTAAAAATTACATTCTTTTATAAACTCAATTCTCAATTCCCAGATGTTATGCTCATTTGGCATCAGCCTAACTCCAACTCTTTTTGAAGTCTGAGATCGTAGTAATACCTGACTCCATTATCCCCCTCTTTCTTCATAGTAACTAGAGGAACAATTTTTGCACAAGTTTAGACAAGCCAGTAATCAAACGACAATCTTCCTGTTCCAAAGGAACAATAAAATCGACTCAAACAAAGACGCCATTGGGGTTGCTGTCAGGGACTATGGTTCTGGTTTTCGCCTCACTGTCAGAACGTACAGAAGCTGCAGGGAGGGCCTCTGGTGTCTGTGCAGCAGTTCAAGTGGAAGAGGAGTTGGTGTAATCCACCAATCCATCATGGCCTGTAGATGGTGAGGACCTGTTACCCCATACATATGGGTTATGACCTTCCTATTTTCACAGTTGTCACTTTAATTAAAAATAGCACAATTTATTTTATGGAATTGAAAGACAGTTTGCATTTTCACATTGCTTTTACCAAACGATTAATGTATAAATAGTGTGAATCCTCAAACATATACGTACTGGATAATCTCTTAATAAACCTGAAAATAATTTTTCTTTTATTTAAAAAATTAATTAATTAATTTATTTTTGGCTGCGTTGGGTCTTCTCTGCTGCGTGCAGGCTTGCTCTAGTGGCAGCGAGCGGGGGCTACTCTTCATTGCGGTGCACGGGCTTCTCGTTGTGGTGGCTTCTCTTGTTGCGGAGCACGGGCTCTAGGCTCACAGGCTTTAGTAGTTGTGGCTCGCGGGCTCTAGAGTGCAGGCTCAGCAGTTGTGGCACATGGGCTTAGTTGCTCCACGGCATGTGAGATCTTCCTGGACCAGGGCTCAAACCCGTGTCCCCTGCATTGGCAGGAGAATGCTTAACCACTGCACCACCAGGGAAGTCCTGAAAATATTTTTTCATATTTAAAAAAGAACAAAGATATGTACTAAGTTTTGAGAATCAGAGGTAACATTTAAAGTGTTGAGCATAACATCACTAATCATTAGAGAAATGCAAATCAATACTATGAGGTATCACCTCACACTGGTCAGAATGGCCATCATAAAAAATCTACAAACAATAAATGCTGGAGAGGGTGTGGAGAAAAGGGAACCCTCTTGCACTGTTGGTGGGAATGTAGATTGATACAGCCACTATGGAGAACAGTATGGAGGTTCCTTAAAAAACTAAAAATAGAACTACCATGTGACCCAGCAATCCCACTACTGGGCATATACCCTGAGAAAACCATAATTCAAAAAGAATCATGTACCACAATGTTCATTGCAGCTCTATTTACAATAGCCAGGACATGGAAGCAACCTAAGTGTCCATAGACAGATGAATGGATAAAGAAGATGTGTCACATATATACAATGGAATATTACTTAGCCATAAAAAGAAATGAAATTGAGTTATTTGTAGTGAGGTGAACGGACCTAGAGACTGTCATACAGAGTGAAGTAAGTCAGAAAGAGAAAAACAAATACCGTATGCTAACACATATATATGGAATCAAAAAAAATAAAAAATGGTTCTGAAGAACCTAGGGGCAGGACAGGAATAAAGACGCAGATGTAGAGAATGGATTTGATGACATGGGGAGGAGGGGGAAGGGTAAGCTGGGACGAAGTGAGACAGTGGCATGGACATATACACACTACCAAATGTAAAATAGATAGATAGTGGGAAGCAGCCGCATAGCACAGGGAGATCAGCTCAGTGCTTTGTGACTACCTAGAGGGGTGGGATAGGGAGGGTGGGAGGGAGATGCAAGAGGGAGGAGATATGGGATGTATGTATACGTATAGCTGATTCACTTTGTTATACAGCAGAAACGAACACACCATTGTAAAGCAGTTATACTCCAATAAAGATGTGAAATAAATAAATAAAAATAAAGTGTTGAGCATAATGTCCAGCTAATGGTAGGCTGGTTTCCTATGACTATTGGATATAATTTTTGTTTAAAATTTTTTTTTAATTATAAAAAAGAGTGAATTAATAAAATATTACTTCCTCTCATCCATCGTGCTAAGCCCACTTTAAATGACATTTTCCCTTCAAAATCTCTCTATATTACCTGAAAATTCTGACTCCTTTTCCAGATATTCTCTTAGTAGTTGTTTCATATGTATGAGGACGAGAATGTGTTTGAATTAATAATTGCATTTAAAGAATTGTAAAGAAACTGTATGGGCAGTGCATATGGTTTGTGAATATTTGACATGTTTTGGAAAGGGCTTGCAGTTGAATATAGCAAGAGAACATACTGCACAAAACTAGGAGAAGAAGGTGGAGTTTGCAATTGAAATTTAGGGGCAAAGGGAGATTAGGCCAAAATGTGGAAGCATTTTGATGAGTTTGGTCCTAATCAGCAAGTTTAAATTATCTTTAGATTTCCATGGCAGATCTCTAACCTCATTTCAATAGAGACCATATCTAACCAACGGTACAGTATAGTCTGACACTGCAGAAGAGTAGGTGAAGGTAAGAACTTAAAATTGCCACTGTGGTCTGACAGGATAAATGGACAGAAGAATGGCTTGATAAAATATGGGACATGTAACATATCATGTAGAGGACACACTGAAGACTTTTCAGAGCTCAGGGAACAAGAAGAAAAGATGATTGGATTCTAGTCATTAATCTCCTAGATTATTTGTCACAGTGCCAGGAACATTATGGTTCCTGGGATAACACCTGATTTCATCAACCAAATATGCATATTTTACAGAACACTGCAGCCCCCAGGAATGTGTAAAAAATAAGGCATTTAAAAAATATCAGTTGGAAAGGGAATTATATGAAGCCAGTATTGCCATGCATGGATGATCTGAGGCACATTTCCCCCTTTCATGCAAATTTCTTTAAAATTTTCCCAGTTGATGAGGAAATATTAACTCCAAGAGTTAACAATAGTAGTAAGAAAGCCCATTTAAAAAGTGTCAGGACACTGTAGCTTCAAAGCACACACAAATGTTGTGATATTATGGTCTATTATGCACTGGAAAATTGAAAGCTTTTAAAATCATTCAAGCACTTTTAGTAGCCAGAGGAAAACATTATACTTCTCCCACATCAGGGAATAAAGGTACATATATATAGTAAGGGCTTTAAAATTTGAATTGAAATAATGACCCTCTATTTTCACCCTGCAGTTTTGGTTCTAAATCATTCCCCAGGAATCCTATTTATTTATTTGTTTGTCACTTTTATTTTTATTTTTTTCATAAAAGAAAACCACTGCTGAAATTTGGATACCTGAGCTGGATTTATTTACCTAAACAAAAGTTAATGCCTTTGAGAGGCTACTTTCAGCATGAATATATAAGGATGTTTGCAAATCCTCTCCCCTCCAAACTAAAACTGTACAACACTATCAAAAACAGTCATTTCGGGCTTCCCTGGTGGCGCAGTGGTTGAGAATCTGCCTGCTAATGCAGGGGACACGGGTTCGAGCCCTGGTCTGGGAAGATCCCACATGCCACGGAGCAGTTGGGCCCGTGAGCCACAACTACTGAGCCTGCGCGTCTGGAGCCTGTGCCTAGCAACGGGAGGGGCCGCGATAGTGAAAGGCCCGCGCACCGCGATGAAGAGTGGCCCCCGCTTGCCGCAACTAGAGAAAGCCCTCGCACGAACTGAAGACCCAACACAGTCAAAAATAAAATAAAATAAATAATAAATATATTAAAAAAAAAAAAAACCAATCATTTCAATGTTCTGAAAATTAACCATAACCAACTACTGAACTTTGTGTAAGAGACTGGGAAACTGTGTTCTTGCCTGGAGTTGACACCATCCCTCCCACCCTGGTTCTGGAGATTTAAGCTGTGAAAATCAGCATCTTCACTGCTGGAAGGGGCCAGATTCATTTGGAGCAGAGGGGAGGAGAAAAGTTTCTTAAAATCCAGTGTGTATTTTATACTTATAGCCATAGCAATTCAAAAGGACCATATTTTAAGTGAACAATAGCCACATATGCCTGGTGGCTTCCTTAGCTCTATGTTAATTGGCCACCAATTCCTTTTAAATAGACTAATTAAATGTTGATATACTCTGACGCTTCCTCTCTGTGCTTTTTTCATGGTTCTATTCAGACCCACAACACTGCATGTAGGGATGACAACCACAGAGATACAAGGTCCTTCCATACCTGCGACTCTGCAATGGTACATTAGGGTGGCATATAGTTCTTCCCCATCCAATACATTTTTACAAACTTTTGACCCCAACAATTATGACCACCACATTGATTGAAATTGAAACTTTACTCCAATCACCCAGTTAAAATAAGTGTTTTCTTATTTCCATATAATCATATTAAGTTTGCCATTGATATCCTCATTGAACTTCAAGTCTCAGCTTAAAAGAAACTCTTTTATGGAGTTTAGTGAAAGTTAATTATCCAGGCTGAAAAAACTAATTTCTTTCCCTAAATATTTCTAGAAATACATACACACATATATAAAATGTTATAATGCATATTTTATTTTAACAAAGTTCTTCATCACGTTTTTTGTGTGCATGCATGATGTTTGTGTTTGATATTTTTTAGCCTATCTGACTGTCACACTGAGCTATAATTTCCTTCAAGGAAAGATACAGTCATAAGTCTGTACTTATGTTAGTATCTTCAGAACATAGCATAGAGGTGAGTGTATTAGCTCAATACATTTTGCTTAATTTAAAATTGTAAGGCTATAAATAAATTTTTCAGCTAAATGCTCAAAAAGTGGACATAAAATTGTTTAAACAAGAACAGAGAGTTGGGGACTTCCCTGGTGGTACAGTGGTTAAGAATCTGCCTGCCAATGCAGGGGACACAGGTTTGAGCCCTGGTCCGGGAAGATCCCACATGCTGCAGAGCAACTAAGCCCATGCGCCACAACTACTGAGGCTGCTCTCTAGAGCCCGCAAGCCACAACTACTGAAGCCCGTGCGCCTAGAGCCCATGCCCCACAACGAGAGAAGCCACTGCAATGAGAAGCCCGCGCACTGCAATGAAGAGTAGCCCCCTCTCGCCACAACTAGAGAAAGCCCGCACGCAGCAATGAAGACCCAATGCAAAAAAAAAAAAAAAAAAGAAAGACCCAATGCAGCCATAAATAAATAAATTTATTAAAAAAAGAATAGAGAAATGCATGTAACAAGATTTCTTTGAATTATACAGTAGGCCATGTTCCAGCATTTCCACAATAGTGACATTCATGCAGACCAAGGTAAACCTTGGAGCATCTTCTCCACATGGAACACAAATCCTTCTGCAAGGGACTGATGAAAAAATCGATAAATATTTTATACCTCAGAGTTACTGATTTCATTAAGTGGTAATTTGAGATGTGATTTTGTAAATGCAGGTGAAATTTGCATAACATTACAATTCAGTATTTTAAAGTGTACACTTTGGGGGCATTTAGTATGTGCACAGTGTTGTGTAACCACCCTTTTTCTAGTTTCAAAACGTTTTCATCACTCCAGAAAAACAACCCATAGCTAAGTAAACACTCCCTATTTCCCCATGCCCCTTTCCTCTGGTAACCGCTAATCTGCTTTCTGTCTCAATGTATTTGTCTATTCCGAATATATCATATAAAAGGAAACATGCAATATATGATCTTTTGTTTCTGGCTTCTTAGACTTAGCACAAGGTTTTCATGGTCTATCTGCATTGTAGTGTGTATCAGTATTTTATTTCTGTTTATTGCTGATTAATATTAATGTGTATGTAATACCACATTTTGTCATTACCTTATTGGTCATTTCACTAGACATTCTATCCATTATTGAAAGTGATATATTGAAGTCTCTAAATATTATTAAATATATTTAATTCTGTCAATGTTTGCTACATATATTTTGGGACTTTGGTGTTTATAATTGTTACATCTTCTTTATGAATTGACCCCTTTATCAATATATTATAAAATGCCTTGTCTTTCTCTTAAAATAACTTCTGACTTAAAATATACTTGGTTCAATATTGGTATAAAGTCTTCAGCTCTTTATGGTTACTATTTGTATAGAATATCTCTTCTCATGCTTTCCCTTTCAACCTATTAGTGTCTTAGGGACTAAAATGAGTCTTTTATGGGTGGCATATAGCTGGATATTGTGGTTTTCATCAATTGTGCCAGTCTCTGTCATTTATTTGGTGAACTTATCCATTTACATTTAAAATGAATGCTGGTATTGAAGAACTTTTCACACTGTTGATTTGTTTTCTGTATATCATAAATATTGTCTTCCTCATTTACTCCAGTACTGTCTTCTTTTGTGTTGTATTGAATTTTTATAGCATACCATTTTGATTCCTTCTTCGTTTCCTTCACTGTATATTTTTTCAGTTATCTTCTTTGTGGTTACCATGAGGATTATAGTTAATGTCTTAAATTTATATCCGTCTAGTATAAATTGATACCAACTTAGTTTCAATAGTATACTTGAACTCTCTCCCACCCTTTATATTGTTATTGTCACAAATAACATATTTATACATTGTGTGCTTATCAACGTAGATATGTAATTACCGTTTTATGCATTTGTCTTAAATCATAGAGAACTAAATGACAAAACTAAAAACCTAGAGGTAATTTTATAGACCAATAATATTAGTGTTTATATTTATCTGTATAGTTAACTTTACTGTTGATCTCTATTTTTTTGTATGACTGTGAGTCACTATACACTGTCCTTTTTTTTCCCCCAGCCTGAAAGACTCCCTTCAATATTTTTTGTAGGACAGATCTACTAGAGACCCACACCCTTAGCATTTGTTTATCTGAGAATATTTTAATATCTCCTTCCTTAAAAGATAATTTTTCTAAATATAGAATTCTTGGTTAACAGTTTTTTGGGTTTTTTTTTTCCAGCACTTTAAAAATATTGTCTCACTGCCTTCTGGTCTACATGGTTTCAGATGAGAAATTGGCTGTTTAGCTTAGTGAGGATCACTTGACGAGTCACTTTTCTCTTGCTGCTTTCAATAGTCTGTCTTTGGCTTTTGAAAATTTGATTATAATGTGTCTCAGTGTGGATGTTTTTCAGTTTATCCTGCTTGGGATTTATTGAGCTTCTTGGATATGTAAATTCACATTTTGCATCAAGTAATGTTTTGGCCATAATTTATTCAAATAGTTTTTTCTGACCCTTTCTTCTCCTTCTGGGACTCTAATATTAGTACTAATGTGAGTAAGTTTAATGTTTGATAGGTCCCTAGGCTATCAAGTTTTTCATTTTGTTTTTGGTTTTGCTTCACTGACTGGGTAATTTTAATTGTCCTAATTTCAAGTTTACCGATTCTTTTTTTTTTTTGTCTGCTCAAATCTTCTGTTGAATCTGTCTGTAGAATTTTCTAATTCAGCTTCTGTACTTTCAACTTTGAATTTCTGTTTGGTTCATTTTTATGCTTTCTATCTCTTTATTGATATTCCTTACTGGCTCATATACTGTTTCCCTAATTTGTTTTAGTTTTTTTAATCCATGATTTATTTCATCTATCTGGGCATTTTTAAGACAGATAATTTAAAATATTTGCCTAGTAGGTCCAATAACTGGGCTTCCTTAGGAATGGTTTCTATCATTTTTGCTTTCCTCTAAGAGCCAAAATTTCCTATTTTTTGTATGCTTTGTAGTTTTTCATTGAGAAATGAACATTTTGGATATTGTAATGCGGTAATTGGAAATCAGATTTTCTCCTTTTCCCAGGGATTGCTGTTGTGCCCTGGTGAAGGTTGTTGTTTTTTAGTTTAGTGACTTTTCCAAATTAATTTTTGCAAAGACTATGTTCCTTGTCATGTGTTGTTAGGAAGTTTCTGTTCTATTTTCTCCACGGTCAGCCAGTGACATGAAAGAGATTTACTTAAATGCCTGAATTAAATAATAAATAAATGAATGAATGAATGAATGAATGAATGAGGGGGAATTCTGTCTCTAAATCCCTTGATCAACACTGCAAGGGAAGCTACTTAAGCTACTGAGAATTGAAGTAATGGTGAGCCTCTATGCCATCCCCTTAGGGAACCATCAAGTACATCAAAACCCACAGGCCCACTTTTTGCAGGACAAGGTCCCTGTAGTCCAGTTTGGCACAAGAAAAATCTTACCAGGAATATGGGACACCATGCCTATAGTTGCCTACTGCCGGGAAAATTGTACCCACTACTCAAAATGTCAAACCTCACCAAAATTTACAACCCTCTTTCTGCATCAAGCGCTCTCGAAAATTCTGCAAATATTCAAGTAGCCAGAGTTTCTCTAGTTTAAATAGTTGATTCAGATAATTCTTGAGCTAAATAGTGTTTTTGGTAGAGGGATGGATTTCAGGATCTTCCTGTCCTGCATCTTCTGTGAGATCAAAGATGTGAATTTTTTATGCTATTTTCAATCATTGTCTGCTTTATTTTTCCTTTATTTATTTATTTAACCTTAATAGTTTTTTTTTTTAGAGTAGTTTTAGAATTACAGAAAAAGTGAGTGGAAAATACAGAGTTCCCATATACCCTTTCCCCTATACATGTACAATCTCCTCCACTATCAACATACCTCACCACAGTGGTACATATGTTACAATCAATGAACCTACATTAGCACATGGTTATCACTTAAAGTCCATATGTTACTTTGTTCTTCACTCAGTGTTGTACATTGTACAGATTATACAAATGTACAATCCCATGTATCCACAATTGTAGTATCATACAAAATGATTTCTTTGACTCTAAAATCCTCTTTGCTATGCTTGTTCATCCTTATATCATCCCTAAATCCTGTCAACCACTGACCTTTTTACTGGTTCCATAGAATTGTCTTTTCCAGAATGTCATATAGTTGGAATCTTATACTATTTAGCTTTTTTGACTGGCTTCTTTCACTTAGCAAAATGCATTACAGGATCCTCCATGTCTTTTCATGGCTTGATAGCTTCTTTCTTTTTGGTGCTGAATAATATTCCATTGTCTGGATGGACCATGGTTCATGTATCCATTCACCTACTGAAGGAAATCTTAGTTGCTTCCCTGTTTTGAAATGACAAAACAAGAATAAAGCTTCTATAAACATATAAATATGTTTATATAAAAATGAATGAGTAAAGCTGCTATAAACATCCATGTGTATGCTTTTATATGCACATAGACTTTTAATTCATTTGATAAAATACCAAGGAGTGTGATTGCTGCATTGTATGGTAAGAATCTGTGTAGTTTTGCAAGAAACCACCAAACTGTCTTGCAGAGTGGTTGTACAATTTAGCTTTCCCACCAGCAATGAAAGAGAGTCCCTGGTGCTCCACATTCTTGCCAGCATTTTGTCTTGCCATGTTTTAGATTTTAGTCATTCTCTTGGGTTTATAGTGGTATCTTTTTTAAATTTGCCTTTTCCTAATGACATGAAATTGAACATCTTTTCATGGTTATTTTCCATATGATCTAGTGTCTGTGAGGTTTTTGTTTACTTTTAAATTAGGTTTTTCATTTTCTTGTCATTGAGTTCTAAGTGTTCTTTGTATACTTTGGATAATGGTTCTTTATCATATGTGTCTTTGCAAATATTTTTTTTCCAGTTAGTGGCTTGTCTTATTCTCTTATCAGTGTTTTTCACAGAGCAGAAGTTCTACATTTTAATGAAGTTCAGCTTATCAAATTTTCCTTCATGGCTCATGTCTTTGGTGTTGTATCTAAAAAGTTATCACCATACCCAGTATCATCTAGATACTTTCCTGTCTTATCATCTAAGACTTTATAGTTTTACATTTTACATTAAGATCCATGTTCCATTTTGAATTAATTTTTGTAAGGGGTATAAGGTCTGTGTCTGGATTTACTTATTTATCTTTTGGCATGTGGATGTCCAGTTGTTCAGCAACATTTGCTGAAATGACTATCTTTACTCCTTTGTGTTGCCTTTGCTCCTTTGTCAAGGATCAGTAGACTATATTTTTGTAGATCTGTTTCTGAGCCCTCTATTCTGTTCCATGAATCTATTTGTCTATTATTTCATCTGTACTGCACTCTTTTGATTACTGTAGCTTTACAGTATGTCTTGAAGTCAAGTATTGTCAGTCCTCCAACTTTGTCCTTCTCCTTCAATATTGTATTGACAACTCTGGGTCTTTTGCCTCTCCATATAAATTATGGAATCAGTTTGTTGATAATCATAAAATAACTTGCTAGGATTTTGATTAGTAATGCATTGACTCTATGATCAAGTTGAGAAGAGCTGACATCTTGAGAAAACTGACAATATTATTCATTCCTCTTCATGAACATGATATATGTCTCCATTTATTTAGTTCTTTTTGATTGATTTTTAATGCCATATTCCCCTTTTTGCATTTAAAAATTATTCTCCTGTGTACATTCTTTTACTACCTGAATCTTCCTCTAAGTACCCTGAAAATTTTCCTACAAGCTTCCCATTCATAGTACTTAAGGATTACATTTAATTTGTTTAAAAATAGATATGTGTTTCATGAAAGAATGCTTAACATCACTAATCATTAGAGAAATGCAAATCAAAACTACAATGAGATAGCATCTCACACCAGTCAGAATGGCCATCATCAACAAATCTACAAACAATAAATGCTGGAGAGGGTGTGGAGAAAAGGGAACCCTCTTGCACTGTTGGTGGGAATGTAGATTGATACAGCCACTATGGAGAACAGTATGGAGGTTCCTTAAAAAACTACAAATAGAACTACCATACGACCCAGCAATCCCACTACTGGGCATATACCCTCCGAAAACCATAATTCAAAAAGAGTCATGTATCACAATGTTCATTGCAGCTCTATTTACAATAGCCAGGACATGGAAGCAACCTAAGTGTCCATCGACAGATGAATGGATAAAGAAGATGTGGCACATATATACAATGGAATATTCCTCAGCCATAAAAAGAAACGAAATTGAGTTATTTGTAGTGAGGTGGATGGACCTGGAGTCTGTCATACAGAGTGAAGTAAGTCAGAAAGAGAAAAACAAACACCGTATGCTAACACATATATATGGAATCTAAAAAAAAAAACAAAAACAAAAAGGTTCTGATGAACCTAGGGGCAGGACAGGAATAAAGACGCAGACATAGAGAATGGACTTGAGGACATGGGGATGGGGAAGGGTAAGCTGGGACAAAGTGAGAGAGTGGCATGGACATATATACACTACCAAACGTAAAATAGATAGCTAGTGGGAAGCAGCCGCATAGCACAGGGAGATCAGCTCGGTGCTCTGTGACCACCTAGAGGGGTGCGATAGGGAGGGTGGGAGGGAGGGAGACGCAACAAGGAAGAGATATGGGGACATATGTATATGTATAACTGATTCACTTTGTTATAAAGCAGAAACTAACACACCATTGTAAAGCAATTATACTCGAATAGAGATGTTAAAAAAAATAAATAATAAAAATAAAAAAAATAAAAATAGATATGTGTTTGAATTAACCTCACTCATATACAAAATCCTGTATTTTACAGATTATCACAGTATTGTTCCCTGCCTTATACTTTATCATTCTAACTATCCCATTCTTATATGAAATGACAGATAAATATTCACTTTCCTAACTTATAATGACATTGTTTAGATTATCAAAATAATATAATTTTATAACATAATGTGAGAGAATTTAAAAAAATAAAGAGAAGAATTTAAAAAATATATATATTTTTCTTATGAATTTACTAAAGTTGTCTTCTTTGCACACATCCTTTCTCTTATCATACATCTATAAACATTTATGTTTGGTTCCTATAGAATAGAAATCTTTGCTTCCTGCATTTTGTCTCATTACACCATTACCAGTTAATTATCCCTTTGCAAATCATTTCAGAGTATATTTATCCCTAAATGATCTCATTCACAATGTCTTCAAGAATAGCCTATGTTCAGACAGTCCAGAAACGAACCTTCATCTCAGGTAACTCCTTCAGCATCCACATCTATATATCAAACTGCCTATTTAAAATACTCTTGCATTCTCAAAGGTTTACCAAACGCAATAAGTAAAAAATCCTAATTTGTAATATTCTAAAATTCTAATTTACAATCTTTTATTCAAAATTTAGTCATATTCAAGCTTTCTGTGGTTTCTATGGTTAATGTAATCGTTCACTCAGTTACATGAGCCATCGACTTTGAAATAATTTTTACAAACTTTCCCTTCTACAAAAATTTATAACATTCTTGAACTTATGGTTACCGGGGCAGGGGAAGAGTGGAGGGAAGGGATAGTTAGGGAGTTGGGATTGACATGTACACACTGCTGTATTTAAAAGGATAACCAACAAGGACCTACTGTATAGCACAGAGAACTCTGCTCAGTGTTATGTGGCAGCCTGGTTGGGAGGGGGAGACTGGGGGAGAATGGATACATGTTATATGTATGGCTGAGTCACTTTGTTAGGCACCTGAAACTATCACAACATCGTTAATTGGCTATACTCCAATATAAAATAAAAAGTTAAAATAAAATTTATAACATTCTAAATACTCTATTTGGACTTATAACAATAACAGCAAACATGTAGTTGCAATAGGTAAATTCAATGCTTTGGTATTTTTATTAGCATATACTTTTATATGAAAGTAGACAAAATACAAAAATTTATCCAAAACATCCTGACAGTAAATGATTACATCTTCCTAGGTTTATTTGAACTTGTGATACTTTCAAGTGTTTGATTTATATTTGGAACTTGCACACTATTATTCTACTAATTGATGTGACCTTTGCTTTATTGTCCGAAACAAATTTATAAATAGCCACAATTTTTTTTTTGGCCATACCACATGGCTTGCGAGATCTCAGTTCCCCAACCAACCAGTGATTGAACCCGGGACACGGCAGTGAAATCCCAGAATCGTAACCACTAAACCACCAGGGAACTCCCAGTAGCCACCATTTCTGAGAATATATTTCACCCTTTGAAAACACAGGTTAAGTCCATGCCATACTGTTACAGAAATCCTAATGGGCTTTCATGAATAACCAATATGAAATATAGACATTTCTGCGCAAATACTATTAATAATTGTGAAAAAGTTGAAACTATATAGAATGCAATAATAGGAAAATTAGAATTACCTTGTAGTTTAGATGATTTATTGCAATTGCATGGACAGGAGAGAATGAGGAACTGAATTCAAATAATATAAATTAAAATGGAAAATAAAGGTATAAGAGATTATTACAGTGGAAATCTGTAAGTCTCAGTCATATGTTGAATGTGTAGATATTTGAGTGGGGCAAAAGTAATGTTTGAAGTAGTCAAGAGGACCCTCAAATTTCTAAACTGGACAACTATTTCAAGGGTAGCGTCAATATGTATGTATGTACACACATACACACACATACACTCACGCACAAGTTAATAAATATTTAACTTAAGGTTAAATTGATAAACTAAGCCTAAGAAATTTTTAATATGACAGATTTGTCAGATATCCAGGAAGAAGGATACAGTAGGTCATTGTCACTACGTTTCATTCTCAAATGAGAGACCATAGTATATATGAAATTATGCTTATAGAGGTGCTTATAAGCGTAATTGCGTATAAAAGGGTTAATATCTCAAACCTAAAGATATAAATGAATACTATTAAGACAGTGGCAATTTTAATAGGAAGATAATATAATGCCTAAAGTCTTTTGTTTTCCCTGATTTGTTTTCCAGACTTTTCTTGGTATTTTAGAACCTGGAATATATAAACCTATTTATATATGTAGAAAAAAGCCTCCATGAATGTGCTTCTATGGGTTAGTATTAGGAGTAGTAGAGATCTGGTACCTTAGTTTTCTAAATTGTGCTCCTTAGAATCCCAAGATCCACAACAGTGCAAGCTAGAGCCTGTATGTCTGGGATTGAAGTCCCTTTCCTTCAGTCCATCAGAGCAATCATGTCCCTATTTATTTTGCCTATTGGGATCTTGCATACATTATCTTCTTCTATATGGAAAAAGAATTGAACCACTTACCATTTCCTGCTCTACCGCTATAGCATGATGGATTTTGACCAGCCTATATTCCAGAAAGAACGTGAGTATAAGAATTGCTTATTCAAAGAAAGTACAGAGAATATCAACAAATCATTTTGTTGAGGAATTATATTGCTCAGTTGATGAAGAACTTACTATGTGCACATACAGGGTGAACTTACTTTCCAATTCAATGAATATTGCAATTTATGCAATAAAATAAGAAAAAGAGCAACAGTATAAGCAACAGGGTATCCATTCAATAAGCTAAAATAATTTGGAGGTGGAGCTAATATTACTCAAGGAACTACTATAAACAAAATGTTAGTAATAGTAGTCATTGCTTTAAAACATGCGGTGTATGCTAGGTACATTTGGAGAAGATTAAAATATTAAAAAGTGCCTGCAGCATTTTAATCACATACTGCCCCATACAGATAAGTACCTGCATACTTCTGTTTGCCAGCCCCTATTGACCCCATTAGAAATATTTTTTAGTAGAAGATTTAGAACCAGGTTTAAATGATGAATTAAAATAGTCCAGGGAATAAGAATGGATTGTGCAGCCAAACGTAAAGATAAATTTTCTCATTACGTACTGCCCAATGTACATGTGCATGCATTCTTTAAAGTGTCTGAATGGCTTATAATTTAACATCTATGAACATTTATAAATGCTGGTAGACTGTAATGACATATTTCACTCTGAATTATATAGCCAATTTATGTATCTGAAATTAAGGAATCTCAGTTTAAAAATAAATAATCTCTTGAGTGTTGTATAGTACATAACAGATTTTCTGAAGAAATAAAACAAAGCAGGCACATTCACTACAGAAAAGGGAATCAAGATTCTTGCATGACATCCGGAATAAACATTCTAAATCTATTGAAAATTGGAAGGCCTAGAATATAACCTTTTACAACACTACATAAATTAACCGATTTGTTTTCCAAAAAATCACTGGCTGTAATCTTTCTGTTAAACATTTAATGGTGCTGTTTGTTTGTTTGGTTTTGATTTTTGTCTTGGGAAAGATAGCCCTCAGACCGGCAGATAGTATTCCATGAACATAGATTATTTCTTAGCACTTATTTGAATTAATTTCAGTAAATGTCATTGGGCACATTTCTGAATACTCACCAAACCCAGGAGATTCAAAGATAACTTTAAATGTACTTTTCCCTTGGAGATAAACAGGTCTAATGAGGAAGACAAGGATGTAATGAGAAAATTTCAGTACATTAAGTCAAGTGCCATGGAAAAGTAAACACACAAGGAGTAAAGCACAGGGAGGGGTTACTTCACCAAATGAGGCGCTTCAGGGAAGAACTCCTGAAGAAGATACTCAGTTAAGTCTTGAGAGAGAACTATGCTTTCTCCAAAAAGAGATTGGGAAAGTAGAGCATCTCAGACGAAGAGAACTGAAAGAATGACGGTATCAAAGCATGAACTCCTGGGGACTTCCCTGGGTTCAATGGTTAAGACTCCTCACTTCCAATGCAGGTGGCACGGGTTTGATCCCTGGTCAGGGAACTAAGATCCAACATGCTGCATGGTGTGGCCAAAAAAAGAAATAATAATAATGGCAAAGCATGAACTCCCATAGCATCCAGAGGAACTGGTAAAAGTTTTGATTTCCTGGAGCATAAAGTTTAAGACGCAGGATTTTGAAGAATGAAACTGGATGGCAAGGAAGAAGCCAGGCCATGGGAGCCTAACATACCATGTTAAAGCTTGGGCTTTATCTCAAAGACAATGGGATGACATGGAAACAATTAAATCCAAGGTACATTAGGAAGATCACCCCTGCCACAAGGTAGAGCTGGGAAGAGGAAGCGGCTTGAGGACAAACATTAACAGTTAGGAAAATGAGTCCCTGTCAGGCACTATGGTTATAAAAAATATATTC
The DNA here is from genome assembly GCF_028023285.1 of Balaenoptera ricei. Taxonomy (NCBI): domain Eukaryota; kingdom Metazoa; phylum Chordata; class Mammalia; order Artiodactyla; family Balaenopteridae; genus Balaenoptera; species Balaenoptera ricei. The sequence goes on from NC_082651.1 coordinate 93,153,665, forward strand.
TATAAACCTATCCATGCCAAAATTAGAAATTCTTAAAAACCACTAAAGTGGCCATATGGTCTCCCTTGATTTGTTATACAATGAAAAATTTCCTCTCTGTGGTTCCCATTCATAGAGAATGGCATTTTGACTCTACCAAACCTACTTATTCATCAGTAACAGCCAAGATTTAACATGGATATACCCTGTACAAAGAGGTCTGTCATTATAATCTACATATCATTCAGGCCAGAATGAGAGGCCCTTATGCTAAAATTTATGGCTGGCTCATATATTTTAAGGAGCTAGTGTGTCTCGCTCAGCCTCATGACATTTGGACTGTTGTCTGAGCATCACGGATCCTGGGAAGCAATATGATTTTCTGAAAATTTCAAGTTATTCCTGAGCTAGCTATCTCCTGTTGCATAGAAGGAAATCATCAGGAATGTTTCCCCAAATGGCGAAGCACCACAGGTGTTTGAGTGTTTTTGTTGTTCTTAAAATCTAGAGGCTGAAATTAATCATATTAATTGAGTCATTGTTTCTTACATTTAGTCGTTCATTCATTCACCCATTCATTCATCTGGCAAACAAGTTATAGAAATTCCTCTGAATTAGGCACTTTTCAGACACCTAGAAGGCAGAGTAGAAAACTCTAAACTGGCTCCAAATATCCAATAATCAAGCAATAAAATACTGATGTTTCTTTGTCATTGTAGATACTTAAGGAAGAAAACACCCTTGAAAGTTTTCCAAATATACACTAGACTTGGCTCTAACTAAACCAATCATTAAATCTGTAATATCGCTTACTTATTTTCAGTGGTCCTCCCTTTTTTCTATTTTCTTGACTTTATCTTCCAATCTCCCCCGCCTAGCACAAAGAAGTCACATCCTAGTTTAGATTTTTCACTACAGGCTACTTAAAAACATGCTAGTTTAAAACAAAATCTCATCCTTGATTCATTCTGTTGAGTTAAGGAGATTGAAAAAAATCTCTTAAGCAGAAGGTAGAAAAATATCTGCTATTTGATCAGTATATTACAAATAATTTTCTCCTACAATATCATACTTCATACTCAGAGCAATCATAAGAGTTATGGATTATCATACAACTTCATAGATGAAGAAAATGAAAATTGTTTTAAGATCTGTCTAAGACCACTTGTATTGAAAATGTCAGAGCTAGGAGTTAAATATATGTCTTTGTACTCTGAAAATTTGCCTCTGATATCACTGACCCTAACTTGTTCGGTCAAGTTTTTTCTACTTTCTGACTTTGCCTTAGACGCAAATTCCTGAATCCTGCCTTCTCATTGTTAAAATTAATCCATAAGTACTGATAATGGATGCCGACCTGAAGTTTTTGTAATCATGTTCAGCAGTTACCGGAGCCACAAAAGCATAAATGATCTGGGCTTGATAGACACTCTTGTCTGAACAGTCATATTACAGTCAGAAAACATGATTTTTTTAGGTAGCAAGTGGCAGTTAAAATTCAAACTTTTTCATTAAATAGACATATATAAAAGGTTATTATGCAATTAAAAACTATATATATCTAGGAATAAAAACATATAATTTGCATGCTGTTGAAGGTGCCAGACAAGTGTATTAATGATTATATGTGATAAGTGTTACCAGCACTTTCCACTTCAGTGCTCTTTCTAGGAGGTCACTGCACTACACAGATAATTGTGAGAAACAAACATAAACAGTGTATAAGACTATTGTATTAAAATTAAACTGAAGGACAGAAAGTTATTGTAATACATTGATAAATTTAAACATGACATATTGGCCTGGTCCTGCATCAGTCTTCCTCTTGAAAATCTGATTTTGAATGTGAATAAATTCTGAAATGCAACAGAAAATCTAGAGATTGCTGTGCTTATTTTTTCTCTTATTTATTTTTTAATTAACTGTATTTCTTTTTTATACGTTCTGTAAATTTTGAGATAGTTATTTATTTAAATGAAGTAGCAAGAAATAATACAGAGTGATCCCTTTTACCCTTTACACAGTTTTCCCAAAGGTCATACCTTGCAAAACAAGAGTACAATAACACAACTAGACTGACACTGATACAGTTAAGGTACTTAACATCCCATCAGCAAAAGGATACTTCATGTTATCCTTTTATATCACTCCCATTTCCCTTCTAATTTCAACCCCTCCTTCACCCCTGGCAACCACTAATCTATTCTCCATTTCTATAATTTTGTCATTTCAACAATGTTATGTAAAAAAACAAACAAAAAACAGTGTTATGTAAATAGAATTGTGTGTAACCATTTGATTTTTTTTTTTTTCACACATTGTAATTGCCTGGAGACTCATCCATACTGTTGTGTGTATGGATAGTTTCTTCCTTTTTGTTTAGACTAATATTCCATGACATGCATGTGTCATGTTTTGTTTAACCATTTACCCATTGGAGGACATCTGTATTGTTTCCAGGTTGGGGCTATTACGAATAAAGCTGTTATAAACAATAATGTACAGATTTGTGTGAACATAAGCTTTTGTTTTTCTGGAATAAATATATGCTCAGTAGTGCAATCGCTGGGTCGAATTATAATTGCATTATTTATTTATTTAAGAAAGTCCCAAAATGTTTTCCAGAAAGGCTGTACAATTTTACATTCCCATCAGTAGTGCATACATGGATGACACAATTTCTCTGAATCCTTGTGAGGATTTGGTGGTGTTACTTATTTTTTATTTTAGCCTTTCTTATGTGCGTGATGATATCTCATTGTGGTATTTTTACTTGAATTTCCTTAATGGCTAATGAAATTGAGCAAATTTTCATGTGCTTATTTGTCATCTGTATGTCCTTTTCAGTGAAATGTCTCTTCATGTATTTTGCCTAATTCCTAATTGGCTTTTTACTTGTTATGTATTTATTTTGCTCTTTTTGTCGTTTCCTGATGTGTGACATTAGATTACTGATTTAAGAATTTTTCTATTTTTTAATATATGCATTAATGTTATAAATTTCTCTTTCAACACTGCTTTATCTCTCTCCCACAAATTTCTTATATGTTACATTTACTGTCATTCAATTCAATGCATTTTTTTTTCCCCTTGATACCGTTTCTTGGACCCATGTATCATTTACAAGTGTGTTGTTTACTTTCCAAGTGTTTGGAGATTTTTCTGTTATTTTTCTGGTATTGATTTCTACTTTGATTCCATTTTGTTCAGCAAATGCACTCTGTATGATTTCAATTATTTTAATATTTTGAGTTTTTTTCTTTTTTTTTTTTAAGTGTGCCAACATATTTTCTAAGTTAGTATGTGTTTGTTCTGGGGCACTTGAAATTAATGTGCATTCAACTGCTGTTAGGTAGAGTGTACTACAAAAGTCTATTAGATGTTACTGTTTGATGGTGTTGCTGAATTCTTCTATACCAATGCTGATTTTCATTCTAGTTTTTCTATCAAGTATTTGTAAAATTGTTTATTTCTTTGTTCGATCAGTTTCTGCTTCAACTATTTTGTGGCTATGTTGTTTTGTGCCTACACATTTAGGATTGTTACGTCTTCTAGCTGGATTAGCCCTTTTACCCTATATAATGTCCCCCTCTGTCTTGCGGGATTGTCTTTGCTCTAAAGTCTTTTAACTGATTTTAATACAGCCACTCCTGCTTTCCTTTGATTAAATTTTGCATAACACTACTTTTTGTATCCTTTTATATTCACATTGCCTATATGATTATATTCAAAATGAGTTTCTTGTAGACGATCTATAGATGGGTCAGACTTTTTAATCCACTTTGGCAATCTCTGTGTTTTCATTGGTGTCATTAAAACAAATTATATTTAATGTCATTATTGATATACTACTGCTTAAGTTTGCCATTTTATTTTGTTGTTTTCTTTTTGTTCTCTTTTTTCTGTTTTCTTTTCCCTGCCTTCCTGTGGGTTATTTGAACAATCTTTAGAATTCTACTTTGATTTACATACAGAGTTTTTGAGTACATCTCCTTTTTATAGGTTTGTTAGTGGTTGTTCTATATATGATATCCTATGTACATAATGTGTCCTAGTCTTACCCGTGCCATTAGTTTACTGGTCTGAGTGGTATAGAAAACTTGTTTCCCTTCACACTCTTTTATCCTCCCCCATTTATACTATAAATGTCTTAAATATTTCCCTACACATATTTAGAACCACACCTGACAGTATTATAATTTTTCTTCAATTATAAAACATAATTTGAAAAAGTCAAGAGGAGAAGAAAATTTATTTATCCATGTTTGTTTCCTGTGTTCTTCCTTCCTTCTTGACCTTCAGAGGAACCTTCTTTTACACTCTTCTTTATTCTTAGGTAACTTGATTTAATCATTCATTTAAGGTAGGTCTGCTGGTGACAAATTCTCTTAGCTTTCCTTTATCAGAGTCTATGTCGATTTCCTTTTCACTTCTGAAGGATATATTCTGTGGATATAAGATTCTAGGTTGACAGTGCTTGTCTTTCATCACTTGAAAAATGTGCCACTTTCTTTTGACCTCCCTGGTTTTTTATGACAAATCTACTGTCATTCTAATCATTTTTCCCCTAAGGATAAGGTGTGGTTTCTCTCTCACTACATTCAAAAATTTTTCCTTGCCTTTGGTATCCAGAGGTTTGATTATTCTGTGTCTTGGTCTGGTTCTCTTGGAGATTATATTGTTAGGGGTTTTCTGAGCTTCTTAAAATGGTAGGTTTCTGTATTTTTTTCAAATTTAGGAAGTACCCATACATAATTTTTCTAATACTTTTTAGTCCTTCTCTCTTTTTCATCTTTTTCAGGACTCTGATGTCACACAATTTACATTTTTTCATATTTGTTTTACAATTTTTGCTCTATTTTTCAGTTTGGGTTATTTCTATCATTCCACCTTGCACTTGACTGATTCTTTTATCCTCTTCATTATTCTACTAAACCTATTTATTGACAGTTATTATTATTGTATTTTTCAGTTCTAAAATTTCTATTTGTCTCTTTCTTATTTCTTTTCTATATTCTTGCTATTTTTTAATTTCTTTGAAGCCTGTTTATAATTATTTATTGAAGCACTTACTGATGACTGCTTTAGAATCTTTGTCAACCAACCTAACATATCTTTCATTTTTGGCATTAGCATTTATTGGTTATCTTTTTTCATTCATTCTTTTTCATTCTTCCTGGTTCTTGGTTTGAAAGGTTTTCTGTTGAATACTGGATATTTTGGGTATTATATTATGAGACTCTGGATCTTTTCCAAACCTACTGTTTTAGCTTCCTTTTCCTGAGTTCACTCTGGCATGGGAAAGGGGGATGTCTCTTTATTACTGTCAGGTGAAGGTAGATGTTCAGATTTCCCTTTTGGCCTCCATTGACACCAATGTCAGTGGGTGATCCTCATGACTACTGGGTAGGTGTGGGACTTCTGGCTCCCCCCTTGATCTCCACTGATAATACCTTGGCTGGGAGGAGTTGGAGTGCCTTGTTGCTGCTCTCCATCTAGCCTCCACTGACATCAAGAGTGGGGTGACCTCGTCTTTTTTGGAGAATGGAAAAGTTTTGATTTTCCACTAGGCTTCCTCCAACACAACCCCAGCAGGGAGAAGAAGTGGTGGTTCATTGTTGCTAGGTGATACTGAGAATCTTTCTTCACTGACACTGTGAGGGGAAGGTGGAGGACTTGTTATCACTTGGCAGGAATTAAAATCCCCACTCTCCATGTGGCCTCCACCGACACGACCTTAGCTGGCGTGTTGAGGTACTGAGGTGCCTTGTTTCACAGCATGGTGATGGTGGAAGTCTTGGTTCCCCACTCAACCTTTGATGGTGTGGGTGGGGTCACAGTTTTTTCTGTCCTGTTTGTATGCAATGGAATATTACTCAACCATAAAAAGAATGAAATATTGCAATTTGCAGCAACATGGATGAACCTGGAGAATATTATGCTTCATGAAGTAAGTCGGACAGAGAAAGACAAATACTATATGATACCACTTATATGTGGAATCTAAAAAATAATACAAATGAATCTATATACAAAACAGAAACAGACTCAGGGACTTGAAAAACAAACATGGTTACCAAAGGGGCAGGGAGAGACAGATTAGGAATATGGGATTAACAGATACAAACTACTATGCATGAAAGAGATAAGCAACATTTACTGTACAGTACAGGGAATTATACCCAATATCTTGTAATAACCTATACTGGAATATAATCTACAAAACCAAAGGTGAATCACTATGCTGTACACTTGAAACTAACACAATATTGTAAATTGGCTATACTTCAAGAAAAAATATTAAACAGTGGAAATATTTCAAAAAAATTTAATGCTAAGGACATACAAAGTCAATATTCTCTGGTGGAAAGTCATCAGAATGGGCCTACATAAGAGTAATGAGTTCAATAGATTGTTCAACTGAAAAACTACTGATCACCTCCTCTGTATCTCAAAGAGGAAAGGCTGAAGATTCAGAGGTAAAAGGATGCATACTTACACTTGTAAAGAGCAGATATAGACAATTACAATACAATGTATTTAGTGATATCATAGGGTTGATCAAAGGTATTATTTGAGTATATAGGATTGTACCCAACCAAATGTGGAAGTGGCAAGCATTGAGGAAGAGAAGAGAATGAATCTTTCAAATAAGACATCTAAGCTCAATTTGAAATGTGAATTATTGAAGCATAAAGGATGGTAGAAGAGTATAGAAACAACGAAGTAACATAAACTTAGATATGAAATATTAATCTAGATATTGAAGTTGTTCAGCGGGAATGAAATCTCAATTTGAAGTGGTGAATAGAACATAGACCCTATCACATACGGTGTTAAAAAACTTAAATCTATAACTGAAGACAGTGGGTAGATTTTTTAGGTTATTGTGATAAAATAGTGTTCAACACCTCTACCCATCTTTTTGTGAAGTGTTTCATACTGCAGCTTATAATTATCAATATATCATAAAATTAATTTAGTGGATCAATATCAGCATGTATGGGAAAACTGGAAATCCGCATGCAAAAGAATGAAGCTGGACCTTTACCTTACACCATATTAAAAAATTAACTCAAAATGGATCAAAGAACATAAGACCTAAAACCGTAAAACTCTTAGAAGAAAATGTAGGGTAAAAGTTTATAGCATTGAATTTGATGATGATTTCTTAGATATGACACCAAAAGTACAGACAACAAAATAAAAAATAGGTAAAATAGACTACATCAAATTTTAAAACTTCTGTGCATCAAAAGTCACAATTACAGAATAAAAAGGCAAGGTACGAAAATGGGAGAAAATATTTGCTAATCATACATGCGATATGAGGCTACTATCTGGAATATATAAAGAACTCCTATTCAACAACAACAAAAAACAAACAACTCAATTAAAAGGAAAAATGACTTCAATAGATTTTTCCCAAGAAGATGTACAAATAGCCAATGTGACCATAAAAAGATGTTATACATTACTAATTATTATGAAAAAAAATCAAATTCATAGTGAAATACTACCTCATACCCATTAGGATGGCTACTGTAGAAAATATAATAATAACAAGCATTGACAAGGCTGTGGAGAAATTGGAATCCTTGTGCACTGTTGGTGGGAATGTAAAAATGCATAGCCATTATGGGAAAAAAAAATTATGGCAATTCTTCAAGAAACTAAAAAAACAGAATTGCTGTATGATGCAGCAAATTCACTTCTGGGTATATACTCAAAATAATTGAAATCAGGGTCCCAAAGAGACAGTTCTATTCCCATGTTCATAGTAGAATTATTTGCAAGAACCAAAAAGTAGAAGCAACCCAAATGTACATTGACAGATGAATGGACAAACAAAATATGGTAGATACATACAATGAAATATTTTTCAGACTTAAAAAGGAAGGAAATTCATATATATACATACAAATATTTTATCACCAATCCTTTTATTTTATTTTTTTTGTTTCAACTGTGGTCTTACTGCCTTGAGTCTCATTCTTTTTTTTTTTTTTTTTTTTTTAATTTTTATTGGTGTATGATCACTTTCTTCCTCTCCTTTTAGGACAATACTTTGGTTTCAAATTGTGGAAAATACCTACCCTATTGTGATCTTGTTGGGACTAGGAAATGTCGTGCCCCAGTTTGTAACTATGAGTTCAGAGTCAATGTGTCAGGGGTCTTCATAACTGCTCTCATGCTGGATGATTTTCTAGAAAGACTCAGAGAACTCAGTAAAGTTGTTATACTCACAGTTATGGTTTTTTTTCCATGAAAAGATATAGATTAAAATCAGCAAAGGTACCAGATACTTAGAGTGGAATCTAGGAAAGTTCAGGCACAAGCTTCCAACTGACCTCTCCCAGTTTAGTTCTATAGACAGCACTTAATTCTCCTAGCAATGATGTCTGACACGATGTATAGAATATTGCCAATCAGGGATGCTCACCTGAGCCTTGTGGCCAGGATTTTTTATCAGGAGTCAATCACATAGGCATGGAGCACCCTGTGTAAGTAACCTTAGCCACTTAGTCTCCAGCCATCTCCCAAAGGTCAAACTGATACAGCATGGCCCAGAGTTTCAGGTGAACAAAAGTAAATATTCACCACAAATCATACTGTTAGTAGCACCTATCTGGTGTGGCCCTAGGTCTCAAGTATACAAAAAACACTTTTATCAAGTAGTATAATCCAAGGGCTCAGAGTTTATCCCTTACAAACTAGTCAAGGATAAGTCCTTTCTTTGGAGTGCATAGGGTTTTAAAACTCCAAGTTTGCGCAGTTAAAATTTTACTGGGCAGCTGGCTACCTATTTTGCAGGACCCGGTGCAAAAGGAAAATGTGGCACTCTTGATCAAAAAGCAGGAAGATAGTGACATTAATGGAACTAAATATAAAGCTTTTCCTTTTCTTCTGTTATCTCTCAGAATGCCATAGTGCTTCATATTTGCTATGTAATAGCATTCTAATTAAAGAAGAATTACAATTTTAAACTAACAGTGATTTTACTGTATATCTTTATGTTGCGTAATGCCAGTTTTAAATGCAAATAGGTGCATTTAACTCATATGTTGAATAACCAAAATTGTACAATTTGTATTTTATAGTTCATGAGTGCATATGCATTTTGTTCTTACCAGAACAGGGGAAACAATGCAGAAATCTAACTCAACTATTTATATTTCACTTTTGATATGCACACCTTCTATCATCACTTTGGCTCATAGATGAGTAGAAAAGGACTGAAAGAAAAAAAGAACTATTTTTGTCTGTCTTTGATGTCCTATATTTTCCTTTCCTTTTATGTCGTTATTTTCAATGTGAGTAGTTGGCTAATATAATCAAGTAACACAAGTAAAAATGAATATGTCAGGCTTACTTGGATCTTTGACTTTCTCAGAATACCATAGCCTTTTGGGGAAAGTGTAGCATTTCAGTGTTGTCAGTACAGCTCCTTACATGCTTCCCTTGTAGTTGCTTTGAGTGTCACTGAACTTTCATGCATCATGGGTCCACAGGAACTCTATGCTCATGGGGTATTATAAACACTGTGCAAATGAGCTAGCAAGGAACCATGGCAGACATGCCTATTGTGCATATTTTCTCTGCTCATTCACAGGGAGCAGAGATCCATTGACTTCACACATAAAATACAAGTTCAAAGATAAAGTTATTAAGAATTTCAGGAAAGTAGCAGCAGAGCATTAAACCAAGTCTGAAGTTCTTCTGATCATGAGGCCCAGTTCAATTTTTAATACCATAGAATCAGATTGAACTATATACTAGTGTATAAAATAGTCTATTAACTAGAAATAGGATGGTAAATATTATGTCATATTGTTTCAGTGAGCTTGAAATTAATGTGAGGGTCCAAGAAATTAAGCTAGCATTAGAATAAAGCATGAAAAATACCAGTAATGGAATTATTCACGGTTCTCAGAGGATCCCTTACAGACAACTAATTTAATTCAGATTTCCGGAAAGTCTTTTTGAAAGAAGTAATATTTAATGGCAACTAAGCATTGAGTAGGAGTTAGCTTAAAGGACATGCGTGTGGGAAAGATAATATTTTAAGGGGAAGGAATAATATTGATCATCTCTCCCTATGACCTTCTCTCGTATACAATCATTGGATGCTTTTCTAAAAAAACGAACAAACAGGAAAAAAAGGGAGACATTGTTCAAGGCTGTTGAAGATTTTGTATGCTTGTTCATTTAGTCAGAAGGGTCTCATAAGCCCCAGGGAAAGGCAGACAGAGTTTGAATGGAATTTCAGGGTAAGGACTGATATACCAAAATGTGAGCTGCAATTTCAAAAGAAAACACAATTTTGAGTGTCCCTGTTTCAAACTTCTCAGCTTCATCCAGAAATCATCCTCTTCATATATCAGACACTAAGTTGAAGCCAATTTTGTTTTCTCCTATATAAAGTATTTAAAGGAAATGGACCATAAAATTACCCAATTTATGTATTATACGTCTAATATGTACAAATGGCGCTTATTTTGGGTCTTAGGAAAGTGTTTATTCATTTCTTTAGCTCTCTTTCTCATTTAAAAATTTTTTTAATATGGATTCAAGAGATAAAAAAGTTTTTTAAGAAATAACACATAAACAGGATTTCAAATTTATTTTTGCATATATATATGCCTTAGATCTTAAGAAAAAGAAGTAGGCAATGAGTTGGCACAGCTTTATTAAATAAGCCCTTAATTCACAAATAAAATATTTTCCCTGCCTCTTGTTTTCAGCATAATTGTAGCTAAAACTAGGATGTAAAAAATTCCAGACATTGGGGTGGAACTAATTAAGTTGAAAGCCTGATGCTTCAGTCCTTGCATCTTGGTCCTTTCTACACCCAGAAAGATGTACTTCATGCAAATCACAATCCTACTACAGTTTATTTGAGATAATAAGATAATCCATTATGGATCCTGAGGGGGTTCAAAGCTTGAGGTGTTATAACAAGTACACCCCAGTGTTTGAAATGCAAAATTGTACAAAGTAATGGGCAGTGATTAAAGGACAAGACAAATAGAATCCACGTGCCTGGGCCTAGGGTGATTTGTTAAATGCCATTGCTAGAGGAAACTCAGCGGCAGCAGTGTTGTTTGCATAGGCAGGAAATTATGGAAAGTTGAGGTATAGTGAAAAGAAAGATTATGAGACAATGTATACTTTTAGGTCAGGGGGATATATAGGTACATAAACACAAAGCATTATGATTGAGGGGGGTCCAAAATTAGAATCATTAATTGTCAAAATTCAAAAGAGACACAGGGAAATGTGACCAGAGAGTGTGTTACATAATTTTTACAATGTATTTACTAGCTGACTTAGAAATAGAATCCAAGTTCCCTTACTCTTATTGTCTGTGATCCCCTTTCATTACTCTTCTGCATTGTATTCTCCGTTTGAACACCTTCCTCTGGATGCTCAGAGACCATACATTTGGCAATTTTAGAGCAATATCGGATTTATCTTACCTGTGTGCCATCTTCCCCTGGCCCTGACCTCTGGAGCTATCTTTATAAACTTAAATAGAGATAATTTAATTTTGACATTCATCCCTTCAATCAATCATCCGTTTCCAAAATATGTATCAGTACTAAACACTTTGTCTCTAAGACCTATTAAAGTAATAGAAGACATGAAGAGATGAAACAGATTTGAATCCTTGTTTTAATGATTTAATGTACATATACATAAACAAGTGTCTGCAATCCAAAGTAAAAGTAATAAATGCCCTAACCAAGGAATAAAAATATTATAATGGAATGTGCAAAGATTTTTCAGAAAAGATCATATTTAAATTGGTTCCTGAGAATGTGTATAATTAGTTTAATGTATAGAGATGTGGGTGGTTTTCTCAGGCTGTTGGAAAATGTGAGCAGACAGAATGCTAAGAAAGTATGGGTGTTTGGAGAAATAAAGATTAATTTGCATGGAGGAAATGTGACATATTAGATATTTTTATGCAGAAGTTACTTCTTTTTGAAAAGATTTGGTTCTTTTTTTAACATCTTTATTGGCGTATAATTGCTTTACAATGGTGTGTTAGTTTCTGCTTTATAACAAAGTGAATCAGCTATACATATACATATATCCCCACATCTCCTCCCTCTTGCGTCTCCCTCCCACCCTCCCTATCCCACCCCTCTAGGTGGTCACAAAGCACCGAGCTGATCTCCCTGTGCTAAGTGGCTGCTTCCCGCTAGCTATCTATTTTACATTTGGTAGTGTATGTATGTCCATGCCTATTTCTAAACTATTATATCATAAACATTGCCCAATCCCGATCAGGCCCCCACATTGAAAGTCTTGCCTTAACCCAGGGCCCCAAAAGTTTGTAAATATCCCATCTTGGACCTTCTTCTTACAAAATAGTACTTGGACTCTGTCAAGGTAGTAGTCTCTATCTTTGCAGTAAACAAGAAACTCGGTTTGTTGACCAACAGGTTATTTCGCTTTCCTTTCATGGGGTCTGCAGTCAACATTTCTTTTTTTTTTTTTTTTCACCAGCAGATAATATGGTCTTTTTTCTTTTTAAAATAAATTTATTTATTTACTTTTGACTGCATTGGGTCTTCGTTGCTGCGCGGGCTTTCTCTAGTTGCGGTGAGCGGGGGCTACTCTTCTTTGTGGTGCGTGGGCTTCTCATCGCGGTGGCTTCTGTTGTTGCAGAGCACGGGCTCTAGGGCGCACGGGCTTCAGTAGTTGTGGCACGCAGGCTCAGCAGTTGTGGCTTGTGGACTCTAGAGCGCAGGCTCAGTAGTTGTGGCTCACGGGCTTAGTCGCTCCATGGCATGTGGGATCTTCCCGGACCACGGCTCGAACCCATGTCCCCTGCATTGGCAGGCAGATTCCTAACCACTGCGCCACCAGGGAAGCCCAGTCAACATTTCATTTTGCTCCTAACCACTGTATGAGGAAGACAGAACTGGTCTATTTTATAAGATAAGAAAACTAAGGCCAGTAAGGTGACATGACTTTTGGCCTTTTGATTTTAATCCAGGGAAGTTTCCACTATGTGAATCTACTTCCTAAACAATAACATTTCATGTTCAGTATGAAGAATTCTAGTCTCTGGAAGACCTGAAATTAATAACTACATATCCTAACGCACCAAGTATATGCCTTACAAATTAATCTTCTTTTATCTTCTTTAGTTTTTATAAAATTAGTCGCACAGTGTTACATTCATGCTCAGAACTTTATGGTCCTGAGTTCACTACAGAATAAATTGCATATTCTTATGTTAGCATTAAAGATTCTTCCTAATCTTACTCTCAACTATCCTTTGGCTTATCCTCCATTTTTCTTGGACCTTTCTTAATCTCATCAGTTTTGCTCATTCCCACCCCTTCGTGTGAGGTGCGTTTTGGTTTGTATGCATTTGTTCTCTACTGTTAGACATCACTATGAAGATAATTTTTGTTTATGTCTTATATCCAGCATAAGTCTATATCACCTATATGAAAGTAAAAAATATCTGGTAATTCAAAATTATTCAGTTAATGAATAATCAACTGCATGTTACTTCAGACAAACAAATTGCCCACCCTAATCCCAATTGAGGGGGGTTCGCAGAGGGTCAGGAGAGGCATAAAGCCATAACTATTTGCCTTAATATATTATTTCCAGGGATTTCACAAAGCTTAATTTTTCACATTCTTCTTGTGCTGAACACAGTGGTAAAATCAGACTTCTGAAATAATGCAGTGATAAATTCTGAGGAAGTGAATCACCATGGGAAATTCTAAACAATGGTGTTAGAAGACCAAATGGTTTGTGCAGAAAGGAAACCAACTCTACTATTACTTTAATTATTCACCCTATTAACTGTGACACAGTGTGGCTTTAAAATCTCTTCATTACTCAGTGTAATTAAGTGGCACAGCAAACAACAGGATGTCAGAAATCACATTCAGAGAAGACATGCTGTGAGTGATGGTGGATATACTATATATAGACAAAACATTTTAAACAGAATAATTGCTCTCACATCACTTCCCAGGATGCCTCACCTGTCTTGTTTATGTTGTTTTAATTTTTTCAAGTGGAATGTATGCAAATGTGCTGCATTGATTTAGCACTTTCTGGTTTGCAACTCCATAAACATAGGCTTTGCCAGTTGAGTAGCTAAGAGTGAAGGGGAAGTTCAGGATTGTTTGTGCGTAATTGTTGATGGATAAAAACTGAAAGCAAACAAAACCCATGGAAAGAGAAGGGAAAGTAGGAGAAGAGACCATATTCTACAGAAGTAAGCCTAGCACATTTCTAACGAGTTGATCATGGCTTTGAATTTTTTATTATAAAAAAAGGACTGGGATTGGGAAAACAAAAGAAGTAAAAGATGAGCAGACTGGGAAAAGGAAGATTTTTTAATTTAATTTTGTTTTGTTTTAGTTTTATTATATGATCTTGTGAACTGTATTACTTTCTGCTTGGGAGAAGGGCCTGCTGAGATGGAGTAAAGGAGATTTTTAAATAAGTAAGATTATTTTTCTTGTTTATTGAGTGTGATATTGTGACATTAAACAATAGCCGAATACACATTTTTTAGCACCTCCAGATATATACCAGGACAGATGCCACCCTAAGGCATAAAATCTCAACAAATTTGAAAGGATTGAATTGTACAAAGGGTATTCCAGATCTGAGCACAATGAAATCCATCCAGAAATCAATAAATAAAAGATAACAAGAAAAGTCTTCAAATACTTGGAACTAAACAACCTGCTTCTAAATAATCTATGGGTCCCAGAAGAAGACTCAAAAAAATGCATTGAACTTAATGAAAATTAAAATACAACATATCAGAAGTTGTGGGACACAGCCAAAGTAGTGCTGACAGGGACATATATGGAGGTACATCTAGTAGAATGTATGAGTGTTACATCCTTTGTGTCCTTTGTGTCAATGGAATATTTCTGTATCTTGATTGTGGCAGTGATATCATTTATCTACACACATAATTAAAATAGATATAACTATACACAAACACACATATTGTTCTAATGTTAAATTTCTGGTTTTGATAGTATACCATAATTATGTAAGATGTAACCATTGGGAGAAGCTGGGTAAAGGATACATGCAAACTTATATTCTTCTACTTAAGAATTATCTTAGCAATTCTTATAACTTTTTCTTCTGTATTGTATAGGTACATGAAATACTCTGTGTTTTTCCCCCTTAGAATATATTGCATGTTTATGATATATAATTTGCATATTTGCATGTCATATGTAATTGATATTTCTATGATATGTTAACGTTTAACTGAGTAGATCAAAATAAAATTTTTAAAGATAATTCTGATTTATTTAGGTCTCATGAATGTTTCTGTTTTAGCCTTCATTTACTTGTCTTATATTTTATTTTTACAAAATATTCTAGTTAAAGGAATTGATTCAAAAGAGTGTTCTACAAAGAACATCCAATGAAACTGCAAGTGTATCTTAAATTTGTCTACTTGGCTAGATCTCTGATGTTATCACCCTTGTCTAATCCATCCATGCTTCCACAACTGCCTCCCTCAAATTTCCACATAACAACTCAAGTATTTTTACTATACAAAATCTGTTCATAACCCTGTTTTCCTATCTCCTCATTCAACCCTAAACCCTTCAAAAGCTTCCCACTGACACAGAATAGCATTTTAAATCCTTATACTGGACTTATTATGATTAAGATTTCAGCTTGAATGTCATCTTTCCAGATAAGCCTTCTCTAGTAACTCAACCAAAAGTATGTAACTATTCTCTCCCGTCCACATGGCTCGGTTTTAATTCTTAGCCTAGTATTTATTACTATAGGGGCTTTTCTATTGTATTTGTTTACTTCTTTACTCTTTCTTCTCCACAGTATGGAAGATCCCTGAAAACAGGTGTTTTTCTTTTTGTCACTACTGAGTCATCATTAGTAATAACAGAATGCACTTGATATTTCTGTCCTTGATATTTTTCAGTCACTGTTCTGTGATGAATGTTTATATATATATATATACAGATTTATATGCATATATACATTTATATATTTATGATATATAAATAACATACTCCAAATATATATTTGAATTACAAATATATATTTGAAGTAATGCTATTTATATAAACACTAACATGCATTGACTAATTTAATTCTCATAACAATAATATGAGTACATATTATTCTTGCCATCACTATTTTAAGGTTGAGAAACTGAACAGAGAAACTAAATGCATTTCTCAAGATTATAAAAGCCAGTAAGTTGCTGAGAAAGAATTTGAACCCAGTCAGTCTGGCTTCAGAGTCTTTACTCTTAACCCTTAAGTTAGAGCACCTAGAATCATGCCTAGACCGAATAGGTTTTTAATTAATATTTCTTTATTCAATGCAGGTGTTGAATTGGCTCGCTGGAAGAGGTGGTTTTGTTTTGACTAAGCATGTTATAGAGTTTGCTTACCAGATTAAATATTTTATAGGTAGAAATCATTTTACTTATGAACTATTTTGAGGGCAATAATCTACCAATTAGGACTTTATTATTTACTAATGAACGCTAATTTATTAATTTAACTCACTTTATTGGAAATGTATGAAATTATATCCTGAGCATATGGAAAATAAATTTTTCTCATCAGAGAACAAATTAACAATCACATCAGTGAGCTTTAACAAAGCACATCAGTATTCATTTTTAAAAAAAAAAATCACAGCACCAATATACATGTGATTTGCAAATACATACCTAATATTTTAAAAGTAGCTGAAAAATGTCAATGGCAATCCACAGCTTTATTATTTAGCGTAGTCTAAATAATTTTTTAGCATGTTTAATGTTGTGCCCGGCTCTTGGGAAGTCCAAAGACCTGGCACAGCCTTGGCTCTGGGGAGCCTAGAGACTGACCTTGGTTTATAGGGCCTCCTATGACAAGGAGCTTAACAGCATATTAACAACAGCTAGTCTTAAGTGAAAGTGATGTTAGTAAATTAAGAACAATAGAGTTGCTCTTGTTTTATTCAGCTGAGTCCTCTGTGTATTTGGATCTGTAAAGTGGGCCTGGTGCTTCAATTAGGAATACAAGCTTGAGAAAAATACGTTATTCTGCATTGTTATTAGGGAAATTTTGCTATCCCAAGAGTAGAAATGCAAGGAATCAAGATGAATGAGGGAAGTGGAGGAGAATGGAGGACAAACAGACAAAAGTCCAGAGGACTGAGCATTGAAAGTCGAATGGTGAGGTGATTCAGAGAAAAGTTCCTATAACAGGTGTTTTATTATCCCATATGCCCTTATGTCAATATCGCCAATGTTGACACATATATAAAAAAACATATCAAGGAGGATATTTTGTTAGTTAGCTAGCTATCTAGTTAGTTTTATTGGTATTGTTACCTATAAATCATGAAAGGAGCTGCTTTCATAACTGTATTGACAGTAGTGGAGAATGCAGCACTAAATATCAGGTCTTGTACGTGAAGCCTACATGATGTATCTCTTTAAATCTTAACAATGACTCCATTGTATTATCCACATTCACTAGTACATAATTGGGATTCGGTGAGACTAAGCAATTTTGTGTAAGTTCACATACCTAGTCATTGGCAAAGATAGGGGGCCAATGCTCAATTTCTTTCACATGTTAAATGTGAATTAAGGTCACCATACTTTTAGTTCAGTCTGCCGCAGCAGATACTAATGAATATGAGCACTGCTTGTTTCATACATACGAGATTTTGTAGACAATATTATTGCTGTCTTGAATACATCCTCCCCCTTTTCTTTTGCCTGAAAGTTTTTCTGTGTGATTGAAAACAGATTTAAGATAATAAAAGAGAAGTTTAAATATAATACTGTTTGGAACTTGCCTACAAATAAAAAGTCTCTCTCTTCTTTATACTCTGTACATATTTCATTATCATGGGTACTTTTTTTATTGAATATAACTCTGATTGTCACCCTGACTTGTTTATAAGGCTGTGCCCACTTCTGAACCATGAGACCTAGAAGACCAAAGACTGAGTCATAATGGTGAAGTACCAATTAAATATCTGTCAAGTTAGAATGCAATTGGAATGAGAAGATGACCTTCAGATTCTATTCTTATTTGTTAATTATGATCAGAATAAAATCTGTCTGTCAACAAAATAATAAAGCCCATCTGTCTGTAACTCCTTCCTATGAATTCGAAGAAGAGGAATGAGTTTGTGACCATCGAAGAGCTTTGAAACAGAGGGCACAATTTCTTTATGTTTTAATATCATTTTTAACAATTTTGGAAAAAATTCTATACACGTCTTTGTAAGATACCAGCTATTAAGAATTATAGTTTATTGTTAAAGGTTCTTGTAAAATTTCAAGATAATAAGGTTAGGGGAAATATTTGTGAGCACAAACAAAAGTATAACATTTCCTGGAAGAGTCTTTCCTTTGTTACTGTGTTGGAAAACTCAAGATTCAACTCAGTCAACATCTATAAGACTTTGCTTAATATCCAAGCCTGACACAATTTGACATATACATTTATATATGTTTATTTGTGGTCTTCTTCACTAAATGTTAGCTCTGTGAGGAATTCTTTACATCTCGTATATAATAATTTCCCCAGCCTCTAGAATAGTAGTTGGCAAAGGGTAAGTATCCACTGAACACATGATTTAAAATTACATATATATGACATAATTGTTTTGCTATATAATATATAACTATATATTTTAATGTGTGATTGTGTATGTGTCTATTATATGTACACAAACACATACACACAAAGTATCCACGCAAATTGAAAGTTAAGTTTAGAACAATGATGGTGGCTATTTGGCTATTTCAGTTTCATGTTCCCATAACCTAGCACCTCTGATACTTAATAAATATTAATTGAATAGAATGAAACACCAGTGGGCATCTTATTCAGAACATTCCCCAGTTCATTGTATGGCTCCCTATAAATTCATTACCAAATGTAGCATATACCTATTAACCAAAATATTTAACTCACTGAAAACTGAGTAAAATAAAAGTATTAAAATCACTGAAAACTAGTTAAAATAAACTATAATTTTTAGGTATCCAGTGGTTCATGGGTTGCTGTTTTATTTATATGGACGCTTTCCATAATTTTCTTAAAATTCATTTTTGTACTTAGAAAGTCCAGACAGGCTCTACGTTTAATCAAATTATTAAATCAACTGCTTTTTGTATAATCCTTTTGTTTATTATTTATATTTCAAAAAGAATGATTGGATTCTTATCAAAATATATTGCTATAATCCCATTGTACTGTTTTAAGACTCCAATGATAGGTTTTGCCTAGGAAAGAAATGGCATTGATTGCCTCATTTATTATCCTTTTTTTAAGAGCATAGAAAAAACTAAAGCATTCAGTTGAGATTGATTTAATAAGTCTAATGCTAATGAACAAAGGCAGCTTTTGCTGAATAAAAAAGTTTTTGTGTTATGAAACTACATGATGATAAATATAAATACACACGTATTTTTATATACATTGAGAGATGCCCCAAATTCAGGAGATAAAGCATGCATCAGCTATCGATTTCAGTGACCAGTGATTGAGAACAATTTTTCAAATTATTTAATCAAAATTTGTTTTTTTATTTCAACATCACTATATAAAAATATAATTTTAGCATAAATGAAGGCTTCAAATTCCATTGAGTGTTGAAGGTTTTGGTTAATCTAAAGTGCTCAGCATCCATGGAAGTGGTTAGAAGTGAGATGGTCAGTATACACATGGACAGTGGCCAGATTATGTATGACAATAGAACTCTGACCCAGAACTTCTGCAGCAACCAGCGCAGGAACCCAAACCACAATCACAGCCATCAGCCAAAAAACATCAGGACTGTATCAGTGACCCCCATGTCCCTATTTATTTTGCCCTGGTTTTCAAGACAGGACAAATCAGAGAAAGTTTAATTTATTTCCCAAATCAATCACTAAGATGTCCTGCTGCCCACCTCCAGCTTCTCCATGACAAGAACTTCCAATAAAAACATACCTGCAACTTTCCCCTTTTTTCACTATAAAGCTGTCCCACTCTCCTGCCTGCCTATGAGCCTCTATCAGATGCAAGTGGTGATATTGGCTGACTCTTCTGCTACAGCAAGCCCTGAGTAAATAGCCTCTGTTTGTTCTCATTTGAGTGGTCTTTGTTTATTTTTACAAAACCAATGTGAGTAGAGACCTTTGAATCAAATAAATTAGATCCGAAAAAACAAAGCTGTGGGTTTAAATATGATTCAAAAATTTTCATTACAAGTTACCTGACTTTGCATACTATATTTTTAACCATTTTTATTGAAGTATAATTTACAATGTTGTGTTGGTTTCAAGTGTGCAGCAAAGTGATTTGGATATATATATATGCATATATTCTTTTTTCAGATTCTTTTCCAGTATAGCTTATTACAAGATATTGAATATAGTTCCCTGTGCTATACAGTAGGTCCTTGTTGTGTACTTATTTTATATGTAATAGTGTGTATATGTTAATTCCAAACTCCTGATTTATCTCTCCCCCTCCCCACTATCCTCTTTGGTAGCCATAAGTTTGTTTTTTATGTGTGTAAGTCTATTTCTGTTTTGTAAATAAGTTCATTTGTATCATTTTTTTAGATTACACATACAAATGATATCATATGATATTTGTCTTTCTCTGTCTGACTTAATTTGATAATCTCTAGGTTATCTCTAGGTTATATGCTGCATATGGCATTATTTCATTCTTTTTTATGACTGAGTAATCTTCCATTGCATAAATATACCACATCTTCTTTATACATTCATCTGTTGATAGTCATTTAGGCTGCTTCCATATCTTGGTTATTGTAAATAGTGCTCCTATGAAGAATGGGGTGCATGTATCTTTTTGAATTAGAGTTTTCTCCAGATACATGCCCAGGACTGGGATTGCAGGATCATAAGGTAACTCTATTTTTAGTTTTTAAGGAACCTCCTACTGTTCTCCATAGTGGCTGCACCAATTTGCATTTCCACCAACAGTGTGGGAGAGCTCCTTTTTCTCCACACCCTCTCCAGCACTTATTATTTGTAGACTTTTTAATAATGACCATTTTGACTGGTGTGACATGACACCTCATTGTAGCTTTGACTTGCATTTTTCTAATAATTAGAGATACTGAGCACCTTTCCATGTGCTTTTTGGCCATCTATATATATTCTTTGGAGAAGTGTCTATTTAGGTCCTCTGCCCATTTTTTGATTGGGTTGTTTGCCTTTTTGATATTAAGCTGTATGAGCTATTTGTATATTTTGGAAATTAATTCCTTGTCAGTAGCATTGTTTGCAGATATTTTCTCCCAGTCCATAGGTTGTCTTTTCATTTTGTTTATGATTTCCTTTGCTGTGCAAAAGCTTTTAAGCTTAATTAGGTCCCATTTATTTATTTTTGTTTTTATTTTCATTATTCTAGGAGATGGCTCCAAAAAAATATTGCTGTGATTTATGTCAAAAAGTGGTCTGCCTATGTATTCCTCTAAGAGTTTTATAGTATCCAGTCTTACATTTAGGTCTTTAATCCATTTTGAGTTTATTTTGTATATGGCGTTAGAGAATGTTCTAACTTCATTCTTTTACATGTAGCTGTCCAGTTTTCCCAGCACCACTTATTGAAAAAATTGTCTTTTCTCCCTTGTATAGTCTTGCCTCCTTTGTGGTAGATTAATTGATCATAGTGTGCAGGTTTATTTCTGGGCTTTCTATCCTTTGATCTATACATCTGTTTTGTGCCAGTACCACACCATAGTTTTGTAGTGTAGTCTGAAGTCAGGGAGCATGATTCCTCCAGCTCCATTCTTCTTTCTCAAGATTGTTTTGGCTATTCAGGGTCTTTTGTGTTTCCATACAAATTTTTAAAAAATTTGTTCTAGTTCTGTGAAAAATGCCATTGGTATTTTGATAGGGATTGCATTGAATCTGTAGATTGCCTTTGGTAGTACGGTCATTTCAACAATATTGATTCTTCCAATCGAAGAACATGTTATATCTTTCAGTCTCTGTGTTGTCTTCACTTTCTTTCATCAGCGTCTAATAGTTTTCAGAGTACAGGTCTTTTGCCTCCTTAGCTAGGTTTAGTCCTAGATGTTTTATTTTTTTTATGTGATGGTAAATGGGATTGTTTCCTTAATTCCTCTTTCTGATATTTTGTTGTTGGTGTATTAAAAATGCAACAGATTTCTGTATATTAATTTTGTATCCAGCAACTTTACCGAATTCATTGATGAACTCTACTAGTTTTCTGGTAGCATCTTTAGGATTTTCTATGTATAGCATCATGTCATCTGTAAACAGTGACAGTTTTACTTCTTTTCCAATGTGGATTCCTATTACTTCTTTTTTCTTCTCTGATTGCTGTGGTGTATACTATATTTAAAATGGAATTAAATATTTCTTTATCTATTACAAAGTAATATTTTAAATGCACCAATTTAAATTAGTAAAAGGAAAAATTATGTATCTTTTAGGTTTTCCCAAGATGCAGATGTCATGAAACAATGTTTTTCATTAAAAATAAAAATCTGATAATTTTTGTATTCAACTCAAAATCATCACATGGTTTTCTAGAGAACATTCTTAAAATTATCTATTTTGGCCAGTCTTTGGTTGGAGATAAATAAATGTACTTCGGGGGAATAAAAAGAATTTTGATAATACTGGCCTATAATATAAAGTAAGAATCAAGTTCCTTTAAAATATTTCTCCAGCTTCATCTCCTACAGCTTCCTACTTCTTGAGGATTTACATTCTCTATTCATGTTGAAGTATTCACAATTTTTGAGCACACTTAATTTTTTTGAATTCCTGGAAGTCAATAAATTCAATTCAATAAATAAGTTCTGAATGTCTAACAAGCTCAGTGCCAAGATTCAGAGGCTATATCTCTGTCCTGGAGTTTACATCTTGCTGGAATGGGCGTTTTCTCTGACTGGGCTGCTCTTTCTAACTGAGGAATTCCTGTCTCTTTTTTTGTGATGTAGTTCCTTTACTCAGTAAAGCCTTTGCTAAATCATCCAGGCAAAATTAATTGTTCCCGGTTCTGAGTTTCCAGAACAGTACCTATACATCTCTTCTAGAGCCATCACTTTGCATTATATATTGCCTTACAATTGTTTATGTTAAAACTCTTTAAACCTTTTCAGTAGGCAATGCATCATGTGGCACTTTACACTCATTATTTTTTCTATACATAACCTATGGAGTAGGCATTCTCAATATCACCATTCACACAGGAATAAATTAAGGATTACAGAGCTTTATTAATTGTGCAAAATCATATAGTGGTCAGGAATAGATGCAGGATTCCAACTCAGGACTGTCTGGTCCAACACTTCAGTGACCTCCCTCCGACTCTGATTCTATTAGACAGTGAAACTTCCAAGGCAGAATGTGGTCATTAACTTTGTATTCTTCCCTTTCTTTGCAAAGTAAGGATAAGACGTGTCCAGGAGGAAAGAAAAAGAAAAAAATTCTCTGCCCTTCTAGATTCTTCTGGCTAGTCTAAGAATTAATTGACATGAGACAGATTAACAGGAAAAAATCACATTTAATTACATATGTAAGGGGGAATCCAAACATGGGAGATTCCAAAGACAGTCAGGCAAAATTAGGTATATATGTCATTTTGAAATAAGAAGAAGGGGCCAGGGCTCTGGGACTTAGAAAGGAAAGGAGGCAAATCCCAGAAAGATGGAAAAAAAGCAAATGTTTGGTAAAGTAATGTTTGCTGGGCCATGTAGAAATAATGGGACACAGAGAGGAATTTTAACAAACAGACGATGCTAGGTTCCTCCCTGTAAAGCAGATCTAGTTCATGTTATATTATAGATATCTCTGGTGATAGCTCCTTCCTGGACTAGGTCCTCCATCTAAATTCGTCTACACAGTTAGGGGTAGACCAAAGGTTCTTCCTGAGTCTTCTGTTTCTAAAAACAATTAGCCCCCCAAAATGCTTATGCCAAAGGGACACATTTTGGGTGGGAAACTTTGCTTGCTGGCAAAAGCAAGCTATGTAAAGTGTCTAGCATACCGACTGGCATGTTGTGTACATAGATATTGTCCATGGGCTGACCAGGAAGACATGTCTTTGCCTAAAGGCCCCTGACTTCCCTTTGCTTAGAACATTTACTTTGGAAAACTTGTGACTGCAGATTCTTTCTCTGCCCCTTTGTTGTGTAAATGCTGTTTAAAGCTTCTTGCTGTGTTTACAACCAAGACTTTCTTTCTCAGGGACCTGGGGGCCATCTCTTTGAAATGTAATCAGAAGAGATCACATCCCTATATTTATGTTTCAGTATAAGGCTAAGAGCCTAACTTTGGTGGTCACCTTCCTCCAAGTGTGAAATTACCTCCTGTCTTCAAGATATGAGACAGTTTTCTTTGGGTGAGGTCAGTTAGTAAACACAGATGGCCTAAAATTCCCCAATCCCAGCTTTGAAAAACTCTCCAACCCTTTTTCTAGTGGAATTGAGCTCAGACTGAGTTCTGGCTTCTGTCCCCTACTGCATACCCTTAAACAAAGGCTTCCTACCTATCTGTCTTTGTCAGGCGTAATGTTTTTGTTTTTGTTTTTGTTTCTTTGACAGGACTTTCAGACTTCCTGCTTTGGTTAATAATTCAGTCTCCTTTCTTAGGTGTGACCCTTCTTCCTTTGTTCCCAGGAAATTATTTCCCAATTTCCAACCCATATTAATCTTCACAATTTGGGAATGACATCATCATTT
The DNA here is from genome assembly GCF_028023285.1 of Balaenoptera ricei. Taxonomy (NCBI): domain Eukaryota; kingdom Metazoa; phylum Chordata; class Mammalia; order Artiodactyla; family Balaenopteridae; genus Balaenoptera; species Balaenoptera ricei. The sequence continues at coordinate 93,178,385 of NC_082651.1, forward strand.
CTAGGAATTTTTGGATATTCTCTAAATCATACTTGATTCTGCATTTTTCTTAATACTTTAAATATATATTTTAAATAATAATGAGTGACCATAATAATAAACTGTGAATTGTTTATCTGTGAGAGGGTTACTTTTCAGTGGTATTCTATTCTATATCATATATGTATGTGTGTGTGTATATATATATATACACACACACATATATATTTGGCATATTTTATTATTATCATGAAACTAAGAACCAGGTCATATATTCCAATAACATCTAAAAATGATTTCTATTTGATAATAGAAAAGACTAAAAAAGAAAGTATTAAAATAAATTCTCAATGAAATCATTAAAAATTAAAAGATAACACAAATATTTAGAGTATATTCCTAAAATAAAATTGTAAGTTGTTTCTCCCTATACCTGTTGTCCTGAATTCCTTTTTAACAATGAAAATATTATCTGCTTGTTCTGCTTTTGGTTTTGCCACTGTGGAAAGGGAATTTTGCCTGCCATTCCAGTAAACAAGAAACGTCGCCCAGCATCAACACATCAGCAACTGCAGCCACCCTGATGGTGCGCCCCAAGGGGAATTCAGGATGGAGAAAAACAGGAAGTGTTCTGTGCTCTGGATACTGGCCCTAGATAGTTAAGATATATATCTAAGGAATAATTTCAGTGAGCCCAGATTTTTGCATCTTCCCATACAAAGAAAAGTGCTAAAGTCATTAACTTGAGATGTCCGTTTTCTTTGTGATTAACAATAAACTTTTGTTTTTTTGTTCTCAGCAAAAATTCCTATATATCCTGGCTCCTCCTTTACCTCTTCAGAGCAGTTCTTCAGAGCTATCTGAGAAACTGTCTGCAGGGCGCTAGTTCTCAGTAAGGTCCCTGAATAGAACTTAACTCGCAACTTTATGTTGTGTATTTTTTTTCAGTCACCACCACCAAAATAAATATTGCTTTTGTTAATACAAATTTTGACCAGTTACTGATTTTACTTTGGAGCATTTCGTAAAGAAATTCATATCATCCTTGTATTTCTTTTGTTGATGTATTTACAAAGAATGCTATTGACAGCAAATTTGAAGACTCACTCTCTGAAAAAAGGTTATAGAACACATTTGGGTAGTTGGGTGACATTTGATTGGGTAACTTAGGAACAACTTAACATTCAGATTTCCTAGCATGGTTAACGGCATCTTACAAAATCATATGTCAAAACCGCTAACCTAAGAACTTGTTTTGATTCCAAACTTGTAGTTTCTTGAAACACCACTTATAGAATTTTTTTAAAGATACTATGCATATATTATTTTTATATGTGTTTTATTTGCAAAAATGACTCAATGTTTGCACCAATCATAGCCAGAATTCACACCTCCAACATGACAACAGAAGGATTGAACAAATCAGACATTGGCCAGTTATGCCCCCCATTCCCCATTTTTGTATGCCCCACAGGTTAAGAATATTTTCATGTTTTTAAATGGCTTTCAGCCATTTAAATTCAAAAATTCAAAAGAGCAGTATTTCATGATGCTTAAAACCTATATAAAACTCAAATTGTAATGTTCATAAATAAATTTTTACTGAAACAAAGCCATAGCTATTCAATTATGTATTATCTATGATGCAATAACACAGTTGAGTAGTTGTAACAAAGACCATAGCCTAAAATGATTTATTATCTGCCGCTTTACAGAAAAAGTTTGCTGTTCTCTGGACTGAATTTTGACCACTTCTCTCATGTGCTCTTGTCCTTGTTCTGGGAAATATCAACCTAAACCTTTGACTTAGCATGTAGCTCTTTTGACTTGATATCAGCAGATTCCTTCAAAGCATTAATGTTTCTATGTTCTCATAGGGAAATTATAAAACTTTTGGCCGTTTTTACAATTTCTGGACTGATTTTCCTCAGGATTTGAGATTCAGAAATACATGTTCTGAGAAATGTTGGGAAAGAATTCCCGAATGGAAACACTGTTCTTAGACATAGAGGCAGTTCTGCAGATCCCTGCAGGCTTCTCTCTGCTGCAGATGGAATGCATGCAGAACAAGAGGTGACCCTTATCTGGAGTTAATTTGTCTTATTGCTGAAGTTTCAACACTGGATTTCCTGGGTCTTCTTTCATCTTAATCACAGGCTTTATTGTAAAAAAATTTCTCTTCCTTTATTTAAACAACAACAATGAAAACAAAAAACACCCATCACTCTATTTAGGTAGTGCAATAGACTGAACGTCTGTGCTCCCCTCAAATTCATATGTTGAAAACTGGCCCCCAGTGTGAGGGTATTTAGAGGTTCTGCCTTTGGAAAATAATTAGGTCATAGGGTAGAGCCCCCATGGATGGGATTAGTGACCTTCATAAAGAGACCCCAGAGAGCTCCGTCATCCCTTCAGCCATGTGAGGACACAGTGAGAAGATGGCAGTCTGCAGTCCGGAAGTGGGTTCTTACCAGACACAGAATCTGCCAGCACTTATATCTTGGACTCCCCAGCCTCCAGAACTATGAGAAATAAATGTTTGCTGTTTTGGCCACCCGGTCAATGGTATTTTTGTTATAATAACCTGTACAGACTAAGATAAGTAGTGAACAAACCAGACTCAAAAAGAAATGCTTTATACTAAAATTCACTGATAACAATCTTTGAACGATACAATGACATACTAAAGCTGAGCGATATCTTACTATCTCAACAAAAACAGTGTAAGAAAAAAATGTTTTAGCAGTTTCAAAGGCAACTTACAAAAGTAAACCCTATTATGTAAGCAGTTTCTGAAGATTCTGAAATGTTAGTTTAAAGATCAAAGACTGTACAGGTTTTTTGAACACTCTTTTCTTCCTGTTACCCCTCTAGCCCACTGGGCCCTCCACCTGGAGAACTGAAATCATGAACCAGTCTAAGTCTTGAATGTTATTGATGTCTGTTTCTCCAGCCAGTTTCAGAAGCCGGCATTTACATGCAGAAATAACAGCCTAGCCTAAGAAGAAGTTGACATTACTCCAACAAATTAAGCGAAAAAAACCCAACTTTAAAGTACATTGTAAGCCATAAAACTGTCAAAAAGAACTTTCAAGCTGCACAGCTGAATGAGACCAACACAAACCCTATTCGATGTAAACCCCCATACTAGATGGTGTGAATTGTTCATTTGGCTCCAAAGAATTCTCTCTAATTTCATTTCTGTTCATGATAAAAATTGCACAGCATTGTAATTTTCTGTCAAACGGCTTTAAAAAGAAGGAAAGCCTTTCTCTTTTCCTTCATCCTAATGCTAAACCACACATATGGGGAGATGAGATGCTGCCCTCAGGGCTCTAAAAATCAGAATTCCCTGCCAATAAACAGAAGGCAAATTCTGCACATATGACACCTGCTAAGTGTTATTTTATGGTGTTGCCCACATGGTGACAACTACTGTGAAGGGCTGTGAAAGCACTAGATACTACTCATGGGCAGAAGGAATTCACTGTAAAGTTCAGAGAGGTAGGAAGATTTGTGGATGAGTATAATCTGGAGGATGAGGTGGGGCCCCTGTCTATTACAGGCACACCTCGTTTTATTGTGCTACACAGACATTGCAGTTTTTACACATTGAAGCCTTGTAGCAACCTTGTGTTAAGCAAGTCTATTGGTGTCATTTTCCCAACATCATTATTTCTTAATTAGCATGTGTTAAAGACATAATGCTATTGAACACTTAAAAGACTACACAGTATAGTTTAAGCATAACATTTATATGCACCTGGAAACCAAAAAATTTACGTGTCTACCTTTATTGAGATATTCACTGTATTGCGGTGGTCTGAAATCAAACCCACAATATTTCCGATGCATTTCTGTAATCTAAAATAACCACTGCCACCTCTAAGCCCTGCAGACAGTTTTAATTGCTGTTACTGTTGGAAGGATTTTCAAAATTACCTTCAATTTAGTAAGACCTTTCTTGGGATAATCTTATTGCTGAGGCACCATTTAAAATTCGAGCAGATGGAGAGTCTTCAGAAGTTGACTTTTTCCTGTGGACACTTTCTCTCCCTGCTTCCCTCTCCGTTCTGTCACATACACACAGACACATACATATGGTGATTTCTTAATAGTATATGGATACAGATGAATATCCTTCTAACCAGAATCACAAGCCTTGTCTTCACTAGAGCTTTGTCTGGTTAGCATTCCCTTTATTGATCTTTATTCTCATATATGTCTTACTCCTACTTGCTTTAACTTATTCACTAATATTTGTATTATAGGACATTTTTTAAAACCTGGTGAAAATATGTGAAATACACATGATAATTTGCTTATTTGTTTATTTCTGCACATAAGTTTCTCAAACCAGAAAGTGTATATGTATATATATATTTTACATATATATATATATATATATATATAATGTTATACCTCTTGTTATGGACCGAAATGTGCCCCCTCCCATTTTAAATAATGAGAAAAAATTGAACAGTTATTTCAGCAAGATGAGATGAGGGTGACAAACATATAATAAAACTCTTAATATCATTAGTCTTTAGGGAAATGCAAATTAAAACCACAATGACATACCACTCACATCTTTTAGAATGCCCAAAATTTTCTTTTAAAAGACTGACAACACATGGTATTGACAAGGATGTGAAGAAATTTGAAATCTTATACCTTGTTGGTGAGAGTGTAAAATGGCACAAACACTTTGGAAAACAGACAGTTTTCAAAGAAGTGATGTGTACACCTACCAAATATTACAGTCATTCCACTCCTAGGTATTTACTCAAGGTAAATGAAAGCATATATCCATATAAAGACTTGTACACCAATGTTCATGACAGTTTTATTTGTAATAGCTCCACACTAAAAACAACTGAAATGTCCATCAAGAAATGAATGGACAAGCAAACTGTCTGTCATATATCTAATATAATGGGGCACTACTTAGTAATGAAAGAACCATTGATATATGCCGTACTTGAATGAATCTCAAAATGAATATATTGAATGAAAGTATCCAGCCAGAATGATGTACATAGCTTTAGTATGTCCTTACAATTTCTTTCCCCAAGGCAGCACAAGTACCTCTCTTTCAAACAAAGATCTTATCTAAGATGATTGTATTTTAGAGGACTAGGTATCTCATTTCTGATACTTCCTATCCTAAGAAGTCAGTAGTATCATTCAATTTCATTAAACCAGTCATAAAGCAATTAGATGAGACTTCTGTTTCACCTTATAATTTCCTAAAAGAAAAACATGATGAGAAGTTGCTTGGAGAAAAAGGATAGCCCTCCAGAGCTATGCATTTGTAGTAACATCTGAATCTGTAGGTTAGCTTTATTGTCTAATGATCTCCTTGCTTTGAAATATCCAACAAATTCTGCAAGATTGTCATAAACAAGCCAAATAATATGAGCCTACCTAATCAACCAGTAACATCTGCTAGCCTCCAGTTCTACATCCTGATTAAAAAATAATAACAAAAATTTAAAAATAAAAGTTTACCCCAACATCAAACTTTGGGAAATTTGTACACAAAATGACCCACTGCATTCCCCTCCCCACCTCTTGACAATTATACCTTACTTTTTAAAATTTCTTGAGCATTATTGAATAGACTTTATTCTCAAAAGGAGAGAAAAAATCTGTCTGGTGAGATCATGACCAAAATATTGCACAGCTTCTTTACAGATTTGCAAGTTTTCTCTAGATGCTTTATATCATTCTTCAGCTAATCTTCTTAAGAGATACATGGAGTCCCCTAGTGGACTAGTTCAGGAGAACAGAGCGCTAAATCATTTACATGCCGTTTCAGGGTGAATCCTCAAGCAAAAATCAAATCTGCAAGATTTTCATTTCGACACTGAGAGAAGTATTTAGGGGTTTTCATAAGCATAACCAATCAAGTATTGCTGATTGTCCCATCGAAAAAGTGAATAAATACTAACCACCCTTACATACTGGCATCTAAAGAAGGCTGCAAAGAAATCTGCCATTGTAAAGTGTTTATTTAGAGGATAGGAACACCCTGGAATCTAGGGTATCACAGTTCTGTTGAGTGCCCTGAGGGCTTGTACAGTTAAGTTGCCTCTTCCATTAAGCTCCTTAACTGGCAATATGGGAATATTGCAAAGACAGATGCACAGCGTAGTAAATCCTTGTTCTAATAAAGACTCAGTCATAGGTCTTCCTTCTGAGGTTGCTTTATGTTTCAGAGCACAGTGAAGTATAACTCAGGCAGGGGTTTATATGGAATAATTTGAGTTTTTATAAAGTCAGCTCCATATATTCTGCTCAGGTCAATTGAATCTTTAGAACAAAGAGTAGAGGGTAACTGACTTAATAGTTGGTTTGTAGAGGCTAATAGGTGCACAAAGATGCACACCTCGCTTGTTAATATTATGCTTGGAGAATCAACTGATCACTTATATCTCCTACAAAAATAAATATAATTTCTGAAAAGTAGATGTATAGTGCATTCAATTTTATTGCAAGGGAAGAAGACTTCACATTCTGCGGTCATACCAAGTACTTAATTCTCCCCTACATTGAAACTCACAGTGGGGGATTTTGTGTAGGTACCAAGGAAGATATATTGGTGCCTTTACCATCTTTTTGAGTATACTGCATCCATTTGTTATAAGTGGACTAAGTAGGACTTAAGTAAACTCTAAGCAAATAAGTTATTGCAGAAGTCATTCTAGTAAAGTCATATATTTGCATTCATATTAACATACTGTGGGGTCAGCAAACTATGGCCTTTGGAAAAATCCAGCCTGCTTTATTTTTTTGTGTAGCCTGTATGCCAAGAATCATTTTTACATTTTTAAATGGTTGGAAAAAGTCAAAAGAAGAATATTTTATGATGTATGAAAATTCTATGAAATTCAAATTTCAGGATCAATAAAGTTTTTATTGGAATACAGCCATGTTAATTTGTTTATGTATTATATATGGCTGCTTTCACCCTATGACAGCAGAGTTAAGTAGCTCTAATAGAGACAGTATGAACCATAAAGCCTGAAATGTTTATTCTCTGGCCTTTTAGAGAAAAGTTTGCCAGTGCCTGTATTAAAGTAACCCAGGACCCTAACTCCTATATATTATACTTTTTTTTAGTTTGATATAATTATTATTATTTGGAATACAATCTATATACTAAACAAAGAACAATATGTATATTACAATAAAAATGGAAAATCCAAGATACCGATCTTCCAGTAATTTATTACATTGAATAGGGTATGTTACTTGGGATCAGATTAGCATATGCCACCAACCAACTGTGTGTCATTGAGCAAATATAGTAATTATTTTACACTGCAATAAATAATAAGTAAAACATTGGATTGAACCAAATGAGTGATTACTAAATAACTGTATTCAGCAAAATTAGGAAAAGGCATATAGATTATCATTTCAAAATACAATTTTTATTCAATTTGGTATAATCTTCCTTTTTCATCTGAGACTGTTGTTCTTAACTATGGTGTTAAAAATATTTTTTTTCTTTCTATGAAGATAGCATAACAGCATATAGAATTTTACTTTGTGTTTTTAAATTTTTTCTTTATTTCCAAAAGTCAACTTAAAACCATGGCAACCCAATCACACCCATATATACACACATACACAGAAATATATTCATATGTGAATAAATAGTCATACATACATACATATTTACGCATGTGCATTTATGTGTCAAATGTTTTAAATTCTTTAAACCATTTGGCTAGATGACTTCAATGTCTTCTCCATCCCTAAATAATTCTACACTTTATACATACAGTCTGCGTAAATTTTGAGAAAATATTCTATTCCTGATAGAATATTAGGGAAAATTTAAGTGACTAGTGCAATATTGGCTATTTATTGCTATAATAGTTATTTAACTGGCCTACTTCTAAAATATTGACTTATGTCGTATGAGTAGAATTATATATCCTATTCCTATCCTGTTTCAAGAAAAAAATTCTACCAAGGTTTCAAAATTCATTGTGATTTATAGCTTGTGTCCACAGAAGTATTTTGAGTGAAGTCTTCTCTAAAACAAACACCTTGTGAATTGACTTGCCATATTACATGTCAGAACAAATGACCAGCTGCTCTCAGAAAATAGGGCAATTCCCATCACAACCTCTACTCTCAAGTTTTTTATCTTTATGGGCAATTCAAAAAACGTGACTTAGGAATTACATCTATTCTTTTCTGACAGTATATGCCCAATTACTTACATATCTAACTTGTATCTATTGATCTCTCTTGAATTTCCTTTCTTCTCAAAAACCTTTGAGGAATTCTCTAAAACTATACGTGTGTGTGTGTGTGTGTGTATTTCTGAAAGGTAAAAAAAATGAAAACCCTAGGGAGCTTATGTGTACAAGAGTAATTCTGACATGTTCCATCCATTTGTACCAATAAAATCTCATAAAATGGTTTATTTCATTATCATGTATATCTTTTATAAGCTTTTCAGTGAATTTGATTTTATTTCTACCCATGACTGATGTATAAAATGATGTGAATTATAAACATCACAAAGAAAAACCCATTATTAAAGAGCAGATATTAAAAAGTTAAAAACATATCTCATCAATTTACCTCAGATGTTATTAATAGACAGATGAAAAATAGTTTTATCAAAGTACAATCAAGAATCTTTAAAGAATAATGAATAATGGGTAAAATACTAAGAGAATGAAAAGGAGGAAATGCTATCTTATTGTTTTTGTTTTTTTTTTTACTGGAGTATAATTGCTTTACAATGTTGTAGTAGTTTCTGCTGTAGAACAAAGTGAATCAGCTATATGTATACATATATCCCCTCCTTCCCACCACCCTCCTACCATCCCACCCTTCTAGGCCATCACAGAGCACCAAGCTGAGCTCCCTGTGCTATAAAGCAGCTTCCCACTAGCTAGCTATTTTACACATGGTAGTGTATATAGGTCAATGCTACTTCTAGATTTCTTAGCTTCAAAATAATGTAAGACAAATAGTATATTATGGAAACAGAGCTTCTTAAATTACTTAGGAAAAGAAGAGCTGACTTCTAACTAGTAACATTATTTCAGTAAGTTAAATTCCTATAAGACAATCTTCTTTCTCTCCTTTAATGAGGTTACATGACACTACCTATATAAGGAATCTAAAATAGTTAAATTCATGGAAGCAGAGAGGAGAACGGTGATTTCCAGGACCTGGAGGGAGAAAAAATGGGGAAGTTATAGTCAAAGTGTACAAAGTTTCAGTTATGCAAGCTGTGTAAGTCCTACAATTCTACCATACAACATAGAGCCTATAGTTAATGATTCTGTATTATATACTTAAAAAATTGCTAAGAGGGCAAATCTTAAGTGTACTTACCACATAAAAAATAAAAAGGGCCGGAGCAAACTTTTGGAGGTGATGATATAGATTGACATAGATTAACACAGTTATGACATAGATTGTGATGAGGGTTTTATGGGTGCATACATATCTCTAAATTCATCAAGTTGTGTACATTAAATATGTGCAGCTTTGTGTGTGTCAATTATACATCAATACAGTGGTTTAAAAAAAGACTGGTGGCAATCTATTACATATTCACAGTTTTGAAAGTACCCATGGTATTCATGGTACTTCATTTCCTGGGTGAAAGATATTACAGAGCAAGTGTTGCAGTGTTCTTTATGGTCTTTTTCCATGATACCACCTCCTACTATAGTCTCTAGTTCTAGAAAATATGCATTCAATCTTATGTTCCATGCAGAGTTATGTGTGCTTATTTTAAACCAAGAAGAACAAGGAATATACTGAAGGTGGCTTGAAGGTGCTCAAAGATAAGTTAGATGGATAAGACTTTAAAAAAAAAAATAAAAGGACTTCTAATATAATAATATAATAAAGCTTAAGTTAAGATTTCAAAAATGAATAAAACCTTGCCACAGGAAGTGGCTGATAGATCAGAAGAGAAACAGATGGCTCTGCCTGAGACTCAGTGAAGGTTTTGTGGTGCAAGCCCTGAACTAAAGTGCTCCTTCAAAAAAGGTTAAATTTAAAGCAGTGAAGGATGGAAATGGTAGATTGAGGGATGAAGTCACCTATATCCTTGCTTAAGTGAAGTACAAGAGTGGCACATTTATAATTCCCATGGGAATGAAATCAGAAGAAATGGTCTAAAGAGTTGACTATGAAGAAAATTTTTTGACTACAGAGATCACTAACCTTAAATTCATTAATAAAATAAATATTTTCCACTTTTTGCCCATAGGTATGTTTTGAAAACCATCTTTTATAATCTTGCCAAAATTATTTAAGTGTAGATACATCATAACTTTCAATTTTTTTAGAATCAGGGAACATTGTGTACAATTTATCTTGTAAACAATTGTTAATAATGCTTACATTCTGTATCCCTTGCCAGCCACAGTTTTTACTACGTTTTCCTCACGTTTTATACTTGTCTTACAGAAGTGCTTTAAAAATCTGAATGCACTCTGCTTTCTCCCATTTGCTCTAATATGCACATGCTCCTTCTATTACAGGAATGCCTTTTACCCATGCACTGTACTTCCTGGCTAATTTCTCATCCTGCAAGATTTGGTCCATTCACTGTGTTCACAGGGATGCTTCCCCTGGTCATCCACTAATCAGAGTTTGATTCTTTTCCTATGCAACCACTTCTCATGTTTCCTACTTTCAAAACACTTAACCAAGTCTTCTAAAATTTTAGTTTATTTGTCTATTTTTATATAGATTATAAACTATCTCAGAGTTTCTAACCACAGGAACCACAGTTTCTAAATGTTTTCATCTTTTGCAATAATATCACACCTGGAAGGGTATAGCTAATTAATGAACACTTGTTAAATGCATAAAAGAATGACTGAACACACATGAACACAACACACACTCATACCCAACTACATACATAAACAGGAAATGCCCAAAGCTGTGTTCGGAGTAGAATGACCCTAAAAGTGCCTAGCTTTATGATCTCTTTTTTAATGTCAATGTCATACGAGATAAATCTGATTCTGAATGTTGGATATGAAATGGTGAATGATAAAGCACACCTCTGAACTCTTGCAGCCAGAGGGGATGCTCAATGATGCTATATATGAAGGAGAAAGCATTTATATTCCTGCATAGGAAAAGAAACCATTTTCAGCTCAACATGAAAGTTACTTTCATCAAAAGGAGCAAATTATAGTACCACTTTTGCTGCAAAAGAGTGTGACAGAATGCAAAACACAGAGGCAGAACATAGAATTATCAAGTCAGAGAACGCAGAGTACTTAAATTGGAGAGAAGTAAGACAAAGCTACAGGGCACCACAGAGAGAGGCCAGACATGTGACTCTTAGTAACTCATGAACTAATGGATGACCTTTTTAAAAACACATTTAAAGGACAAAGGGTGATTATTTCAGGTGAAGCTGAAAAATAAAAATTCAGAATATCTTCATTTAAATGAGCCAAAGACGGAAATGATTAGGCAGAGAAAAAGAAAGATGGCAACAATTTAATCACTCAAGACCAATGCCCCAGCAGGCTGGGCTATTTTGTGGAGTAGTGCAAATGATTCTAAAATTCATCTTAGGAGGAAAAAACATGAGAATAATCAGAGATTTTTTGGAAGAAAAAAAATCTGCAAAAGGAAAACAATGCACTATGTGTTATTTCAAAAGGGTAATATTGACACATAAAGAGAAAGATTAATGGAATAGAATAAGATCAATATTTATATAATTTTAATATATTAAAAGAGTAGAATTTAAGTCATTAATGTAATTTCTAATTAAATGATGGTAGACTAAAGCTGTTTAATTCTGCTCTATTCCCTGAAACACACACATATACACACACACATAAATTCTACTCTATTCCCTGAAACACACACATACAGACACACATACACACATACACACAGCCATTCCTTCATTTAACTAATATCCTCTAAATCATTTACACAGAAGCACCCCCTTTTAGAAACTATCATCTTTCTCTATGACATCATATCAGCTCTGGGTGTGTGTTTATACCAAACCTTTGTGTTGTCATTATTGTTATAGTTGTTGTATTGTTAGTCTTTATTTTATGATCTTTCTCGCTCACCCATTTTCTTCAAGATAAGTTCAGGGGGTCAGTTTTTGTTAAATTCTTTCTGTCTTTGAGATGCTGATTTACCTTAATTTTCAGTATTTTTTAAGTGAGTAGAAAATAGTCTTAAAGGCTGGAACTCCTTTGGATTCTTACTTTTCCCATGAATATGATGAGGATTTCCCCTACCAGTTGTATTAGAGGCAGCATTTGAGATTACAGGATCGTCCATGTCAAGGTAAGCAAAGAGAGAATAGGAGAGGGGAGGGAGAGAGAGAAAGAAGAAGAAGAAGAAGAAGAAGAAAAAGGGGAAGAAGAAGAGGAAGAGGAAGAAAAAGAGATTCAAGGAATTGATTTATATGATTTTGGGTGCTAGCAAGTCCAAAATTTGCAGGTCAGGGAGGCAGGCCAGAAGTCCAGAGAAGAGCTGATGCTGCACCTTGAGTTCAGAGGCAGTGTGGAGACAATATTCTCTCATTCTTGGGGTCCTTCAGTCTTTTTCCCTGTGGCCTTCAAATGATTGGATGAAGCCCACACACATTATGGAGGATAACCAGCTTTATCCAAAGTTTACAAATTTAAATGTTAATCTCATCTGAAAAATACCTTCATAGCAATTTCTAGACTGGCATTTCTGGGTGGTATTCACTCTCCTTGATATCCTGTAACTTAAATACTATAATATAACATTAACAATACTTACATACTATTACATAAAGTCAACATATATTATGTTTTATAATAAGGGATAAGAGAAGGAAGAAAACAAAGATTTTACACACAAACACACATACACACAAACATCCATAACAAAATAATGAAGAAATACTCATGACAATTACAGCCCTCATTTCTGTAATTGGTCATGTGGTTGTAACTAACATATATAACTCCCCGCTTCCACCACCCATTCCATTTTCTCTTTGCCCTCAGCAAACGTCTCAGCTGGTTGTGATTCTTTACCTGGTTGAGTGATCATAAGCTTCATTCCTGAAGGCTCTGTGCCATTGGTAGTCCTGGCTTAATTGGGTTGTTAGATTTTTACATTGATTTTAATCTTAGGGCATGGTAATATTAAAAGACACCCCAAGAGATCTTTTACATTTCAGATGTACTCTTCATATCTCCATTGTGGAGTACCAGCCCAATTATCCCTTAGTAATTTGGATCAGTCATCTCAGCCAGAAGAGTAACACCCTTCTTTGCCTATTGATTCAGAGGCACAATAAGCCCAAAGTGGCCAAGGCAATCTTAACTGCCAGTTTGATGGAATCAGTGTTGTGTCGCCTGGTGGACCCAGTTTTCCCTTTGCCACTAAGACTTTTAGGCCAACAGAGCATAAGTTCACAGGGACAGGAAGCAAACATTTTGCTAGTGGATCGCTAGAGATAATGGGAGCGGTAGCATTCCTGTTTCTACCCCTTGATTCGTGGATCCGTGAATCCTGGCTATGCGAGAAATAGCACCATACATTGGACACCGATTTAGACCATATACAGCTTCCGGGAGAAACTTGCCCAAGCCCTGCAAAATATTGCCACCTAGCTGGTGCTGTGTAACTGAGTCTTCCAAAGACCATTCCACTATTTCATCAGACCAGCTGCTTCAGGATAGTGGGGGACACAGTAAGATCAGTGAATTCCATAAGCATGGGCCCATATCAATAAACTCGGCCTGATGTAAATTTATGTTCTTTCCATCATGAGCCCACATCTGTAATATCCATTCCCACAAATATTCTCCAGATTTCTGCTCTAAATGTTGAAAAAATCATGTAGTTCTTTTGTAGTATAGCACACCTCCTCATCAGTTACACTTTGTACCTCACCTTTAATGGCCTTCTGAGACTTGAGTCTAGTTATAGGTCTAAAAGCAAAAAGAAGCAGGGAAGAGTTTATATTGTAGCTTGAGTTGAAAGGCAGTCTGGAGACTGAATTTCCTTTTTCTGGGGGGACCTCAGACCTTTTCTCTTAAGGCCTTCAACTGATTGGGTGAGGCCTATCCACCTTATTGAAGGGAATCTACTTTCCTCAAAATCTACTTTATTTAAATGTTAATCTCACTTAAGAAGTATGTTCACAGCAACATCTAGACTGGTATTTGACCAAATATCTGGGTACCATGAACAAGCCAAGTTGATACATAAAATTAACTATCCCAATGATCATTATTCTTCATTTCTCTGTCCCTTTTCTTTTTCCCCAAACAACAAGCAAAAAATGATATGCAAAAGCCACCCCTGCCCCACTTACCCTTCTTTCATGGTGCCTGCAAGGGCACAATATTTGAAACAGACCATATCTGCACTCTGCCAGCAGCTCACAAGTCTCCTTTCTTTTTGGCTATAACTGAATAATTGAGTTGCCTTTTGCATTCATTACCAAGAGTCTTAATAACAAGTCATAGCAGGCTGCCTTCATGTCCCCAGCCATCTATTGGAAATTACTTCTTTGACCTCTTGGGATACTTTGGGCTGACCTGCTGATGTTTTAGAGGATTCATAGGACTATTGTCAGTTCTTAATTGAAAAACACTTAGCTTGTTAGTTTTGAAAGATCTAAAATCCTTATGAATAATGGTGATTTGTTACACAAAGAAAAGTTTCAGACATTTCCTAAGGCTGTAAACTGTGTTAATTACCAGTTAAGATATCAACAGATGACCCAGACGACAAACTTCAGCCAGGGTTCCAAATCATTGTTTCCCTCAAGTCCTGAAACATGAATGGTTGGACAAGTCTCACAAGAAAAGTGTTGGAAGTTTTTATAATTTCTCTGGTGTGTCAAAGGCAATAAAACAAAACGGATGACACAATAGAAATGTTTTTATCATTTTAATTCATCCTTTATGTAATAAATGCCTAAAATTTACAGGTTTTTATTTTAGATGCTTTCAAATACGTAACCTCATTTAATCCTCAGAGAAAGTTTATGAGTTGATCCGTATTGCCATTTCAAAGATGAATCAATCCTTTAAGAAGTTAAGAAAACAGTTCAATATCATAGGTATCCTATGTAACAGACCATTCACTGATATATTTCCTATATCCTTTTCTGGATCATGTATTCTCTCTTTATCTGTATCTAGTCTGAGATGCTGAAATTTTTCTATTTTAGTTGCTGTATTCTCATTTCTTTGATTTCTATTTGAAAGAATTTGAAATCTTCCTTGTTCAAATTTGTATGCCTTTGCTTTATTTCTAGAAACCTTTTAAAATATTTGAAATTCTGTTTTTTATCATAGTGTTATTTCTTGATTTTGATAATTATTCTTGTGAACTTTTGTACTTACTAATGATAACATTATCTTTTGTATTTTCTATTTTAATGTGAAATGTTCATTTTAGTGGATGTTTATATATAGAAATCATTTGAATAATTTGACATCAGATAAAAATTCCTCTTGAAAAATATTTATCTTTGCTTCTACTAAGTTCCTGCAAACACTCTATGAGTTAGAATTTTAAATTGCATTTGTAGATTGCATCTATTTAGGTTACCCAAGTAGTTTGTATAAGGGCTATAAACCTGCCTTGGAGCCTGAGCAAGATTGCAAAAACCTCAGAAAAAAAAATTAATTTTTGCTTTTCCTGTCTGTGCAGAGCCAAGTTTTCAGAAAGGGTGTTCTCTCATCAAGGCAATGATAGAGCTATTGTTAGTTTTCTATCCAGAGTCATTCTTTTTTAAATTTCCTACTGTGTCATACATGTATTAAACATGTGTATTTTTGGTTTTATATAAGCATTTTTGATTATTAAAAGTAGAAGCTTCAGTGTATTCAATTGGTTATGTTAAGATATATGTTCTATCTTTAAGCATGGTTTTTAATTTATTATAGTTTCCCTCTTTCTAGGACTACTACTCTATTGGATATGTTTCTATTTTACTGAAATATTGTTAGCTTGTGAATTCTCTTGTTTTGAATTCATATTGCCAGAGAATTTTCTATATGATTAAGCATTTCAAAAAAACACATCTTTTGGTTATTTGTATTTGTTTATATTATATAGTTCCATTCATCGCTATTTTTATTATTTGCTTCCTGAATTGCTGAAATACTGAAAAACATTGAGTTCAGACTAAGCATGCAGTTCAGATGAAACATGATGATGAAATCAATCTGAGGAGCTAGGAAATAAACAGAATTTAATCACCTGAAAGATCTCCTAGACTGCTTAGACTGGGAGTTGGAATTTGAATAGTTTATAGGAAAATATGAGGACTGAGGTCAGGGTGAGGCATGAGGGAGTTTTACATATGATGCCTCTTTTATTTCTCACAAATCTGTGCATGTTCAATAGTGAATATTTCCATTTTTCAAGAAAGAATAGTGAGGTTCAGAATGATTAAGTAGTTCCAAACTTTCATAATTTGTAAATCATAGATAACTGGAGTCAAGATGTTTTGCTTTGTTTTTTGTTATTTTAATTTCAATATCTTACTTCTTGGTTTTCTACTTCTTATCCCTCTCTTGAGGTGGAAAGGAGGAAGTACACAGGAAAGAGGCAGGGTGAGCCTATTATGCCAGGTCACTCAGGGGAGCAAAGAAGTAGGAAGTGTTGGGTAAGAGTAGGAGAAATGCAAATTAAAGCAAAAATGAGATATCACTACACCAATCGGAATGGCCAAAATCTGGAACACTGTCAATACCAAAAGCTGGTGAGGATGGGGAGCCATAGGAAATCTCATACATTGCTGGTGAACAATGTAAAATGGTACAGCTATTTTGGAAGATGGTTTGGTGACCTCTTACAAAAGTAAGCATAATCTTTAGTGTTTGACTCCTTAGTATTTACCAAAACGAGTTGAAAATTTATGTGCACCCAAAACCCTGAATATGGAAGTTTATGTCAGCTTTATTCATAATTGCCAAAACTTGGAAGCAATCAAGATATCCTTCAGTAGGTAAATGGATAAACTACGTGATAAACTATGGTACATCTAGACAATGGGATATTATTCAACACTAAAAATAAATGAGCTCTCAGACAATACAAAGACATAGAGAAACCTTTAGTACATATTAGTAAGTGAAAGAAGCCAATCTGAAAAGGCTACATTCTGTGATTCCCAACTATATGACATTGTGGAAAGGCAAAACCTTAGAGGTAGTAAAAAGATCAGTGATTTCCAGGGATTGGAGGGGAGGAAAAGCGGGATGAATAAGTGGAGCACAGAGGATTTTTAGGGCAGTGAAAATACTTTGTATGATACCCTAATGATAAATACTTTTCATTATACACTTGTCCAAACCCATAGAACACACAACACCAAGAGTGAAACCTAACGTAAACTATGGACTTTGGATGATGATGATGTGTCAGTGTAGGTTCATCAGCTTTGACAAATGTACCCTCTGGTAGGGGATTTTGATAATGAGGGAGCAGTAGGGGAAATATGGGAAATCTCTGTACCTTTCACTCAGTTTTTCTTTGAACCTTAAATTGCTCAAAAAACGATCTTTAAAAAAGTATGGTAAAGGTGTTTTAGACAGAAAATAAATATGATAATGATAATAATAAGAAATTTTTTCTTCTTAGTTTTGTGATGCATTTGCTTTTCATCAGTTGCTAAATTTGCAACAGTTTATAATTTCTTATTCTCTATCTAATAAGCATATTTTCTAAAATGGCCCCCAAAGATGTTCTAACCTATCCCTTTAACCTGTCAATATAATGAAGTATCACTCCTATAATTGTGTTATCTTATGGGGAACAATCAACCTTAAGATGGGGAGATTATTTGGATGTGCCTGATGTAATCACATGAGCCCTTAACAGCAGTCTTTTCCGAAGCTGATGCAGAAGGTGAAGTCATTTAGTCTTACAACGAAACTGAATTTGGCCTGAATAAGCTTAAAAGAGGATTATCCCCCAGAGCCTCCAAAAGAAACATAGTCTTGCCAATGTCTTGATTGGGTCCTTTTGAGAGCCTGAGAAAGAATCTAGCTATTCCCAGAATCCCGACCCACAGAAACCCATAGAATGAGTTGTTTTAATTGTTATATTTCTGGTTATTTGTTATGCAACGA
This sequence comes from Balaenoptera ricei, assembly GCF_028023285.1. Taxonomy (NCBI): domain Eukaryota; kingdom Metazoa; phylum Chordata; class Mammalia; order Artiodactyla; family Balaenopteridae; genus Balaenoptera; species Balaenoptera ricei. The sequence continues at coordinate 93,196,486 of NC_082651.1, forward strand.
TAGTCTTTTTATTCTTAATTGTATATTTTTTTTCTTAAATAAAGTTCCCCAGATTATAGTGTTCAGAGTGCAGAAAACACTGTTTTTAGAAGGAGAACAGAGGAAAATGTGTTTGGCTACTAAGAAAGGACTTCCTAGGAAAGGAGACCTGATATAAAGCTAGCTATTCCTTCAGTAAATGGAGGAATGCAACACTTCAGGAAGAGAGACGTGAGAAGAAAGGTCTTCAGAGGCATGTCCAACCTGGTGTGAGAGATTTTGTCACACGGACCCTAACCATGTTCTTTACCTGACTTATGTGTTGTTATCTTTCCTGTCTCATCTGAAACAAACACATTTTTATGCTCATGTTTGCTTGTTTTTGCTTTATGCAATAGATTAGATGAATACATAATGTTCTAGTCAGCTCCACTGTCATAAAAAACACCATAGACTGGTGGCTTAAACAACAAAGGTTTATTTTCTCACAGTTTTGAAGGTTGGAAGTATGAGATCAGGGTGCCAGTACGGTCAGGTTCTGGTAGAAAGCTTTCTTCCTGGCTTGCAGATGGCAGACTTCTTACTGTGTGCTCACATGGCGTTTTCTTGGTACGTTTGCAGAGAGAGGGGGATTTCTCTGTCTTCCTCTTCTTATAATGCTACTAATCTTATTAGATTAGAACCCTACCTTTATAACCTCATCTAACTTTATTTCCTAAAAGTTCTATTTCCAAATATAGTCAAATTGAGGGTTAGGGCTTCAACATATGAATTTGGGGGCAGAGGGACACAATTCAGTCCATAGCAGATAGATGATAGGTAGATGGATAGGTAGATAGATAGATACATAGATAGACAATAAGTAGATAGGTAGATAGATAGAAAAACAGCAGTGTATTAACAGAAATGACAAGAACCAATCTCAAAAATTCCAAGAAAAAGAAATTAGGAATCACTTATAAAAGTGATTTTGTGAAAAACTGAAAAAAAATCACTTATTCTTCCCCCAGAAAAAAAAAAAAAAAGGAAAAAAAGAAAAAAGGAAATGGAAGTGCTGGATTCCAGCAGATCTGGCCAGAATGCAGCTGAGTAACTACACTTAGTGAGCTCCTCCCTCTTGGCCTCTCTGGGCCAGTTCCACCTGTATGTCATATAATCGCTCATAGATCCCATGCAGGATGCCTGAGATTTAATTTAATTTGTCTTGGGAGTAATAATATGTTTCCAGTGCATTGGCCTGGATATCATGGTTCCCATAACCACACTGCCTTGCATCCCAGTTGCAAGTTACATGGGATTTGGGATTTTCACAACAGGACTTCCAAACTTAAAGTTCTTTCATGACTTTTTAATCTCCTCCAGTCCATTCCCACAATCTCATGTGCCAACTAACATCTAATTATATTAGGCTGAAGTATATCAAATTTCTGATATTCAGTGGTATCTGACTTACAAAAAGGGAAATTACAGCTGGTTCAACCTAACACCCATGAACACCCTGAGTGTGGTAGACACGTAGGTATATTGGAAATGATTTAATGTGCATCATTTTAAATATGCACAAAGTTAATATTTACTTTTCCCAAGCTCAGTGGTTTCCTGCAGAGACAAGCTTACCTGGCTTTCTAATCCCTACCTCACCGCTGCTGTGGTACTGCAGGTCTCATCCTCACACCTTTATGGACGGCTGTGATAAATGTCATTGTGTCCTCCCTGCCCCATTTCTTACTTCCTCTCATTCCATTTCATTCATCTTTGTAAAATTATTTCTGGGCCTGTTATTTTCATGCTTAAACATTTTAAAGACATTTTTATACCTACAGAATAAAATCTAATAGCTTTACAGCATCATTCTATAGCCCTAACAAAGTAGCCAGTATATTGTTCTCATATATTTTCCATCTTCTCTTTCTCTCTGTCTGTCTCTCTGTCTCTCTCTCTCTCCCCCAGCAATTCTCTCTCTCCAACAATTCTGCCACATCCAGTTAATACCACTGAAGTCTCTCTAGTTTTCAAGTATTACTGAAAACTCTTAACACCTCTACTCTTTCTCAAATAGTGTTTACTATGCTTGGAACAAACACTCCATTCTTTTCCAACTAGTAAAAAACTTATCTTTTAATATTTAGCTCAATGTCACTTCATCTCTCATTTTACTCCTGAAAGGAATATCTTCTACCCCAGCACAATCAGAAGGAAGAATTCCCTCTTCTATCTGTCTTTAAAACTTCCCCATATATCTATCACTTATTACATTGTGTTAGTTATTGCACAGATACCTCTTTCCTTTGCTGGATTGTGATTCTTTTTTTTTTTTTTTTTAAAGGTAAACCAGCCAGAGATCCCTGGTTTCTATTTTTTTTTTTTTTAATTATTATTTATTTATTTTTTGGGCTGTGTTGGGTCTTCATCTCTGTGCGAGGGCTTCCTCTAGCTGCGGCAAGCAGGGGCCACTTTTCATCGCGGTGCGTGGGCCTCTCAACTATCGTGGCCTCTCTTGTTGTGGAGCACAGGCTCCAGACGCTCAGGCTCAGCAGTTGTGGCTCACGGGCCTAGTTGCTCCACGGCATGTGGGATCCTCCCAGACCAGGGCTCGAACCCACGTCCCCTGCATTAGCAGGCAGATTCTCAACCACTGCGCCACCAGGGAAGCCCGGATTGTGATTCTTTAGTGCAGAATTAACATACCAAAATCCCAAGCATAGAACTGAATTTGAAATGGGATTTCCATTAAGAGGTATTAAATGCAATTAAATCAATTGGGATTTGCAATAAAAATATTGAAGTAGGTCTTCCCTGGTGGCGCAGTGGTTAAGAATCTGCCTGCCAATGCAGGGGACACAGATTCGAGCCCTGGTCCGGGAAGATCACACATGCCGCGGAGCAACTAAGCCTGTGCACCACAACTACTGAGCCTGCGCTCTAGAGCCCGCGAGTCACAACTACTGAGCCTGCACACCTAGAGCCCATGCTCCACAACAAAAGAAGCTACCGCAATGAGAAGCCCGCACACCGCAATGAAGAGTAGACCCCACTCACTGCAACTAGAGAAAGCCCGCGTGCAGTAACGAAGACTGAACGCAGCCAAACATAAGTAATAAATAAATAATAATAAATAAATAAATAAATAAAATAAAAATATTGACGTATATCTGTGCCTATTTTATTTGGAGAACTGTAGATATCAGCTATGGAATGATCTTAGTATCACGACTCCTTATTGGGGTTTTCTGACTCTATGAAGTTGCAGTTTAGGGAATTGTTTGGAAACATTGAAAACTGTGGCCTCTAGGTTTGACCTCACTCAAAATCCTTCTCTTCTTGGAATTATGACACAGAGTTCAAAACTGGGAAGTCACTTGAGAACAAATTTGTAGTTTTAGGTAAAGCTGATCAAGTCACAGATTTCAGAATCATATAGGAATATCTCCACAAGGCAAATCTGAAGTTTTACTTGGTAACATGGCTTCTTTGCTCCCTGGTCTGCAGCACAGATTTCTTTTCAACACCTAACCTAAATCTTTCTTGCTAAAACTCTAATTTATTCCTTCAGTTAACAGAAAAGTTCACTGCTCATTGTTCCGTAAACAGTATTTCCTTTCCTTGAAGATTAGGGGTCCATTCAACTTCTCCCTTTCAAACTGTAAGGAACCTAGATCTTCTGTCTTTCTCCCATAGGGAAAATTCCCTTACTTTTCATCACCAGACTTGTTCCTCTGTGGCTTCTTGCTCAGATTCCCATAACCACCTTCTCGTCAGGGTCTCTGCTTATCCAGTAGCTACCCATGGTCTGCCCTATCGTTTTTATTCCCATGTGGCACAGATAGCAGTCAACTACGCAAGAATCTGTATTCCCATGCAGGTTTCTACAAGGAAGCAAAAGAATTTTCTTTGGCACAGTGAACAGTATAGATTTTATAGATTTGATCAAATCCACAGCATTTCTGCAGATAGGCCTGTAGATAAACAGTGTATCACATACACAAGGAGCCTCATAATAGGAAAACACAGTGGCTTTCGGTGATAGTTCATTTCTGCTTCCTAAAACCATGGACTTTTCTCTAAATATTTCATTTCTTTTTAGGAAAAATGCAGAGGTGTTAAACATAACTTAATTCTTCTAAAAGTTTAGACTCTGTGGCTTGTCAACAGAACAGATAGACACAGCTCCAGTGGGTCCTGCATATGAAATCACTAGCAGGATAATCCTACAGGAGGCTAACTTCTATGCTTCAATGACAAAACACTTCAGTAATAGTTTTCTGCAGAGGTATATTTTACAATCCAATGAGCTAACAAATTCTAACCCACTGAGCTTAAACAAGATGAAGTAAAATAAAACATAAAGTGTTCTTGTTCTGCAGAGCTGGGCATGGCAACTTTTTTCGGCTTTTTGGGAAAAACATTAAATTTCAAGTGGCTCTTCTCATGTGGTTGGGTAAAAATAATTTATAAATAAATATTCATTAATAGCTATGTGCTATAAAAAGGCTAAGTTATTTTTTCCCCTCATGGCCTGAGAAGATTTTATCTAAAATCTTAAGCAGGATAAATTAATGTTCTGTTCATCCTTTCTGCTGTCTTCACTTGTATATTAATTAGCATAATCTTCTAACATTTAGCAAGATAAAACTTGCTGAACACTGGGGAGATACATTTGGAAAAGAAACACAAAAGCTAGTAAGAATCCTACCTCACAGCCAGCCTTCTCTCTTTATTAGTTTTAATCAAAGGAGCTTTGACTGTAAACACGTCATCAATTTATATTTACATGTAATGCTTCCTCATTAGCAACAAGTGAGAGGCTGAGGATATGGGTGTTATTCTGTCCTTCCTAAATTGTGGTATCTTGGAGTAAAATAGAAACTGAGAAATTTGAAGATGTATCAGAACAAAATTATTTAATACTTGGGTCACAAAGGCCAGGAGAGTGTGCCTTGTGACACAACACAGGCTGTCCATCTTCTCAGACTTATTACAGTCATAGATATATGAGGCTGCTGTTATGTGTCAAGCATTGGACATCAAACTGATGTAGAATTTGCCTTCTAGAAGCATTGTCTAGTAGGGAAATACGAACATTAATTAAATAAATATGCAATGAATTAAAACCTGTGAGAATCATTTAAAACCACAAAAGTAACAGTAACAGCAAATTTAATATGGGATGGTTTTCCTGCAATAATGCTTACTCTAAAAATCCAACAAGTTAAAGACAAAAGGTGATATTTTTTGTTTTGTTTGTTTGTTTGCTTATTGGTTTATTTGATAAACAGTTATTTTAAAATAGTGTTCTCTATTAGAAAGATAAATTGAGTTTTTTTATCTTTTTCCATAGAAAATATTTGCCAAAGAAGATAACTTTTAAGGACAGTCATTTCTAAGAATTACATCAAGTTTAATAACTGCAAAGTAACTTTTTGATGATATTGTTTTATAGATTCCAAAACTCTTCCTATGACAATATAAAGGTTTGCAATAAGAATGTAAGTACACACAAACACACAATTCCCATTTATCAACAAAAAAATTTCTCTCTAAATATATCTTAGAACACAGAGAGAAAGAGGCAGAGATGCAATCCCAGAGGGCCAGTCATGAAATAGGTTTAGAACCAAAAGCATATCTGTTATTCCAGTCTGTACTCAGATGACTCAATGCCATCATCTTAATGGGAGATATTAAGATTAATACTCCTAGATAACAAAATATGTAACCTTAATTCTTAATCTATACTAAACTAGGTTCAAAGTTCTTATTAGAAAAAGAGAGAACTATTTCTCAATATATTTAATAAAGCGCAGATAACATGCTAAGTCTGCTTTTGCTATTCTGAAAATAGCCCTTTTGAGATTCCAGGGGTCCCTCTGTGGCCCTGCACTCCCCCACATCTTCAATCCTCTTAATTTGTCCCATTTCTCATTTTCACCACTTCTGTTTTTCCTTTCTTCTTTCTTTTTCAATTTTGCTCACATAACATGCCCTTCCTTTTATTATAAGTGATATAATTTATCTCCTAAAGATAAATCCCTCAAGGAGTTGAAACTAACAAGTACAATAATTCCTTGGTGCTTAAGAAAGAAACTTACTTCTATTGCTTTATGATTTCAAATAAATTTTTGATATGTTATAGAATTTCCATTTATTTCTCCTTACTGCTTTATTTAGACCATCAAGTGTATTACTAGTTTTCAAAATTTAAAAGCCTATTCTTTCCTATTAAAGCACTAGTTCCAGACATTTATTTAATGAAATATAGAGTTATAAATCCTCATAAAATCTTGGATATATGCCTGCTCAATTCTTTGAAAATTCAAATGCCTAATAAATTTTGAAAGTGAACATAGAAAGATTTGCTAATACAGCTAAAAGAGTAGTAATTACTCAACAATAGATGACTTTAATCCGCTTTGGAGGTTCAAATGTTTATTGATACTTTGGCATCAAGCCAAAGCAAAGAGGCATTCCCAGTTCAACAAAATTATATATTCAAAAAATGGATTATTAAATTGAATAAATATGTAAGAGTGACTAAAGTTTCAAGTGAGAATTAGGAAGACTTATCCAGAATTTAATTACCTGATCTAAAATGATTTATAAAACAATATGTGAAATCCTGAAATGTATTTTATTGGGTTTATCAGAATGAAAACAAGAAATAAAAGGTATAAAGTAGTGGAATTGAATGAAGGATTAAGTAAAGACACTGAGATCTGAGAGATTGGTTTAAATAAATATAATTAGGTAGAAAATAAATTTAGATTCAGACTCTCTTGGGGTGGGGTAGGACAGCTGCCTCAAGTAGTTGGTTTACTTTGGCCAGGTCCTCTCCATCACCAGTTGCTAATTTACTGTAACCCTAAACCTAACCTTCTCCTTCTCTCAGGAGCTGAGCTGAGTTTGTTCACATTCCTATTATCAGGATCAAAATAGATTCTGGGTGATTCTGAGCTGACAGCTGGCTGGTCCCACTCACAGCCCCTGTACCAGAGTATGATCAACATTTCAAATCCAGTCCATCTTTGTTGTAGGGGGCTGTTCTGTGCCTTGTAGAATATGTGACAGATCCCTGTCCTGTACCACTAGGTGCCAGTATCACCCTCTGCCCCACCAGTCACTATAATCAAAAATGTCTCCAGACTTTGGCATATAGTTGCTTATTCCTTTATATTTCTGGTTTCAGTTGTAAACTGCTCCTTTTTCATTTCAAATTTTATTGGTTTGAGTCCTCTCCCTTTTTTTTTCTTCCTGAGTCTGGCTAAAGGTTTATCTTCTCAAAGAACCAGCTTTTAGTTTCACTGATCTTTGCTATTGTTTTCTTCATTTTGATTTTTACTTCTGCTCTGATCTTTATGATTTCTTTCCTTTTAGTAATTTTAGGTTTTGTTTGTTCTTCTTTCTTTAGTTGCTTTAGGTTGTTTATTGGAGATTTTTCTTGTTTCCTGAGGTAAGATTGTATTGCTGTAAACTTCTCTCTTAGAACTGCTTTTGCTACATCCCATGGGTTTTGGATCATCGGGTTTTCATTGTCATTTATCTCTAGGTATTTTTTGATTTCCTCTTTGATTTCTGCAGTGATCCATTGGTTGTTTAGTAACATACTGTTTAGCCTCCATGTGTTTGTGTTTTTTACAGTTATTTTTTTTCCTGTAATTGATTTCTAATCTCATAGCATTGTGGTCAGAAAAGATGCCTGATATGATTTCAGTTTTCTTAAATTTACCAAGACTTGATTTGTGGCCCAAGATGTGATGTATCGTGGAGAATGTTCCAGGTGCACTTAGGAAGAAAGTGTATTCTGCTGCTTTCGGATGGAATGCCCTATAAATATCAATTAAGTCTGTCTGGTCTAATGTGTCATAAGGCTTGTGTTTCCTTATTAATTTTCTGTCTGGATGATCTGTCCATTGGTGTAAGTGAGGTGTTAACGTCCCCACTATTATTGTGTTACAGTCGATTTCCCCTTTTATGGCTATTAGCATTTGGCTTATATATTGAGGTGCTCTTATGTTGGGTGCGTATATATTTACAATTGTTATATCTTCTTCTTGGATTGATCCCTTGATCATTATGCAGTGTTCAGACTTTGCTAAACATCACAGTAGGGGCAAAATCATCCCGTGGTTGAGAACTATTGACTTAGATTGTATCACAGTCCCCAAGCTCTCAGTGAGTGGCCCAAGCAGTGCTTTGCCCCATGTTTTTGGAGGAGAATATTCTGAACTTTAGAAGTGGCACTTTGAAATGAGAGACCCTCAAGCTGCTTGTTAATCTATACCTCCTATATATCTCAAATATAATATATTTAATAATTTGAACTGTGTTATTTTACTTATTTGGTTATATATCTGTGGCCTGACCATCAGCTTCTGAATCCAGGAAATGCCCCTTTGCTCCTCTCTGTTTTTTCAATACTACCTAAATGCCTGGCAAATATAAGACCCTTGATAAACATTTGCTAAAATATTTTTCAGATTAAAACACTAAATTGAAAAACAACTCCACTGACTTACTAAATTAATTAGCAAGGACATCATGTGTTCTCCCAAAAAGTATAGGATAGCTGATGAATTCTATCATAGGTGAATCTGTCCCTCAAAGAATACTGTGAAAGAATGTTTCCCAGACAGACCTCATCACGTGTAAGTCTACTGTTCCCTGTCTTTTCATATACTTACAGTAAGTGACACACAACTTAGAACAAAATTTTAGTTTGTCTTGTCCTGTTATCTCACAGATTCCCAGTAGTGGGGATTATTTCTACAACCTAGTGCTTGCACCACGATGGAGTCATCACCAAATATTTCCCTTTGTGTCAAGTACAATGTTAGCAATGTAATAAATGCTTAGTAAAATAAAACCTTATTGATTTGATTGAAAAATTCTTTAGTATACTGTTAAACTCAATATAGGCTAGATTATACAGAAATCATTCTTTCATATTTTAGGCTAACTTGAATTAGTCTCCCATAGCTCATGTAGTAATTTGAGCTCCAAAGGAACCAAGGACAGATATATTTAATTATTTCAAAGTTTTGTTGTTCATTCTTTCATTAATTAACAAAGATTATCTGGTCTTTCACTTAACTCATGATCATCAGGACAGCTATGGAAACAAACAGGTACCATAAAAACACGTAAAAGTTACAATAAAAATAAGTGGACAGAGAGCCACTATAGCATAATGAATAAGAACATGTCTCATAGACATACTGCCGGGGTTCAAATTGTAGCTCTGTCACTGACTAATTATGTGACTTTGGAAGAAGTAAATTATTTCCATCCTGCCTCAATTTCTTCATGTGTAAAATGTGGATAATAACAAAACCTAACATTCAGAGGTGTTGGTGAATACAGAATTCTAAGTTTATTTTTCTTTCAACATTCTAGATACTTTTACTCTGCATCATCATACTGATGTTGAAATTCAGTCAAGTACCACATTGCCACAGGGATCATTCTATCCTTTACCCCTTGATTACTTGTAACCTCCCAATCCAAGACTGAGAACCCTATCTCCTACCATCCAGCATACATCTACTTAATTGTTTAACTCCAGTATACATGTATAGTGGTTTCAGAATTGTTAGCCTGACCTAGCAGGTCACACCTTATAGAGTACAGAGTTTATGTGCGGTGGTTCCTTCTGCCTTTAGTCTGACAGGCTCCATTCATTTCCAATGTTAATTAGGTGCGTAACTCTTTGCCGCACTCCTTTAAGTGAGGTTGTTTCATATATTTGCAATGCAGTTAATTTCTTTTGTCACATTCGGCATTCCATTCCGGAATTCTCCAACCATCACCTAAAGCATATTTCTCTATCTTTATCTACATATCTCTATTTAATTTGTATACATTAATGTTCACTCTTTGTACTGTAAAGTGCTGTGGGATTCAACAGGTTCACCGTGTCATGTATCAGCCATTACAGCATTATACAGAAAAGTTTCACTGCCTTAACAATCCCCACTGCTTCACCTATTCAACCCTCTCCTGAATCTAAACCCATGTCAACCACTGATATGTTTAATGACTCTAGAATTTCCTCTTTCCAGAATGTTAAATAAATGGAACTTTTTATGTTAACCTTCTATGCTGTGATCCTCATATACTCACTTATTAGTTCTAGGAACTTTTTGTTGAATATTTGGGATTTTCTACATGACCAATCAAATCATCTATCAATAAAGGCAATTTTATTTCTTCTTTACCAATCTGTATATATTTTTTCCTTTTTCTTATGTTATTGCACCAGTTAAGACTAACAGCATGGTGCTAAATAGGAATGGTTGGAGAAGTTCCTCTTTATTTTTAATTTTCTGAACAATTTTTTATCATTAATGACAATAATTTTCTATCATTTTGGATCTTGTCAGATGATTTTTCTGTATCAATTGATATAATCTTGATATAATCATATGTGATTTTTTTTTGTTTTGTTTTTGTTTTTTGCCTATTGATGTGGTAGATTACATTGATTGACTTTTGACTGTAGAAACAGCCTTGCATACTTGGAATAAATTCCACGTTACCACTTTGTATAATCCTTTTTATGCACTGTAGAATTTGATTTGCCAATAATACAAGGATTTTTTCATCTAAGTTAAATGAGATTTATTGTTTGTAACTTTCATTTCTCTAATATCTCTGTCTGGTTTCATATTAGGGTAATGCTGGACTCAGAAATTGTTAGGAATGATTTCCTTTGCTTCTGTTTTCTGGAGAAGATCATGAAGAATTGATATTGTCTTTTAAATATTTGGTAGAATTCACCAGTGAAACTATTTGGGTATGATGCCTTCTTTTCTGGAATGTTATTAGTCATCGATTCAATAGATGTAAGGTTTTATATTATCTATTTCTTCATGTGTGAGTTTCGCAGTTTATGCCTTTCAAGAAATTGGTGGATTTCATCTAAGTAATTAAATTTGTGAGCATGGAGTTGTTTATAGAATTTATTTATTATCCCGTTAATATCATCAGATAAGCAGAGATAATCCCTTTTTCATATCTAGTATTCGTAGTTTTCTCTTCTTTTTTTTCTGGTTAGACTGGCTAGAGTTTTATCACATTTAATGATCTTTTCAAATAACCTGCTTTTGGGTTTGTTGATTTACTCCATGATTTTCATGTTTTCAATTTCCCTGATATCTTTCCTAAATTTTATTTACTTTTTATTTTCAGTTGCTTTCTTTAGGCTTAAATTTCTTTTCTTTCTTTAGTTTGCTAAAGGGGAAACACAAGGTATAACTTTTAGATTTTTTTCTAATGTATGACTTTAATTCTATAAATATCCTTCTAAGTGCTGCTTTTGCTGCATCTCGCAGATTTTGAAATGTTGAGGTTTAATTTTACTTTGGTTGAAAAGAGTTAACTTTTTCTGAGACTTTATTGACTTCATGTGTCATTTAGTTGTGTGATATTTAATTTGCAAATATTTGGGGATTTTCTGCTATTTTTCTATTACTGAATTCTACTTTAATTCCATTTTGATTTGAAACCACACCGTATAATTTCTATTCTTTACATTTTTAAAGCTGTGTTTTATGGCCCAGGATGAGATCTATCTTGATGAATGTTTCCTGTGAACTTGAAATAAACGTGTATTCTGCTGTTGTTGGATGACATATCCATTAGATATCCAATTAGATCAAGTTGATAGATAGTGCTCTTCAGGTCAGCTGTGTCCTTACTGATTTTCTGCCTACTTGCTCTATCAATTACTAAGGTTGGGTTCTTGAAGTCTCTGACAATAATAGTGGAGTTATCTACGTATCTTTGCTGTTCTATCAGTTTTTGCCTGATATATTTTGACCTTCTATTGTTATCTTCATACACATTTAAGAATGTTAGATTCTTTGAGAACTGACACCTTTTTCATGATGTAGTGCCCCTCTTTATCCTCAACAATTATCATTTTTTGAAAAATACTTTGTCTGAAAATAATATAGTTATTCCAGCTTTCTTCTGTTAAGTGTTAGCATGGTATATCTTTCTCCATTCTTTACTTTTAACCTAAAAGTGTCTTTATATGTAAAGGGGGACTTATTTAGATAACATACAATTTGTTCTTAATTTTTTTGTAGCATCTGACAATCTCTGTCTTTTATTTGGTGTATTTGAAACAGTCACATTTAAAGCAATTATTGATACAGTTAGATTGGTATCAAGTTCGTAACTTAATGGTTAGTTAGTTAGCTAGTTTAGTTAGTACTTAATATTTATTGGATTTTTTGTTGTTTCTTCCCCTACCTCTTTTTTCCCTTTTCTGGTTTTTGTTAGGCATTTTATATGATTCCATTTTTATCTCCTTTATTAGCATAGCAATTGTATTAAAAATAGTGCTTGCCCTAGAATTTGCAATATACATTTTTATCTTATCTAAATTCACCTTCAAATAACACTGTACCATTTCACGTGTAGTGCAGGGACTTATAACCGAGTATTCCCAATTTCTGCCTATAGCTCCTTGTGATATTGCTTTCATTACTTTTACTTATCCATGTGCCACCAATATATTTTTAATATAACTGATTAAAAATCATTTATTTTTAATATCAATTACAATTTTTTTTAAGTAAAGATTTGATATTACATTTATTTATTCATCTGATACTCTTCTGTTCTTTATGCAGATCTAGGTATATGACCTATATGTATCCATCCGCCTGAAGGACTTCTTTCAACATTTCCTTCAGGGTAGATTTAGTGGCAATGAAATCCCACAGCTTTTGTTTAACTGAGAAAATCTTTACTTTTCCTTCAATTTGAAGAATAACAATTTAATGTGGATATAAGTCTATATTTTTTTCTTTCAATATTTTAAGTATTTAACTCCACTCTCTAAGTGGTGGTTAAAGAACCACTTAGAAACCATGGTTTTTAAGAACTCTTCTGTAATTGACTCTTGTTCCTCTATAGGTAAGGTGTTGCCCAACCCCAGCTCTCTTGGTCGTTTCTAGACTTCATCTTCATCTTTGGTATTCTGAAATTTGAAAATGATATGCTTAAGACTTCTGTTGGTTTATTTTAGTAATTATTCTATCTGGTATTTTCTGGGCATCCTAGAACTGTGGCTTGCCGTATGTCATTCATTTTGAAAATTCATGATTATGTTTCAAAGATTTCTTATGCATCATTCTCTCCCTTTTTATTTCTGGCATTCCAGTTATGCCTATGTTACATCTTTGGACATTGCCCCACAGTTCTTGGATGTTCTGTTTTATTTTTTAACTTGTTTTTCTCTTTTCATTTCATTTTGCAAAGTTTACATTGCACCATTATCAAGCTCACTGTGCCTATTTGTATTTAGGCTAATTATCTCTGTATGACAAGTCATGTTCTTTTTTTGTCAAGTTCAAACACCCACATTAGTACATTTGAAAAAAGAGTTGTAATCATACCAATGCCAGGGGGAAAGAGAAGAATAAACTCATCAAAAAAGTACCTGTGAGAGTGATAGTAACATTTTAGAAATCTGAAAGCCTGAGAATAATAGATAGACCAGTTATCTCCCTATGAGTGGGGACTTTAGTCTCATAGAATTTATGTATTTATCTATGAACATTCAAACACATGTCGGAGAAACAGTTATAAACATAACTTTCAGTATTAGCCAGAATAATGATTATATATTAGATAGCACTCATGAGATAGTTGTTTATATTTTCAAATGTTGTAATACTAAAAAAGCAATCAGGATTAATTCACATTCACGTGTAATCCAAGCCTTATTTTGACCTAATGCCTTTTTAATATGCATAATTGATCTTTGTATATAAACAGAGTTTAAGGTGCTGCTTGAAAATGGTCATAAATATCTTCAGATGCTCTTCTTATGTATTTGAGCTTATTTAGTTTTTAATGTGCAGAAATCATGTGCTTGTGCTTTAGGAATGCGATTTCCATTGTTCAAGTAAAATGAAATGAAAACAGATTTAGTGAGAATCAGAAATCTCTTTCTTGTTTGTAATGAATTATAATCACAAATTAAAATCACTATGGCAGAGAGCCACAAACAGCAATGAAGAATAAAATTATTTTTTCCACCTTCATTATTTTGTGCAAGAGGATTCAATATATTTGTATATATTTGAATAAACAAATAATAGTACAATTTTGAAAATATAAAATTTAAAAGTCATAAATATTTCCAGCAGTGAGTTTAGACATTTACTTCTACCATATGCATTCCAATTTCATTTTAATTAGCTAAAAAGTTTGCGATTAAGACCATACATCTTATTAATTCTGTAAAGAATGAAGTGTTTATTTTTTGATATCTCTCACAGGAAGATTTGGAAATGTCAGAGACTGAGTTATAGGAAAAAGGACATTTCATGGCCTAGTAATTCAGGCAATACATGCCAAGCAATAAGAAGGGGAGAAAGATAATTGAAGTAGGTAGGATAGAAGAAAGATTGTGGGGTAAATTATGTATGGAGGCACACTCCCCAGGTAATGAGGTGATATATCTAATCTTTTGTAAAATGTAATATACAAACATCCCTGTTTTGTAGAAGCAGACAATACATGCAGCTATAAAAGAACAAGTAATCAAGCATTTATTATTCTCTAGCTCAAGCAATAAGCAGAAAATTATAAGAATGAAAGAAACTCTTTTAGGTTAAGGAAATTGTTCAATATAAGCTTTCTCTAACTCCAAGTCAGCTCTGAATTATATGCACTGATGGAAGAGGAGGTATAATGCAGGCTATTTGAAATGGCAAGGGTAAAAAATGTTGTATGATTTGGTAATGGACAATGCATATTCTGACTTGAGCCCTAAAAACAATGAAAAGGCAACATCTGCTAACTGTTTTGTCATGGGGACCCACAGCTTGGCTGTTCTTTGTATTGATAGTTGAAGAAAATCTTCGATTAGGAGGTATTCTATATTGGTAGAGGATTTGGAATTATGCAAGGTAAGACACTCTTTTAGTATCTCAGGTCATTAATGTTCCCATGAGTGAAATTGTTTCAATAGTCACAGTACCTACCTTACATGGTCATTATCAGGAGTCAATAAAATAGGGCGTGTGAAAACATTTGGGACTTATTTAAATTACAGTTATTAATATTATACCATGAGGACAGAGAACTTGTCTTTTAGAACAGTCTGTCTTTAGTGTATGACCCAGTAATTGGCAAAGAATAGGTGCTAAATCAGTATTTCTTGAACAAATGAATAAATGAATGAATAAATTCTCATTAGTATTGTTATAAAACTATAGTATAAACAGATTTCTGATAACCCCTTAAATCTGATAACAGTAGAGGTAATAATTTTTGAGGAGCCATGTAGAAATATAATTGGCAGAACCTAAAGGTATAAACTAGTCAGAGACTTGCCAGCAATTCACTTTGCTTGAGCAGCAATGTCCTAACATTAAATAAAGGATAATGCACTGAAAAATGTTTCTGCAACAGTGGATCATTTTTAAAAGCCCCTAGTTAGCGAGATCTAAGATTATTTGAGTATTTAATATTTCTATCAAATTATATTTTTTATTTAAAGCTCAAAAATCTGGTTGTATATGTAGTATTATTATGTTCAATGAACAGATAAAGAACTAATACAAAAAAAAACTTTAAAGCTTGTCCAAATCTAGAGCTAATTAGGAGCCCAGCTGAGATTTATTTTTGCTGTGTGTGACTCCATGTCTCGTCATTTTCCTTAACAACACATAGCCCTTATATTAGTTTGAACACTGAATTTTTGAATTTAGTGTAAGAAAAATATATAAAATATAATATTTGTGTATTATTAAATCTTCTCAAATGGATATTCAACCTTGTTAGATAGAATTCCTTAGGATGCTCTTTTTTCTTCTTCTGTTTTACAAATCCCAGAGGACTTCACCTTTCTATGGATTTTCTTCCTCTCCTTTATGAAGTAAAATTATGGGGAGGGGGAAGATATGGAGATGGGTGAAAAACAACATCTAAAGTCACCTCAGCTTTGATAGTCTACGATCCTAGGAGTTTTATTATTCATACTTGTAAAATATTCAATATTCAAAATATATCTATGAGTTACTTTTAAGGCAATTAGAAAGGAAAGGAGAATTCTTAGGCTTTAAAAATCATACCTAGTCCTTAGGAATGTGCAATATAAGAGTAGAACCCATGTCCTAGTCATCTTTCTTTATATCCCCTCAAACTACATAGCAGTCCCTGCATATGATATTTGTCCAATACATATTTTTTGTTGAATAATTAAATGAGAAAATGTGGACTATAGTGTCCCCTTGACAAAGCAGAGGCCAGATGCAGAATAAAATACCCTTTCTCACCAACTTTATTCAATATATTGTAGTTTTTCTATTAAAAAAGTGTAACTTAGTCAAATAGAAGATGCAAATTGATATAAAATATAATAAAAACCCTTACGTAATTATTATAGCATGTGTTCCAAACTGCATTTATAGATATACTTGCTTTTCAACCTTACTTTTTTATTCAATTTTATAAATAAATTTCACTGAACTAATAATTTTTTAAAACTGAGACCATACTGAATCAAAGTGACTATATGTAAGGACCATAACTGAATTACTGGGGAAGCAATATGGCAGTATGTAGCCCATGGAGGAAAACAAACTAAATCATTGGACAGAACCCTTCTAGGAAGAATCAAAATTTGGTGGAAAACAAATGTTGACAATGATGAAGATAACAACCATGTAGATGAAAAGAAGATAGTATTACACAGGCAAATAAGCTACAATTTTTCCTGTTTTCCTTCACTGGTTTCTGAAGTAGAGTTGTTGAATTTCCCAACAGCCAAGGAGCAAAGCCCAGGACTAATGCCATACTAGGAATGCAGTGGGGTGGGAATGAGGATGGAAGGAGGGAATGAGAGATGCTCTGATGAAAACCTTGCCTACATTTTTGGTCATCAGTCAGCCAAGTTCATGTGCAGTCACAGGTTGGAGTTTTAAGTAACACAAGCCTTTACATCACTGGGCCTTCTCAAAGAGGTAAATGCTTTGTACACATGTTCACATTAAACCTCATAAGAATATTACAGCGTAGGTAGCACTATTCCCGCTATATACAGAAAAAAAAAAAAAACTGAATTAAGAAAGTATACATTACTTTTCCTAATTTTCAGAGCCTACACTGGACAAAGATCCTGTACTTAATCATGATGTGATCCTGACTTTCATCTACTAATATACTGTGTTTCATATGCCCTCTTCTCTTAATGACTTTTTATTCTTTGACTTTTTATTCTAATTGTCTCATGCAAATTGTGTGATTAAAGACATAGACACAGAGACCTCTTCACAATTCAGATATCCCCTGAAGTGCTATGCAGGAAATGGGCCTGGCAGTCCTGATTAGCTGAGGAAAGTATTTCAAATGAGGCAGTATTTTAAAATGCTGATCACCTGGTAAAAACATCAAAGATTGAGTCAGCCCAGGTGTTGCTTATGCATTAGAAAAATAAATATTAATGTTAATATCTATACCTTATTAGTGATCATATAAATATTATACCTTAACATCATTAGAAAAGAAATGTATAATATTCAAGTGATTATGGGCCAAGAACAGTATAATGTGCTTTACGTAGATTATTTCATTTAGTCATGGCAACAAGTGAATCAGCTTAACCCCTGTCAAAATTATATTTTCATGATTACCAGAGATATTCTCTTGTAGTTCCTCTTTAAGTACTAGAAGTCCAAAGAAGATCATGATTGCATGGCAGTGTTCTGTGGAAAATGAAAGTGGACTATTCTCTCTTTCTAGATAATGTTTACAAACTATTTCATATCACTGCTGTACTGTCAACAGATAATCCCTTCTTATTGTGAGGAGGCCAGATCGATGTGAACAGAGTGCAGAGTAATGAGATTAACCTTCCAATGTCACTTGTTGGCTGCCTAATTCTTTAAACCTCTCCAGAAAGCAGAGCAATTTTGTGGTATTGATAAAGAAAGAAATTATGGTTGAAGATTATTTTCTTGTGTATCTGTTAAAAAGTGGAACAAAGAGCTGTTTACCATTGCTTACCTCAGGTAATAATAAAGAAGCATTAATTTATCAAAAAACAAACCTTTGACCTAGAAATTCCATTTAAAATTTGGTCTTCCTTTCCTTAAAATCATCTGCATAATAATTAACTGACAGATTTATTTTTCAGATACATACAGTTGTCTTTGAGGTCTCATAGAGCCTCATTAACATAAGATTTTTAAAAAGCATACATGGTTTCTGTCATACTCTTGAACTTGGTGGGATTTGTTGGACTTTGAATGGTCACAGTAACCAGATGGTGTTTCTGACTGCCAGATAGAAAGCATGGGGGTCCAGGCAAATTTTCTCTTTCTCCCAAAATTGGAAAGCGCATAAGTGAATGCGCATTGGTAGAATGGTTTGCTATTTCCTTTTGGAACCAAGAATTATATGGGCACATCTACCATATTTCAGAAGTAATGGCCAGGAATATCAATTAAATAACTAGATCAGTGAGGTAAGATGTTTAGCCAATGTTGGTATTCTCTGGGGGTAGGAAGTGGAAGCTAATTAGAAATCAACTGAGATAGCTGAACTAGCTAAATACAAATGTTCTCTAAATCTGCTATTCACACAAATTTTGAGGACAAGGAGCCAGAGAATAGTCATCAAGTCATTGCTGGTGTTCAGTTAGAGAGCAATGTAATGACCAGGAATATGTTGTCCAGTGTGTCAATTTATACCTCAACTGAAAAAATAAAAAGTATTGGTAGACTGTGACTTGGTAAAGAAGAGGGGATTTTAAGGGAGAAGAAAAAGCATAGAAAAAAAAGAATATGTTGTCAGTATTGGATCCTGAGTTGCTGGGATGAGGGCAGTTTTTGCTGTGTAAGGAGCATCCTTGTAAGAACCAAGAAATCAAGTGTTGCCAAAATCTCCAAGTGTCAAAGTCATAAATAAGGCTAGGTTTACTTATTCAAGTAGAAAATCAGGTAGGGGTAGGATTGGGAGAACACGGCTAACACAAAGAAAGTGTTCTTGGGTGCTTATCTTAATCTTACCAAGGAAAAATTGCAGTTCTCCTTACATACCTTTTGGCACATGATTCCTAACTGGGTTGAACTAGCATACCAAGTTAGACATAGAGCATACATTCACTGGCTTAAATAGTGTCTAATTATTTAATTCTCAATAATGTATAATCATTAATTTAAGAGAAGATATTATTGGTTGAATCCTTTGTATGTGGGCATTCATAATTTGATCATTGTAAAATACTTCTTCCACATTCACCCTTAATGCCCTAGAGTATGTGACTACTAGAACAAGCTCTTATAAATGTTCTAGAGTATTAAATAGCCAATATATATTGTCCTAGATACATGAAAAAATCACAAATTCTCATATGCATGCTATTACAAACATGACAATATATGGTCCGTTTTTGTAAATAATGTGAAATATATTCAGACTATTCTAGTTTGCTGTTCTCTGAAGATTTCAAGTCATATGTATTGTTGGTCTTTGATGATGACAGACATTTGTTCACGTTCTTATTCCTCTCTCACAAGTTGTGTAAATTCAGGCAGTTTAGTTAGATTCTTTGAGCCTGGTTTTCCCATTTAAAATGGAAATACGTAATGCTAACTTTATAGGGCTGATTTGGAAATGAATGAGAAAATATATGCGAAAGTTATGGTACAGTGCCTGACATGTGATAGATTCTTCAGTAGTGTTAGTAATTTTTCTTCTTTCTTGTTCAAAAGATTGAGCAGGTGGGTATATGAAGATAATACGAATTATTTTCAATGTAACAGAAATTCTTATATACCCTATAATATAGTAACATGATATCACATAAAAATCATAGTTATTGTAATAATGTTAAACACTAAAAGCTACAAACTTAAAGGGGAGAATTTTTTAATAAAAGCAATCATTTGACACTACTAAGTCAGTAAATGTAGAGACAGAATACTAGGTCCAGGAAAATTGAGTTCATTTCTTGCTACTGCTCTACAAGAAGATTATTAATGGATGAAGTTAAACTTAAAAGATGGCAAGGGATTTTGAAATCTGTTCATGAGAAAGTAGAAGTAATGTTAGCCTGTGGAGCACAGAAAAATCTGAGATCTTCCCATGTTGTATTGTCTAGCATGTGGAAGCAGAACAAGAGAACTTCTGTGTTGCTTGAGGGCTGCATTAGTATGACTCAGAGGAATGTAAAACAGAACATTAAAACAAAAGCAAAGAAAGCAACAACAAAACAACAACAGCAACAACAACAACTGTGGAAGGATGGAATGGGTAACCCAAGAAAGGCATGGAACAATGTGTCACTGCTGATTTCAGAGTGGAGGCAGAGCAGAGACCATGGGTTAAGGAAATTGAGAAGGAAGTCCTCAATGTTTAGATTAAATACTAGAGCCCAGGGTCTCTTTAATCCTTTTTAACTTTAAGATCTCACAATATGAATGACAGCTGGATCATTCAAAAGGTGAAGCATGGTTAAAATAAAACAGAAATATGTCTTTAGAAATAATAATTCTTTTGTTCAATCAATAGCCTGTGCTTTTAGGAATTTTTCAGGAAGGAGTTGCTAAAATTAATTTTGAAAGTATTCTCTGATTCATAATAATTCAAACAGCAAAAGGAAATTCAATATTACTTTCTGATAAAATAAAGATTTCATCAATTACATTTACATCCAGAGAAAAAGTGAGCACCCAAAGATTCTTGAGAACAAACTAATATAAATATCAACCCAATGGATACTTTTAACACCTCCATCTCAACCCCCAGCCAAACACACGAACACAAACTGACACGAAAGATCCCTACCACATGCCACAACGAAGATCCTGCAGGCGGCAACAAAGATCCCGTGTGCTGCAACAAAGACCCGGTGCAGCCAAATAAGTAAATAAATAAATAAATATTAAAAAATAAAATGAAATAAAATTAAAACAGCTAAAATTAAAAAAGAAAGGGAAATTTAGATGAGATAGAGGTGAAGGTAAGAGAAAGCCTTTGGTAGGATAGGGGAAATAGTATTCTTCATCCTATTTATCTTTATGTCTGTTTCTTATTTTCCAATAATACTTTATTTGTTTATTAATTCAATTTACATACACTGTAATTCATTCTTTGTTGTACAGATCTGCATTTTCACAAACCCGTATAATCATGTAACTGCCAGTACAATCAACATAAAGAATAGTTCCATAACCCCAATAAAATGCCTCCATTTCCCATGGTAATCAAGCCATTCTGCTTTGTTTTCTGGGACTTTTCTAAATTTATTAGTTGTAATAGCTATTTTATGTAGGCAGAGATTTTCTTCATAGATGATTGTGTGTCTTAAAAATATTTCTTTCCTATGTTATAATCTCTAAATTGATTTGTTTATTTAAACATTTATTTATTAAACTTATTGCAGTGGACATCCCTCTAGTGTGAAGCTCAACAGAGGTGCTAAGAGTGGATATCTTTTCCCAGGTCCCAATCTCAACGAGAAAACATTCAGTCATTCCAATAAAGTATGATATTTGTTATGGGGTTTGCATAGGTACTCTTTATCTAATTGATAAAATATTATTCTATTCCTAAAGTATTGAGTGTTTTACTTTCTTCTCTTTTTTTATTTTGAATCATGAATGGGTAGTGAATTTTGTAAACTGCATCTATTGAGATAATTATATGGTTCACTTTTAATTTGTTCTGTTGAAAAGTTGAATTATAATGACTTTTTTGAATGTTGAAACAATTTTGAATTTCTAGGATAAATCTCACTTAACTATGATGTACTGTTAAAATATATTTTATATTCTTCTGGATTTTACTTGTCAACGTTTTGTTAAGGATTGTTTGTTCCTTGGTTCATCAGGTATATTAGTCTGTAGTTTTCTTTCCTTGTAATGGCTAGTTTAGGGATTACAGGAATGATGGCCTAAAAAAAAAAGAGTTGTAAATTGTTCCTCCTTTTTTCTTTGTGGCTTAGTTTAGTAGAATTGCTATCAATTCTTCTTTATGTTCTTAAAATTAATTACCGGTAAAGCCATGTAGGCCCGAAACTTTACCTTGGGAAAGGTATTTAACTGAAAATTCAATTTATTAATAAGAGTTTTCTATTTAGATTATCTGCTTCATCTTGAATGAGCTGTAGTATTTTGTGTCTTTCAAGAAATTTATATATTTTCTGTATTGTTAAAATATTGGCATAAAATTTTAATAATACTCCATTTTTATTCTTTTAATATCTGTAGGCTCTGTAGTGATGTCACCACTTTTAATCCTGATATTGGTGTTTTGTGTGTTTTCTCATTTTTTTACTTTATCAGCCTGGCTAGAGATTTATCAGTTTTATTGATCTATTTAATGAACTACTTTTTATTTTACATGCACTGATTTTTTTCTTTTTTTAATTGATATTTGCTCTTATTTTATTTCCTTCCTTCTCTCTAATTTTGGAAATTTTAAGTAGTAATTTGAGCTCTTTCTTGCTTCATAATGTAGACATTTAATCTTACAAAATTGCTGCTAAGGACTGCTTTGATTGCATCCCACAAGCTTTATGTTTTTGTTTGTTTGTTTTTTTACTAAATTCAAAATAAATGTTTATTTCCCTGGTAATTTCTTCCTTGATATATGAATTAGTTAGAGATGGATTCCTTAAGTTTTAAAACCTCAGAGAATTTCTAGATATCTTCCTGTTATAGGTTTCTAATTTAATTCTGTCATGGTTAAAGAACATACTTTGTATGAATTCAATTATTTTAAGTATGTTGAATTTTATTTTTTAATCAGTATTTCATATGCACATAAAAAATAAGTATCTTGCTCCTTTCAGAGTAAAGTTTACTATAAATGCCAATTAGATTAAGTTGGCTGTTAGATTAAGATGGCTGTAACAGGCCATCATTCCTGTAATCCCTAAACTAGCCATTACAAGGAAAGAAAACTACAGACTAATATACCTGATGAACCAAGGAACAAGACTGCCCTATACAGTCTTACTGATTAATTTGTCTACTCGTTCTATCAATTAGTAAATGATGAAGTCTCCAAAAGGAATTATGATTTTTTTCTATTACTCTTTCAGTTCTATCACTTTTTTTTGATTCATGAATTTTAAAGTTTTGTTGTTTGATACATACATATTTTACACTGTATGTCTTCTTGACTGATAATAGTCCTTTCCATACAAAATTGATATGGTTGGATTTCAATCTGCCATTTCTGGTTGACTTTTATTTATCTCATTAGTTACTTTTCATCTCTACTTTGTGCCTTTTTTCAATTAATTATGAATTTGTTATTAATTCATCTCCCTCCACTTACACATTATTTTTTTACATGTTTATTTATTTTAAAATACACAACTTTAACTTATCACAATGAACCATCAAATGATATAATGCCACTTCATGTAGAATGTAAGAATCTTATAGTATACTTCATTCTCTCCCTCCTATCCTTTATACTATTCTTTTTATACAATTTAATTTTGCATATGTTACAAAACACAATATATTATTACTCTCTTTGCTTTAGATAATCCATATTATTTAAAGTAATTAAAAATAAGGATATGTATTTTCTATGTGCCTGCATTTTTTACCATATACACTTCTCTATTTCTTCTACATATAGGTACAAATTTACATCTAATATATTTCTTCTGCCTAAACAAATTCTTTTAATGTTTGTTGTAAATATGTTGACTAGAAATGGTTATCTCAGTTTTTGTTTGAGAAAATATTTCACCTTCATTTTTGAAAGATATTTGCACTGGGTATAGAATTCTGTGTTGGCAAATTTTTTTCCCTTTCTTTTAGTATTTAAAGATGTCATGGCATATGCTTATCCTTGCTCCTCTGTGTGTAATTTTTTTTTTCTTCATGCTGCCTTCAAAATTCCTTCTTAGTATTTGTTTTTGTGCAATTTGACTATGATGTGCCTAGCTTTTTTTTTCCTTTTTTTTAAAAATTAATAATATTTATATTTCTCTGAGCTCCTTTAAATCTGTGTTTGGTTGTACTTCTTTTCTCCTTTCTTTCATTCTGCTCAAAAATTCTCATTATTATATTTTGAAATATTTCTTCTGACCTGTCTCTTTTTCCTTTCTGAGTCTCCAGTTATGTAATGAGGCCAAGATATTTGATATTGAGCTAACCTCTTGGATTCTTCTGATTTTTTATTCTTTATTTGTGCTTCATTTTAGACAATTTCTGTTGAACTCTCTTCAAGTTATTTGATTTTTTCCACAGTTCTATTTTCCGATAAACTCATTGAATGAATGGTTTAACTGTGATACCATATTTTTCTTTCTTGTGGTCTCAAATGACTTTTTAAAATAATTTTTCATCTCTCTGATGAAGTTCCCCACTCCTTATTCTGTTCATGAATGCAGTCCACCATTTACACTATGTACTGTTTCCCTATGGCTGCTGTAATAATTCACCACAAATTCAGCGATTTAAAACAACAGAAATATATTCTCTCACAGCTCTGGAGACTAGGTATCTGAGATCAAGTTGTCAGCAAGGCCATGATTCCTCCAATATCTCTAGGGAAGAATCCTCTCTTGCCTCTTCTAGATTTTATTGTTTGCTGGCAATCCTTGGTGTTCCTTGGCTTGGAGATGTATCACTCCAATCTCTGCCTCTATGTTCACATAACATTTTCCTCTGTATTTTTTTGTATCTATATGTTCTCTTCTTTTTACGATACCAGTCATATTGGATTTAGAGCCCACCCAAGTCCAAAATTATCTCACTTTAACTTAACTAATTATATGTGTTAAAACTCTATTTATGAATATGACATATTTACAGGTACTGGGGGTCAGGACTTCAACATATCATTTTAGAGGATACAACTCAACCCACAACACACTAAAAACTTTAACCCAGTGATCATAGATATAGTTGTCCTTCAGTATCAGTGGAGGATTTGTTCAGGATCACCCACAGATACCAAAATCCATCAGTGCTCAAGTCCCTTAT
This sequence comes from Balaenoptera ricei, assembly GCF_028023285.1. Lineage (NCBI taxonomy): Eukaryota > Metazoa > Chordata > Mammalia > Artiodactyla > Balaenopteridae > Balaenoptera > Balaenoptera ricei. Next base: position 93,221,439 of record NC_082651.1, read on the forward strand.
ATAAAATGGTGTAGTATTTGCATATAACCTAAGCACATACTTCTGTATACTTTAAATCATCTCTAGATTACTTATAATACCTAATACAGTATAATTTGCTGTGTAAGTAGTTGCTGGACATGTGGCAAATCTGAGTTTTACTTTTTGGAACTTTCTGGAATATTTTTGTATATTTTTGATCCACAGTTGGTTGAATCAACTGATGCAGAACCCGTGGATACAGAGAGCTGACTGTATTTTAAAATCCTTAGCTCTTTGATGGGGTCAAGGAAAATGATGATTTTGTATATTATCTGGCTTTTCTCATTCTTAGAATGGTAGTAACAGTCTCTCGCCTCTTTCTACATCTTACTCACAAGCAGAGCTTCCAGTACTTCTAGGCCTTAAACTTATGTTGCAATTCAAGGCAAACTAAGCATTAGCTGTAAGGATTCATTCCTTTTTATTTTTTATTTTGTTTATTGTCTATTTCCCCCCACTAAAATAAAAAATGCCTTGAAGGCAGGGATTGGTTTCAGTTCTATTTATTACTGTTGTACTCGGAGCACTTAGAAAACAGATCTGCCACAAAGATACTTCTCAGTAAATGCTATTGAATGAATGAATATTTAATAACATACAGTTGAATGAGGCATTACATATGTTTTCACATTTTGTCCTCAAAAAATATTTAAGATAGGTAATATTATACCCATATTTTAGAGGAGAAAAGTGCTTTTCAAAGATATCAAATAAATTGACCTGCATAACATAGTTTTACTTGGCAGGAAGGGAGGAAAGAATAAGTATTTGTGTCAGGCGTAACCTGGGTTTGAATGCTAACTCTATTTACCACCTTTGATGGTTTGAGAAGATCACTTAACTTTTTCAGTCTTCTGTATTCTCTTCATTAGGTGAGGCTAATAACTTCCTCCTTTAAAACATTATGTTAAGCAACTAGTGGAAATATGATTTAAAGCAACTGTCACATAATGGGCACTAAAGAGCTATTAGTATGACTCTTATTCTTCCTAATGTTAGTATTCTTTTTGTATCATCATTCTTATCTGGAGCCTGATTTCATTTTCTCTGATGCTAAATCCTGAGCAGAATTTAATTTATCATGTCACCTTTGAAACATGGAATGTTTGAGGTGAAGAAGAATCTAAGTTTGCAGAACCAGAATCTGGACAGATTTTAATATGCACTTAGAGAACTGGCTGTTATCTGTTCTCTGACCCAGAAGGCAAGCTTAACTCTCCTTTGTGCTAAATAGAAATATTAATAAACATAAATAACTTATGCAAAACAGAATTAGGAATAATAGAAGGGTTTTAAATTTAAACCCTCAGCAACTGATTTTGAGGAAAAAAATAACGTTATGTTTTTCTAAACAGAGGTGTTTTTTAAAAAGTACTTGATAAAACAAATAGCATTGAAGAGAGAGTGTCAGGGATGGTTTGGATGGGTAAACAAATGTAATATCAGGAAGGGCTTTCTAGGCTATTCTGCTTTGGGTTCTATTGTCAAGGTGATGGGAATATGGAAAGGATTAAAAGAGAATAATAGATTTACATATTTTAAGTTTATCTTTCTCAGCAGAATGGAGTGTTGTTAGGCAAGGAGTTATAAAGAGTTCATTCAAATTCAAATGTTTTATTGTTTTATGTTGTTTGACACAAGGAGCTTGGTATGCCTAGGGAGTGACATGGCAGACAAGAGAGTTGATGGCAACAAAAAGAAACATCATGAAAGTTGGAATATAAATTGAGTTACTAACATAGTTGTGATCATATTGAATAAAAAAGGAAATCAACTTTCTGTGTATCTGTGTAAGTTTTCTGGGTTGCTTAGGTCTGCGGCGCAGCATGCATCATTTTACCCATTTTCAAAGAATGATAGACCTTTTTGTGCCATTTAAAAAAAAATTTTTTTTCCTCTGCGTTCAAATTTCATGGTGCTGATAAGAAGTTTTGAAAATATCTTAGTGGTGACAAATTACATTCTTCTTATTTGAAATAGAATTCTGTAGGGATTTACTTTGTGTTTCTGTGGAAAACAGTCTGAAACATTATGTGCTAGCATATTGTTTAACATCTATTTTTGAGAGTCCATTAGCCAAGGAAACTCAGGCTGAAAACTAGTGCTTTCGTTTTCTATTTTGTTATATGTTTAGAAATAAGTGAAGCTATTTTGAAAGCTAGAAAGACATCATGGCTGAAAGTAATCTGGGATATCATCAAAGAAAGCTTACTTATTTTATAGTTGAGAAATCTAAGGCCTAACTTGAGACACAGTATGACCCATACCACCTAATTACTATGTTCATTGGCTAGATTTTATCCTAAATGTGCTGAATGTCAATTCAGTGTGCTTTAAACTGTAGTTTATTGCGGTTGAGTGAAACTTTCATAAATTATTGTAGCAGTAAATTATTATTGTAGCAATAAATACATCATTTTATTGGGTAGTTTAAAATCTAAATTAATAACTTTTTCATGTTTTAAGATAATGACTTTTCTGTCATTATGCTAATATAAATTATTTGATTTTTAAAACTATCACCGGTAACTTTTCGAATTACACAAGTCTTATAAAATAAGGGAAATATGTATAAAGTAACTTGCGCAAAACGTATAAATTAGAGAGAGAAAATAAAGACGGTCCAAATGCCACTATTCAGAAGAATACAAAACTCACATTTAGTACAAATAACGTTGACATTCAATGGGACTCAAACTTTAACAAGACATGAATTCTTTCCTCAAGGAACTCGCTATCTAGTAGTGAGACAGACACTAAGTAAATGATTACAAAGTTTGATTATAATTGAAATAATAGAATAGTAGAGAGAAGAGGCTTTTTTTGAGGATCAGTTTGATTGAGCAGGTGAAAAACAACCTGGCATACATGGTATAGTTCAGGGACATAGTGTAGGGTGCTTAGTTTAGGGGTTAAATGATATTACAAAGAGATTCTGCAGATAAGATTTTTGTATTAACTGGCTGTACATCTAAAAACATGGTTTTTAATAAAGGAGGTCTACTCTCAGCTTAGACATTAATTAGAAAATGACTTTTGGGTCAGAAGGGTATGAATATAAGCTTTTCCAATGGAGTGATAACAATAGCGAGAAAAATATTTAAAGAACCCTCAAAACTCAGGAGTACAAAACAAACAGCTCTCCACCACCAAAAAATAAAATGGGCAAAAGACTTAGACATTTTACCAAAGAAGACATGTGGTAGTTAATCTTATGAAAACATGTTCAATATCATTAGCCATTTGAGAAATGCAAAATAAAACCTCAATGGAATATTATTACACATTAATTAGCATTGCTAAAATAAAATAATCCTCACAAGACTGCGTGTTGGTATGGTTTTGGAGCAACTAAAACTCTCATGCATTGGTGGTGGTGATGCAAAATGGTACAGCCACTCTGGAAAACAGTTTGGCATTTTCTTATATGATATTGATTATATATTATTCATAATCACTCGAAACTAGAGGCAACCCAAATATAGATCAGTGGGTGAGTGGATAAACAATGTGTGGTGCATCCATAAAATGAATTACCCCTACTCAGCAACACAGAGGAATTAACTCTCAATAGCCACTCAACAACATGAATGAATCTAAAGGCTTTATGTATGCTGAGTGAAAGAACCCAGCCACAAATGGTTTCAAACTATATAATATCCTTTATAAGACGTCCTAAAGTAAGCAAAACTATGAGGATGGAGTACGGATCAGTGGTTTTAAAGTGTTAGATGTGGCACTGGGGTACTTTTTCTGGTGATGAAACTGCTCTGCATCTTGATTTTGATGGTGGTTACAAAAATCTATGTATATGTTAAACTCATAGAACAGTGTACCGTGAACGTCTGTTTACTGTATGTAGACTTGATAATAGTAATAACAAGAAACTATACTGTTATAACAATACACAATTAATTCAACGACTATATCTAAAACATACGATCTCTCTAAATGCTGAAGAGGATGTAGCAGAAGTGGAATGCTCGTATTTTCTGATAGAAACATAAATTGGCTCAAAAAACTATTGGAAATAGCTTTTTTTTACCTATTAAAACTAAACATAAGCCAGCATATAACCCAACATTTCTATTCCTAGATATATACCCAAGAGAAATGTGTATGTCAACTAAAAGTCACATACAAGGATGTTCATAGCAGCTTTACTCATAATAGCTAAAATGTGGAAACAACTTAAATAAAGAACAAAAACAGAATGTCTAAAAAGTATAGTGAAGTATATTTCCATGATGGAGCACTACACAGCAATAAAGATAAACAGGCTATGATAACATAGAGCATTGTTGAACCTCACAGACATTATGTTGAATGGAAGAATACAAACACAAACAAGCATATTTATGTAATTCACTAGCAATGTATCTCAAAGACAGGCAAAACTAATCTCTGACAACAGAAATAAGAGCAGGAGTTACCTAGAATGAATTGACTGAGATAGGACATGAGGGATCATCCTGGGGTGATAAAAATAGTCTGCATCTCAGTCTGAGTAGTGTTTACATGAATACATACATACATAAATTTGAGTTACATGTTTAAGATTTGTGTACTTCACTGTATGTATGTTATACCTCAATTTTAAAATAATATTTTTAAATGAAGGAAAGGAAACATAGGAAAAGAAAATAGAAGAAAGGAAAGGAAAAGATGATAAAAAATATTTTCAGGTATTCATTTTCATAGAATTTGTATTCAGGTACTCCTAATCTAAATGCTGATCCTAGAGTAGATAAAATTAGTGAATCCCCAGCTTATCTAGGCATGTTATTTATTCCACACAGATATTTAATTATCCCACAACCTCAGTTATTAGTCATCTGTTGATAGATTCACATTAATGTATAAATCATTATGCCAATTAAGTGATTTAATATGGAACATATTCTTCCTTAGCATCTAGAGTCCTGTATACAGTTCATCACCACCCCCGCCTTTATATCTAGCAATCTGAATAATTAGAAGATTTGCTTGCATAGCTCATGAATTGCACTACTAAAGAGGACACGTTCACATGAGTCTAAGGTAGTTTCATCCTCTTGATTTGTATAAAACAGTGGTTCTGTTAACTGATAAAGAAAATATGATGATTTAAAGAATATTTTGCCAAAGTTCCGGTAAAGCCTGTGATTATTAATTTGCTATCACCATCAACTCCTAAGATCTCCCCTGCATTGTAAAGGAAAAGCCAGGAACAATATAGGCAATCCTTTTTGGTCTTCATTATGAGGCATAAATGTGAAATTTGCAACACAGAAGGGAAACAGAGGTCACAATTGTTTTGAGTAATTTATAGGCAGATACATATTCAGAGGGCTCATGCAGGGTGCTAAGCAGCTTCTGGAGGAATTCCTGAGAACCGCCAATCTTGGTGCTGAAGGGAACTTAGACACCAGCCTCTATGACCTTTGCTCCCCTAGACTTCTAAATGGTTGTGTAAATATTGAATTCTATTACAACCATTCATTCCTTGAGTACACAGAATAGCTCTGTCTTTCTGATAAAAGCACTTATTGAAACATTTCCCCACAGTAGATATTAATTCAATACTTTGGTTGTTTGCTTTTGCACAAACAGATGTAGCATCTCTTTTCCATGGAGTCCCAATGATGAAATTCCTTCTGGAAAACCAAATATTTGACATGCTTTTAGCATGGTATCTCTTTGATAAAGAACATGCCATAGACTAAGTTATAAATTATCACAAATAATTTATGAACTCTGAAAATATTTATTGTTTTTTAACTTTACATTTGACACTGTGCTAGTGAAAATTTAAAAAGCAATTTTAATAAAATAAAGTACAATTTTGGGGAGCCAAAGTAGGAAGACCTTATCTAAGGTAGAGGAAGGCTTCCCAGAGAAAAAAAACATTTAGGTTGACAAGTTGAATTGATATTAGTTTAGTAAAGTTAGAAACTGGAATATTACAAGGGTTCTCTGTAGAACAAAGATATCTCATTTCTTTCCAAATAATACCTGTAGATTAATTTAGAAAAACCCTCACAGGTATGGGAAAGTTTCTGTTATAGCCTGCAAATATACATGCTTTTAAAATAATGCTTTCACAAGGAAGGCATGAATTTAAGACCAGGACCAATATTGGACATATTTGCACAGTGCCCATATTGCACTGATTATAAATTTAGACATGCTACCTGACAGGTGCTCTACATTATGGGCTGTCAATAAGACATATTTCAAAATATATCTGTCTCCAAAGATGACTAATGATTTTTAAGGTATTATGAGCCACTGTTGGTTGAGTACCATCTCCCTGCCTGGTGCCATGCTTAGCATTCGGTGTTTGTTATTGAATCTGATTTCATCCTCAGAACAATCCTAAAAGTAGGCATTTATTTTACTGAGAAATATGAAGCTGAAGAAACTATACAACTTACCAGTTGACACAGATCTAGTAAGTAAACAGTAGGCAGGGGAATGAGCCTAGTTCTGACTCCAAGGTCTGGACTATTTTTCTCATTATGCAGCAGCTCCTGAGACTCTACTGCGTGTTTCTGGATCTCTGGTAACTGGTGTGAAGTAATGTACTTATCTTTTAAATTCCTGTGAATTGGACTACATTTAATGTTTCTATAAGAAGTAAGATTTGTTGAAACTATATTATGACTAGGTCTTATGTTAGCTATCTTATAAACACTGTATCATTTTATTTTCAAACACTTGGAGTAAATATGTTACCTTTACTCTAAGGAAAAATTAGAAACTCAGGGAGATAAAAATCCACAAAGTTAGTAAGAACGGGAGTTTGGATTTGAAATCCAGCTGATCAAACTCAGACTAAACCCTGTAGCCTTTTCATCTGTTCAAAAGGCATGATCTCTAATAGAAAAACCTAAGAGAGTTTCAGTAAATACCCATTCAAGTAAAAGTAAATTTCTCAGTGACAGAAGAATTAATTCAATGTGTTAAAGAAACTGATAATTCATTCTGGCAAGCTGCTGAAATAGTACATCAGATTAGGCTTTGAGACTTAAATTAACATACACTAGAAACTAAATATAGGTGTTACAGCTGAGATGGAAAACTATGTAAGCAAACCCAAGTTTGAGGGATGAATACCCAGTGGCAATGTGACACCTACCAGCTGCACCCTTTACAGTCAAGCTACCGCAGCGTATGAGGGCACACTATGTGGCTTTATGGAACAACTATAAGAATTTTTGAATTGCTGGAAAAAGTTATCCTGGTGTCTGGCCCTAAAAGGGAGGCTAGATCATTGTTGGAAGACAAAAACCTCTTAGTTTTCTAGATAATAGAGGAAAGATAATACAGTAGAAAAGGCATCTGTTGTATGTAGACATTTTTCAGGCTGGAAAGCACCTGCAGAATCATCAGGTGGAGCCATTTTATTTAAAAACGGTGAAAACGGAGACTCTGAGAAGATTAAAAACATACCCAAGATCACGGGGCTTATTAGGTGTAATAATTTAGGTCTCCTTTTCTCACCCCAGCGATTTCCTGCACACCACACATTAGTGTGGGTTGGGGGTGAGACTAGATGATATAACTTCCAAAAAATATTTATTGACTTTATACACATAGAGGCATTGTGCTACACAATGCGAGGTACATTTTCAGCTCAGACCGCAAAAGAAGTGAGACTTCCCACCAGACACTATTTGAAATTCCCTTTAATTTCCACAACTTCAGTAATATGTTGATCATGATAGAGACAGATGCAGCCAGCAAAGACAGAACACAGGTGTACTGAGAAGTGTCCTAATTTAGAGAGGAAGAGATTGGTGTAAAAATGGAGTTCCGTTCACCTGTTCCGTAGATTAATTAATGAAAAAGAATCAACACTTTGCAGAGGATATTGTTGATAATTAAAATATATTGTGGGGATTCAATTAAGAGCTTTAGCTACTTAGATTGTAGTTGAAGGAAGTGAGTAAACAAATATCAAAATATACTGAAAAAAGGAGCACTGAAACAAAAAGTCACATCCTCATCCAAATGCTAGAGACTGAAAACAAGAGAGAAGAAATTTCCTGGAATTTGGAAGACAAAGGAACAAGATTAATTTGGAAAAAAATATTTCCTGCACAAATGAAATTACACATTTATTATTGAGCTAGAAAGAAATATCAAAATTCACTCATCTTAGTTTAGGGTCACCAAAAGCAATCTGAAGAAAGAACTTGGGTGCAGAAAATATTTGGGGGAGGTGATTGAGGAATAACTGGAGACAGTGAGACAAGAAAGGAGGAAAATCCAATATGATGTGTATTACAGATATTTCATCTGTAGGCAACATGAGACCTCTGGCAATTACAGGAAATACTTCTCAGAATTGTCTGCCTAAAAGGCTGTAGTCTTTATCCACTGACTGCAGTACTGATTAAGGATTGCCCGTGGGATGTAAACTCCCTGCATTTAGAGATGACAGTTGTCACTGGAGAAGACCTTGGAAAAGAATGCAGAAAGATGAGTTAAGTGAATGTGAGATGAGTCATTGGCAAGAGGGAGTGAGTCTGAGTGCTTCAGAACAGTACCTTACAGCTGTGGATGCATGTGAGGGGATGTGCCACATGCACCAGAGGTGTACAGTACGGAGCTAACTGTACTTCCTGTTTAAGTTGTTAGAAGTGATTTTTATTCCAGGCATTGGTCTCCTTTACACCCATAATTAATGAAGTCAAGATATCCATCCAAGCTTTAGGTATATTATTGGACTAAGTTGATCTCATTTGTTTTTTATAGTAAGGCATAAAGGCTAGAGATGCCAAAGCCAGCAAAGCATATATCCCTCGACATTCACTCCCTCATCTGCCAGTTTATTCAGTGCCATGAGATTATCAGGTTCATGTTGTGCTTCATGTTGTAGCTCTAAACACCATTGACTACCTATTCTTTGTGCTTAGAGAGAAGATGACATTCATGAGTCACACAATACTCATCTGATTATTCATTTAAATTTCAACACTGTGAAAACCAATTTCAGTGATAATTTCATTTTAAACATTTAAAAATTATTGTAGCACACTATTAATGAAGTTTCAAATAATGACATCAAAAGAAACAAATGAAGTGGATGGGGAAGAGATAATGAGTTCATTTTTGAATATGCTGTTTGTTTAGTAGAGAACACATTCAATGTGCAAGAATAGAAGTCCAAAGCTAGAGATCTAGATTTGGGAATTATTGATGTTAGATGAAAAGATGAATTCTTTCAATCTAGAAAATATGTCAAGTACTGTTTTTGAATCACAAAAAGCCTTCATCATTTTTAAAGGTTTGAATAGATATGTCCTCTACAGGGGTAAATAAAACCCTCTCTAATGGACATCATTCTTTGGATTTCATAAGAATAATTTTAAAATTTATATGTTGATAGGCATAGATTCTGATTTATTTAATTCCTTTCTTCTACTCTGACAACACCAAATATTTATTTTTTCCCTTCAGTTCTTCCAGTGTACCTTCTGTAGTTTTGTAATCCAGCTGGCCTTTTTCTTTGACACTTTGCTGAAGCTTTCTGTCCTCCTTCACTCTTGTACTTTGTTGCTTCCTCCTGACTAGAAGTCTGGCAGTTGGGTTTCTTCATCCTCCTTTTTCTGCCTTCTTATTCATCCTGGGTAACTGATCTTAACCCTTCCTTAAATTTTGGGTTTTCAATAAGTAAAATGAATGTCCTTCACATTAATTTGAGCTTTGTGGTGAAATTCAAATTTTCTTTGCAAGAATAGTCTATTTTTGGATGACATTTAGAACTCCTCCAAAAGACAATGGTTTCTGCTTATAGGTAGTAATAAAATAGATTGATAAGGAAATGCATGATTCAGCAAAGAATGCTTCTAGTGTTTTGTCAATTCTCACCACTTATTGGATACTATAGGATCATAGTTCAAACTATTTGGTGAGGGATATCAATTTATACATTTAAGGGTCTGGTTTAAAAAATTAAATATTCACACTTTGATATGAAATGAAAATCCATATGGACACATGGAGTTTGAAACTTTTAGGAAATAACCTAAATGATAAAAAGTTAGGATACATAAGTATTCATTGGGGTGTCTATTACCTTCAGCTTCACTATATATGATTAAGAATTCAGCTACTTATGTGTCTTATGAATCAGATGCTATCAAGTTAACTGCTATACATGAACCATATTATTTTAACTCAAAGACAAAAAAAGATTCAATAAATTTTATTAATAGACTTTATTTTTAGAGAAGTTTTCAATTTGGAGAAAAAAATGTTTTACAGTTCCATGCCTTTTGCCAAACACATAATGTTATATATTCACTATTATAGTATCATATAGAATAGTTTCACTGCTCGAAAAATTCCCTGTGCTCCACCTGTTTATCCCTATACTCTCCCCAACTGATTCCTGTCAACAACTGACTTTTTACTTTCCCTATAGTTTTGTCTTTTTAAGAATGTCAGATAGTTGGAATCATATAATATGTAATCATTTCAAACTGGTTTCTTTCACCTAGAAATATACATATAAGTTTCTTCCATGTCTTTTCATGACTTGGTAGCTCAATCATTTTTAGTGCTGAATACTATTCCATTGTATGGATGTACCACAGTTTGTTTATCCAAGAACCTGTAGAAGGATGTCTTTGTTGCTTTTAAGTTTTGCCAAATAAGAATAAAGTTACTACAAGAATTCATGTTTATGCTTTTGTGTGAATATAAATTTTCAGCTCATTGGGTAATACCTAGGAGTCCAATTACTAGATCATATGGTAAGATGATGTTTATAGGAAACTGCCAAAGTGTCTTCTAAAGTGGCTGTACCATTTTGCATTGCCACCTTCAGTGGATGAGAGGTCATGTTGCACCACATTCTTATCAGAATTTGGTCTTGTCAGTGTTTTGGATTTTAGCTATTCTTATAGGGATGTGGAGGTATCTCATTTAAAATTTTTTCTCTAATGACATATGATGCTGTATATTTTTTCATACGTTTATTTGCTGTTTGGCTATCTTCTGTGTTAAGATGTTTGTTCAGATATTTTGCCATTTTTTAAATTGGGTTGTTTGACTTCTTATTCTTGAGTTTTATGAATTCTTGGTATATTTTGAATACAAGGCCTTTATCAGACAGTGTTTTGCAAATATTTTCTCCCAGTCTGTGGCATTGCTTTTCATTCTCTTAACACTGTGTTTCACAGACTAGTTGTTTTAAACCTTAATGAAGTCACAGTCACCATTTTTTTTATGGATCTTTTGTTACTGTATTTAATAACTCATTGCCAAACTCAAGGTCAGCTAAATTTTCTCACGTTAATTTCTAGAAATTTTATGGTTTTGTGTTTTCCATTTGGGTGTATGATGCATTTGGAGTTAATGTATGTAAAATGTGTAAAGTCAGTGTCTAGATTTTTTTTTTTTTTTTTTGCATGTGGATGTCTAGTTGTCACAGTACCATTTGTTTAAAGACACATCTTTACTCCTTTGTCAAAGATCAGTTGACAGTATTTTTGTGGGTCTCTATTCAGTTCCACTAATCTGTCTATTTTATCACCATTATCACACTGTCATTATTATAGCTTTACAGTATGATATGAAGTTGGATGGTGTCAAAACTCCAGCTGTGTCCTCCACTATTCTGTTGGCTGTACTGGGTCTTTTTTATTTTCCCATCAATATTAGAATCAATTTTTCAATATCTACAAAGTACCTTGCTGGGATTTAGATTCAGTAAATTATTACTTCCCAATTATTTTCAAAATAGATTGTCAGAAATATCCTCTAACTAGAAAAATCATCAGATAAACATTTCTCCCCCAGTGAACTACCTGTTCATTATGAGGTAACAATGAAAGAATAAGGATTTTCTGTCTTGGTGGCAGCCTCATGGTATTTCCTGTTTACATTGTCACATGAATAACAAGAAGGTATAGAAGGATCTCTTTCTCTATTTCATCGAATATTAGCATTTTCATAGTATTTTAAATAACCTGACTTCATGTTACAAAAGAAACTTAAAAAAAAAAATTTATTCTAGAAGGTAATCACAAGTTCCAAATAGAAGACATTTAACCACTTCCAACACTATCTCAAGAAATAATCTGCAGTTGGAGCCATACTTTAAAAAAGTCTGGTAATCTGTGCAGGATTTATTCCTATTCCATTATTAGTAATAACTGAGCTTTTTGCTGCAGGAACTTTCAGTTCTGCTGCTAATTTTGAGACTGTTGTGAAAAGTTATACTTTCAGAAAAAGTGAGTACTTTGTACAGCACTCATGGTCTTAAATTATCATGACCTTAAAGGAAACATTTAACATAGTGGGGACAGGCTGGACAGAGACCCCAGAGTGTCTGCATTTCCTCTCTCATATCCAGAACCTCCTTATGCCATTTGGGAGTATCTAGACTTTTAAATACAGTTCTTCTTTGTCCTGCTCAGAGATGATGATAATGATGTATGCCAGCGAAAACTTGCCATCCAAAAAAGCAGGCTTTCAGCAAGTATAAGGATATGTCTCACTCTAAGAAGGCAACAGGGTGTAGAGGAAAAAATGAGCTGGATTTTAGCTTTCATTCACCTCCAGTGATCTTGTGCATTATCACTTGGTTTTAGTGAACCTCGATGTCCCCATCTATATAAATGAAGCTATTGACAGTTCTTTGGTAGGATTTCAGAGATGATTAAATTAAACCATGTATAAAAATCACCTGGTACATATTAAGTACTAGGTACATGCTTCTTGCATTTAAAGTTTATATGAGGTGTTTAATAGTTCTCCGTTCTACATCTGATTTTGTAAATGAGAACACTTACCTCATCCATCAGGCAAGTCCTTGAAGAAGGTTAATTTCCCTTTACCCATACAGTCTTTACTGCACAAGTAGAATTCTTTCTTTCTTTCCTAAATCCCTGTTATCAACAAGATGATTTTTCATTTCCTGTCAATGCCATAGGGTATTCCCATAAAAATAAAAGTGAGAACTCACCCACAACTATAATGAAAAGACACATTTGGGAATTAAAGTCTGTATAGCATGCGAATATCTGGTGCACACAACTGAAGAAAGCCTGAGCCATCAAGAAATGCTGTGTGCTTAACCATGGCAGTTATGACCATCTAAACACTGTAGATCAAAGAATAAAAGGCAACTTATCTTTTAATTATTATTTTTACAGAATTTTGCCTGTGAAAAACAAAAAAGAATATACGCTGAGACATTTTCCACTTTCCTACTGATCAACTGCTGTCAATTTATTTTACTTTCCAATTCATGAGTAATGAATAAAAAGAGTGGTGGCATTCTACTGGAACAAGTCCATTGAGAAAAACTATTTATCTCTGTAAGACTAAAGAAAAAAACTCTAACCAAGCAGAATATAAATTTACACATACACATACATACTCATACAAAGATATATTGAGAACCGGTTTCCTGTACGTTAAATTTAAAATCTAGAACACTCAGTTTGCGGAAGTCCACCATGATAAAAACACAGTTTTTATTGCTGTGTTTTTTGTTTTTGTTTACTTTTATTCTATCTTCCATAATAATGTTCCCTATCTTAGTCTAAATCCCACCCCCAGGGCGAATGCTTTGCGTAACTGCAGGAGATGCCTAGTACATGTAGTTCATATGAAAGGTCTCCCCTGGACCTGGCAGTGCTCAGCTTACAAAGATCTGCACAGAGTCTCTGTCCGTCCCTTTGTTACAAAAGACGAGGTGCCTGAGATTAGCTCTAACATCATTTCAGCTCTGAATATTCCAGTTTGCTGTCTCTTCTAAATTTTTTCTGCTCCTCTTTATTTCATGTAACCCCAAGGGTTTATATGCATTATGTGCAGGTGAATCTGTATTAATCAAGATAAGCTTTGCTAACTGATGTGACAAGCAACTACAAATCCAGTGGCTTCACATAATAGAAGTTTATTTCTGAGTCAGTTTATTTCTGACTCAAGCCATAGTGCAATTCAATAAGTAGGAGGCTCTAGCAATCTTTCAGGAGACTCATCCATGTTTTTGTTCTTCCATATTCTAGACACCTTCACCTTTCACTTTCAGCTAGTGAAAATAGCAAATAATGATGATGATGATAATAACAATAATAATTGAAAGACCTCGTGAGAGATTTTAAGGTCAGACCTGTAAAGAGTGCACATTATTTAGCCAAATCTGTTGATCAGAACTCAAAGCCATGATCCACCTAATTGTAGGAAAGGCAAGAGAACGTAGTCTCTCTCCCTATCTATCTGTCTAACTATCTATTTATCTATCTATCCATTCATCCCCAGGAGGAAAATGAAACATGGTTTTTACGATACAGACTTGCTTCTATCACCATCTTTCCTAAAATGTATTTTGTATTTTTTTACATACATATAAAAATTACCCAGTGTCCCATCCAGTCACACTCTTGGGACAATGCACAGAACTTTCCATAAGGACTGTAAATGGTAGCTCATGATTTGACAACTTTGGACCAGAAAGTCAAGTTATCTGTCTCCATCTTCCACATAAACACTTCCAATACAGGGGAACAAACCTAGGACAAACACACAGCATTCACAATGCTGGAATTCTGTGAGACAGACAATTTGAGGTTTCTTTGCCCATGGCTGTGGGAGAATATTTCCTGATTACAGCTAATTTTGCTCTCTGGGAAGAACTCCCTTGTCTCTTTTCTCTAACTCCTGACCCTACTTTCTGCATCATTGTTCCTTGTCCTCTATCCTCTGTTGCCGTGAATGAATTATGGATTGGGATATGTATGATTCTTGAAGGCCATTCGACTTTGGAAATTTGTTTTCTGCTCAAAGAAAACAACTCAAGATTATCTTAATTCTCTAATGGTCAAAGAGTTTAATTTGGGCCTAATGTTCCCTGGCAAAATAATTCCTGCAAAAACATAGTAAACTTCTGATTTTCTTGTTACGAATCAGCTCCGTGTTCCAATATCACGTGCAGAGTTATTTCCTAGATATTGTATTCAAATTAGCATTTTTCTCTCCAGCCGCTGTGCTTGGCTGTTCCACCTCAGTCCTAATGACAGCTGCCTTGGGGATCTTGAGCTTCAGTGGTAAAACCATACTCTTTGATCTTTAACAAAAGCTTCCTTTAATGGGCTTCAACAGCTATTGTTGTTACTATTTTGGAAGTGAAGAAGAATTATTAACTTCCTCCTCATAGTCAAATAATGATGGACTTTTCTGTGTGTGTGTGTGTGTGTGTGTGTGTGTGTTTCCTTATCCTTGAAATCTAGCCAGCTATCTTCTGAGCTCATCTCTTTCTTATAATGCTTTGTGAAACACAGCACATAGTCATTGAAATACACAATATTCAGGTTCTGTTTCTGCTGTGACAAAATGCCTAAAATTAAGTGGCTTAAAACAGCACATATTTATTATCTTAATGTGTAGGTCAGAAGTCTGAAATGGGTCTATCAAGTTGCTGGCGGGGCTGTATTCCCTTCTGTTCGCCTTAGGGAGAATTTGTTTCCTTGCTTTTGCAGCTTCTAGAGGCCACTCACTTTCCTTTGGTCAAGGACTGTTTCATCCATCTGTAAAGCCAGCGGTATCCAGCTGAGTTCTTCTCACATTACCTGGTTGTTCTGGTTGTTCTTTTCTGCCTCCCTACTCCACTTTTAAGGATTGTTCTCTTCTGGTTGTTCTCTTCTGCCTCCCTACTCCACTTTTAAGGATTTACGGGATTACATTGGATGTATATGGATAGCTCAATGTAAGCTATCTATTTAGAGGTCCGCTGATTAGTAATCTTAATTCCACCTGTAACCTTAATTCCCCTTTTCCATGTAAAGTAGTATATTTATAGATGTCAGGAATGAGGACATAGACATCTTTGAGGGGACCATTATTATGCCTACCACATACACTAACACATTATTTAAAATGATTTCCTATAGCCCTGTCATCCCTGAAGGCTCATTATCTGCTTTCCAGATTATCACAGGCAAAAGTTTTACCAAATGTCTTGATACTGATTATCTTGAATAACCAACTTTTCGGACTGTCT
Organism: Balaenoptera ricei; assembly: GCF_028023285.1. NCBI lineage: Eukaryota > Metazoa > Chordata > Mammalia > Artiodactyla > Balaenopteridae > Balaenoptera > Balaenoptera ricei. Next base: position 93,237,463 of record NC_082651.1, read on the forward strand.
CTTATCTGATATCAATTTCTCACCACCCACTACAACTTGATAGATAAATTGATGCAATATTGTGTGTGTATGTGTATAATTTTGAAATAATTATAGATTTATATGAAGTTGCAAAATAGTAGTACAGAGAGGTTTTGTGTACTCTTTACCCAGTTACATCTTATGTTACTATAATACTATATCAAAAACAGGGAAGTCACATTGACATTGATAAAATGTATGGGTATAGTTTAACATTTTATTACATGTAGGTTCATGTAACTACCACCACAATAATGATATAGAACTATTCCATCACTGCAATAATCTTCCTCATGCTACCTCTTTATCCACTTCCACACACTTTCCCTAGCCCCCTGGAAACTGCTAATCTGTTTTCAGTTTCTATAATTTAATCATCCTAATAATGCAATGTAAATGTTATATGAATGAAATTGTAAAATATGTAAACTTATGATATTGAATTTTCTTTTCTTTTACTCAGCATGATTTTCTTTTGATCCATTCAAGTCTGTAGGTATATCAATACTTTCTTAATTTTTTTAGTTACCACATGTATACAGCATATGACTTCACGCATATTTCATGTCATGGATCTACCACAGTTTGTTTATGGGAAATTTCTTTTTTCCCCATATTTTGCATAATACAAATAAAACTGCTGTGAACAAGCTTATACTGATTTTTACGAAGGCGTAAGTGTTCATTTTCTCTGGGGAAATGTCCAGAAGAGTGATTGCTGAATCATATGTGTACATTTACATTAAAAAAAACCCTGCAAACTATTTTTTTAAAGATATAGAAATATTAATTTTAAAACAGAAACAGTTCATATTTTCTTTTTTAAATTTTTTTATAGAGCAGGTTCTTATTAGTCATCCATTTTATACACATCAGTGTATACATGTCAATCCCAATCTCCCAATTCATCCCACCACCCCCCGCCGCTTTCCGCCCTTGGTGTCCATACGTTGGTTCTCCACATCTGTGTCTCAATTTCTGCCTTGCAAACCGGTTCATCTGTACCATTTTTCTAGGTTCCACATATATGTATTAATATACGATATTTGTTTTTCTCTTTCTGACTTACTTCACTCTGTATGACAGTCTCTAGATCCATCCATGTCTCTACAAATGACCCAATTTCATTTCTTTTTTTTTTTTTTTAAACATCTTTATTGAAGTATAATTGCCTTACAATGGTGTGTTAGCTTCTGCTTTATAACAAAGTGAATCAGTTATACATATACAATATGTTCCCATTTCTCTTCCCTCTTGCATCTCCCTCCCTCCCACCCTCCCCATCCCACCCCTCTAGGTGGTCACAAAGCACCGAGCTGATCTCCCTGTGCTATGCGGCTGCTTCCCACTAGCTATCTATTTTACATTTGGTAGTGTATATATGTCCATGACACTCTCTTACCCTGTCACATCTCACCCCACCCCCTCCCCATATCCTCAAGTCCATTCTCTAGTAGGTCTGTGTCTTTATTCCCGTCTTGCCAATAGGTTCTTCATGGCCTTTTTTTTTTTTCCTTAGATTCCGTATATATGTGTTAGCATGCTGTATTTGTTTTTCTCTTTCTGACTTACTTCACTCTGCGTGACAGACTCTAACTCCATCCACCTCACTACAAATAACTCAATTTCGTTTCTTTTTATGGCTGAGTAATATTCCATTGTATATATGTGCCACATCTTCTTTATCCATTCATCTGTCGATGGACATTTAGGTTGCTTCCATGTCCTGGCTATTGTAAATAGAGCTGCAATGAACATTTTGGTACATGACTCTTTTTGACCTATGGTTTTCTCAGGGTATATGCCCAGTAGTGGGATTGCTGGGTCGTATGGTAGTTCTATTTGTAGTTTTTTAAGGAACCTCCATACTGTTCTCCATAGTGGCTGTATCAATTTACATGCCCACCAACAGTGCAAGAGTGTTCCCTTTCCTCCACACCCTCTCCAGCATTTATTGTTTCTAGATTTTTTGATGATGGCCATTCTGACCGGTGTGAGATGATATCTCATTGTAGTTTTGATTTGCATTTCTCTAATGATTAATGATGTTGAGCATTCTTTCATGTGTCTGTAGGCCATCTGTATCTCTTCTTTGGAGAAATGTCTATTTAGGTCTTCTGCCCATTTTTGGATTGGTTTGTTCGTTTTTTTGTTATTGAGCTGCATGAGCTGCTTGTAAATCTTGGAGATTAATCCTTTGTCAGTTGCTTCATTTGCAAATATTTTCTCCCATTCTGATGGTTGTCTTTTGGTCTTGTTTATGGTTTCCTTTGCTGTGCAAAAGCTTTTAAGTTTCATTAGGTCCCATTTGTTTATTTGTGTTCTTATTTCCATTTCTCTGGGAGCTGGGTCAAAAAGAATCTTGCTGTGATGTATGTCATAGAGTGTTCTTACTATGTTTTCCTCTAAGAGTTTAATAGTGTCTGGCCTTACATGTAGGTCTTTAATCCATTTTGAGTTTATTTTTGTGTATGGTGTTAGGGAGTGTTCTAATTTCATTCTTTTACATGTAGCTGTCCAGTTTTCCCAGCACCACTTATTGAAGAGACTGTCTTTTCTCCGTGTATATCTTTGCCTCCTTTGTCATAGATTAGTTGACCATAGGTCCGTGGGCTTATCTCTGGGCTTTCTACCTTGTTCCATTGATCTATATTTGTTTTTGTGCCACTACCATATTGCCTTGATTACCGTAGCTTTGTAGTATAGTCTGAAGTCAGGGAGTCTGATTCCTCCAGCTCCGTTTTTTTCCCTCAAGACTGCTTTGGCTATTTGGAGTCTTTTGTGTCTCCACACAAATTTTAAGATTTTTTGTTCTAGTTCCATAAAAAATGCCATTGGTAATTTGATAGAGATTGCATTGAATCTGTAGATTGGTTTGGGTAGTATAGTCATTTTCACAATATTGATTCTTCCAATCCAAGAACATGGTATATCTCTCTATTTGTTGGTATCATTTTTAATTTATTTCCTCAGTGTCTTATGGTTTTCTGCATACAGGTCTTTTGTCTCCCTGGGTAGGTTTTTTCCTAGGTATTTTATTCTTTTTGTTGCAGTGGTAAATGGGAGTGTTTCCTTAACTTCTCTTTCAGGTTTTTCATCATTAGTGTATAGGAATGCAAGAGATTTATGTGCATTAATTTTGTATCCTGCAACTTTACCGGATTCATTGATTAGCGCTAATACTTTTCTGGTGGCATCTTTAGGATTCTCTATGTATAGTATCATGTCATATGCAAACAGTGACAGTTTTACTTCTTCTTTTCCAATTTGTATTCCTTTTATTTCTTTTTCTTCTCTGATTGCCATGGCTAGGACTTCCAAAACTATGTTGAATAAGAGTGGCAAGAGTGGACATCCTTGTCTTGTTCCTGATTTTAGAGGAAATGCTTTCAGTTTTTCACCATTGAGGATGATGTTTGCTGTGGGTTTCTCGTATATGGCCTTCATTATGTTGAGGTAGGTTCCCTCTATGCCCACTTGCTGGAGAGTTTTTATCATAAATGGGTGTTGAATTTTGTCAAAAGCTTTTTCTGCATCTACTGAGATGATCATATGGTTTTTCTTCTTCAATTTGTTAATATGGTGTATCACATTGATTGATTTGCCTGTATTGAAGAATCCTTGCATCCCTGCGATAAATCCCATTTGATCATGGTGTATGACCCTTTTAATGTGTTGTTGGATTCTGTTTGCTAGTATTTTGTTGAGGATTTTTGCATCTATATTCATCAGTGATATTGGTCTGTCATTTTCTCTTTCTGTAGTATCTTTGTCTGGTTTTGGTGTCAGGGTGATGGTGGCCTTATAGAATGAGTTTGGGAGTGTTCCTTCCTCTGCAATTTTTTGGAAGAATTTGAGAAGGATGGGTGTTAGCTTTTCTCTAAATGTTTGATAGAATTTGCCCATGAAGCCATCCATTCCTGGACTTTTGTTTGTTGGAAGATTTTTAATCACAGTTTCAATTTCATTACTTGTGATTGGTCTGTTCATATTTTCTACTTCTTTCCTGTTCAGTCTTCGAAGGTTATACCTTTCTAGGAATTTGTCCATTTCTTCCAACTTGTCCATTTTATTGGCATAGAGTTGCCTGCAGTAGTCTCTTAGGATGCTTTGTATTTCTGCAGTGTCTGTTGTAACGTCTCCTTTTTCATTTCTAATTTTATTGATTTGAGTCCTCTCCCTATTTTTCTTGATGAGTTTGGCTAATGGTTTATTGCTTTTGTTTATCTTCTCAAAGAACCAGCTTTTAGTTTTATTGATCTTTGCTATTGTTTTCCTTGTTTCAATTTCATTTATTTCTGCTCTGATCTTGATGATTTCTTTCCTTCTGCTAACTTTGGGTTTTGTTTCTTCTTCTTTCTCTAGTTCCTTTAGGTGTGAGGTTAGATTATTTATTTGAGATTTTTCTTGTTTCCTGAGGTAGGCTTGTATAGCTATAAACTTCCCTCTCAGAACTGCTTTTGCTGTATCCCATAGGTTTTGGATCATCGTGTTTTCATTGTCATTTGTCTCTAGGTATTTTTTGATTTCCTCTTTGATTTCTTTAGTGATCTCTTGGTTATTTAGTAACGTATTGTTTAGCCTCCATGTGTTTGTGTTTTTTATGTTTTTTTCCCTGTAATTGATTTCTAATCTCATAGCATTGTGGTCAGAAAAGATGTTTGATATGATTTCAGTTTTCTTAAATTTACTGAGGTTTCATTTGTGACCCAAGATGTGACCTATCCTGGAGAATGTTCTGTGTGCACTTGACAAGAAAGTGTAATCTGCTGTTTTTGGATGGAATGTCCTATAAATATCAATTAAATCTCTCTGGTCTGTTGTGTCATTTAAAGCTGTGTTTCCTTATTAATTTTCTGTTTGGATGATCTGTCCATTGGTGTAAGTGAGGTGTTAAAGTCCCCCACTATTGTGTTACTGTCGATTTCCTCTTTTAGAGCTGTTAGCAGTTGCCTTATATATTGAGGTGCTCCTATGTTGGGTGCATATATATTTATAATTGTTATATCTTCTTCTTGGATTGATCCCTTGATCATTATGTAGTGTCCTTCCTTGTCTCTTGAAACATTCTTCATTTTAAAGTCTATTTTATCTGATATGAGTATTGCTACTCCAGCCTTCTTTTGATTTCCATTTGCATGGAATATCTTTTTCCATCCCCTCACTTTCAATCTGTATGTGTCCCTAGGTCGAGGTGGGTTTCTTGTAGACAGCATATATATGGGTCTTGTTTTTGTGTACATTCAAGCCTGTGTCTTTTGGTTGGAGCATTTAATCCATTCACGTTTAAGGTAATTATTGATATGTATGTTCCTGTTACCATTTTTTTAATTGTTTTGGGTTTTCTTTTTGTAGGTCCTTTTCTTCTCTTGTGGTTCCCACTTATAGAAGTTCCTTTAGCATTTGTTGTAGAGCTGGTTTGGTGGTGCTGAATTCTCTTAGCTTTTGCTTGTCTGTAAAGCTTTTGATTTCTCCATCGAATCTGAATGAGATCCTTGCTGGGTAGAGTAATCTTGGTTGTAGGTTCCTCCGTTTCATCACTTTAAATATATCATGCCACTCCCTTCTGGCTTGTAGAGTTTCTGCTGAGAAATCAGCTGTCAACCTTATGACAGTTCCCTTGTATGTTATTTGTCATTTTTCCCTTGCTGCTTTCAATAATTTTTCTTTGTCTTTAATTTTTCCAGTTTGATTACTATGTGTCTTGGTGTGTTTCTCCTTGGGTTTATCCTGTATGGGACTCTCTGTGCTCCCTGAACTTGGGTGGCTATTTCCTTTCCCATGTTAAGGAAATTTTCAACTATTATCTCTTCAAATATTTTCTTTGGTCCTTTGTCTCTCCCTTCTTCTTCTGGGACCCCTATAATGCAAATGTTGTTGCATTTAATGTTGTCCCAGAGGTCTCTTATGCTGTCTTCATTTCTTTTCATTCTTTTTTCTATATTCTGTTCCACAGCGGTGAATTCCACCATTCTGTCTTCCAGGTCACTTATCCGTTCTTCTGCCTCAATTACTCTGCTATTGATTCCTTCTAGTGTATTTTTCATTTCAGTTATTGTATTGTTCATCTCTGTTTGTTTGTTCTTTAATTCTTCTAGGTCTTTGTTAAACATTTCTTGCATCTTCTTGATCTTTGCCTCCATTCTTTTTCTGAGGCCCTGGATCATCTTCACTATCATTATTCTGAATTTTTTTCCTGGAAGGTTGCCTATCTCCACTTCATTTAGTTGTCTTTCTGGGGTTTTATCTTGTTCCTTCATCTGGTACATAGCCCTCTGCCTTTTCATCTTGTCTATCTCTCTGTGATGTGTTTTTTGTTCCACAGGCTGCAGGATTGTAGTTGTTCTTGCTTCTGCTGTCTGCCCATACTTGCACAAGTTTCCTGATGGGAGGCACCAGTGATGGATAGAGCTGGCTGTTGTTTTGGTGGAACTACCGTTTACAAGTATATGTGGAATTATTGATGGTTTATTTGGATGGAGTCTTGAATAAATGTTTGGGTCTCTTCCACTGCTTGATTCTGAAAAGCTCCACCATCTACATCTCTCCAAACTCTGGAACCCCACACTCCAGAGGCCCTCCGTTTGATGTGCTGCCTCTCCCCTTCTGTGCGCAGGTCCTAAGCAGAGGCCTGCAAACTATTTTTCAGCATGATTCTATAATTTTACATTGCCGTTTCTTTGTTTAGACTTTGTATATTTTTTTTCATTTTTTGCAAGTGTGTTCATAATTGCTCATTAAAACATTTTTATGATTGCTGCTTTAAAATCCTTGTCAGATATTTGCTCTATCCTCTTGGTGTTGGCATCTAGTGACTGCCTTTCTCATTCAAGTTTCAGTTTTCCTGGTTCTTTTTATGACTGGTGATTTTTGATGAAAATCTTGATATTTTGCATATTATGCTCTGAGTCTCTCAATCTTATTTAAATCTTCTGTTTTACCTTGCCTTTTATGACACTGCCCCACCAAGGGAAAGGGGACACTGTCTCCTTGCTTCCCTATAGGGTGGAATACCATGTTCCTATTCAGCATTCACTGACATCCAAGGGAGAAGAGTTCTGGGGAGTAGTTTGTTGTTGCTAAGTTGAGGTGGGAGTTACAGATGCTTACTTTACTATACTCTTACGGCTAGGGTGGGTGGAGATAGAAAAACCTTATTACTGTTTCCCACATGGCCTCCATTGGCACTGAGGGGGTCTAGCTTTGTTACCTCTTGGTGCTGTTGAAAGTCCTGACTCTCCACTAGATCCCCCTCTCACATCACTCTAGCTAGAAAATGGATGACTGTCTCCTTACCCCCAGGTGGAGGTGGGAGTTCAGGATCCCATGTGTTCTCCACTGACACAGTGGGTGGGGAAGGAGGGTCACTAATTACTGCCCAGCAGGGAGAAAATTCTCAACTTCCTCTTTAGCCTCTATGCTGTGCCATAAAGTAAGTTTTAATAAATTTTAAAATATTGAAATTTTAAACTTCTTAGAGAGATTAAATCTAATATATGAATTAATCTATTAAATTCTACTTCTTACTGTTGGGGTTTATTTGTGCATTTCAAGCTAGAGCAGCTGTTCCGGTTGTTCTGAATTCAATTATGAACTTCTGGCTCTGACCTTTAACAAGCTTCTAGAGACGTATAAAAATATGAAAACATTAATAAGTTATTAGCCTTACCTGCATCCGCCAGTGAGAAATGTCAGTTTGTTTTAACATGCTATCCTGTTATCATGCCCTGAATAGTTACAAAGACTATTTTATATTCCTGGTGCTTCTGAGTTATTTATTCCACATCAGCTGCCTTAGTCTAGCCATTCATCAGCTCCACTCTGACCTTCTGTCCCCTGGTGTTCTGCCATCTAAAAGACCCCAAAGCTTAATTACTACTGGACTCTTTTGAATGGCACATAAGACCCTCTATTATCATCTTGTTCCTGTTGTCCTTTTCCTTACAAGCTCCCCAGCCTCAAACTTCCTTCCTTCTGTGTATCCATTCTGTTATGAAATAGATGCTTTGGAGTGTTCTTTCAATCTCAGGGAGTAAGTATATCAATATATTATCTTCTTGTTTGGAAAACACAATAACCTTAAGTAAACTTTTTTTCAGCCTTGATAACTCATTTCAATAGTTCTATTTATCTTCTGAGAAATTTTCAGTGACACCTTCCTACATATTTCCTAAATTCTCTTAAGTCCAATATTAACTGTTAACAAATTTTCAACTCTTTGATATTTTCTTTAAAATAAACTATGTTTAGGATAGTTCTAGATGTACAGAAAAAATGGGAAGATAGTGCAGAATTCCCATACATCCACACTCATTTTCCTGTATTGTTAACATTTTATATTAGCTTGGTAGAGTAGCTACAATAATACATACATTATTATTAGCTGAAGTCCATATGTTATTCAAATATCCTTATTTTTTTACCAACCGTTCCTGTTCCAGAATTCCATCTAGGATGCCATATTACATTTAACTGGTGTTTCTCCTTAGGCTCCTCATGGCTGTGACAGTTTCCCAGACATTTCTTGTTTTTGATGACCTTGAGAATTTTCAGGAGTATGATCAATATTTTGTAGAATGTTTCTCAGTTTCTGTTTATCTGATTTTTCTTTCATGGTTAGAAGAGGTTATGATGTTTGGGGGAGGAAGATTACAGAGGTAAAGTGTCATTCTTATCATTTTATATCAAGGGTGCATGCTATTAGTATTGCTGTTGATGTTGACTTTTAGCACCTGGATGAGAGTTTGTCAGGTTTTTTCACTTAAACTTACTATTTTCCCCTCTTTCCATACTCTACTCTTTTATGTTCTATTTATTTGATTACAAGAGAGGTTGATCACCTTTTTATGTTATTTATTGGCCATTTGGAATGCTATTTCTCTTAAACAGCTGCTCATAAAATTTGCCTATTTATTTTAGTGGCAAAAATTTTAAATGTAGAATGAACTTCAGTTAGGTATCAATAGCCCCATTGTGTTCAAGAAGAATCTGACTCAAAGGGAAGAAAAAACATGTGCAATGTCACAGTTATGCTACTGATGAAGCTGGGCTTTTTTTGTTGTTTTGTTTTGTTTTGTTTTTGATACTTGTTTCTTTCCTTTGGACTATGGGATTTTCATGATTTTCTTATTCAGAGAAGCTAGGAAAATATCAAGCATCATGGCTCCGGGTCTCTAGATGTGTGACTTAACTGGGTTAGAGTAGATGGAGATTAACTGTCCCGTGTTCTGTGGTCCATTGGAGCAGTGTATGCTGAGTACTATTAGGATGACCCAGCCTAGGGACGTTCTCTGTTGGGATATGTCAATCATTTATTTTCTGGACCTACCTAGCATGGTGCTTTTCTGTTGTCTGAGGTTCCTTAGATTCAAAAATCTCTCTTGGGTTTCCTAAATTTAATGCCTGCCCTTAGAATTCTCTCATCATCTCATCCCTGCCTGGTATACAGCACACACAGAAACTGTTCTGGTCTGGTCAGTAATGGATTTAGAAGGTACAAAACGTGATGTAGCTAAGATTTCCCCCTTCCTCCAGAATAGGCTCTCTTTGTTCTTCCATTGGGAAATGAATATGTACATACACATATCTATAAATATTCCTATATATAACCATCTATATCTGTATTTAGTTAAACAAGTGTTCATATCCATGTCTGCCTCCAATCCCTTACCACAGGTATCATTCTGTCCTCTCCCAATTGTTTATCTGTCTCTACTTGTTTATTCCACTCCATGAGGAAACTGTGTCCCTCAATTTATTACCCAATTACAGTTACAGTTGCTCAATTCAAATGAACATGTATAAAGTTTCCAAAACTTTTTGCCCGTATCTCTGTGAGACACAATTTTGTTAAAGTACAGTGCATTTGTATAATACTTTTTATTTTGAGTCTCACAGACTCTCCTCATTTCCAAAGTTACTTAAGTCACTATTAAGTCACTACATTTTACCCCCACCTCCTTCAACAAAAACTCTTTCATACATTTTTTAAAACAGATTTTTTTTGTCACATTCTGCATTCTGTCCCAGGATCCTCTGATTTTGTAAATGGTTTTTGTTTGAATTGCATACATCAAGATTCAACTTGAGCTATAAAGTTCTATAAATTTTGACAAATGCATCGTGTCATGTATTTGTTATTACATTATTATACAGAATAGCTCACTGCCCTGAAAAATCCTCTGTGCTTCCTCTGTTCAATCCTTCCACCACAGAAACCTCCTCTTCATCCATTGGCAACCATTAAACTACTTATAGTCGTATGATTTTGCCTTTCCAGAATGGTAGGTAGTTGGAACCATGTAGCATGTAACCTTTTCAGATTGGCTTCTTTCAGTTGCTCTTCACTTAATATGCATTTAAGATTTCTTCATGTCTTCTCGGGGCTTGATAGCCAATTCCTTTTTATCCTGAATAGTACCACAGTTTATCCATTCACCCACTGAAGGATACCTTGGTTTATTCAGTTTCTGACAGTTATAAACAAAACTGCTATAAACTTTCATGTACAAGATTTTTGTGTTTTTGTATATGTGAAAATAAATTTTCAAGTTAATTGTTTACCTATTTAGGAGAGTTAGTGCTAGATTATATGGTAAGATTATGTTTAACTTTATAAGAAACTACCAAAATGTATTCCAAAGGGGCTGTACCATTTTTCAATCCCACCAGCAATGAGTGAGAATTACTTCGTTCTGCATCCTGGTCAGCATTTAGTAGTGCAATTTGGGGGTTGGGGGAATTTAGCCACTTTAATGTTTACTGTGGTACCTCACTGTTGTTTTAATTTACATGAACAAATAATGTTGAGCATCTTTGCGTATGCTTATTTGGTAGCTGTTTGTCTTCTTTGCTGAGGTGTTTGGTCTTTCACCTGTTTTTCATGTAGGTTTTTTGTTTACTTATTGTTGAATTTTAGTTATTCCTTGTATATTTTGGATAGTCTTTTATAAGATATGAGTTTGTCAAATATTTTCTTTCAGTATGTGATTTCTCCTTTCATCCTCTTAACAGTGTCCTGTCCTCTCTCCTTACTCTCTCTCCAGAATCACTATGAAAACTTTTTTTAATTGAATGAAATATTCTTTGATTTCTATAATGCTTTACAATTTTCAAAAGTTTCACATACATGATGCCATATAATCCCATAATAACCCTTTTTTCCCCACCCCTGTATTGTCCCACACCCTTCCTTCTCCCCACTGGTAACCACTAGTTTGTTCTCTATATCTGTGAGTCTGCCCCTTTTTTGTTTTGTTTTGTTTTAATCAAATTTGTTGTAATTTTTAGATTCCACATATGTGATATGATACAGTATTTGTCCTTCTCTGTCTGACTTATTTCACTTAGCATAATGCCCTCCAAGTCCATCCATGGCACTGTGGAAAACAGTATGGAGGTTTCTCAAAAAGCTAAAAATAGAACTATCATATGACCTAGTAATTCCACTCCTGAGTATATATACGAAAAAAACAAAAACATTAATTTGAAAAGATACATGCACTCCAATGTTCTTAGCAGCATTATTTACAATTGCCAAGGTATGGAAACAACCTAAGTGTCCATCAACAGATGAATGAATAAAGAAGATGTGGTACGTATATACAATGGAATACTACTCACCATAAAAAAGAATGGAATTCTGTCATTTACAATGGAAACATTTTAGGATCTTCACTGTGAGAATATGATAAGTTTCTTGATAGTAAAGCCCATGAAAGTGGGTTCCCCCCACCAAGACTGAGGCCCCAAGGGTTTTTCACTGTCACCAGTCCACCCTCTACTTCTAGCAATTCATCAAGATTATTGCTTCTACAGTTTTATGGCTTCTCAGCTGTGACTCTCTGGACACATTTGTCTCTCCAGATTTCTAAGAGGCAGTTGTCCTATGACCTCTATTCTCTGATGCATTCTAGCAAAGTCATTGATTTTCAGTCTGTCCACATTTTTTCTTATTATTAGGATGAATGAGAATGATAGCCTCCAATTTTTACATGTTGAAACTGAAACCAAAGGCTAAATTTTTGTTTGTTTATAAATAGAATATGGATTTTTAATTGTTTTTTTTACTTGCTCTATATTTTAATTGGTTACTTTGTTATTTCCTTTTTTGCATTTTGATTATTTTTTCTGGTTTGGTCAAATTACTATTGATTCTATATTTCCCATCACCAGCTTAGAAAATTTAGTGTGCTTCTCCATTCTATTAATCATTAACTTTCTTAACTTGAAATTCATGAATTTGTTCAATGATTATTTATTAATTGTCCACTATTTATTGTTTCTTCCTAGCATGGGAATAAATCACTGAACAAAATAGATAACAGAAAAGAGATAGTAACACTGAAGCAAATAAATATACAATAAAATGTCAAATAGTAAGTACTATCAAGAAAAAATAAATCAGGTAATGTTTTGAAAATTGATAAGATTGTCTCATTAGTCATGATGTTTGGGAAAGTTATTTCTGAGGGGGGTGTATATTTCTGATAATGATAAAATACTTATTTTTCCCACAAACATGCTCTACTATCATCACTTCCCATTACTCCCAAAATGAGACCTTCAAAATGCTTCTACTTTTTTTCTTATTTTCCCTTCAGTATCCATGTCTATTTACTTATATGGATTATATTTTTTCATTTAATCTGTAGTTAGAATTTTTCTTATAATCCTTCATCTATGTTTCTTTAAATTATATTGCCAAGATTTATTTTATATTTACTTATATATATATATCCTTAGATATTCATGTAAATTATGTATCGCTATATATTTTACACACATTATTACTCATCACTTTCTTCTTTTAAAAGATTTTCCTCATTGTAAAGATTTTAAAATATGGTTGGTTAGCATCCTCACTCAAGTATCTCCTTTAAATCAGATTCATGAGTGTTAAGCTCTTGAATATCCACAAATGCCCTTCTTTTTCTCTAGTAAGATATTGACAGCTTTGTTGGGTATAACATTCCTGTGTCACAGTCATTTTCTTTTGATGTTATTCCACCACCCTCTAGCTTCTGGTGTTGCAAATGAAATTTAATACTACTCTGATCTTTTCTTTTTTTAAGAAACTGTTTCTCCCATCTTGAGTTTATAAGATTTTCTCTTTATCCTTGAGTTTTTTTTGTTTTTTTCTTTTTTTAATGGTTGGCTCCAAGACCACTTACATGTGGTGTTACTGTTCTTTACCTGCTCACTGCAGCCCAAGTCTTTTGTTGGGATGCCTTGAGTAACGGTGGCTCTACAAATGGTGCAAGGTAAAGATGGCTGGCTGGCTGTCAACAGTAGGGTGCATTCATTGAGGCAGCTCCTTGGAGACCAAGTGGATCAGGCAAAAAACCCCACACAATCAGTGTGGTTCTTTCACTTTGTAGATCAGGCTCTTTCTAGAAGATAAATATAGATAGAAAAGATATAGATATAGATAGGCATTATGTTTTTTTCTCTTGATACTGGACTTCTCTTAATGCAGCCTCTAGTCCCTGCACTGGCCACAAGAACTTTCTCCACCTCTGTGCTATTGAATTCCGCTGAAGCCAAAGTCTTCCTTCCCACCTAATTACCGACAGGGCCCAGAAACTACTTGACTCAGAAAAATGGGCTGAGCTAGAGTTGAAAGTGAAAGGGAAAAAAGATGCTTATGAGTTACCATTTTTCTAGAATCTATTCCAGAAATTGTCTTTATGGTTATATATTGATATTTTTGGATATAACTCAGACCCACAGAAAAATGCTTAGGTTAATTGGATGAAAACAACCTTAGGAAATATAGTCAGAATGATTTATTATTTATCTTTTTGAAAAATACCAACTAGTTCCAAAATGAGCATATATGTTTCTAACAAGCAAACACATTTTCAATTTATTCATATTGTGTCAAGATTTGACAAGACTTCCTGTTTGGCAGCATAAGTTCAAATAATGTCAAAAGAAGGATTTTAGCCAGGTTCTTATATTCTTATGAGATATCCTATTTATCCTTTTTTTGGCGGGGGGAGAAGTGAACATTTAAGTTCTAATCTCTTAGCAAAGGAAACTTTGTTTACCCTTTGAAGTACTTGTTGAACCTCCTCAAAATAATTCACACATTCAATTACTTATTTTGTCAGTATTTGGTTAATATTACAAAGTAATTAGTTGTTTGAATATAACTCTCTCGATATATTTTTCTCCATGAACACCTGGCTATATATGTTGTGTTTCTGAATGTAGTCCTTAACACCTGTAGGTGTTCAACACCTGTATGTTGACTTGAGTGTAATATTCAATCAGATGAAGATAGTCATGTGATACATTAGGGAGAACTAAATGATCAATTTTGTTAAGGGTCTTTATAGAGAATCCTTGTCAGAAGAGTTGCTGCTTAATAAGGAAATTAAATTTAAGTCTTAACCCAGTATCAGTACATAGTCTAGAGTTATGTGTAACAAAATTCCATATCATTCCCAGAATAAATGAAGATATACTAAAATATAGGCTTTTCCTAATAAATAGAATCCTATTCTCAGTTGTAATCAACCTAGAAAACTGTGTTCAGGTTTATTTTATCACATAAAGTGCATCACAAAATCACTCAGTAGTAACTTAGCATGAATTTTCCAATAGCTTACATGTTAATTTGCTTCAGAGTTTACTATAAAGTAGAGCTACTGCTGTCATAAATCTCTGGAGTGTTTTCTTAACTTTTAATAAGGAAATGATTTCTCTTGTATAAGTCTGTGTGGGAAGCACTTTATAAAGGTAATGAAAAATTATTCACTAACTAGAAATTTCCCTAAATAAAATCTGGGCTGGTGTATACAGTACAGAATATGTTGCACTAGAAAAGTTTCAACACAGGCAGGGTCTCCATCTATCAGGAACAAGACACAAAGTTTTGCAACCTTGAGCATAAGTTTGGATCAGATAATTTTCATTGTTCTTTCCAATGGTAAGATTCAATGAGTCTAGAATTATAAAAAACAACTTGCCTATATAACACCAAGGACAATTATTTCAAAGAATATGATTATGAATTTAAATCAAATGGCAGATGTACAGCATATGCGGGTGGCAAAATGATTTAGGTCAGGTGTACTGAGGTTTCTAAACTGATACTGAGTTTGTCCCAAGGGACACAATGCCATCTGTTACCTGTTAGGTTAGTTATTTTTATTGTTGAACTCATTTGACTCTTCAAGTAGGTAGATAGATGATGTTAGTCTTCCCTTATAGAAATAAAGAACATGATATTGGTGGCTGTCTCTTGGTTTTTAGAACTGTCATTAAGTAGTAGTTAGTTTAGGCTGCAAATATGTAGGCTGTAAAAGTCATTTTGTTATTTTAAATTCTAAATTGGAGATAAATGTTGTATATGTAGCAAATATTTCTAATGCACTCCACAGTTAATGATGATTTCATTTTCTAGTATTGCCTCTCCAAACTGAGAGAGTACCTCATTTATGTCAAATAGCCCAATTATAGAGTTTAAAGTTAATTATAAAATCCTGGCTTTGGAATGATCAGATTAAACAGACACTAAGGACCAGAAGTTCCCTTGCCACATGCTCTCCTAATTAGTTTGGGCATCTACAAGGCCTGTCAGTAGGCATACAAGCTAAACTGTGACCAGTCTTAGAGTTTTGTAAGGAAGGAGACAAGGAACTTAGATGTCCAGCATTCACAAGCATGTGCAATAACTCAGGAAACCCCATTTCCAGCTTCTACTTGGTTAGACCACCTGTGTGATAACAGTCCCAGATAGGGTCCCTACCAGAGCATTTGTAGTAGCCTGTGACTCAGGCCCTGCCCCAGTGAGGGCTAGGGTAGACTGCAGCCTCCACTGTACCAGAGTGAGCTATGCCTGACTGGTAGTAAGGCCATCTCAATGCACAAGGGGCCTTGCCTAAAGAATAGAAAGCAATATAGCCCACTGCTTGAAGACTTGGCTTCTGTACTGATCTCTGGGCAGAGGTATCATCCTGTGGTACTGAAGACTGCTCCTGCTAAGTAGGAAGCAGCACCTTGAGAAGTTGCTGGGGCAGAACACCAAGGGTTAAGGTCATGAAACATCCCACTGCTGTTGGAGGCTAACCTGCCCATTGGCAACTGGAACTCTTCCTGAACTTTATTTTTAAATTATTTCTAGGATTAGCACCAGATTAAGACCTGCCATCCTTTTAAAGCCAGTGCTTTATCCATGACTAATATTAGAAAGCCAATGTGATTATTCTTCTGGTCAGTCAGGTGTAGAGCCATGTAATTGTGAAAGGTCCTTACAAGGGTGGCATGCATTATGATATAGAAAAAAAAAATTGTATTCCATGATTCATGTCATATTTTTGTGGACAGATAGGAACCAGATTAGCAATAACACATATAATAATTAGAATTGATTTACAATATTAGGGGAAACTCCAAGTCTGAGTTTGAAGTGCATGAAGTGCAAATAAGCTCCTACAACTTTGAATAAAATATATTCTAGGCCTTGTGGTAGGCATCTTTAATGATGTATTTTATTTCGTTCTTGTACCAAATTGGTGAAGTAAGAGTAATTGTTAACATTTTAGAGACTGAGATTGAGGATTAGCATTAAGTTATCAGCTTTTAGAAAAGCAGGAAGTAATTTTTCTTTTTCCAACTACTCCATGATGATTCATTATTGAATCACTTTATGGTGTAAGACTTTTCTGGAGTATTTTTGCATTTTAATATTTAGCTGAAAATAAACCCTCAATTTATACATAATGATTACCTATTTTGTCTCAGAGTTGATAAAATAGAGATAAAACATACTTTTCGGTGCTTTATTTAATAAATTACCATAATCTAGAGTGAAAGTAAAATTAAATAAATAAAATAAATAGTATGTGAATCAAATCAAACATTCAACTGAAATACAGTGTGAGAGATATATACATATTCACAATGGCATACAGAGGGGAAACAGGTAGCATCTTAAATTATGTTAGATGAAATATAACTATTTTTATATCTGTATTAGGCTTACCTTTTTTTATAATCATATTCCTGAATGTCTGTCATAAAAATGAAATAAATTATCTTTGCTTCCAGCAAAATCACTGTTGGGCTTGAAAATGGCTAAGAGCTATTATTTATCTATAATTCTAAGTAAAATTGAAATGGATGAAAAACAATATTCTTTTTTTTTTTACAGAGTACAAAATATGCTTACAGAATGCTTTTATTTAGTTTAAATTAATATATGGATTCAAACATTATAAGAAATCATATCACAATATCCAACCAATCTTCTATTTATGATACTATGATAATGCACTTAAAAAATTGCACTTCGAAAGCTTTTCAGTTTTATCTCATTGGAGGTTTTTGCAAGTAAAGGAACTTCAATAATGTAATCAAAATGAATATATTTTAAGTTATTGAAAGAATGGTTTGAGGCAGAATAATCAACCTGTAGATCTCTGGGGCTCAAAAGTGACATCAATGGCAACCACCAAAAAATGGAAGGAAACTGAGGGCCTATATTTAACTTGTTCCATGTCAGAAGCCTCTTCTAATAGATGGACCTGATGAGGTGTTTAATAATATTGAACTAAATATACGTTTCACAGTGGAAACTATTACTCTGTTCAAATAGTGTAGGATGGATAAAAGCAGCTCTTTTAATATTAAAACAAATTATTCACATTCAAGTCATTATTTACATACAATAAAATTGAACCTTTTAAGTGAACAATTCAAAGACTTTTGAGAAATATATACAGAATAGTGAGCACTACACTTAAGATATAGAACATTTTCATCATATCAAAAATTCCGTTGTACCCTTCTCTCTAGCCAGAGTCCTTAACAACTACTGACCTGTTTTTTTCATCCCTATAGTTTTGCCTTTTTGAGAAAATCATATAAATGGAATCATATAACCTGAAGTTTTTGTGTCTACCCTCACCCTTCACATTTTGAGATTTATCCATTCATTCTAAAACATTTGCAGATTATCCAGTAAATGCTATTTTGTAGCCTCTGGAAATAAATGACATATGATAGACCATTTACTTAAAGATCTGGCCTTGTTTTTATTTTCATTTATACAAAATGACTATTTTTATATAATTCATTGATGGGAAAGGATCCTCAAAAAATGTATTAGATATCTCATGAATCTCTATAGGCAAGTTTTAGGAAACAAAGTTTTCTTTCCTTCATCTTGAATACTATGCACCAAATAATGTCTGTAACGTATAAATTGAAAGACTTGAAGCCATGTTTTTAATTCCCATTCAAATAAATCAACCTCATCAGTCTACACTGATATGTAGTAGAACTATAGAAATTTAAAGAAAATTAATTTTTAGTGTTTACTACCACATAAGTAATTGAATGTTTTTATTAGGGTTTATATAGCTCAAAATTAGGACCTGAATTTATGTTAATGTAAATTAAAATGTAAACCAACAAAATGTAATTTGAGAGTCCCTATGATCTACCACAAATATTTCCTTCCCCATCGCCCAAACATGTCTTTAGGCAAAGAAGATCTCCTCTACTATGAGCCAGGTCTCAGAATATGTGAATTCTACTATCTATTTTACTCTTTTGGATCTCTATTCTTGAAGATATCTTTGGAAATAAAAGTCATCTTAGAAAATACTATGTGCAAAACTGATATGTACTGCAGTGTATATACACTAAGAGACTCATAGGGAGTTATATCAACAAGGAGAACAGACAGTAAAGAAAGGAGTGGGAAAAGGCTTTTTAGCAGAGACAATACATTAAACCAGGTCAGAAATTCTAACATGAGGCTCTATTAACATGTTTGGTCAGATGATTCTTTGTTTTGCGTTCTTTTTCTGTGTATTGTGGGAGGTTTAGAAGCATCTTTAATCTCTATTGCCAGTAGCAACCTCCCAGTTACGACAAACAAAATTGTCCCCAGGTATTTCCTATGTCTTCTTGGTTGAAGTAATCACCTCTGGTTGTGAACCATTGATTCAAGCAAAGACACCAAAGTAGTGTTTATTTTATGGCAACAAATATATGCATCTTTGTCTTTAAAAATTAAAGAAACTAAAATATTTAGATAAAATCTATTATAAAAGGAGAACAATTTCACTCAGTTGCTGGGAGATTTCATTTTGCTTTTTCTCCAATTATTAAATATCTTCTAAGTGACAGGGACTTACAGCCTTTTTATTAATGGGCAAGTCATCTAAATGAGATATGTAGACAAGGCATAAAATCAGAGAGAAGAACACTAACAGTGGTTTTATGATAGTGTCTGCACAAATTCATTTTTCTTGATTGAATTTGTGTCATTATCTTAACACTTATATCCCAGGGGATGAATGTGTGTGTGTGTGTGTGTGTGTGTGTGTGTGTGTGTAAATAATCAGTTCCAGGAAGGACACATCAAAGCTCTGGCACTACTGACTGTGACTAAATAATATGTTCACCGTGTCACTTGATAAGTTCTCAAATGCTATTTCTCTCCCTGTGTATTAAAATTAATGATTTTTCTGAAACTCCAGAAGCCATTCATAATGGGAATTATATTGAGCTTGGTTTTAAATCTCCGGTGACATACATCCAATCAAGGGATTCCTCTAGGCTTTTGGACTAAATAGTCAAAGTATCAAATAAATTCGTAAGTTTTAAAAAAATACAATAATTATCTACTACCTTATGATCATTATGTCTGGAGCAGACCAGAAACTTTTAGATAGACAAGTAAGAAACTGTGTCATCCATTTCCAACATATAAAGAGCTGTAGGTCCTCACCCTATGCTTATAGCAAGAAAAAAGCTGAATAAGTTGAAAATCAGTGAATTTCCTCGACCCATCGAGAATTCAGGTTGCAGGGTAAACCGGCACACTAAAATCTGGAGATACAGGCAAATACAGAGAATCCCCAAAGAGATCAGATTAACTAGGGCAGAAACTGCTGGAGCCATAAGCTGGCAGGAATATTTAAATGGTAATTTGATGACAGTGGACTAGCTTGAGAGTAAGAAAATTCTGGGAGCATGCAGTCTTAGGGAAACTCGTACACTTTTATGAGTTTTATTTCTAGGACTTCATAAAGTTCTCTTAGTGCAGGATGAGAAAAATCACTCTGTGTCTTTGGCAGGGGGCATGAAGAAGTAAAAATGTGAGATATGCCTAGTGTGTTTTCCTAACAAACACATATTCTTTAGAGTAAAAAGCATTGCCAAAACCTATCTCCTTTATGCTCAAGGGTCATTATCTAAACTAACCCCTACTAGCAATCTAGTAGGAAAGGAGAAAACAGCAACAACAATAACAACTTGAAACACTTTGAAAATCATAGCCCATGAACATAGGCCCATGAAAAGACTGAGATTTAATAGTAAGATTATGAATTTTTTCCCCTTTTCCCACTCCTTACCACCATATCTGTAGGGCTTCAGTAAAATTACAGTTGATTATAGCTGAAAGAGCAACAATGCTCAGACTCAACTTAAGAAAGAGTTCTTAGAAAAATCCAAAGAAAATAAGGGAGAATAAAGCAAAGATAATAAAGTAATTTGAAATCCCAATATCCTCTTTAACAAAAAAATATAAATATAGACCAATTCAGAGCCAGATTAACATAAAATCTCAGTCTAAGGCATATTACCTGATACTATATGTTCAGCTTTCAACAAAAAAATTACAATCTGAAAAGACAAAGCAAACATCAGAACCAGACTCAGATATGGTACATATTTGGAACTTTCAGACAATGAATTTAAAATAAGTATGATTAATATGTTATGTGCATTAATGGAAAATTTGACAAAAAACAAGGTCTGGTGGATAATGTAAGCAGATAGCTGGAAATTCCAAGAAAAACTGCTAGAAATTAAAAATGATGTAACAGAAATGAAGAATGTCTTTGCAAAGCCTAGTAATAGAATGGACATGACTGAAGAAAGAACCAGCAACCTTGAAGATATGTCAACAAAAACTTTCCCAAATGAAATACAAAGGGAAAAAAAAAGGATTAAAAGAATGAAAGAAAAAAAAAAGATATGTAAGAACTGTGTGAAAATTCCAAAAGGTTTAACATACAAGTAATTGGAATATCAAAAAGAAAATAATGAGAGATTGGAATTGAAAAAATATTTGAAGAAATGATGGCATACATCAAACCACAGAACCAAGAGGCTCAGAGAACACAAAGCAGCATAAATACAGAAAAATAAACAAAACCTACATTTAAGCTTATTATATTGAAACTGTACAAAGATAAATACAAAATCTTTTTTAAGAAGTGTAAAAACACCCTACCAATGGAGGAACAAGGATAAAAACTACAGCTGACTAACACACTTCCTGTGAGAAAGCATGCAAGGAAGAAGACAGTGAAGTGAAATATTTAAAGTAATGAAAGAAAGAAAACACAAATCTAGAATTTTATATTCAGAAAAATTATCCAGCAACAGTGAAGGAGAAATAAAGACTTTCTCAGACCACAAAGGAAAAAAAAATGAAATTCATGACCAGCAGATATTCTCCAAAAGACATGTTAATAAAAGTTCTTCAGGGAGAAGAAAAATGATATAGTCACAAACTCTGATCTACATAAAAAAAAAGTCTTGGAGTATTAAAGTTCAAATAAAATATTTTTATTACTATTCATTCATCTAATATCTACAGTTTGTTCAAAATAATAATAGTAACAATGCATTGCATGATTATAGCATATGGATAAGTGAATGAATAAAAATAATTTAGAGATGGAACAGAGGAATTAGGGATACTTTGTACAAATGTACATGCACTACATGTGAAATGGTGTGGAGTTACTTGAAAATAGAATTCGGCAAGTTGTAAATGTAGTGCAAACTCTAGGGCAACCAACAGATTTTTTTTTTTTTTAAATAGTTATAGTCGATATGCTAAGAAAATACAAAAATTGAATTATATAAAATTCTCAGTTAAGAAAAAACAAACAAAAACAAGTACAACAAAAAACAAACAGAAGTATGGAATATACTAATCAAACTAAATCATAATCACTTTAAATGTGAATGGTGAATGGTCTACATACACCAGTTAAAAAACAAAGATTTTCAGAGTGGATAAAAAGCAAGATCCAACTATATGTTGTCTACAAGAAACGCACTTTAAATATACAGACAGAGATAGGATAAAATAAAGAGAGGGAGAAACAAACACCATACTAACACCAATCAAAGAAAGTGGAGTAGCTATATTAATTTCAAATGAAGCAGACTTCAGTAAAGAAAAGATATTAAATAAGGAGGGAGTATTCCATAATGTTAAAGGAGTCAATCCTCCCCAAAGATATTCTAGTTCTTAATATCTATGTATATAACAACAGGACATCAAAATACATGAGGCAAAAACTGATAGAACTGCAAACAGAAATAGACAAATTCATGATTATATTTGAAGATTTCAACATACCTTTTCCAATAATTGGTAGATTTAACAGGCAGAAAATCAGTAATGATACATTTGACCTGAACAGCACTGTCAATCAATTTGATGATATATTTATAGAATACTCCATTCAGTAACAACATTATACACATTCTTCTTAAGCTGACATAGATCATTCATGATGATAGTCCACCTTCTGGTCCAAAAACACATTTAAATAAATAAGATATATTAAAAATAACAAAAACTATATAAAGTACATTTTTAGTTTACAACAGAATTATATATAAATAATTGAAAGATAGTGAAAATCCCAACATACATTGAAATGAAACAACATACTTATAAATAAAAACGGGTTAAAGATGAATTCACAAGAGAAATTAAGACATATTTTGAGCTAAATGAAGAAAACAATTTATCAAAATATTTGTTATACAGAGAAAGCAGTGCTTCAAGGGAAATTTATACAATTAAATGCACATATTAGAAAAGAAGAAAAGTCTAATTAATATTATAAGCATTTGCCCTTGGAAGAACAATGTTAACCTAAAGTAGAAGAAAAGAAATAATAAAAATTAGCGCAGATATCTGTGTAATTGAAAATGAGAAAATTAATCTAAAAACTGGTTCTTTGAAAGTATTAATTAAATTGATATTAAATTGACAAGTTAACCAATAAAAAATGTAGAAGATGCAAATGACCAGTATCTGAAGTGAAAGCAGGACGTTTATTACTTATCCCACAGATATTAAAAGGACAATGAAGGAATATTAAGAACAACTCTATGTACACAAATTTGATAACTAATGTGAAATGAACTAATTCTTTATGAGACAGAAACTACTAGACTCACAAATCATCATCATCATCATCATCACCATCATCAATCTTACTAAGTTTATTTTAAAAAAACTAGGTTTATAAAAAAAGTATCAATTAATAATAACCTTTCAACAAGGAAAGCTCAAGGACCACATGGTTAAACTGGTGAATTCTACTACACATTTAAGGAAAAAATGATGCCAATTTTCTACAATCTCTTCTAGAAAATTGAAGTACTGAAAATATTCAAAACTTATTTTATGAGACCAGCATTACCCTAATACCAAAGCCAGATTATGACAATACAAGAAAGAGAAACACACCAATATCTCTTACAGATATAAGCTTCAACAAAATATTAGCAATTTGAACCTCAATAAAGTATAGAAATAATTACATACCATGGCCAAGTGGGACATATACCAGGTATGTAAGGGTGGCTCAACATTTGAAAATCAATTAATGTAATCCATCATATCAACAGACTAAGAAATGTATATATATCAATAGACACAGGAAAAGCATTTGTCAAAATCCAACAACAATCCATGATAGGAATAGAGGGGACCTTTGTCAACTTGATAAAGAATATCTATAAAAAAGTGAACAACAAGGGTCCACTTCAGGGTCCACAGATGGTGAGCCTATAACAGATTTGTGGATGGGTGTCTGCTACCACTTTTAAATAGTTGAAGAATATGGCAGAGTCTTATGCTTTTTAAATTACTTATTGAATTTGACATAAGAATGTACCACTGAAATGTATTCAATATTTAATTAATAAATATAACACCATTGTTCAGAGGAGTTGTCATAAAAGGATATTTTTTTTAGATTTAAAATATACTTGGAAATGAGTGACTTGCATAGAATTGAAAACAGGGTTGTTGAAGGAAAACTGTTTAAAAAGCTGAGAGGCCAGAGTTGTGGAAATAGAATTTACATATATATTTAAATCAATAACTAAGACATGGGTTGTTTTGTTAAGAGTGACTGATCCCATAAATAAAACTATTGAGAAATAGAGTAAACTATTCTAGGAGATGGTGGAAAGCAGCAACAATGAGGGGTAGAGGGTGACAAATTTGCTGATATCAGATTTCATATGGGTGGATTGAGACAAAGAAAAACGGGGGAGGAAGAAATTGGGAAACAGCCACGTGGCATAAGAGGACAGTTTGCAGGATGGGGGGAGGTAAGGATGAGGAGATATAAACAGCAATCAGTTGAGAGTCTGACAGGGAAAGCAGTGTCCTCAGGGAAAAGCCACCATTCTTTAGAGCAAAAACTAAAGAATATTCTTTTCTTTTTAAAATCTCCTACCCATATCTTGCCCCACCCCCCTTCCCTCTCCCCACTGGTAACCACTAGTTTGTTCTCTATATCTGTGAGTCTGTTTCTGTTTTGCTATGGTCATTTGTTTTATTTTTTAGATTCCACACATAAGTGATAACATAGAGTATCTGCCTTTCTCTCTCTCACTTATTTCACTAAGCATAATACCCTCTAGGTCCATCCATGTTGTTGCAAATGGCAGAATTTCATTCTTTTTTATGGCTGAGTAATATTCCATGGCAGTGTGTGTGTGTGTGTGTGTGTGTGTATCTTACATATTTTTTATCCATTCATCTGTTAATGGACAGTTAGGTTGCTTCCATATCTTGGGTATTGTAAATAATGCTGCTATGAACACTGAGGTGCATGTATCTTTCAAATTAGGGTGTTCATTTTCTTCAAATATATACCCAGAAGTGGAACTGCTGGATCATATGGTAGATCTATTTTTAGTTTTTTGAGGAACCTCCATACTGTTTTCCATAGTGGCCACACCAATTTACATTTCCACCAAAAGTGTGCTAGGGTGGTACCCTTTTATCCATATCCTTAACAACAATTGTTATTTGTAGACATTTTGGTAATAGCCATTCTGACACATGCGAGATTATATCTCATAGTGGTTTTTATTTGCATTTCTCTGATGACTAGCGATGTGGAGTTTTCGTGTGCCTGTTGGCCATCTGTAACGTCTCCTTTGGAAAAATAGCTATTCAAGTCTTCTGCTCATTTTTTTTTTTTTTAATATTGGTTTGTGTGAACTTTTTACATATTTTGGATATTATATTTTAATCCCTTGTAGGTCATATCATTTGCAAATATTTTCTCCCATTCAGTAGGCCGTCTTTTCCTTTGTCAATGGTTTCCTTTGTTTTGCAAAAGCTTTTAAGTTTAATTGGGTCATT
Organism: Balaenoptera ricei; assembly: GCF_028023285.1. Lineage (NCBI taxonomy): Eukaryota > Metazoa > Chordata > Mammalia > Artiodactyla > Balaenopteridae > Balaenoptera > Balaenoptera ricei. The sequence continues at coordinate 93,262,931 of NC_082651.1, forward strand.
TGTTTACTTTTGCCTTTGTTTTCCTTGTCATAGGAGACAAATCCAAAAAAATGTTGCTACTATTTATGTCAAAGAGTGTTCTGCCTATGTTTTCTTCTAGGAGTTTTATGGTTTTACATTTAGGTCTTTAATCATTTTGAGTTTAATTTGGTATATAGTGTGATAAAAATATCTTAATTCCATTCTTTTACATGTAGGTGTCCAGTTTTCCTAACACAACTTATTGAAGAGACTGTCTTTCCTCCATTGTGTACTCTTGCCTCCTTTGTCATAGATTAATTAAATGTAGTTGTGTGAGTTTTTTTCTGGGCTCTCTATGCTGTTTTTTTGTGCCAATACCATGCTGTTTTGATTACTGTAGCTTTGTAGTATAGTCTGAAACCAGGGCACATGAAACCTCTAGCTTTGTTCTTTTTTCTCAAGATTGCTTTGACAATTAGGAGTCTTTTGTGGTTCTGTATGCATTTTAGAATTATTCGTTTTAGTTCTGTGAAAAATGTCATCAGTATTTCGATGGGGATTGCATTAGATTTGTAGATCACTTTAGCATTTTAACATAAAAAATTTTCTTAAATTGAAGACAGATGTAACATTTTTTTCAAACCTAAATCAAAAAATTAACTGACTTGTAAGTGGTCTGAGGAATGGCCATAAATCTTGAAAAAGGTGAGAAAAGGGACTGACTAAGGAGATCAGGAGCCTTATAAGGACTCAAGTGTGGGAGTGAATGGTGATCTGGGATCTGGATACTGTTTTGGTGACTGAACAAGGTAAAAAGGGGAGAATGAGGTTGAACCTAATGGATTCAGGGTGGACAGTGGTGGTGAGGCTAAGAATGATAGGGGTTAGGGAGGGTGAGTTTTCTCTATCTCAGACTTTATCTCTGATAAATATAAACTGTGACTATCACCTACGTTTCCCAATTAAGTCTTCCAAAAGGACTGTACCTTATTCTCAGAAAGTAAGTTTTCACATTGGCACAAGAGATGGAATATATCATGTGTGCCAAGTTCTGATAAATAACCTTATCAAAAACTGTGCCATCTTCCTAGATAATGATGTTTTGAAAGAACAGAGGAGGTTCTACCATACATCTGCACACACACACACACACACACACAAAAACTTAAGGTACACTAAAGAATAGTATCATGTAACTATCTAAACCAAACTTCCTAATTTTAAAAATGTGGAAATTGAGATTGAGTGACATAACCAATTTTAAAATAGCTAATTTTTCAAGTACTTAAAATTAAGTAGAAGAATATGTTTCTCTATTGGATTGTGCCCAATTTTCCATTCTATGCAAAGTATGTGATATAATTATGCAGTTAGGTGCTTAGATCTATAATTAAAAAAACACATTTTACATTTTAAAATCAAGTAACAATTAAGCCATGAATTTCATGCTAGTATTACCTCTAGCATAATTGCCAGCCAATTTTCAGGCCATAAATAACCCTACAATTACTTAATGCTTTTTTATGTTCTATAGTCTACATGGCAACAATTACATTATTACAGAATAATTACATGAATTACTTTATTTGTAATTGCCACAAAAGACATTATTCCAGCACTTTATTCCAAGCACAAAGACTAAGTACAATATGCATAGTGCTGAGTATTTGATTCATTTTCAGAGAATTACACACTATTAAACCTTCATGTTTTATCGTACATTTGAAGAAACACATATATGAGCCTCTGTGGGTCATTTGCAAATGTTTTCTTAATGCTTTAAAACATATTTGGTAAAATAGGAAAAAGAAATTTCTTAATCCATTGTATTATGATTTTCCTCTATGTGCCCCTTTGAAAGAAGTCTCTATAAAAACATAAAATGGCATGAATATGGTTGTAAGAATACAATAATTAGAGACTTTGTATTACAAAGAAGAGGCTCCAAACAGTACATTTAAATGCTAAATACAGGGCTTCCCTGGTGGCGCAGTGGTTAAGAATCCACCTGCCAATGCAGGGGACACAGGCTCGAGCCCTGGTCCGGGAAGATCCCACATGCTGCAGAGCAGCTAAGCCTGTGTGCCACAACTACTGAGCCTGCGCACCACAACTACTGAAGCCCGTGCGCCTAAGGCCTGTGCTCCACAACAAGAGAAGCCACTGCAATGAGAAGCTTGTGCACTGCAACCAAGAGTAGCCCCGCTCGCCACAACTAGGGAAAGACCACACGCAGCAACGAAGACCTAACGCAGCCAAAAATAAAATCAATTAATTTAAAAAATTGTTGAAAATTGTTTTTAAAAATTAATGCTAAATACAGTATAACTGCATTTAAAGAATTATTCAATAAACTAATTTCATTATAACTTAAGGATGCTTAAATAAAGCTAAATATCATAATTTGAGGATTAAATTCTTCCAGAACAATGAGCTTAATTAATTTTCATGATGTTTGGAAATCAATTGCCTCAGTTAAATTGGAGATATAATCAAATGACTAAGGCACAATTGAAAGAGCTGCCATTTTTACCTTTCCTGAGCAGGTGTCATAATTCCTTTACCTATAGCACACCTTTAAGGAGAGAATCATTTGATCAAATGTTCATTTACCATCCAGTTTAGGTATCTGTATGTATAAAATTTTGTGATCAATGAAGAAATAAAATGTGATTCATCCCAGCATTGTTGGGTTTTTTAAATCATTCAAGAAGAGGCCACAATTTAAAAAATTGTTAGATACACTACAAGTTACTCTTTTGAGACTTCAAAAAGAATCCACATTTCCAGACAAATACATCATTTGTTTCCTCATAGTATTTACAACTACATTGCTATGTTTCTTGAGGACCCAGATTGCCTTCTTTCCATACGCTCTCCTGCATCATGACCAATTTGATTCCTTACTTTTGATTCCTCTCTCATCAACCTCTTCCACTTCCTTCTCCTCTTGCACAGAGTGTGAATTTTTCCCTTATTGTTTGCAACCAGTTTATCCTGAAATTTGATTTCCTCAGTATCTGCTACCTAATTGTGGATTCTTCAAAAGCTATATAGGTTTCTGAAACTGGCATCTACAGACATCTGGCTTTGTGAAAACAGAGGGGATTTTCTTAGATTTCTACTGAGTGATTCTGATGACCTTGGGGGTATAGACCTCTATGCTTTTTTCCCATTATGATTCTGTTTTACCTTATTGACTTGGTCTCCATAGAGTTCAGCAGCTGGTATCAGCTGGGCAGGATTTGAGATTAGCTGTGTGGACCCTATTGCTAAAACCCTGGTACTGGTTCATTACTCTCAAATACTGTTGCAGACCCTACCTCAATTGGTGGCTATGGAAATTTTTCTTCTGTGGGAAGGCAGGTTTCTATGGCTCTCTGACAGTGAAAAGGAGAATGCAGAATTGAGATATTGGCAGAAAGCAACAGATTACTCTTTATAGAGAAAGCCTTTGCCCCAAGTAAGGTTCTTATTAGATTATGGATTTTCTTCCAAGATTTGGAGAAATTTTTATTTTGAGACATTTAGATTAAAAAATGCACAGATATGGGAATTCCCTGGCAGTCCAGTGGTTAGGACTCTGTGCTTTCAGTGCCATAGGCCCTGGTGTAGCCAAAAAAAATACACAGATATATTATAAGAATGCAAATTTTACATTGATTTTGATATAGAACATACACTTTCAAAGAACTCTTACTTTTATTGCAGGGCACCCAAATGTATGATTCTAGGTCCTAGCACTAATATGCATTGTTTTCAGTGTCAATGGAAATATTTAGAAAATTATAGCGATAAGAATATCTTAGGTGTGAGGATATTTTGTTGACTTGAACATGCAGTGTTACATTGAGAACATCATAACCCCTCTCTGGTCCTCACCTCCTGAACCTGTGAAGTTGTTGGAGAAGATCATCAAGAGGATGTGACTACTGGTTTACCCACGAGCTGTACCTGGGTAATTGGAGGGTCTTCACCCTTTCCCCATCCTTAGAATGTACATTCAGCCCACTGGTCCCACAGTGGGAGCTGTTCCAAGGATGTAGCCTTGAGAGAGTAAGGTATTGTTGAGACCATCTGGACTGAATATGTGATTAAATCCAGTTAAGGCCTCTCTATAAACTTTTAAGATTCTGGCAGGCAGGTGCAGAGAACTACTTGCCTTGCAGCTGCCCAGGACAAGCCTGGTATGTAATTAAACCTGCCGCCTACTGTCTGCAGTGGTGTCTGCCGCTTTCTTTGGTCCCTCCTTGCCCTCTATATACAAGGGCCAGTTTCAGATTTTACCTGGGAAGATCCTGAGGATGTAAACCAACAGAAATGAGTAGCACAGCGTAACTTCTCAGCTTGATTCCAGCTCTGACAGCCTCTAGATATACTTCTGTTACAGTGGTGACATGGGACAGAAAATCTTGCCAGCGAAAAGAATGGGCCTTGGGACATCTGGAATAAGATAGCTTCAGACAATCTGATGAGTAGATAACTGTGCTGCTTAATTTTATGTGTCAACTTGACTGAGCCATGGTGCCGAGATATTTGGTCAAACATTATTTTGGATGTTTCTGTGAGATTGTTTTTGGATGAGATTTGTATTTAAATCAGTGGACTTTGATTAAAGCAAACTATTCTCCAAAATGAGTGGGCCTCTCATCCAATCAGTTGATAACCTAAGTGGAACAAAAGGCTGACCTTTCCCAACAAGAGGGAACTCTGCCAGCAGATGGCCTTCAGAGTTCACCTGTGAAATCAGTCCTGCCAGCCTCCTCCATCAAATTTTGGACTCTGATATGTGTGTATATATATGTATATATACACAGACATTTTGTTGGTTATGTTTTTCTGGAGAACACTGACTAATACAATAAACCATTTTCAGTTCTCTGTCAGGGTTGAGATTATGTGCAAGCTGTTCACTAAGCTAGGATAAAACGAAACAAAACAAAAACAGAAGTGATATGTGGATTGAGTGGATGGTTTGGAAGAAATGCTGAGTCTCAAAGTCTAGAGAAGTCTAGAGAAGCCACGTATCAAGAAATGTGTGTCTTGGGCTTATTGTGACCCAGTCAGGTCCTGGAGCTTGTGCCTATAGATCCATCCTTGCCTTGACCATGGCTAACCCTAACCAAGGCAAGACACTCTTGCAGAGGTAGCCTAACCTGAATCTAACCATGAGGAGACATCAAACACACTTAAACTGGGGGACATTCTACAAAATAACTGGCATGTAATCTTGAAAGGTATCAGGGTCCAGAAAACTAAGGAAAAAAAGGAAACAGGAGGCTAAAAGAAACATAAAGGAGTTATATGCAATGCATGGTTTGAAATTGATTCATTTTCTTATAAAAATGACATCCTTGGAACAACTGGAAAAATTTAGATGATGTCTGAGAAAGAAATGTTAGCAATGATTCATTGTTGAGTTCATATTTTTGAAAGCTAAACTGAGAGGATATAATGAAAAGTTCTTGTTTGTAGGAAAATACATTAAAGTATTTGGTTCTAATGAGACATCATGTGGGTAGCCTATAATCAAATGGTTCATGTAACTTTTGCCATTTACAAATGGTACCTGCAACTTTTCAGTAAGTTTGTAATTGCTTAACAAAATAATTTTATTCTAAAAGAGAAACATATTTATAATACCATGAGACATAAAGAAAAATAAATAAAAAACTTTAACACTCCAAGATAGAAAATATCTGCCCAACATCATGGAGTTCTAAACTTACTTTAAATAAATAGCTGAGTTCTCTCAGGTTAAACTCTTGGCTCATGCATTGCCGCCTGATGTAAAGAGAAACTATTTCTTCATGAAGAATTTCTGAACTTTCCTCTGACTGAATCTAATCATGTAGATATATTTCAAAATGTAATTTCTACTGATTATTTGGTTATTTTTATGACATAGCTTTCCTCTAGTAGAATCTGGGTCATAGAATTTAAGGTTTAACAATGTACCCCTGAGTCCCTGTCAAATGCATTTTTTTCATGGGAAAAATAGAAAATGGCACCAAGCACAGATCATTTAACAATTCAATTATTTTTGAAAGCACGCATATAGTATATGGTTACAGAACAACAAATAACAAGAGTCCCTTCCCTGTAGTATCCTACATTCAGTATATTAGAGAGATTTATAAATAGGGAAGTACAGATTAGAGTGAAAAGTGCCATAATGAAGATGGGTAAAACATGCAAGGACAGCTGAAAGTAGAAACCGTAAATCTACCTGGTGAAAGAAATTAAAAGGTGGAGATATTTGAGCTAGGTATTAAATGAGGATTCATCTGTAGATCTGAGAAACCTGAGTTCAGATTTCACCTCTGTACTTACTACTTGTCTCATCTTAGAAAATTAATTTTATCTCGCTGAAGCTCAGTCTAATTACTTGCAACACAAGGTTGAAGACCAATTACAATTGTTTTGAAGAATTTCTGAAATCAAGCCTATGAAGGTTCCTAACACAATATAGACACCAAATTAATTATATCTTAATTTGAGGCTCCTGTGGAGGTGGGAGGAATGAAGCTTTTACAAAGTGTGAAGCTTGGAAAGAATATGGGTAAAGCAAAAAGCATTTACGTAGCTGTCCTTAAACTAATGTAAATAAATATCTCTGTTGCAGATATTTGTACATATCTGAAGTCTTGGTAATGAGCCACATCTCTAGACACTATAATTTCCTAGATGCGGGTCTGAATTTTCAAAAATTTCCCACAGGTAATTCTGATGTGTAGTGATAATAATAGCTACATTTTTTTAAATCTACTTTATGCTAGAGGCTTTGCATGCATTATTAATAATTCTTACACTCATCCTATAAAATAGGCATATTTATCTCTATTTAAAACATGAAAAATACAGGGTCTCCGGGAGGTTAAGCACTTGTTCTTGGTCAGACAGATACTGAAAAGCCGGGGTTTCATTCTAGTTCTGCGTAACCACACACACTGCCAATTTTAATTCCACCTAACACTTTCTAGCGATTAAATTTAACACAGAATCCACAGAGAGGATTATAAAGTTAACCAGAATGGGAAGCAGAAAATAAATACTGACATTTCAATGAATACAAAATATTGATTATTAAAGTTCTTATTTTGTGCTTTCAGATGAGCTGTTATTTATGCCAACAGATGTTTCCTCTTCACAAACCACATCAAAGAAACTGAAGATAATATATGCTAATTTCTCTAGTCTCTTATCTCACAGTTTCTGAAGGTGGTCTTGTTAGTAGAACCCAGAATATATTTATTTTTAAGTATATGATTTAAGAAATTATATTCAAATTAAGGTTTTTATGTAATAAAAAGAAAGTCACATCTTATGTGCTGTAAAAATTGTTATTTGCTTACATGTAGGTTTAAGTATTTTCAGTACTCTGAAAATTTTATACTTGAAATTTTGGTCGAAGCCATCAATAATATGTGGGTTGTCATTAATGTCTATACCAAGTATATGGAATTTATTTTTCTGATTCTTTCTTATCATGGATATGTAATTGAGTTTCCAAGCAGAATTTAATAAATATTTACAGTTTAAAAAATATTTTCTCTATATTCCACAATAAACTTATTTTTTTTTGGTTTACATCTTAAAAAGTGATTAATTTTCTAAATTCTGTAGTGCCCCCCCATTCATTGTCATAAACAGAAAAAAGCAACACAAAAGTACAAGCATCCAGTAGTGTGACACTGCCACCCCTGGTTGAGAACCGTCACCTCAGAGGTGGACAGGTAAGGGTCTCTGTTTCATTCCCTGCCTCAAGGGAGCCCCATGTCTTGTATCTCCAATCCTTATACCTTTGAAAACTCAAGTATTTTAGGTCTAAAGATAGAAATTCACCCTCAATGTAGCTAGGTTAGCACCCACTGACCCCCTTGCAATTCAGTTGTCGCTCATATTTTGGGAGCTTAGGTATTTCTGTTCTTTTCTTGCAAACTCAGGCATGCACTGAAATGAATGTTTTATATTTTATCCAGCTTTTCAATTGTATTGCTCTGGAAGCATTTACAGATTATCTGGTCTGTCACCATGTTAAAACGGAAGTACGCTTTTCAGAATGAATCTCTTCTGTATGTATGTACTTCCTCTAACATCTACATTCCGTGTTTCCCAACGGACTGTAACCTCCAAGCAAGCAGTGTCTTCTCCACAGACATTCATGTATTCTTTCTATATTTTGTGTGATACTTTGCAAAGGTTGATCTGAAGCACATGTTTACATGGAGGCAATGTGGCACAGTGGAAAGAACATGTATTTTCTACATGGGAAAGAAAAGTGTTCAAATCCTAGATAAGTTGGTAGGGTTTTCGGTAAGTTATTAACATGCTTGCAGGCTTATTTGAAAATCTAGAGATGATATATTTTTAAGTGCCTCACAAAGACATAGTAGGTGCCTGATAAACAAGGTGAACTTATTCCCCAGTTTATTGGAAGAGATTGAGATTTTGCTGTCTTGGTAGAAGTTTAACTACACTTTCATATGTGTCCCAGGTAGGTGGTAAATTACAAGACTGCTAATTTATTATAAGACTACTAATAAAAGACATCATTTATTTTAATTGTGTTTGTTGAATTCAACCAACATAATTTCTAGGGAAAAATATATTTTGAAGGAGCCTTGTGGTACGATTGCTGTCAACTTGTAGTGCAGTGACCTCAGGGTTTGCCTTTTTACAGCTCATCTCATCAGAAACAATGACTGGCAATTCAGTGTGTGAACTAAGTAATTAATAATTATGCAAGAAATTGTTGTGATAAAACGTCATCAATTATACTTTTGTGCTCTGAAAAAAAGCACCATGTCTTAAAAATACACGAGTAAATTTTCAGGCAAATACACATTAGTATGTTCCTGTAAACCAATTTGTTAAAGATCCTCTATCTTTGATTGCATATTATTTAGAGTAGGAATAAGTTGCTACTCTGCAGAATGTACAGAACACCATGGAGAATCTGGACTCTTTGGTAGAAGATAAGAATGCAGCCAGAGAATCCATGTAAAAAGAGCAAGGCCATTACCAGATCTTTCAAACTCTGGTGTTCGTATTTCTAAAAATGAGACATCAAGGTCAGTAAAGAAAAGACATGTTGTTGTCCTAGCATTAAACAGAAAATAATTCATCCAATACATCATATTGACATAGGACATCTCAGGTCAGGAGTAGTGTGTCTCCTGGAAAGAAATTGGGGGATAAATGTGTGTTATGCTCAAATGATCTAATTTGATGGTGACTTTATCTTATTCTTCAGTCATCCCAGAATTATGATACACTGAATTTGGAATACTAATATTTCATTTCATTAACCATTTTAGGAGCAGTGTAGTAATAGAGACCAATAGTGTAAAATAAGAAACTGCCCTTCAGGTATATGGAAATGATCTAATACTTTCACTATCTTTATTGAGAATCACTAACCTTCTGCCACCTTCAGGTAAAGTGACATCTTTAAGGGTATTGGCTACTTAATATAAATCTATCTTAGATATTTTATTAACTTTATATCAGAACCTCTTGGAGAGAAAAGTATAACTATCATTATATTGTAGATGAAGACATTGTGTCTGTGAGCTGTAAAATAATTTTTCTCCGTTTACATACCCAGTGAGGCAAAGCCAGATTTCCAATCCACGTTAATAAAAACTCTGTCCATTAATTTATACTCTTTGGAATATCTCTGGTCAGGAGGGAAACGTGATTTATAATCCCTCAAGGAAATTAAAAACAAAGTACCTCAGAGTGAAAATGTTCAGATCTGTGTTGTAATCCAGTCATCACCTGCAAGAATTGGGTTTGGAGTGACAGGATGGCAGACTCCAATCTAGTTGGATACGTATTGCAGTGATAAATGAGATTTTTACAACATCTGAAAGGTTATAAAGAGTTGTGATTTTTTATATCCACGACACACATATGGTTTGTGGACTTGATTATTCTACTATTTTATTATTCTACTATTTTATAGCTGAGAAACCTGAGTTACAGAGGCTAATTGATTTCTCCAGAGAGAAATAGTAGTTGCTTAAGTTAGAATTTGAATGCCCATCTGTCTTCCACAGAAGTCCTTGGATTGTCACTATTTATAAATGCAAAAAAATATTTTCAAGCCCTTAATTTGTGTAGGTAATGGCATAGACACTAGGAATGCAGCAGTTAGATAAGAACCCCTACCCTCATGTGTTCTCACTCTTGGGGGAAATGGAAAATATAAAGAAATAAAGTAGGAAGTAGGTTAAATGGAGAGACACTGAGTATTGGGGATAGAAGGGTGAGCATGGGGATGAGTTCTGAGCAGAGAGAGCACCAAGTACGGAGACTTTTGGGCTGGGGAATATCTGCCATGCTTGAAAAGTGACAGGGAGTCTGGAGCTATTGTGAGTGAAAGGTCAAAGAAGAAGCACTGACCAATCCTTGTGGGGACATGTAGCCTATTGCAATGATTTTGTGGTTTACTGAAAAATGGGAGACCATTGGAAGGTTTGAGGTGAGAGTGACAGGATCTGACTTACGTCTTGAAAAAGGCACAGTAGAAGTTATGCTGAGAAAAGGCTAAAGTGAAGGAAAGGCAAATATATAAGACCAGTTAACAAGTTATTCCATTTATTTTATTGAGAGATGATAATGGCCTGGACCAAGGTGGTGACAGTATGTGACCACCATGAGAATGCGCCTCTCAGATCTCTGACCACTGGGAGCAATCTGAAATCCATCAATACGTTCTGGTACAGGCCATTTTTCCCGTGGGCTACCCAGCCAACCAGTAAGCATGGCAGGGATTCTAAGACAAGCTCATTTCTGGATGATGCAGAAATCCTCTCACAGGTGACTTTGGCTTAAGGACTCTCCAATGACCTTGCCAGACTCTCCTTAGAATTGTTCTGCTGTCAAAGCCCCTTACACCCAACTTCCTGTCTTCCTTTTCTCCTTCACTTGGAGTCAGACCTGAGTTTCATTCTGACTGTTCTGAGTCTCCAGACTCCAACCTTATTTTGTCTCATGGGCTCTTTTCCTAATTCATTTGCATATTTAATCCTATCTTGGCATCCGATTCTCAGAAATCCCAGACTTACACATAAAGAATGTGAGTACTAGTGGAATACTGGAAGTATTTTGTAAATGTTGACTGTGGGTGGAGTGGCAGAAAACAGAGGAGTCAAAGACAAATCCAATTATTTTTTCTTTGAGTTAAGTATCTGGAAAGATGGAGTTGACACAACTAAGATGGTAAAGAATAAAAAGAAGTATATTTGGGAGGGAGTGATTTGAATGAAAAGAAGCATATGTTACTGGTTTGAAATGACTACTAAAATGTTAAGTGGGAATGCTAGCTAATCGGAGATAAAGTCTGGAGTTTGGACAATGGATCCAAAATTAAGAGAAGAAGAGGGAGGGAGGAGAGGAGGGAAGGAGGGGAAGAGAGAGAGAGTTTCCAAAGCTAAGCACTGGAGCTGTCCAAAATTTAGCATTCAGAAATGTTAAGATCTAGCAAAGGAAATTAAAAAGGAGTAGCAGAGAGGTAGGAGGAAAACAAGAGACTATGGAGAAGGTGGGTACTGGAAGCAATGAGTGTATTTCCCAATCCAACACACTGGGATCTGAAAGTGTACAGATTTAGAATATTCTCCAGAGCAATTCTAGGTTTTAAAATCTGTATGTATCTAACTTTGCCTACACCTGAGAATTTTTCTTCCCAGTAATCAAAGATTTGAATTGTAGTGATGGATTTGCACAAGTTACTTAATCTCCCTAGGACTCAGTCTCTTTATCTATATGATAGAGGTAAAAAGTCACTACTGATTTGGAGAGATTGAAGAAAAGATGAGATTGTGACTATATAGTGCTTAGCACAAAGACAATAAATGATAGGTATTATTACTATTAAAATAAATATTAATTTAGTTTACATGTTATATCATTTAATTCTCCCCAAAGCAACACTGAATGAATATTATTAGTTTTATTTTCAGTATTCAAAGATGTTGGGTAACTTGAAAAGAGCTTTATGTAAAAGATAGCAGATTTAAACTGAACCCAAATGTCAATGGCCCATTCATTGCTGAACTTCTTAAATATATATTCATATATCATTGAGCAGGTATTCTGTGCCGTGGGATACCTGCTGAGAAATGTTTTGTGTGCTGGGTTTAACCACTAGCTGACTTCCAGCATAGTTCCAGGAAGCCTGTAGCCTTAGAATCCCTGGTATAGAGGTACACTCATCAGTTATGGCTATTGCTATTTTTATTTATTTATTTATTTTCTTTTTTCTTTTTTTTTTTTGTTTTTTCGCTTTTTGTTCTTCTCATTTTCTTTTTACAAACCCTTGTGTCGAGGGCTGACTTTCAAAAGATCTCAGCGAGGGAGCTGCTCTGCTACGTACGAAACCCCGACCCAGAAGCAGGTCGTCTACGAATGGTTTAGCACCAGGTTCCCCACGAACGTGCTATTGCTATTTTTAGATTTGAGCATACATACCATTAAAAGATAAATTATATATATGTAAATATTTGAGAAATATTTTGGCATGTGGCTATATATGTGCTTTCTGGATGATGATCAATAACAAATGTCTTGCATTTTAATAGTAAATTAAGTAAAAATCAAACATGAAATTCTAGGAAACCATCTTGAAAAAAATTTTTTTATTAAAAATACTTTGATAGTGAGATAAGAGGAAAATCCTAGAAAACAGAATGGCAAAAAACAGTAACATAGGCATTTATCTAACATGCACGTATGCATCTCGTATCGGCCCATGGAAAATAACATACACAAAAATGAGCATTCTGCTTAAATTCCGGAAGTCTATAGGTACACTAATCAGGACATTATTTTGCCATTTGACAGAGTTCTCTAAATATAATTGTTAGGCCCTGGGCTTATTCTCTGTGGTTCTTGGTTCTTGGTTCTCATTCCCTCTATACTCTTGGTTCTGCACTCTAAATTAACTTTTTTTTTTAATAAGAAATGACATTGATTGGCAGTGCATAGCTTTCTCTGACAGTTTTCTGCCTATATAGAGTTTAAGGTCTAAAGACCTCTTTACATACTTTGCTCTCAGTCCTTTTCATCCCATGCTGTTGGGACTTTTACTTATACAATTACCTTACAAATTATGTGATGACTTCTATGAATCTCATTGGAATTTACTCCATTAGACAAAATATCACAGTGACAAGTCTTTTTAAGAGATGTTCTCTGTATCTTGGGTTCCCTTAGATTCTTACAATCTCTATTTTAACAGAGATGGTCTATGAGGAACGTATAGGATATGGTATGAACATAAAGTAGCACAATCGTTTTGGACAACAAGTTAGCATCTTCTACTAAATTTAAACATACAGTTGGTCCTCCATATCCATGGGTTCCACATCTGCAGATTCAACCAACCACAAATTAGAAGCATTTGAAATCGATGGAGAAGACAATGACTTAGTTCTGCATAAGAACCATATCTTGTTACTTGTTACTGTGCTTTTCCTGGTAACCTTCCATTAACAGGTCTTCCCTCTGCCCCCAGCATCTTTTTTTTTTTTTTTTTTTTTCCATTAGATGAAGATGGTATTTAAGGTGACGGCTTCAAACATTTCGGGAAGTTACTCAGTTTTCCTGGGTACCTGCCATGTATATTGGAGGTATACATGTCATTAAACTTCTGTTTAGTTTTCTCCTGTTAATCTTTTATTATAGAGAGGAGTCTCAGCCAAGAACATATAAGGGCAGAGAAAATCATTTTGCCTCCCCTACGTGTGTATAGTATGTTTATAATTTTATATGTTTTGTTATTGATATTCCTAAACCCTCAAAAATAAAAACCCACCCTTTAATTTTGGCTAGACTTCAAATAGAATTGAATCCTTAGCTTATAATTTTATGTCTTGTAATTGGACAACTTTCTACAGACCAGTTTCTGGCTCCATATGTCTTAAATTGTGTTTCTCTTCCACTGCCCACAACACAGTTGTGGTACTAGGCAATGCAGCTTATATTTATATTATGATAAAACCTCTAGTCCTGACCCCTTGTGTCATGTGCTAGGAGGGTGGGCACAATGCATTGCCAATAGAGTATTCTGTTCTTATATCCAGGCTAATTGCTGTAAGTAAATGGATTAGAGACCTAAATGTAAGACCGGACACTATAAAACTCTTAGGGGAAAACATAAGAAGAACACTTTTTGACATAAATCGCAGCAAAATCTTTTTTGATTCACCTCTTAGAGTAATGGAAATAAAAACAAAAATAAGCAAATGGGACCTAATGAAACTTAAAAGCTTTTGCACAGCAAAGGAAACCATAAACAAGACGAAAAGACACCCGTCAGAATGGGAGAAAATATTTGCAAAAGAATCAACAGACAAAGGATTAATCTCCAAAATATACAAACAGCTCATGCAGCTCAATATTAAAAAAACAAACAACCCAATCCAAAAATGGGCAGAAGACCTAAATAGACATTTCTCCAAAGAAGACATACAGATGGCCAACAAACACATGAAAAGCTACTCAACATCACTAATTATTAGAGAAATGCAAATCAAAACTACAATGAGGTATCACCTCGCACCAGTTAGAATGGGCATCATCAGAAAATCTACAAACAACAAATGCTGGAGAGGGTGTGGAGAAAGGGGAACCCTCCTGCACTGTTGGTGGGAATGTAAGCTGATACAGCCACTATTGAGAACAATATGGACGTTCCTTAAAAAACTAAAAATACAATTACCATATGATCCAGCAATCCCACTACTGGGCATATACCCAGAGAAAACCACAATTCAAAAAGACACATGCACCCCAATGTTCATTGCAGCACTATTTACAATAACCAGGTCATGGAAGCAACCTAAATGCCCATCGACAGACAAATGGATAAAGAAGATGTGGTACATATATACAATGCAATATTACTCAGCCATAGAAAGGAACGAAATTGGGTCATTTGTTGAGACGTGGATGGATCTAGAGACTGTCATACAGAGTGAAGTAAGTCAGAAAGAGAAAAACAAATATCGTATATTAACGAATATATGGGGAACCTAGAAAAATGATACAGATGAACCGGTTTGCAGGGCAGAAATTGAGACAGAGATGTAGAGAACAAACGTATGGACACCAAGGGGGGAAGGCCATGGGGGGTGGGGGTGGGAGTGTGATGTATTGGGTGATTGGGATTGACATGTATACACTGATGTGTATAAAATTGATGATTAATAAGAAACTGCTGTATAAAAAAAAAAAAAAGAAAAGAAAAGAAAAGATTTCCCCCTGAAAACCAACAGGGAGATCGTTCCGTATATAAAAGGATTTAAAGGGGGGGAAAAAAACAAACAAACAATGAATGATGATTGAATGAATATATAGCCTCTCTTGAAAAAAAATTTTTTTTAAAAATAGAGAGGCAGTTACCTATACTGAATAAGTTTTGCACAAATAAAAGAGAAATTATATCATAACCCTAATTAAAAAAAAAAGCACTTATAAAAATTCATTCAATCTTATCTAGCTTAAACATACATAAAATTCCTTTCCCAGGATTCTTAGACCTTCTGGAATTTTTGTTTTGTCCTTTATTTTCCCCTTTCCCATTTTGAAGTACCAGCTGTATTTTATGACAAAATTACTGTGTTTTTGTTTTGTTTTGTTGCTCAACAAAAATGTAACTTTGTATTTTCTTTATTTTTCTAAATTTATTTTTAATTTTTTTAACGTCTTTATTGGAGTATAATTGCTTTACAACGGTGTGTTAGTTTCTGCTTTATAACATAGTGAATCAGTTATACATATACATATGTCCCCATATCTCTTCCCTCTTGCGTCTCCCTCCCTCCAACCCTCCGTATCCCACCCCTCTAGGTGGTCACAGAGCACCCAGCTGATCTCCCTGTGCTATGCAGCTGCTTCCCACTAGCTATCTACTTTACATTTGGTAGTGTATATATGTCCATGCCACTCTCTCACTTTGTCCCAGCTTACCCTTCCCCCCTCCCCATATCCTCAAGTCCATTCTCTAGTAGGTCTGCATCTTTATTCCCATCTTGCCCCTAGGTTCTTCTGGCCATTTTTTTTTCTTTTCTTTTAGTTTCCATATATATGTATTAGCATACAGTATTTGTTTTTCTCCTTCTGACTTA
The DNA here is from genome assembly GCF_028023285.1 of Balaenoptera ricei. Classification (NCBI taxonomy): domain Eukaryota; kingdom Metazoa; phylum Chordata; class Mammalia; order Artiodactyla; family Balaenopteridae; genus Balaenoptera; species Balaenoptera ricei. Next base: position 93,279,031 of record NC_082651.1, read on the forward strand.
CTTCACTCTGTATGACAGTCTCTAGGTCCAACCACCTCACTAAAAATAACTCAGTTTTGTTCCTTTTTATGGCTGAGTAATATTCCATTGTACATATATGCCACATCTTCTTTATCCATTCATCTGTTGATGGACACTTAGGTTGCTTCCATGTCCTGGCTATTGTAAATAGAGCTGCAATGAATATTTTGGTACATGACTCTTTTTGAACTGTGGTTTTCTCAGGGTATATGCCCAGTAGTGGGATTGCTGGGTCTTATAGTAGTTCTATTTTTAGTTTTTTAAGGAACCTCCATACTGTTCTCCATAGTGGCGGTATCAATTTACATTCCCACAAACAGTGCAAGAGGGTTCCCTTTTTTCCACACCCTCTTCAGCATTTATTGTTTGCAAATTTTTTGATGATGGTCATTCTGACCTGTGTGAGATGATATCTCATTGTAGTTTTGATTTGCATTTTTCTAATGATTAATGATGTTGAGCATTCTTTCATGTGTTTGTTGGCAATCTGTATACCTTCTTTGGAGAAATTCCTATTTAGGTCTTCTGCCCATTTTTGGAATGGGTTGTTCGTTTTTTTGATATTGAGCTGTATGTGTTGCCTGTATGTTTTGTAGATTAATCGTTTGTCAGTTGCTTCATTTGCAAATATTTTCTCCCATTTTGAGGGTTGTCTTTTCATCTTGTTTATGGTTTCCTTTGCTGTGCAAAAGCTTTGAAGTTTCATTAGGTCCCATTTGTTTATTTTTGTTTTTATTTCCATTTCTCTAGGAGGTGGGTCAAAAAGGATCTTGCTGTGATTTATGTCATAGACTGTTCTGCCTATGTTTTCCTCTTAGAGTTTCATGGTGTCTGGCCTTACATTTAGGTATTTAATCCATTTTGAGTTTATTTTTGTGTATGGTGTTAGGGAGTGTTCTGATTTCATTCTTTTACATATAGCTGTCCAGTTTTCCCAGCACCACTTATTGAAGAGGCTGTCTTTTCTCCACTGTATATTCTTGCCTCCTTTATCAAAGATAAGGCGACCGTATGTGCATGGGTTTACCTCAGGGCTTTCTATCCTGTTCCACTGATCTATATTTTTGTTTTTGTGCCAGTACCATACTGTCTTGATTACGGTAGCTTTGTAGTATAGTCTGATGTCAGGGAGCCTGTTCCTCCAGCTTCGTTTTTCTTTGTCAAGATTGCTTTGGCTATTCGGGGTCTTTTGTGTTTCCATACAAATTGTGAAATTTTTTGTTCTAGTTCCATGAAAAATGCCAGTGGTAGTTTGATAGGGATTGCATTGAATCTCTAGATTGCTTTGTGTAGTAGAATCATTTTCACAATGGTGATTCTTCCAATCCAAGAACATGGTATATCTCTTCATCTATTTGTATCATCTTTAATTTCTTTCATCAGCATCTTATAATTTTCTGCATACAGGTCTTTTGTCTTCTTAGGTAGGTTTATTCCTAGATATTTTATTCTTTTTGTTGCAATGGTATATGGGAGTGTTTTCTTAATTTCACTTTCAGATTTTTCATCATTAGTGTATAGAAATGAAAGAGACTTCTATGCATTGATTTTGTATCCTACTACTTTACCATATTCATTGATTAGCTCTAGTAGCTTTCTGGTAGCATCTTTCGGATTCTCTATGTATAGTATCATGTCATCTGCAAACAGTGACAGCTTTACTTCTTCTTTTCCGATTTGGATTCCTTTTATTTCTTTTTCTTCTCTGATTGCTGTAGCTAAAACTATGTTGAATAATAGTGGTGAGAGTGGGCAAACTTGTCTTATTCCTGATCTTAGTGGAAATGGTTTCAGTTTTTCACCATTGAGGATGATGTTTGCTGTGGGTTTGTCATAGATGGCCTTTATTATATTGAGGAAAGTTCCCTCTATGCCTCCTTTCAGGAGGGTTTTTATCATAAATGGGTGTTGAATTTTCTCGAAAGCTTTCTCTGCATCTATTGAGATGATCATATGGTTTTTCTCCTTCAATTTATTAATATGGTGTATCACATTGACTGATTTGCATATATTGAAGAATCCTTGCATTCCTGAGATAAACCCCCACTTGATCATACTGTATGATCCTTTTAATGTGCTGTTGGATTGTTTGCTAGTATTTTGTTGAGGATTTTTGCATCTATGTTCATCAGTGATATTGGCCTGTAGTTTTCTTTCTTTGTGATATCTTTGTCTGGTTTTGGTATCAGGGTGATGGTGGCCTCGTAGAATGAGTTTGGGAGTGTTCCTCCCTCTGCTATATTTGGAAGAGTTTGAGAAGGACAGATGTTAGCTCTCCTCTAAATGTTTGATAGAATTCGCCTGTGACGCCATCTGGTCCTGGGCTTTTGTTTGTTGGAAGATTTTTAATCACAGTTTCAATTTCAGTGCTTGTGATTGGTCTGTTCATATTTTCTATTTCTTCCTGGTTCAGTCACGGAAGGTTGTGCATTTCTAAGAATTTGTCCATTTCTTCCAGGTTGTCCATTTTATTGGCATATAGTTGCTTGTAGTAATCTCTCATGATCCTTTGTATTTCTGCAGTGTCAGTTGTTCCTTTTCCTTTTTTATTTCTAATTCTATTGATTTGAGTCTTTTCCCTTTTTTTCTTGATGAGTCTGCCTAATGGTTTATCAGTTTTGTTTATCTTCTCAAAGAACCAGCTTTTAGTTTTATTGATCTTTGCTATCGTTTCCTTCATTTCTTTTTCATTTATATCTGATCTGATGTTTATGATTTGTTTCCTTCTGCTAATTTTGGGTTTTTTTTGTTCTTCTTTATCTAATTGCTTTAGGTGTAAGGTTAGGTTGTTTATTTGAGATGTTTCTTTTTTCTTAAGATAGGATTGTATTGCTATAAACTTCCCTCTTAGAACTGCTTTTGCTGCATACCATAGGTTTTGGGTTGTTGTGTTTTCATTGTCATTTGTTTCTAGGTGTTTTTTGATATCCTCTTTGATTTCTTCAGTGATCTCTTGGTTATTAAGTAGTGTGTTGTTTAGCCTCCATGTGTTTGTATTTCTTACAGATTTTTTCCTGTAATTGATATCTAGTCTCATAGCGTTGTGGTCAGAAAAGATACTTGATACGATTTCAATTTTCTTAAATTTACCAAGGCTTGATTTGTGACCCAAGATATGATCTATCCTGTAGAATGTTCCATGAGCACTTGAGAAAAATATGTATTCTGTTGTTCTGTTGTTGTCTTGCCTCTTCGGCAGCTGCAGACTTTTTCCCGGACTCCCTCCTGGCTAGCCGTGGCGCACTAACCCCTTCAGGCTGTGTTCACGCCGCCAACCCCATTCCTCTCCCTGTGATCTGACCGAAGCCCGAGCCTCAGCTCCCGGCCCCTGCCCGCCCTGGCGGGTGAGCAGACAAGCCTCTCGGGCTGGTGAGTGCTGGTCGGCACCGCTCCTCCATGTGGGAATCTCTCCGCTGTGCCCTCTGCACCCCTGTTGCTGCGCTCTCCTCCGTGGCTCCGAAGCTTCCCCCCCTCCACCCCACATCTCCTCCATTGAAGGGTCTCCCTAGTGTGTGGAAACCTTTCCTCCTTCACAGCTCCCTCCCACTGGTGCAGGTCCCAGCCCTATTCTTTTGTCTCTTTTTTTTCCAGGTTTTTTTGCCCTTCCCAGGTACGTGGGGATTTTCTTGCCTTTTGGGAGGTCTGAGGTCTTCTGCCAGCGTTCAGTAGATGCTCTGTTGTTGTTGTTCCACATGTAGATGTATTTCTGATGTATTTGTGGAGAGGAAGGTGATCTCCGCGTCTTACTCTTCCACCACCTTGAAGCTCCTAACTTTGTATTTTCTTATCCAAAAACATATCCTACTCTTTTGCATACAGAGTTGTTTTTCCTTATTAATTCTAGGAGCTTTAATTACATATATTAATTAGAATTCTTAACCCTTAGAAGCCTAAACTTCCAGTGAAAACTAAGAAATGAAAAACTGTGAAATGTTCGATATACCAGCATTTTTTTAGGATTTACAAATTTATCAATACATTTCATAATTTCTAGAAACATACATTTTTCATAGTATAAATTTTTGAAGTGGCACATGTTTACCAATAGCCCAAATATCTCTAGTTTCTCTGTAAAGAAACCCAAAAGCAAATAGACTCATTCAGTAACCAATGTTTTATCATATTTGCAAATAATCTAGATATTTAGTACATTTTCATCATTTAATTTAGCTCTAAGTGTGTAAGTTACCAAAGAGATTTGGGAAGCTATTTAAGTAGACATCATAAAAAATTGTTGTCTTAAGCAATCATAAAAATAATCATTGCTAAAAAGTTTACCTAACTTATCTTACATCTATTTAATTTCTTTGCTTTTTAATGATATTTAGATTACTTTTGAAGATTTCATGAGGCATTAAAGCAGTTAGCAATTATCAGTGATGACGGTGATGATGATGATGATGATTTTGCTGAAAACCTTTGCAACAGAGACAACATGAGCTTATCTGATGCAGGTGGAACAAAAGTTATTTATCTGCATTATATTTAATGCTGATAACTCTGAAGTCACACCTGTATTAGTTGAAAGAACAAACGTAAAATTAGCTTTTATTTCCCAAAGATTATTCAAAATCTTGTGACCTGAAAGAAAATTGGGTTAGTTTTTACTATATGTCTGAAATTTAGAAATACTTAATTTATAAGCACCTATTTGTAAGCCAATTAAACAGAACTCTTTTAATGATTTAATTTTGGCAATACCACTTTAAGTTAGATATATACCATATCCATAACGTACATACATAGACATACATACATACAGATAGGCAGAGAGATCCCATAGTTTTATTTTAAAATTTTAGTCATGAATTAGGTACAATACAAAACTCACCAGTTTATACATAAATAAGCTATTTATTTGGAATAAGCTAAGTTTTTCTGCTCAGATGGCTAATGCTTCTTTGCTATTTGTGGAAAAGTCTTTTAAGATTTATATTTGTTCCTAAAAGTAATCTTAAGGAGGTTATGGTCTAGAGTTTTGTTATGGTCAAGAGAGACCTTTGTGTAGTTTATATTTAAAAAGGTTTACTTCCTCTTTTTTATCTTTCAGTTTTAGGCTCTACAGGTTGAGCTAGCTGGGCTCAGTCTCTGGTGATTGTGGGCTGTTAGCTCTTGGAGTATTTACATTTTAAAGGCATGGTAAAATTTATTATAACTTCCAGTGACAGAGAAAGAATATGAAGTTTTTCCCTAGGAGTTTCAGGGAAATTGCTATATAAAATTTTCCTTCCTTTTTAAAAGTAGAGGACAGTGTTGTTTTTAATATCTTGATCTTTTAGAATATCCTTAAGCATTTTGAGAGGAACAGGAAAATTTTTGGTACTGGTAAAGCTAGATGGGCTTTGACTTGCTTCTAGAGTTGTATTTCTGGTGTGTAGAAACTTGCAAGATAAAGACAATTGTTTTTATTAGCCCTTGGATATTGGCCTCCAGATGATTCATTTCCTGACTGTTTGTAGAAAGGCCTGGAAATTTGCTGAGGGGATGGATTGGTTTTTAACAAGGGGAATTTATGTTGGAATTTCGTTTTAAATCTAAAGTGTTTGTTCTTTCATCTTGTTAGGGAGTCCCTAAGTCTAGCAGTTCTCTCTCTCTCTCTCTCTGTATATGTATATATACATATATATATATTTTCTTTTGAAGTACAATATAATTGTGCTGCCAGTATCCTGATTTTTTACAGTATCTGCAAATGTCTGAAGGTAAATAGGAAGGGGTCTGTATGGATTTTGACTTTTGTTCAAATTTCTATCCTTCCGTATTATTAAAGGAGTCTTAATGGCTAGTCATTATATCACTATGAGAGCTCTCTATTTATTTTTTCTTTATTTTCTATTTAGAAGTTTTTCCAATTCACAGGACCCTTTGCCTGGCCATTGACAATTAGGGTCTATAAATCTCAACAGCAGCTCAAACCAATAAGCTATTTTATGGCTTAACCAAGGATGCAAGAGGTCTCACACAGAGAGTGCAAAAAAACCCCAAAAATGCAGCCCCCACGAGATCCAGAAAGTTCACTCCCTGAGTTAGCATAAGGAAGGAAAAGTTGTAACTGCTAGGGTAGGGTAACTAGTAAGGTAATTACTGTTTTAAACAGCTTTTCTGAAACACAGGGAATCACATGTTTTCCTCCCCTTATAAACAGCATAGGGTGACTTACAAAGTCAAAAGTTTACATTTTTGTCTGTTTGTTTTTAAGGTTTCCTTAACTCAGGTCCACAGCCTACTCACCAGATGCATATGCATCCTCCAGCTGGCAGAGAACAGCGAGAATATTTTCATTAGTCATAAAGAGTAAAAAGACGAGAGGAAAAAGATAAAGTCAAATGTACTCTACCATATTTATTTGAGTCACTATGTCCCAAGGAAATAATCCCACAAATGTTTTTTCCTGCTAATCTAAATTTAGAAAGAGAAAAAGGACTCTTACCATTCTCACTTCCTATAGACCCTCAGGCCGAGATTCAGGAGACTGAGATGGTAAGAATTCTTACCTTCTTCTGGCACTTATCAGATGTCCTAACATCTCTCAGCTGCAGGAACCTCAGAGGGTCAGAGTCCAGCCAGGGAAGTTTGTCCCTTTGTGGTCGCCAATTGTTGGGGAGGAAGTAAATTTCCTCTGCCCTCCTAAGTTCTTCTGACTGCTCAAATAATTAAATTGATGTGAGACAGATTAACAGGAGGAAAATTTAATTTCATATACATGGGAGATCATGAAAATCATGCTCAGAGAGTGACCAAAAGCAGGCAGATTTTATATCTTTTTACATAGAGAAATAATAAACTGATGAGGATTTGACAAGACAAGAAGAGAAGACAAGACAAGAAACTTAGGTTTGGCTGCTTAATTAATAAGGAATTTTAGCAAAGTCTGGGCTTGAGTGGTATATTAGTAAAGAAGTAATAAGATTTTTTTCATGCAGGTTTCTTGGCCATGAATTCTCTATCCTCATAAACATGTCTCTCATTAACATCCTGGTACTGGGAGGATATGGCATTTATTTCCTGCATTCAGGGAGACAAGGGAGAGTCAACCTGTCCTTCCTGTACTGGCTCTATTTTCAAGCAACTAAACTCAAAATAATCAATATGTCATTGAGATATATTTTGGGGTAGCCTTCCCTGAGCCCCAAGAGAACTTAGTTTCATTCAGAGAAGATTACCAGCCATAACTGTTGAAACATCTGCCCAGCTGTGTGCAAGTCTCTGGTGATCTGGACTCACCACCTTGGCTATGTCCTTAGGCCAGCGACTCTTAGCAATATGACAAAACGACAAAATTAAGACCCGTTACAGAAAGTTCAAAGCACTTGAGGAAAGTTATGTCCATTTCCCAGGAAAATGAACATACACATAAAGTTTAACATATAGTTATAAAGTATGTTGGAACCCCCTGTCCAAGCCCTTTATTTAAAATAGGGTTCAAGGACCTTTAATCAAGAACTTCTGCTTTAATGTTGAGGGTAGAAAAAAATAAAAATAAAAAGAGATAAGGTATTCCACTAGACTGATTCTTCCCTAGATAAAGTAGTGGGTTTTCAGAGGAAGCTGTTTTTTTTAAAATATTGCAACTACAACCAGGAAAATGAAAGGAAGTACAATTACTCGTAATTTCCTAAATTATTTTCTATCATAGTCTTTGCCCTATTATCCCTGTCAACAAATGTAAGATAAATATTTCATAATTGATTTTCAGTTGCAGTAAGTTTTCTTACTTATGTCAATAATTCTCTTACTTTTATGGGTAAACCTTGTAACTGGCTTCCTTTATTTTGCTTTATTTTTTTTTTTTTTAAAGAAAAGCTTCTTAAGATATCTATCAGAAATTTAGAGAAAGTGGTCTTGCTATTAGTTAAGTTTTTCCCCTAAATATAAGGCAAACATTTTAAAGGTGGTAAAATTTAGGAAAAAAAAAGAAAAAGAAACACGTACGATCTCATCTTCCTAATGTATCAGCTGGTTTCATTTTTAAGACGTTTTCAGGACCACAGTAAGTTGTCATAGGGTCAACATTCCCCTTGCCAGTTAATGAGGTAGGAAAGGTTATTGGTTTATTTGGTTTTTTGGTGTCGAAATGAGCCACACAGAAGAAATCCTCTTTCTTTTCTTTTCTTTTTCTTTCTCTCTCTCTCTTTTTTTTTTAATTCTTCTGGATGTTGTGTCTTCACTTGATACCTGGAATTGCTATAGGCTTCTTTATACCATGAAGTGAATTAACTTGAGGGAGAATATGTAGAAAATGGCAGAGCAGAAAAATAAAAAGAACCCAAGTATTGATGATTTCACTGACTCACCCAATTAACCAATCCTGGAAGTACTCTACCTCTGATATTGTTGAAATAAGAAATATTTAGTCGTCATTTCAATTTAAGTCATTTTGGAGTTGAATTTTCTTTTATGTATTGCTGAAGGCATCATAACTAATGTCTCTTTACTGCTTCCCCAGGAAGGCAGAAAGTTCACAGGATGACAAATGGAACTTTACTGATTCGATAATAGTTAATGGTTGCTCTTTCTTGGTGGTTTATATACTTGGCTGAATTGACTCCCAGCTCAATAGCTGAGAAGATGAAATGACTTTCCTTGAAACCAAAAAGTGATATCAGAGACATTACCACCTACTGTGACATTTTTTATGGCCTTCATTTTTCTCAGCAACAACTGGTGAAAAATCTTTTCTGAAGGAGATAATCATGGCCAAAATGGATTGCAATTCCAATGTCTGAATTGTCCAATGATTTGTACAAAAAGTTGCAGCAAAATGATCCTTCTTGTATCTTAAGGAGGACAAAGTTTCAAACAGCTCCATTATGAGGGGTTTAATGCATACTTGATTCAAGTCTCCCATTGGTAAGTAAATGTTTCAGGACAAAAGTTAATATTAAGCCCCCCAAATGTGCAATATGTCCAAAAATGTATTCTGCATAATAAGGTATTTTAAAATCACGGGCTTCTAGTCTAGATTCTTCCACTTTGTAGAAAGTGATTATCTTTTTGAGCCTCAGTACTTGCTAATATAATGTGAGGACTTTTCTAATTCATCTCAAAGTCTTGCATACCTTTCCAAAAAAATTGTATCATTTGACATTTTCTACTATAATACTTTATAATATATTGTGCCAGCTAAATGGCTTTCTAAAGATAACTCCATCTTATCAAATGATGCTGTGTATATTTGCTAATACTTTTTTGAAATCTCCATAAAATTAACTTATACTTCTTTGCCGTTGTAAAGACTTCAAAGTCATAATTATTTGAAAATCTCATTTTTATGCTCTTTCATTTCTATGCTATCATGAGGAAACATTTGTCCTGATAGTTTTTTTTCCCTTTTTTTCTTAAGATACAATGTACTTTACTCTTTCTTTCTCTTTCTCATTTTCTGCTCTGACACTGAGTGGCTATCGATGATTTCTTATTGCCATTAATATCCATCAATGTGTTTCTTATCTGTTTTTAGTTTCTATGGAATTAGAAAACAAAAATTGTGGCTGGTTAAAATCATGTAAAATTATGTAAAATGAGCATTTTATCAATAAAAAAGATAAAGTTCAGCAAAGGCTTTCCAGCAGCATTTCTGATACATTGCCTGCTGCTTCACCATATGGGCAGGTATGTGACCTCTGGGTCAGTTTCTGCAGCTTTCTTTTAGGTATCATGAAGCATTTTAGAACTTACTTTTATGTTATTAACTACACATTTTCTTTAAAACTTCATTGATGGGCTTCCCTGGTGGCGCAGTGGTTGAGAGTCTGCCTGCCAATGCAGGGGACACGGGTTCGGGCCCTGGTCTGGGAGGATCCCACGTGCCGCGGAGCAACCGGGCCCGTGAGCCACAACTACTGAGCCTGCGCGTCTGGAGCCTGTGCTCCGCAACAAGAGAGGCCGCGATACTGAGAGGCCCGCGCACCGCGATGAGGAGTGGCCCCCGCTTGCCGCAACTAGAGGGGGCCCTAGCGCAGAAACGAAGACCCAACATAGCAACCAATCAATCAATTAAATAAATAAATCTTTAAAAAAAAAAAAAAAAAAAAAAAAAAAAAAAAAAAAAAAAACTTCATTGATGCTATAGGATTTTTTTAATTAAAATGTTATCAAGTAATATAACAAAATAAATAATTGTGATTTACATCAGTAGCAAGAGCTTTGCTTATTTTCTGTATTTGTGGTGGGACTCCTCAGCCTCTATATGTTACACATATTTCATTTAACCTATAACTTCCCACACTTTCCATTGAGTTCTCCAACTGGCAGCCTGATTGAATTTATACATCTCACAGCTTATCCAATGTTCTATGATCCAATTGTTTGACATACTAGGTAGCTTGTAGGAACAGCAGTATTGACTACTTCTCCTAAGACCATTCAAAGACTAGGAGTTGGCTGTCTTTAGCTGTTCTTGTCTGACTGAGTTCACTCCTGCATGGTGTACTTTAAAGGGAGGTTATAGTTAATTACATTTGGAACAACTGTTGACTTGATTACTGGTCATCTTTCTGATTTATTTGTGTGTTAAATAGGAACTCTTCATTCTGCATTTACATTCTGTATTTACCTCTGACTCTACTAGGTAAAATCATAACAGGAATGAGAAAAAACATTCAGAGGTCTATTGGCTATATACTAAGTTATTTTTATGCAGGGATCAATAATATAACTTAATGAGGAAAAATTCAGGACAAATCTTAAATTGAATGGGGCTCCAGGAAAAGAAGCATAAATTTGGATTAATCTGGTCAAAACAGACTAATAGTCACTGACTCATGGGAACCTGTTCTTGGGGGGAAAAAAAAAAAACATAGGAGGGCAGAGATTTCATGCTTCTTGGGGTCAGGCAGAAACTTAGAACCAACTTAGAGGGATCTGAGCAAAGCATATCATTTTCTTTCATCACACTCACTAATCAGGAAGTCATCCCTTTTTATCTGGGAGTACTAAATAAGCCTGAGAGAGTACTGGAAGATTATTTTAACAGAGGACTGTTTATGTAAACATGAGGAGTGCAGTACAATCCTTCCTCCCCATTATTTTGTGTTGAAAATATTATTAACTCTGTTTACATCTATAGAGAATTACAGTGATAGAATAATTTCACATGTACACATAAATAAAATATGAATGATATGTTAAGATCAGATGGATGTATAGATGCATTATTGTTATAGACACATGTATATTGTGCATCTGGTATATATATTTATGTGTGGTAAGGAATTTGGTCTTTAAAGAGAGGTCTTGTATTTGTCCCAGCTCCTGGTCACCTCTGTATCTTTGGAATTTCCCAAGAGATAGAATGTCTTTGCTATCCATGTGGGTCCCTCAGTCACACCTGATGGTCTTAGTGTGAGGGGACTGGTCATACCACAAAGACCAACCATGTGATTAGAGATTTGGAGGCTTTAGGCCATGTGAATTAGTCCAACCTCCAGGGAGGAGGTTGCTGAAGATTGAATTCAACTACATGGGCAATATTTCATTTAAACATGTAGACTTTAGGCATCATAACTGGGGTGAGCTTCCCTGGTTGGCAATACTCTGTGAATATTTTCACACATTGTGGCCAGAAGGAGATATTGTTGTCCATGACTCCATAGGGAGAGGACTACCAGAAGCTTCAGTTTAGACCCCTACCAATCCTGCCTTATTCCTTCTTCCTTTGGCTGGTTCTAATTTGTATCCTTTGCCTAGAATAAATGCATCTGTTGGTATCATAGCAAGCGGGGAGTTCTGTGAGTCTTTCTGGTGAACCATCAAATCTGAGAGTGGTTTGGGGAAATCCTTGAACTTGTAGTCACGGTCAGAATCTTGGGTAGACTTAATCTTCAAGTAGACTATGCCCTTAACCTCAAGTACAGCTAATTCTGGCAATGTAAATATATAAATATATATTTTTGCATATTGTGCCTATCAGTATATAATTGATAGACTGTAACGAACACTATACAGGATGTACTCAGAAGACCCGTATTCCGGGTCTTATGTGTAATTTACCAGCTATATGATCATTTGGCAAAAGACTATTTCTCTGGTCTTAGTTTTCTTCTAAGTAAAATGATGGAGGTGTCGGTGCAGAGAAGCAGCTAGATCTCTGGAGCATATTCCAAATTTAGCATATCAAGTATAAAATTTGTGTTTACTAAAATAATAGAGTCATATAAAATTGCATGAGGGTTTACTGTATTCACAAACATATCAGAAGAGTATATTCCCATTAATTGTATATGTTGGAGACTATTATTTCCTTAAGACATATTTTTGATAAATTGATAAATATTAAGAGCTGGTTCCTTGGCAAAGTGTTCCTTCTGCGAACTGGCTTTTCTGATGTTGGCCTAGTTCCTTAGTGTACTATCTCGCTGCTACTAAAATAATGCAAAAGGGCAATGTCTAACCCTGGTTTAGAGGAAGAGTGGAGAAATCCTAGATGAACCTGATGAAAACCATGCTGGGTCTTAAATAATATTAAAGTATTTACAAAGCACCAAAGATATTTGAGAAATAGTGTTCAAGCCCATGGAAGAGCAAAGTTGGGCCAGATGTGGCACATGCAGGGAACTATCAGAAATTCAATGACACCTAAGCATCATGTGCAGAGTGGGAGGAAGAAGTTCTCAGAAAGAGAATAGAGTCCAGTATTTGAGGAACCCTGTATTCCATGCTAAGGTGTTTGGATTTAACCTTGCAAGAAATGGGAAACCATAGCTCCTTGTAAAGTTATTTTCATTTTCTTATTACCAACAACATAAAGAAGCAGTCTGCCGGAATGTGTGTGTATGTGTGTGCATATGTGCACGGTCACACACACACTTCCAGACATTAAGCCTGGGTAATATTGTTAGGGGGGATTAAAACAAGAATCGTAAGTAATCAGAGGTCTAGGTGAGCAAGAACCTAGCCAAACAGCCACAGGAACAGAGCACGTTGAATTTGAATTGTCTATTAGAAAGAATGCAGGTTATGACCCCCATTACATCCATCTCTTAAAAGATGCCCTGCCTTGTTGTTGAACAAGGAACTCTGTTCTTTGAAATGTAGTAGGTACCCACATTATCTAGTTTTAGAAGACTGGGGGCAGAAAAGAGAGAGGAGCTTCTCTGGCTTTTTATCAGACTCCCATTATTAGTTCCTCTTGAGAAGTAAACCTAAATGCCACAGTGCTTTTAATCATTACCGACTCCATAAGGGATATCATTAAGTTGTTTTTCCATTTCTTTTTTGCAGCCCAGAGAGAAATAATTTATTCTCTTCAAAATGGGTGGAAAAAATATATGAAATAACACATTTATCCAATTCAATAGTGAAAAAAGTTCAAGTACAGAATATTATTAAATGAGATCAGAAATTTGGTCTCACAACACTTTAGTGTGGTATCGTAAGAAGATAATGTATTGAAAGATAACGTGTTGGAGGAGTCTGGGTATAAAACCCAGTTTGGCTACTCCCTAGCTGTGTCACACTCAAAAGTCACAGGTCTGAGTATCTGTGAAAAATTCCTGCCATGAAGATTGTTGAAAAGTACACTTGTGATGTGCAGACAGCATAATATCTTTAATGCATTAAAATATCTACGTAGTGTTTCTTTTAAGCTGATGATTCCCCCCTCTACTCTTTGCTAGTATATTTACAAAATTCCTGAAATTCCATTTCTTCTCCCATTGTTCCTGGTGAATCCTTGTCTCACTTGATACCTATTTAGACAAAACTTTCTTTACTCCTCTTCTGTAAATAATCACTTCTTGGGAATTCCCTGGTGGGCCAGTGGTTAGGACTTGGTGCTTTCACTGCCGTGGCCTGGGTTCAATCTTGCAAGCCACATGGCGTGGCTAAAAAAAAAAAAAAAATCACTTCTTTTCTGTTACTCTGGTAACTTTTACCTATTTCTATTGTTTCACTAAATGCACAGTTTTGCAATTGTTTGTTCTATATGTTGCCTTCGTTAGACTATGAGACTTTGTTAGAAAAGGAGACATTGCTGTGTGAAAAAGAAACACACAACCTTGGTGGTGAACAAAGATATGTATTCCTATGTTTAGTTTAGCAGTTCAACTTGTGGACTGCCCAGTATAGTCCGAGCTCTGAGTCTCTCTGCTTCTAGCTGAGGACCCCACTGGTCTGAGCTCCAAACCATGGGTTGCGCTTATGTTAACTTCATGTGTGTTCATCCTGGGTCCAAAATGAAAAGGGTCCCAGCTCTCTGGGGTAGGTTATTCTCACTACAGGTCACTGGAGTTCAACGGGGCAAGCCCAACTTTACAAGATAATTTCAAGCCTCTGCTCTCATCATATACACTGTGACATCCATCACATTAACCAAATACAAGCCTCCCAGCCAAAATCAAAGTCAAGAGGATGGAAAGTATACTCTTCCCACAAGGGGTGCAAGCAAGCATGTGAATTCATATTCTATGTCAAGGAGTGAGGAATTGTGGTAAATAATTCAATCAACCACAAAGATCCTTTACAGGATTTATTTTTGTTACTTTATTGCTATACATAACTGCCCTGTTATTAGGTATGAAGTAGTTATAGAATAATCCCCTGAAGACTCTAGAGAACACTGAGAATGCAATGATATCTGCTTATCTGAACAATGGGGAATCCATTTCCATTCCCCTCTCTAAGCTCAAGTGCTCAGTCCTGCCCAGTAAGGTTTGAAACCATTCCACTATCTGTCACTGACTCTGCCTGTTACCATGTAAGCATTCAACATTTTTGTTATTGAAATAGTGAAAAATGCCTTTACCTAGAAGACATTTACATAGTTGCAATCGATGGAAATAATTCTTTTTCTTGTTTCAGATCAGTGAGTGTTATTTTAACATATATAAAAACATCTCTTAGTTTGGTCAAAATGCGTACCGGTATTTTTCCTCTGACCTTTTTTAAAAAAATGTCCTTGGTAAAACTAAACCTAATTCAGAAATTCATTCAGCAGGGACTCACAGAGGTTTCTTTAAAAGGAAGAGGAAGGACCTAATATAGTCTAGAAGAAAAAAGCCTTGTTTATTTTTATTTTTAGTTTAGCTCTAGTCTCAAAATACATAAGTGTAATGTTGAAAGAAATTTAAAAACCTCATAATGCATTCACTCTAGGAGTTACTCACTGGTTCTCAGTGATATTTGGAAGAATAAAGAATAAATGAGACATGATTTATAAAATTCTTTGTTCCCCATAGTTTGTGAGAGACACATTCTTTCTCCTTCTCCTCCTCCTCATTATTATTATTATTACCACTATTTACATTAAAAGAAACAGAGTAGCAATAAGTATCAGAGAATATTTATTATGCTGAACAATTGATAGCCCCCATCACTCATCATATAGCTGAAAACACTGAGGATAGACTGCTCAAATACTTTGACCAAGGTCAGAGTGAGTTTGTGGTAGCTCAGTGAATTAAAATCAGGCTCTTTTCTAGTGTCTAGGGAAAATACTCTCCCCTGTACTTGATATCATCTAGAAATAAAAAGGAGGAAAGGTAAGTAAAGTGGTAGGGAATGAAGGATGTCTTGGGAAGCAGTCAGAGGAAGACAAAAAATATGAAAAGAAGGGCTATAATCTTGTTTGTTAGGAAGCAGGATGTCAAAATGTGGGTGAGGAGGATGTAGCTAAATTAGAGTCACCTGTTAAGTTCTGCTCACCCTGGAATGTAGATTTGGATGGGTCTAAAAATTTAATCTCTATGTATTTGAACATGGATGGAAAAGATCCATAACACCCATGGAGAAATCCTCCTTTTCAACAGGAAGTAAGGAACATAGAGTCAGCAGCTGTGTTTCCCAGGGTCTCTAGGGCCGCATGTTCCTCAGGAGGCAAAGATAATGAATATAAAAAGATAACTTATTTTATGAGCATACAGGCAGTGAATTCTTACAAGTAATTTACAGTATTTATTTTGTTAACTTTTATTTATAGCTACTGGTTCTGATCTCATGTTTTCTGATTTAAAAAAATGTTGCTAATATGCTTTTTTAAAGCAGTTTTAGGTTTTCAGGCAGTTGAGCCAAAAGTACAAAGAATATCCATATACAGGCATGCCTTGGAGATATTATGGGTTAGGTTCCAGGCCACCACGATAAAGCAAATATTTCAGTAAAGCAATATTTTTGGTTTCCCAGTCCTTATAAAAGTCATGAAAGAATACTACAAACAATTATATGTCAACAAATTGGACAACCTAGAAGAAAAAGACACATTTCTAGAAATATAAAGCCTGCCAAGAGTGAATCAAGAAGAAAGACAATTTGGACAGACTGATCACTAGTAGTGAAATTGAATTTGTAGTAAGAAAATTCCAAGCAAACAAAAGTCTAGGACCAGACAGCTTCACAGAGGAATTCTACCAAACATATAAAGGAGAACTAATGCTTATCCTTCTCAAACTCTTTCAATTTCATTAAATTATCTGCACTTTTTTTTTTTTTTTTTGCCATGTGGATGCCCAGTTGCCCAGTTGCTCTAGTACTATTTGTTGAAAGACTACTCTTTCTCTGTTGAATTGCCTTAATGCCTGTATTGAATATTTTTATATTGGTTTACTTCCGAGCTCTCTATTTTGTTCCACTGATCAATTTGTATATTGTGTAATTTAATTTTTTTTTGTAATATCTTTTTCAGAAAAGAAATTTAGTGAAGTCCCACTCAATAGTTTCTTCAGTGATGGATTATGTTTTTGGTGATGTACCTAAAGTGTCAACACTAAACCCAAGGCCACCTAGATTTTTTCTTATGCCACTTTCTAGAACTTTTATGATTTTGCATTTTACATTCAGGTCTGTGATCCATTTTGAGTGAATTTTTGTGAAAGGCATATGGTCTTTATCTTAACTTTTTTTTTGGCATGGGGATGCCCAGTTGTCCAGTTGCTCTAGTACTATTTGTTGAAAGACTACTCTTTCTCCATTGAGTTGCCTTAATGCCTTTATTGAATATTTTTGTATTGGTTTACTTCTGAGCTCTCTATTTTGTTCCATTGGTCAATTTGTATATTCTTGTATGTTCTTTCACCAATACCACAATGCCTCAATTATTTTAGTTGTATACTAAGTCCTAAAGTCAAGTAGTGTCTTTCACTTTGTTTTTTTTCACAGTATTGTGCTGACTATTTTGGGCCTTTTGCCTTTTCTATACTTTTAGAATAAATTTGCTAATAACCCAAAAATAATTTGTTGCCATTTTGATTGGTAATTCATTGACTCTAGATCAAGTTGGGAAAAACTGAACTCTTAATACTAGTGTAACAGTGTTTTTCCCATTTGTGAATGTGGGATATATACAAATTTATTTAGATATTTATTTCCTTCATCGGTAGCTTGAATTTATCCTCATATAGATCTTGTACATATTTTAATAGATTTACACCTAAGTATTTAATTTTTTGGATGCTAATATTAATGATGTGTTTTTACTTTCAAATTCTAATTGTTCATTGCTGGTATGTAGGAAAGCAATTGACTTTTTTTTTTTGTTTGTTTTGTTTTTTTTTTTTTTTTTTTTTTTTTTAAAGATTTATTGATCGATTGATTGATTGATTACTATGTTGGGTCTTCGTTTCTGTGCTAGGGCTTTCTCCAGTTGCGGCAAGCGGGGGCCACTCTTCATCGCGGTGCGCGGGCCTCTCACTATCGCAGCCTCTCTTGTTGCGGAGCACAGGCTCCAGACGCGCAGGCTCAGTAGTTGTGGCTCACGGGCCCAGTTGCTCCGCGGCATGTGGGATCTTCCCAGACCAGGGCTCGAACCCGTGTCCCCTGCATTGGCAGGCAGATTCTCAACCACTGCGCCACCAGGGAAGCCCAGCAATTGACTTTTGCATTTAACCTTGTATCCTGTAATCTTGCTTTAATCACTTATTAGTTATAGAATATTATTTTTTGGGGGGTGGAGATTTTCTACATAGACAAACATGCTATATGAGACTGTTTTAATTCTTCCTTCCCAGGATGTATGCCTTTTGTTTCCTTTCCTTGTCATACTGCATTAGCTGTGACTTCCAGTACAATGATGAATAGTAATAGTGAAATAGTACATTCTTGCTCTGCTCTTAACTATAGAGGAAAAAAAAATCAGTTTCTCATCATTAAGAATGATGTTGGCTTTGGGTTATATGTAAGTGTTCTTAAATTTGATAAACTTAAGAAGCTTCCCTCAATTCCTAGTTTGCTAAGAATTTTTATCATGCGTGGATGTTCAGTTTCGTCAAATTTTTTTCTGCATTTGCCGATATTATTATATGATTAGTATTCTTAGCTTGTCAATATGGTGACTTATTTTAATTAGTTATTGAATGTTGAACTTGCCTTGCATACTTAAGATAAATTCTACTTAGGTGTGGTTAAATTCTACTTAGGTGTGGTGTATAATAATTTTTATACACTGCTGGATTTGATTTACTAATATATTGTTGAGGTTTGTGTTCATGGGAGATATTGGTCTATATTTCTCTTATAATAGCCTCATCTAGTTTTGATATTAAAGTAATGCTGGCCTTGTATATTAAGTTAGAACATATTCTCTTTGTTTCTATTTTTGGGAAGTGATTGTATATAATTGTTATTATACCTTTTAAAATGTTTGATAAGGAAGGTCAGTGAAACTACCTTGGCCTGGTTGCTTTCTCTTTTTTATGCTCCATTTCTTGTTCCATATTAAAGTTACTACACTTCTTTCATTTCTACCAACATTAAAATCTACAGTTTGACCTTAAAGGAATACTAACAATGGAAAACGATTTTATAAGAAATGCATTCTAAGTTGGATTTCTAAGTGTAATCTAAAAGTTTTGACCTCACTATTCTGTGACTACAATATGAAGTTCTATGTTCTTTAATATACATATTACTATGACATCCAACCTTCATCTGTTTAATTAGGGTTTTACTTTTTAAAATTTTACTTACATTTGTCTAGGAATTATTCCTTGTTACTGAAGTAGGGACATTTTGAGGAAAAGCATAAATAGGATACCTTGAGGCAGAGTTCTGCAAGCATTGGCCTCTGGAATTTTTCTTCACAGCTGGTTATCCTTGTGACACTACTACCTTTTGTGGCCTATAGTGAAGTACAGAATTCCATGCAGAATTCCTACAAGTCCTAGCACAATGAGGTTGGATGGATCACATCACTGCTAGCTCCATTGCATGTTTACTCTCTTTAAACTTTCAGAATTGACCTCAACTGGCCATTCTAGACCTCTGCGGCCCTTACATTTATGAGGAATAACAATCTTTCTTGCAGTGTCATATTGAGTCATGAGTAGCCCACAGAAACTGCTCTGACTCCATTGTAATACTTAGTAGTTAAGTTCTATTATTTCAAATAGAGATAGCCATTGTCCTCAGGCTGCATCCTGAGTTCCAGAATGGCTGGGTCATGAGAAGTAAAATTGTCAGCAGAACATGTGACCACAATTATAATCCTACTCCAGCTACCTAAGCATGGATGTGAGCCTAAGTCTTGAGCCTAGAACTCAGCTTTCCTTATGGTAGCACCCTCCAGGCCAGGAGAGTCTGGTCCTGTCACTTGACCTAATGCTGAACCATGCCACACCATCAGGACATATTTTCATATCTTTTAATATCAATGAGATACTTTCTCCATTTTTAAAAAAAGGTTATAAGGGATGTATTTAATTCCATCAAAATACCTAAGAACAGTATAATGATTAATTTTATGTGTCAAGGTGACCAGGCCACACAGTGCCCAGATATTTGGTTGAACATTGTTTCTGGGCATGTCTGTGAGGTTGTTTATGAGTGAGATGAGCATTTGAATCCGTAGACTGAGTAAAGCTGGTTGCCTTCCCATGTGGGTGGGCATGATCCATTCTGTTGAAAGCCTGAATAGAACAAAAGGCTGAGTAAGAGAGAATTCACTCTCTCTCTCTGCCTGACTCCTGAGCTGGGACATCAGTTTTCTCCTGCTCTCACATTAGGAATTACATCATCAGTTCTCCTGGTTCTCAGGCCTTCAAACTCAGACTGGATCTATACCACCAGCAACCCTGGGTCTGCAGCTGGCCAACTGCAGATCATGGGGCTTTTCACCCTCCATAACAATGAGAACCATTTCCTTCTATTAAATCTTTCTCCCTCTCCCTCTCCCTCTCCTTCTCCCTTTCCCTCTCCTTCTCCCTTTCCCTCTCCTTCTCCCTTTCCCTCCTGCTCTCTCTCTCTTTCTCCGTCTCTGTCATTTATATATATATATATATATATATATATATATATATCTGGAGAACCCAACTAATTTAGTAAGGCATTCTGATCGTCTGCATTTTCTATTATGGTGGAAACTTGAGGATATATTTCCCCAAAGCATTTTTTTTCAGACCCATGAATATTAGAGCTGGAGGAGGTATGAGAGCTACTTTAGATTGAAGTGAATGAGATCCAGGGATGATTAGAGACTTGTTTAAAGTCACAGGAGTGCTGGTGGTAGACTTTAGACATGAAGTCAGTGTTCTACAGTCAGCTTTGTGCTGTATATTATGCACTTTTTGCTGCTGGAAACAGTACCACAAATACTGTGCTGAACTGAAAATTCATAGGACAGAATCTGTGTATATCTCAACTCTTCCAAATTGTTAAGGTAGTTCCATTCGTGAGCCTTCTTTTTGATTTATTAGTTTCCTATTTTGTTCAATGGTCCCCAGTGTTATTTTCAAGTACATTACAGAGGCTTGAGAGAATTTATGTCTGTTGCTTTGGTCTTTTTCCTTATAGTGGTATATACCAAGTAATGAAATTACTTACTAAAAGCAATCCTGGGTTTTTTAATCCATCATTCACAACTACACTGTATCCTGAGCTTGCCTTAAAGATTTCTTATTTTCCATGATACTGAAAATAAAAAGGTTACCCTGATTTAAAGTTACCCTCTCATTTGCCCATTCCCTCAAGACAAAACTAAACTAAAGCAAACCTATACCAATAGACGTTAAAATGTGTGAAATAATTGGATACTCTTCCTTGTTTAGTTGTCAGCTTCTTTCCATTAGATATGAGTATTATTGGCAGAAACAAGTTAAGGTTCTATGGAAAGAGCTGATTCAAGAATGCTATCTGCCAACAAAATGCTTCCTGCATGAAAAAAAATGAATTAATATCTCTTCTTTATGGTTTTAACTCTAAGGCTCATATTAATTGAGAAACATAAGAAATCATAAAAGTTATCACCTGTTCTCTATAAAGTTACTCAACACAGTCATATAACTAGAAAGGGAATCATTGATTTTCTATCCTAAACCACTTCTTTTCCTCCAGAATTCTGCCCTCTTTTTAATGAAATAAAAACCCTGGGAAAAGTGGAGCAACAATTGGTCAGAATTGTAGTTAGTTATTACCTGTGATCTTGTAAACTACTCTTTGGGACTGTTCCCTGTTCGAGGATTGTACAAACTGCCTTGTGACACCAAATCTGGCCTTTGACTGATGGTTGCATGGTTCCTTTTTCTCCCAGAGGCATTTGGAACCACTGCACGCCAGGTCATGCTCTCTTTCCTCTGACTCTTGGTCATGGAATCAGGTGCTGATATGGAGACACAGAGAGCCTAGATCTCTTTGAGTAGACTCCACATGCCAAACAGCAAGGATTCAACCTGACCCCAAGCATTTCGAAAAAGCTTCAAAGGTGATTCTGATGAACATGGTTGTTAACTCACAAATGTTCAGTTCTCAGGGTTTGCTTTGCTCTTTAACCATACGTGTGTCTTTGCCATGAGGCACTTACTGAACTGTAAGCTGTAGAGGCCTGCCTTCCATAAAACTTTCCAAAGTTTTCTTGATGGCATTTACATCTTTCTGCCATCTATTATAAACTGCCATCCACACATCCATTTATTTTAGAAAATTACATGATAGTTGCCACAGCCCTTGCATGTCCAAGAGTTCCAGAAAAATAGATGTGTCATTTTTCTGCGGCAAAGTGGTATTTTGGGGTTGTTTGTTGCCAATAAACATCTTTTCCAGATTGATACAAGAGCAGAGTGGGAAGGGTGCATAGTTCCAAAGAGTTTAAGCTTCCATGGAGGTAAACCTGACCTCCTGTTTCTGCCCTGTCGCTAGATACTCATTAGTTAACCTCCGAGACTTTAGTTGCCTTATGTGTAAACCATGTTATTTCTTTGTATGTGTATGATGTAGGAATACTGAAAGCATACAGTGAACAAATGGATGTGAATAAATAAATATGAATGTCCTTTACAAATCTTTGCAAGTTCTGGGAAAAGTTTTTTTCTTTTTTCATTTTTATGTCTTATAATTTTCAGTGAGAGGAAATTCAATTTGAAGAGACTGTTCCATGCACAATAATAAGTAGGTTACATGTAGCATCTCTAATGCTTACAACACCCCTGCTATGTAGATCTTATTGCCATCATTTTACAGATAAGGAAACTTAAGCTTAGTCTCAATGTCAAAATGCTGCTAAGTACTAGATCTGTGAGTCAAGGCCAGAATTTTCTGACTCCAAAGCTTATATTCTCTTTGTTATATTTTCTTCACTCTGTCATGAAGCTTCTCTTAATTCTCCGTTATGTCCTCTGAACATAGGCATCATACATATTTACAGTTCTAGCAGTGGTACAATGAGTTCCACATGCATTTTCACTTAACCATCTGATCAACCACACAGGATCAATTCTATTTCCATTTTTACATGGAGGGAAACTGAGGCTTAGATAGTTAAATGTCATTCTAAGGCCATCCAGCTAATATGTGTCTGATGTAAGGTAGAAATGCAGGATGTGTGGCCTGAAAGCACATCCATTAAGTCATTTCTCATTAGTTTCTTTACCTCTGTTTTTTCTGCTTACATCCATGCCTGTTTTCCTGACTTTTCTCCTTATTATTTAGCAGTAATCTTACTTTCCTTTGAGTCCTACTTTCCCTTGAATTATTTCTCACAGTGTCTTCCCTTTGCTTTGGGACTGTAAGAGCTAAGTGAGCTATATCTGAGCAGGAGCAGATTGCAGTGGTTGGCAGGCAGCTGCTGACCCCCAGATCCCCATGATCACCCATCAGCCTGCTCTCAGCAGGCTCCACTTCACCCTCCCTTGTACATCCATTAAATGCAGGTAGCGGTATGAATTCTTCCTATTCTTTGGAAGGGAGGGGGTTATTTCACATACTGTTTAAACGAATCTTTAAAATGCAGTATCCAAAGGCTTATCATACCACGAACACTCTTTTGCTTGAGTATTAGGTCTTTTTTAGGAATTAAAGGTAAAAGAAGAATGATTGACATAGTAGGCACACAAAGATGTCAGGATGGACTTCCAGACATCTATGATGGTGAATTAGGCCTATGGAAGAAAACAATAGAATTCTATTTCTCTCTAGAGGGTATATTTTTATTACGTACCAACTTGTAACCTAAACATTATTATGCTTAGTGTTTTAATTATATTATCACATTTCATCCTTACAACAACCTTGTGGTTTATTATAGTTCCATTTTGCAGATGAAGAAACTGAGAATTGTATTTATAATCTTATGGACATAGTCACTTAAAAGTGATATATTTCTGCATTCTAAAATGTCTGGACATGAGAGAATGAAGGCATTGGATGTATGGAGGATTGCGAAAGGCCAACAGGTTCTTCTATAGTCTACCCTTTTCTAACTCTCTTTCACCTACTAAGCTATATGTCTATCAAAAACATAAAACTATAAAACATTTCAAAAGTTTTGTGGATTGGGTTGCACTCTGAGCACAATACTCTCACAGTGTATTCTTTTTGAATGAGCATCTGTCTCATCACTACTGGAATAAAGACAAGATGTCTGCAGAGCCCGCCTCTTCTAAGACGTATTAGCCCCTCAGATAAGTTTTCCTCATAGCTCCACATGATCAGAAAAGATTTGGATTTATTTGGCGTTAAAGTATTGTAATTAATGACAAAGGATTTCCATAACAATTTCACTACTAATTGATTTGCAAAGTCAGTATGTCTTTGGTACACCTAGCAACTACCAGCGGTGATCAAACAATGAACGGCATTTATCTGCAGAATTTGTCTACCATGTATATTTTCAAGAAAGATAATTTACAAATTTTAGCACAACAAAACCAAAAGTGTAACACTGTTTTAAAATAGAATTTCTTAACTGCACAAGACACCTTGTGTGTCTCCAACCTCCTCTCTCTCTTTCTATTTCTCTTTGTCTCAATCTTTTTCTCTCTTTCGCCCTTTTACCTTACACCACAGCTGTAGACATAATTTACCTTATCAATGCATCTTAAATGTAGAAACAATAAAATTAAAGTAGCCATCTTTATACCTTACTGAATTTTCTTTACTTTTCAATTAAATTGTCACTACCAAAAAGACCTTGGCAAAGAAATTAAACAAAATGAAGGACAAACATGTATTTTCACATGGATGTAGTAGTGTAGTGGCTTATTGGGAAAGTAAGGTGGGAAAAGAAGTGGCAATATTGAGGGTTGTATCCTAGCTTGGCTACTAGGTCATTATTTATCTCAACAGGGTTAGTTCTTTCTGAGCTGTACTTTCTTTTTCTATAAATAAATGAGTTGGAGTAGCAAGGCAGTTTTTCCTAAAGGTCAACAGAGGTTCTTCTAGAGTTCTATAAATTGTGACTTGAGTTTCACTTCTAAATCACATTTGCCTTAAGAAAAAAACAAAAAAAACCCTGAAAAAGTACATGTTTAAATGTGTTGTAATACAATTTTTATACTTGTGTCCCTTGTGGAGCAAATGCTGAGTTAACTCCTTTTTTGAGTGGAACAGAATAAAGACTCTCTGTATTCTTTGTTAATTAAACGTTCCTACTGTTCTGTGGACTGAATTGTGCCCTGCGAAAAATCATGTTGAAACCGCAACTCTCAATGTGATGGTATGTGAAGATGGAGCCTTGGGGAGGTGAGGTCATTAAGGTGTGCCTAGAGATGGGATTAGTGCCCTTGTAAGAAGAGGCATTGGGGAATTCCCTGGTTGTCCAGTGGTTGGGACTCCATGCTTCCATTGCAGGGGGCACGAGTTCATTCCTTGGTGGTCAGGGAACTAAGATCCTGTGGCACAACTGAAAAAACAAAAACAAAAGAACAAAACAAAACTGTGAGAAAATAAATTTCTGTTGTTTAAGCTCCCAGTCTAGGTATTGTGTTGAGGTAGTCCAAGATAAGACACTCTTTTTTAAGTGCAACAGTATGGTCTTTTCTGCATTTTTTGCTTAATTAAACATTGTCCTTGTTTACAGATATTTAAATGTGTGAATCAGAGTTTTGTTGATACTGGGCAACCAAAACAAAACCCAGAAATAATCAGTATGTTACAGGTTCTATAAATACCCTTCCCCTAATTCAAAATTACATGTTCACTAAAATGGCCTTATTTTTCTATGTGATTCCTTATTACATGAATATTATCCATGTCATTACACATAATATTTTAATTTTATTTGTTAAAAAATCCCCTTGTCTATTTTGCACATTTATGTATAAAATATGTAAAACTGTGTAAATAGCATTTCACAAAAATATTCTATGATAAAAATGTGAAATCCATGGAGGTAGGTGGTTTCTTACATGTTTAAAATTTTAATCTTGATTGATTTCCATGTCACGGGGAGAAATTTTTTTTAAAAACTATATAAAGGTGCTATAGTCTCAGTGATGAGTTGTTGGTAAGTTTCCTATTTAATGAGGTTAGTGTCACACTGAGGTGTAGGAAGTTCCTGCTTGTGGATGTAGAATATAGTGATTTCATTAA
This sequence comes from Balaenoptera ricei, assembly GCF_028023285.1. NCBI lineage: Eukaryota > Metazoa > Chordata > Mammalia > Artiodactyla > Balaenopteridae > Balaenoptera > Balaenoptera ricei. The sequence continues at coordinate 93,304,780 of NC_082651.1, forward strand.
GAAAACTGAAGAAAGGCTTAAAGGGAATAGACAAGAACCCATGGGTAGCAGAGAATATATGATGAAGCTGAACATGTTTAATGTAGAATATTAAAATTCAAAAATACATACCAAAGCTGTCAAGTTAGAATGAAGGCTATGTGCAGACCTGAGTAAGCAAAGTCAGAGGCCGTAGCTACAGAAAAGTTAATGTTGTAACGTACACATTGGAGATCATGGAATAGCAAAGTCCAGAGATGTAGGTGAAGGAACTGAATTTTCCCAAGTGCATACTCTATGCCTGAGGCTTACTAGTTTCTATCACAAAAGTTATCATACATGTCATCACACGGAAAGGATAGTAGGGTTTTGGACCCTTCTCTCTCAGTATACTTCTGGAGTCTACAAAAATTTTCTAACTTATGGCCAACTGAAGCTCTGCATATCAGTATTGAAAGGTGTGGTTTCCCCTCCCAAATATTTAGCTATAATTAGGACTTTTTAGGCAAAATGCTTGGTTATCTAATTCCTGCAAAATACTATTTCTATTCTTATTTGCTTTATTTGAGTAACTAAAGAATCATTCTGGCAATTTTACCAAAACTAATGTTTCCTAATTATTTTCACTAGAAAATATCACAAATTCACAAAAGGCAAAACTGTAAAATCAGTGAACTTGACAATCAAGCAAAATAAACTGCCATTTCTCTAGTAATTCTGCTACAGATAAGCATTTCTTGCCCTCTCTCAGTGCTTCCTAGATTGAGCTTGAATGGAAAGAAAGGCTTAAACATGGATTTAACTTGATTTAGTTAAAGTTAAGTTATAATGCAAAATAATGATAAAAATTGGTTACTTGATTTTCTGGAACATGAAGATATTTGTCACATCAGATTATTTTCAAAATTACAGAGAGGGCAGAGAGCAGAAGTAAGAAGAAATACAATCCTGCAGCCAGTGGAAAGAACACCACATTCACAGAAAGATAGGCAAAATGAAAAGGCAGAGGACTATGTGCCAGATGAAGGAACAAGATAAAACCCCAGAAAAACAACTAAATGAAGTGGAGATAGTCAACCTCCCAGAAAAAAAATTCAGACTAATGATAATGAAGATGATCCAGGACCTCAGAAAAAGAATGAGGCAAAGATCGAGAAGATGCAAGAAATGTTTAACAAAGACCTAGAAGAATTAAAGAACAAACAAACAGAGATGAACAATACAATAACTGAAATGAAAAATACACTAGAAGGAATCAATAGCAGAATAACTGAGGCAGAAGAACGGATAAGTGACCTGGAAGACAGAATGGTGGAATTCACTGCTGCGGAACAGAATAAAGAAAAAAGAATGAAAAGAAATGAAGACAGCCTAAGAGACCTCTGGGACAATATTAAACACACCAACATCCGCATTATAGGGGTCCAAGAAGGAGAAGAGAGAGAGAAAGGACCCGAGAAAATATTTGAAGAGATTATAGTCGAAAAATTCCCTAACATGGGAAAGGAAATAGCCACCAAAGTAAAGGAAGTGCAGAGAGTCCCAGCAGGATAACCCCAAGGAGAAACATGGCAAGACACATAGTAATCAAATTGAGAAAAATTAAAGACAGAGACAAATTATTAAAAGCAACAAGGGAAAAATGACAAATAACATACAAGGGAACTCCCATAAGGTTAAGAGCTGATATCTCAGCAGAAACTCTGCAAGCCAGAAGGGAATGGCACGATATACTTAAAGTGATGAAAGGGAAGAACTTACAACCAAGATTACTGTACCTGCCAAGGATCTCATTCAGATTCAATGGAGAAATCAAAAGCTTTACAGACAAGCAAAAGCTAATAGAACTCAGCACCACCAAACCAGTCTACAACAAATGCTAAAGGAACTTCTCTAAGTGGGAAACACGAGAGAAGAAAAGGACCTATAAAAACAAATCCAAAACAGTTAAGAGAATGGTAATAGGAACATACGTATCATAAATTACCTTAATTGTGAATGGATTAAATGCTCTAACCAAAAGACACAGGTTCTCTGAATGGATACAAAAACAAGACCCATATATATGCTGTCCACAAGAGACCCACATCAGACCTACAGACACAAACAGACTGAAAGTGAGGGGACAGAAAAAGATATTCCATGCAATGGAAACCAAAAGAAAGCTGGAGTAGCAATAGTCATATCAGATAAAATAAACTTTAAAATGAAGAATGTTTCAAGAGACAAGGAAGGGCACTACATAATGATCAAGGGATCAATCCAAGAAGAAGATATAACAATTATAAATATATATGCACCCAACACAGGAGCACCTCAGTACATAAGGCAAATGCTAACAGCTATAAAAGAGGAAATCGACAGTAACACAATAATAGTGGGGGACTTTAACACCTCACTTACACCAATGGACAGATCATCCAAACAGAAAACAAATAAGGAAACAGAAGCTTTGAATGACACAATAGACCAGATAGATTTAATTGATATTTATAGGACATTCCATCCCAAAACAGCAGATTACACTTTCTTGTCAAGTGCGCATGGAACATTCTCCAGGATAGGTCACATCTTGGGTCACAAATGAAACCTCAGTAAATTTAAGAAAATTGAAATCATATGAAGCATCTTTTCTGACCACAGTGCTATGAGATTAGAAATCAATTAAAGGGAAAAAATGTAAAAAACACAAACATGTAGAGGCTAAAACCTACGTTACTAAATAACAAAAATATCACTGAAGAAATCAAAGAGGAAATCAAAAAATACCTAGAAACAAATGACAACAAAAACACGACGATCCAAAACCTATGGGATACAGCAAAAGCAGTTTTAAGATGGAAGTTTATAGCAATACAATCCTACCTCAAAAAAAAGAGAAAAATCTCAAATAAACAATCTAACTTTACACTTAAAGCAACTAGAGAAAGAAGAACAAACAAAGCCCAAAGTTCGTAGAAGGAAAGAAATCATAAATGTCAAACAGAAATAAATGAAATAGAAACAAAGAAAACAATAGCAAAGATCAATAAAACTAAAAGCTGGTTCTTTGAGAAGATAAACAAAATTGATAAACCTTTAGCCAGACTCATCAAGGAAAAGTGAGAGAGGACTCCAATCAATAAAATTAGAAATGAAAAAGGGGAAGTTACAACAGACACCACAGAAATGCAAAGCATCCTAAGAGACTACTACAAGTAACTCTATGCCAATAAAATGGACAAGCTGGAAGAAATGGACAAATTCTTAGAAAAGCACAACCTTCCAAGACTGAACCAGGAAGAAATAGAAAATATAAACAGACCAATCACAAGCACTGAAATTGAAACTGTGATTAAAAATCTTCCAACAAACAAAACTCCAGGACCACATGGCTTCACAGGCAAATTCTATCATTTAGAGTAGAGCTAACACCCATCCTCCTCAATCTCTTCCAAAAAAATTGCAGAGGAAGTAACACTCCCAAACTCATTCTATGAGGCCACCATCACACTGATACCAAAACCAGACAAAAATACTGTAAAAAAAGAAAATTATAGACCAACATCACTGATGAATATAGATGCAAAAATCCTCAGCAAAATACTAACAAACAGAATGCAACAACACATTAAAAGGGTCGTACACCATGATCAAGGGTGATTTATCCCAGGGATGCAAGAATTTTTCAATATATGCAAATCAATCAATGTGTACACCATATTAACAAACTGAAGAATAAAAACCATATGATCATCTCAATAGATGCAGTGAAAGCTTTCGACAAAATTCAACACCCGTTTATGATAAAAATGCTCCAGAAAGCAGTCATAGAGGGAACTTACCTAAACACAATAAAGGCCATATATGACAAACTCACAGCCAACATCGTTCTCAATGGTGAAAAACTGAAACCGTTTCCACTAAGATCAGGAACAAGACAAGGTTGCCCACTCTCACCACTATTACTCAACACAGTTTTGGACGTTTTAGCCACAGCAATCATAGAAGAAAAAGAAATAAAAGGAATCCAAATTGAAAAAGAAGAAGTAAAACTGTCACTGTTTGCAAATGACATGATACTATACAGAGAGAATCCTAAAGATGCTACCAGAAAGCTACCAGAGGTAATCAATGCATTTGGTAAAGTAGCAGGATACAAAATTAATGCACAGAAATTTCTTGCATTCCTATACACTAATGATGAAAAATCTGAAAGAGAAATTAAGGAAACACTCCCATGTACCACTGCAACAAAAGGAATAAAATACCTAGGAATAAACCTACCTAAGGAGGTAAAAGACCTCTATTCAGAAAACTATAAGACACTGGTAAAAGAAATCAAAGATGACACAAACAGATGGAGAGATATACCATGTTCTTGTATTAGAAGAATCAATATTGTGAAAATGACTATACTACCCAAAGCTATCTACAGATTCAGTGTAATCCCTACCAAATTACCAATGGCATTTTTTACGGAACTAGAACAAAAAATCTTAAAATTTGTATGGAGACACAGAAGACCCCGAATAGCCAAAGCAATCTTGAGGGAAAAAAATGGAGTTGGAGGAATCAGACTCCCTGACTTCAGACTATACTACAAAGCTACGGCAATCAAGCCAATATGGTACTGGCACAAAAACAGAAATATAGATCAATGGAACAGGATAGAAAGCCCAGAGATAAACCCACGCACCTGTGGTCAACTATCTATGACAAAGGAGGCAAGAATATACAATGGAGAAAAGGCAGCCTGCTCAATAAGTGGTGCTTGGAAAACTGGACAGCTACATGTAAAAGAATGAAATTAAAACACTCCCTAACACCATACACAAAAATAAACTCAAAATGGATTAAAGACCTAAATGTAAGACTGGACACTATAAAACTCTTAGAGGAAAACCTAGGAAGAACACTCTTTGACAGAAATCACAGCCAGATCTTTTTTGACCCACCTCCTAGAGTAATGGAAATAAAAACAAAAACAAATGGAACCTAATTAAACTTAGAAGTTTTTGCACAGCAAAGGGAACTTTAAATAAGACAAAAAGACATAGCTCAGAATGGGAGAAAATATTTGCAAATGAATCAACAGACAAAAGATTAATCTCCAAAATATATAAACAGCACATGCAGCTCAATATTAAAAAAACAACCAACACAATCACAAATGGGCAGAAGACCTAAACAGACATTTCTCTAAAGAAGACATACAGATGGCCAAGAGGCAAATGAAAAGCTGCTCATCATCAGTAAATATTAGAGAAATGCAAATCAAAACTACAGTGAGGTATCACCTCATACCAGTTAGAATGGGCATCATCAGAAAATCTACAAACAATAAATGCTGGAGAGTTGTGGAGAAAAGGGAATCCTCTTGCACTGTTGGTGGGAATGTAAATTGATACAGCCACTATGGAGAACATTATGGACATTCCTTAAAAAACTAAAAGTAGAATTACCATATGACCCAGCAATCCCACTACTGAGCATATACCCAGAGAAAACCATAATTCAAAAAGAGTCATGTACCACAATGTTCACTGCAGCACTATTTACAACAGCCAGGTCATGGAAACAACCTAAATGCCCATTGACAGACGAATGGATAAAGAAGATGTGGTACATATATACAATGGAATATTACTCAACCATAAAAGCAATGTAATTGGGTCATTTGTAGAGACATGGATGGACCTAGAGACTGTCATACAGAGTGAAGTAAGTCAGAAAGAGAAAAACAAATATCTTATATTAACACATATATGTGGAATCTAGAAAAATGGTACAGATGAACCGGTTTGCAAGGCAGAAATAGAGACACAGATGAAGAGAACAAAGGACACCAAGGGGGGAAAGCTGGGGGAGGGATGAATTGGGAGAGTGGGGGTGACATATATACACTAATATGTATAAAATAGATAGCAAATAACCTGCTGTATAAAAATAAATAAAACTAATTCAAATGAAAAAAAACAATAAAATCAGTCAGGGGTATGTATATTAAAAAAATTGCATGTATAAAGTTAAGCATCAGCCTCATAATGAAAAATGTATTTAAAATCACTTTTCACAATTATTTATTTTATAAAATATATTTCTGCTCTGCACTACCACTTCAACTTTCTTAGCACAATTACCAGTGCCTTGGAGAAAGAATACGAATTTAGACACTACTTTTTATAATGAAAGTAGTTTCGTTGATAGGATTCATGGCATCTTGTCTCACCTTTTAGGTGTGGTGTTGAATAGACTTTCTAAACTCCAGGACAGGGTTGTCATTACACATTTCAGTCTTACTCTAGGCATAGAAAGGGGGCTCAAATATGTTAGAAAATTATCTTCTTAAATCTCTGTGTGACCTTTGGAAAGTAAAATCAAATCTACGGGATTTATCATCCACCTCTGGAAAAATAAGGAATTAAGCTAGATTCTCATTAAGGTTCTTGCCAGTTCGAATATTCTGCAATATTGACTTAGAGGAACATTTTCTCTTAACTTAAGGAGAGATAGCAAACCTTTCTAGAGTAGCAATTTGTGCAAATAGTATGCTGGACATTTTACATTCACTTTTTCATTTAATTTCTCTCTGAATGTTGCAAAGCCTTTTACAGATGAGGAAATTGAAGCTCAGAGAGCTTAAATAGCTAGGAATCTAATCCAAAGCCCATGTTTTTCTCCACTGCTTTGGAAATAACACATTTTCCCCCCAGTGACATGCAGATCAGGGTATATAATAGAGCTGTGAAAGATACAGAATGTATCGAAATTATTATAATTAGTAGCATTTATATATGAAATGTTAAAAACAGTTTTTACTTTGAAATTTCCTGTCATAAACAATACTCAATTTGATCTTTATGCAGTTATTGTAGATGGCAATGCTGATGTGGAAAGAGCTCAGGATTGGACCCAGAAAGCCCTGACGTACAACGTTACTTTTGCTGCTCTCCAGATCTATTATTTGGTCAAAATGTTGTTTCCCTAAGCTAAACTCTAACCTCACCGTGCTCCCATTGTACTTTATCTGTAATTCTACTGCAATAATCAATCTTCTGATATGTTTGATGTTCAGCCTATATGTGACTATCTTCTCAACCAACATATTTTAAATATTTAGAGGACAAAAACTTTATGTCACTGAAAAATAATAACTTAAAAAATATGTATTAGATGAATCTTTAAAAAGGTTTTGTTAAGCTATGTTGGACTTCTTACATGATAGATGTGGAAACTAATGCCCAGAGAGTACTAGTTGCAGTAAGTCACACAGAGAGTGTAAGAGACAGATTTGGAAAACCATTGTTCTTTTAGGAATAAAGAAGAACTTATGTCACAGCTACTTTTCACATAAGCTACAGCGGTATTCTTTGCTGTTTGTGCACACTGGGCATTATGGAAGATTATGTACTGAAATTGCCATTTGTGATTATCTAAGAGTAAATAATAATCACGCTCATCACTTCTGTGTGCACAGGTGGAGAACAGCAATCACCTTGAAGCAGATTTTCATGATTATGGGAGGAATCATTTAAGGGGCTTTTTCTTTATCATCATGCAAATCTAAGTTGAGTAGATAAGCCATTACTTGGGTGGAGGGATGTAACTGATTTGTTGTGGCTTGCAGAATGCTACCTTCCATTCCTGAGAGCTCTGGGCACATGTACTGTTGAGAGGAAGTGGATGATTTATATAAAGAGCACAGCGACTTCCGGGAGGGAAGGGAACAAGATCCCGCATCCTTATAACCCTGAGAATCAAAGGTATGGAAAGCTACTTGTATGAACTGAGTGACCCTATAATTGATCTGCTGGGAAGAAAAAGATAACAAGGGTCTGAAAAAAGAACTCCTTAAGAGAGAAGTCTGAATTGGTACCTGTGCTAAAAAAATAAGCTTGGTGAAAGCTAGCTGGTTAGAGCCTCATGAAAGCTAGCTGGTTAGAGCCTCATGAAAGCTGAACGAGGAATGGAGAAGGTGGCTCAGCACATCAAACTGAAAAGAGCTGTAAATGTGAAGTCTGACAAGAAGCACTGTGATATTGCCAGGAAGAATTTGTATTTGCAAAATTATTATTGCAACAGAGGACATTTATAAAACTGTGTAGAAACCATCCTCTAAATGAGACCCAGTGGCAACAACAAAGCACTTATGGTCATGAGTTGATTTAATATTTTCTTGGGAGAAGGAAGACTTCCTCTTAATCAGGGAAAATGGGTGCTTGAATGTCATTTTTACAAACGTAGGAGATGTGAAAGCACATGTGTTTTGGGGTAGTGAAGCCTTTCCTATAGTCAGCGTTGGTCATCCCAGGGCAGGAAGTATAGAGACACAGGTACCATTGGGATCAGAGAAATCTTGTTACTGTCCTTTTTTTTTTTTTTTCACATCTTTATTAGAGTATAATTGCTTTACAATGGTGTGTTAGTTTCTGCTTTATAACAAAGTGAATCAGCTATACATATACATATATCCCCATATCGCCTCTTTCTTGCGTCTCCTCCCACCCTCCCTATCCCACCCCTCTAGGTGGTCACAAAGCACTGAGCTGATCTCCCTGTGCTATGTGGCTGCTTCCCACTAGCTGTCTATTTTACAGTTGGTAGTGTATATATGTCCTTGCCACTCTCTCACTTCATCCCAGCTTACCCTTCCCCCTCCCCAAGTCCTCAAGTCCATTCTCTACGTCTGAATCTTTATTCCTGTCCTGCCCCTAGGTTCGTCAGAACCATTTTTTTTTTTTTTTATGGATTCCATATATATGTGTTAGTATACGGTACTTGTTCTTCTCTTTCTGACTTACTTCACTCTGTATGACAGACTCTAGGTCCATCCACCTCACTACAAGTAACTCAATTTTGTTCCTTTTTATGGCTGAGTAATATTCCACTGTATATATGTGCCACATCTTCTTTATCCATTCATCTGTCGATGGACACTTAGGTTGCTTCCATGTCCTGGCTATTGTAAATAGAGCTGCAATGAACATTGTGGTACATGACTCTTTTTGAATTATGGTTTTCTCAGGGTATATGCCCAGTAGTGGGATTTCTGGGTCACATGGTAGTTCTATTTTTAGCTTTTTTAGGAACCTCCATACTGTTCTCCATAGTGGCTGTATCAATTTACATTCCCACCAGCAGTGCAAGAGGGTTCCTTTTTCTCCGCACCCTCTCCAGCATTTATTGTTTGTAGATTCTTTCATGATGGCCATTCTGACTGGTGTGAGGTGATACCTCATTGTAGTTTTGATTTGCATTTCTCTAATGATTAGTGATGTTGAGCATCCTTTCATGTGTTTGTTGGCAATCTGTATATCTTCTTTGGAGAAATGTCTACTTAGGTCTTCTGCCCATTTTTGGATTGGGTCGTTTGTTTTTATGATACTGAGCTGCATGAGCTGCTCGTAAATTTTGGAGATTAATCCTTTGTCAGTTGCTTCATTTGCAAATATTTTCTCCCATTCTGAGGGTTGTCTTTTCATCTCGTTGTTACTGTCCTTTTAAAATGGAAATCTCTTTGACAACTAGTGTGGGTGGAGGATACTCTTGAGGTTTCTCTTCATGCCAGGTATGATTACATGGTTACCTCTGCACCTGGCATGCACAAGGCACACCTCTGGTGCAGGGTGGATCCACTCTCTGCTTCCAAGAGACTAACCTTTCCAGGGCTAAGCTTTGCCCATAGAAAGCTGTGATTAGACGTATAAAGAAACTGCTTGGAATAATCACTAGGAAAATCTATGAAATTTTGCAGAAGGAAAACAGTCCATCCAGTGAGTGTGATGGAAACTTTCAGTAGAAAGGGAATCTTGACTGAAAAAGTCTGTGAAGGAGGCATGGGATTTCAACAGAGAAAGAAAACAGGGCTCCTACTCTTTTCTCCATTCTTTCTCTTGGGAACCAAAGAGATTATAGTGTTTTCACTCTTTTCCTTGAAAAAGTGCTTTTGTACGTAGAGACACATGTTTATGTGGCAAAAATAAATCTAGAACATATAGATATTAATTCATATATGGAGAAACAAACTTATTATGCAGAAACCAAGGCAAAAAACCAAGTTTTTTTGTATATAGCAATTATTTTCCCTCAAGAAGCAAACTACTTTACAAAAATGAGACAGTAATTTTTCATGACATTTTAAGTCAAATATTATAGTTTTAAAAATGTCTTAGAATCAAATTCAAGGCTTCAGTATTCAGTAGTTTTTAATTTCAATTCACTGAAATGAGTTTTCATTACTATGGTGACACTGAAGGGGAAACCCTCAGAAACTGCTGAAATGTCTTCTATTGGTAAGAGAGAACAATTGCTTGCTGCTTTATTTATCTTGTGACTATCTGAGCTCTCCTCCTGTTAAATATTTATTCTTTTGATGGATTTTATTTTTCATCCAGATTGTCAAGAATAACTCTATTTAAAAGGAGCTCAGTATAAAGAATGGAAGTCTTTTTGTGTGTGTGTTTTTCCCCTTTTACTGAATCTGTAAAAGAGGAATGATTGCAATTGTTACTTCCTTCCTTTTCCTTTCTCTGCATCAGTTTTGTACCAGGCCCATACTTTCCAGGAAGACATAACAGTACCAGATGCAGGTCTAATAATACACACACATGAATACCTCTGTAATCATGTTATATTCTAGTTTAAATATTATTTGCACAACTGCTTTATATTACCATTTTTTAATACAAGTTTAATGAAACACTTCTTTACTAAAGTAAATCCCAATTCAGAATAATATATTCTGGGAAATTCTAGTTCTCAGATTCAGTTGTAGGTTGTCATAGCACTTTCTAACCACACATCAAAAGAAAAATCTTTATGTCAAAAGATCGATGGTAGTAGTCACTAAAGCTGTTGTTCACATATCAAATGACAAAGTCCAAAGTTTCAGGCACTGATTACATATAAAAGACTGAAAAAAATCTGAAGTATTTTTTATTGTTCTTTCTGCCTTTCCCCCACAAAATAATACTTCTCAGTTGTAGCCTCTCAGTTAGTTTCTCACAATTCTGCTGAGAAAATGAATAATTTAATGCAGTTAGGACCTGAGATAACCCACATATTTTAGTCAGCCTGAAATTTTTGATAGGTAAATAATGCAGGTATAGAAAAATGATAATGTTGGATATGATGTGACTCCACTGGACTTTATTTTTCAATAAGGTTACACATCAGACATTATAAACTACCTTAAGGCCTCAATAGAGAACATTTCATTTAGAAAAATTACAGGGAAATTCTGAGTTTTTTTCTTCAAAAAATTAAGAGAATTCTCCAACTGTGAATAAAAAGAATAAGTTTTACCAGTGACCATATTCTCCTTTTCATCTTGTACCTTAGACTATTCAGAGCAAAATTTAACATCTATTGTAGCTATGTGGATTCAGGTGGACTTATTTAAGATCATTGTTTGATTTCCCTAATCTAGACCATAAACTCTTAGTTAGCTTTTACATGGAATAGATTTGTTTATTCTTTTTATTTTTTATAAATTGTGTGTGTATGTATGTGTGTGTGTGCACACGCTAATTCAAATCAATTTTGGGGGAGGGGAAGAATAGTAGTGATCTTATCTAAATTAGCTACATTAATCCTCAGTGAAATACAACGACAAGGGAGTTAAGAATATTTTAGAGTTGAAAAGGCCAACTTTCAGAGAAGTTAGTTTCCGAATGTCACTTTGTTACAGTGTTTCAACGAAGGTCTGCAAATTTTAAATCAGCGCTCTTCCCACCGTGCCATCTGAGCAGCCTTGGGCCATAAGGAGAAGGACAACAAAGCAAATACACACACCTAAATGCTCATTAGAATAGTGTCAAAAATATGATGCCATAATTGCCTCCTCTACTAATTCTTGTTAATGTTTAACAATTGCCTTGTCTAAAGATCCAACTGGATGAAATTTTTACCCATTTAACAAGAAAATAAGCAGGAGAGGAACAAAAGCAGTGGAGAAAGACAATCAAAGTCAGGGAAGTAGTGAGCCTAAGAGTGAAAATGATGGCAAATGCCCAGTCTCAGTGCAAGGTTGGTCTGAGTCAAGCACTAGGCTTGGGAGGAAGCTGCATTGTTCCAGGTGCAGAATTAATTTATTTCCCTAAGTGCCTCAGGGGCTTTCTCCATAGAAATCTGCCTCTTGGGAAATCTTCCTTCCTTTCTCCTTCACTTTATTACTGTATCCTCTATCTGTGGTCCTGGCCAATCAGGTCACCCAATTCCTGGAGCCCAGAAAGTTTACAATGTGAAGAAGGAGCAAAGTCTTTCACCTTATTTGTTATTCCAGCAACGAATTAATATGCAAAATGGCCATTCTCCCCAGAATACACTCTATTTTCACTATCTGTTGAATAACCAAGACAACTCAGGGAAGCTCACTCAATTTACCCCATCCCATTTCCCTAAGGATGCCCACAGGTAAGATGTATGAGCAAAGTGCATTTTCCCAAGGCCATTTTAGCTAGCTTGCAGGAGTATTAGAGGGCAGGTCATTTATGTAAACACAAGCAGTGTAAAGACTGTTGGCATAAAAATAAACACTCCTCTAGCACTGGACCAGAATAGCCATGAAATTGAAGTCCTATTGATGAAGGGAGCACACAAAGTAATACATGATTAATGCTGAAAGAAAGCACTTGAAAATTTGAAAATTTTTGCATTTAAAAATCCAGATTTCCAGCTTCTCTTGAAAAACTGGAAGATCTGATCAAACTTGGCCTACATTTCAACATGACATGTTTCCAGTTGAACATGGACCTGAACGTTGAACACTGGATGTCTCTTTAGATAGGGCATGAGTTGTCCAGTTTTCTGCAGTCCCTACCAAAGGCACAATATAATCATATCGCCTGAAATTTGTTGTCGTCTCTCAGCTGTGTTAATTATCACTTTTTCTGGTTATTGGACTTTGCTAACCTTGCCTTAAGGAAAATGCCAAAAGCAGATTAAAACAGTGTGGCAATGTTAAGTGGTGTAGTTTAATGAAGTTTGAATGGGATGGGTAATCTAACTTTTTTTCTTCCTTCCTTCCTTCCTTCCTTCCTCCCTCCCTTCCTCTTTCTTTCTTTCTTTCTTTCTTTCTTTCTATTTTAACATCTTCTGTGGGCTTGTTATTGCACTAGGTAATATAAATGCGTTGTCTCATTTAATTTTCACATAAAAACTTCAAAATTTATATTATTCACATTTTATGATGGGAATATAAAAGATCTGAGAAAGTAAATAAGATTCTGGGATCAGATGATGATTAGAGTTCAAACACAGATGATTCTGGGGCCTGTGACATGTCCTGAAGACATAAATTAGAACCATAGCTGAATATTTACTGTGGAGGAAACATACCATTTATCAAGAGTGTTATGGGGATCTGAGTGTGAGATGATGAGTCCCTCCCAGGTGACACGAGTTAATACTAATCTCTCTGAGACTCAGCTTCCTCATTTATACATTTCCAGACTAATATTCTGTCTTTATCGCTCTTCCTTTCCAAACTGCAGCCCACCTAGCGATGTGTTCTCTCCCAGAAATTTCCTAAAACTTTATGATTCTTTATGCCCATGCTTCTTCTTCATCCTGGCCAAACTTTCTCCCTTGGTTCAATCGTCCCCTCCTCTTTGAATTCTTCTCTGGACTATGTAGATAGAATAAACTGCTCTTTGCCTTTAGTGTTATTGTTCTGCTATAGCAATCATCACATTTTATTAGAACTAGTTGTTTATGTTTCTGTGTATTGATATTTTACTAGATTTTGAACTACTGACAATAAGCATTTTATACTACATTGAATTCCTGGAAGCTACAGCAGCATATGGCAACTAAGACAATTTTAATTAAATTGGTAAGCTGAATAAAGTCATATATGAATAAAATAATACATGCAGTTCTATATTATTCTTGAGTTAGTTAATAGTCAATTATTTTTATAACCAATTCCTTGCTTTTGCTTAGATGTTTTTGTGTCTGAGTGCCATAAAAACAAACAGTCAAGTATGCCTGAAATAATAAAAATTTTAGTTTGTTAAATAAGACAAAAATTGGTGATATTAAAATAGATATAGTTTAGGGCTGATGCTCTGAAAGCTATTCTAATGAAATATGAATGGTTTTAAAGATTTGATATCAAGAAGCAAGAGGACTACTGGTTTTCTTATCAAACCAGTGAGAAAATGAAATTTTGTATTTTGTTTCATATGATTGTAAGAAGTAATTTCTCAAAGGTATTATTATGCGAAGAAAAAGAATCAGACCTGACTTACTATGAATGCCTACCTGGACTTTTAAATAAGTTAAGGGGACATTTACTGAGCACATACAATCCCCCCTGTGCCAAGACTAGGAGATGAAAGGCTAAAGACATGATTCCTCTTTTTCAGTGATCAAAGTTGATACATCAACAGAACATTGTAATAAAACATCAAAAATGATATAACAGTGGTATTCTATTAATTAGCTCTGTGTCCTTTGGCAAGCCTTGTTATCTACTTGTTTTAATGTCTTCATCTGTGAAGCAGGTTAGTTGAATTAGATACATTTAGGGCTTCTTTCAGCTCTGGACTTATAACACTTCTATGGAAGGATCTTCTAATTTCTTTAAATCCAAACATGTCTCCAAAAGTAGAATAGATACTAGCTTTCTAAATATTTCTAGATATGTGTGTAAATCCACAATTCTAAAACTATGTGTTAAGGCACCCAGAGAACCACTGAGGGACAATTTAAATGTTTTGAGACAAAGGGAGAGATATTCAGTATGTGCTAGGAACTATGCAAACACTAGCTTGAGATACTTCACAGTTTCAACATTGGATTCCATTGCATATCTTTCAAGGATGTCATATTTTTGTGAAGCTGAGTTTTCACTGGTTGCTATATAAAGCAAGAAAATCAGTGTGGAATAGGAAATAAAGATGATGGTGTCCAATTTGATTCCAAGGTTTGAGAGGTGGTACAGAGCCTAAAAGGCAAATTCAGTATCAGTAATGGTGATTATTTAAGAATGAAATAATTTTTTTAAGTTTAATTTAACATAAATAATTTTTTCAAAAGTTTATTTAATTATTGGGATGTAAATACTTCTTAAGTTTTTGAAACTTTTTAATAAATAAATGGAGCTGTTAAGTACATTTTTGGCCCATATGCCGTGGAAAAGGTACTAAGATGTTAAAAGGACTATTTACTAAGAAAGTTTGAAAGCAACTGGTATAAAACATTTCAAATAGATTTCTCTGTTATATATAAAGTTAAGTACAGCATTGCTTATAGTAGCTATGTTGAAATCAAACTTTCATTCAACAGATAAAAATATTTATATTGAGGAAAGATACATTGTTTTTCTAGAGTTAGGTAGCAAGTTAATGGCAGGCTGTTCCATCTGCCTATGTTATCTATACTGACGGTACAAAGATAGACTAATTGTCATTCTCAAGTCCTTTTACAAAATACATATTCCTATAGAAAGGTTAAAGAGAAAAGAAATAGCAGCTGCTAAACAATTTCCATAATTATGGAAATTAGGTGCGATCTCCATTCTCTTAGTGAACCGCCAATATGTCCAGCTGCTAGAAACAATTGGTGAGCTAGCATGGAGATGGGCATTGTTGATTTTTACAAAGACTTGGACATGAAGCTTTTATTATGTGAATAAGGCATTTTTCTATGCACTTATTCTATTGTCCAATTTCTTTTTCATTATCAAAATATTATCTAGTCATTGAAATCAATGTAGAGAACATGGACATGATGAAAAATGATTACAAACAATTTCTAATTTTATCATTTGTATACATTGCTGACATGTTGAAGTGTACCATTTAATTCTTACTACTCTCCCATTAATGAATGTTTTAAAATACTATTGCAAATGCATTGAATGTAAAATTATTACTCTATTCTTCACTGTAAGCATTTTCCATATAATGATGTAATCATTATAAAAATTATTTTAATTATGACATGTTCTTCCATTAAGCAGAATTACCATAAATTACTAAGCTACTTTTTTATTATTAAACATTAAGACTTTTTCAAAAATTTTACTATGGTAACTAATGCTGTTATCAGTTAAACATGATGGACACAAAGATGTATTTAGTTACCTCTCCAGAATCCACCCTAAACTGACAATAAAATAATGAAAAATGCATAACCTCAAAGTAAAAGAGAGAATGAGATAGGAGACGGCAATGGACAAAATATTTTTGGAAAATTTTAGAAATTGTAAGATGAATGGATGATTTGTATTTTGTTTATGAGATTGGAGAAATCAGAATCTTAAACCTACAGGCAGGGGCCATTCATTCCAAGGGAAGTTTGGAAATGTGCTGTCTCAGTATTCTGAATATGAGTAGCTTTGGATGCAGGGTAAAAAAGCAACACAGAAGGCAGTGGGGATGTATCTAATTATATATAGAAAGTTCAAAATTTGGGTTACTGATATCAACAATGCCCCCCTCAATAACTGATATATCAAGAAAGAAAATTAACAAATATATAAGTTGGGTTAGGGGCCTAAGCACACCTGTGCTCTTTATAAAGATGAGGGAGACTGTGAGCAGTATTTTTGTGTTCTAAAGAAAAGAGTTTTGCTTTGAGTATTTAATTTGAAGTGCTAGACGTACAAGGGAAGTTGATGAGTAGCAGACATATGAATCTGGAACTAAGGGGGTAAATAAGAACCAGAGATACAAAATTTTGAAGTCATTGACATGTGTTTACTGTCTTAGGACTCTGTGAGGTGACTAAAAATTCTATATAGTTAAAAAAAGAGAAGCTAAAGGACAGAGGTCAGTGATAGTACAACATCTAGAGATCAGGATGATGTAAGGAGCCAGGAATCACCATGAGGGAGGAGAAAAAAATCTGAATATTGAGTTGCTCCAGACTACAAGAAAAGAAAAAAGTCCAAAAGGAAGGCAGGGATTAACTGTTTCAAAAGCTGTTGAAAGATCAAGTAAGATGGACAGTAATTGTTGACCATTGGATTTAGCAAAATGGAACATGTTTGTGAGATTGACAAGAGTAATTTCAGTGGAGAAATAGTCAAAGACCTGACTGCAGTGATTGACAGGAGACTAGAAGGTAAAAAATAGGAAAGTTTCCATAAATAATTCATTCTAGGAGTGTTGCTGATTGAAGGAGTGGTAGATGAAGAGAACTGTGGGGGTCTACAGAAGATTTTTTTCAGATAACAGATATTACCATATAATTTGATGCTAATGGGAAAGATACAGTACAGTAGGAGAAATGGGAGAAATTAGTGATTCAGGAGATAATTATCTCAGTAAAATCCTTGGTCAAGCAAGAGGTTATGGAATCCAGTGGACACATGAAGAGTTGGAATTAGATAGGAACAGGGAGTATTTTTATTTTTATTTTGTTATTTAACAAGAGATATAGTAGAGAGTATGGGAGAAGTACAGGTAGACTGATAAAATTAATAGTGAAATAGAGGGAAATTGTATTTTGTTTGCTTATATTTCTCAGTAAAATATAAAGTAAAAAAATAAGAAGTGAGGAGGTCATCCTAGTTTGACAAGGGTGAGTAGTTTAAAGTAGCTGTCTTGGAGAAAGGGAGAATTAATTGACAAGAGAAATCTAGTGTCATTGCCTACCAAGTACTGTGTATTCTTACTTGAATTATGTGGTCAAATATTTAAAGTAAGAACACTCACAGCATAGTTGTAAATTTTTCTTTCTATATCACATTCTGCTGCTTGAGTGTAGAAAAGAAATAAGCAGATAATTGCATTTCCTTGGAATTTCGTGTTTTTTCAGGGTGGGTGTATGATGGAGTTAGAGAAGGGTAAGGGGAAGTAGGGGTGTACATATGGATGAGGTTAAGATAGAGGCTATGGAATCTAAGCTGGATAAAAAAGTAGGATACAAAGAGTTGATAAAGAATGCAAAATGGTAACAAGGATGGATTGAAGGTAGGTTGATTTTTCTAACTCAAAGGATGAAAAATGCAAGTATGATACTTTCTTCAATATATGATATGTCTTTACACAGAATAAATTATATAAATGGTTTAGTTACAATTGCAAGTAAAATAGTCTGTATGTTTTAACTTAAGATATTCTAATAAATTGCATTTTCAAATTCCACATGATAGGCTAACTTTACACATTTATATTTCTTTTTCTTCTAAGACTACCTTAAAATAATAATAAATTAAGAAGAAATTAGCATAATCCAACATATGTAAATGAGTGTTTCTTATAAAATTCTGGAAATGGAAGGTAGAAAGAAAGAAACTTACTGATGGTGCAGAAGAAGTGTTAGCATTACAAGAGTGCCAATATTACGAAGTGAGTAGCCAATCTGACAAAACTCAGGGAAACCTCCAGAGAATGAAAGCACAAGGGAAGTTGCGAGGAGGAGTGAGCCAAGAACGGTTAAAGAAGATGGGGTATATATACACAATGGAATAGTCATAAAAAAGAATGAAATTTTGCCATTTGCAACATGAATGGACTCTGAGAGTATTATGCTTAGTGAATTAAGTCAGACAGATAAAGGCAAATACTATAAGTTATCACTTACACCTGGAAACTGAAAAATAAAACGAATAAATATAATAAAACAGAAAAAGACTCACATATAGAGAGAACAAAGTAGTGGCTACCAGTGGAGAGGGAATTGAGGAGGGGATAGATAAGGGTAGGGAATTAAGAGATACAAACTACTATGTATAAAATAAACAAGCTACAGGGATATATTGTACAGCACAGGGAATAGAGCCGATATTTTATAATAGCTTTAAGTGGAGAATAATCTATAAAAATATTGAATCACTATGTTGTACACCTGAAACGAACATAATATTGTAACTCAACTATACTTCAAC